>NC_026656.2:20968024-22257695 GCF_000004075.3 Cucumis sativus | reverse complement strand
TAAATCGATATCTAATAATGATTTAGACAAAGTTTATTAGTATTTATTGATTATAGCTAAAAGGAAACATCCATGTAAAATAACTATCCAAAAAAATTAAACTTTAGGGGAAAAAAAGTATTAAAAAGAAAGGTAAATGATGGAGCGAATTGAACTTTGGAAGTAATTTGGAAGACATTTCAAAATAACTATAGAGTCTGCTTATTAGAAATGAATCAAACTTTCAGATTTGGCGTTACAAAGAAGAACAGCTCGTAGCGAAAGAAGAAGAAATTTCATAATCAAAACTCACAACGACAACGATAGAGATCTTTTTGATCCTGAAATTGAGCGCTGTGACGATGCGGAGATCCTCGCAATTTCTGGTTCTTTTCCTCCTTTCAGTCTCATCACTGCCATCCTTTTCCTTTTCCACCTCGGAGCTGCCGCTCACGGCGGATGGAAAAGTGTTGGACCTCGACGATTCCAATTTCGATCTCGCCATTTCATCATTTGATTATATATTGGTCGATTTTTACGCCCCATGGTGCGGCCACTGCAAGCGTCTTTCTCCAGAGGTTCCTTGTTTTCTCTTCCGTTCTATTTAGATTATCTTGCGTATTCCCGCTCTTAATTCTATATTTCTTCCAGGTTATTTTTATCTCATCAAAGGAAAATTTGTTAAAGCCTTAGTATGAAAGTGTAGAGTGAAGTAAGCGGAATCGATCGAGTGTTGAATTACTTGTAAATTGTAATAGAATCAGTTCGTTAATACTATGGAGGACTTAAACACAAATATGGTTTTGGATAGAACAGCAATGAGGATACTGAAAATATGAATCTTCCACGTCGGCTTCATATATTTGGAGCAACTGAAGTCAGTTCATTATTTATTATTATAGGGGATTATTACTTTTGAGAGTTTTTCATCTGTTATTTGCTGATTCTAACTGATGAATCTGTCACCTTTTTTTTTTTTTTTAACTATTAGTTTACTAGATGATTGATCCTTCTACTTCGTGCTCCACCATCCGTACACCAATTCCATCACATATTCTTTGAGTTGTTATTGTTTTTTTTAAATTAATTATTATTGTTGTTGTTTTTTGTGACCTGATTTCAGCTTTATAAGAGGCAAAAAATGTAAAGGAATTTTGGTGCTGGAATCTGGATTGTGTTCATGATATTCTTTAGGGGGGTTCTCTTCGTTCTTATTTAGATCATAATGGATCTTGGTGGCTAAATCCATCTGTTGTTATCTTCTTGCCCAGTTAATTTCTTTTTATCTTTGAAGAACATTTGAAAGAGGAAGGTTAAGATGGTTGTCCAGATGGAGGATTAACTCTAATGTTAATTCCTAGAGGAGGAATTCATTTATGTACCTGCATACCTACAACCTCTTTGGTGTATTCTTCGTACGAGTTTTAGCATATAAGAGCTGTTGTTTGGTTCAGTCTAGTTCCCCACAGTTTCTGGATTAGTTCTTCTGTCTTGAGGTGTGAGCTTCATTTCAAATGAGTGTTGCGGGTTTTATTTTAATGTTAAGAGACAATGGTCCAACCTGGGAGGAGGTACGGTAGGTAGTATGTAGTATGGATTTGGAATTGAATGTTCGAAGGCGAAGGTGCATTAGCTGTCTCGATGTCTGATACGTAAGTATCCGCCTAAGTTCTACTGAGCTAACCATCCAATCTAAGCAGTAGTATCTCAACTCAAGGTCTTTTATGCCCGCAAGAGGAAAGTGATAAGAAAAGTCTCTATCTACACGAAACACACGACCACAACAATCAAATAGAAAGACTACGGCTAAAGAAATAATATTTGAAGAAGTTTTTGCTAAGTTGGCTCTTACTTCGTATGGAGGGAGATGGTTCTTGCCTTCTTGGAAGGGGTGCAAGTTTCTTTAATAAATTTATTATGCATCAAAGACTCCAGTTTGCAGATTTTGACAATTTGGTTTGGGATACCATCACTAGTAAGCTTCAAAATCTTTGATTGTCAGCAATCAGGAGGCTTACTTGTAAAGTTCTTTACAGGTTTTTTGGTTGTCGCTCTGATTGGTTTGTTTTTGGACTGCAGTTGTTATTCTTCAGTCTTTCTCTTGTATTTGATTTGCCATGTCTTTTAATATGCTGTATGCCATTTGAGTCGAAATACATATTTCGCCCAAAAGCGTAGTCTATTATGCACAGAGTATGCATTCTTTTGTTCTCTTAATTTTTTTTCTTCATTTGTGTAGTTGGACGCTGCTGCACCTCAGCTTGCCAGATTGAAGGAGCCTATAGTTCTAGCAAAAGTGAATGCTGACAAGTATACTAGTCTTGCTAAAAAATATGACGTTGAGTATGTCACTGACCCTGATTCATATCTCCAATGTTATAAACTATAGGTTTATTTGTATTAAGTTTGGAGTTTAGTTGTGCCTTTTGGCTTAAACGTAGAATTTAAGTACGAATCTCCATTAGACCATTTCCCTGCTCAATAAGCTTGCTAGTGAATACCAGTTCTTGAATTATATAAAGGGTAAACCATGATTTTCTTCTACCTATGTTAACCTCTTCTTTTCTTTTTGGTAGTGCCTATCCTACAATCAAGATCTTCATGCATGGTGTCCCAGTAGACTATTACGGACCAAGGAAAGCAGAGTTACTTGCCCGTTATCTGAAGAAATTTGTTGCTCCAGATGTCTCAGTTCTTGAGTCAGACTCATCAATTAATGAATTTGTTGAAGCTGCTGGGCCTTACTTCCCTATCTATTTGGGTTTTGGTTTAGATGAATCTGTTATTTCTAAATTCGGTATCAAGTATAAGAAAAAGGCCTGGTTTTCGGTGGCAAAGGGTTTCTCAGAGGATATCATGGTGTCTTATGATTTTGATAAAGTTCCTGCTTTGGTTTCTATCCATCCAAATTACAACAATGAGCGGAGCATCTTTTATGGTCCTTTTGAAGGTTGGTTTGCATACTATACTATACTATACCTAATCTGTTTAATTTAGCATTTTCTTAAGTTCTTCAATCTGGCATTAGAAGTTTACATTCTTTTGAATGTTTCATGCACTGTTGTAGGAATGTTAGACTGCATAAGATTCATTTTGCACTGGCTAGTCACTTATTGAAAGAATTCGAAACCAGAGGTTTTTTATATTTGTTATGAACTCCTAAAGAGGCTATGTTTCCAATTGCTTGAATTCGAACCTGTTGCTTGTTTACACCATATGTTTCAGCTTGAGTTCTCATCCATTTTCATGAACATTTCAACAACATTTCTTGTCGTGTATATAGTACTTCAGGTTCATGAACATCCATCCGTATGGCTCTATGTATTCTATTTTAAATGGTGTAAGCCTTTCTGTTTGAATTGTACAGAACAATTCTTGGAGGAATTCATAAAACAAAGTCTGTTCCCTCTTGTTCTGCCAATAAACTACGACACTCTTAAGCTACTAAAAGACGATGACAGGAAAATAGCACTCACAATTGTGGAGGATGAGGATGAGGACCAGACTAAGAAGTTGATCAATTTATTAAAGGCTGCTGCATCTGCTAATCGTGACTTGGTGTTTGCTTACGTTGGGGCTAAACAGTGGGGAGAATTTGCCGATTCGTTTGGAGACAAGAAGACTACCCTGCCAAAAATGGTCATTTGGGACGGGGAGGACGATTACTTAATGGTAAGTTCTCATTAAATGCAAATTAAGCATATCATACTCATTAAAATCTTTTAGACATGCATGTGATAAAATGAAATAATAACTCGTGCATGTATCTATTTCAAAGAAACAAGTTCTCTTTAATAGGTTTAATGATTTAAAAAGAATTGTTCACTCAATTAGTTCCACTTAATGATGCAGCAAGATGATTTTATCTTAAATATGATCCTTCGGCCAAAAAGGCAGTATGATATTTTGCAACTCCTTTGGCCTATGTATGATCTTTTTCCCTCTAAAAAAGATTAACATTAGTAGTTCATGGAAACAACCCAACTTCAATAGTAAGTACCATTGAAATTTGCACATTTATCAAGGAACTTTATCGAGAAACTTCATCTTCTCCTCTATGCCTTAACATTTATCAAGTAATTTCATCTTCCCTCTAAATCTACTTTTTACAATTATCAAGAAACTCCATCTTACAACTCTCCACCTCAAACACAAACTTACTTGCTCCAACATATTAACTTCAACTTAAGAACTCCACATAGTGGGCCAAACACCCTCTAAATGATTGTTTGCTTGCTATGAAGTTGTCTCTAGAATTAGAAAACTGTTATTTTTTCTTAGCATATGCATTTCATTTCATTTCTACTATTGTGTTTTTATAGGTTACTGGTTCAGAAACCATCGTCGGGAACGACCATGCATCCGAAATCTCGAAATTTATTGAAGGATACAGAGAAGGAAGAACTGAAAAAAGAAGAGTTGCGGGTCCTGCAATTCTTGGCTTCATAAATTCACTAATAGGCATCAGGACGATATACATCATTGTAATTATTGTTGCAGGAATAATGCTTTACCAAAACCTCACCAAAGACGATAGCGAATATCCAAGAGTCGATACTTCTGCACGGGATCAGGTTGAGCAAACCAGCAGCAGCTCTGCCCCAGAGGTTGAAAGGTCTGAATACAAGGCTGGTGACAAGGAAGATTGAATGTGGATTTTGGTGGAAGTTATTGTTATTAGGACCTTCGAACGGCTTAGGAAAAAGGCAGATATCGGCAAGGAATCAGAAATGAAATTATGTTGGGAGCGATTGTGAAATAACTGATGAAATGTGTAATTTGGTGATCAATTCCCATTCCCAAGCCCCCCATCGTATACCTCCTTGCCATAGGAAACCTATAAACTTATATTTGATGTATTCTCTTACTTTACTTTGGATATCATTAGGTTTTTGGCTCAATTTAATTGACTATTTTTAATTAGGAAGCTATTGATTTTTAATAGTATGTACCTGAGGAATGGATTTAATTATCCTATAACATAATTTTTTACAGATAGGAATAATTATCGATTGATTAGAGTTGGTTTTTAATTTAGTAGTAAAGTGTCAAACTGAGTAAAGATCGAATTGATTTTACAATTTTTTTTAAATTATCAAATTTGAAACTTTCCAAAACTAACTCTGACCAATTTTTTTCATTTTCTCGATTTTCGATCCATCATGCTAACCCCTAAATGAATTTTGTAAATAACATTAGCAAGTTTATCATTTGTAATAATTTTCTAAAAAATAATTTGGTTAGAAGATAAATGGAAGAAAAGAAAAAAAGACAACCCTTATGAACTAATTATGTTAAAATTGATTCATAGGGTCTCAAAGAAGTGGTAAATTTTTTTACAAATGTTTCTTTCATGGTTAGGCTCTTATATTTAGTATCCACTTCCACTCCATCTATCATCTATATCCCAAAATTTATTAAAGAATTCCAAACAAACCCACCGCCCACAAGAATTACTCTGCTTCACTTTCATATTTTAAGAAACCAACCTCTACAACATATGTATGTATGATGTACCACAGAATGGAACACTTCAAACCCAAAATAAATGGAGCAATAGTAAGGAATAATATACAATGAAGCCGGCCAACCAGGCTATTTAGACACGATCACGACTAACAAATCAATTTACAGACCAGATGATGTCATTGCCATAACCATACCTCACCCCACCCCTCGACCCTCTATAGGTTGTCAATGTCTGTGAACGAAAGATTCTCCAACGCTCTTGCTCTTGCTCTTGCTCTCATATCAGCATTCAGGTAGAGACCGAGTCGAAGCGAATGGAGATAAGCTTGCAGCTGACCCACTACAATGCAAGGGGTTATGTTGATGACTAGAAGAACCAATGATGCTTGGTGAGGCATTGCTTGGACTAGGAATGTGCGGAATCATGTATCTTGAATGTAAAGGTGAAACAGATGGGTAACACGAGGAATATGGTGAAATTAAATGAGAAGTGTAAGATCTTTGGGAAGATGCATTTCTGAGTTCAACTGAACTTCTGCTCACACTCAAGGATGGAGATTGGTGGTAGGAGGATCTCGGAGATTGGTGGTAGGAGGATATCAGAGACTGGTGAAGGTAAGGGGTGCTTGAGAGAGAGTGGTTTCGAGATACCGAAGGTGATCTTAATGCTGGGGATATTTGAATGGCTGAGCTTGGTGGTAATGATGATCTAGAAGAAGATAAAATAGAGGATGAAGCAACCGAACTGGGAGCGCTTGAAAGCAATGGTGTCGATGCTGAAGGTGGTGGATCACCGGTGCTAGTTCTTGCATCTCGCTTGCAGACCGGGCAGAAGGTTCTCCAAGCAGTAAGCCAAGAGTCGACACAGAGGGCATGAAATTCTGAAAATTAGTTCCAATTAAACTATATTCAGTAATCAAATCAAAGATGTTAGCTGCATCATATATATGAAACAAATGCAGGTAAATGCATGCATGTAAGCAAAGAGTTCTGTGGTTATATGTGTTGTGGCCTTTTGGTTGGAAAGAAATTGTCACATTTTAATGGAGCAGACAGCCAATAGGATGTGGTTCTTGTTTTTGCTAGGTTCTTCATTTCCTATGGGAGTTCTTTCTCTAACTCTCATTTTCATTATACTCCTCCTGTAATGAACACAAAGCGAGAAGCTTTTTTGCAAGATTCTAGGAAAGTTCTTTTGTCTGTCCAGCTTTCTGCAAATTCAGTGAATTTTTTTTATTTTCCTTCCCCAAAAATAGGTGCATATATAAATGGGAAGTTGGTTAATAAGACATCGATTAACCACTACCTTGATGATTTTTAAATTTTTTTACAAATATGCTACTTGTTTTATAAAGATTAAGAACCCATTTATGTTTACCTAATCCACGAACGTTGGGCCTCTAAGCTATAGATGGAAAGGAAAAAAGACACAAGGACCAGCCACACCAACAGAGGTTCTCTACAGCACAAAGTGCAACAAATAATTACAAATGCAAGATACATGCATAACAAGAAAAATATCAACTTCCGAATAAAGGTGTGAAGGGTCCTCTCAACCCTTTGCCCTTAGGTTGTCTTTTTGGATTTTTTATAAATATGCCTTTCTTTTTCTTACCAAAAACAAAAAAAGGAAGAATAATAAAGGAGTGAACTTACTGTGGCGGCATGGTAGAATTCTGAGCTTCTCACCAGGAGTATAGTCCTCAAGGCATATGGCACATGTCATTGATGTGCAATTATCCTCTAAAGCCGTCGTAAATATCAGACTTGGCATTGCTTTTACTACACGCCTGCTCATTCCCCGAAACTCTTGAGTATGAGAAGATCGAGGACGTCCTCGTCTTATTCGATGTCTTCGAACGAAGAAACAAGTAGCAAGCACTGCAGACATTGCAAGAAGAGAAATAAAGGAGATAGCCATGATGGACCATGCAGAGTTTTCAAAGCTTGGAACTATCCATATTTCAACGTTAGCCAAGCCTGCATACTTCTTCAATGTCTCGCCAGATGTTTTAGTAACAAATACAGCATGTATTCTAATACCAGCCGAGCTCCCTGCCACTGCAAACTCTTCAAAGTCATGACCAGGAAATATTCAAGCTAACAAGAAAATGTCTTCTTTTCAAAACATTTACTCTTATGCATGCATGCATGCAATAATGGTTAACCAAATAACACCATACCCATTAACAGAGTAGGAAAACCAGGGAAAAGTAAAAGTGTGAAACTTATAATTATCTAGTATGGGCATAAAGCTTACATTGATAAAGCAATAGCATCAAGATATCAAAACAATTGCAACAATCATATACAACAAACACAAGATAGCCTACATCCAGGATTCCAGTGACCCCATAGCATATATGCAAACATTGTTGAATTTGTGCAAAAAGAAAAGGACTGTAATTCAAGAATTAGATAAGTATTCTAATTGATGAAGTCATTTAAATTTTTCTAGTTTATCATTTATTTCATAAATATAAAACAAAGATATACCAAGACCAAGAACATTCCATACAATAATGATTGAATATCAACACTGAAAAGACATCTGATCCTATTGTGGCAATCTTTCTAGACAAGATCCTTCAGAAAAAGAGGGACTAGTTTTAAGAGAAGATCTTGGATGGACAACAACCAACGGCTATGTAAGTTTTTATTATTTTTAATTTTTTAAGAAATGCTATTTCAGTTTCTCCATTAAAAAAATTAAAATTTAATTCAGCAAGTCCTTGAGGTATATTTATTTTAGAAGTATTTGTAACTACTAAATTTAATTCAATGTTTGAAAGTAGATAAACCATCATTGAAGCATCAGTATCTACACTACAAGCAAATTGAATAGATGCAGCAAGCATGGCAACATAGACATAGTTAAAACTAATAAATCGTATAGAAAGTAATCCACTTCCATAAATAGAGAATGGCATGTAGACTACGTAGTTAACAGTGCAAAAAGTCATTACTCGCAATTAAGCCACCATCTTCATTGTCATAAATGATTGCAGCTTTAAATCCAGCTACTTGAGCTCTCCTCACTTTATCCTCAAAGCTACATCCTCCTCTAACTATAAGCGCAAATGGTGAACTGGTGTTTACAGGCACCACAACTTTATTTTCCAATGTCGAGCAAGCATCAAGAGGCTTTGCCAGATATAACACCCCAGGTTCTCCCGAACTTTCTATTGAAGGAGCTGAAACAAGAAATTCCATTCATAAATAACAGAATCCATTACGGCGATTTAAGGGGGGGAAAACAATAAAAGAAAGAAAGGCATCGATAACATAACTGAATCCATAATCAATCTGTATTACATTACATGTATTTTCACTGGCCACCTCTTTTCCTTCTTGCATATCCATATTCCAATATCCAATTTATCTTCTCAAAACATAAAAATCATCCTAAATCGCCATTTACTATCTGACAGAATCTTAAACAAATTGATTAATTAATCCACATTAACAGCAGAATCTATACAGTAAACCACGAGTAGGGATGACGAGAGCAAAAACATTTAATCCAGTGCCAGACTCAGAAACTACTCAGCAATACACAACAAGACAATTGAGTTAGGGGAAATTTGGAAATAATGAAACGAGCAGACAAATGGAGACAATTAGAGTATGCAAAAGAAAAAGAAAAAAGAAACTAACCGAAATTAGCTTCAATGGAGTCGAAAGAAAGTGTAACGTTGGCCCCAATCAATACGACATTAGCTGCAGAGCCGGAAGAAAGAACCAAAAGCAGTGAAAACAATAAAGCGAGACGTGGATTCATAGGAGTCAACAACAACAACAACAACAACAAAGCCATGGACCGAAAAACCCTAATGAGTAAAAGAGAAAAGGGTGATGACAAACAAAGATTGAAAAGAAGAAGAGGAAAAAGAAGAATAGGGTTTATAGAAAATGAATTGAAACATCAGCTTCCATTTCTCAGAAGGAAAAATCTGCTCGGTTTTCCTTGATTCATTCGCTGGGAGATAAACTCTCTCCTCGTTCAATTTGCTTACTCCAACCAACAACAATATGGAAAAAGAAAAAAGAAAAAAAGAAACAATATGTGATAATGATAATGATTATGATAAGTTCATAATAAATTGATTTGAGCCAAATATTATTTTATTTTATTTATTTATAATAATATGTTCATCCTTTTTCTTTATTTTTTAAAAATAAAGAAAAATGAAAAAATCACTGACCATAGATTTAACAAAACAACTCTACTGGTAACTCTAACTAGTATGCATTTATAGTGGAATAATGGAGTAATTATTTTGTTTTTGGTTCTTTGAGTAGTTAATGATTTGTTTTATTTATTTTCTTCAAAAATAAAAGTTAATTTAATATATTTATATTTTTATATATATATATATATAATAAAAAGGAAAGACAATGATTTATTATGTAGAAACAGAAGTGCATATCTGTCATGAATTATAATGATTTAGAAGTTTTCTTTGTTTAAAAAGAAAAGAAAAGAAAAGATTTGTTTTTGAATTTTAAAATAAGGTTTGGGATTAGCATCTTCCAGATCTCACCATATTCTCGTCTCTATCCATTGTTTCTAAACCGACCAATGGATATCAATTGGGCTGGGCTCTCTTCTCCTTTCGTCAATTTGGGCCAGCCCCATTTACATCTCTATTTATTTTAAGAGATAGTTGCAAGAATAGAGATAGTTGCAAGTAATTATATTCAAATCAATGAAGTATATAGTATAATTTAAAAAATTTGTAAATATAGCAAAATTGTCAAATTTTATCAATGATATAAGTCTATCACTAATAGATCATGTTACAAATATTGGTCTATCATTGATATACCATATGAAATCTATCAGCAATACAAGTCTGTCAGTGATAGTTTTACTATATTTGCAATTTTTCTAAAATGTTGCTATATTATTAATTATTATTGCTAAAATAGACATCCATTCCAATTTTCCTTATTTTAATTATAATTGAAAATCATTTTAGGAATAATAATTAAAAAATATAGGAATATTTTTTAAAAAATTACAAATATAACAAAATTGTCGATGATAAATTTATATCGACGAATTTTATTATATTTACAATTTTTTAAAAATGTTACTATGTAATTAATTATTTTGAATCTAATTTCTAAATTTGCAACTATCTCTTATTTTTTAGATTACATAGTTTTACCTTTGATTTTTTTATAAAATAAAATTGTTCGTAGTGTTAATTTTATTCTCGTTGGAAAGAGAAAATACATTTATTTATTTTATTGGTCGATTTAATTGGAGAGATAAAAGTGCATTTATTTGTTGAGATTTAATAGATAATGTAACACTAAGTTTAAGAATGGAACATAAAACCAATATCACATTTTGACACATTTTGAATGGAGGGGATTCTAAATACGTAAAAGAATTAAAAGTTAATATATTTGTTCACACGAGATTTCTAAGAAACGTATTTTGTGAGATTAAACTTTGTTATATTGATGAATATTGTGAATACAATCTCTAGTATTTACTCCTTCGATGCTTTCTCTCGAATACAAATTAAAAACTTAGAATTTCCTGATCTTCGGTCTTTAGGATGTTGTAGTTGCAAGTCTATTTGAGACTCGGTCTTATGGAATTTAAGGAAAGTTTGTTCTTCCAAGTCTTCAATCTTTCAGAAGATAATGATCTCGAAGTTGATAAGAACTTGCACGTCTTGAGAGCTTTATAGAAGATTTAAGAACTTGCACGTCTTGAGAGCTTTATAGAAGTTTCAATCTTTCAAAAGATGATGATTTCGAAGTTGATAAGAACTTGCACGTCTTGAGAGTTTTATAGAAGATTTAAGAACTTGCACGTCTTGAGAGCTTTATAGAAGATTTAAGAACTTGCACGTCTTGAGAGCTTTATAGAAAGTTTGAATCTGAAAAATAGATTTAAGAACTTGCACGTCTTGAGAGCTTTATAGAAAGTTTGAATCTTCAATTTTTCAGAGCTTCAATATTTCAGAGCTTCAATTCTTCCTTCAACAAAAGACCTTCTCAAATGAATGACAAATGTCTCTATTTATAGAGAAATTTTATGAACTTTAGGTGGGCTTTGGCCCATTTGCTTGTTGAGCTTGAACTTTGACAAATTTGTCTGTTGGGCTTAGGCTTGGACTTATTTGCCTTATTGGGTTTTGGACTTGGACTTGGGCCCATTTGCTTGAATTGAGTAAACTTAATTATCAAAATCCAATAAAATATAATTATCGAATATTTGTTGTGATGATGTGACAAAATTTAATTGACCGAAATTTCTTGCTCAACAATATTTATATCAACAAAGTGTAAATTTGTTTTCGGTGGTTGAATCATCCCATGAATTTTCCTATGATACATGTGAATGAAGACAAAGCAGACATAAAGAACTCGTGTTGATTTGTAGAGACAACTTTAATTTCACTCTTTGAAGCTTCAAGATACATGCAAGGATGACAGTAAAGTCATAGACCTTATATTATATGCTACCAATTAAATCAACTTATTTAGAGAAAGCAAACAAATTTTATGGGATTGAAAGCAAACAAATCAACTTATCATGATAATTGTGTAAATAATCAATAGAGCAAAAAAAAAAAAAAAAAAAAAAAATTGTTGACATTTACCATAACTGATATAAACTTGTACTATCAACTTCAATGATAAGTTAAATCTTTCCACTCGACGAATAGAAAAAGGAACATCGATACTAACAATTCCTTACCATTAGTGCAAAGATAAGATTTTATACTTCTGTGTGAAATCAGACCCGCATAGACTATTCTCATCTTTTCTATCAATTTTCACTATTTCAAACTTCTTCACTATTTTATCAATTAAAGTATCTATAAGCTTTACTTATATAAATTTAATCAAATCAATAAAAGAGATTAATAGCAGTTAGATCATGACGTAATCAGAATGAATCAATGGTAATTTAAAAAGTAAATCTCGTGTGAAGATTGGTGTAGTTTACACAACACATAGGGCTCACGTCCAAATCTGTAAACAAAAGTTGCAATCCAATTGATGAGTGAATGGTGATCAATATGATTGCGTCGAATAATTATGTATTACCATTATGGTTGGGATTATAATTATGATTATGGTTACCCTTTTAGAGAAAAAGCTATGAATTTTGACACATCTATTTATAATCTTCAATGTTACGTTTGGCTATAAAAGGTAAAGTTAATCAAATTTGATAAAATTCGTAGTTTTAGATAAATATAATTAAAAGCAATCCAATTACATCTGTCTGATCGTTGTCTATTGCAATTATTAATCTACGAATACACGGATGTCCATTTGAATGTTATTATTTATTAAAATTGAAAAGTATTTAATTGAATTCTCATAGTGAGAGTTTGGGTTCCGTTGATGGAAAGGCGATTGGTTAATAATAATAAAAGAGTATTATGAGGAGAAGATGAAGAAGAAATAGATATCTTTCAGTCTCACACATGTAGCTGTCTTGCACGTGCTTCCCCTTCATCAAGTCTCTATCTCAATATAATCAATTAAACTTCATCATTTATTATTACAACTTTTTTTCTTTAAAAGAAATATTTTATAAAAAAAATAAGAGTAAGTACACCTTAAATAATTACTTCATCCATGTGTCGTTTTCAATTTCTTTTTTTTCTTATTGTTTTATATAGTTGAGATAGGAAAATTAATAGTATAAGTTCATGTCAGTTGAACTATGCTCATGTTGATTCATTAATGTACATTTTAATAACTCTTGCGAGTTTTATGATTTGTGATTCCTACGACGAGAACCCGATTGTTGTGAAAAAGTTCTAATCTCTTATTGGTTAAATAGAGCTTGTTGAAAAAATTATTTGTACTAAAACGTTTCTAAGGCTTTGGAGTTAGTATTTGGTTACTCAAATTGATTATTTGATTATAGCAAACCTTTTGGCGAACTCAAATTGATTATTTCGAATTTCTATTTCCATGATTAAGGACAAAATTCAAATATACTCAAAAACATATACTTTCAATGTAAACAAAACTATTATATCAACATAATTAAACGTAGATAAAAATAAGTGCATATACTAACAACCTCAAAATTAGAGGTTGAATTTCATGGTTTAGTTTACTCTTTTTTGTCATATCCTGATATCGTTGGTGGTAACATTAGGATAAACATTTTCTTCTGATGATCCAAACATATAATTAATAGATGCCAAAAATTATTTCTTTTACAATTTAACATTATAAACACGGTCGTAAAAGATTAAATTTAAGAATTTTTTTTCCTTTGTTATTCAAAAGTGTAGAAAACAAAATGACTTTTTATTTCACTTTATTGGAACATGTGAGAATTATTATTATTATTATTTTGTGTGTGTATATATATTTGAAGAGAAAAGAATTATAATTGGTGTGTGGATCACAAAGGAGATTTTGTCTCCCACTATATGTGTCAAGTAGTACCCCTATTCACATCATACTTTATTAATTTATTACCCAAAAAGCTTTTTCTTTTTTTCTTAAACAAAAACTAATGTTTAATGTATGTATACGTCCCATCTTTACGAAAAAATGAGAAAAATTACGATGAGTAGCGTAGGAAATGAAACTATTTATAAAATATAATTAAATTTTTGAATGAACCGAAAAGATCAGTTTAATAGATTTTGTTATATTTTGTAAATAGTTTTAATATTTTACTATTTTTGAAAATGCTCTTATCTTTATATAACCATTTTATTTTCCTTTTGAACAAAAAAAAAAAAGTGTTTGTTTCACTATTTTATTATCATTCTTTACTTTCACATTCACTTCCTAAATATTAACATGTACTCAAGTTAACTGACACTTGTATTATAATAATAATAATAAATCTCTTCCTACTATTAGATATTAAAAAAAAATTGTTTTTTAATATCTAAACGATTTTTTTTTATTGTAAATTACAACAACAAAAGTGTGAGAGAGTATGTTGATGGAAAACCATAAAAGATCTCGATGGCTTAATCATCTAATAGTCAATTAGTTTTGAAAAGAGATCTCATACTATATAATATATAATATGGTGAAACCCAAATAGTCTAAATGAGAATTTGGTCCAAAAAGTGAAGAGTACATTTAGAATACATTTTTTTTTAAGTGTTTAACTTTAAAACATAAGCAATTTTGAAATAAATTGGAGTGCTCGACAACTCAAGATCGTTTTTCAAGTGTTTTAATTAGTTTTTACAAAAAAAAATGTTTAAATAAAAATAAACTTTTTGAAAAATAATTTTTTCCAAGTGAATCCAAATAAGCTAAAGAACTCAAAAGAAACATCATCTTGAAGTGACATATTGTGAATCCTACGTTGAGAATATTAAGAGACCTTACACATAGACTATAATGTCCAAACAGTTAATCGGTCCAATAAATTAAAATTGAGTTATCAACCTTCAATCAATAATGGTAAATAATTAAAAAGAGGGCACCAACTTGAATGGATGAGTTATCTCTTTACTATTTTACTTACAATTTACAGGTAGAAGGGTTAAAATTTGAATAGATAATAACGCCAAACTCTCCTATTATATCTTGATTTTCGATCACAAAGATAATATTATGTAATTGTCCTTTCATTGACTTTAGATTTAGGGTTCTCATAGCAAAAATGGTTTAGAATTTCAAATTATTTAGGGGTTTTATTATACATACTTTTGGTATCCATTCCTTTTTGGTATCATATAACTACAAAAGTAGTAGTGGTTGAAAATTGTCAAAACATACACAAATATATATATATATATATATATATATATATATATATATATATATATATATTATGCACCAAAATGAATGTCATGATCACAAATTAATTTGGTGGTTGAAATTTGAATTTTGATGACATTATTGAATTTTAAATCTCATATCAATAATTTAAAATTAAGTTTTCCACTACTAAATTGTAATTTCTTTTTTCACTTGAAAAATGTGTAGTTTTTTTTTAAAAAGAGAATGTGTTAAAGATAATCTTAATCAAACTTAAAACAAAACAACACTAAATTAAAATGGACTAAATTAAAATTTTTACTATGTCACTGTTAATATCAAATGTGATTATTACACTAAATAAACTTAATGCAATTTTTTTTAGACTTCTTAGGATGTGAGATACCCTACATGTTCGTTTGAGACAAAACTTTTTTTGGGTTTTGATGTGAATCCTAAGCTCATTTTACTGCATCTCAAGTATCCTTATAAATTTTATGAGTTTTGATACCATATTAGATAACATGAGGTTTTATCTCAAAACTAATTAATAACTAGAAAACGAGCGTATGAATGTTATAGAAAGTGTAATGAATGTTGATGTGGATCAAACATGTGTGTGTATATATATATATATATATATATAATATAATATAATTTTGTAATGGAAAAGAAGAAAAAGAGGAGAAAGAAAGGGACCATCAAAGTGATGGTGTGTGATGATGAGCATTTGTTGTTCATGATGGTTCCATTCACTTTCTCTCCTCAATACATTAACACATTCTCTATTTTCAATTTCCATTATTTCCATTTTTATTTTATACTAAAACAATTAATTGCAAGTGGATTTCATCCTTCCAAATGTATACAAAAAAAAAAATATAAAACAATTCAATTCCTTTGGCTAGGCTGATCAACATTCGACCGAGATCGATTTTTCGGCCAAACTGATTCCAACCAACCACAAGTCGTTAGCAAAAAACCCGATCGAACCGACTTTCACCCTCACACCGACCGACCAAAGCCAGACTCTCTTACAAAAAACTGAAACCGATCGACTTCGGTTTGGTCGGCTCCTTGCCTTTTGCTACGAAATAAACTTGTTTTCAACTTTATATTTCAAATTACTTGAATCGTGATCCTGTAAAAAATAGGTGAATTCAACAACCTCTTGCTGATTGAACTGAGTCAAGGGAATGATGTATACAATTCTATATATATATTATGGTGGTCAATCTAAGTCAATTACTTAGATATACTCTCTCCCAAATTATATAAACAGTACACCATGCATTTTTATATTTAAATCTCCCTTCCTAATGAACTAAATACTTTTTTTAAGAAAAAAAACTAGATTATATATCAACAACTGACTAACCATTGATGTATGATTTAAATATACAAATTATTGATTAATTGATTTGATTAAAATCTTTTTCATTATTCAGCACCCAACTTGTTGTCTTTTTCTTTCAAAATGTAAATATATATACAAATAACATTAGCTCATTTAATTAAAATAATACATCTTAGGGTGGACATCTTCTATTTTCTTAGCTAACTAAAATTTTGTCAGTATTATTATTTTAAAAATGTTTACACTAATAACTTTTTTTTTTAAAGAATATTATAGTAAAATAGTGCCAATAAACATTTTAATTTTCATGATTTTGAATGAAAGATAAGGGTTGTCTTTTTCTAAACCCAAAGTTTTCTATAATTGGAATATATAAATACATTATAGAATGCATGTTTCTATAATTAATAAATCAAAACATACGAAAGTCAATTCAAGCACAAACACATCTATATATAGATAAAAAAAAAATCTTAAAAAAAGTATAGATAAAATATATTTATTATGTACCTAAAAATTGATGGTTCAATAACACCTTAATTGAATATAATAAAACCCCAAAAATAATATCAATAATAATATTAAAAAAAAGTTAGAGATCCTAAATTCACATAATAAAAAAATATTACAACCTACAAATTGAGATTGGTAAAATACATCCCATCCTAAAAATTCAAATTCAGCCTCGATAATTTACATGCACACATATATTAGAATTTGGTTCCAAAAGCAAAATTTACATATAAATCATAGTGATTTAATTTTAACCTTATTTAAATTATAATACTAGCACAATTTTTTTAATTCATATTTTTATTTAGTTCATGAACATATTTGGTTGGTGATCTTTCATATTTGTGTCTATTTGACTCTTTTAAAAGGCCCAACAAATTTCTAAAATTTAATTCAAACAATTTTCAATCAAATTTTCTTTAAAAGAGATCTAACTTTAACATTCGAGTCTCACAAATTCCTAAATTTTAAAAGATGTAACATCTATTTTCTATCGAGTTAAACAAGACAAAGTATTAAAAGATCAAATAACTTACTTGATTCAATCATTGTTAAAATATTTACAATCAATATATAATTAGAAGTGGAGAGGTAGGTCAACAACCCTCAACCTCAAGGTCACCTCATCTCCCTCCCAAGAGAACCAAACTTTATAAATCCGTACAATGAAAGAAGAGGAATGCACCAACCCATTCTATCTTTCTAATCACACACAAGCAAATGTAAATATAAATTTATTTTTAGTTAATCCAAGTAGGCCCTCCAAATTATATCAACTAAACATATCATATAGCAAATACGGATTTTAAAATCAATGCAAGTATGATAATGAAATATTCAATTTAATAAGTTTAGTGAACCCAAATCTTAAATTTTCACACAAAATTGATATAAATAATATTTACTAGAAAAAAGAAAAGAGAGGATAATATAGATTGGTCCAAAAGGATTAATAAATTAAAAAAGGTTTTTAGAAAGAAAATAATTAATAGTGGGATTGATTTATAATTTAATAGAATGGTCCAAAGAGGAAATAAGCAAAATGATGATATCGTAAATTACAAACACAATGTCGGGGAGTGTCACATGTAAATAATACAATACAGAGCAACACAATAATTTAACTCACAAATAAATAATTCAATTCACATATGATTTAATAATAATGATAATGATGATGATGATGATGATGATGATATAATTAAGAAAAGAAAGCAGAGATTAAGAGACTAATTTTGCAACTTTTCAATTCAAATTTTGAGGTAAATTTCACAAACAAATCCAGCGCAGTAATCACAGATTAACAAACCCAAATTGGGATTAAGCCATCATTCCATATTCATAATCATAATCATAATCATAATCATTTCACCACAAACAAAGAGATTAATTAAACTAAACAAACATTTAATCAAATCACCAACTTATCTCTTGTTTTTCTTTTTTTTGTTCTTCTTCAACCGCCGGTGCGCTGGTTAAGCAGATCGAACGAACTCCTTTCCGTTCTAGGAAGGTAAACGATGGATTCCGAAACGCCGCATGTCCGTTTACAAGAAGAATACAGATTCAAGAATCCGAAACGATCGCTCAGACTTCTTGTAATCGCCTTACCATTGCTACCGCCACTCCAGAGCTCGGCGTCAACGGCAGCAGCGTTGGTAGGTTCTTTAGAGCATTCGAGGAAGGCGTCGAAGAAAGGATCTCGCTGTGCATTTTGGCGGTTCGATTTCCTCCAGTCTTGAAACCCGAAGCGTTTGGAAGAGGATGGGGTGGTGGAATTGGGAGGTAAAGGAAGGAAAGAAGAGAGAGGAGAGGCGGAACCTCGTCGGAGCCTGGCCGGAGACTGTTTTTTGGGGATTCCGGGTAAATGCTCCCAAGAGAAGGGAATGTTGCCGGAGAATGATCGGATCGGAGTGGCGGCGGCGGAGAAAGGAGAATCATCGGGGAAATAGTAAGAACCGCGAGAGGAAGAGGAAGAGGAAGAAAGGGAATTAGAAGAAGAAGCGGAAGAGAATGAATGAGTCCGGCGAGAAGATTGAAACATTGTATTCACTTTCTTTTTCTTTTCTCTTTGATTCTTCACATTCTCTTTTTCAGAGAAATTTGGGAATCCCAATTTGGCTTTTTGCTCAAACAAAAACCCACTTCAACTTTCTAACATTTTTGTTATATATATATATATGAATTATAATTATTATGTAAGCAAATTGCAAAAATAAGGTATTACTTGCAATTATACCTTTAAACTATTCATCTTTTTTAAAAAACCTATTCCTATAATTATCAAAATTTGATCAATTTTTTTTAAAGATTATATCAATTAAGGTTAAACTAAATCCATCTTAAAAAGCTACATCAAATGAAACCTTTAAACCTATAGGTTTATTTCTACGTTTATAATTAGTTTCGAAGGTTCAATTTTAATATTTGTTAAGTTTAACGAAAACTATCATCATAGTGGAAGAATGATTATTATTTGAGGTAGTGATATTATTATTTGAAAGAAAAGGGAAAGCAAAGAGAAAGTGGAGAGATAAAGGTTTGATTTTAATAAGAAAAGGATCTTTTTTGTGGTATACAACGTGATTAAGTTTTGCAGTCTTTTTTTCTTCTAAAATAAGTTTCCTCCTTTTTGTTTTTCTTTTCATCTCTCTATCTTGTTTTGTCAACGCTGGTTTATGTTTTAAGTTACATAAAATTTGACCATAGTTTAGTTTATCTGGCATCAATTTTTTTTCTTTCTTGTTATAGATTCTAAATTACTCCATCTAATTAAAATAAAAACCAAACAACATATAATTTAAAAACAAAATAAATTTTTTGAAATGATTAGAAAACCAATTTTTGATTACGAAGGACCAAGAATGATTTAACATTAGATTAAAGATAAAAACTTCCGGAATTGAATAAAATTGTAATAGAAGTAAAAAAAGGGAGGGATTGGGTTTGGGATATGCTCGTGTATTTGATGTCATTAAAAGAGGTATCAAAGTATAATGGCCATGTAAATTAAACATACATTAAATTCCTTACTTAAAAAATCAAAGACAGCGAATAAAAGATTTGGATCTAATAATTAAATATTTCTTTTAGCCAAATTGAAATTTTTATTGAACAATTAAACTGGAAGAAAGGGGGAAGTTAATTGTCATAATTGAGATAATTAATTAATTGTTAACTGAGCCACTAACACAAATGTGAGGTGTCAAATGGTTATTGGCTTAAGGTCCACGGTTACCGTCTGGCCTCACCCAGAAAATGCTTATCAATTACTACTTTTTATTTTTATTTTTTTTCCGTTAAATAAAAAAAGAAAAGAGAGAGAGAGAGAGAGAGGAAGAAAGGGAATTTTCTAAATACAGAGGTCAAAAGGATTCATTGAGATTGAGAATTATGAGAAATTAAAAAAATAATAATTAAAATTAAAAAGGGAAAAGGAATTGATTGGTATCGATCATGTGGTTAAACCATGGTTTTCTGGCCCTAGCTTCCGGTAACAGTGCCCATCTCTTGAGGCGCGGCTCAGCCGGTAGCCGGTCGGAACCCACTTCTTTACGCAACCACCTTTGAAGATTCTGCAAATCCAGCGTTAATGGCGGCTCCGAGGAATCTGGTGCTGAGAGACGAAGAGAAGGCGGAGATGAACAATCCCGCGGCGAAGAAGATGAAATCCGAGAGATATCCTTTCTCACGGTGGGGATTGACGGTGGCGTTAGGTAGTTTTTTAGTCTATTCCGCCGCGCTCTTCTGCATTTACCGTACAATGCCGGCCGCTGATTTCAAATACATTAAGCTTCCACGTTCGCTCGCCGATCTTCGAATGCTCAAGTAGGTGATTAATTAATTTTATTTTGGATTTTTTTTCTTTTTTTTTTTTAAAAAAAATCAAATTTAATTAATCTTAACTTAAAAAGGTTCCTTGTGTATAGCAGAAGTTGCTTCATGTTCATTCATTTCATATTAACAATTATCGTGCTTATCCTTGTTTATTTCATCCTAATATCTCTAGTGAATTGCATCAATGTGCGATGGATGCATTAATTAATGAATTTATTGATTGGATTGTTGTGAAATTTTTGTGGCTTATTGTTTCACAAGGGAAAGCTAAGAGTTTAGTAAATGATAGCTGATTTGGTATAGATATGGATGGGCAGTAAATTGGTGCTTCCAAAGCCTTATTTTAGGGAAAGGCATTCATTGAGGAGGGGAAATTCTAGGATGTTTTGTTCAACTTTTTGGATACGTTCGGGCCCAACTTTCTTTGGATGGTGTAAACTATTATATCCCTCTAAATGTTCAAGTTTCCCACTCTAATAGTTGGAGCTCTCAATTATTATAATCCAACCTTGACTTGGCTATAAATTCTCATGGTTTACCCAAGACACAAATTATTATAACCCACATACTATAATACTATAATAAAAGTTATAGAACAAATGAAATTTTGAGATAAAAAAGTAAATGAAAATTTGAGATTATAAACTCAAATCACCATTTAAAGGTACTTAAATGAAACTTTGAGATAGAAAAGTAAATGAAAATTTAAGATTATAAATTCAAATCACCATTTAAGGGTACTTAAATTAGAAAAAAAAATCTAGAGTAGGTATTCAAGGTTTTGAGACCTTTGAATTTGTGTTTGGAGAGGTAGGAATTAATGAAGAAGAGGAAAGAAAGCTTTCAGAAATGACTAATGTAAATTTTGATAGAGACACCATAACTTTTCAGATAGGTAACTGTATAACTTACAAAATATTAGGTGACGGTCTAAATCCTCTGTTTACCAAACTAAGTCATAGAATTACAGTCTATAATTAGTCATTTTCAACTAAATTCAACCCATTTCTCACCACCCAAAAAAAAAAAGAAAAGCTGCTATACTTTATTAATCATCATAATGTTGTTCTTGCTTTAGTTTCGTTTTTGCTGTGTTGACTTTTCCTTTTGGTGGGTTCCATTTCTGTTTTGATAGTTTTTCAATTATAAACCCATATAATTTTATTTTCTCCTCAATTAATATTGATTGTCGGTCTTCTTCATGTTTCAAATTCACGAGGGGAAAAAGTGTTAGATGATACGATTAATTTACCTAACCTATGACTTAAGCTTTTGGGTCAATCGGTGATTTAAAGTATTTAAGATACGTTTGTGTTTTCTAAATTTTGGGAAGCAGAGATCATCTTGGAAGCTATGCCAAGGATCACACTGGACGGTTCATTCTGGGATATTGTTCCACCTACATATTTATGCAAACTTTTATGATACCTGGGACAGTTTTCTTGTCATTGTTGGGTGGAGCTCTTTTTGGAGTTGTTAGAGGCCTTGTTTTAGTGGTTTTCAATGCTACGGCAGGAGCTACTGCTTGTTTTTTTCTCTCCAACTTAATTGGTAGACCTTTTGTTTCTTGGATGTGGCCTGAAAAATTGAAAACTTTCCAATCTGAGGTAATTGAAAAGTAACCTCATTTCATACTCTTCCTGTGTTTATTCCTAGTGATTTTCACTTACTCTATTCTGTGATTTCAGATAGCCAAGCAAAGAGAAAAGCTGCTTAATTACATGATCTTTCTCAGGATAACACCAACACTACCTAACATTTTCATAAACTTGGCATCCCCCATTGTCGATATACCTTTTCATGTTTTCCTTTTGGCTACACTCATTGGTCTTGTTCCTTCGTCGTACATCATGGTCAGGGTAAGTTTCTTTGGTCTTCCCAAGTCTTTGTCTAGACTACGTTCTTCAAGTTCATTAAGACCCGTAACTATCTTGTTCTTGGTTTTTTTTAAAATACAAAAGTTGAATTCTTAACTTTTTGGTTTTACCAATTCTAATTCCTAGCTATTGCATAAACTTGTTTTAGTTTTAACTATTATTAGTTTGCCTTGGAAACTGTATATTATAACACCATTGATTGCAGGTATTTACACCAAATGTTTTAATGCACAAATCAATGAGATCATAATGAATATAACCTCAATACTTATAGCTAAAAGGCCAATTTGTTCATTTAAACTCTCACTTTCCACTTGTATGTTTTGCCTCATTTTACGGATTATTTATACCAGCACCTAACGTAACCCATCTGTCATCTTTACATATTTATGTTCTATTTTCTTTCTGGATGTGTAATTATGAAAACGCTTTCTGTATATCATATCTTCGTATTTATGTGTCATTTGGCTTTGTGGGTATTAATTACGAAAACGATTTCTATTTTACTTTATGGCACATGAAGATTTGTTGTGACATGGTTTTCAGGCATTTATCATAGAGTTTCTAATCATCTCTTCTTTTAAACAGGCTGGTCTTGCTCTTGGGGATCTCAAATCTGTCAAGGATTTATATGATTTCAAAACCTTGACTCTACTTTTCTTCATTGGTTCTTTGTCAATACTTCCCACTCTTCTAAAGCGAAAGCAAACCTATGAATGAAGAAGATTCTACATACAGGATTTTTCTTTTTACTAATTCTAGTTCTATAACCATAACTTATTAGAGGATGTAGACAAAGATTGGAGAATCTAAGTCAAATTATGGGAGAGATGTGAGATTCAAGGATTTTCCCCTACCCAACAGGATCCATCACAATCTTCTGTGTTTATCTATTGATGTGACTCCAAGGGTCTAAAGGCCATTTGGAGCGTAAATAATGTTTCATGTATATACACGAAATGTCTAATATTTGAATCTTTGATAATTATGTATTTTGATATACTAGATAATTAATGTCTAGAAGTTAAATATGTATGTTTTTTATTAACTTTTGTATATATACATATAACAAAATTAAATGCAAGAGACCAATGGATTTAATCACCAATTTAATTTCTTGTTATATAATTTATTTAATAAAAATTTAAAATAAATGAATACTTTTATATTAAAAACTATAAGTAATTAAATTAATATAAAATTTATAATAATAAGAATAATAATAATAGAGGTTGTTTTTAATATAGCAAAACATAAAAAGAATCAAGAATCTATCGATAATAGAAACCGATAACTTTTTGATAGACACAGCAAAAAAAAACGTCTATCAGTATATAGACTTAATAAGTTCTAAAATTTTGCTGCATTTTGTAGCTATTTTGTAACAGTTTTGTAATTTATATATGAGATTGGAACTTTATATATTAGGGGGCGCTAAAACTTTATGGCTCATTTTCTTGTAATTTACCAGCTGTGAGGTTGGAACTTTATGATACCTTGACTATACGTGGTATTATTTTGTTTATAAAACAAACAAGGCCCAGTGCTTATTCTTTTGCACTTTGATTACTGATACCTAGAAGCATAAATAAAAGATCTGTAGCACTCGCTAAATGCTACAAATCTAGATGCAGGCTTTGCTTCGTGACAGACTAGAAATTCGAATTGTGAAAATCTATAGATCTTTTTACTGAGTGAGTGTTGGGCAACATGCTGATAACATAAAGTTTTGCGCTAAAATATAAGAACTATAACTGAGTTTACAGAAGGTGAGACTCACTCGTTAGTACGCCATCTTACACCCGACTTGAAGGCAGCGGAACGAAATCCTTCAACGGTGCAACCCAACCTGGCTGTCTTGAACAACCTGTAGAACGCCTGGTTGTTCTGCCAAGCAAAGCAGATAAATTTGTTTGGTTGTTCAGGTAATGAGTGAACATCAATCTAAAACAACATTTAAGGCAATTATTGCCAAAAGACAATAATATACACAGGACTTTTCACCATCTCAAAGGCAATTATTGAAGCATATGTTGAATTAATAAATCAGATTCATGATTTATATAAATATCTTCTTTAGTTGATAAGAAGCTGGATTTGAATCTAAGCCTGAATTTATAAACATATATACCAGAAATTATGGAGAAAATTACTGCCCATTAGCATAATAAGACTATTGTTTGACGTTTTTACTTGTCATAAATTTCTAGTTAAATGTGACAATACATTCAAAGGATTTAAAGGATAGTTTAAATAAACAAACTAAATGACAACTTATTTCGTTGATTATTGAGAGAATTAATGAAATAAACGCAATATAAAGGATCATTTAACTTAAACTATTTCAAATGAGTATGAGCGTGTAAACATTAGAAGTGGTTTGAACGAATCCAAGATTCAAGCGTGGCTAATTGAAGACAGGCAAAATAAAGGTCAACCATTAACTTATTTTTTCTTTGTAATTTAATAATTAAAAAAAAATCCTATGTAATTTAAAACTTAACGCCTAACCTGTTAGATACCAGTGTGGTTGATTTATTAATTGGAGTTACGGTTAGGAATATAGTGTGATTAAAGACTTGTCATTGTTAAGGTCAATGATTTGATTTTAAATATATTTTAGTTGTTCTTTGATAATCTTTTATATCAACACAAATAATTATCAGATACGTGGAAGAAGACAGTTAACAATTGATTGCAATAATTTAGGCATGAATGATATACAAGCAAGTCGTAATGAAATTCATAATACATAACTTCATCATATAAGTCCTACAAAAAAGTCATACACAAGAGTATGAAGTGATAGGAATCTCAATGCATGGTCAGCTGCGCCTGCCAAGAAGATCCATGCAATACTCATATTTCTTGTTCATATGGAAACTAAGAAAGCAATCGGTCTTTTGGACATCGTCAAACAACATTAGAAAAATCTCAAGAGCATTGTTGGAGCTCAAACCCGGTAACCCATAAAGTTCATCAACCAACGATTTGTCCTTCTCCTCCTCTTTCTCACCTGTAATCAAGTACACAATCCTTTGAAGCTCTAAGTTATGCATTCTCATCTCAAATTGAAACTTCCCAATTATGTTAGTTAAATCGACCCATTTCCTCTTCCTTCCTCCAACGGATATTCCTATAGCCCTGGTAAGATGATCATTGATGCGACCCTGTATCTGACACAATTAGTCAACCACCAATTATCTATTGGTCGTTTCCTCCTCTTCTTCACCCCTCACCCAGGGTACAACCAACCTTAGAAGCAGAACGTTTAGCATTCTAGAAAAATGTAGAAAAATCTCTTAAGATTTCAATAATATCAGCTCGTTTTCTCTTCCTACCTCTAAAGGATGTTACTACGGCATTTGATTTCTTGTCCCCGCCTATACCATGCAATGCTGGTGGGTCTAAAATGAAGCAAAGGAAGGAGACGCAGAGAGCGGTAATGGTTCATGGGAGGGGTGAGGAGAATTGTAGGGTTCATCCAGAACAGCAATTATAAAGAAAAAAAGGGTGGTTAGTGAGGAAGATGGGTGTAGTTAATAATATAATTATTGATAGTAAATTAGATTCTTCAATTTGATTGAGGAAGATTTAAAAGCACAAACGAGTTCGGAGAAAAACAGTAGAACACACTATGATTTTTAAAATGAAAAAAACTGGAACAAAACACCAACGCATTAAACAAAATTCAAATCAACAAAGGAACGAAACCAAAACCAAGGTTGTTCGGTTAACTAAACCAAACCATTAGTGCTACAGAAAACAAGAAAACTACATCAACAAGTTCCACCAAGAGATTAACGGATGAATAATCAGAGGAATTAACAATTAGAATTTGGGAAAAAGGTCGACCAACCTGACAAAAATGGAAACTCGAGTGCCAAAGATGAGGCAGAAAGAACCATATCGTCAAAACAGAGCACCCGACTATTTCTTCACTTCTCTTTTCCCTACTCATTCTTCCATTTTACCAATTTCTAACTCTCTCTAACTCTGTCAAGCTCCTATCTCCCCCAGCCCAGAAACTTCCTCTCTAGTCAAGAATCTGCTTAGCAGAGGCGATAATGGGAGCGCAAATGTGTGTGTGTGTGAGAGAGAGAGCATTTCCTCAAAGCAAATGAAGAGAGGAGAAATTGAAGAGAGAGCTTCATCCATCGCGATAGAAAGAGGGAAAAAAGAGAGGTTTCACTGAAGCAGATGGCGGAAGGAGTTCATAGAAGCGGCATCAGAAGATGAAGCGCCGTATGGAAACCCAAACGCATGGAAATGAGACGCGTAAACTCAATGTGTTAGATATGGGTGTGCATTTTGGGAACCTAAATCCAAAATATAGGATGTACTTAGGATACCCTTTGCTACGTAAAGGACAAACAAAGATAAAACGATGAATGCAGAAGATGAAAACTACTCAAAGCTTAACTCATCACTTGATCAGAGTAATGAAGATGATGAACCTCTAGACATCATCCTTGATCAAATTCAATCAACCCAATTACAACAATGGATTTCGCAAACTAAAGAATCAGTAGCAGCAGTCTCATAATGATTATAACTTAATTATCTACTCGAAAACGCAACTACTGAAGCTAAACTTACGGGAAACTCGAGAAACCTGGTCGGGAGTGAGCTTTGCAGAGAATCCACTAACAGCCGTCTTGTAACTGTAAACAAGCGCATCCTTGGCAGCCTCTTCACTGGAAATGCAAAAAAGAAGCATAGGTCCGATCATCTTATTTTGCATTTCGAAAAACATGAACCGGAAAGCAGAGAGAAGTAAAGAGACGAACCTTCCGAGAGCAGAAGCCAGGGTTCGGATATGGAAGTGCTTGGGGTCCTCATCCGGAGGCGTTTCGGTGTACACAATGTGAACTGCGGGGCGTGAAGAGGGTATGGATGAAGCTATGGAATGAGTTGAAGAAGCTTCATCAGAATCAGCCATGGCAATTGATATGGAAATGGCAAAGAAAGACACTAACACAAACAATAATTTCTTAGGGTTTGTGTTCATCATTCTTCTTCTCTAATAAAAGATACTCCCGATTCAAATTTTCAAATACAAATAGAACATTACATGCCATATGTATTTATGGAAGAACGAACCTAATATTATATTTTATTATTAATTTTGAAGAGTTAGATTATAATATATAAATTTTGTTGATAGAATGTTATCAATATCATCCTCAACAATCACACATCTCATTTTATAGATTAATAAAATAAAATTTATTTTATAGATTAATAAAATTAATTTAATTAGAAAATTTGTGAGTGTTTTTAACAAATATTTTATTACTATCTAAAAATAAAATTTAAAATTTGGATGAGTAAACAATACTATTTGGCTGAATGAAATGTGTAATTTTTAGTCGCCCTATGTGTCATTCTACATGAATCCATGTGCCCCTTCTATGGGAAGTACATGTGCTTTGTGAATATGCATACTTGGTGTCATCCTTGTGTTCATATATTGGTGGTTTGTGGGTTGAATGGAAGGACATTTTAAATTCAATCCAATTGTTCAACTCAAAAATTTTATCAATAGATTGGATTGAGTTCACTTTTTAATAATGTTTATTTATTATTGTATTTTAACGAATCCATGAACCAATTTAACATTTGTATTTTTTAACCGAATCCAAATAATTTCAACTCAATCCAAAATACACGGTTAGTTTACTTTTTATGGATCATTTTGGAAAGTGACAAAACCACTTTTTTATTTTTATTTTTAGCAAATGACATTTTTTGTCACGGTACTTTATAAATCACCAAAATATCCACATTTCGTCTCTAGAGTGTAATTAATCTGTGTTATGCATTTATGAACCCTTAGGGGTATTTGGCACGAAGGAATCAAATGTTTGAAAATTAAATGCCTGTGAGTTTATTTGACGAGGTTATGATATCTGGGTATTACAAATGTTCGTGTTTGGAGTGCAAGATTTGAAATTTTGAATTTTTTTGATGCCGGTGTTTGGGGTGCTCATTTTGAATTCCTAATTTGTTTAGTTTTGTTTTTTATTATTAATTGTACGTCCTAAATTTAGTTTGTATCTTTAATTCAATTTTTTTATTCTATTGAGTTTAATGGCAATAATGTAAAAACAATAAATTTTAATATTAGATAACAATAAATTTGATTACAGTTGCATTAACATGAATGGTCTAAATATGAATATTACAAACCATTCACAAAATATAAAAAATCACGTAATCGAATGAAGTTTACAAAGAGTTCTAGTTAAGGAACGTTAAAAATGGTTTAATAAGTTTCAAAATAAGCATAACCGAAAAGGTAATGCAAAAGGGAAAGTAAGTAAAGTTACATTTAGCCATAGTTGTGGTTGTCTTTCTATGACAAGCATGCAATGTGTTTTAAACCGCTTTTATCAAAAGATATCTAGATAAAAATGAGTCTTTTTTTAAAAAAAAACTTTTTCTAAATCAATTCAAATAAGTCTCAAGTCTTCTAGTTAAATTGACTAACGAAAAAGTTAAACAATGTTATTAAACTAAAAATGAATCATGATATATAATTACAATTTCTATTAATATTTAATTTATACTCGAGATTACAATAGATAGGTTATCAATTTCAACATTAAAAAAAATGTAATAAAATAATCAAAATATGCTAAAATCGAAGGAAAGATTCATTTTAAATAAATAATAGAAAAAAGATAATTAAAAAGAAATGATCTAATAATAATAGTTATAACATAAACTCTAAAAAGAAAAGAAAACAGAAGAATGAAAAAAAATGTGTTATTTAAAATGTATTATTGTGATCAATCAAACGCGTATGAAATGAACTCAGAAAAAGATATTTGATTTATTTTTATTAAATTTTTAAGATTTACACCAAGGTGGTGATAAAAAATTCGTCCACTGAGTTTGTCAAAAATGACACCCAGTGATTGATCGACAATGATCACTAAGAATAGTGTTTGGGGTTGGTTGATGAATTTTCTTGATTGAATAAGAAAAAAAAATATAACTCATACACTTGAATAATGTTTACTATTCAATTTCATGAAAAAGTGTAGAAAGTCTTGGTGAAGATGATCGATGATCAACTATCGCCAATTTTAAGACGATTGGTTGGTTTCGAATGTATCATTTTCGTTTTTTGCCATCGGTCACAGAGAATTGTGGCAAAAACGATCAAGAATAAAGAGTTTTGAAATACTAATAAATTAATTAAAAAGAAACCAGTAAATATCAATGTCTTACTTCTACACAAAAATTATAAAAAGAAAGAAAGAAAAAAAAAGTTTAAATTAGTAAATAAATATTTTATTATTTATAATGGTGACATTTTAATGTATTTTGTTGTCTTCCATGAAATTTTCTTCGATATAAAGGAAATATTGCATCAAACTTTTGTATTGAGCACTATGCCTTGGAATTTAGTAATGTTGAATAATTGACGATGATAGTTGATAAAGGAGATTATTCAAGTGGATTGAGCAAGACTTAGAAACAATAGAAAACAAGAAAATTATATGAGCAAATTCAAGCACGAAATCAACCGATGAAGAATCAAAAGAAATAATTACATAGAATTTGGGAAAAAGATAGACCAATTTAACTAAAAGGAAGAATTACCAAAATTCTCACCCAATTAAAAAATTCAAAATTCAATTAACAGCTTACTTGGATGCCAAAGATGAAGCAGGAAGAAGAAGAACCATCTCGTTAAAACCAAGCACACCACTATTTCTTCCATTCTCTCCTAACTATTTCCTCGTACCAAAGCAAACAAATGATCAAAAGCATATAGCCCGTCATAGGGGCCTCCCGCTCGGGACTGACTATGCCAAAAGCGAGAGAAACACCCACATTGTCGACCAACTTTCGAGTGATTTCCATCTCTAGGAAGTTTGTTTCAACGATTTGAGGTGATAATGTGAGAAAGCTAAAAGTGGGTGTGTGTGTGTGTGTGTATACATACAAGTAGGTAGTCAAGATTCCAATTTTGATGTCCATATGTTATGCATCTTGTGAAGTTCTCTTAAATCACTGGACTTCAAAGACATTTTGTAAAGCTCCCTTAATCTTGAAGCTTCACTAGATTTGTTTGGTGTCATTTGAGGTTGAGATGTAGAAGATTTGCCTGAATTTGTTGGAAGTGTCATTGCCACCATTTTCTTCAATAGCATTTGCAAATGATTCCAAAATTTTGAATGAATTTCCGAGTACTTTGTTTTCAGAGAATCTGCATCAGTATCGGAGATATGTCGTCCTTCAAGCATGCGAGAGAATGCCAATTCTAGTATCTGTAGAGAAAAAAATAAGTTATGAGTTATGATGAGCAATCTAAACTGGCACCCAACCCTGAAGAACAGACACCGAAACTATTTTCAAGAACGGTCAATGGCATGAAAAATCGTTTCCAAGAAAAACCAATAAGTGGCCTGGTAAACCAAACAAAATCAAGTTTGAAAACTGAAAAGAAAGCGCTATTTCGAACTCAAGGTTGAATCTCCACGAGTCCATAGCAAAATGTTGAAGGTTAGAGAATGAAATATTAGAGAGAGAGAGTCATACTGCATTCGGATGTAGAGAGCTTGACAAGGTTAATGAAAGAGATGATCGTTCAACCAAAATGGTCAGATACATAGTGGGATGTGTTTTAGGGCCATAAAACTCCAGGGCTCTCTGCCAGTTCCTATCAGCCAAGGAAGCATACTGTTTTACCCGTTGAAGAATACTGTTATCATCTTTAGACAAGCTCTTTTTCCAGCCCTCTGACTCCAAATACTTCAAAGAACATTTCTTTTGATAACAAGCTAGTTGGAAATAAGCATATGCAGCTTCCTGTTTACGTATGTCACCCAGAGATTCATATATAGATAGTGCCTCTCTAATGGCATCATTTGCTGAAATCTTGTGCTTTTTCGATCCTTTCTTGGATCCTTTACTATTAGGATTTGTGTAACCTGACCCAACATCCTCCGATGATTCAATATCATGTACCTCGTTTATATCTAGCCTTGCCAAAAGCATACCAAGCCTCAGATACGTGTGAGCAAGCTGTGTGTAAACCTCAGCCTTCAGGTTGCCAGGCACAGCAATAGCATCTTCAGCAACACCGTTCAGTTCGTTTTTTGCTGCCCCGTAATATCTTAGCGATTCAGTATATTCAAGTTCAGCAGTCTCCAATGCTTGATAATATGCATTATGTACAATTGCATGTGCTTTTAGATCTTCAAGTTTTGACACTATCTCCTCGGCTAATGCTCGCCTACCATGACCCAAATTGCAGTTAATCAGTATGATGTTTGTATGATCAGAAACTGCTCTAAATGCCTCAATGGCACCTGCAAATGCTGTTTCAGCTTTTTTCAGCTCTTTCCTTTCAAGTCTCCATCGACCTAGTTCATTGCAAACCCAACCCTTTTTACTCATAACAGATTGCAGTTCAGCAGATCCAACAGGGAGTTGCCCTAATGCCTTTCTAGCTTCTTCATAACAGCTTAGGGCCGCAGTTAAATTGCATTCTGATCCTCTAGAAACAGGACCCCCAAGATACTTGAATATTCCACCAGTTTTAACTTTCTGAGATTCCTTGGAATTCACATGAGATTTAGAAGTCGCACTAAGAACACAACCACAAGTCTCCACACTATCCTCCACTTCTTCAGAATTACCCACAGAAAATTTTGCCCCAGAATGAACCCTGTTGCAAGATTTTACAGGGACTTGAGCATTTCTTTTTGTGTCTAGATGTCTAGGGTTAGAGCCCATTCCATTCTCAATCTTTGAACCATTATAATCCTGTTCACGATCTCCTGAGACAGAGTGGCCAGTGGAACTCTTAAAATGCGTCTTTTTATTGGGTTTTCTGCCGTAGAAAATTGATTCCCTCCTACTACTGCTAGCACTGCTTCCACTGTTTGCCCTATCACTCTGGCAGCTGCAGTTTACCAAAGAGCAAGCATTGCAGTTTTTAAATTTCCCAAGCTTCTTTTTGAGCCGATTAACTTCTTTCACAACTTCAGATGAGATCTTCAATTCTCTAGTGGAAACATTGTTTTCTGCTTTTTCAGAGGCCTCTCTACCGTATATAGAATGAAACTCCACATATACATCACCAACTAATGTCCATGCCTTGGCCCAAAACAGATACGTGGAAGAATAATGGTCTAATGAAATGTCATCACAATGCAAATCAACTTCTTTCAGATCTTGATTGAATGATCTCAACTTTGCATCTTTATCATTCAATTTATTCTGCAAAAGTGGGGTTCCAGCCATTGAGGAAATGAATTTAGTCTCTTCAAGTTCCTGGGGCATAGATCCATAAACAAGACATGCCAATTCTACAACTTTTAAGGCCTGATGCAGCTGGCCGTCCTCCTTATATGCTTGACCAAGAGCTAAATAAGACTCTCCAAGCAAAAGAACCAATTTCCATAATCTATTGTCCAATTTTGATTTTGGAAGCCATTCACGAAGGTCACAGACTTCAATACAGTCAACGTCACCACATGCACAGACAGAGATATTAATAGGAGAAGGTAGGCTATCATGCACCGCACCAATATGGTCCACCATCTTTGGTTCTGAGCTTTGTAGCTGGCGCATCCATCTAAGGGACTTGATAGCTTGAGAAACATGATGTATTGCAGCTAACTTGGAAGATATTGGATCAGCAACAGTCTGAACTACATGTGAGGCAGTAGGAGAAACGTTACAAACTGCAAAGCTTTCCTCGTCTTGGGAATCTTCTTCCACCAACGGTGGTTCTATCCCAAGTGGATCTCTCAACGATATAATTCTTGGAGAAGATACATAGGCCTCTGACATTATTGATGAAGAAGCTTCTGACAACAAATTTGGATGATGTTGATCACCTTCAACGAGTTTGTCTTCTACTACAAGAGAGGAGGGACCATCACACTTACCTGTTTCAGATAAACTGCTTAGAAAGTCCAAGGACTCTTCTTCTTCAGCATCCACAACTTCAACTTTACATCCCAGTGGAAGAGAATCTAGAGTTAAATCTAAATCGTCATCGTAGTTTAAAATGAGCCTTGCAAACTGTTCATGAGCAAATGCACGAACCACCTGCTTACCACGGCCTTTATTATCAGTTATCTATATATTAAGTAGAACTTTACCACAAAACACAAAAAGATGCAATCTAAGGTACTGTTGGAAACAATATCATTACCAAGTGATCAGGCTCATCAAGAAAATCTAAACACTTCTTAAAGAACCTCGCACATTTAACCTTGTTAGAAGGATTCTGCAAAAGAGAAAAATATAATTGCAACCAAACCATTTCCAAGATGCAAAAACAAGAAATAGAAGCATAAATTTTCCTCACCATAGAAAGTGAGAGCCGGTGGGCTATACGGTAGAGGAGTGTGCCAAATGAAAATAAGGAGTCACATCTCCCTCTATATAGCATTGAGGGTAAGGAATTCGAGCTATCATCAAAATCACTAGGGGAATGGTTCTTAGGGATTAGAGAAAGATCAAAGAGTTGAATCCCATCTTCACCTGCACCTTTATAAAGCTGCAAACATTTGACAAGGTTAACGATCCATGTAAAATTAACTTACAATTCATATCAGAGATCTGGGAAGGAAGAAAAATGTGATTACCCAATAAGCCCCAGGATCTTGTTTGCAGTTTTCTTGGAGAAATCTCAAGACAGAGAGGCCATTTTGTTGTACAACATAAGGATGAAAAGCAGGAGTACCGTCATCTGAGACCCCTTTCAAGAGGAATATATCATCTGTCTTCAGAAGCTCATATCCTTGAACAACACCATTTTCATGATAACAAATGGCTAATTCAGGAACACTTGCCATGACATTGTCAAGCCAAGCTTCAAGCCAAGTTAGTGGAGTGACCTGAGAAAATAAGTGTTAACATAAAAATAATCATTAAACAAAGTTAGTCAACAATACCATGTCCCACCTGTCGAGTAATATCCCATAAATGCAAACTCACAGCAATATACTTTTCATTACTGAACAGAAGCAGATCACTACCAATAAGCATACGGAAGTTGTAAAATTGCCAAAACAGAACTCGTAGGAACTCATCATCACCAACACTTCTATGCTTTTCAGACTCTTGATTCGAGCACCTAGGCTTCCCACCAACTTCTGAAACCTTTTTGACGGGATCATGCTTCTTACTTCTTTTACCCTTCTTGCTTCCCCAAAAGAACGCATCTTGCTTAACTTCCTTATATTGAGCACAAGAATTAATATCCTTTTGTGAAGCACCGTCAGTCTGCTCGAGGACCTGAGATGTACTTCCTCCGGGAAGAACAGATGACTTAGATTGTTCCTTCGTTGTAGTATTGTAAGTTGGAGGGCAATCACAAGCCTCCATTCTAACTGAATGCATAGCAAAATTCAAAAATAGAGATTGTTCTGCACACTTTGATTGGTTTTTATGCCTCCTAACCAGCTTTTCTCCTTCTTCAACATCAGGCCTACAATTCCACATGTCAATGAAAATTTAACATCACAATTACATTTCCCATGACATCTAACATCCAAAATAAATCACCTAGAAAAATGATAAAGTATAGGTGAAAACAGCATGACTAAAATTTTGACGGCAAATAAAAGACTGCCAAGTACATACCCTGTACTCAGAACAAGTGCTTGTCCAATGCGATAAACAGCAATGGACAATCGAGCCTTTGCATAAGGCATTTTAAAGATCTGCTTAAGGATGTCAGCCGGAGCTATCACATCTATTTCATCTCCATATTCGACCAAACCAGATACAGCAAGAGCTTCACACTTTCTGGTAAGATTTGAAGCAACAGCACCCCCATCCCAAGGTAAATCTGAAACATGTGAATGCTACTGTCATCCAAGTAACATTATAGTTAAAAGAAAATTTTAGAATATAGCGGAGGGATAAACTAGTTCAAGGGAGATCTTAAAAACTATAAAGTCATGCTGCCCCGTAGAATAGAATGGAAACTCCACCCAAACAAAAGTCTGCAGACTTCCAACTGTATCTTTGGCAAATATCGCCTACAAACATTATAGAAATTAAAAAATAGGATTTGTCTCCAATTACAGATGACACTCTAATCAAGATCAAGCAGGGAAATGATATCTCCTTTGTCCTGTGATTTCTATCCACCTTTTATGTTCAAGACTCCATGCATTATTGATTATGAACCACGATAGAGATAACGAATTAAGACCTGGGGTAAATGATACTTGAAACAAGGAAGTCAGTCAATATGTGATAGAATTGCAATTCCCGGCACCATAGAAAAAACAAAAACAGTTGGTTAAGTCAAATATATTCCTTCCAAGACATTAAAAAAGGGAGTATTTTGGTTCAATGACAAGAAACAGTCAATAGAAGTTGCACTTATCTACTTCCACTCTAGAATTACAATCTCATTGCCACTAAAGTTCAGTTATCTTCTTCAACTTTAGAATTGCGTAAGGCTACTATATCAAACTAAACAGATGTCTCGCGTCAACACAAGAAGTTAATTTTATATTTGTAATAGGCCAGATCATTAAACTACAAGGTTTGAGCTATGTTTCGCAATGCGCAATATCAACAAAATTATAGCACTAAACTTAAACGCAGAAACAAACCTCCAGCGTCCTTTGACTGTAGTGCCCCAATTGGGAGAACCTTTTCATGGGAGTTCGAAGGAAGTGGAGGTAAATTGAGATCTGTCTCAGTCGGAAGCACTCGATACCGCGGAGCTGTCACGCTTTCACAAAAAAAAAAAAAAAACCACCGAAAAAGCCAAATTAATTCACTCCAAATACTAAACAAGAAGAAAACAATTGGCATGAATGTGATGAGTAATAAAGAAATGGAGGGAACAAGAAGTTCAATACGTTTGGCACGAAGGAACAAGAGCAGAATTGAAGGCGTGGAATTCTTTATCAGTTGGAACGGGAATAGAGCCGCAGAGAAAACCACTGGCAGGTTTAGGCCTCACAATTTCAAGTTTTCCTATGCATTGAACCTCTCGCGAGGAACCCTCAGAAGACGCCGGCGACGCTTCCATGTAATTAACTTCAACGCCGACGAGGTTAGGGATCTTCTTCTTCGAATTTCTGAAGGGTATCTGAGTTTACGGATATGGCGGTTCCAACATCCCGGCGTCCGTCCGTCCGTTGATTGGTGGAGTATCGTCGTTATTCTTCGATAGTGAAAAATAATCATTTTCGAACTTTTTTTCAAAAAAAAATTAAATATGAAAAATCGTCTTCTAGGAGCATCCGGATTTTCTCTTTTCTTTACTAGGTGAACTTCAAATTATTGATACCCATAAATATAACATGAAGCCCAGGCTCAAGTTGTTTTTTAGAAAGCCCAGGCCCAATTTTAAGCTAAAAGCAAATGGCCCATATACAAGCACTAGCCCAAATAATAACACACTTTGGGGGCTTTAAACCGGGCTGCCCAAATCACCTCCACAGGGTCTCCAATCCAACCCAACCGAACGAACCTTACATTTTTGGGTTTGCTTCTTTTTTTCCATTACAACGATAGAATAGTTGCAAATATAAAAATTAAATTCAAAACAATGAAGTGTATAGCAACATTTTAAAAAATTTGTCCAAGTCTATAAAAGATAGAAATTTATCACTAATAGATCATGTTGCAAATATTGGTCTATCGCTAATAAGTCATAAGAGTCTATCAACGATAGAAATTTATCACGGATATATTTTGCTATATTTACAATTTTTAAAAATTATTGCTATATACTTAATTATTATTTCTAAAATTGTCACAAATTAGAATTATTCTAGAATGATTACTATTGTATTTTAATTTGTAATTAACTTTTAATTTTCGATAGTAGGAAGGTAGTGTCTCTTTTGGGTTCACCAATTTTCATTATTTTATTAGATCGAATACTCGTTTGAGCTTTATGAACTTTGATAATATGTTTGATAGTATGAGATTCTATTTTAAAACCAATTGACAACAGAAGAGTAGCTCATCTATATTATATGAAACGTGAGTCTTGTTGGATTTTTTAATATGAAATTGTCAACATAACCTACATCCACGCTACATCATCATTTGATCAACACATGCAAGTTTGAGTTAAGCTAATCTCATTCATGCAAAAATAAAAGTTAATAACTCATCGATCTTTCAGACGGTTGTAACTTTAATTTTGAAATTTGAAAATTGTTATTACCTTAATTTCACATTAGAAAAACTTCTACCTTAATTCTAAATTTGAAAACAAATTTTAAAACTATTTCGAACTTGAAATTTCACTCTAAAACCAGTGAACCTTTCGGATGATTTTTTAAAAAATTTATTGAAAGTAAAAAATCTATAATTTATTATATAAAAAAATAAGAAGTATAGAAACAATATTTTCAAAATGTAATATGTATATATAACTTTTGTGGTATAAGAAACGATTTTTATGATACAATTAATCATTTGTTCTCTTCTAAAAGAAGTGAGTCATATCATCGTCATTCTCGATAAAGACAGTCAATTTGGAGATAGTTCAATATAAGAAATATTGAGTACTCTCTCAAATGTCAAATGCTCGTATTCACCTCGATCTATAATTCTCGTGAAGAAATAATCATAAACAAATAAAAAAAAGATATGGCTTGTATTTTTTTATCCTAAATATTCTCTTAATTGAAATGAATTTGAATTGTGAAAGCATTCTTATTGTCCTTTGCTTGCAGCCAATAGCCATGGTTTGCCTTTGCCCAATTAGATTTTTTCTTATGTTTAAAAAAAATCTCAAGGGATAGTAACTTTCAAATGATATTCTTCTTCATCTCTTTGAGAATGTGTTTACACTGCTATCTTTGATTGCCCTCTCATATTATAATAAATATATATATATACGTGAGCATAGTTCAATTAGGTTAAAATCTCTTGCACGTTAATAAATATTGAAATAACACTTACATCGAACATGTGTGCACTTGTTAAAAACAAGTTGGATTTTAGAGAGAGAATGACCTACGTTCATAATCCTAATGAAGATCAAAGAAGAAGATAACAATCAAAGGTTTTTTTGTAAATCTAAAATTTTTTATTGTTTTTTAAACGAAGAATAAAAGGAAAACTCTAAAAACGTTTCGTAAATGCTAAATAGATAGAGTTAACTTTTCCAAGCGCACACTTTTAAGAGCTCTTATATATACATTATTCACAATCTTTCAACATAGACAAATGATCCTAGAACAAATTTCTAGTACTACGTTAGTATAGAAAATTTTTGCTTACTATCTTCATTTATTCTTTGTCGTCGCATAAACAACTTTTAAACATTCAATAAACCATTTAATGAAGTATGAAATAATCAAAAGAGAGGTTACATGAACAATTCGTAACCCTAGAAATTTTCTCAACCATGGTAAGTCATTTTCCATTCTTGTATTTTTTTTAGACAAGAAATGGGAAAAAAAAGAGCTCACCCCAAATTAAAAAGAATAACAACAACAACACATTTAGAGTATAATGTGTCAATTAGTGAGACCCACTTGGTGGATGATGTGTATAGTAAGCAATAGGATATACTATGGCAGTATTTGATCATTATCATTGTTATTATTATGGATATATATATATATATATATATATATATATATATATATATATATAGATGAAAAAGACATTTTTAAATGTAAATTTAAATGGAAAAAGACATGAAAAAAGAAACCAAGAAATTGAAGAAAAAAAGAAAAAGGAAAAAGTGTCAACACCATTACAGCTAGCAATTGGGTTGCCATGGGGTATTGCTATTTCATGGAACCCTACAAAGCTCTTTGAAAGTTACTTTTCCCTTCAAAATTCTCTTCTGAAATTGACTTATGTCTCATATAATATTTTAAATAATCAGATCTATAATAATAATAATAATTAAATATGTTAAGGAATATAAATAAAATAATAAAAACTATTGTTCATGTCATTCTTTTTATCAGTATTTTTAACCTTTTTTTAAAAAAAATTCAAATCTAGAATGTATGACTGATTTTGAAGAAATGAAATTCCCTTAAAAAATTCATCATTTGTACAATTTAGTTATTAATTTAGATGAATTATTGTTATATATATATATATATAAGTCTAAGTCTATAGAAAAATTCGGACATCCACGGTTGATATGTGTATCTCTAAGCGTCAATTATGATTTATCTCTTTCTCGAGATCATCATCCAAAGACTTTGATATCATTTGATGCAATAGGTTAAGATATTAGACCAACTTCGTGGCTAAACAAAAGAATAAAGAACGTTGTATATTAAATGATGATCACGATTCCCATTACAACCTTAAAAGAACACACAATTAGCTAATTAATTTAAATTAACCACTAAACCATTACAAATTAAATTTATACAAATTCATCACTTTTTTTTCTATACTACTTTCTCAAAATTTTAAATTGATTCTCATTCATTTAATTATTTTGTTTAAAAATATTTATGTGGTCATTATTACATGTTTGGGAGTGTTTTGAAATTATTAAAACAGTTTGAAAAATGTCTTTGATTGCTTTAGAATTTATTTAAAAGTTCAAACAAATTTTAGATGCAAATTTCAAATCATCAAATTTGGTTTGAAATGATTAAAAGCACCATTCAAGTGATTTTAAAAGACTACATACTGAAAATCATAAAAATATTCTAAATTTTACTTTATTGCAAAAACTGGTCCCTTGAAATATACAAGATTGTATGATATGACCCTTCCACTGCTCATGGAATTCCTTCCTTTTCCATTCTTGTAAGTTCGAAAAAACTTTTGGTATCAAAAGAAGTGGCCAACTTTTACAAAGTCATAACCAATGCAAGTTTTTACCACAGCCATTGACACAATCTTCTTATTACAACCTATTAAGAAGTTAAATAAATAAGTTAAATGTTCAATCTCTCATTTTTGTAGTTAAGAAAAATCTTTTATAGATGAATAAAAAATTAATTATGGAATTTTAACTCAAGGCCAAAGGGCCTATTTTTTTTTCCTTCCTGCAAAGTTTGAAAAGTTTTTACGATTTCAAATCCGCAAATGCCATTTTTCCGATCTTGAAAATTTAAAATTTAATTGTAATTGCTTTTCAATTTACTCTTAAAACAACCCAATGAAAATGAACTTCAGAGTAAAAAAATATGAGCAATCTTAATTAGAAATTGATCAAGCCTATTGTAATGTTAGTTAACAAAATAAAATAAAATTAACAAACCTAAATGGTAAAAAGAACACGAGTAAATACTCCTTTCTGGTCTCTCGAGATTTTCGAGCTTGTTTTTTTTGCTTGGTTTCAGGGTTTTAAAATCTTATGCTTTTATCTCTAAGCTTTGAATTCGATTACGACGTAACCAAGATATATATATGTATGTGTGTAGAAGGTTCGTGTAATTGATAATGTTGGAGTGTTTTTGTGGTAGAAGAATGACCCAACCTTAGTGTATGGGTGTATGTCTTTTTTGCTTTATATATGTTGGCCTTTTGGATTCATGCAAAGAATCACTAAACACAGCTGTTTATTCTCACCTCTATAAAGCCAAAAACAAATTATAAAGATACCGACATCAATGGGATGACTTTATTACTATTGATTTAAAAAACTTGTAGGATTGAAAGGTCAGAATCTACCACATATACATTATGTCAGTTGAACTAAATTTATATTATTGACACGTTTACTATCTAAACTAACACACCTAATTCATCACTAACAACATAGAATGAGAGCACCATCTTTCAAATCAAACTAAATTTTGTTAGGTTTTAGAAATATTAGAAGTTCTCAATTGTCCATGGTCTTCAAGTAAGTGATTATCTTCAAGCACAGTAGAAGAAGCAAATATTTGATTTCTAATCATTCCAATTTGGAACACTTTTAAGTTAGTTATATTTAGGGTTCTAGGGAGAGATTTTGTGCAATTGTGTACGAATTTTTTCCCTCGTGTATGTTTTTTCTCAGGCTTGAAGTTTCTTTACTATTTTTCGGCTTATTTCTGTCGTACGTAGTCGTGGAAGGGCGAAGATGAGCTTAGGGTATTTGTGAAAGAGGTGTTTCTTTTGAACCACTCCACCTTGTAAACAAGCCTTTGAATTGTATGCATGAGAATGTGGAAAAGTGATACGATTGGCATAAAGTTAAAAGGAACAAAACTTTGCTTGGATGACTTTTTTTTCCCCTTTTAACAGTTAATGGCAGCAAGAAGACAATGAAAATTTAAAAAAACAAAAGAAAAACCAAATAATAGATGTAAATTAAAGGACAAATACGTAATTTTACTCGTTTTTTTTTTTTGTCTTAAGATGGAAAAGGAAAAACCCATATATATTGAAGAGGTATTGCAACTATATATATCCCACCATCTTCACCACCTGAAGTTCATCAATCAAATTCTCTTTTTAGACATATCTTTTTACAGAAATGAAGCCACTCAGTCTTCTTTGCATTTTCATTATTCTTTCCTTTCTCCTTCAGGTAATATTTCTATTTTTATGTATACATATATTTTTTTTTACATTTTACATGTTTTCATTTTTATTCAACAAATTTCATTTAATGAATTTTCTTTTATGTATTTTGTTGTAGGGTTTTTCTGAGGCTATCGCTACCGTGAGTGTTTAGTTTCCACCTTTCCATCATTACCTTTTCTACGTTTTGCAATTCATTGAATTGAAATTTTGAGATTATTGTTGAGGCTTATAGCTAATAATTGTTGGAAACAACAGCTGCTTAGAAACTCCAACTTGTTGTAGTCTCTTAAAAGTTGGTGGATAGGACTAGCTCACTCCATGTTTGAAGCTCTAAATATAATAGTTGTTGTTTTAAACTAAATATCATATTTTTGCTATAATACTAACTATTTGTTACACTATTTACTATATTTATTCAGGCTAAAATAATATACACCTCAAGCACAGATTAATACAAGACTAAAATAGTTTGTATTCCAAACACAAACAATTATAATCTACCAACTATTATACTTCACAGACTATAATAACTCGAAATGTTCCCTCTTAATCACCAAAATTAATTTGGTCATAGGGTTCAACATGACATGAGTATGAAGGAATGAGATACAACTTCGGCTTAATATATAAGAAACATGATGAGAATGCATGTAAAAGTAGTTTGAATAAATGAAAAGTTAAAGAAGAATATATGTGATTTCTAAGCCTAGTTCTCAACCTTAACTAATTAAGCTAAACAATATGTCCGAAATTATGAGGAAAACAAAAAAGTTAGGTGAATGAAAATAATTATAACAATCATATGAATACTGACATTATATTGGATTCAGGTGGATGAAGGGACCAATACAGTAGCACTCACCAAAAAGTATCACTATCAGCCAAAAATCAGTAAGTTGCCATAAAATCTAATAATGGTAATAATACATATAGAGAATTACAAGTTTATTCTTTAAAACTTTTATCAGATGTTGAATAAGTTTTTAAATTTTAAGAACGAATAAATCTTTAAACTTTCAATTAATATAAGTATAAATTATCGTTTTATAAATCCTCAAATGTAATTTTTAAATTAGCAAATTTACCTAAGTTGAATTTTGTATCTAATAAAACATTAAACTTTTAATTTGTAGGTTTATTTTTTAAAAAAAAGAACAAATGATAATCAAACATGGCCTAATAATTTTAGTTTCAAAATTTTGCTTCGTTTTTAAAAACCTCAGTATAAACTAGATAATAAAAACAAGAAAATTTGGTGCAGAACGTTTATATGCTTAATTTTCAAACAAAAACAAAATATTACAAAACAGAACTATAGTTTTCAAAAACTTATTTTCATTCATACAATTTGACTAAAGTTTCAAGTAGTTCTTCAAGAAATCTGAAAATAACCGTAAGCAATTGAGGAGAAAACAAGCATAAACTTCAAAAATAAAATTGTTACCCAAAGGAGCTTTTAAAAATTAAACATGTAATAGAACAAATATTTTCATTTTTTATATAAAGAAACTTAACACAAAATTTGGAGTGAAATTAACGATCGGGTTGGATTGGTTTGGAGTAGATTGTAAAAGTGAATGTTCAAGGAGATGCAGCAAAGTGTTCAGAAAGAAGATATGTATGCGTGCTTGTGGGACTTGCTGCAGTCGGTGTCACTGCGTCCCGCCGGGCACTTACGGCAACCATCAAGCTTGCCCTTGCTATGCTCGCCTCAGGACCCATGGCAATAAGCCCAAGTGCCCCTAATTTCCACTCTACTCTTCCAACCCTACTTCTACACTATTTTCTTTTATATATTGGAGGTCGTTTAATTCTTTGTACTTTCCATTTATGTTTATATACTATTAATGTGTACAAAAATGCCAAAGTGAGCATTGCACATTTGGCATATAAATGTGTTATTGATCAAGATGTTTCAACCTTCCAGTTAAGATACTCATTAGGCTTAATTGGGTTTTCGGTTTGAGTATCTTGATTTCCTTCTTAAAATTCATTATGTTATGGAATTCTTCTAGAAGGATTCCTTTTGTTAGTGATGATAATTTATTGTGGGTGAGTGTATTTTGCAAGAGTTTTCCTCCCAGGCCAACTATATGGGATTGGTGTTATTTACCTATCAATATATTGAAGCCAAGGGTTTCTCTTGCATTTTCTCTCTTTTTGATTATGTTGAGTTTCCCACCTCTGTTGTACTATATCTAAGTGGCTTGTGTTGCTTACAATTGGAATAAAAATCAGTGTTGTATTTTTTTTATGAGGTCCAATTTTCTAATTGATAATATATTTAAGTGATCTTTGGCAACCACCTCCCTAGCTCTTATGCAAATATTCAGTTTTTTGAAGCCTTGCTGAATGCTGCATCTATCCTCCCATTTTTCTTTCGGGGTCCTTTTAATATTCACACATACTTCTAAATATTCTTTAACAAAATATTCAATTAATATAAATTTAATTACAGGCATACCTATCTTTTGGGAATATTCAACCATAGATTGAGAACCATTATAGCTCTGCAAAAGAAATAAAAGAACAAGATGATGATGAAGCAAAAGAGAAGGATATTACAAATAATTGATAAAAAGTAAAGAAAATTGTTTTAGAATATGCTTTTATTGAAGAGAAAACATAAATTGTGTATGTGTAAAAGTAAAACGACAAACCAAGAATTTTGTCGCATTTAGGGAGCCCATTTAGAGACAGGGAGAAAAGAAGATGCTACTTCCTGAAGTCAGTAAGATGTTGCCTTTGCACAAACAGTTTTTCTTTTAAACAAAATTTTTCATTGATGAAATGAAACGGGACTAATGCTGGAAATACAAAATATGAAATTAGTGCATAAACGCGGAATTAAATATAAAATATTAAACTAGTGCATAAACTTTTGCTCAAACTTTGGATGGGTTGATATCATGTTTTTAGTCCATAAACGCGGAATTGAATAGTTTCATGCGGTTCTTTGTAAAACATATATGTAAAAGGAATATTCTTATTGTAATATTACTTTTTCATTAAAGAAAGAAAAGCACAAAGGGCATAAAGAATATTATAATTTATATCTACTACGCAAACTTTATGCACCAAGCTTGTACTCGTATCAAACTCAATTAGAAGTTGCATAACTAGAAAAATAACTTGTGGTGGGTTGTTTTGTAAAAGAAACTTCATTTACAATAACAAAAAATCAGTTAACATATGTTATAAGCCACTGTAGTATAAGAACTTGTTTGTTTTTTATTTTACAAGAATGGACAATTGTTTTACGCAAACTAACTCGTTCCGAAATGTTTGAAGTATGGAAGCTATTTTTCCATAGAAGAATTGAGCCAAGAGTCAATAAAACACACATAGTGGCTCTCTATTTCCAAATATGCTCTTAACTGTTCAAGCTATCAGATAAAACTTTGATAATTTTATTTTAAAAGAATATACAAATGAGAGAGAACAGAAGGAGGGGAACAGGTTACGCATTTATGAACATGAAAACAATGGTCCAAATAACTGAATCGGTATTTCAGACATGATTTAGAAAGACATGAAATGTGTAGCTTCATGTATACTTATATAACTAGGCTATTTAAAGGGTTCCTTGAAGTAACCTAAAATTAAATAGGTTCAAAAACTATCATGGAATATAAAGTCTTACTAAATAGATACTCAATAACTCTTGCTAGAATTAATGGGGTCTAGTGAAGAGTTTAAAAATAGAAAGTACGAGTAATAGTCTCCATTACGCTAAGCTAAACATATTCAATTGTCTTGCTTCCCATTTCACAATTTCGAACTCTTATGTGTTTAGTTGAAGAAGATCTTTCTCTGAACATTGAATTGTTGTACAAGGTTTGACCGTTTATATTCTTAATTCTAACAATTTAATATGCATGAATACAGTGTTGTGGCTACAGTTCAATATCATTAGTCAATATAAGAAATTCTGAAAAGAAAATGTACCTAGAATCGAACCCAGCATCTGGTGCATTTTGCTATGCAGTCCCCTTTACAATCAACATAATAACCCAATACCTTGGGATTACGCAGAAGAAGATTCCTTAGTGATTTGCCTTGAATTCCCCACTCTTTGTCCAACAATTGTACGTTGGTTTTCAGCTCCTGCTCAAGATTGCAGCCAAGAACTTCCGGGAATTTCTTTAGCAGCTTAGAGAGATCGTCATTAGAAAGGCCAAGCGTCCTCAGATATTCCAGTATATCATTTACAATTTCAATATTAGGAACTTTCTTCTCTCTGTCTTCACCCCAGTAGGGTGAATGAATGTGGCCGAACGCCTTTCCAAGCATCTTATCTTGCTCCTCAACACTGAAGCTGAACACAGACAGAGCTTGCCGACAAGCCTCCCATGTCTTCTTATCTTCATCACTTAATATTAAGCTTTCAACTTGAGTAGATGAACAGATTTCCCACTTCCTAGGATAGGGATTTTGTCTTCTCACACCCTTTATCGTATGCTTTGCAGAATGACAGGAGAAACTCACATGTGAACATACAGCATCTGATATGGCTGTGGCAGTGCAGCGCTGCATTGAGAATTAAGAATAAGTTATGAAATCCTAAAAAGAGAAATTATAAAATCATTATTTGAGCAATTCAAACAATATAACTATGAAGTAAATGATGTAACAATTATTTGCTCATTTCCCATTGCATTCCTGCAAAAAAAAAAAAAAAAAACCTACTAAACCTTCACATATCTCCTCAATGGTATGATTATTGAAATCACCTAAAAAACCTCGTATTAATAAAGATATCCGTCCTTACTAGTATATCATGGTTCTTTCTCTTCCCAACATGGGATTAGTCCCATTAGCACCTAATATTTTCTCTATTATGATGTGTATTCCCATAGCATTTAACTATAAGAGGCAAAATTTGCTACTCACAGTAGAACAGCAGAAACGAGTAGCAGAATCAATGGTTGATATGGGGGACGCCAACGACTTTCCTAGCATCCCTGTAGCATATTAAGAAGTTTGGTTAGAGCCAGCTGTACCAACTATAAAAAATGTGATTATCATAACACATTTACCATTCATAAAGCATGTACCATCTCACACAAAAGTTTCTTCCAATTCTTTTTTGATACATGTGAGTGTATAGGTCAGCTTACATGAACCTTGACTTATGTCACGAGACATCCCACCTGATTTTACAACATTTGAGCATCAAAGAATTTCTAGATTTTATTAAAACATTTTATTTGAACCAATAATGAGTTTCACTCAAATATGGAGAGGATCCAAGCAAGTTAATGCAAAGATGTGTTCTATCAAAGACAGAGTTTTCAAGTTATAATTAGGGGCCCTTGCAAAAATAACAAAATAAATTATGATAATAAGACTTATGTCACTACATTTTTAAATTGCAAAAGTAACAAATTTAAAAGCCGATAACCCTATGATTACCACCTGATGGCTGCTATCACTAATTTTGCCATATTCACAATATGCAAAAAATAGGTGTCATGATCTGTTTTTTTCTAAATGTTTTTGTCATTTGATGCAATTTTCCTTATAATTACGTCCAACAAAAATATTTTTTAAATAGCCTTACTACCAATTACAGTTGATCAACGAGGTAGTAGACAAAATTCCTCCCAAAATTATGTCTTAGTCTATTGAGATGGTCAGCTTTATCCAAGTTCTGAGTTCAAGAGAAGAAAAGGACTTTGATCAAGAAAGTCACCGGAAATTGGAATAAAGGAGAATCCAACAAGAACTGAGTATATAGAAAGGCCTCAACAAGAACTTAAAGTTTCACAAGTATGCCTCCAGATAGATATAACAATAGATGCTCCCACAAAAATATTTTTAACTGAAGGCTATAGTGAAATCATTCAAGAGTGCGAAGTTTTGAATTCCGAAATAACATGCTGTCACAAAATAATAGGCAACCCTATGCAGACAGGTGGCTAACTAGGATCTCTTCAAATTCAGTTCCCACAGGTAAGATTGGTTACCATGCTCAAAATAGAGCTTTCAAAAGATTCATGGAAACAAAAAAAACATAAGTACATGAAGAGTGAACCAAAAGTGGTTGAGAATCTGAGATCCTCTTAAAGGAGATTTGATATGCAGTCATTGAATTTGGTAATTGAGTTCAATCACATTCATGGGTCATTCACACAAAGAACCAGAATTACTCATGAGACTAGGAAAAAACTCATTGTAGCCCATTATGGAGATTTCGACTTCAATCCGTGGTATTTTACTCTCCACCTTAATGAGAATTTTCATTTTAAAATTACATGCTTGATTATTTTAAAATTACATGCTTGATTATTATTATTACCGATCTAGGGATTATCCCATGGTCAAGATGTCGTTTAACGAATAGCGAATACTCCAGCATGTTAAAAAGAAGTTACTGCACAACCTGACATGATCTTCCAAACAATGCAGCCACTACGTTTTTTATTATATCATTCAGCAAAAATTTCAACCAATGTCTTTCTCAACGATCAGAAGTGAATCATATGATATCATCTTCAATAAGGTAGTATCGGCAGTATACAGGTACAGAGTTGAACTGGTTGTTCAGAATAGGATCAGAAGCTCAAGGGGGCATATATATGAATATTCTCTTAATTGAACTGAATTCCGATCAAAACCGAATGCGAAAAAGAAACAGTTAAGTAAGTCCAATTAATAAAAGGTGGTACGTTATACAAAACGAAACAAGGATTCCAGCAGAAGTAAAATTAATGAAAGAAATGCAGACAGATTATGGAGATGAAATTGGAGGAATTGTACCTGAAATTAGAGGGATTGGAAGTGAACAGCTTATTTAGAGTTGAGATTGTGGGGCGGAGATTGAAGAAGAAGAAGGGCGAACCACAGAGTATGTTCACACTAAGAGACCAATCTTCGTGTCCTTTGCTTGTAGCCTAAAGCCACAACCACATAACATAACCCCTCCTTTCTTTTATTAAACCCTTCGACCAAATGGACGGTATAAAAGATCAACATTTTTTAGTTTTATTTTTGCTTTGTAAAGAAATGAGGATTACATGAGATAGCCATACGTACAATCATTGTTCAATTTTTTATATACTCTTTCCATTTATTGCATACTTACCCACGATCACGTATCCAAAAATCATATGCAGTGCATAATCATTATATCAAATACAAAATATAGTAAAAAAAGTGCATATATATATATTGTAATCTGATACTTCAAAACTAATATTAAAATATAAAAACTGTGAATGTGAGGGGCACGTGCCCCTGATCTCTTAATAGATCTATCCGTGCTTCCACAATATAGGTTTAAAAAAATGGTGAGATATGTTGACATTTAGTAAGATCGGATCATGAATCATTTAAGTAATGAATTTGGGAACATGTCCAACGTCGTGTTGAAAAATATTGGTAACTCTCAACCTAAGACTCAAAAATTTCAAAGAAGAAATAGAGAAGTCGTCTCAAAATAATGAGAGCAAAAATTTCAGATACTAAGAATGAAAAAGATTTAGTTATTTTTAAATTTGAATGTTCTAATTATATCATAAAGCCTAATAAAAGATTTATAGCTACCTGGATGGATAAGAAGAAGTTAGTGAATTTAACGAGGAAGTTCGAGCACTTGTTGGGTGCATCTATGAAGATAGCATTGAAGATGTGACATAATATAATTGTAGCATCTGAGGCAACAATTAACGATGACGATATTACTTAATCCAAAAGTGACTCCTGCATAAAATTTTATAGAAAATTGCTAGAGGGCTCTAATTCTTTAGTTGCTAAAAAAGAAATAAAAGAGAATCTAATTCTAGAGAATCACATGCTCCTAAAGAACAATCTTTTAGTTGAAAAAGGAAGTTAATCAAGCTAAATTTGTGCTCGAGATGAAGAACAATCTATGCATGTAGGAATGTTTTACTTTAGAACAAATGACTTAAACAAAGTGTTGTCCATAGGGAAAAAAAAGTCTCTAGAGATATGTGAGGTTTTGGTTACTCCAAGATACATCAAGAACCTAGTTTCTGAATTGCTCTTCTTATAAACATAAGAATGTTGAAGACAAATTGGTTATGTTCATAAAACCCAAATGTCACACGAGAGCTTTCAAACTCTGAATGTGGTAAAAGTATAAGCTTTCATCACACGTCAAAGGACCTAAAACTCTTAATATGATAGATGACCTATACCTCTCATTGCCAATTGATTTTGAGATGAAACCTTATATAGAACCCATAAAGCCCAACATAAGTATTCACTCGAATGTAAATTTGGGACTAGAAAAAGACCGGTGAATCAAAAGACACGAGTGTTGTGTCATTGTAAGTCCGTTTTAATATTTTTCTCTAAATAAGTTATACCATGTTGTATAATATTGTTCTATAATTCACTAAATGTCCGGCCAAATTTTTTTATGATGTTTTGATTGAGAAATTATTAGGACAAATGTTAGAAACAGTGCATCAAAGGTTTCATCATACAAAACTAGCACGCTTCTTGAAGAGTCCTTCAAATACTTTTTTTTTGGTCCATTTTGAACCAGAAATTATTAGGACAAATTCGACTAGAGGTAAGAGTTGATATAGAATTTGGAGAGATCGCATGTAATTTGAAAAAATTAAGTAAATCTCAGTGTTAATCTCGACAAAATAATACTAATTTTTTATATAATTAGACTTTATCAAAGAAATTTGGTGCAAGATTAACATCAATATTTTAAATCTAAATCCCAAATCTTACCCAATACTTTTTGCAAAATTTGATCTTTAATTTTCTAAAATTTAAAAATGTTGTATCAATTTTAACCATGTCTAATTTGTTAAAATATTTGGTAAAGATAACCGAATTTGAAATTTTTTTTGGAGGGATATAGGATTTAGCATCCGATTTGGGAATATTACATTAAAAAAAATAGTAAATTATGAATATGGCTAAATGTATCGAGAATGTCCAAAAGAATCAATAAGTTAAAATAATCAAAATTTTCTAAACCTCGATATCGACCTGATTCGAAATGAACCAAGAAATAACTATTAAATGAATTTTCAAAAGTGCGCTAGTGTTTTTATGGTGAAAATTTTATATGCCTGGTTTTTGACAATTTCTCATCTTATCATAGGGTTAAAATTGCAACGTTTTTAAATTATAGATTTAAATTGTAACCCTTATCCAAATTGACAACTAAGATATCTATGATTTAAACTCCTCGACTCCAATGTATCTCTTTTTCGACTCGTTGGACGCATATTCTATTTTATGGTATGTATTTTCAAAAACCCTTAACTTTAAATCCTCACCGTAGTGGATAATTAACTCACTTTTAAGGTGTAAACTTAATTTTAGTTTAATAAACATTTAAGTTTCAATAGATCCATCTAACTAACTTAAAGGTGAAAATTTGGAATTATCTATAAATTTGTAAACTAATTAAAATATATTTAGTGATAAAAACTTTCTTCTTTGAAACAAAACATGGATTCTCATTCTCATTCTCTACTTTCATTTAAAGCATATATGAAATATGATTCATACTCTCTTATTTTGTATATAAACTTTACCAACAAACTTTAGAGTCCTCAATTATTCCCTTTTTAGTAACTTTAGAGATTTTTATTTTGATCAAAATTTAAAATAAAATGGGGGATTTAGATTTGGAGAAGAAATAAATAAATTTACAATCTATAACTAATATTTGAATGAATGCGATTATTTAGCCTAATGTTTTTCTAAGAACACAATTTAGAGTTCGGATTTGGTTGATTGTTGGATTGAATTCAACGATTCCAGAGATTCGTGAGAGAGTACTCTCTTCGATAATCATTTTCAATTCAAACACAAACCATCTACCATTCATAAAACTCAACTAATTCTGTTCATATTAATCAATCGTACTCTCAAATCTCAGATCTGTCGAGTTGCTCGTGATACACCTCCAATTCTCCGATTTCTTGTGATTTTTGTTTAACCCAATTGTGCAGAGTCGAAGAATGAACTTCAACTCTTTCTTTTTCGAGTAACAGAAGGGGTTTCTTGCTGGGGTTTGATGATTGAATATGTAAATGGCGCAGCACAGGCAGTCGGGGACGGAAAGGTATGGACCACGCTCACATGATGCGCTTCATTCTACCAACAATGGCGCTTCCGATCACGTTGCGGTTGGAATTCGGTCTACGGCTTATAAGCAGGCTAGGGCTCGTAGAGCTGCTCGGTCCGATAAGGGTAGAGGGATCTCCGTTGGGGCGATTGTCTTTGTTCTCTCGCTTGTTCTTGTCGTCACCGTTTTAGCTTATTACTATTTATTGAGAGACACCAAAGGTCAGTTTTAATTTCTCCTTTCGGGTTTTTTTTTTTTTTTTAGTTTATGGTGGGGAGATAAACATTACAACAAGCTAGGAAAAAGAGAATGCAATAACATGCAGTACAGATTTGGATTTGGAATGTTAGGGATGTTGAAATTCACTTTTTCTAGTTCAATGGGTTTAGTTCAATCTTCCTTTGGAATTGATATCAGTCAGTCCTCACGCTGGTGGCGCCTTTCTATTTTCCCCCTGACTTGAAAATACCTATTGGGCACTTTGAAATTAGTATTTTTCTATCACCCTCAATCTAGAATGGGTTTGTTGCAGAGAATTACTTTGTGAAATTATGTGTATTCCGGATGTCAAATAGTTTGAATAGTGGTTTGTTTGTTTACCTATGTATTTTGCTGCTCTAATTATTTTTGTTTGTGTCATTTGGTTGATGTCTGTTTATTTTCTGGTTACAGAAGTGCTTGTGAAATCTAGTTAGCCTTTAACTGATTCATACTGCATTGATGCAGAGATTAGTAACTCCAACGTTGAGGATGATGCCTTAAAGAACGACCCTGATTTCCTTGCAAATGTTACTCGGACAGAGACAACCAAAGTCAGGTTTGGTAATGGTTTAGTTAAGCATGGGCGTGATTCAAGGTATTGGGATGGGGATGATAGGAGAAGGGACCAAGATTACAATGAGGATGTGGTGGACCATATGGCTACTATCAATAAGGCTACTGGAAAGGGTGATGTTCCAGTGAAAGTGAGTGAGGACCAAAGAGAATCATCTCTTGAACAGTCTCAAAACAGTTTAGATAGGAAAGACACTGGACTGTATAATGAAGCTGGTCGTAAGGAGCTGAGGAAGTATGAAGCTGAATATGAAGCTTCAGTCAAAACCTCGGGTCAATTGGAAAAAGAAGGAAATGAAGACAACCAGGTATCTGATGAAGATGATTCAGAAAATTGGAATGACACTATTGATACAGATGATGAGTATGAAAATGGAAGTGATAGTAAAAATCATGCTATGGAAGAAGATGATGATACAGAGCGTGAGAAAGGGGACCATTCTGATTCAACAAGCTTGACAGAGGAAGATTCTGGCAAATCAGTTAATTTTGTTGAAAATGAAAACCCCCACAATGATGACAATGGGAAATCCCTCAACGTGGATGATGGAGAAACCAAGTATCAGCAAGAGGATGAGAATGTTGAGACTTCCAACCATTCACTTGATGAGGATTATACGTCAAGTTCCCAGCATGTTGATAAGGCTAATCAAAACTCTAAACATGTCAGTGTCACTAATAGTCAGCATACAAAGAGGTCAAAATTGGATCCGAGAAAGAAGCCAAAGCATCGAAAATTTTCAGGTACTGCCATGTGAAAAATTAGAGGGTTTAATGGATCATATGCAAAATAGTCTCTTTCCTAGATTCATATGCATATCGCCTATTGGACAAGAAATCTCGATATGTATATTGTATAACTTATCTTTAGTATTATACATCAATGACTGGAATATGACATTTTTCTTTCGCACTTTTTTTTTTAATAGGATATGAGAAAAATGTTCTTTAAAATGATATGTTGATACTCTAACTGGCAGGTTCATCATGTGAGATGAAGTTCTTGAACTCTACTGCACAAATTCTTGAACCTATAGAAAATAAAAAATTTGTTAGATTCACCTTGCAATACACTGACACAGAACAAGATCCAAGTAACCAAGAAAAATGGATGCCTAGATTTGCAGGGCATCAAACTCTGCAAGAACGAGAGACATCATTTTATGCTCAGGATCAAAAGATAAATTGTGGCTTTGTGAAAGGTCCTAAAACTTTCTCAAGTACAGGTTTTGATCTGACAGAAGATGATTCCAATTATGTCAGTAGATGTCACATTGCTGTGGTCTCCTGTATTTTTGGGAATTCGGACCACCTGAGGTCACCTACTGGGAAAACGGTATAGTATTCCTTTCTTTCTAGTTAGCACTTCGCGTCTAATGTTTATTCTAAATCAACCTACGAAGGAGTTAAAATGTAAATTGAAAGATGACAAGTTCTGATTCTACACGGTACTTTTTCTCCTGCCTTAAAAAATACAATTTCTTTATCCATTTTATTTGATTGTCTCATGCTATATATGTTATTAGTCACATAACACAGAATTGGAAAACCATGCTGTTGAACTGCTTTTAAGGAAGCTTGGTGACTATTTCGTTCTTTTTGTGATTTTTAGGGTCATCAAGCTTTACTTCCCTTTATTTACACCTCCTATATTCTGCTTCTTACATTGCTTTTTTTCTTCTTTGCTCGTGAATCTCTTCTCCTTATTTTGCTTATGTATATGCATGGATGCAAGTAAAAAATTTACGGAAATATGCTCTTAAAAATTCTATATTATACACGAACATATAATGTTTTACGGCAGACAGTAGTTGAGTCTAGTTTGCCTTTGTTTCAGGTTACTCGTTTCTCAAGAAAAAATGTCTGCTTTGTCATGTTTATGGATGAAGTTACCTTGGAGACTCTTTCATCGGAAGGTCAAACAGTGGACAGAATGGGTTTTATTGGCCTATGGAAGATTGTTGTGGTTAAAAATTTACCGTACACTGATATGAGAAGAGTTGGGAAAATACCAAAATTATTGCCACATCGAATTTTTCCTTCGGCAAGGTGAGATATAACACTGTTGGAACATGGTTCTCAATATCCTTACCAATTACCATGCTTTAGAGGGTTCTTTTTTCATCCTTCCTCTTTTCTTTTCATTTTTATTAAGTAAAATACATGTGTATTTTTTATATTAGGAATGCTTTCTCTGATAATGGAACTTGCTATATAAGAGAACGCCTGGATTTTTCAGTGTAGAAGTACTCCTTTCTTTCTATTCTTCACTTAGAGATTAACCATCTTCACTCTCTTCAGATTTCCTGTAGGGTGTTGTAGGTTGCTCGTCCCTATGTGCTTTCAATTGGAGATTTTATTTTTAAGATCTAATATGCTTGTGTATTACTTGATCTCCAAGAATATATTCTTCTGTTACCTATTCCAAATGCTGGTCGTTAGAATTTATTGTGGAATTGGTCTTTGGAAAACTCGCATTTTCACTTTCCTTAATTCCACCATATTTTCAAGTGGCTTGTTTAAATGAAAATTGGTAATAAAAAAATCCATCCCCCCCCCCTCCCTCCCTAGAACTTTTTTTCTGAATTCTAATTGGTTATTTTATATGAACAAGATTCAACACTTGTGTCTAATATTTTGCAAACTTTTCTCAGGTATTCAATCTGGTTGGATAGTAAGTTACGGCTTCAATATGACCCTCTGCTAATTTTGGAATACTTCTTGTGGCGAAAGGGTTATGAATTTGCAATTTCAAATCACTACGACAGACATTGTGTATGGGAAGAGGTGGCTCAGAATAAGAGATTAAACAAGTATAACCATACTATCATAGATCAACAATTTTCCTTTTACCAAGCTGATGGATTGAAGAGGTTTAATGCATCAGACGTAAATAAGCTTCTTCCCAGCAGTATGTTGTCAAGAGCTTTTTCTTTTTCCTTCTCTTTCTGAAGTAATTTGCATGTTATTATTGACCCCCATTGCTTTATTCTTGTGTTGTTGACATTTTCTTTTCCTGTCCACAAATGCAGATGTGCCTGAAGGATCTTTCATCATTAGAGCTCACACTCCAATGTCTAATCTGTTCTCTTGTCTTTGGTTCAATGAAGTCGACAAATTTACACCTCGAGATCAACTAAGCTTTGCATACACATACCAAAAATTAAAAAGGATGAATCCTGGAAAGCCTTTTTATCTTAATATGTTCAAGGTGAGCAAATCTGCGGAATATCTTTTCCATGTTCACTATAATCTCAATCACAGAAGATCCACAAACTGCTCAAGTGAAGCATAGGAAAGGGATACTAAAAATTTGGAACCTATAGTATTAACAATTTCTTCATCCTGTTTTTGCAGGATTGCGAACGAAGAAAAATAGCAAAATTATTTCGTCACAGGTCAGATGAGAAGCGAATTGTTCATAAAAATGCAATGGAGTAATGTATTATATATTGTTACGGTTGCTGGTTTGATAGAATTCGCTTGGCAATACACCTCTTGAGTGCTTGTTGAGTACTGAGTATATACATACGTTCTTGGTCCACCAGTGATGGACAAAGCTGCCAGTCCTAAACCAAATTTTGCTATTGAGGTTTACAAACTTTTGAACATCTTATACCAGCAAATTGTTAAACACAGAGTTGAAGATGCAGTTATTACTTAACATCTCCATGGAGGAAGGCTGGGAGCTGCACTATTGTTTTACTAATGGCAATTTTACTTTCTATTCTTGCTTCATTTGGAGGTAAGAGAGTTCAAATTCATTTGTACCATTTCTATGACAATATAAATTGTGTAATACTATGTCTCACAAGCCGATTGATATGAAGTTCATTTGAAGAAAATTTTATGTTCCATTCTGTATCTATTCGATGCTTTTGCAACTTTGAAATCTCATTTCTATATGGTGGTGTAATCTTTGATCACAAGATCCCATTCGATTCGTTTTGACAGTTAGTTTTTTATGTGTATTTGGAATTGCCAACTACACTAAAATCTCTCATCACTATTTGGGGTATTTTCTTGGCGACATGTCTTGATATTCTTAACTTTAGAACTCAAAGATAGAACAAATCATGTTCGTATCAACTTTAGAACTCAAAGATATAATTGAGAACAAATCATGTTCAAGTAAAATTGTAACTATATTTACAATACCTCGTGGATGAATGATACACATATCATCATTAAGAGAGGATAGCTTCCTTTTTCAACTTATTCACAATGTATATATGGAAATTGGAAAAGAGGTATTACTATTAACCAAACAAATTCATCTTTATTTCATCCCAAAATTTTAAAACACACAGCAAAGACCAAACTTCTTGAATCCTTAATTCCCAATCACCATGTCCGAGCTTTGAGCTTCCTGCGAAAATTATGTAAAAACAGAAGCTTCTTCAGCACCTTCATTATCACTACCACACTCGCCATCCTTGCCGACAGCATCGCCCCGCTGCTGCTGCCATCTTCCATTGCTTCCTCTGATTCCAAGTCATCAAGTTCTGGCAACCGACGAGACCCAAATCTGGAACTCAAATTCTTCAGCAATTCTTCATTGAAATCTTCCCACAACATATCCATCTTCTCATCTTCTTCGTCATCGCTGTTAATTGCTATCTCATTAGTCCTTCTGCTATCGCCTGAGCAAGAATTGCTCTTTCTATGACATCCATTACTTCTTATTTCCGAAGAACAATCAACATTTCCATCGCTTTGATCTTCTTTCTCATGGTGGTCAATTGATTCTGATGCAAGAGGAGGTGATTCAGTGATGGGGGTGGAGCCGCCATTAATGGGTTGGAAGCTAAAGTTTTCTTGAGCTTCCATGGGTGTGGATTTAGATTTTAGAGGTTGATTTGATCAGCAAATTGAGAATCTGGGGGAAAGAAGAGATGGGAAAATGGTTGAAAAGGATTTGATTAAGTTGGGGTTTGAGATTGTTTATAAAACAGAAGAGACAATGAATCATAGAGTTGACAAAGGAGATTGGGAAAAGGATATCACTACAACTAAAAAAATGATTTTGAGTTTGATAAGTTAACATCACAAATGGAAGTAATTACATCCATATGAAGCAAACTTGTTTGTCAATTGTCATTCCTCCAATTTAAGAAAAGGCATTGAAGGGCAGGTGGCCATCACTTTTTGCATTATGAAGTACTTCATGATATGGCCTTCAATCCACCCTAATTTAAATTTAATTATAGGCAAGTTTGAAATTTTTAGTTTGCCTAAAAAGTTTTAAAATGTGTCCAAAAAATACCCATAAACTTTCACAGTCAATTATTGTTTAGTAGGTCTTAGTAAAAATTATTGTTTTAGAATTTTGTGAGATTTTATACAACTTTATGTTTAAACTTACATATTTTTGTTTTTATTTTGTTTGATGAGAAAATTGGTGTAAAATTTAAAGAATATTTTAAAGAATTTTCAATAGTTTAAAAATATTTTTAAAGCATACCTTTAAGGATAAGTGTATTCTTCAAGTTTTTTAAAAGTAAGTATTTCTTACCTAAACTATAAAGTTTAAAAGTTTTTTTTTATATATAATTTAAGCTAAATTATATTTTTAAACTTTTCTAAAAAATATATACACATACAAACATATATATTTAGTTGAATCAATTTATTAGTATTTTGAGTTTGTTGGATTGAACCATCAACTTTTAAAATGGTAAATGATAGTTTGTTTTTTAAAATTAAATTTGGTGTTTGTAATTAGAAAAAAAATAATTTTGGGTTATTTAAATTAGATTAGAAAAAGTAGTTCCAAAAAAAGGTGTTTATTTGGATGTATTAAGTGAAAACTTATAGAGTGGGGAAATAGATTGTTGGTACTAATTGTTTGTACATAATTATAATTATAATTTAACTATGGAGATGAATGTATTAAGATTAATTTGTAGGGGTTGATGCTATTTCACTCCCCACCCACTACTAAAGTTCTCTCTTTGGAATGTTTTCTTTACTTTTGTTTAACTTCACAAAATGGGAAAAAGAGAAAGTTACCAAATGCCTTCATTTTCAAAACCTCAAACTTAGCACTCATCTTGTGGTGCATACCATTTGTCACTGCCAATGCTTTTGGATGGTAAATTTCCAAACAATTAACCCATCCTTATATATTCTTCCTAACCATTTAATCATTTCAACTTTAAAATCTTTAAAATAATTCATACTTTCAACTTTATAACAATTTAGTCCATAAACCATAACATATATAACCATTTAAACCATTTAATTTTTGTACTTTTATTAGCCCTGGAAAGATAACTTAACCCTTGATGTAAGAAAAAGAATCAAAATTAGATGCTAATTTTCATTATTTCATTATTTTTGTACTTATAAAATTGTTGAGTTTCTAAATTAGTTTATCGGTTTATTTATACAAAAAAATCTCAATACATCTTACCTCAATTTCTATTATAGAGATTAAATCGTACAAAAGTTAAAGTATAGAGACTAAATTATTACAAAATTGAAAGGACATGGACTAAATTGTTACAAACAATAATATTTGAACTAAATTATTACTTCCACCAAAGTTTAAGGACTAAGAATGAATTTCAACCCAAACAAAAGCATTGTTGATTGAAACCTTTAATAATTGTTTTGTAGGGTCATTCTTAAATAAATGCAAGGATGATATTTATAGATTCAAGTGGTAACTAAGTACATTTCCAATGGGCAATGCTACAATGAATTTCTATTAAATGAAGAAAGAAGTGAAGAAAAAGGGAGTCCATGAGTGAAGTTTAATCAAGTATGTAAAATTGTCCTTCTAGCTTGCTCTACAAAGCCAATCTATAAGCCAAGGATTCCTTAAGAGTATACTTCTTGGTGACAATGAATGAATGATATAATATATAGATGGATAGATATATATATATATATATATAGTATATAGAACACCGAGGTTCCTAACAAACCAACATTAAAAAAGGGAGTTTCAAGAAAGAAAAGAGATTACCATCCTTCCACAACCATGCTTGTATCCTCTTCCAGTTTATCCAACAATGTTCAATCACAAAGCCAATGGCAGTCGTAGCTTCTCCTAAAATTTTATGCACGAAAATGTAACATGATGATAAAAGTGAATTCGCAGATCTAACGACTAATGTCTAATCTTATGATCATAATGATGCTTGACGCTGAAGTGGGATGGCTTCGAGTTCACAACCATCTTCCGTGTGTTTAGAAGGTCGCATTGAAAAAGATGGTGTTGATGAAGCTACAATGAAACAAAACTTCAATTATGAGATATTTTGTAACTTATATGGATTGAAACAATGGAAGGAGGAAGTGATGACCCACCCTCAACCATATCCTTCGTTCTGTGAAGAAGAAAAGTACCGGCGAGAATTGTCACAAAACCACACATTTGGGTGAAAATCTGGATTGCACCCTGTCGATCCCAATCCTGATAAGAAGTTAAGGAATAGGTTAATCAGCATCAACAATGAAAATTATTCCCGATGAGTCCCGAAAGTTAAGAATGGGCATATTAAAAAGGAAATAGATATAGCTCACCACTGTTCAAAGTGCAATAACGACCAAATGATAGACCCCCAAGTACATTGTACACACATGATTAAAACAGGAAAAGGCAACAAGGAAAGAGTAATGAAGTAATGAGAATGAAAAGAGAGAGCACAGTTTGGAACTTTGTATGAATAAGAGCACACAACAATTAGAAATTCATGAGTGTTCGTGGTGAGTTCTATCAATTGATCACTGATATGAACAGTTGCAGACTACGGATACCAATGGAAGAAATGTGAATCTTTCATTGTTTCTCCTTAATGCTATCATATAGTATCATGTGCAAATGTAAGCGCCTTTTTCATCCATGTATTATTTGTTAGAAGGAAAAATGATATGCTCTTGATAAGGAAATGGTCAGTCTGATAGTCAAGTTTCTAGTCCTAGTTAAAGACGAGTTACATGGAGTAACCATATCATCCGAGCTAGACCCCTAAAATTAGGTCTTCACCAAATTCATGCTAAAGAGTAGGGACTACACAGGGGACAAGTTGTTAGAAAAGCACACATGATAGATATCATATATGTTAACCGAATGTTGTTCAATGTTCAGCCTCATGAACACCCCACGGCTACTTTCTCATCAATGATGAACAAAGTATTCAAATGTTGGTGCTTTAAAGGCATTCTTGTTTTACGCTTGGAATTGGAATGACCACATTAGGCATCCAAATGTCATATTCACTATTCTTTAGAAGCATGAATTGTCTGCCAACTTCATGGGGTGTTTTTTGCTAGAGAACCGTTGGAGTGTCTAGGCAACATTGTGTTAAAGTGAGGATTGACTGCAGGTAAGTTCTGTCTGATATTGGATTGGTACTTCCTGCCTTGAGTTCTTTCAAGTACAACAGACGAAGCTCAAGAGAAGTACCTTTTCCCATCCACAATGTGATGCACAGTCGAATGTGATCGTTGTCTTGGAAACTATTTGAATTGCTTTGTGTTTGATAAAACTTGGGTATTGCATATGGTTGTTGCTATGCTACAGCCAGGTTTTCATACAAATATTTCCATTCTCCAACTCACTACTCCCTTTGGCTGGCTCAGCATTTCTATAGTTTGGAGAAGTGTGGATCTCACTTTAAATTAAGACTTTAGTAAGAGGTTTTTCTGGAGGGTTTGTTCAGTGGATTTTAGCAGTATTGGGAGTTTTGTGATGTCTTGCTTTGAAAGGAATTTAATTATCTTTTCTTGCAAACTTCTTTGGCTAGATTGTTTCGTGTCAGCTGGATTGAAGGTCTCTACTTAATGTTCTCTTCCCGAGCCACTGGTGTTCTTTTAAGGATTTTTATTTAAATTGGGATGCTTTTACACGCGTAAGTTATTACATAAGATGAAACATTTGACTGAAATGAGAAGTAAGGAAACCACTTTTAAGGTGAGAATCAGGTATTCCTAAACAAAATATAATTGACAGAAGTTATTGCCACTACGCCTCCCTGAGAAGGTTGCTTCAAATTTTTATCATTTCCCTTAACCACTATTGGGTACATTGATCTTGTGCTTCGGTTGAGACTGACTTTTAGTTATTCTATTAAGATTCAAGGAAAGAGGCTCTCCCTCCTATCTCAATTGACCCCTGAGTTCAAATTGTTGATAGAAATGATAAAACATACTAGGCATATGAAAAGCTTTTCACAGGATTATATACTATTGGATTTATTTTAGATCGAACATATCCACATGAGTTAATGGTCTTAAACTTAATTCATCCAATCTTGATACATAATGTTCTCAAAGACCAACTGCAAGCAATTACCTTGCTTGTGCATTCTTTTGACCAATTTTTTCCCTTTCTATGGGAAGAGCAGTCTAGCTTTCATTTGAGAAAAAATGAGTAAAAAAATAGAACAAGTAATGGAAAGTCCAAGACAACAAGACGGAATCTAAAAGACAACTACTAACCTAAAAAAATTATTGATTAAGAAAATGATTTTTCTAGACGAAAGAACATAATTGCATAATAAGCAAACAGGACAATTGGCTTACTAAAAGCCTCCATAATTCATGAAATCAGGCAACAGCAACAGTAGAATCGATATTGGAAATTATGAACAGAAAGCTGCTCATCGAAAGCAACATCGATTTCCCTAAAAATTTACAACCCACAAATAGAAATACAAACATAAAATAAGAGGAATATTTGTCAAACTCACAAGTGAAAATCTTAAACTTAATGTGTTCATTGCCTCATATTCATCAGTCGGGAGAAATCAATAATGTGAAGCCAAGGGAAAATAAGAGTTAAATGTCTTTACCTTAAACATAATTATGCTAGCCAAGATGGTCAATGTTGTAAACATCACATAGTATGTAGGGGATACTACAGCAGTGTTGAAAGTATCAAGAGCCTACAATAATAATAAAATACCATCAGAAAATCTCAAATTCTTTTTTAAAAACGTAATCAGAATGGTCATTGAAACTAAGAAGATATTTTCATCACTTCCAGGTTATAGCCTGATAGTTTGTATTCTCAGTTCACGTGTCCGATAAGAAAAATTATGATCATGTCATAGTTTTTCTGATAATTGAAGTTGTATATTTAGAAGTTTGCATGGCACATTGCTCAACTTTATTAATTTGTAATTCATTTATCAAGCATATCTGACTAGAAACCTAATGAAACTTTCAACTGCTTCAATGCAGGAAGTTTGGAATTTTAGAACATGATATCGCTTAATACTTGTGACTATTTACCACAACCTGACAATTGATCATAACAAAAGATTCAGAAGTTCATTTTGAAATAGCAAAAGGATTTTGCCAAGAATGTGCCAACTTCAACCATACAGCATGCTGGAACTACCAATAACCAACGTATGTATACAGCTAACCAACTATATTGTGCCAATTACCAAAAGATTAAGGTCGAACACTAGTTGGTGATCCCTCAAAAGGCAAAAGTGGTTAAATAATTAATTCAATGCTTTGAAATAAAAAAGATGGATACCTTGTTTAGATAATTCATTTGAATGATCACACAAGTAATGACAATCATTGTGAATGCCCAAGTTTGAGGATATGTTAATTGATTCATTCCCAAAAATGTTAACTTCAGGGCAATGCCAAGTGCTTTAACACTCATAACCTGTCAATGCGACTTCAGAAACTTTAAATAGGTTGGTGTAAAAACTAAAAGGAAGAAAAAAACAGATGAAAAACTTACATACCGAAAGTGACCCCACAATAGAACAAACCCCTATGTAGACCATTACATATGTCTGCCCATAACGAGGCACAAAGTGTATTATGAGTATGAGAGTTGTGGCTATCATGAAAGCAGCATACAGAAGGAAAGCTACAGAAAACATGCACATGTTACATTAAGGAGAGAAACCGTCAGTATATTGATACTGATACTCACACAAAAGTTAAAGAAAAACTTAAATGTGGTAATGGAAACAGAATGTCCTTTAGTGTATACCTGGTTCTGTCGCAAGATCCCACACTTCCTTGACAGATACTATCTCACGCTCTTGAGGTGCATGCAGAACAATTGTTGTCGAACCCACAACACATAACACACAACCAAGAATACCAAAAATGTTTAATCGCTCCCTTAATATAATATGAGCAAGAGCAGCACTGCACAAAAAATGCCACAAAAATGGTCAAAACACGGTGAATGCCAAAATGTGTTAAAAACTATGACAGTTTTGTCATCTTGCCTGATAATTATACTGAGTGCACCAAGGGGAGTTACAAGAATAGCTGGTGCAAATGCATAAGCTGCAAAATTAGCAATTTCTCCTACAACCACTGGCAAGTGCCACGTGAAAAATACATCCATTAGAATACAAATCTTTCTGATGAAATATTTAATACTCAAGGTTTTAGTAAAGTAAGAACATCTCAGCTAAATACTTAAGAAAGAAATGCAAAAGGAAACGGAGATCATAATGCAACAAATAATTCTCTCTAGTATTCTCTTACTTGCAAATAAGAATCCACCTACGAAGAAATTGAGGGACAAATATAGAAATAACTGAAGAAGCAAGGAAACTGGGAGAAGAGGGCGTTGTCAAACTTGGAACAGAAGAATGAATGAAAAAGCATCAGAAGCCAATGATTACTACCCACAAAATGGAACGAACTTAGAGAGATTATCTTAGTCTAAAGACACGCAAACACGTGGATAATATATTCCCAAGACACTGATATCAAAAGCAAGAACCTAAATGCATCCGCTTATCAATGTATTAGCCACCGAGGAACAACAGAAATACTTCAGGTACCATTCATCATCTACTAGTTTCGAAATGCGCAATAGATAGAATAACTTCAATGGTTACTTCTTCTTAATTGGGGGGCTTACAATAATTCTCAAAATCATTTCTTCTCAACGAAGCCTTTAAATAAAACACAGCAGCAACCACGTAGATTGGAAGAAACCTTACTAGTTATCATGCCGACCCACCATAATGGTTCATACAAGTAAGAATAACCGCCAGCGCCTGCCAGGTAAAGATTAAGATTAAGACGAAGATTAAGATCAGTAAGGAAAGGCAACCAAAATGGATCCAAAAATCACACGTTCATCTGAGTCGAAAAGTTTGAAAAGAGAAGGGATAATAAAAAAGTGCATTCATCATCACCTGCCCTAACACCAGAAGCCCCGGCTATTTTAAGGCCTTTCTTCTTGACAATAAAGCTGGCACCAATGAAAAAACTAGAAGACAAAGCCAAGACCAAACCCTTGATGTTATCACTGGACATGCCTTTGCGAGGGTCACTCCAGAGCCTCTCCGAACTGGAAGCCGGCCCACTAACCGCCATGGCTGAAATTGAAGGAGCAGTTGAAAATAAGAACTCATAAATCGAAAAGCATCCATTCCATACGATCCATGCAAACTCAATGTAACCCCATCATATTGACCATGCTAATCAGAATGAAGGCGGTTGAAAGAGGTATCATCGAAGAGAGAGAGAGGGAGAAAAAAAAAGACAAGGGAAAATGAGGGGAAAACAGAGGGAAGGGTCGATCGCGGGGAAAGGATGATGAAGAAAGAGAAATTTGGATTGTTCAGTGACGACGAAGATCAAGGAGATTATGGATTATTGATTATTGATGGAGAGAGATGATCATGAAGCGTGGAGAAAAGGAATGGATTGAAGATTGAGGATTGAGGAATTTCGATGGTGCGTTGTATTGCATTGCGTTGGGTTATGGTTACAAAAAGGATGAGATGGAAGTGATCAACTCTGTTATGGGTTTGCTCATACAAACGCCTTTGGAGCCAAATTTCGTTACCAAATATATTAAATTATATACACACATATATTTTTTTTAATATATATTTTGTTAAAATACCATTTTACCCTTCTCAATCTCAAATTTTATTATATTTTTGTAAATACTTTAAACAATTTTTTCATTTATCTAAGTCTATAAAACATACACTATTTTCCAAAGTTATAAAAGAAATGTTAATATAGACATTTTTTATATAAAAAAAATTAACAACTAAATTTATTGAAAGAAAAACTAAACCCAACTATTTAGAAGTACAAATAATAATATCGACTAGTTTTAGAGTCTTTTAACTTTTTTTTTTTAATTCGAAGAATCATTAAGATGACAGATTCGAACTTTTGACTTTATAGTTTTTTTTCATATGAACAAACCAATTGAAACTATACTCTCAAAACATAAGTACGAAAAACATATTTCTAAACATAAGAGCAACGCCAAGAAAAAACTATAGCTATAGTAGCATGAGTAATTTTATTCACCTCCAAAGAATTGTGATAAAAACAATGTCGCGTAATAAGCACTACAAGGCTAGCCGATATTATTCATCTAACATATTACATTACTTGCAAATACATTATTTACCTTCATGAACATAATTTAAAAGACTTGAAATATATATGATTTTCTTAACCATATCAAATTATAAACTTAATCTAATTGGATCTAATTGATTAGTCACTTAATATAGGTCATATCATCAACTTATGAGTAGATACACCTAATTGAAATTTTAAAGTTTAAGTCTGTGTTTAGTAATGATTTTGTTTTTTAAAACTAAACCTAATGATAATCTTTCTCCCTCAAACTTTATTTATTTATTAGATGGCTTTTATTACTTGTTTAAAAAAACTACATCAAAATTTAAAAATTTGAAAATGGAAAAAATTAGCTTGGAAAAACCAAATATATACATTGTTGTAAGAAATTTTTATAAAAATGGACTAAATTGTGTAAAAAAGATAAAAGAAAAAAACAAAATAATTAGAATGAAAAGTTGGATAAGTAAAAGTGTAATAAATAATAATAATAATAATTCATAAGTTTATCTATCTCATATAGTTTCCTTCAGAAATTTCGTTTTTTTCCGCGTCATTTTTCTTGATAGAGAGCCGTACTAAAATGGCCGAGGCGAGCGCCAACATTGGCGTTAATTTTCCGCCATTTTTGAACTCTTCATCGCCTACTTTCTTACCCTCAAGAACTCTGAAACCCGAATTCCCACTAACATCCAAACTCAAACCCAATACATGGAGAACAAAGCCGCTGAATCTAACTGCCTTTGCACCATCTTCTCGTCTTACTTCTGCGGCTTTTACTCAAACGGATGACGGGAAGTTTCAGCCAAGAATTGAAGCTGATAATTCAAGGACGGGAAGGGTTTTTTTCCTGGATGTAAATCCTTTATGCTACCAAGGTAGCAAACCTAGTTTGCGCAATTTTGGTCGCTGGGTTTCCATCTTCTTCGAGGAAGTTAGCCACAGTGATCCTGTTATTGCTGTGAGTACCATCGTCTCTGTATTGCATTTATTATCAGTAATGGCGAGCGATTAGTATGTTTAATTTTGTATGCTGTATATATCTGTATACACACGCTACTGAGTTGGCGCTTAATTTTTATACATTCTTGTGGATTTCGGTTCCAATGTCTGTGTTCAATCCATAATGATGGCTAGGTTTGATATTCTATGAATTATCGTGGCAACTGATTTAACGTATTTAACCATTAACCATCAATGAAAATTCTATGGCTCCTCTATAGCCAAATGGGACACAAAGGTGCTACAGATAAGCTCTCCTAAGAGTTACGAGTTTTAGCCCTGCTTTTGAGCTCCCGTCTCCCGAAAAACTCTCGTATCCAATCGATAGTCATTTGGGGAAACAACAGTTCAGCCGAGACTAAATGCTTTCAGAAGTGACGGACATCTGCATAATCTCTTGATGATGAAAACACGAGCATGTTTCTTTTTATTTTTTAACATGGACCTTTTCACTTTGTTTATGTATGGTTGTACTGTTGTCGAGAAGACATGTTAGAGGACATTGCATGACATAAGGTCTCGAATTTTGTCCACAATTTGTAGGTTGATTTTCTCAGTGACTTGAAGGTTGTTCTTTGTTCAAATGGTGTTTTCTATTTTATGTTTCTAGATCATTTCCAAATTTGGAATGTTGAGTGCCCGTGTGTTCTATTTGCTTCTTCAATCAACTGTTTGTGGTGTGGGAATTACAAGATCAACTTTTAACCGAGAATAAAATATGACTCCCTGCCTGCCCTCCAGCTGAATAGTGTTTCTAGTACTGAAAGTTGGGTAAAATTTTGGATCTCATTTTCTTTAATAGAATTTTGGGACCAATGTTTAGTGCATTGGTTAAATGTTAGGAACTCATCGTCAAAAGTTTTGAGGAGACATTTTCATTTCTCCTTAAGTGTACGTGCAAGTATATTGAGTCTTGCATTATTTTGTGGTCTTTTGTTGGAGTAAGTCAAGTTCATCACTTGGAAGATGGATGTACACAACCATGTAATGCTGCCATATGATTGCTTTTCAATTTTTCTTTGTGCATCAAATTTCTCCTGACTCTTGTTACGCTGTCCCTATAGCCTCGTAACTCAGATTTCGTCATTTTCTTATTTGCATTGTCGGATAGCTAGATATTTTACTTCGAGTGAGGCTTGTTTTCTTTGACTAAATTTCTCTTAATAAAGAAAATGTTATCAGAATCAGTAGTAGCATTATTTCTCTAACTCTTCAAATTTGTTTTGGTTCTGCAGGTTTTTGATGGGGAAGGAGGTAGTGAGCATCGCAGGCTGTTGTTACCCTCATATAAAGCACATCGGATCAAATTCACGAGACCACCATCTTCAAAAAGATTTACAAAGGGAAATTTTAGAACGTCATACCAAGTGATAAGAGATGCTCTAAGAAGCTGTAATGTTCCAGTATGTGATTTTTGTCTAAGTCTAAATAATTTGTGACATATTTGGTTGAACTTATTAATTGTGGTGTGGACTAGCTGCTGTTAATTGCAGCAAGCTGACCTCTCTATTATTTAGGACAAATTTGTTGCTGTCTGAGTATTAATTTCTTAAAGGACACGTCAGGGGTCTTCTTTTTCATGCCAAGAAACTACATCTTGCAGGTTGTAAGGGTTGAGGGTCACGAAGCAGATGATGTTATTGCTACACTTGTGGAACAAGTTTTGCAAAGAGGGGTTCGGGTGGTAGTAGCCTCTCCTGATAAAGATTTCAAGCAGTTGATTTCAGAGGATATCCAACTTGTGATGCCTTTGCCGGAGCTCAACAGATGGTCCTTTTACACCTTAAGGCACTACCTAGCTCAGTACAACTGTGACCCGTGCTCTGACTTGAGTCTTAGTAAGTACTCTGCTACAAACATAGAATGTAGGAACCATTTATAAAGAAAAGTTCAGACACACATACCATTCTTTTAAAATCTAAAAAACGATCAAGCCCTTTTGAATATATGCATGTGTTGACAAAAAATAAAACTAATAATAAATGTTGAAGTATGGTATCGTGATTTGTTGCATAGGATGCATTATGGGTGATGAGGTAGATGGCGTTCCAGGAATCCAACATGTTGCTCCAGGATTTGGTCGAAAAACAGCATTGAAGCTCTTGAAGAAACATGGTTCCTTGGAGAATCTACTCAGTGCTGCTGCAATCAGAACTGTGGGCAAACCTTACGCACAAGATGCACTTACAAAGTATGCCGAATACCTGCGAACGAACTATAAAGTTCTAGCCTTAAGGAGGTTCTTCCTTTCCTTTCAATTTCACCTTACGCATGTCCTTAAATTCTAGCTGATTTCTTGACTGGGTTTTTATGGCTTTTGGTCGAATTGTTGTACAGAGATGTTGATGTTCAATTTCAAGATGAGTGGTTAGTTGAAAGAGACAGACGAAACGATTCGACCATTTTATCTAAGTTTGTAGAAAACAATGACAGAAACTTGCTCGTTCAACCATCTAAACAGGTCTAAATCCCACTATGGGTGAACACATACAGGTATAAAACTAGCTTAGCCTTTGTTAGATTATGATTTTATGATTGGAAAATACACACCTCCATACTATTAGTTGCTGAGATAAAAAAAAAATGTATTATTTATTTTCTTCTCATATGTTGTGGAATGAACTAATCTATAGACAGTATCTTAGGGATCTATTAGTACACTGTTTTTACTCTAAACAAATGTCTCTGTCATTCATTTGTTCAGACAGGTAACTAACATCATCAGGTGGGTTAAAAAATATTCTAATCTGATTTCGCCTCTACTTTACCTCCTTCCAATTCCAGCTGAGTTTAGACAAAAACAAGAAAAATTGTTTCAGTGATTGCATTGTAGTTACTCAGAAAAGGGAAAGAAACAGACGTGGAAGGAAGGAACAAGAATTGAGATGTGTGCTGCTTGTCTTGATTTGGGTAAACAAAACAATAGTTGTGGTAAAACTAAAAGTAGTAGGAAAGGCAGAATGTTCTGAATTTTATTCAGATTCTTGGGGAATATCCTATTAGAAACAGACAGACCCAAATAGCAAAAGCTGTTTGTTGATTTTTGCCACTTATTAAAAAGAAAACCATATCATCTCACTTATCCACATTCTTGGATCTTTCCCTTTCAATCAAAGTCAAAACACGTCAAAGCTTAGCTCAACTGACACATGTATGTTTCTGCAGATAAGAGGTTTCAGGTTCAAATTCTAACCCCAACATTTATTACAATACCTTTATAAATAAAAAATCAAAGTCAAAACATACTCTTTTGAATTTGAAAATGCAATAAATTTTCTTTCTTTTTATAGTTTACAAATGCATACTCAGTATTTGAGTTACTCTTTGATTCTTTTCGGCCAAATATTTATATTCCACTATTTATTAATAAGCTTAGTATTAGTATTATTATTATTATTATCTTTTAATTTTTAATTTAGAGAAGGTAAGTAAGTACAAAATTAGGTGAGGAGAAATAGGCACTTAATGTGATTTTAAAAATAGAATGGAGCAATTGGTAATAGCAATTAAGGCAATTGAAACAAACGTGATTGATTAGAGAGTTGGACTAAAATCGAGTTGGACCAATTAAAAGAGATGAAATCTATCCAATAGGAACCAATGAAAATGATGCAACTTAATAATTAACAATTCGAGTAGAGAGAAAAAAAAAAAAAAAGAACCCAAAATAGAAATTGTACTCTGCCATAAGAACTCATAAAACCTATCTACTTTTTGTTCATTTTGTGTAAGGGTCTTTCGCACAACAAATAAATGTTTGAATTTTGAAAGTCATTTTTGTGAAAATTATCTAAGTAGCTTTTGAAATAATTTATTGTATTTTCTTTTTATCGTTTTTATCCAAATAATTTGAATAAAATTTCAAATGTAATATAATAAAAAACAATTGTTGTTGTTACAAAAATTTAGATTCATTCTTCTGATATAGACTATATCATATTTACAATTTAAAATATTACTTTACACTTAACATCTCTTAAGTCAAATGGAGAATTTTTCCAGGTTAATCATCTCTTTGAATTAATTTGTAAATGCATTAAACATGTATCAATTCAAATACTAAGAAAGTTAGAAATTTAAATGGATACAATTATTTGAAATTTTGTGATTTAAAATAATTTTTTAACAAAGAGAAAAATTCAAAGCAAAATTTGAAATAATATATACTAAAAAAGAATTAAATTGTTGTGTGCTGTTTGTATATGTAAAAGTATTTGAGGAGCGTGAGATGGGCACGCTTAAAACCACACAACCCTCTTAATAATAATCCCTTTCTCTTTCTTTCTTTCTTTCTTTCTTTCTTTCTTTGTGATTCCAATTCAATCCGCCATGGATTTCCTTAACAACTACTGAACCCTTTCTTCTCCACCAAACCTCACTCCCATGGCTCTTCTTCTTCCTCATCTCTTCCCTTCACTCTCCCTTCACTCCAAATCCAAAGACAATTCTCTTCTCTTTAAACCCTCTTCTTCTTCTTCTTCTTCTTCTTCTTCTTCTTCTTCTTCTTCTTCTCCTTCTCTTTCGCTTACCAGTGTTCATTCTCCTCAGCTTCAAGGCTCTCAACTCGCTTCTCCCCCTGGTTCTCCCGATTCCCGTTCCGATAAGCCTAGAGATGACTTCTATGTCAATCTCGGCCTCGCTGTTAGAACTCTTCGTGAAGACCTTCCTCTAATTTTCACCAGAGACCTCAATTACGACATTTACAGGTACTTTTCTTTCTTTCTTTTAACGTACGTATTTCTGTTTTTCTTATTCATTTCTTTCTCTCGTCTCCTACTTATGTTGTTCTGGTGGGGATTTTCCAGGGACGATATAACTTTTACTGATCCTCTCAACACGTTTACTGGTATTGAGAGGTACAAATTGATCTTCTGGGCTCTGAGATTTCATGGCAAAATTCTTTTCCGTGAGATTGGAATTGAGGTTTACAGGATTTGGCAACCTTCTGAAAACGTTATATTGATTCGGTGGAACTTGAAGGGTGTTCCTAGGGTTCCATGGGAAGCTAGGGGTGAATTTCAAGGAACTTCTAGGTATAAAGTGGATCGAAATGGGAAAATTTATGAACACAAAGTTGATAATTTAGCATTTAATTTCCCTCAGCAATTGAAGCCAGCTGCATCAGTCTTGGATTTGGTTTCTGCTTGTCCTGCAAGCCCTAATCCAACTTTCTTGTGGGGAACAGAGGATTTGCATTGTTCTTCATGGGTTGAGCTTTATCAATCTGTGAGGAGAAGTGTAGGAGGAGAAGGGTATTTGATTACACAAGATGGATTTCTTACATGTTCATAGTATATTTTTACAATTCTGCCTTCTTGAATATAGATTTTCTACTACGTAGCCTTTTTTTTTTGTTTTGTATTCTCACAATTATCATATTTTGATAGCAAGTAATAGAGTATAATAAAAGGAAAACGTTGTAGACACTCTTATGAACAGACTCAAGGATTTGGCAGCCACGGTGGGGGAGAAGGAGGAGGAAACACAATGGAAATAGAAGTGGCAGTATCCAGAATTGTCTTATTGTTCTGTGTTTGTTCTGTCCACAATCTTGTGAAGAAAATGATAACATTGTAGTGAATAACTGTCAGTTCTTTATATATAGGTAAGTGAGGTGGGTGGTGACAGGTTCTTGTTTATTTTGATGTGTTATATAGCTATGTATACAGATGATATTATTGAAATTGTATAGTTCTTTTTATTGCCATTCTTATGTATCATGAGCTAAAAGTAATGGGGATGAGATAAAAAATATATTCTTTTTTTACATATGATTCATTCCCCACATGTCCTTCAAAATGAATGAAAACTAACATTTTGATTAGGTCGAAGTACACTTACTTACCACATCTCATATAGTATTATGTTGGGGATATCACTTCCGCTGCAAAAAGTTCATGGTCATATCTATTGCGTTTTTCATTTTTTTTCACGCGATGGAATATTGGAGTTAAGTGGAGAAATAGAAAGTATGATAGACATGACCATCAAATTAAGGCTACACTACATAAAATGCAATAAGTAGACTTTCAAGCAAGTGTAAGGTTAGTTTTCATTTGTTATTTGAGGCAAGTCAATAATTGTTTAGCAGAGATGGAAATGGATACGACTTTGAGAAAACTTACAGGTCAAAATTGTTGTACATATCTGGAAAAGCAGATCCATTTTGATAACGCAGTTTACAATTATGCTGAATTCCGGGAAATTAGGGGTTTGGGAGGTGAAAGAGATCTAATTTCAGGTGCTGAACTCGGAAAGAGAGTATTCAACTTGTGCATGAGAATATCTGATCTTGATGGAATCTCATTCAGAAGGAATTGTTGGACAATTGGTTTCTTGAACCACTCCATCACGGAGTCTCCTGTTGCTCTCAGAACCACCTTACTGACCTCAAATGGCGATTCCACAGAGCTCAACATTTGAGCGATCACAAGCTTCAGAGTAGGTCCCGTAACCAATTTTATGCGCCTTGGAACTATTCCGTAATACAACATTCTTTTCCTGAACCGATGGAGAGTGTGCACAACTGCTATTAGAGCAGCACCAACTGACAAGTTCCTAACATCGAGGGACCAAGCAATGTGTTGATCAAAGACGATGGCTTTTGGAAAGAGTTTATTCTCGTAAGCAACTTTCCAGATGCATCGAGCTCGATTTATTTGTCCCATGAGAATGAGATAATTGAGGAGAACATTAACAAAGTATTTCGCACTGCTCTCTTCCAGCTCATAGTCAATGCTCTGAAAAAACTCCCTCACAAAAGATAAAACCGGTTGTTTTCTTTGTTCTGTTCCAGTGAAAAGTCCACACAAAAAAGAATGTGCCTTGTGTTTTGTAGTACTGAGGATGGACATCAAATATCTCTCCTTTTGCTCTTCTTGACACCTTACAAGATGGGCCAAGATGGATGTGTAGAGTATAAGATCAACTTTTGCAGCAGAGTTTACATAAGTTTCTAAGAGAGGCATAGCTGACTCGTACATCCCTTTCTTCATGCATGACTCAAACAATTGCCTGATAATAAAGCTATTAGTTCTTATTCCAGATGAACCCATGAACTGAAGCCACCTCAAAGCAGAATCAACAGAACCTTCCTTAATATACACCATCAAGACGTCGCTAGCGCTCACACTGACAGAGAATCCCATGGCCTTCATTTCAAGTAAAACTTTTGCAGCAATATCGATAAGTTTCTTATTAGCCAGGAGTGTCAATAGAGAAGTGTATGTATTTAGCCCGAGCCTCAAACCTGCATTAGTCATAGAGTTGTAGAGTTTCATGGCAGCATCTACGTGCCCTGACGCTGCCTGCATTTCCAAGAGACAGCAATAAGTCGATGGGATGGGAAGAAATCCAGCTTTCTCCATTTCAGTGAAGACAGACATTGCAACATCAAGTTTCCCTGATTTGGCATGTGACTCGACAACCATAGAGTACAAACCAAAGTTAGGCTTAAAACCTGCCCTTTTCATATCATCCCAAAGCTTGAGAGCAGTATCCAATTTCCCAGCCTTAACATGTGATTCAATTAAGGAAACAAACATCAAAGCGGATGGTCTTAGCTCAAGCAGCTGCATTTCCATGTAAATCTTCATCGACGTGTCAAGCCTCCCAGCTTTCCCCATAGAATCCACAAGAGATGAATAAACATTTTGGGCAGGACGATATTTTTTCTCTTTCATCTCTTGAAAGAGCTTCATTGCTGCATCAAGACGACCTGATTTTGCCAAGCATGGTATCATCAGCTCAAAGGTAGATGCATCTAAAGAACACTCTGCTCCTGCCATGCTCTCATATATCTCGAAAGCCTTGTAAGGTAGACCCTTGTTTAAGAACAAGGTTATAAGAGAATTGTACGTTTGGGTATCAACCTTGAAACCTGAATCATGAATCTTCTTAAAACAACAGAAAGACACTTCCAATTTCTCAGCTTTAGCCAAGTACTGAATCACACGATTATATGCACTGAATGAGACAGTCTCATCACTGCTCAAATCACGAACAACCTCATCAAACAACAATTGAATTGCATCAAAATCTCTTCTCTGATTCAACCCATCAAACAACAAACCATAGCACTCATCATTTGGCGAATACCAGGACTGCCTCTTCGCCCAACGAAACAAGCTCAAAGAAGCCTCAGCATCATCAATAATCTTCAATACTTGAGTGATGTGCGTCATATTTGGAACAAATTGGAGCTTTTCAAGCTGGGATTCCAACTCTGGACCCCATTTCCACCTCCTTACAACCTCAACTATCTTTGCAACAGCCGATGCATTCAGAAAGGGCTTTTTGAGTCCACCCACCATTACATGATCATCAACACCTGGTTCAACCGATCGAACACCTTTACCAGAGAAAATCACACTCCCCGACTCATCTAGATACTCTATATCCTCAGTCCACTCTCTACCCCCATTCCCACTCTCCTTTCCAGAACAATAAGATCTAGTAAAACTACGATTATTGAAAACATGTGGGTTTTCAAGAAACTCAGAATTTCTGGGTCTTAAAACAGAATCCGCTTCTCGCCATGGAAACGATGAATCGAACCATCTTGTCTGGAAGAGGAAGGAACCCGATAGAAGAATTCGACGTTTGTGGAGTGGATTTGAGGACCCGAGAAGTAGTTGTACAGCACGAAAAGGAAGCATACTGAAATTGGGTTCAGTCGTTCCCTTCACTAGATTGTCAAACTGAATAAAAAAAGGAAAATGGGAGAGAAATTTGTTCAGGTACCCATATGGTTGTCGTGAAGAACAGCCGGTTCGGTTGCAGACATTTTTACAAACAGGTGGTGGGCAGCAGAGTTTGAGATTGTATTCTCAAACGAAACGAGTGGGGGTTGATTAGAAAATAAATGCCCAGACCTTATAGGAAAAATCTTTCTGATTCTTATTGGCAAGTGGAAGAAATGGGAGAATGATTGATAACCTGAAGCTTAAAGTCTACACTGAATCGGCTGGGCAAAGGTTCTCTCCTACCTTCGAATAGCAAGAGTGTACTTGTCCACTTCTTTTGCCTTTATACATGTCGTTCCCTTCTTTTTATTTCCCATTTACGATTTTAGGTTTTGTTCTAATATTTTTATTTTCTTTTTTTAAACTATCATAATTTACTTTTTTTTAAGAAAATAGAACATTTGGAGGTTTATGAAATTTTACTTTAAGATTGGTTCGAAAAATATTATTTTTAAAATACAAAAAGTTGAGTTTGTAGTAATTATAGGGAGTTATTCAGGGAGTTGACACGAATAAAATAAGAGATGTGATTGTTTTAATAAACAATGAGTTGATACAAATAACGAGATAATAAACTTTTTAATTTTAATTATTCATGAATTAAATGTGAGTTTTCTTTGTTCGACCCAACCCAACTCTTCCCAATCACCAAGAGAATTATCGTTATTTTAACTGTAGGTATAAATAAAATTGTTGAAAGTTTAGTATTCATGCAAGAAAGTGTTAACAATTTCTATCTAAGTATTAACCTATAATAATATTTTTACATTTCCTTAAAATTTAAGGGTATTCTTAAATAATTTTTGAAAGCTAAACGATGCTTTTTATACAAAATAAGCGTTTTCATTCCAAAATGATAATAAAGGTATTTTTGAAATATTATGAAAGTTTATGAATAATTTTTACATTTAAAAGTTTAGTGAAATTTTTGACACAAAGTCAAAAGTTTAAGGACTTTTTTTTGTAATTTAGCCATAAAATATATCAATTTTTTTATTGTTTGTCAAACTAGAAAAGGAAAAAAAATTTACATACCGTTTGGTGCTTTAACAATTTTAAATCGTGAACTAACAGTTGTATCTATTATCGTCATCTTGAACATAATGTGTTTAATATAGACTATAAGTTATCGATATATTTATTTATTATACGTATACATATTCCTTTTAATATTGAATATTTAAATGATAGTTTAAAAGTTTTCTTTTAACTACAAGTTGTGGGATAAAATATGGGAACAACTCTCAACAAAATCTTGCGTTAAGATATTTGCCTTTTTGAGTGAATTATGTAGGTAAAAAATTTACGGTTTGGTTCACCAATAATTAAAAAAAAACAAATAATTACGATGATATGCTTTTAAATTTATTATTTTTATAATGTTAAAAATATGACAGGGACTCTGTTGTCATATTTTTTGAGGGCTATTTTTGCAAACTTCTCTAAACCCTTTTTTAACTACTCCTCGTATAATAATTACCCACTAAAACGTCCCTAATTATTTTTAATTTGATACAATTAGCGGTTGTGGTCGACGCCATTTCTTATTCTTCTTCACTCCGTCTCCTTCTCTGTTTCAGCAGCTACAAGCGTTACCGGCTCCTCTCTCCCCTTTCATTCGCCGTCGTTGCCGCCTTCTTCTTCCGTTCGTTCCGCCGTAGTTTCCCTCTGGCGCTTATTTACTGATTTTTTACTCCCTTCTTGTTTCTGGTATTGTTCCAATATCCATCTATACATTTCTTCTTTGTTGAGAAGCAAAAATTAGAACTTTTCTGATGAAACAATGGTTTAGGATTTGTTTGTTTTTCTCTTTTGCCTTTAATGACTTATTTGTCCATTTTGCATAATCTTATCGTGCTTTACAAGATAGAAATTTAGCTAAAAAAAAGAAGCAATTCTGTGAATCGGGCTAATTAGAGTATTTCATTTTTGCAATGAGTAGAGACTGAATGAATGAAAATCTCTGATGTTGAAAATAAGGGACACTTAATTGGACAGTTGAAACTAACATACTTGTACACGGGAAAGCGATGAAGCTACAAACAATTGAAAGACATTTTGAGCAATTTTCTTCCCGATCAAAACCATATATTATTAATTTGCCTGTGAACCTATTCGCTTGCCTTGTAGGCAATTGCATAGGGAGGTGTGCATTTCTACTTTGTATTAAGAACAATAAAGAAAATCTTACTTATCGTTGCGGTCTGTAACCGTTATGCGCTGTTTTGCTTGAAAGCTTACAAGATTATGCAGCGGAGCATGCGGCGGCATCTTTTACTTGCAACCAGATGCTACTCTAGAATTTCTCCACCACCACCTGCTTATGCTAAGCCTATCATTAGAGTTTCCAACAACATAGCACAGTTGGGTAGTCCTAAAGAAGGCCCAAAGGCCCGGCAGCTCCTATCACTGCCCCCATTTCCTGGTTACCCTTTGCCCGGGAAGAATCAGGTTGGTGTCTCTGGGGAGTCAACTCATGTCACTGCCATAAGATGGGTCAAGTATTACTTTGATGAAATTCAAGATTCTCAAATTCAGTCCCATTTCAGAAAAGGTCTTGTAAGTACGAACATCTACTCCTCTATTAGCTTTTCAAGTATTAGCATGTTATTAAGTTGTGAAAAGTGAAGTTGTGTTGTTTTCCACTGTGTTATGGTTGTGTTCTTTATTGTTTAGTAGTGTTAAAGGACCTAAGCGAGCATTCTGGCATTTCACATTTCGCATTAGAGGTGTCAGGATTGCTCAAGTCACGTTTCGTGTCGCACGGCAAGGTAAAGACGCGTGCGGGGCGGGGCGTGACATGTTTAAGGATATTCCATAACGTCAAAGTTACTTATGAACCCACAACCCCAAATCAAGAAAGAGGAAAAGGATTGATGGTTATCTGATCAACTTAAATTTATCTTCCTTTTTCCAGGTCCAGGTGGAATGCCCACAATTGGGTGGCTTGGATGAAAAAGGAAATTTGAAACCTATGAGAAAGGTACTGTTTCTTGAGTAGATAGCCTACTCTCTTATGATTCATTTACCATTTCAATGACGACATTTTTTAGAAGCTTCTGATCTATTGCTTACGTGTACATAATATCTGGTTTCATTTTGTTCAATCCATGGTGGCCACCTATCTACAAAATAATTTCCTACGAGTTTCCTTGACACCCCAAATTTTGTAGGATTGAACGGGTTGTTCCATGAGATTAGCCAATGTGCACGTAAACTAGCCCAGAAGCTCATGGATATTTTAAAAAATCTGGTTTCATCTACTTATTGAAGTCATTCTTTGTTGGTTGTAAGACATTTAACTTTTTATTAGAGCAATTTCAGATCAGGAGTGGTGAGATTATGGAAACTGGGGCCCGGATCCATTTACCCGTGTCAGTTGCAGAGATGAAGGTTGCTAGGAGATTTGACACTATACCAAGTGGCACTCTATACCCAAACGCTGATGAAATCAAGTACTTGCAAAGGCTTGTCAAGTACAAGGCAAGTACTGAGTTTAACTTGCATTCTCCTCTTTGCTGTTTGCATCAATCTCCTCTTTGCTGTTTTATCCATTGATATACAAGCTGTTGCTATATAACATATACTCATTTTCTTGTGTAATATCAGTTACCTGAGTTGAGATTGATGGTTAATTAATTTCCTTCTCTATATTGCTTCATTTTACCATGGCATATGATTTTTGTTGTGTGCTAAACGTGATTTCATTTGTTTCTTAATTTTGAAAATTTCAGGATTCCGCTATTATCGTGTTAAATAAACCACCGAAACTACCAGTCAAGGTTTTCCTCTTATTCTCGTTTATTTCTGGTGGTGGGTGGGCAGGTGGGGTTGGAAGTCTGTGCTCAGACATTTTGAAACAATTATGGTATTGTCAGGGGACTCTCCCAGTTCATAACAGTATGGATGCATTGGCGGATGCAGCATTATCTTATGATTACGATGATGGACCCAAGTTGGTAGGCTTCTTGTTTGCGTTTGAGAAACTGTGTAGATGTTATTAAAAAACTGTGTTGTGAATGAAAACAGCAAGGACACTATTTGTTAGCCATTTGATCTTTAATTTTTGGCTTTTAGTTTTTGAAAATTGAGCTTAAAAACACTACTTCTCCCTAATGGTTTCTATACCTCGTAGGATTGTTTTTAAAAAACCAAGGTGTCGTTTGAGAACTAAAAAAATGTAGTTTTAAAAAATTTGTTTTGTTTTTGGAATTTGACCTAAAATCAAAGTTTTTAGTTAGGAAAGATGTAAACCATGATAAAGAAGTTGTAAGAAAACAAGCTAGTCATATCAATTTCAAGGCATTTGTCTCCTAGACTTGAGATAAATTTGTAGGGATAAAACTCCGTTGTATTTGTAGTGGGTTTTTCTTATTTTTCTACAATCCAAAGTTTTGGTTTTCATTGATAACTTAACCCCAACTAATCCCAACTGTAAGAAGTCATATAAAAATTATGTTTCCTTCATTTCAAGAAATGGTGTTTATTTCTTCAAAATAAGAATGTATAAGCTATGTTTCCTTCATTTCAAGAAATGGTGTTTATTTCTTCAAAATAAGAATGTATAAGCTACTATATTTCTTATTTTTCATCATGTGGCATCTTTGGTTGCTTTGTTCTATACTCAATGCTCTTCCTGTATCTATTCTTATGGATGCACATTTAGGTTCACCGTTTGGATAGAGAGAGCAGTGGGATTCTCTTGATGGGGAGAACAAAGGAAAGTGTAGACCACCTGCAATGGCTATTTAGCAATATAAGAAATGCGAAATTTACGTGTAAGGTGCTTAATTAAAAAGAATGCATTTATCTTCAAGATGTCATTTGTCAATCATCTAGTAACTATGGCCAAGAAATGTTCTAGTATTTCTAATTGTTTAGACTTTACAAAATGCTTGACAACGATCTTAGGCTTGGGAGGAGGCATGTAATGCAACATATCAAAAGTATTGGGCATTAGTAATTGGTTGTCCCAGGGAAAGAGAAGGCGTAATCTCTGCGCCTCTGTCAAAGGTTCTCTCACTATCTCTCTCTTTGGGGTCAATATTCATAATTCTCACTCTTTTCAGGATAGATTGATAATTATTATACAATCATGTTCGAGGTGCAATGGTTGGCAGTTGGTTTATGTGTAGTTATTGGAACTCTGCCTTTAGATCTTGAGAATATGGGTCAAACAAGTTTTTCGAGGATCAGTTCATGTCGCTTTAATTATGCTATAATTGATTGTAGGTGCTTCTTGATGATGGGAAGACTGAGAGGGTTGTCTTGGCAAACAAAGCATCCATAGAAGCTTCTCAGGAGGCAATCACTGAATATCGTGTGCTTGGTCCCACAATAAATGGTTGTTCATGGATTGAACTTTGCCCTCGTACTAGTCGAAAGCACCAGGTACTTCAAGCGCTCGCTTTCTTCCCCCTATGCACAAGCTTGTTCAAATTTATGCATAAAATTCTTAGGGAAAAATATCCAGTTTGGTTCATGGTTTCGAGTTTAGTTTTCATTTGGTTCCCATATTTTAGAATGTTGCACTTTTATCCTTGAGCTTTGAGTCCAATTTTCATTTCATCTTTGGATTTCAAAAGGTAATTTTTCTACCCTTGAATTTGAAGGGTAGTTTTCATCTAGTTCTTAAGTTCCAATTTTAGTATGGGAAACTAATAGGGATTCATAATTAGTGAAAATTAATTTATTCATAATTAATCTGATAAACATACATTATCATCAAGAACCAAAAGTAATGAGTTAACCCTAAAATGAAAAATTCAAAAAGGAACTGAAACTATACTCAAAACTTAGGAATAAAATATACAATTTTTTACAAGATCGTAACTGTATGATCTTTAGTACCAAACCTGTAATCCATCAAGGAAAGTGTTAATCTGCATTCATCTGTTCTGATTCTTTATGGAGACAAATGCTCCTTCCTACTCTATAGTAACTTCATTTTGTACATATTACCATCTTTCAGCTACGGATCCATTGTGCTGAAGCTCTGGGCACACCTATTGTTGGTGACTACAAATACGGTTGGTTTGTTCATCGGAGGTGGAAACAAATGCCCCGAGTCGACGTTGAGCCGATCAGTGGGAGGCCGTACAAGTTGCGAAGACCAGAAGGGTTGGATGTGCAGAAAGGGAGTGTTTTATCCAAGGTGCCTTTATTACATCTTCATTGCAGAGAGCTTGTTCTTCCCAATATTGCTAAGTTCCTTAATGTTTTTTATGGTAAAGGGCCGAATCGGCCGGTATCTAGCTTCGACTCCGATCTCTTACGTTTTGTAGCAAGAATGCCATCCCATATGAGAATTAGTTGGAATTTGATGTCTTCCTATTTAGTATGATTATCTTTTGAGTTTTGTAAGTTATATTTTTGGTGTTAAAAATAATGTCTCTTAAAGTTCTATTTTTTATATATGATAACCCGATAAATTTATGAGGTATAATTCACAAAATAATATGTATATATATATATATATATAAACAAATTAAATTAAAAAATTCCTGAACAGACCCTTACCCTTAGAAGGATCTCAGAAATTCAGATTTCTAAATCCTCCTCATTTCTGAACTTCAAACATAGACATCTAATTCCTAGATCTCAAACACATGCACATGTAATTTCAAGCCATTAGAACCCATGAAAGGCATCTGTAATTCATAGGTATTAAAACCCTATCAAATAAGTCCACGAACATTTGATTTTTAATGCACATCAAAGGTCTTAAATTGAAGGTAATATAACTAAATAATTGGGAACTAAAGATTCAGGTTTTAGTGATGTTTAACTTTTAAAAAAAAACTTTGTATTTTCAAGTTTGGCTAAATTATAGAAAATATTACTCAACCTTGTAAAAATGCTCTTAAATCTTTAAAAGTTTTTGTTTGAAAATATCTTTAAAGTTAGTTTTGGATAAAAATTATTAAAATTTTATTTAAAAAATACTCTGAACTATTGAAAAGTTTTAAACATACCATCGAATATAAAGAAAAAAAAAACTATCATTTTGTATAAGAACTAAAATTGTTAATATCTTCCTGGAAAAACAACTCTAAACAAAAAATGTCATTCATCGTTAGTATCGTGATAAATTTATTTGAAATCGTTAGGTTTTATGATATTTGTTTTATGGCTTCAGTATAAAAAATGTCAATGTTTTGAAAAGAAGATGATATATGAAAATGCTGATTCTACACTATACTTTCTTCATTGGTAGTTGCTTTTATGTTATTCCCGTTGAGGTATGCATTTTGTATGAAAGGTAGGGTTACTTTTTATTTATTTATTTTGACTTGAGGACACCTAGTACTTCAATTAGAGTTTGTCATTCGGTTTATCTTAAGAGACACTTGAATTATCTTATTGTAGTTGTTTCAACTTATGTTAGAAGAAGGAAATATATACATACTTCATTCTCCTTACTATTATGCATTTTTATTTATTGAAAAATGATTCTCTAAGTCAAGTTACAGTCAACATTTATCAATTTCAAATAAATTTAGCATTACACCAATGATAAGAATAATTTTTTTACCTATAATTCAAGAACATTTTTTAAACTTTTCAATAGTTATGTAAACTATTCCATCTAAAACTAACCATTTCAAAAGTTTATGATTATATATATAGTTTAACCTTTTAAGGCTAACACAATTGTCAAAAGTAGCAGTGGGCAGTGCATACCAGGCCATCACCCTCGCAAACCTCTTCTTTCACTTTCCAATGGCCAATTTTCTCCGCAAACCTTCTCTACTACGTCTCTATGCTCAAGACCTCCGGAATTTCGCACACAACAAAACCACTATTGGCCTCAATTTCCTTTCTTCTCTCTCTCAATCCCCTCAATCAACCAACCATCGGACACTCGATTACCTAATCCACACCATCGGCCTCTCCAAGGATTCAGCTCTCGCCGCTGCCAAGAAAATCCATCTCAAACCATCCTCGGATCCCGACTCTGTTCTTGCTCTCTTTAACGCCTATGGATTCACGCCCTCCCAGACCGCCAACATCTTTTGCAGACAACCCAGACTCCTTCTTGCTGATCCGGACAAAACACTCAAGCCCAAGTTCGAGTTTCTCTCCAAAAACGGCATATCTGGTAACTTTCTCGTCGACTTAATCTGTAGGGAGCCACATATTCTTCGAAGGAGCCTGGACAAGAAGATTGTTCCATGTTTTGATTTTCTAATAAATTTCTTTGGGTCTACTGATTGTATTGTTTCGTTATTTTGTACTACACATAGGACTCGTGTTTTGCACACGTTTTCTGAATTTATGGCTCCTAATATCGAAGTATTGAGAGCTAATGGGGTGCCCGATTCGAGCATTGCTAAACTGTTTTGGAAGCGCCCAGTTGCACTGTCCAGGGATGTGAAATGGTTTACTGACATTGTCGAGAAGACGAAGGAAAGGGGGTTCAATCCTTCGAGTTTGATGTTTATTAATGGGCTGTGTATAGTTTCATCGATGAGCAAGGACAGATGGTTATCGAAACTGCATATTTTTAGAAGTTATGGGTGGTCAGATGAGCAGTTTCAATCTATGTTTCTCAAGCAACCTTGTTTCATGAATAGGTCCGAGGAGGGTTTAAAAAGGGCATTGGATTTCTTTATGAACAAATGGGACTGGACACGGGAAGAAATTTACAGATACCCAATTGTGCTCATTCTTAGTTTTGAAAAGAGGGTGATGCCTAGGTCGTCTATCCTTCAGCACCTCATATCAAAAGGTTTAATCAAGAGGAAGAGTCTTGGCATGGCATTGAAAATTTCCGAGCACGAGTTCTTGGAGAAGTTTGTTATGCAGTATCTTTCAGAAGATCCCCATCTATTAGAGATGTACCAGGAGAAGAAGAAGATTGCGATATAACGAAAACTTTCTGCTTCACTTCAAGCAATTTGTCTATTCTGCTACTAACTCTGCACTTCATATTATGAGGTAAACTCGTAGGTTTGTGTGCAATGGTTGTGAAATTTCTCACATCTTAGAACTTTGTATTTTGATCTCTTAGGAATGTACCAACTTGCATGAGACTGCGCCAAGAGAAGTAACTAATTCTGATGCTTAATTTTAAAGATTGATTGGTATTCTCATTGATGATTGTGGAGTTCATCTTCCATTTACCATTTAGAGAGAACGGTTGTTGCCTTTTGTTCGCGGGGTGTGTGCTCTTAGTGTTGTTTTGAAGTAGTTTGTATCTCTTCGTTTCTTTGCTTTCTTTTTCTTTCTGTTTTTCTCTCTTCCAATACCTTTTTGAAGATTGTATGTATTCTTGACCTTTTTTCTGCATAATGATTTAAATGAGATTTTTTACATAAAGTAAAACTTCTTAGCCATTTTTTTTTTCAATTGTACACTCATTTGACTTTATATAGTTTTTTCTATGATTTAAAAAGTGATCTTCAATGTGAATATTGTTTATATAGGTTTAGAAAAACATTATTTGATTGGTAGAGAATTTTTTTTCAAATTTGTATTTAACGTGAAAACCGAAATAAATAGTTAAAGATTTTTTAAAACTGTATTCAATGAGAATATATAGTTTTTTAATAAAATTATCTGATGATTTAGATTTGAACTAATTACTAAAAGAGGCAAAAAGGAAAAAAATAATAATGCATCTCCCGTAAATATAAAATGTAATGAAACAATGTGAGTAGTGAGTGAAAATTTTGAAAACGTCTTCTCCACAAAATTTTGAAAACAAGTACCAAACTAGCTATCTTTAAGATGTTTCTTTGGACAAATAATTCTTTTGAAAAATTAAAGACAAAACAAATAATTCTTTTGAAAAATTAAAGACAAAACAAATAATCTTTTAAGAACTAAAATAGACCATTTAAAATTTGAAAGAAAAAAAAAAAGAGACATTGCAATAAGATTCCCTAGCTTTCCTCTAAACCTCTTTTAAGATAAAAATAACAAATAAATAGCATAAAGTAGCTAAACTAGAATATAGATGTATTAGCAAATCTCCGGCTCCCTATAACAATATTTTGTCAAAGCACTCAAATAATTTATTTAGAACAATGTTTTAAAACTAAGCTCTAAGAAAGAACCTCTTTAGACACCCATTGCCTATAATATAATGAAATCCAATTATAATGACCATTAAATTTGAAACTAGAAAAGAAATAGGTTAGTCTACCAAAGATGGTGTGATAACTGATAAGCCATGAACGACATGTCGTACCATGGAGAAACAAGTGTGTGATTAATGTTTATATATTAACATCTCAAACAAAAAAAAAAAAAAAAGGAAAATATGAACCCCATAAAACATTAAGCTGTCAACTACCTATCTGCTCCAAGTCCAAGGCAAAACCTTTGCTTTGAAAATGAAATTCTTCATAAACATTTTACTCTTGCAAATTAGGACCTTGATGTGATGTAGGCCATTTTCCCTATTTTTCTTTTAACTTGGAACAGAATCTTACAACAACCTGTGATATTTCAATTTTAACTTGGCTTCTTCTTCCTGTTCCTCTGGGATTTTGCTTGTGGGGATGGTTTATGGAAAAGGATTTGTGTATCAGGGTCCATGGTAAAAATTGTACACAGCAAATTAACTAATGGTGACACAGGTAATGTAATGTCTTGGCACTGAAATGTGATAGAAGGGTGAATGCATGTTGACCGGATATTTTCGGAAGAACCAAAACGAAAGTGTTGTGCATAACCAAACATTGGAGACAGCTGCATTGGCACCTGCAATAAGAAATAATAGCGTAAACAAGCATGCTTACCCACACTAAACATTTCGTGAATCGAAATGTGAAGCTCAAGAGAAAAGAAGGTAATGATGTTGGCTTCTGCTCGCTTACATATTATGCGATCTTCATTTCTGGCTCTTCGTTCTGATTTCCTCAACCTTAAAAAGTTCTTGAATATTTCCTAATTTCATACATAATTGAAGAAATGGACACTAGATCCTTGTTTAGAGCTGAGCCACCAACGATCCGCTTTATACAATCCGACAGTCTTGTGTAATAAAGGAGCAGTTGAGTCAAAGCCGCCCTTAGGATTTCCATTCCACAAAGGAAATTACTGAAAGAAGTGATGACATCTTTGTGCATCAACTCGATTGCAGCTTTCCATCTGCTTGCAAAATCCTTTACAAGGGGCTCTACTTCAGCCACAGTAATTGGTCGGTCAGGATTTGAACTTAGGTCCTCCGCTGAAAAAGATATTTGTTCTATAAGTTCATCGCTTAAAAAACCAACGAAGTGACCAAAGTCAATAAAGTTTGATCAAGCACTTACAGCCACGGGTTTTAACGAACTTGATAAGTTGGCTAAAATGCTCTGCTAAGAGTTCTTCCTGCATGAAGGCAGTGTATCCTCAGACGACTCACAAAGCATGACAAGAAATTCTAGAACATTATACTTTTGTTATTAAAAAAAGACACGGGGCAGAAGGGACGTGCAGATCACATAAGTAATGTTGGTATCTTTTGATGGGTGCAAATTTTAGCATTTTAGCCAATGTAAAAATATAATACAGATTGGTGTAGCTAGTCTTCATCTCAAAAGAATTTCGATCACTGTTTTTTTCATTCAATTAAAAGGCAAATCGTCAAAACAATAAGAAAACAACAGCGTGAAGGTTAAACCATTTTAGCAATAAACTGCAGTAATCAAATATTAATACCAATAATGCAATTAGATATTTAAAAAAAAAAAACATAGCAAGTTACTTGCCACAAACAAGGCTGTGTTGCTCTTCAGCAGATCCTCGAAGTGCACCAGAATTTTCCCACCCTCCGGACCAGCTTCCTGAAATCAATAAAATTTATCACTGAAGGACCTTCGTAGAGCCATAAACAAACTCATATGTGCTGTGCCCCGGCTCAAGGAAAAAACTGAGCAAATAATCTTGCTCAAGAAGTTTTTTTTTTTTTTTTTTCTCAATGAGGGGTTCAAAATTATGATAAGACCATTTCTTTCCAATGAACTCTAGGAAGCATCATTTTTCTTTTTTACAAAGAAATGAAGTGTGACTGCAGGTTTAATAGAAAAAGGACTGCAAGCCATAACGAGGATAGGTTACGCTCTTGGCATTTCTCCTTCTAAGCTTTTGTGAAATTATAGATTCACATTACCTACTGAATTTCTATTTCATTGATTTCATTAGGAAAAAAAAAGACAATGAGAGCCGATGCCTACCTTCAAGACGGAAATTGTCATATCGTAGTTATTTATAAGAAAAACTGTCTGTGATTTAGCTTTTGAAAAGGTTTTGGCAAGCTTTATAAGCAAATCGTCAATTGCCATTCTTAGCCGCTCCAAGTTCAAATCAAGCTGCAAACATGGCAATGTATATACACATAGTGAGGCAGTGAAAACCTGAAACAAAAAAAAGGAGAATAAGTGTATCCTGTTATTGTGATCTGATCTACCTGTCCATCTCCATATTCGACATTTAAATGGATAAGTGAAGCTGTAAACTCAGCGTATCGCCTCATGACATAGTGAGGATGCACATCATCTTCCCACAATGTCTTTACATTTGCATTCCTCAGACTGCTGAGGTGCATGTCAAATACCATCTTAAAACGAGGCCAAAGAGCAATATTAACCTGCTCAGGATAATCAAACAACCAGGTTATACAGTTCATAAGCAAGCAATACAGTTATCATCAACCATCTTTGGATATCAAAAAAATATAACATTTAAACATTCATGTTCAAAATTCTCCCTTCCTTCTATTTTCAAATCAGCAAATCAGTTCCTCATTTATTCTAGTCATTCTCGAAAGCTCACACAAAGAGGAGGTTCCCAATCATAGCCCACATAAACTGTAGGGGCCATTAACGAACACCATCGAGATTAATGGAACTATCAAGAAAGTTAAGCAGAAGTATAAACTTCCAAGAAACACAGACCTTGTCTAAATATGAATCCAAGCAAGGTATACGCCGCCGCGACATGATGAGCTGGACATATAAACATTGTCAGCCAAAGGATATATCATTAGGTAACAAAAGATGCAACCAAGTGAATGAGGAAGTAGATGTGTTGCAAGATGTTCAACACATTGGAAAGCAGAAAAAATATCAAATAGAAAACTGAATATGAAGATCCTATTTTATATTTTTTTATTAAAAAAAAAAACTGAATATGCAGCAAAAACAATGTCATAACCAAGTTGCATAAACAGGCTTTTCTAGAACAAGTAGCTGATATATCCTGACAAATTATGTAACTCTAAAATCTCGGCAATGATTCTGGGGCCATATCAATTCCAGCGTATTTCATCTAATTAAAAGAGAGGTAACCCATTAAAGGTTTAAAATAGAAGTACATAATTATCAAGATAAAGGCATGCTCTTAGAACTGAAAAGATGTCAACTTGATAAGTGAATTTAAATAATTAGAAATTTCAGAAATGATCTAAATAGTAAGCTCCAACTTGACATGTATTCCTACCAATATCTCCTAATTAAGGCTTATGCCCATTATTGAACTAATATGGAAGCCCAACAGCAACTATTTTAGTTTATTAAGAACCCATATAATTAGCACCAGATTAAACTAAGATCATGTACCTGATGCTGATGAATAATCAGAATCATGAGCATTAGACCAATTGCATCATAACTGTTCGGGAGAATTGAAGTGAAGTGTTCATCAATGACAGCAAAAGGGCCTGATTATTTGAGAACTAATGTCAGATCATGTTAACCTCACCAAATCACTATAATAACAAAAAACCAAGCATCTTCCATTCAATATCTTTTCCTTAGAAGAAAAGTCTGAACTTGTTCAATATGATTGGCCAGAGCTTTCACACAAAATGACTCAAGGAATAAACATAGTTCTCTGTGTGTGTGTGAGAGAGAGAGCGAGAAGACGAAGAAGAAGAAGAGAGGGAGATGCTTCTGCATTTTTATGCATAACAGATTTAAAAAGAAAAGAAATATAAGACCAATAGCATAACCTCTTTGAGGGGTGAAAACTCATAATAAAATATTCAAACTCACATTGGCAACTTAACATCTGTTAGATATGTTAACTGACAATAAGCCAAGGATTCCATCATAATTACCTGCGAAGATGTCATAAAACATGGGTTCTTCCCCAAAAAAATCGTCACAGAAATTATACCTGTGAAGTAAAAAAAAAATTAGAAAATTGACAAACTTGTTACAAATAACACTCTGAAGATAATAAACTAAGGAAGAGTGAACTGTGAAGTACTCAGAAGTGGCAGTGTCCATTAGAAGCTTATGCAAGCTCCTAAAGAGAACTTCATAAGGATACTTAATTGAACTGGCTTCAGCTATATGTGGAATCAGAGCAGGTTCGTCAACTTCCTGAATAGAGTTTACACCAGGACGTGTAGCAAATCCAATTAGTAAAAATCCAAACTTATATATAGATGTCATTTATTAAATGTGAATGTACCCGAACTCATTTGTTCCACATCCAAACTAGTTAAGATTATTATTTAAAGCATCTAATTCTATTACATCAAAATTAAAGTGCAATCTAACAACAAAAGAACAAAAAATAAAGGCTAAAATATGAAGTTCAAATTGATGTCTAATTAGTCTCTAAACTTTAAGAAAGGTTTAATAGGTCCCTCAAACTTTACAAGTATTTTAGTAAATCCCAAAAGTTCCAATTTTGAATCTAATAGGTCTTTGAACGATTTGAAATCTTTTAAAATTCACATATAGACAAACAATTTGAAAGTTTTGGGTCATATTATACATAAAATCCTCCATTCATTTTGAAGAATGTAGTGCATGTTAAGACTTTATGTAGGGCAAAACCCCACGCTTTGACTGCAAAAGCTAGGGCAGTAAAGCGGCCATGGAAGCCCCCACTGGAAAGTGAAAATGTAAGCCCAACGCACTAAGAGTGCGCCACAATTTGAAAAACCTCTCCCTGTGGAATACCACGCCACCCCTAACTCAAGAGGGAAGCGCTCGGCCTTGGGCTTTTTTCTTGCATGTTAAAGACTTAAAATTGAAATTTCAATAACTTATCATACACTTTTAAAATTCGGACCTATTAGACAAAACCTTACAAGTTCAAGGAAAATTTTGTAATTTAATAAATAAACAAATATGCAACTTTACATAAACAAACTCATGGTCAACAACACTAAGCTACTAGTTCAAACAAGAATGAAGAAATGAAGAACTACGAGAAAAGTAAGTCACAAGTTAGATTCAAACACGGGTGAGTGAACAATGTGATCAAGGAGGTTACAAGAATTAAGAGAGTAATAAAACCTTTAATATCTTTATTCTATCACCAAGTGCAAAAACAGCAGATCGGTTCTTCAGTGGTTCCCTGCCTCTCAAGAAAAGACCTGAACTTCTAGCCTCCACCCCAATCAGATCATTAGATGTCGCTATGTCTAACTGTAATTTCTCTAGTGCCTGTATGTAGGCACGAAAATGTGCACTCAAAACCTGAGAAACATGAATATTAGTTTCAATACATCAATAACTCAAATATTTAAACATTAATAATATTGAGACTCGTTTCCTCTTCAAAAAAACAACATCAATAACTCAATACTCATTAGATAAATGATTGTCCCATTAAAAACAGGAAACAATTTTTACTGATGCATAAAAACATGTCAGTGAGCCTGCTGAAAAGCAATTATGTATTGGACAAAAAAACGCATGGCAACATTGGCAAGTAATCATAAGAAAGAGATAAAAGTAGTTGTTGGATCTAAAAATACCCCAAATCATTTATTCTTATGTCCAATTAAATAGGCATTGGAATAGTGTCAACATAATGCCATATCAATTCCAAAATAAGAAATAGCGTAGACTTGAACCATGCAGAAAATTTGTTCTCTGTAGTCTGTACTATGTTCCAATATCTTGAATAGATAAGTCCTTATCACCCCTTGGACCATTTTTAGTACTTACTGTTTGTTACATCAATCACAAGAGATATCATAGCAGCCTACTCGATTCCATGCTCACAAAAAATTTCTGCCAGAAATAAGTGATAATTAGAGAATGAAAAGTGAGGTATGTGGAAACCAATAAGAAATTTCTTCATCTTCTGCAGGGAATATAGAAACCAATGCCAAAGTTTCTGTTGGGAATGAGTGATAAGCACATCTTCCTCTCCCATGGATAGATTCCCTTAAGAGGAATGTGAAGAATTGGTTCCAAATCATTACCACTTTTTATATATTTTTCCTCTATTTGTTTGTGGATTTCAAAATAATTTAAGAGTATGTTTGCAATGACGTTCTAAGTGCTTTTAAGCACTTAAAAATTCATATGAAACCATCTAACTTGATTGGATCCCTTCAATGTTAAGTCACTTTCAGTGCTCTGGAGTTGATGAACTACTTATTGACACTCTAACATGCCTAGAAGGTTTGAAGTATTCATATGGTCTCATTACCTACATGGTACAACTACTGACAAAGTCTGACAAAAAATCCATTGCGAGTTGTTGTGTCCAAGAGGCAATATACTCTTAACATAGTGGGCAACTAGCATCACATCATGACAACATCAGTGATTTGGAACTCCCAGGTCAAAATAAATCAAGAAAACCATGAATTATCCATACATAGAGATAACTCAAAATAATAATTGCATAAATTATCTGAGTAATATATTGTCTAAGGATTTGAATTGGTGTCTTCCTCTTCCACAACACGAAATTAAACCATCCACACCTTTACAAAAACAAATGATGTCTTAAACAATTACCTTGTTCATTGTATCAATATATGCCGTCCGAACCTCGTTGTAAACTTCTTTGCTATGATCCTTGAGGAAAGAAATAACATACCTACATTATCATTAAGATAGCAGAATCTGAAAAGGTATTCCATGATAAACTTTGGGTACACAAAAAAGATGCAAAATCATAGAATAATATTGAGTTCTATAGATAAGAAAGTACATGGGAAGGATTAAATAGATCGCTGTTGAGACACACATTGATCAATTTCTTCATTGTGCATAGAAGGCACAGATTATAATAACAAACAATCAATGAATTAACCAACTATAAGTATACAAGAAGTAACGCAGGAAAATATGGGTGTAATAGAATAGTTTCTGAATCTGCTCATTAAATTACATATAGAAGAAGGCAAAGAAGATCCTAACTTCTGTATCAGACTGGAAGATGGCCAGTGGCCACAGAATTTTCTTCTGCAAAGATCAGTTGAATGGTAGGGAGGTCCACAAAATCTATTTTACAATATTCACACACCCCTGATTCATTAGAGCCATAATAGGATACTTTTATATATATCCGTGAGTATCCAAGTCAACATCTGCGGACCTTGACTAATAACATTTGGGTGTCAAGGAAATTGACCTATAACATTTGGGTGTCAAGGAAACTCGTAGAGAATTAATTCTTAGGTAGGTGACCAGTGACCACTAGATTGAATCCTTAACCTCTTAGCCATTTATTGAGAGTCAAGATTATGTCTCCTTTTCACTATAAGGCCAACCCCTGATGGTTAGAGCTATTAAACCACCAATTCATCCAAAAGCTTAAGTTGGTGGTTAAAGGCAAATTTAATTATATATCACTAACACTCCTCCTCACTTGTGGATTTGAAATATTTGAAAGACCTAACAAGTGGAAATCAATTTTAATTTGGGAGGAAACGACAATGCAGGGACTTGAACATAGAACCTCTCTGAACCACCTGCTCTGATACCATATTAAACCACCAATTCATCCAAAAGCTTAAGTTGGTGGTTGAAGGCAAATTTAATTATATATCACCAACAAGAGCCACAACAGAATGCTAGCATACATGTAAGATAAGTGGGAGATAATTGTAAAACTCAACTTCAACGGGAACCTTTATGAGATGGAGAAGAGAAGTGGTGTCCTCTTAGCACGAGTTTTGACAACGACAGACCTTCAATACACACGATAGAAGAAATGGAGGATTGAGGAAACAAGGTACTTGTGGCATGAACTCTGCTAGGTCTTTTTTCTTTTTTTAATAAGAAACATTTCATTGTTAGATGAAATAAGGGGAAACCTCAGCACCTAGATGTTTGTATTTACAAGAAGCTCTCCAATTGGAAAGAAAAGAAAAAAATATAAAGTATAATGAGTATATGATGCTTAGATTTACACCAAACAAAAGCTAGATAAAACTAAATCCATGAACTGTTCAAAATGAGCGTAGGAATTCCTGAATAATATAAATACAGAAAGTTATTGGAAAATTAACTTTCTGAATATCTGCTTATTCCATAATTGGCAGTCTTTTCATCTGACAACAAATGAAAAGGCAAAAATTTTGGAACTTACTTGTACTTCAAAAGAACACTCTGTTGAAGAATCTGAATATTTGTCTTGGGTTTTCTCAAAGCCTGGAGTTTCTGGACAAGGAAGTCATAGACCTGAAAAACGATAACATAGACAAAATGCATATAAAAGTCCGTCAAATAACAAAAAAATAAACAAAAATTCAATAAATGCTACATATGCAGTTAAATTGGAGATCTAGCTGCACCAAGTTAGATGAGGATACTGAAAAAAAGTTCAGAACTTTCTGCCAAAGAAAAATGATTTTTTCCTTTGAAGTTTGCGAAATAAAACCAAAATAGCAAACAGTAACATATTCTTGAAATCAAAATTCAAAATTTATTGTTTAATCAAGTGACCACATCTTTCATCTCTAAATATGAGATAATCAAGACATCAATCTCATCTAAAAACGTCATTAATTTTAATGACGCATAAATCCAAATATACATGACCAACCAAACTTCCAGAAGTACAAGGGAATGGTAATACCATGTCAGTCTTCACTCATGTTACATTCCTAATATGTCCATTATGTTACATGCTTAATCACCATGGAGGTGTTTGGGGCATGGAGGGGGATATTATAATTTGTGGTTATTATAGTTTGTGGTTTATTATAGTCTGTATTTGGGGTGTAGATTATTGTAATCTATGTTTGGGGAAGTGAGGTATAGTGAAAAGGGGGAGTGAGGAATAGCGACATAGAAGAGATGGGAGGTGAAGAATAGTGAAAGGTGGGAATGAGGAATAGTGACAGATGAGAAATAAGGGCAAGAGTAGAATAGTCCTAATCTTAATCCTAGGATTATGATAACCCCTAGGCAAACATGGAGCACTCCACTCCTTCATAGTCATAGGGTCAAACGCCCCCTACGTGACTGAGAACTCATAATTTCATTCTTAAACAAATTAGAGATTAGAACAACAGGAAGAGGGAAAAAAGTTGCATCCTGTTCCTGAATTGCCGAAGTCAAATCTGGTGTTATAAAAGCTACTCACAGTAAAGCTGGAAGGGGGTTTTGAATTTAATGTCTTTTCTACAAATTTAATTTAACTACTGCTGTACTACCAGAGTCCTGTGAATGAGGTTGGTGTAGATAGCATACTACTTCATAAATATCCCTAAGAAACACAGGCTAACATATATTTCCAAAGGAATACAGCCACTGTGAGACAAAGCACAACCTTAGACACTGCTTTCTGTCGGAGTTTTTCAAGCTCAGGCTGTACATCCTTTAGTGCTTTGGAATTTTTTATCATTGGATCCACTTCTGCGACCACCAATTTCTTACTTAGAATCTCAAGAGTCCTCAAATATTCATCATTAACCTGAGAAAGAAAAAAAGTTCACTGGAATATCAACATAGGCATTTCAATGAGAAAAAGAGAAGGAAGCATGAAGAAATTTCAAATTAGGTACCACAAATTATGCAAGGACAAACGAAATCGAAGAACATGTAATTTTTTTCCCTTCTATTAGAATGAGTGATATTTATTCATTACTACTAAATATATATGCATTTTTAAACAGGAAAACAAAACTGAATTAATAAGAACGATATACAGGAGAAACTTGAAAAAATTAAAGGATACCGAAAACTAATTTAGAGCAAGAACAATAAGAAAATGAGTAGAAAACAACGCCAAGTTCCAAATGGGAGTGAAGTGTACAGATACCGACAATACCTCTCCATCAACAATTATGTCTATCATTCTTGGAGGGACAATGATCTCTTCGACAAACTTTGCCAATTTTGATTCTGCCACCTGAATAAGATTGTAGAGCCTAGCACATGAGAAAAAAATGATAGAGTAGGAAGATAAAATAGTGATGCATGTAGTATGCTGAGTTAAAATAATGAGTAAAACTAAACGAAGATACAATTCCTCTTTTCAACAGAAAGCAACTGCTACAAGAATTCACATGGTGTCTCACCCACAGAAGCATTAAAAAGAAAGAGGAAAGAAAGATAACTTTCAGGAATCCATAAAAGCATTTACTGAGTTAAAACAATGAGCAAACTAGATGAACATGCAACTTTCTTTTCAAAAGAAACCAACCGCGACATGCATTGCCCAAAAAGAATTCTCACTTACAGAAGTATTAAAGAAAAAGAAAGGCAGAAAAAAGAAACTTTTCAAAACCAACTTTTCTTATGAGAAAATTTGTCATTTCGTAGATGATATGAAATTACAAGAGGGAAGGAGAGCTAAGCCCAAAAAGGTCTCATTAACAACTTCTAGAGTACGCGGTGAGAAAGCACATACTATTTAAAAAAAAATGAAAACAACAATTTTCATTAACAACTTCTTGAGTGCACAATGAGAAAGTGCATAATATTTTAGAAACAATGTGCTCGTCCCCACCTGAAAAGAAATGCCAAGAATGGAAAGGATTTCTAAAATAAGCAAGTGAGGAACACCGTAATATCAAAGGTAAAATACTTTACCATCTCTTGGTATTTTATGGCAAGTGTTTAGTGTTAATTTGATAGTATGGGGTTCCATCTCAAAACCAATTGGCAATGAGAGGAGTAACTCAACTATCTTATATGGAGTATGAGTCTCCTTGGATTTCCAATGTGGGACTTTCAACTTCTCCAACATTAAGTTATGATAAGTTTCTCAAGAAACGTTTTTGTTAAAATGCAGAAAATTCAAGGGAAAGAAATATAAGTGAAGATTTTCACACCAATGCTAATTATGTTTTGCTCACTAAATGAAACTAAATCAATGACAGTCTTATTGATGAATAAACAAAGTTGCAAAAAACTCATTATGGGAGATAAAAAGAAAAGGAGAACACTAATGTTATCAAAATATGATAGTTAAAAACTCCAAAATGCCATAATAAAATTATCATAGCACCTGAATTTCACTTCTTCCTATGCCTTGGCATTTTATATAATATAGTAATACTTTTAATCACAAAAATTTCTTTAAAGCTTCTGGAAAAAAAGAATGCATCTGATACGAGCGAAATTGAACAGCAATGGATATTATAAGTAAGCAAGCCATTGTAACGCCTATTGAGATCCAAAGACTTGATTCTTCAGTTTTTTCAAATTACCAATGTAATGAAGTTTCTTCATCCAATCAAGAATACCTTGCGATTCTTGAGCTTCAGACCCATATCCATTGACTTCTCCTGCAGGACTTTAATGTCTGCACTAATAGAACCAATTTCGGCCTGAAATTTTTTTTAAAACATAAATATATTAATTCATTGGAAGAATATCTAGAATGAACAAATGTAAATGGAAGAAACGATGTCATTTTTAGTGGGGAGGTGGGGAGAACAGTCCCAATGAACTCATTTAAGATGATATAAATGAACAATTGAAATTAAATTCAAGGTCAGTGTAATTCCATGTGCATTCAAATCTGAGAAAGATAGCCTAAAGCCCCACAGTATATCATCTAATGAGGATTGACGATCATCCTGAGGAATCAAATGCAACTTAAGAAAACAGGAATCAGGTAGAAATTCAGACTTCAGAGATGGATATAATGACACAAAAACGCTACATGCTAATACAAGCAGATTGTTGCACTTCACTAAAAAGTTAGATATTACTAGGGTGCAAGACAAGCAGCTGAAATACCTGGAAACCACTGAGAAGAGTTTCCATCTGTGATAAGATGTTGTCGCAGTCGCGAATTTGTTCATGAAGCGAGACTAAGTTATCACTTTCTTTAATATATTCCTGCAATGTTTGAACAATTCAAAGTGACCCTTTAATACTGGAACTGTTTCTTCAACAACTCTTTTGTTCATATATGACAAGAAAGAAAACCGAATACTATAATTAATGAACCACAAACATGTAATAGTGTACGCAAGTTTATGTGCAATATTGCTTTTGGTAAGGAAACAAGTCTCTTTACTAACAAAGTGAGTGAGACTGATGCATACCGAATTGAGAGGAATTATTAATGTTTAAAAGCTGTGAATATAAGAAGACGGGTACTCAATTTCATCAATTCTCGATGTCGATTTTCCTTCCACCTTAGGTCGCACCAGCTCCAATTTGAAAATAGTTTCATAGTCATCATTCCCATGGACGATTTCTTCATCTTTGTTTATTTTTTCTTCCTCGTCCAATTCAAGATGTGCAATCTCACATTGATTTCATTTTTCTTTGGTGACTTTGGTTTCGATGCTTTAAATTTCAAAGACGTTTTCTTCCGTTTTTTAATTCTTGTGTGGGTTTCCATATTTTTGTTCGTCACTCAGATCTTTACAATTAATTTCTTGAATTATTTTAAGTTCTTGCAAATTGCTCCACGTTTTGAGTTCTCTCTCCCAACAAACGTTGGGTTTTCTTGATTTCCTTCTTCATTTCTTCAAAAATTTTACAATTGGTGTACAAATTGGGTGTTCTTGGTAAGCTTCTTCATCATAATTGTTGTAAGACCGATTCTTGAATTTTCTTGCATATTTCTCCGTCTTTCTTGGTTGTTCTCTATAGCAATATTAGTCCCAAATTGTAGTTCTTCTACAAAATTCCATTCTTGCAAAATTCTGATAAACCTTTTTTTAAAAAAAAAATTTATGGCATGCTCCCTCTTGTGATCGGCGTCACAAAAAGCTTCCCAGTCTTTCACCAATGGCAGTCAATGTTGGCCCAAACGACTGCTCCAATACCAAATCGACTTATACCAAATGAGTGAATTTTATTAATGTTTAAACGTTGTAAATAGAAGAAGAAAAGTACTCTATTTATAATTGAAAAGCAAACATATCATGATCCTAATTAATAAAAGAAACTAATCCTAATAAACCAAAGAAATTAATCATAATCCTAATAGATTAAGGATTTGACCATACCCTATTCTTACTACGTCAGAGACTAATGCTCAAAGCACAAGAGAGTTATCTAAAGAGCGTTAAAGAAAGACATATGGATCAAGAGACGCACCCATACATCTCAACTAAATTGACACCCCCTTAGAGCCCTCATCATTTCTTACCAACAATCTAAAGGAAAATAAAAATATCCCCCACTTGCATGGTTAACGAAGATTAAAATAGATCTCTGCAAGTGCTGCCAATTTTAATAAGAGAACAGTTACAATTAAATAATTAACAATGCCATCTTGAGGCAGGAAAACAAACATAGATCATGGAATTCTGAACCAACCAACAAACCAAATTATGCTTAGCATCCACCTTGTCCTAATTGACCACATCTACTACTCCCAACATGCCATCGTAAATCTTTAAAGATGTCTGAAAATTAAAATATTTATGAGAGCAAAAAGAAAGTAATAGCCAAAGCGCTCTTGCAGCACCAAACAGAGTACAGATTGATGTCTACAACTACAACATTGCTTGATCACAGGCAAGACAGAATAATAAATTCACTTTTTAAAAACATAAATAACAAAAGTTAAAAGTATTCAGGCATAGAATTGGAAACCTAAAAGATTAAGAAATGTTGACGACAAGAGCTTAGCTCAATTGGCACATGTGTGAACTCAAAACCAAGAGGTTTGAGGTTCAAATCTCCCCACCCGACTTGTACTCAAAAGATTAAGAAATGTTGACAAACCTGTATGGAATCCAGCTCAACCTGCCGCAAATTGTTTTCAACTCCCTTTGTGTACTCCCTTAGTTTTACACCTTTAGAAAGTATGTTCGTAACTACCTGATTAATAAAGAGTTAAAAAAATAAAATTATAATAATGATAATTTAAAATAAAATAAAATAAAAAAATGAGGAACTCTTTCAGCCTTTCAAAATACAGACAACACCGTAAATATATCATAGTACATGATGCAAACTTCCAAAATAGTCAACACGACATTTATACTGAAACCAAAGATAGAGTACACATCTCCAATATTTGACTAATTGATCAGAATTTTTTTGGGATCAAAATACAATGACAACAAGTGATTGAACGTGTTGGTCAAAGATTATATATTTGATGCCTACAGAGAAGAAAAATGAAAATCGTCTTAAGTTTTATGAAAAACAAGCTTTCATTAAGCTGAATGTTCTCCTGTTGGAAGCTCTTAGAGCATTAGGAGAATGTTACTTTCTAAGATTTTTGGTGTTGGTTCATCAAAAGTTTATTTCATAGGGTTTTTAGTTTCTGCATCGTTCAAGAGTTTTCAGTTTGCTCTTTGTTGGTCTTTTATTGGCCGGTGGTTGTTTTCTTGGGTTTCTTCAATAGTTTGTTGCAGCTTTTGTTTTCTCAATAGTTGGAAGAGGCTTGGAGGTCGAAGTTGTTTTGAAAGTTTTCTCTCTTTCTGGTTGTACTTGCTGAATATAACTTTTCTTTTTCTCTCCTTGTAAGTGTCATTTCCTAAACATTTAATCTTTTTTATTACATCAATGAGAAGTTGCTTCTTGTTTAAAAAAATGGCACATTTATAAACTACAGTTAAATCAAGGAGTCTAAATGTACAATAACATATGAAATTTGAAAATAATAAACTGATTGGGGAAAAAGACACTACCACGTGATGTAAGACATGCTGATAATGATTGTAAAGCTAAAGCTCTAATCTCAATCATACAAATATTACACTGAAGTTAGAAATAGCTTACATCATCATCTTTACATTCTTCGAGTTCTTGCTGCAGTCCTTCCAATGAAATGTCATCACTGTACAACGGGACAAATTAATCCTATGATGAAATTTGTAATCCAATGGTAGAAGGTAATAAATATAATAACAAAATAAGCACGTGGTAGTTTTCTTAAGTAATGTCAATCTTAGCCCACTCTGCAATTCCGGCCATCATCAAGGTTAGGACGGCTGGAAAAGAAATATTGTGTATGCTTCATACAGGAATAAGAAACATGAGCTATGGACCTACCTACAAGCGTCTTCCTCGACGGTCAAGTCCCCAACAAATGATTCCAAGTCAAAAACATTCTTCGGGGTCTTGTTGGCTTCATCGTAAGATTGATTCTGCAGCACATAAAGAAAGCATGAGAAAACATATAATAATACATTGCTATCCACTCCAATATTTAATTGAGTTCGAGTTTGAGCTTAGCTAGCACTACGCAGTTTAACTTCCATTTCATCATTAAACGTAAATAAATTCATAATCTTCACTTTTGAAAGGTCTTGTAGCTGATACCAATATCCTCACTTTTCGTACCACTTGAAACACGGTCGTGATTCGTCTCAATTCCAATGAAATTGCTTCTATGATACTCCAACCAAAAATCGCTCAAAAATTATTAGAAGGAATGTAAGTTACTAACCACTTGGTCGATCGCAGTGTCGGCCATACCGTCCGAATTGGCCAAGTGTGCTCAACAGACAGTTCGCCAGCGGGATCTAGATTCACAACAAACCAATCGGGTCATGGAAATACAAAGTCGGAGCTTGTTGCATTCACAGTTAACGATCACTTGATCGTTCACCAAGTAAGCAAACGACAGTCGAGATCAAAGAAGGAAACAGATCAATTTAAGTACAAATGCAAATTTGCATTTCACTGAAAAAATACTAGCTAAATTCACACTGACCCGAGGCGTAGCATATGTTTTGAGATGGAAGAATCGGGTAGGAATGTGAGGGTTTTACAGATCTGAGAAGGGTTCGAACGCCGGAGCCGGCGGAGCCTCTTTGTTGTCCAATTCCTCAGTTGCGTCCCAGAATTCCGAAATTGATCTGAAACGACGGAAACAACTGGACGCCGGTGACTTCTTCAATGTCGTCGAGAGAATCAGAAATGGGTTTCTTGTCTGAAGAATTGAATTTGAATTTACAGATTGCTCGATTAGATTAATCGGAGGAGCAAAAGTTGAAGCAGTTCATGTGTATCCGTAAACAACGTAGCACCCGCGAGATTGGCTTCTACTATATTTACTTTTCCACAATCTTACTTCTTTTCTTTCCCCTTCTTAACACATTTCTATTTTGCTGTCCTCTAGACTTAATTTTTTTTTGTTGTATATCTCAATTTCCAAATAAATAATATTTTTGTATGAGTAGTTTAAATACACTGGAATAGGTATTTTTGTTTTGAAGGAAATTGGAATAGATGACTATTTTAGCAATAATAATTAAAGATATAACAACATTTTAAAAAAATTATAAATATAGCAAAAGATAGATTTGTATCGCTTATAGACTTCATATGTTATACAAGTGATAGACCAATATTTGCAACATGGTCTATCAGTGATTGACTTATATCATTGATAAAATTTGACAAATTTTGCTATATTTGTAATTTTTTTAAAATTGTGCTATATACTTAATTAATTTGAATTTAATTGCTAAATTTGCAACTATCCCTTGTTTTTATCTTCTATATAAGATAATTATTTGTCCGTTTGAGTCAATTTTTTCGACATCCATTTAGTTTGTTTTTAGTCGGTCTAACGCTTGTAAATTTATTTCACTGACATTTTCTTTTCCAACTAATCAACTTTGATTTAATCGGACAATTTGATTTTTCGGTCTATCATGCTCACTCCTATTATATGTTCGATATATATATGTCAATTTTAGATGTCGAAGTTTTATTATTTTACATTTTGTATTTTATAAAAGTCTCAAAATTTTAACTTGTTTATCATCCCATTAAGGTGAGAAAGTCAAAGCAATCATCGACAATCTAACTCAATCGTCTTATAGGAATAAATTCATAGTTTTAATGAGTTTCTATTTCATTTCTTAGTTAGTTCTAGCTTATAAAATCTATGGTATAAAAAGTAAATAATTTTTTTGCTCACCCAAAGCTTTTGTAGCCAAGTTGAGTCTATTATAATTAAAAACCTATGAATAACATACCAATGATTGATTGCAACAACTCCTTGCCCTGTATTAGGCACTAATTTTGAATTAACTTGAGTACTTAAATTCCATTATAACCCATTAACTTTCAAATTAACAAAAACTTCTTTTTCGTGCATTGTAAGGTGTGAAAATAAAGTTTGAGTTTAATCTTTATATTAGCTAAATTATACATGTTTGGATATTTAAAAAGACACTCATACAAGTTAGATGCATTTGATATAACAAATATTTAGATTTATAACAAAATATTTTGAATTTTAATTTGATAAAGGATTACGAAAAAATATATAAAAAATACATACATATACTATTACAACTTTCATTATTTTGTGAATTTTGTTTTAAGAAAGGAAGAAAGCAAAAAGAAAAGAAAAAAGGAAAAGAAAAAAGAGAAAAAAAGGAATGTAGAAAGCCCTAACAAAATTAATTCTCCCTCTCTTTTGCGTGGAACAGCCCCCACTTTGAACTTTCAGCCGGCCAAGAAATCCTCTCTCCGATGACGATTCGCAGCGACTACTAATGACCGAACCACTCTCCGGCATCCCATTTCTGCCTTCATCAACCACGCGAGATTCGTAGTTCCAGCGACGGCGGCGCTTACATCCTCCAGTGGCGGTGACCATCGACACCCTGGAAATCCACGCGGTCTGAACACCCTGGAAGCGACGCTTTCCTCCCTTTCGTCAAGGTTAGATACTTACCCATTGTTTCAAGGCTGGATTTAAGTTACCCACTTCTTAAGGGATCGTTATATACAGGTATTCGACCACCAACAAACACGGATTTGGGTTGTTTTGAGTAAAAATTAGCGGGTAAACACTCTAAATTTATTTTCTAACTAGTTCAAGGTTCGTTAGATTAGTTTCTAATTCTTGGAAGTCATTTTGTACGTTTGAAATAGTTTAGTAACTATTTTATCACCTTGCAGCAAGGACTCAAGTCTGTTGTCTTGTTGAGTTTTAGTAGTTAGAACTCCGTTTAGAGCCTTTTCAATTGAATTTGTGTAGATGTTTGAATATATGTATGATTAATGTTAGAGAACATAACACATAAGCATAAAACATATCATAGAGTTTAGAATGGAAAGTATTAGAATTATTGAGAATGTCGATGGCCCTTTGTGGAGTTAGTCAGTTAGGCCCACGTTGACTGAGAGATCGGTGGCCTTGGATAATATCAGTTGGAGCCGGAAAAGAGGTCGTTGGCCTTGGATATATCAGTTAGGGTCAATGGAGATCGTTGGTAGCGTTGGATGAAGTCAACAAAGTTGATGGAGAGTGTTGATGATAATGGATAAATCATGTCGGTGCGCCTGGGCACGATTAGCTGGGGTCAACGTGTTTGAGGTATTCATTCAGAATTTTTTGTGAGAGTTAAGCTGGAATGTTTACTGAAGTTGTATTAATTTTCTATTGGATCCCATTCAGAATTTTTTGTGCGAGTTAAGCTGGAATGTTTATTGAAGTTGTATTCATTTTCTATTGGATTCTGTCGTCACTTATCCAATAGGGAAACGACGACAATGGTTTCCTTTCTTTGCTCGATGAGTGTGACTTTTAGGAGGGATGTGTTTGGAAGCCCAATCCTTTGAAGGCTTCTCTTGTAAATCTTTCTTCAAATTGTTGTTAGGCCCCTCCCATGGTTGCATATTGGTTTTTGGCGCGGTTTGGAGGATAAAGATTCCACAGAAAATCTAGTTTTTTATCTAGCAGGTTTTGATAGGTTGCAAGAACACCTTGGATGGGCTTGCTAAGAAGATGCCTACGCTTATGGGACCGTCCTGTTGTATTCTTTTTTGGAAGGAAGAGGAAACCTTAACCACCTGCTTTGGGACTGTTAATATGTGAGGCTTGTGTGGTCTTGTTTCTTTCAGAAGTTTGGTTTCCAGATTGCTGGACAGAGAAAGATCTGTACCATGATCAAAAGGAGTATATCTTGTATCGTCCGCCTTTCAAAGAGAAAGGTCGGTTTTTGTTGCTTTCCAGAGTGTACGCCATAGTTTGGGGTTTTGGGGGTGAAAGGAACGAGAGAGTTTTTAGACTTTAGAGGTTTAGAGAAGGACCCTTCTATGTTTGGTCCTCGGTGAGGTTCCATATTTCTCTGTGGGATTCCATTGGTAACATTTTATTAAGTTGGAAGTCTTTCTTGTAGAAGGCTTGTTTTTTGATGGCCTGGTTTTGTTTGCTCTTGTATTCTTTTCATTCATTTTCAATGAAAGTTGACCATTTTTTTAAGAAAAAAAAAAGCAAAACTAGAGTTTCTATCTTAGCTAAAGAGCTTCAATATTTTGCAGATCTTGATTTCTGAAGAAGAATGGCAACCTTTGAACTCTACCGCAGATCAACGATCGGAATGTGTTTGACTGAAACTTTGGACGAAATGGTTCAGAACGGTACTCTTAGTCCCGAGCTTGCTATTCAGGTTCTTGTCCAGTTCGATAAGGTATAGCCGAAGCTGTTAGGAGATGCGGTATACTTTTTATTTGTGTTTAGAATTTAGGTCTTGTTTGATTTAATTTGTTACTGCATTTGCAGTCGATGACTGAGGCTCTGGAATCACAAGTGAAAAGCAAGGTGACTGTCAAGGTATTTTTTTTTGGCTTGACAATCTTTAATGCTATAAATTTATGTTGCTAAATAAAGTCAACGTTATAAATTTGAAACATATTTTTACTGATAAGAGGAATCGGTTGTGTTTGCCTTGCTCGTAGATTTCTCTGTTTGTGCTCTAGTGCATGTCTAGAACTCGAGCCAAATTATTTTGTCAATAACACATTACACATTTATATGTCGAATGGTGAGAATGAGATGATCAATGTGGTACTTAAGTGACTTGGCTCTTCCACCCCAATAGCTGACTTTTGGTGTGTGGTTTCTCAAGGTGCTTAAGTACCAAACAATTGTATCACAGCTGGTTGTCAACGTTTTGGAGTAGAGTCGCCTGAGGGTGCTGACCATGTATGGCTGAGTGAAGTATTACTGGATTAGCCACTTGGATGTCGGCTTTTTGGGGACAAGGTATTGTTAGGAGCCAATGTAGTGTGGGGCGCCGTTGCCCCACATTGGTTAGAATAGTTGACCAATGTGATACTTAAGTGGCTTGACTCTTCCACCCAAAAGCCAGCTTTTGGGATGTAGTTCTCCAAGGTGCTTAAGTACCTAAAGTATAGTGGATATTCTCCCGGTCTTTTGGTTGCCATGTAGTGAATAGAACCATGATATAGGAATGAAACAGTGTACGGTATTAAACCATTTGTATTGAGAGATGGTAGTGTTTCTTTGGTGGAACTTTTGATTTCTAGGTGATTCGGTTGGTATTGTTCATTCTATTCCTTGCTTCGATGTTTCTTGATTTTAGAAATGTTTTTCCCTATGAAATATTGCTCCTTGGAAAAGTTTATCTGGAATAAACTTTGTAGTTCTGTGTTTTTGGAATCTGGGGACAAAGTCATCCCTGTTGTTAGAGAGGTGGCCATATCAGATTCTACAATGAGTCTTCGTGAGTCCACAGCTATTGCTTTCAAGTTCTATGTTCAATTCTATGGATGTTGGATTTTCTAACGATACTCAGTTGAAAGTTCATCACACACACACACACAGATTGTACGAGGACCATTGCTCTGAAAGAAATTATGAAATCATAATCACACAACAATGTTTTAGCAGTATAGTTAACGTATGCATGACATTTTGTTTGTCTTGAACACTTTCTTTCTGGTGATTTCTAAATTTCTTTGTCCTCGTACTGTCTTGTCATGCAACAGGGACATCTACACACCTATCGGTTCTGCGACAATGTTTGGACATTCATTTTGCAGGATGCGTCGTTTAAAAATGAGGATTCCAGTGAGAATGTTGGAAGAATTAAAATAGTAGCATGTGACTCAAAGTTACTGTCACAGTAAGCTCTCATACATCAGGTTTATTCAATGAAATTTGCATAGTTATTTGCTGACGATGGAGCGAAGAACATTCACGGTGAGGAGGAAATGACCATCCAGGAAGAGATTCAAACGTGATTCTCTAAAGTCATCAACCCAAACAGCAAAAAGTTGCATTGACCATACATAGACTGTAACTGGCTTCTAAAGTTGATTGCATAACAATTACACGACCCGGCTTCTAGTTTAACGATAAAATAAAACATGATATGTGTTTCAATACTATGCTATTAATTTCCTTTGAATCTACTTTCTGTACATTAGAAGAATTCAAATTACCACTTCGAAAGGAATAAACTTCATTGGAACTGTTTTCTTATTATTCATTATTTCAGTATCATTGATGTTAGGTTTGGGAGCAAACATTATTGAATAATAAGAAAGAATCAAACATTTTCCACATCTTTTTTTATAGCAAACCTCTTCAAAATTCATTTCCTAGGGGAATCATCATGATTCATGTCAACTCCCTTTTACTATCTATGACAACACCCCTTTACTATCTATGAAAAGTTGTATTTGGTAAACAATATTTTATTTCTGAAAATTTCTGATGATGTGAATAGTGTAGATTTTGGAAACAATTTTTTATATATCTATCATGTATTTAATTTTTACAATTTAAAAAGTAGAATTAAATTAAATAATGTATATGACGTTTCATGAACACTAACTTTCTTTCTCATACTAAAATTATAGATTTAAAATTTTAAACATAATCATTAGTAAATTAATAATAGGTTATCTCATTTGTGTAAATCTCATGTATAAATATATGATATAAAACATGTGTAAACATTTACTTAAAATTGCCAATGAATCATAGGTATGGAAACATAAAATACAAATATATGGTTTTCCGATTAGAGCTCTATTAAGTACCCTAGAAATCCCTTTTCGTTTTATTTTGTTTGTTCGTTTCAATAGAAAGAGTAAAGGAGGAAGGAAAAGCAAAAGCAACGGGAAACCCTAACCAAGATCTTCTTCTCCCTCTCTGCGTGTTGCTTCAACCGCCTAAGTCATCCTCTCTCCAGCCACCACTGGGACAGACCTTCCTCCGCCATCCCGTTATTGTCCTCACCTGCGTGCTTTTTCATTAACCACACGACACTCGAAGTTCCACCACGCCGGCGCTTCCATCCTTCTGCGGTGGTGACCATCCACGCGAAACCCACAACGTTGACAATTTCAGAGACCTACACGCTCTAAACACCTTGGCGGCGACGTTTTCCACTCTTTCGGCGAGGTTCGACGCCTATTCATTGTTGGATTTAATTTAGCCACTTTTTTACGGCTCGTTATAGGCTGGTAGGATTAAGCATATTCGACACTAACCAGGATTAGGGTTGTTTTGGGTATGAATCAGCGGGTATAACAATCTAAACTTCTTTTTGAGCTAGTTTAAGGTTCTTTAGATATTTGTAGATTTGGGATAGTTCCGAAACTATTCGGTCACCTTGCAGCAAGGACTTGAGTCTTTCTTGTTGAGTTTTTGTTGTTAGAACTCCGTTTAGAGTCTTTTGAATTGGATCTAGGTAGTGGAAATTAGTTTTTAATTCATGGATATACTTTATCTGTAGTTTAGACTTGGTTTGAGGTGCTTGAGTTGAGGTTTAAGGTTACATTTGGTTAGATTACTCATTCAGTCTCTGGATAACGTTTCAAACTAAGTTCTAACATTTAAAACTGTGTTTTACCATGTCAAGAGATTAATAGACACCTTTTATTGATGAAATGAAAAGAAACTAATGCTCAAGGAAAACAAACTCCGGAAGGGAGTGGAATACTAGAGACAAAAACAAATACAACAACAATTATATAATAAATAAAAAGAAATGCAAGGCTCTTTTAAGCATGACTGTTGTGCTCTAACCGTTGGAACCATGTTGTATGATTCGCTGAAATGCTATCAAGTGTCTATTGATATAAGCATGCTGTGCAAATGTTTTTTTTTAAACAGAGACGAACTTCTTTAGTAATAATATAAATTCAAAGTACAAGAGAGATATACATTGAGTGTAATAAAGAAGCTTAAAGAGGAAAAAGCTGGCGGGATCAGAAGGTGTACCCAGACATCTTAACTAGGTTGACACTCCCTTGGCACCAAAACATCATATTCCAATTAAAACACTAAGTATTGACGAAAAAGCTGGATAATAATCAAATGTGTCCAGCTTAATACATAGGGCCGAGGCAGAGTAAAATGCAAAGAAATAGAAGCAATACAGAAACAACACCAGTGACGAAAAAGCTGAGCTCAACGTAACAGCTACTGTGAAATCCAAAAACAAATTATAAAACTAAGCTCCAAAGAAGGGCTGCCGAAGAGGAGGGAAAACTGTCTGATAGAAGCAGGCGACGACACCAAAACAAAGATTAAAGGATTGGTTTGGAGAGGAAAACTGCCCAATTGAGGCAAATGTCTTGAACGGAGTAATTTACAAATTTCTTATTTAAAGAACACCAAGCTTCCGTGTTTCGTTCCATGGAAAGAAGAATTTCTAGTCTTGGTCTTTCCATATTGTGAAAAATCCGTTGGTTTCTCTGAAACCACAATTCAGCGAGAAGAGCATTAGACAAATTTAACCCTATTAGTCTAGGCTTCTTTGGAAGTGGTGTGCCCTCCAGAAGCTGAAGAACTGAGGAACAAATGGTGGCCCTCCATTATCTCTCAATGAAATTGTCTATATTTAAAAAAAAACATTATCTATGTAGTTTTAAGCATATAACATGTTGTAGATGACCCTCAATGGCTCTGGTTTAGTTAGGTTCGGTGCTATGAGTTTAGAATAGAAAGCCCTTGGTGGACTCAGTTGGACCCAAAAAAGAGGTTGGTGGCCTTGGATAGTATCAATTAGGGCCAACAAAGAGGTTGATGACCATGGATATATTGGTTAAGGCTGACAGCGATCGTCGGTGACCTTGAATGAAGTCAATGTGGTTGACAAAGACAGAGCATTGATGGCCTTGGATAAAGTTTGTTAGCCAACAAAGAATGTCGGTGGTCCTGAGCACGATCAATTGGTGCAACGTCTCTAGGAATTGTTCAGAAAGTTTTGCGAGAGTTAAGGTGGAATGTTTATTGAATTTGAGAAGTTTGATTTAAAACTATGTGTGCCTTATAGGATGTGATTTGACCTTTACTGCTGTTTTATGTTTTTGCAATAGTTGTATGTATGTTGTTTGGTGGCCCTTTAGACATAGGCTACTGCATTGGAACATTCTCAAGGATGAAATTAACAAGTTGTTCTAAGGCTTTTTTAAGAAGGTCAGTGCCAATCTTAATAAGACTTATATCTGCTTGATTGCTAAAAAAGTTGATGTCAAGAGGGTTAGGGGTCATAAGTGTTGATTTTATGGAATCAATCTATATTTCATTTATTACTTAATAGAGATACAAGCTATATATAACCATAGAGAAATACACTTAAGGAAATAATATCAAATAATATCTCCAGAATAATATCTCCTAAGAATAATATCTCCTAAGAATAATCTAATTATATTAATACCCTCCCTCAAACTCAAGGTTGAAATCACAAACTTGAGTTTGCTAAGAACTAAGAAAAGAAACAATATATCTAGAATAGAATAAAAAAACCCGAAGAACAAACACACAAAGAACTTCTAGGCTAAAACAAACCCACGAAGAGCGAAACGAAGAACTTCTGGGATAGAAACATAGATCCTCGTATAGAGATCTATAACAGAACCTAGGAAGAACGAAACAAGAACTCCGGGGGCAAAATGAAAGAGCAAAACTGAAGCAAAGTAGAATCAAATCAGGATGAAAACGTGGTCTGAATTGGGCAGGAGCGTTTCGTCATCAGAATGGAACTGAACGAACTAAACTAAAGCAAGTCAGAATCAAACTGAACAGGAAATCTGGGTGAACAGAACGAAAACTGAAGAGAGCTGAGAGGTTGAGTAGATAGAGAACTTTGCGGCGTTCTTCGCAAAAAGAGAAGATGCGTTTCATGACGGCGAGCTTCACAAATGGAGAGCGGACAAAGCCGAACCTGTGCGTCGTCGGCTGTGAGTGGAGCGGAGCGGTGGATCATGGATCTGAACAAAGATTCACCCTCTTCAGGATCGGGAGTCTTCAATCTAAAGAGATTGTCTGGTACGAGTAAAGGGCGGCGGCGGCAGGTCGGTCTGATCTTGAACAGTATGATTCGAAGGCGAAAGATGAAATAAAACACGGATCTGGAAGTCGAAGACACGAACAGAGATGCACGAACAAATCGGTGCTTGCAATGTGCGCACAAGTAGATCTAAGTGAGGACGAATGGAGAGCGGATATGGGTCGAGAGTGCGACGAACTGTGGTGGATGGAAGGAGCAGTGATGGCGGAAGGAGCAGTGATGGCAGAAGGAGTAGTGGCGGCGGCAGCAGAATCAGAGACGAGGATTTTGATCTAGGAGGCAGAGCGAATTACTTGGAGACATGATGTGTATTGATTACTGATGGGTATGGCTCTGCCTCCGTCGACGAATCAACGGAGGCAGACGAATCAACGGAGGCAGACGTGCAGGGATGTGACGGCTAGAATACAAGGAGACTTAAAACCCTATAGCTCTGATACCATGTTGATTTTATGGAATCAATCTATATTTCATTTATTACTTAATAGAGATACAAGCTATATATAACCATAGAGAAATACACTTAAGGAAATAATATCAAATAATATCTCCTAAGAATAATATCTCCTAAGAATAATCTAATTATATTAATAATAAGCTGATTAGCCTTACCACCTGTTTATACAATGTTATTGCCTAGGTGCTCTAGAAAAGTTAAAGAAAGTTCTCCCTCATATATTTTCCCTGAACCAATTTGCTTATGTGGCAGATTGTCGATGCCTCCCTAATTGCCAACGAGCTGATTGACCTCTACGCTAGATCCAAAACCAAAGTTGTGGTAATTAAACTTGACATTGAGAAGATATTTGATATGGTTGGTTGAGAGTTTCTTGACAACATTATGGTTGTCAAGGGTTTTGGCAACACTTGGAGAAGATGGAGTATGGATTGTTTTTCAACAACTAACTTTTCCATTATTGTCAATGGATAACCTAGGGGCAAGAATCAATGATCAAAGCCACTCATGGTCTTAGACAGGGGAGTACCCGTTCCCTTTTATTATTCACCTTGGTAGTTGATTGCCTTAGTAGAATGCTCATGAAAGGGTTAGACACTAATCACATAGAGGACTTTGTTGTCAGAAATTACGGCTTCAGGTTATTCATGTACAATTTGCGGATAAGGAAATGCTTGCTATCCAGTCTTTTGAGCAAACATCTGGTTTTTGCATCAACCACTCGTAGTCAATTTATGGGCATACACTTAGACTATGGATCAATTGTTTCTAAGGCTGCTTCTTTTGGCTATAAGGCTGACGGCTGGCCTTTGACTTATCTTGATTTAACCCTTAACAACAAACCATTCTCTTATTCTTTTTGGGCGCCCATCATTTAGAAGATTGAAAAGTGCCTAAATAATTAGAGTCATAATTATATTTCCAAAGGAGGTTAACTCACAAAATCTAAGCCACACTTAGCAATTGTTCCACATATTTACTCTCTATTTAAGATTTCTTCCAACGGCGTTGATTAGATTTAGAAACTTCTTAGGAACTTCCTCTAGAATGGACATAATGATAAGAGAGGTATTCACTCTCTTAATTAGCAAAAAGTTGAATTCCCTACTTCTGAAGGGGGCCTTGGATCGACTAATTTGAAGGAAAGGAACAAGAGTCTTTTGGCAAAATGGATATGGAGATATCAATTTGGGAGAGATTCTCTTTGGAGGTACAAGTACCTCATCGATGCTAAATATGGCTCCCTGTTTTAACCACAAAATAGATTCTTTAATGATGATGAGGTCAATGAATGGTCTGTTTATTCAAATTACTTTTGCTCCCTAATAGGCCCACGGTAGATGACACGTTGAGATGGATTTTTGGACAAATCTAGCAAGTTTACTTTTATAGTGCTCTCTCATCACCTTGCCACATGTGGTAATGGCCAGAATTCTGCCCTTCCTAAGGATATTTGGAGAGGCCCTATTCCTAAGAAGATTTAGTTCTTCTTATGGGAGGTCAGTTATGGTAGCATCAATACAACTGGTGTTCTTAGCCAAAGGCCCAACAATCCACCCCAAATTGGTGTGTTCTTTGCCACCATTGTAGTGAACCAATCATGCATATATTGGTCTATTGGAGGGAAATTTTATCATGCTTCAACTGTCATATGGTTTTCTCAAATGATCCCTTCATCCTCTTGAACTTGCTTCCCACAGGCCATCCTTTCAAGAATGAGAAAACGATCTTGTGGACCTCCACCATCAAAACCTTCTTTTGGCTTATTTGGAATGAAGGAAACCATTGTATCTTCAAAGATAAAAAGATGGAATGCAATCTATTCTTTGATCACCTTTTGTATAATTTGCTCTCTTGGTGTAAATTTTTTTTTTTTTTTTGTGATCACGGCCATACATTTTTTATTTCATAGTGTAATAACATTATATTATCCCTCAAGAAATCTTTTGCCCTTTCTAATTTCATGCTATCAATGAAATTATGATTTTATGTTTCTCATAAAAAAAAAAGTGTGGGCTACGTACTAAGTGTGTACTGACCTCCCCAGATTTTGTAGATGTTGACATGACGAGTATTGCAACCTTGGTGATGTTAAAGAGAGTGTTTGAGGAAGATTGACTATTAGGCATATCTCATTGCTTTGGTTTTTTGCTCTTTATAAGATTGTTTCATTCGAACTTTTGAAAATTGAAACATTCTAGATTCAAGTAGGTTTTTCAATTGGCTTTGAGTTGAGAGTTTGTAATAGACTTTAGTGGTTTCTGCTGCTTGAGTTTGACATTTGTCTGACTTTGTTTAGTTTCAGAAACATTTTTTGAATTTTACTTGGTAGCTTTGAATATTATTTTCTCTAATGATATTGAATACCAAAAAGTTGGTGGTATTTATGTTTATATTGCTATGTTGCTGAAATTTTTATGAAGTCTTACGAGTTACAAGTCTAATTTTGGTAATGTTTCCTAAGTTGGAAACAAAATTCGTTGAAATTAGTCTGAGTGGTATTTATGTTTATATGTTTTTATCATTCCTTTTTGAATTGATCTCTCACTTTGATTTCAAAGATTTTTCCAGCTTTCTCGATTTCTGACAATATGTTACAAAATTTTCTGAGTTCTTTCAGTTTCAGTTTTTAGCTAGATTTTCTATCTTAGCTAAAGAGCTTTCAATATTTAGCAGATCTTGATTTTCGAAGAAGAATGGCAACATTCGAACTCTACCGCAGATCGACAATCGGAATGTGTTTGACTGAAACTTTAGATGAAATGGTCCAAAACGGTACTCTTAGTCCTGAGCTTGCTATTCAGGTTCTTGTTCAGTTCGATAAGGTACAACCAGAGTTGTTTCTTGTTTGGAGATCTATATTTTGGATTTGTCTTTAGGATTTAGGTCTTGTTTGATTTAATTTTGGACTGCTTTTGGCTCTTGCAGTCCATGACTGAGGCTTTGGAATCACAGGTGAAAAGCAAGGTGATTATCAAGGTATGTTTTTTGGCTTATGAATTAGACAAACCTTCAATGCTATAGATTTATGTTGCTAAATAAAGTCAACATCATAAACTTGAAACATACTTTTATTGATAAGAGGAATTGGTTGCTGCCTCAAATTGAATGGAGAGCCATGATTGTAGTAAGAGTTTGTAGTTTCTTGGTGGCACTGTTAATCCGTGTGACTGGGTTGCTTGGGTTCATTCGATTCCTTGCTTGTTCATCTCTTGATTCTTGAATAAGTTTCTGTGGAATAAACTTTGTAATTCTTTGTATTTTCGGAATCTAAGGACAAAGTAATAACTGCTTGTTAGGGATGTGGCCATATGAGGTTCTACAATGAGTCTTACTGAGTCCTCTACTATTGGTTTCAAGCTATATATTCGATCCAATGCTATGTCAGATTTTCTAACAATACTCAGCTGAAAGTTCATCGTACATCAATTGGAAATAACAAAATCATAATCACACGGCAATGGTTATTAGGAGCTGGTATAGTTAAACATGCATGGGATTTTGTGTAGGTCTTATGTCTCCTTTAGACATACAACCTATAGAACAGAACCTGTTCAACTATAGTCGTGGATTTTGTGTTTAGGTCTTAAAAAACAGCTCTCTATGATATTTCTAAACCTCTTAGCCCTTTTACTGTCTCGTGCTGCAACAGGGGCATTTACACACGTATCGGTTCTGCGACAATGTTTGGACATTCATTTTACAGGATGCCTCGTTTAAAAATGAGGATTCCAATGAGGTTGTTGGAAGAATCAAAATAGTAGCATGTGACTCAAAGTTACTCTCACAATAAGCTTTCAGACATCAGGCCGATTATTCAATGAAATATGCATAATTATTTGGTGATGATGGAGGGAAGAATAGTGAGTCAGTCAGTCACGTTGAGGAGGAAATGGGGCATCCAGGAAGAGATTCAAACGTGATTTTGTAAATTCAGTCAGTTACACTGACCATACATTTGACTGTAATTGGCTTCTAAAGTTGATTAGATGATAACATTGATACCATCCTTCTTCAAGTTCAATGATAATAAAACATAATGATGATATCTGTTTCAATGTTATGCTATTAATTTTCTTTTGTACCACTTCCTTTCAAACCCAAAACTTATCAATGCAATTTATTGATATGCCAAATTTTCGTACATTAGAATCACTTGAAAAGGAATCAGTTTGATTGGATCTTTTTTTCTTATTAGTCATTATTTCATCATCATTGATGTTAGGGATCAATCAGTATTGAGTAGTTCATTTTGATGGGTAAAAAGTATATAATTGTGTTAAAAAGTAACAAGTTTTTCGAAGGGAAAAAAATTGTTTACATTTCTTGTTCAATAGACAAAGTATGAAATTTCTAATTCCAGTCACCACGGTGTGTGTGCTAAATATAAAAGGGACTATAAGGGTAGAATTTTTATGTCCTCATTTTGTTTGAACATGGGTTAATAATTTCTATTTTACCATTTGTTACAACTATTTAGGTCGAGGTGGTTGTACACAAAATGATGCAACTTTTTGTGTGTAAATGTGATTTAAACAATAGATATGAAGAATATCCCGAGCGAATAGTAAAATTATATTTGAATGAACAATCATGTCCTTCGCCTTATTTATTGAGTTGGTTATACGATAAAGTGGCACATCGTTTCACAAATGGATTTGGATATAGTTTACATCATACGTATGAAACATTACGATCTAATTCTATCATTTTCTTTCTATACGATCTAATTTTATCATTTTTGCAACTATTTAGACCAAACAATCTATAAAATTTTAAAACACTCATTGTTAGAGAGTTAATTGGGAGGGAGGGGTACTTTTGAAAAAAAATTAGAAAAAAAAAGTTGTTTCAAAATAATTTAGGTAGATGACACTATTTTCTTGTCTTTATTTAAGTGAGTCCGTTTAAGAGACGGATTCTAGCCTTTTATTAAAAATTTTATTTGCTTTCTCAATCACCGCTAGAATAGGGTTCATTAATTTAAGAGTTTCAAAATTCATTATAACCTATGTGAATATTTTGTTCTATTTTTTACAAATTTTATTTTATTTTAAATTAAAAATAATAAAATTATTTTGTATTCTAGATTTTATGTTTAATTTAAATGTATATTATTTAAGCAATTTCTTTTCAATTCTTTGTTTTTTTTTTTTTTGTCTGTTATTCCTTATCTCCTACTCTTTATATATATATGCACTTCTATATTTTTTTAGTTTCTAATTGAGTTTATTTCTATTTAAAATTTTGAAATTAAATTTAAGATTTAATTATTTTTAAAAAACGTGTTAAATTTGCTTTTTTTTAATGTAATCATTTTTTGCATTTCAATTTGGAAGTAGGATCATACTTTATTTTAATTATTTTCTTGTCTTTTAAATTTTTTTTTAGAAGATAAGGTACAGTTTTAGTTCAATTTGAACCCTAATAGAAAGAATTAGGAATTTGTTTAAAAAACTTTTTTTCAAATGCTTTCTATATTGGTTAGAATGCATTAATAATCTCATACATAATGAACTTAAAGAAAATGAAAAGGCTAAAATACAATCATGTTTTTGAAAATGATGTTTTCCCAAACAAGATCATAGTCTACACAAATCTTTGAGCTGAAAACAATCACACCTTTCAAAATGAACACACAAGCTTTGATTCTCTTATCGCTTCAATACAAATTCTTTACACTTTCGTCTCCTCCACCCAACGCACACCCATCCACGGCTTTTAGGTACCACAAACTTCAGAGTCTCTTCTGTCCAGAAAGAGTGAAACTTCTCATTTGGAAAATCTCAAATTCATGTCTCAAACACAATGGACAGCTTATAGAGAAGTTGCCCATGGATCAACCTATCTCCTTCTTGGTGCAGCCTTTGCCATTCCAACAACACAACTATCCAATGTGTCTTCTTTGATTATCCCACATCTAGAGGGATCTGGACAAAAAGCATTGTTGCTTGCCCTAATGAGGCATCAAAGCTGACCAAGAACGTCTATGGCTTCGTATTATTTGTGCTGTTCTATGGAAGACATGGGATGAAAGGAATGATAGAATCTTCCGAGATAAGAACAAGACAACAAAGGACATAATCGGCCTATCATTCATAGTGTTCCTTTCTTGGAGCAAAGACATACCCAGCTATACATAGTCACGATTCACATTCCCTTATTGCAAATTGGAAACACCTTTTTTTGTGGACCCTCTGGTTGGGTTCCTTTTGTATACCCATCGATTGGGCTCCTCATGTACCTTTGGATATCTTTAGATATTTCATTCAATCATTGAAATGTTCACAAGTACACATCACACTAGAAATAGGTGGGAAAATAGTGTTATTAACAAGTGAAATATCATAGTCAATTAAGAGCCCAAAACAGATATAACAAAAGTAACTATTAAGTTGAAGAAATCCGAAGTGAGATGCTAAAATACAATAGCAATAAGTATAGGAAAAATCATACCTATTAACAATTCGTCTGCATATACATACAACATTTTTTATTCTGCAATTTTCAGAAGTGTAACTCAATCAAGGCCCTTCAGATACACGTTCGCCTCATTTAACATATCTCCCTCGATCTAATCTCCCCTATTTCATCTTTCAAGTTCCATGTACAAATACATAAAACTCTCAGCGGACACAAGAAACTCCATTGCAGACAATCAACCAGATAACAAACAATATCAAACATACAACAGCATCAACAGCAAGTGCGATCCTCACATGACGCCACCACCTTCTCCGGATGCTTTGAGAGTTCGATCTCCTCAATGGATTGCTATCTTTTTGCACTGGAATTGCAGACCCTGATCCGCCCTGATTACTGGATTCCAAAGAGACTGAATCAATCTTCAAACCTCTGTCCGTTGATTTTCTATGCTCCTCCATTTCAATTCCTCTCATTGTTATCACATGGTCCTTTCCCTTTTTCTTCTCTGGTTTGTTTGACTTCCCGAGCAAAGGGGCTTTTGTGGAAGCCAAAACATCCACTTGCCCGTTAACGTTGCTTGGAGATGGAGACAAACCATTGTTGGAGGATGGGGTTTCAGCCATCCAATCCTTACTATTGTGGGAGACATTCTCCAATGAGGTGATTAACTTAGAAATTACAGGCACTAGCTGTTCTTGCAAACTAATGGAGTTCATACTTGAGAAACTCCCTCGTGAACCCTTTTTTGCTACCCTTTTGAATTCATCTCTCAACTGCTCTAGAAACTGGAGAAGAGGTTGATTACCAATAACTTCATCAGCAATTGCAAAATAAACAGATCCTTCTTTCATCAAAAACCCAAAAGTCTTTTTACCCAATGTTTCAAAATACCACTTGTGATATGGAGGGGCACTTTTCAAGCATAAATCAGCTAAGTTCTCAATCTCCTCATCACCATTACTATACACATAGAGCATACGTTCCCCCCTTGAAACAGAACAATAATGAATTGTGCCATGACTCAGATCCATTTGAAGGATGGAAGATTCCCAGCAAATTCAACAGCACACAGAAGCAAAGCAACTCCTAGAAATGAAGACTAAACAAACACTCACTCACTCCCTCTCTATCCACCTTTCGTTTCGAAGTATCTGATATCCATCATTCTGGATCTTCAAACGACAAAATTGCAATTGATTTTCGCGAATTTTTCCAGAAACCAAACAAATTGCAAGTAAATTATCGGTTGCAGATCAAAGCAATTGGGGAACAACCGATGGTACTCAGAAGAAACCAGCCTACTCCGGTTGAATATTCTGGCATTAGAAGGAACAAAACACAGAAAGCAAGTTGAGCATAATCGATTCAACAGATCGTCTTCAAACGCGTTAACAGTTCAAAAAGAAGAAACAATACAAAAATCAAATTGAAGAGATCAACAGAAACCAAACAAAATAGCAAATAATCAAGAGCAGTAAGAACAGTCCCGGATGACATCAAAATCCTAAACTTAAAAAAAAAAAAAAAAAAAAAAAAAGAAGAAGAGAATAATCATATCTCACCTAAACCAAATTTCCGCAGCCAAGGAAGAGAGATGGTGAAAAAGAATCAATGAACAATCACCAAAAAACAAAAGGCATTGGGGGAAAACGAAGAGGAAAGACACCGGCGAGGAAATTAGGAAGAAAGAGTTTCCAATTGGGACAAATCGGTGGGGTTTCTCATATTTGACTTTGTCCGCTGTGTGGAAGACTTGGAGTAAAGGGAAAAATCGGCGAGGAATTTTCTCCCTTTTGGGGGGAATACGTACCGTATTAGTAGTAGTAATCGGACGCCTTTGTATTAAGATTAACATTTCGTATGTTGTTAATTATGGGATCGCATCAATGTTTTATCTAAAGTTTTAATTAATTTAAGCACAATTAGTATTAATATGTGACAGATCATATCATATGACATATACATATTGGTTGCCTTTTGAGTCAACATACGAACACAATAAAGAAAGAAAGAAACATTGTGTTTCCTTCGAATGGAAGGAGGGCATATCTATAAGGATAATTATTTTATATGCACTCACTCAAACATATTTAAATATAAAGTTTATGAATCAATAGATAAGCATAAAGTACAAACGCTAATTGTTCAACTTTGTTAATTAAAATTTAATGAATCAAATAGAGTGTTTATGAAATAGCACAATGAAAATATAATAAAATTTAGATTACTCATAGAGTTGAAAATATAATAAAAATATAATAAAATTTAGATTACTCTTAGAGTCGATAGTTCATAATTCCATTAGTGACATTTTACCAAATAATTATAATCTGCAGCACTTTTAAAAAATACAACATTTAGTTACGTAATGATGAAAGGGTCTCTGGAAGTACAAATATAAATAATGGTGAGTTGAGCCGAATTTGACATTTCTAATTAGAAGGAACCATCTGAAACGTCGAATCAGAACCAAGTGGGAAAAAGGGCATTCAACAATGTTTACAATAAAATTTAAAGCATTTTCTTTGATGTATCACCAAACTCCATTAGGATGTTGAAAAGGAAACATTACCGTTGTGGTCCATCTAAAGTTCATCTAACACCTCAATTACACCCCCTTCAATTTCAAAACTTGACATTTCAAAGGTCTATTGGTGAAGGTAGGTTACACATTCAATACAATAATACAATGAACATAATAATACTAGGGATTTCAATAATATAATGTCATGTCAAAACGAGTACAATTCCATTCATACATTCACACATGAGTGTGTTAGTAACCAGCCATGATATTTGGAGTTTGAATCCTCTCTACCCATTTCAATTGTACTAAGAAAAAATAATAGCCTTGCATTAGAATCATTCTGTAATAGTAGCCAGTCCAGCTTTCATGATAGTTTGATCGAACGTTAAAATTGTAATCGTACCATTACAAAGCGAAGCAACTGAAAACAGATAACAGGCATCTAACGAGTAGAGTAATGCGAACGGTTTGTGATACATACAAAGGAAGGTTACCATGTTAATTGTGAGTCACCCAAGTTTCCAGGAAATGCACCATTTCTGAGATCCTTAAAATCAGACATCTCTCACCTTCAGTTTGATGTCTGTGTGTGAATGAGGAGGCTTCTTTGGGCTTGAAGCAACAGTGCTGAACTTGCGCACCAAAATCTTGAAACATGGTAAAAACAACAAATATCCAATGCCCAGAATAAAGGGTGCAGCAACAAGCCATCCCAACAACTGCCAATTTTGATCCAAAGCTTTCTTTCATCCAGTTTGTTAATGTGAACGAAGCAACTCAAAATGGCAACATACAAACTAACATTTTCATATTAGAACTGAAAATGTTGAGAGATATAGACTTGGTTGGGGCTAGCTAATAACAAGCAATTGATGTATGTGATGACACAACATAGTAAATATAATGAGCAAAAATCATTCCAAAGATGCTTTTGTTCCTTCAAAATCAATTTTAATACGATGAAGAATGTGTTTAAATGTGTAAAATTAAACAATGTTCATTTTAAACCCTAAAGCAAGATTACTGGGGAAAAAAGGAAACGAGATAAACAGAACACAAATGGCAATGGTAAACATACAGAAAGCAGTTCGAGGTTTCAAGAGCAGAGTGAGAGAAATCCCCAATAGGAGAAGATAAGCAAGTTCACGCATCTTTCCATTTTGCCGTTGTTGAATGCCATACAGACCATTCCAATGAGTGAAATGAACTATACACTTGGCGCATCTTCAGTTCTTGACAAATCTATTGTCTTTCCCATAATGAAAGTGTTCATTTCACTACACTAGTTTGTCTTTCTTTTATGTGAAGAGACACAAGTTGTCCATTCACTCTAATGTGTGTGTATTCCAAGTGAGTTAAGACCGTAAGAGCTGCTACTTGTCACCCTCTTCTAACACGCTGAGACCATTCATGACTAATATTTGCATCAAAGCAACTTCGAATCTCAGTTTACATGAACCTTTGTCCTCTCTTCTACAAGTATATATCATATCCCTCCCCCCTCCCTCTATCTTTCTCTCTCATCTTGTACAAATTAATCTGCCACACATTTGATCGGTCTACTAAGTTTTTGTGAATATGTTTGCATCAACAGAACCGAAGTCTAACCTCTCAAACTCAGAGAAATCTTTCACAATCCTCACATACTCCTTAAAGAGCTCAAATACATAAAAATGAGTTATCGCAAGTGAAGATTTAGTGTCAATAAAACCTGAGATGACCCCCTTATTGTGTACCCAGCTGATAACAACACTCTAAAATGGATCTGTTATAATAAAATCGTCTAGCTTCTCAAACCAATTCAGTTCATTAATTGAAGTATTTGATCTTGAGAACTGCAACTAATAGGTGATCAGATCTTATAGTCTAATCCTACGGAAAGACAAAAAAAAGTAACAATGATAATTGGTCACCCTGCATGAACAGCGCTGATAAAAGAATCTAGAAGAAACCTTACCAAGTGAGCAATACTCAAAAGTACTTCATGCGAAGCTTCACCAGTAAAAACTTTTTTCAAAGCATCAGGTGTAAAGGGGAAACGAGGTCCCCCAGAAATGGCTTCACCAAAGCGCAAAAAAGGCACCACCAAACTTCAGAGGGAATAAAAAATTAAATCAACAAATGAAAAGGACGAAACGTCAAGCCTCAGAATTAAGAAATGCATGCATATAAAATTTATATGAAACTTTTCTTGAAATTTACCACTTCACATCAGAATATGAGAATAAGATCCAACTCGACAGTGTTTGCTTTTATTGTGATGTAAAATACTGAGAAATACAAATACCTCAATTCTATGGGAGTAGCAATAAAGTTAGCAAGCATCACTGTTGGAGCATGACAAAGAGATCCAAGAAACGCAATTGCAAACCCGCATAAGAAAACAGTGACCCCTGTATTAATGAAAATAACTATCACCTTAACGGCAGTGTAAACTTCACATATTATTTTAACAGATATAAAATTATCCTAATATCTCTAACAAGTCGTTGCAATAAAAAAGGTAGTTTAGTGAAAAATAACAATAACCAAGAAAAAGAATAAGAGAATGAATGGTGCTTCCTCAATGACCCTGATACCATCTGTCCTTGAATTCTATATTGTTTTGGTTTCTATCTAAAAACAATAATAATGCCCACTAGTACCGACAATATATTCACCTTTTCTGATTGACATCTCGTCAGTCTAAAATGTTTTGTACTGATTTTAAGACAAAGTCTGCTTAAATGTTTATTATTATCATCATTATTATAATTATATAGAAACAAATGCTTTCCTTGAGAAATAATGAAAGAATACAAGAGCATAAAAAGAAAAAAAGACCACGGAAATCCCATTGACAAAAGGGTTCCAACTAGGTAAGATATTCCCTGGAAGATAATTGCAAAAAGCCTTCAAAACCAATGCCCAAAGGGAAACATGGAACCTCACCAAAGACCGGACCTCGCCAGGTTCCCACTCCATACCCCAAAACACTCTATTGCTCCTCAAGTCTGCTTAAATGTTTATACCTACCTGAGGATTTAAATACTACTATGCTTTTAACAAGAATCAAATAACAAAACAATATCGAAGAAACGGTGATAGACAAGGTATATATATACTGTAATAACCAAGAGAGTAAAGCTTCCGCCTTCCATCTTATCTTAATATAAACTTGACCACATTAAAAAACTTCACGTCTTAAGAAAAGTAATGTAGTTAAAAGTAAAAGCAACAGAGTGCATTAATCTCTCTATTTTAAAGGATATATAAATATACCGCATATAGGAAATAATCCCAATGTTATGCCTAGAGCTGCAGAGAATGCCAGTTGCTTCGGCTCGGCGCCCCTTCAAACAACAAAACCAAGAAAGAACGAGTAGAAAAGTTTTAGCAATTTCTTCAAGGTCTATCGTCAGAAAATTAAGAGAATAGCTTTAGACCCTTTGCTTCATTGGGAATAAATGTATCAAAAACAACTCCCATAATCCATGAAAAGATAAGGGAAAGCATAATTCTTGAACTCGCTGAAACCAACAGCTCTAATTGGCCTATCTCCTTCTGAGATATGCTTTTCAATCCATCCTAGAAGGCCAAAAACTCAAAATAAAATCAAAATATGCTTCCAATCAAAGAAGAGCTGCAAGCAATATCTAATCCTCAAGATTAAAAACCGCATTCAAAATTTGTACCAAATGAAGAAAAAAGTCCGTCAAATTCCTATTCAACAAACTTCAATGCTCCGAGAGAAATAAAATATTTGGAAATCGAAATGTGTGGTGAGAGGAAGAACCTTTGAAGGATTTGGAGGAGAGGATCGACGATTTTCTGGTTAAACCAACTGGTCGAACGGGCATGTCCTACTGTTGCCATCTTCACCTCCAACAAATTTGAAAATTAAAAAAAGCTTTGTCTCCGCCCGGAGCCTCGATCGGAACAAAAAATGAATCGAACGAAATATAGAATTTCCTTTGTTTGTGTAGATCACTCTTTAACTGGATTCGGTTGAACAATAACCTCTCTCTTGCAAGAATATTATTCCTTCCCCTTCTCGAAAGTCCGGAGAAGATCGATTATTTCTACTGATTTCTGTTCGGAGGACCACCGCCGACCAGAATAGGGACGATCTGATTAGTTTAGCATTGCCAACGCCACGCTTCATAAATACTCCGGGTTTTTTTTCTTTTCAATTTTAATCTTTTTCATACAAATATAGTCTAAGTCGTTAATGTAATATATATTTACAACGTTTCTACCATTATATCATCAAATTTCTAATAAAACATTTTAAACTTTGTTAAAATTGAATCCACGAGCGTATAATATTTATAAAAATTGAATCCTTTACTTCTATAGTCCATACAAATTATATAATTATTCAAAAAAAATGATTTTTCATATTTAAATTTTAAATAAATTTAAGTGTTTAATTACAATTACTACAAACTTTAGGAGTAATTTGCTTTAAATATAGGAAAAAATCGAAGTTAATTATAAAAGATAGGAATAAGTATCTTATCTTATATTCCATATAATTAAGTATATAACCCTATATGTAAATATAATAAATTCGATTAAAATTTATCGATGATAGAATCTATCACTCATCAAATATTGGTCTATAATTATAGATCATAAGAGTATATAGGTAGACCACAAGAGTCTAAAGAGTATCATAGATAGCAAATTTTTAAAAAATATTGGTGTATACTTAATTATTATTTAATGTTGTTATATACTTCATTCTTATTTTTAGAACTTTTACCGATTACAGTTGAGGACATTTTAAAAAATAGTAAAATATATTAAAGTATTCATAAACTATAACAAAATTTTGTCAAAAATGTCGTTGACAATTTTCTTGTAATTATACTAAAAGTTGAAAAAAAATTACACCTCATTGTAGTTGATGGTCATATGAGAGATAATAATTAAGGATACAATAATATTTTTAAAAAAATTACAAATATAACAAAACTATCGTCGATAGGCTTTGATAGACAAATATTTACAACATAGTCTATCGATGATAAACTTATATCATTGATAGAATTTGATAAATTTTACTATATTTATAAAAAAAAAATTAAATTTTACAATACACATAATTATTTTGAAACTAATAGCTAAATTTATAACCTAATTCTCTTCTAAATTTGTTATTTAGAAGAGGGGATATGAGATTTAGAGTATATAGCATAAAATAGAGGGGGAAATTGAGGTTAGTTAAAAAAATAAAGGTGTCCGAGAAATCACAAAGTTTTCCCTCCATATTTGATCTCTCTCAGTTTGGTTGGCACTGTCGTATCAGAGTCTGGCGCGCGCTTTATCGCTTTCCTTCTTGGCTTCCGCTCTGCGATTTCAATCGCTTCAAGTTTTCTCGGCACCCAACAGAAACTCGAACTCAATCACAGCCTCTTGATCTGCCAACTGTCGACAATGGAAGAGTATTTGCAGTACATGAAGACATTGCGCTTCCAAATGAACGGTATAAGTACCGGCTTATTCATCTTCATACGACCAAATTCAAGTTTAAACTCACGGAAATATATTTTTTGAGTTATTGTGGATTTAGCAACACTAATTTAGATTCATTCTGTATCTATCTTGTCTTAGACGTGGAGGATCAAGCTATGAAGATATCTATCCAAGAGCATATGCACTTTGCTACTATTCAAACCATGGAGAACGATCTCAACTCTGGTCAAGTCTCTACTTCTAGTTCGTTCGTTATTTGTTTTATATTAACGTTTTTCCTTTTGCAACTGGTATACTATTTCAGAACGTACTCTTTTTTTTTTTTTGACTGAGATTTTGTATTTTTATAATCTCTTTCTTCGTAGATCGTCCTCGATTATCATTATTTTTTATTTCAATTCAGATCGTTCTGAGGATGTTTAACTGATTATTGTTTTCATTTTTTCGCTCAAAACTTTGTAGCATCTAGTATGCTTTTTGCTCACGTTTTCTCTCCGGTTTCTAAATTCTTATGATATATATACATTTCGACGAGTGAGTAGCTTATTGGAACGGAGCTTTGGTTAGTTCATGCTATTTTCCCGTATTATGTTTACTACAACCGTGAATTTACAGAGTGAAGTTAAGTTGAATAGTTCTTCTAATCCGTTCAAAGAATAGCATAGACCTTCTGTCCTCAAACAAGTTGACGGGATCAGCCCAAAAAATCTACTCAATTCTCATTATTATCATTACTTTTTGCCAAGGCATTTCCAAGTGGTAAAATAATCCTGTTTCGAGATATCTTGGTGGTATGATAACTCCGAAATATTATCCATGAAACGTCACATAAATCAGCCAAACAGGACTAAACTTTCATTTTATTTACCTATGTTTATTATGTAATCCGGTACAATTGTATAAATATTTTAATATAATATATTATCCTTTACTGATGATCTTTGAATGAACAATCAATTACTTGTTGGATTGTCATTCTAATTTCTTTACTGGAGGCGCTCTCACTGTACTTTGCCTACAAATCTATTATTTTTTTGTAGTGTCATTTCATCTGCTCCCAGCTCAAGTTGGCAGCAGACTTATTTTTCTTTTTTGTCTTAAGACATTAGTATTTTGAGCAAGCGAAAAATTTTGAGCTGTTAGATTGAATTGCTAGATTAGTTTGCTTTCACTGACGACATCTTGATGCAGCAAAAAGTGAGTTAAAACAACTCAATGAAGATGCTGAGCGAATGATGCAGGCTAAGGGTGAAATATGCTCTCAGATATTGGAAAAACAAAGAAAAATAGCCTCTTTGGAGTCTGACATATCTATACTTTCACAGGTAGTCTCTTCGCTGTACTGTTGTTTGGTGCCTTCTGTTCTTTCCCTCCTGTTTAGGTCTAAAAGCTGTTTAGAAACTGCTTTTAATTAGTGTAAAAGGACCATGCTGTAGCATCGACATCATAAATAATGGATCTTTACTTCGTCATTTCTCATTGCCAACAAAAATGTAAAAAATAGAACAAAAAGTTGATTTTTTCTCTCTTATTACACCGCTAGTATTGAATTTGCTGGGTGTAAATTCAATGTATTAGATTAAAATTAGTGTAGTGATGAACTAAGAAGGAAGTCATACTGAGCGACCTCAAGCGTCCTGCTTGAGGACTTAAGCCTCTCCATGGCTTGTTTTTGGGCAATGCAGAAATAGCAAAAAAAATTATGATAGTAGGATCCATGTCACTACATTTTCTAAATTGCAAAGGTAGCAAATTTAAAAGCGAATAGCTCTTTGATAGCTCTCTAATAGTCCTATGATATATCTAATTACTTGTCATATTTGTTATATTTACAATATGTAAAAAAAAGGTGTCGTGGGTGACTTTTTTCTAATTTTTTTTTGTCGCAATTTCCCTTTTTTTTCTTGGCTTAGTCAATCAAATTAGTGAGCCGAGGCTGGATATTTTCCCCAACTATTGTATCTGTAGTAGGTTTAATAGAAAAACAGTTTCTCTGATGCCTAGTTTCAATAAGCCTAAAGAACACAGGGAACTATTTTCTTCGATCACTGATTCTCCTGTTTAACTAGAGAAGAAAAATATTTGTCTAGTTTCTATCCATCATGGATTTCAAAGAATACTATTTTGCAGCAGCCTCTTGTTTGTTATATACTCTCAACTGTTTGATATTCAGACTCTCGAGCTCATTCAGCAAGAAAAAGTCAGTTTAGGAGCCAAAATTATTGAGAAGAGGTAATTGAACGAAGCAATATGAAGTTACTAGTTCTGCCAGTGGTATATGGTTGTGTTATTAACAGTAATATATTTGACCATAACATTGATAGTACTTATTATACCAAAGTTGCTGAGGATATCAGTCTCAAATTCCAAGATCAGCAGGTTGAACTCCAAAACCTATGCTATATCAATTATGAATTTAAATCCTTTATTTCTGTTTCGAAATTTAGTCTATCATGCAACCTTTGGTGTAGGACTGGGTGAATGCTAACATGATCCGCGGAGAAGTGGACGAGCAAGATTTGGTATTTTCCACTTGATCATCTTTACTGTCTCCACTATTTCTCATCATATTAGTACATTATGATATATTTCGGCTGTCCTTTCTTTGCACTTATGAGATTGCATGGTTGCCCCTTGACTGCTTCAACAAATATAACCATTAGATTTTCTACACTGGTTTGAAGAGAGTTATTAAGCAAGTATCCAAGTGATTCTTGCCGTTACTTTAATTTAATATCTCCTTATAGCAAACTAGATGTCTAGATCTTTTGAGTCTGTCTATTTCAATTTTTACAGCTCATAAATAATTATTCCTTCTCAGGTTCTAAATAGAATCTTCCTCGGTCCCTGTATGTGAACTTAAATGTTGTTGTGGGAGTCTATTAAATTTTCCTACTCAAGTCTCATCTTATTTTACTCTCATAATGGCATTCTTATGTGCATATGTAGTTTTCCTCTGGATTTTAGTTTCAAGAAGATTTGCTCTTGAAACAAGGAAAATTTTTCCTTGATTATGACCTTTTTACTTTTACCATCCTTTAGTTACTTTCTCCTACCTGTTTTAAATGGGATTCCAACAAACAATCTTGAGAAGTAGATATTGGGCCTCGATGTTTTCAATAAAATCATCTTGTACTAAATCATCAAACTAAGTGGAGGGAAGATGATTGAAGTGTTCGTTCTTGACCTCAATCCTTATTCACCAAGCAAGTAAATTGGAGTTAAAAGCTTGTGCTAGGGCCAATCAATTTATTTACCACTATGGCTGAAAATTTTTAGATTTTAGATCATCTTTTTCAATCTCTTATGTTTGCAGGGTTGAATTTCCCCTAAGTAGAATAAGTTATTCTCTCCAGCATAACCGATTAGAGTCTATTTCAGGTTAAACTTGAAAGTGCCAAGCAAGCAAGTGACACGGAAGGATTTGCTGATACAGTTGGAGGTAGTTTTGGACCTCCTACCTCCTCTTCAAATTTTTAGTTAACTAATCATAATTTATAAAATAGTTTACTTCGAAACAGTTTTGCTTATTTTTATCCTATTTGTAACTAGTTTTGCATGTATATTTAGAATGGACGATAAACTAGAATCGTCAGGCATTTTTCAATGCTTCTCAAAGTATAAGGCCTTTTGAATAATTTCTTTTGGTTTTTGAAATAATAGCAATTTGATCGATAGCATGGCAACATTTCATACAATGGTTTTCTAGTGAAGTTCAAATGTAAAATTTGGTTATTTGAGCTTCCATTTATGATTTAACAATATAGCCATTGTGAAATTCGTACTGATTTATTTCCTCCTCAATTGTAGGGATCTCTAGCACCCGTATTTACAGCAATCCTAACAATCTGGTATTAAACACCTGCCATGGAATGGCAAATTTGTTGGACCATAACGTCATCTAAAGTTAGTTTTCAGGTCGAGAGGGAAGATCTATTGGGTAAGTTGGAATCTGCGGAAGCCAAACTTAGTGAAGTTTCAAAGAAGAAATGTGCAGTTGTTTTGGAAAAGTCCAAGGTAATCAATGTCATCAAAGACTGTATGCGAGATTATAATAAGAGTGCTTCCATTCGCAACTTCCTACCATCTCCATATACGTAAAGGAAAAGAAAGATTAGCTATGAAGATAGGAACATTTTTAACTGTAGATTGCTAATTTGGACGAGCATCTATTTTTGTTTCAGATTGAACAGTCGATTGAGGAGCTTAAGAATGAATTAAACGATTTTAAGGTTAGTGTACGTGGTGCTGATATTTACTCTTTTTAATAAATTAAGTTAGTTTAGCTAAGTTGTCAATCAGCTGCTTTGTGATCAGTACATATCGTAACTCCTTTTTCTATTGACTTACATCTATCTCCCAACTGTAACAACCATTTTTACATCCAATTATGGGGGCAATTTAGAATCAACCTGTTTTAATATAACCTCTTATTTAATAATTTTTCCTGGTTAAAAACTTCAGCCAGAACTCAGAGCAATGGATGATGTTACATTGGAGGAAGAGTACAAGGCTCTCTTATCAGATCAAGCTGGAGAAACTGAGTATTCACAGTCACTTCAAGACAAAATTGCAAAACTGAAGGTGATTTTCAACTCAGCAATTTTATCTTAACATTTGGCGGTTGATTTTAATTATTATTATTATTATTATTATTAATTTTTAAACTACACCATGGAGGTTCTCCTTTCTTTTAATAAGAAAGAGTTATGTCGTAATTTTAGGGAATTTCCAGTGTGATTAAATGCACTTGTGGAAAGGAATACAAGGCTGGAGTAGGCTTATGTACATAATAATGCGAACAGTTATGTAGTTTGGGAGCGTGAAGAAATGGGAGAATGCTAACCACTATACAGGCAATTGAGGGGGGAATTGATATTTGATGGTGGTCCTGTTGTAGAATCTGTCAAAGCTTAACTTGCTGAAGTATAATTGCTTCTCTTTGTAATGTGCTGTACCTAGTCTTTTTACAACAGTAATGTTCTAGGTTCTCAATCGTATTGTTGTGGAAAAAGTTGCTACTAGCCTACTACTCAGGATAATAAATAGTTCGGCTCGGTTCATAAATCTTTTACATTACTATAGAGTACTGAAATCAAACTATTTTTATCGTGCTGGTGCTACTGTTATGGACACTAATAACAGCAATTTGTTTTGGAAATTATTATGATTGTTATTTTGCACCCTCCTTTTCCTGTAACACTATCAAGTGAAAATGCTGTAAAATGCACTTTTATGTGTACCTAGTAAACAACCAATTATGTACCTTTTATAAACATTGATGTTCGTACGAAAAGTGAAGTATATTCTTTTTATTATGGCAATTGCTTCTTCTTTTTTGTTATTTACAATGTGCCAACAGGACGAGAGGATAAAAAAATAGTGGGTGTCTAGTAGCTCTTGATCTCAGCAACGTTTAGTGCTGCCAAAAGATCATGGACGCCATAACTGCCCTCTAAAATGGATATGTTAGGGCTATCACGTGAGAGTGTGGCTATACCTTCTTTGTTAAAGCTGTTTTCACTGTGAAGAAGTTTTTCACTCCCATTCTCAACAGAACCTTTCAAAACAATGGTCTTGTGGAGGCCAGCTAGTAGGTCCTCATGATCTGTATCTCCTTTGTCTCCAACAAACACGACCATTTTGGATAGATCAATTCCCCACTTAATTGAAAGGTACCTACCAAAGATGACAGACATTTAAGTAATTTTTTTCTCGTGTTCCCCTTTTGTAATCTTTGCAACGATAGTTCATTTTTATAATATCCTCTTATTATCATTAAAAAAAAAAAAAATCTCTAGACTCTTTGTTGTCTCATGGTGAAAAGATACTAACCTTAGTGCCTGTCTTCTTGATGCATATAATGGTAACACATTTAACCTTGATGCCGCTCGTACATAGACGATATTGCACCGGAATCCTCTCATCCGCAGCCGTTGATGAAGGTCTTCAGTCTTCCTAATCTGTCAAATACATTAGGATTCTCATGAGAAATCTTCAGTTCTAGGCCACAAATTCATTTTCGAGTCAGTATAATAAAGCATATTTGGATGCTTACATTGGCAATTGATTTCACACTGTAGGAGCAGCACCTTGAACTCCATAGACCTACATGTTCTGTGATGTCATCCTCGTTCCCACCTTCCAACTTAGCAAGCCTAGTCACTGTCGATCTGACATTCTCTCCTGGCCATCTATACTCGATGTGTGATTCATAATCTGTATCAGCTGATGTATCCCGCCAGGGATAGTACAGCTCACTTCCACTATTACACACCAACGCATCAAATTCTTCTGGGCTTACCTGGCACCATTTCAGTGCCTCCATTGTTTCTCTTAAGCTCGATCCTGTTAAAAGTACATATCCTATGCTACCTAAACCCAAGGTTGAGCCAGTTTGCATCACGTTCTTAATTGTTGATCTCAAGCTTTTAGTATACTCTCCATTGTTATTATAACAATCTGTGGCTATTACAAACAGTCCTTGCCTTCTACCTGGATAATGACTTGCACTATCATTGTTATTAGAGGAAACCATTCTTTTGGTAATTGCTTCAACAAGTTCCTTCTGCCTCATTGCATCATCAAGCTCTCCATTGAACTTGAATTCTCCTTCTATGGTGAATCTTAATGAAAGATCTTCTAGATCCTTTAGGGAGTCACTCATGGGTTCCTCTGGAATTGGCACAATCTCATGGCGGGTGGTAGAATGGCGGTTACGACAGTACTCAATGTGAGATAGATAGTTTTTACAGTGTTCTGTCCATGAAAATCGGTGTATGTTTTTAAGGCTGTTCTTACGACACTCGATCCACAGGTTTTTGTCAGCAACCAGCTTCAAAAGAGCATCCGCTATTGCCTTTTGATCATGTGGATCAACGAGGAGCCCATTGTGTAATGCCTGATAAGACATTGTTAGTTTGATTATTAATGATGATTACAAATCGTTGTAGAAGACTAGAAGTGACCAGGATAAATATTGTCTGGCATTAAACATGGTACAAAGAACTTATTGAATACTACAGGTAGGACAATTACAAATTCAGATATAACTAGAGTAAGTTATTTGCTTGAAATGCGTACCTTTAAGATATCCACAGGTCCTCCATTTTTTGTGGCAACAACAGGTAAGCCATAGGCAGCTGCCTGCAAATTTAGATATGGAATCAACGTGCTGATCAGTTATCAAAGCATTTTTCTCGTGGATTTCGCACTTTAGGCACTATTTCTGATTTTTTTAGGTTTCAATTAAGCATTATTATAGGCCTGGGATGAAGTTCATTTTAATCTGTGAATAAAGTGTGAACTTTTTACCTCGATGAGGGTGAGGCCAAAAGGTTCGACCAAAGCCGGGTTGATGAAAACTCCCTTCAAAAAACAACACCAAGAGGAACTATTAGAGAATGAAATACCATTATTAGAATACTTTAACATCAACTTTGCCTATTTTATGGTGCACCCTGCAATGGTTAGATATTTTCTTTGTTATAGGTTAGTTCTTGCAAACCTAGGCTAACTTCTCAAACGAACAATCTCATCCTAACAGTTATGCAGAGATTAAGTCGTTTAATTGCATTGTATTTATTAGCATGGGCAATTTACCTTTGTTTTTGCTGCCAAACAATAAATTTGGTGAACTTCAGATTGCTTATGGTGCTTGGGGTAAGCAACTTGACCGTATAAATCATACTTATCAAGAAGCTTAAGCACAGTTATCAAAACACTTGAGCTGTTGGTGGACATTTCTTCAATATCATCTCTGTTACCAAGAATCAGAACCTGCAGCAAGAATAAAGAGTCAGCAACAGTTTGTCCTTGTATATGGCTCTGGGTCTGGTATTATAAGAAATGGTAGAAGAAAGGGAGGAATTATATTATTACCAAGTTGGCCAATTCCCTCAGGGCTTGACATTCTCCAAAAGCCTTAAGCAATGTGGTGACATTTTTCTTAGGGTCAGGGCGAGATAGTGCAAGTATCATTGGCTTGTGAGGATTTGTTAGAAACCGCATAATCTGCATCCAGTTTGTTCTATGAGATTCATTGAGATATTCTCTCTCCTTGCTAAAGAGAAGAAAGCTGAAAGTAATAATATCAATCTGTACTATATTTCATTGGGATACTGAAATCAGTTGATTTCACTATTTCCAATTTAAGTTTTTCAAGAACAGTACAAAGAATGAAAGAAGAATGTGAAACCTCATTCCAGATTGGAGGTATATTTCTATTGCTTTGAGCTCTGTCTGATCCAATCAATGATTTTAGGTCTCCGTCGCCTTCCGTTGAATCTTGGATTGTAACATTGCTGAAATCCATGCCTGGAGGTATAACCTAAGGCCAAAGGGTGAAAAGTATATACTCATGACCAAATATTCCAGTAAAAGTTTCCTATTTTCTTTCTCTATCTTCTAGATATGACAAATGAAATAAATGTATGTGAATGAGTGTGGGCTAGTGGTAGCTATTCTTCTTAATGTATGAAAAGATAAAGGTTCAAGAGGTTGCATGTATAACATACCACCATTCTAGGCATGTATCTACCAAGGCAACTCACTCCTCGCTGCCTTCGAACCCTAAGCTTCCTCTCCAACTTTAGATCAAAACCATCATACAGTCCCCATTGCTCCTCTATCTCTTGCCTTGTGCTAGTAACCACCATCTCAGCAGCATCCAACCCCAACTCCTCTGCCTCAATTCTTCTCAAAATATTATAGGTTGCATTGATATCCTCTCTTGACAGCCTTCCTTGTTTAAGCAATTGTTCAAACTTGTTCCTACCCAAAGAATGTCCTGTTAGCACCATGGGCACATTCAGTGCCCCAGACAAGTGAGCAGCCACCTCCCCTGCATCTGCATAGTGACCATGGATGACATAAGGCCAAATTGGATTTCCTCCTGCAACTTGTTCACCCAGAGCTCTTGCCATGTTAGCAATGTGGTTTAAAGCTCCATCAACAAATTCAGGTATGTAAGGCCAGAGGGATTCTTTTGGTATGTATCTGTTACAAGATTTGCTTCCATATTAATTGTCACTATTAGATTGTAAATGTTCAGGGGGGAAGGGAAGACATACTTATCACAAGGTCCACAAGGAATACGAATAATGTAGGCACCACAGCTACCAGTTCCGTCAGATGGGCACGACAACATCTCCACAGGCTCTCCATAACTATAATCTACCTCAGGTGAGGAGATCTGTCTAGTTAGGAGATCAACCCGGTGCACCCCTTTTGTGTTGGCTAAAGCTCGAGCAAGTTCAACTACATATTTGACCTGAAATTAAAGGAGCTACAACTGTATTAGATAGATAGGTAGATATCAGTTATATGCTTTAGATATTGTTAGCTTTGTCGTGCAGGCTCTTTCACTGCAGAAGAATATTGCTCAAGGAAGAATATAAAGCGGCATGTTTTCTTTCTCTTTTACTTTTTCTATATCTTACTGCTTGTAAAGAACTTCAAATTTTATCTTACCTGGCCACCCGTATCAGAATCTCGTCCGAGTTCCATGTTTTCTCCTCGCACCAGCCCATGGATACTGGAAGAATCACAGACTTCATATTAGAAGGTACACATATTTATACTAATTATTGCTGCACACGCATTGTTCTTCTGGCTATTTAATTGAATTTACTCATATCTAATTGTTTATTGTTCAAATCTCTTTTATGATCATCCATTGAAATTAGAGTAATTGAATGTAATACCTGATTAAGACAATATAAAGGTTTCTAGACTTTTCATCATCTGACCAAACTTGAATGTCAGAATTAGTATTAGGACTATCTTTGATAGACTCGGATATGTTAGTGTCCCCTTGCTCCTTTTCTCCCTCTGAGCTTCCTGAGAGATCGTCGGAAGCATCGCTCCGACCTTGTTCTCGTTCCAGTCGTCGGGTTGTTAATTTCTGTTCATCATTCCAAGCTATCTGTTCATGTCACATAACATAAGACTATTTGCAAGTATAACTGTGCTATAGCCTATAGCTACTGTCTAGTGCCTATCTAGTTTAGATTGAACTTCAAGGATCTGGAGATGTAGGAAACCAAACAAGGATTTTCCCATTTTTTCTTTTCTTAGATGAGTTTGATAGAGCTTATGGATGAACAGAAATTTGTTTTTAACAAAACTGTACCATGAGAATTGCTTCTCATTAATATAATTTAAAAACAAAAAACAGAAATACTAGCTCGCATAAAGTCAGTGAAAAAGAAAATAGTAAAAATACAAACAGTGAATACACGTATGATGAAAAATAGCCTAAGAATATAAGAGTTTCTAAAATTAGAACTGTTTTGCAACCATTTTTCTTTAAAGCTTTTGTTCGTGTTTTTTCAATTTTAAAAATGGTTTTTGACGCGTCTTATAGTGTTCTAAAATTGTTAAAATTATTTTTTTGTCTATTCTAAAATTCTTCCGAATATACTTTTGATTGTTAAAAATGATCTATTTTAATAGTATAAAAAATATATTTAAATAGGTAAGATTATAGGGTACTTTTAAAAAAAGCAAAATAAATTAAAATATTTACAAGTTATAGCTAATTCTATCACTTTAACATATTAATGACTATCCGTTCTAAAATTATTAAAAGTCATTAATATGCTAAAGTGATAGAAGACTATCCGTGATAGAATTTGTAAAATATTATAAATATTTTATAAAATTTATCATTTTTAAAAATTTTCTTAAAATTAAACAAATTGATTTTTTAGTGAAATACGAGTCTAAAAAATTTTAAACCCGACAAAAATAATTTTAATCAAAATATCTCACAAATATGTACAAAATATGAAGAATCAATTTAAATGATAAAACTTCATAAAATATTTTCGTATATAGCAAAATATCACCATCTATTTTAGACACATGCATTCTATTGTAGATAGGTTGTAATATTTTATAAATATTTTAATTGATTTTGCTATATTTAAAAATAACTCACTCCAACGACCATTAATTTTGTTTTCCACCTGTTGCAAACTTTTCATGTCAATAATGTGGGTTAATTTGATAAATATTAAAATATGAGGAATTAAATTTGAAAAAAAAAGTTAACCAAGGACTAAATAAAAACAAACACAGGCGACACTGGGGACCAAAAATTACCAAATTATTCTTCTGGGTCGGCGGCTAATAAGTAATACAGTCGTAAACTATCTATAAAAACCATAATACTCGTTAGTAGTTAATTATAACTTACGATTTTAAAATTAGTTCTTTATTTCAAAACTAGGATGCATCAGTAGTCATATTTGCTAGAAATGAATTGCATGCAGCTTAAAACTCACCCGCTTCTTCTTGCGAGCCAGATGCCAAATGCGCCAGCACATGTTTTCTAGTCTATTATTGCGATCACGCGTATTCCTAGTTGCAATCACCTGTCAAGTATAATATATCCCGTCATATCAATTCTACTTTTATCCTTCAAACATACATACACTGCTTCCATTTTCTTTATCTTTTATGTTTTAATGTAATTTTCGACTATGGGGGATCATCTTTGCCATGTTTATATTATCTGTATTAGAAACATATGAACTGATATATAGTTTATCAGAGTTTTCAAATCAAGGATGATTATTAGAATCTCTCATGTTAATTAGCATTGAATTTTGATGATTTGATTATATGAGTACTAAGCCTTTGGGCAGTGCTAATTGCCTAATTTTACAGGAAGGAATACAGTTTAGCCTTTTTTTGTATAGAAAGAAATCTTGAAGCCTGAAGGCAAAAGGGAGATTTTCTATTAATCAGGTACAAGTCTCAACTATATTGATATTGCGTATTGATTAAATTTCTATATCTATACCTATACCTATTCTAGCATGCAATACACACTTGGATAACCTTTTGGTTTCCTAACCGTTAGTTTGCAATTTAACTGAGAGCAAATAAAAGGGTTACACATTTACATATATATTATTCTCTTACAAAAAGTGGCCAAAAAAGAGGTATACTACAGTGAGGGAGCTGACGTTGCTTTGCTTTTAGATTGAAAAGGAATATATACTCTTCGTATGTGTCATGTTGTCTTTTTTTCCCCCTCTTTTTGTTTCTTTTTATTAATAATTAGGAATTCCATTTTCTTTTCTATTCTATTTATTTTTAATAGACAAAAAAATAGAGATGGGAAATTCAACGTAATGTTATAAATAATAAAAAATAATAATTAGGAACTACGAATAAAATATGTTGAGGATAATAATTTTTACCATGCATGCACTTTAGGTTAAATAGTTACACCTAATTTCATACTTCCCACTTTTATACACAAAAACAATATAAACTGTTTCATGATAGTTTCTTATTAGGTTAGCTCCCTTGTGCTGCACAGAGATAGGTGTATAGCCCAGGGAGCACCCAAGTTTTTTTCTTTTTTTCATTTTCTCTGGTGTGTGGTTTAATTTGAGTTTGGGCTGGCAAGAAATGGGATGATGCAAATGGAAGATGTAGTCAAATATTTCACTTGGGATAACAAGATAAAGGTAATCAAACACGGTATGAAGTAAATAAAATATATATATATATATATAGAGAGAGAGAGAGAGAGAGAGAGAGAAGAGAGTTATGTGTAGAGAGAAGAAACAAAAAGAGAGAGAAAGAGGGTAATTAATTATTAATGTGTGTAAATGAAAGAAAATAAACCTTGGTCCAAGTTTTGTAGAGATCAGACTCATCAAAGCTGTAAACAACCTCTTCAACAAAGTATTTTGTTGGACAAAACAACTTCCCTTTCTTTTGTTTGTCTTGATCAAACCTCGCAATTCTGTGCTTTCCTCCTTGTTTTTTGCTTCTGTTGTTGCTTCCTACGTCCAGAATCGCTTCCAAATAGCCATGCAGCCATTCATTCCCACCTGCCATTATATTACTCTCTTTCTCTTGGATCAATGAAGAAGAAGGATAATGATCAGTAGGATTTTACTCGTCCCAGCTTTGAAAACTTAGGCTAGGAAATTGGCCATTTAAATACTCTAAGAAAGGCATCGAATATATCAACATTTTCAAGTTTTTTTTTTATTTCTTATTTTCCTTTTCTAATACTTGCAAATCCAAGAAAATTAAAGCCAGGATTTGGTTCTCACTTCTGTTTCTAAGCCCATTTCTGAAACGCATATTACCCAAATAACCCTTTATAATATTCTCTTCTTTCTATTCTCCAACGTGGAACCCCAGCAATTATTATTGTTCCAAAAATTCTTTTGCAAAACTATCACCATAACCGTGTGTCATATTCCATAACTCTCTTTTGGCTTAAGGTCCCAAAAGGAAAAGGTTTAGTTGCCTTGATCAACGAATTCCTAGAAGAGAATATCCATACAAAAAATATTTTAAAATGCATCTGCCAATTTTCCTTACTTTTTATTTTTAATGTTTATTTTTTGTGATCTGAGTATTAGCATGAACTTAAATGCTTTTCTTAAAGTACAGTTAGAGATAGGAAAATTATTTATATGCATCACATCCATACACACCTTCGGATTTTAATAAGTATCTTTTTTAAAATAATTCTATTTTTCACAACAAAAAATATCTAAAATATATTTGAATTAATTTAATTTTCTTTGAACTATATGCCCTAACAAATTAACCATTTTAATAAACAAGATATTCTTACTTTTTTCTCCCTCTTCCTGAATTTCCAGCTGATTGAAGGAAATTAAAAAGGAAAAAAAATTGAGTGTTGAGAGTGGGATTTGAACCCACGCCCTTTCGGACCAGAACCTTAATCTGGCGCCTTAGACCAACTCGGCCATCTCAACTTGCTTGAGATGACCCACCTTCTTTATCAATATATCCTATTCCTAATACGACATTGATCCTATTCATCCATACGTGTACTCTCAACGTCTAGGCCCAACAACAAGTTTTAGGTTATTCCCCTCTTCCTTTTCCAAATTCACTTTTCCTGCCTCTGCATCTTCATCGTATGTCCCACAGCCATAACCATAAATCTTATGTTCTATAAGAAGAAGAAGATATAATTTAGTTTCTGTTTATGTCAGTTTGATATATTAAATTCTAACTCTTCTCAAATCATAAGATTTTGTAATTTACCTCAAAAATATTCTACACTTTGTTTTTTTAAGGAAGGATAGTATAAATATTATTTTCATTAATTAGTTATCAAGTTGGTAGTTTTAAGTATATAGTAGAGTTTGTTTTTTAAAAAAAAAAGAAAAGAAAAAGAAACCATTCCTGTTCTTCTTAATTCAAAGAGGAAGAAAGATACTGAAATAGGAAAAGATAAAAGGAGAAAAAGAAAGAAAAAAGTTTCTGGGTCTTGTAACTGAAAAACATCAATTTGTTTGAGTTATTAACTCTTTACATTTACATTGTGACTCTACCACCAATCAATTCTAAACAACTCAACACCTAAAATCCCTTTTATGTGATTTTTGTGTTATTTAGAAATAGTAACATTGACTTGTTTTCCCACTAAACTGTTGTGAATGTCTAGAAACGACTTTCTTTTTGTCTTCTCTAGTTATAGAATTTAAACCTTTCACCATCAACTTTAGTTATATATATGTACACAATACAAGACATTAGACCGATGTGAAGTTTTCAGAATCTATTTTGGGAAAGTGAACAAAAACGTATTTGTAAAAGATTGCATAAGAAAACAGAATTTTAAAGGTGGAATAAACGGTAATTATGCTTTGAATTTATTTTTAAACAAAACAATAATATTCTTAATTCAAACTATTTATTGTGTTGTGTTCTCTCCCTTTTGATTTTTAACCGTTTTTTCTCTAGGAATTGAGTCCAATAATATAACATTGGTTTGTTATTTGAATTATAATTTGGCACACTTGTACTTACTGAAAATATAAAATGAAAATTGAGTCTATAACTCAACATTTTAAAATTTACGGAATAACAAATTAACAAATCTAGTCCAATTGAAATTTTCGGATGACCAAAATGTCCTTATAGTTAAAAATGTAGAATTGCATTTGATTACCATTTGATTGTTATCATGTTTTCATACCCATATTGATGGATCTACTATCCTCGATCTCTTTAAAACCTACCAAAATCACCTGAATTGAATTGAACATCAACAATTTAAGTATGATCCCTAAGAAAATAAGACATGAAAGGTGAATATAACAATATTCCATACAAATAAAAATTAGGCAAAAGAATAAGAACTTAGGGGTAAATTAAATTATTAAGATGATTGAAATTTACTTGTTATGTGATTGATACCATCGAATTTTCAGTTGATATTGATTGTTTTTTCTATTACACTATGATATACTGATTTTTGCTAATTAATGTCTAATTTGTATTTGACAATATTGATTGTTATTTTATACTTATTTTGTTATTTAATACTTGGTTGATTGCTATTTAATATTGATTGTTCTAATAATATCCATTGCTATTTAATTGTTGTTTAATTACGAACTAATATTAGTTGTAAACCATATAAATTGTTACATAATAATGCATGATGATATTAATTCTTGTTTGACTATAACAATTAACGTTTTTATTTTAAGAGAGCATATAATCTCAGAATGTTTGTGAGTGTACCGTTTTTGACAATATATATCTAATGATATTCTTAATACACCTTTTGTCTTTGTTTAATATTTTTGTGACAAAAGTGAGATTTGACAGAGTTTACACTTAAAAAACAAAACCAGAATTATAAAGATATGAAGAAGAAAGAAAAAAAAGGAATACTTTGAATGTATAAACTGAAGAGAAAGATGATTTGTGATTTCGTCATTCGTCATTCGTCATTCGTCATTTGGTGGGTTCATCTCTTGATTTTGATGAGATGATCAATTCTACCTTCGCTTGTTTACGTATTATGTTGATAGTCAATGTTTTATTTAAAAGAGTATAATTATAAAGTATTTTGTTCCTCTCTACCAAATATTTTATTCTATCAAACAATAATGATTTTACCGATTAACTCATCTTACTTGCGTAACATTATTTCATTCTATTCCATTCCTCTTCTTTAGAAGAAATATAAAATTAGTGAAAATATTGAACAGTAGTTTAAAATAGTATATGTTTGTTTAAATAAAATAAAATAAAGAAAACATATAATTGGTCTAATTTTTTTACTTTGGTTCACTTTCGTCTCTATATTTTAAAATGTTCATTTTAGTTTCTATATTTTTAATTTCGGTTTCTTTTTCTTTATAACTTTAAATAGTTCACGTTGGTTCTCTTAGAAAGTCTCGCATTAGAAAAATGAAATAGACTCGCACTTCATATAAAATAGATGAGCTACTCTCTTATTGTCAATTGATTTTAAGATGAAAACACATACTATTAAATTTAACATGATATCAGAGTTCATTAAAGTAAAATGGGTATTTGATTTAAAATAGGTGACTCATTCAACAAAGTGACAAGTTCTTGTATTTTTTATTTTTTATTTTTTTAATTTATTTTGGTAAAAGTGAATGTGAAAGAACCAAAGTGCACTTTTTAAAATTATGAGGACCAAAACCAACCGTTTGGAAATAACCAAAAAGTGGAGTAGAGAAAGTATAATATTATTTAATTGAAGGGAGGTGGCATCAAACCATTAATGTTTTAAACGGGTAATTGATCATTTAAAAACTTTCATGTGTATTTAGTGGATTATTAATGAAACTATTTTAATATGCATGAGACGAGACATCTATGCTTTTATTTTTGAAGACAAAAGTACCCTCATCTTCTTTATCTCATTTTCTGGATTTGTATTCTTATTCCCATCTATCACTTCAAAATATCCAAAGAAAAAGTTAGCCCTCATTCTTTTTAATATCACAAAAAACTCTTGATTTTCCCAATTCAATGGATAACATATTATTTGATATTATCATTTATCACATGAAAATCTCATTTAAACTATTAGTAAAATTTTGAAAGAGAAAAAAAATAAACAAATGGTATCTTACTTTCATTCAAAATGCAAAGATTGGAACAGGTTGGAGTATTGGTTCCATAGAGATAAGCTAAGCTTTCTGATTTTAGAAGTTTGTGATTATCATTATGCCCACTTAATTATTTCCATTTGCTCCTTACTATTCTCTCTTTCTCAAACCTCATTATTCCTTCCAATTAATAGTTTATGTTTTTTTTTCTTTGATGCTTTCTTTCTTAATGAAATTTTGCTCTTCCAAATCTTCAATCTCTGATGGATTAAAGCTTTGGGGTTCTATAATTAAGGTTATGTTTAGGTGAGTTAATAATATTTTTATGATTGTCATCTTCAGCCTTTTCAAATCTCCTAAAAATGAAGGGCAAAATCGTTATTTACAGAGTTATCATGAGCCTTTGGGCTTGGGCTTGATTATCTCTTGGACCCAACAATTGAACTTGGGCTTGGACCATGGTCGAGTTTTGGTCTGACATTTTATTTAACGGCCCAATTTTCTATCATGACTTTCAATTATGATGGACCTAAACCGCATAATTTACGACCCAATCCAAAGGTCCAATTATGGTTCTCATTAGCTTGGATCCAACGAATTAGTTTGGTTCATCAAAACTTAGCCGATCATCTTTATCAATTATAGACTTTCTAACTCCAACATATATCAATTAAAATTTAAAGTTTCAAATTTGATAATTTTAGCGTAAATATTATTTTGATCTTGATGATGGAATTTCTAGTAATTTCATTTTTTTCTCTACCTCATTTTATAATCCGATGAACCTATTTTCAATATGTACATATTTTATATGGAAGTTTTTTGTTGAATATGTAATTTGGATGATATTTTTGCAAACAAGCTTATTATAAATACAATGAGCCTATTTGCAACTTATAAGGCATAATCTTGAACTAAATGAAACCAAAAAAGCTTTAACTACTCAAGCTATACTCTTTAATTCATTCACAGCGTTCATAATAATAATTATTATTATTAAAAAAAACTCAAAATTTGCATTATTAGAAACGTTTAGCATGCAATTTTGAAATCAAATGCCTCGTAATTCGATGTATGAGAACTTACTTGCTAAGATTTTGACACCTAGAAATTACAAATGCTAGTGTTTTGGACTTTCGGGGGTAAGATTTGAAAGTCTGGATTTTCTATGTCTGTGTTTGAAATGATGATTTTGAATTTTTGGGTTTAGCTAACTATTTAGTTTTTTTTTTCTCTGTGAATTGTGCATCCTAAGTGGATCATGTACCAAATTTTTAATTGATTTTTTTTTCAATTTAATTTTGATTACCGTTGCATTAACATGAATGATCTAATTAAGAATATTACAAATCATTCACAAAATATAATAAGTTACGTAATTGATTGGGGTTTACGAACATTTTAGTTAAACATAGTTATATTTAGCTATAGTTATGATTGTCTTTCTATACGTGTAATGTATTTAAAACTATTTTTATAAAAAAAATCAAATAGAAATAAAGTTTAAACTTTTTTTTTAAGTCAATAATTACAAAGTCCTATGGTTAAATTGAACAAAAAAAATGAAAAATAATAATAAACTAAAAATAAATCATGGTGTATGTGATATATAACAAAGTAAAAATTTACTAAAGGGAAAGAAAAATTAATTTAAAACAAAAAAGAGAAAATAGATAATTTACAACATTATCTAATAATTATTATTATTAAAAAAAGCTCATGAAGAAAATAAAATACAAGACTGAAAAAATTTGTATTTTAAACCTTATTGTTATGATTAAATCAAAGACTATTTAGAATGAATTAGAAAAAATAGTTTTTCAAAAGCTTGATTTTATTAATTTATCAATGTGTCAGAGTTGGGGATTATAAGTTTGCCAATGGAATTGTAAAACATGCAGCCAATGCAGCCAATGGTCGGTTGACAATGTTCACAAAGATGATGTTCGTAGTTGCCAACAAATTTCATATAAAGACTGTCATTAATGAATGGTGAGGACTATGTCGCTAATGTTTAAGACGATTGATTGTCGTCGATCAAGATGTTCACATGACAATAGTAATGTCCAAAACTGTAGGTCACCAACGATCAATAATTGACAGTCAAGACGATTCAAAGACTACGATCAAGATGATTCGAAACTAATGGTTAAGAGGTGAAAATAAATCATCGATTTAGTTTTTTAATTTCATTATTCCAAGTGTCCAAACATGAATTTGAGTTCAATAGTCAAAACTCCTGGTTTCAAACCGATCAACCCAAATACCCCTTATGTACTCCCTTATATTGGGCTAGCAGTTACCACTTCTTTACCTTATGATTTATGAAATTTTGTTGATGAATTGTTTGGCATCTTGGATGAGCATGGAATATTCCGGAAGATCCGGTTTTCCAATAAACCCATGTGTTCCATTGGGATACTCCACCACCCGAACTTCTTGACCCGATTTCTTCAGCCATTCAACGTACTCTCTGTTACGATCTCTTAACAAATCCAAACCCCCAATCACGACCAGAGCCGCTGGAACCTTCACCCCCGAAATGCTCGACCCAACCACGTTAGCGGCCGTATGATCCCGGTTCGAACCGACCGGCAACCACGCCTTCCAAAACCAGTCCGTCATTTCCAGAGTCAGTCCATAACCTCTCCCAAATCGAATCTCTGAATCCCTTCGCTCTTCTCCTCCAAAAAATGGCTGAATCAAAATCATACCTACAATCTTGACCCTCTTGAATTCACTCTCCGCCGCTCTCACCGTCACGTGATGAGCTATGTTTCCTCCGGCGCTTTCCCCGGCGATGAAACACCGCCTCAGATCAGCATTTTCAGGAACAGTTTCGGAGATCGCTCCTTTGTCCATTGCTTTAAGAACGTGAAATCCGTCGTCGAATTGACTCGGAAATCGGTCTTCCGGTGCGAGTCGGTAGTTGACAGAGATGACAATGGCTCCGATTTCACGAGCAAAGTCGCGACAGAATGTGTCGGTGGGCGGAGCATCGGCAGAGCCGTACACAAATCCGCCGCCGTGGAAGTATATGATAACAGGTAAAGGATCGGAGTTGGAGAATGTGAGAGGGTTATATACACGAATCCAAAGGTCGGAAGTGGAGGAATCGATGGTGGCGTCAGATGCAGCGACGCCTCGAGAGGTGAAAGGAGGTAGTTTACGGTCAAAAAGGCGGAGGAAACGGCGGTTGACGGTAAAATCTGATCGGAATGCTTGTCGGAAAAGGAAGGAAGTGAATAGATCGGCAAGCTTGCGCTTCCATGGTAGAGTGGGAAGTGAGGAATTAGGAGATTGTGCGTCGCCAGTAGAAGCCATTCTGAAATGTGAAAGGTAATAAATTTAAAACTATAGAGAGTTCATATAATACTAAGAAACCTCTGAAATTGTATCATCCATCTCCTTCAATCACTATCTCTTTCCTTTTTTATAGTTTAAGTAATCAAATATACTTTATACTAAAATTATACTATAAAACTCTTAAATATAATAATAAGATAAGATAGATAATTAGGTTAGCAAATTATTTTACTATATTTATAGTATTCAAGGAAAATAAAACTTTGTTATAAATAAACACAAATACTTAACTTCAGTAATTTTTTTTTAAAGCTTTTTCTGTGTTCAGTATAGAAGCTTTATTTTAAAAAATTAAAATATTTGAAATTCACTCAAAGTAGTTTTTAAAAAATAAGTTTCTTACCAAATATTACAAATATTTTTCTTAATTAATTCCAAACGAATCTATCGAAGTATTTGAAAGAATGGTTAATTTGGTATTTTCACAATGGTGCGTAGTGAAAAATTGTGACCAATATATGAACAGAAAATGAGGTTGAAATTTACTTCTTTCGTTACAAACAAATAGAAAGAAAATTTAAAATTTATTTTAAGTTGTGAAATGACAAATTTTCAATCAATAACTATATAGAAATTTTTTATAAAAGATAAAGTGAAATCTAAACATTACCTAATTAAATTGTTTATTTTTAAATAAACTACTTTCGTGACTAAATTAGAATTTAATTAAGAATTAGATTGAGACTGAGAAAAAAACATCCACTTACCTTTTACTTCTTAATTTTTATACGTGTATCAAATTAATCATTGAAATTACATAAATATATCAATTTAGATTTTCAACTAAATTAACAATAATAATTATTAATTCGAGGTTTTAAATTGATATTTCAATTCTAATATTAATATTGATTTGGTAGGTAGCGTGTAAGAGAAGGAATCATGTTATAGAAGAAAGAGACAAGAAGGGATGGAGAAATGGAGAAGGAGACTATGAAACAATAAATTATTTTCATTGAAATGAAAGATGTCAATAGCATAGAGTAAATGATTTAAATGAATGACACTTGGTAAGTGCTTTATAACCTAAAGGATTAAAAAATTAGTAATTGAAAGAAAAGAAAGATACGTAATTGGGTGACACCATATCTCAACTACCATAGAACCAAATTAAGGTGGTGGTTAGGCCTCACATGTGATTGAGATTAGATATGGCAATCTCTCAATCACATTCACCTAATTAATTTCACATCCAAACTCCAATTTGGATGCTCTAACTCAACTACTACACCCCAAATGAATAAACTCAATTACACTACAAGAACATCTCTCGGCGTATTAAGCCCCGCAACTAAAAATAACAAAGATAGTTTGCAATTAATCGATCACATACATTTGTACGCTTGGCTTATATCCTGTCTAAACGATTGTACGCTTGTATCGAATCTAAACGATCTAGATGATCTCATACCCAGTCTAATTGGTACCTTTGTACCCAGTCTAAACAGATCGTCTAAATATTGGTACCTTTGTACCCAGTCTAAACGGATCGTCTAAATATTGATACACGATCGTTTAGATCATTCATCAATATCATTTAAATCTTGTAAGAAGAAGAAAAAAAGAAGATGAGAAATGAAGAAGGAAGAAATTCTCGGAGAGCAAATAAAAAATTGAACAATATTTACATAAATAATCATAATATTATAAACGAAAGAAAAAATAATAATATGAATAATAGATTAATAAACCGCAAATAAGAAAAAAAAGAGTGAAAAATCGTTTGCGTTATTGAAGGATAAACTTGAAATTTATAAAAATATCAGGAACTTTTTTATTATTTTACATATGTCGTAAATATTTCGGTGTTTAGTTATATTTATGTAAATTAACTATAAAATATTTGTAAATTTCGGTGTTTAGTTATATTTTTTCAACGTCTTGAATGAACATGGAATATTCAGGAAGATCCGGAATATACAGGAAGATCCACGTTCCAATCAAATCCATGGGTCCGATTTGGATACTCCACGACCCAAGCTTGTTGTCCCAATTTCTTCAACCATTCAACGTACTCATCACAATCTCTTAAGAAATCCAAACCCCCAACACATATATAGTGTGCATCAAAAGATAAGTGAGCTTAAAATACATTTAAAGAATAGTTTTGAGTAACTTTCAAATACTCTATTTTTTTTTAAATAACTTATTTTTTAAATTAAATACTTAAAAATATAATCCAAATATATAAAAAAAAATTCAAGCACAAAATTTGGTTGATTTTTTTTTCGATGAGCCAACTTCGATTTGATTAGTCAGCTTGGTTTTTCAGTCTACTGACCTGTACGAACTTAATTTTCAAAAATAAAAATAGAAAACAAAACGGTTATATCTAAATTAAGTTAGGCCATGGCAAGTGAGTCTGTGTTGATATAAGTTAAATTACTGCATTGATGTACTAAACTCACACCATGTTATTACAAGTCAAAATCCCTTTACAACACTAACCTTTAGGCTTGAAATATATTTTGTAGAAATTTTAAGAAAACATATACTTCTTCATATCTTACTTGTTCATTCTATATTATAGACCAAAGTTTATCAACTATTTAAAGTAAAGGACCAAATTACAAAAGCTTGTTAAGGGATAGAGCTGGTAAATAATTTAAAGATAACAATAAACTTAGGATTAGATGTCAATGGGTGAATAACAAGACCATTGAACCAATTCATTAGTGTAAGAAAATCCCTCATATGTTTTACAAAATCATGTTTATAAATAATCTTAGGATTAAAAGTCAAGTGATAAAACAACAAGAGCATTAAAATAACTCATTAGTGTAAGTAAATCTCAAAAACATTTGACAAAATCATCTTTGGTTTGTCCTAACTACAAACATTTTCTTTTACACAAGGCAGCCGAAAACACGTGATGAACAAATTTTAGGTAAATAAACAATCAGTGTCAATGAAACTAGAACCAATTTTCCAGCCTAAAGAGACGAATGAGGAATCTTCTTTTTACTTTGTTGCATGAATCAAATTTTGATACCTCATTATCAATAACTTCTATCATATCTTTGGATTCAGGCTTTTTCCTTTGCATGATGCTGGCGCTGATAACAGCAGATCTTGACTTGATATCATAAGACTGGGATTGGTAAGTTCCCTGTAAGATATATAGCTGAAAGTAAAAACAAGTGTCAATATTAACTCAAACTGCTTAGGCTTCAATACACAGCCAGCATATGATAGTCAACAGCAAAAGTATAATAATGGAATATACGTTTTTAACATATCCGTGTACACATAGTTAATAGTCAACAATACTAACAACCTCTTTTTCTATTAATTCCCCTTTCTAAATCTTAAGTTCTTAACATGATCGGTCCCATAAGACTCTGGTTTATAATAATTGGTAGTAGCTTGGACATGTGTAGAAATTGTATCGTGTTGATGCAATGCAATTCAGTGATGAGATCAAGTTGACCCATGTGGTCATTTCCATGGTAAATCAGACAGGGAAGGCAGTCGATGAATAATATAGCATATCAACGTTACTTCACAAATGGAAAGAAGCAAAAAGAGATAAGGTGGCCGTTCATTTAATATTAATGAGAAAGAAAGATTAAAGGTAATACCAACTATTCTTTAACAAGACTACATACATCAAAATTAGCAGTAAGCATCAAGACCAACTAACCAGCTCTAGCCTCTCATTTCCTTGTTTTATCAAGTACTTCAATGTACTTTTTTGGAATTCCATATTGTTCGATCAGATGTCTTGCCAAGTCATCAATGACTCCACCTTGGACCACAACTTCATACCCTTTTTTACCTGAATTTGTTTTTACTAAATGCATCAGGAGAATCCATATATTCAGAAAGAGAACAATAAAAATTATCAAATGAATGTTGTGTTCATTCGGAATTTTGGCATCCTATCCTTAGAAAGTTAATATCTTAACCAAAAGAATTGAAAATTTGCTAACATCATTTAAAAAACTTCCCCATCAAGAAACGAGAAAAAGTTGGAAACAAAAGGAAAAGAAGAAGAAAGTACAGCCTTCCATACTCCATGCAATTCGTAACTTATTCATTTCCAAATGTTGAAATGAAAGTTGCTGATATCCATGCGAATTTCCCTTGATGTCAGAAATAATGTTATTGCAAAAACAAACAACTCTAGCTTTTCCACTCTCCTTTCCTATTAGAAAAGTCTCATTTAACTCCTCATTTGTAATTTCATACCACCGTTCAAAATTGTTACTCTTGAGAAAAAACGAAAAAAACAAAAGAACAAAAGATATGTAGACAGGTTATATTACCAGGCAACTCTGCCACCGTCGTACTGCAAGCACACTTTTTCTGAAGCTCTGAAGCCAATGCTTCAGCATCCAACAAGAACGTTTCCAACCCAGAAAGTCTTGTCACTTTCTTATTTCCTTGGCGTCGCTCTGTCATTATTTGAATAGTTTTTAATGCACCTTTGCGAACGACAGACTCACTTCCTCTTGTTACAATGTGATGAGGTTGCATCCGGCTGATAAATGTTGAGCCTATATCTCTTTTGTGAATTTCTGTAGGATACGTTGTTCCTTTCTTAATGGCCCCCTTGAACAGTGAATCGCATAATATTGCATCCAAAACCACTCTAGACTTATCTGTTGGTTTCTCCAATTTTTCTTTCTCGACGTATTGGAAGACAATATCAGTAGCCTCTGCTGAAGTGTAAAGTTTGCTAGTGTCTGCCCCCACAGCAACAAAAATGGGATTGACATGCACACTTGGCTTGTATATCTCTGCTACTTCAAGCATTTTATTGGATGAACTTTCTTTCAGACCGTGATGATTATTGCTCTGATCAATTTTCTCTACCTGTTGCTTCTCTGGTTTAAAGGAAGTATAGTCTGGATGCTTACGGTTAACAGAGTACAAAACCGTCTCTTTTTTATGCTTATCTTCTTTCACTGTAATCTGAAACAAATAAACAATATATTCAATGCACATTTGCACATTAACTGATATAAGTAAGCATTTCATTTTTGTTGTTTTTCCCTGATAGGAATCAAGATCTTCAGGTAATGTATCCAACTTCAAAAACCAGCCTTCATCCGATAGTAAACTGAAAATTGTGCGTACTTTGTTTGAGGAGACATATAAAGGCAGAACAAAGTTTGAGATAGCATTGTTTTTTAAATACTTTGCCTCTGTAGGGGAGGATATAAATTGGAAACTCTTTCCATCATTTATTCTCTCTCTACCTTTTTTTCTACTGATAAAAAACAAATTCTGTTCAGCATAAAATGGTAAATAAAAAGTGGGGGGGGGGGGACCAATTTCCAATCCTAGTGAAGAACTCCAAAAGGTACTCGAATTTGGTTAGTTATATTTTGCCTCCATGATGAATAAAATCAAGAAATAGGAATTTTCATTGCAATGGTGGTTGTTGTCTATACTAACATTTATCATTAAGAAGCACATGAACAAGCCTCCTTATGTACGTGGTCACTAAGATTTGAACCCTATCATAAAAATAACTGAATTATAAATTGAACTTCATGCCTATTTTTCAATCTATATACAATACGCCTGATTTTTACACTAATATCAATTTATATACCTACCCATTTCTTACTAAAAAGGCAAAGACAAAGAAGACGACATTGCTTGTTCTAAAAAATCAACTAGCAAAGCATAAAGATGAACTATGCGTGGTTTTATTCCGTCTTGCTTGGTCATGACTATGAGGTTTTAAGTTTGATACAAAGTCAGCAGTTCATTTTGAAACTAAGAAGCTGAATAAAAGTAGCATTACCAGTCCAGCAGAGGATTTAGCTTGCAACCACTTAGACAATTTCTTGTAGGAAGATTTCTTGATGTCTAGCATCATCCCAGGAGGCCGACAAGGCAATACATGATTTGACCTACATCAGGCAAAAAGTGAATGAAATATAGTTATCTGCTAGAAAATTAAACAATGGGTCTTCAAATTCACAATAGTAAGCATTCAAGTCAAGAGCTTTTCTATCAATCAACAGACATTTTGAGGATGTTCCACCCTCTGCCCACCCCCCTTTTTTCTCCCACACACACCACCTCTAGATTTGGTTTTCAAGTTGTATTATATGATTTCTTTTCCACTTTTCCAGTATTGTGGTCTGTCTTACTTCTATGTCAGTACAGTTCTTTTAATATAAAAGATTAGTTCTTCCACAGATAGTTTAAAAAAAGTCAAATTTCATAAAAGATATACTAAAGGGCCGACAGCCAAGAAGAAGAATCAGTCAGAAACACAGATGTTCCTAGTGCTGCGAGCTACGATATGAATCCAACACTGGTAACGATGGATGTTTGATTCCCTAGACTACTACCCTAGACTACATAAATTTAGAATAACACTTAGAACGTGAAAGAATTGTCAATTTGTATCAAATATTCCATATGATTAAACTACATGGAATATATTAAAAACTTAAGCCTTCAGAGGGAAGCAACACAAAGCCCTCCTATGTCAGAATTTTATGACAGGTCAGAATTTCTTACCATAGCGTGCTTCCAGGAAGTGGAAAATCTTTGTCTTTCACTGTTATGTGCAGGGCTTGAAGAAGACATTTATCCAGAAGCTTGTCCACGTCCTCAGCTGATAGAGTATGCTGCACATTTGGTTCCTCAGTGGAAATATCATTTACAACCTTCAAATCATTCACGCCAGAAACGATTTCATCAGTTGTTGAATCTGTCTGTGCTGTTGGAACAACGCCAGGCTCATCAAGAACATCGGTTGTAGTTTCATCAACAGATCCCCCAACTTCCTTATTGCCGCTGTCATTCTGTCCATAATTTGTAGCATCACCAGTTTCAGTATCTTCATAAGAGTCATCAATTTGTGAAGATGATGCCAAAGCAGGATCTCCATATACAGCATCTTCCAAAAATCCTGCATTGGGCACATAATGACCCTCTACCGATCCCCTGAAAAATAAATTCAAGAGAGAAAATCGTGTCACACATCGATAATTGATCACTCTGTTTCTAAACCAATTTGATCAATCTCACCAAAGGGTATCCCTGTAGTAGTGTAGAATTCTCAGAGCCTTTCCACGTAAACCTGCTTTTAGTGCTTCGGTGCTACTCATGGTGGTAACACCAACCTGCATGAGACCTTCAGGTTGAATAGAGTGCTAACTTGTCTTCACAGCCAAATTTAAATTGCAACATAAGATCAAATTTCAGTGGAACTTACAGCAATAGGAGATGCATTGCCGGGGACTTTCACAGCCCATGGTTCCCCAGATAAAAATGAAGGAAGACCTTCAGCAGGAACGTGAATACCAGGGAACATCAAGTCTGCTCCTCCAATCACAAAGCGAGAGACTTCACCCCCCTTCAAAAAAAAGGCAGGCAACAATTCCGGTACCATCCAGAGTGCAAAAACTACAATGGAATTGAGAATGTTACTAAAACCAATAAGACTGAAAGACAATCGTTCAATCCAAAAATAACTAAAATTCTGCAAAGGAAAGCTTTAGGAACCCTCACAATAACTAATCGCAGTGGTGAAATTTTTAATAGATTCTTAGGATCAAATACCTGTGGGGAATATTTCATTTCCTCTCCCATCAACGTCGAAAAACATTGGAAAGCCTCCTTCAACGCTATATATGTGAACGCGATTTTGGAACTTGGCAACAGAAAACTCGACCTAAAACATATTAATTTAGGATTTATAGAATGAAGTACAGGGGTAGATGATGATTACTAAAGAAAACAAAAGTGAACTCTATGGTTGGCAGTGATGGAATAAATATAATACTTGCAAAGGAGATTTGACAAAATATACCAATAAGCCAAGAAGACCATAATCTCCCAAAGGTCCTCTTCACTCTTTTACTCAATTGCTGCCATTTCTTTAAAATTGAGCTATCTAGTGACAAATTCTTCTCCTCCACGAAATGAGTAAATATTGAAGGCATGAAAAAATTATGTTTAGTTTGGTAGCTACCCACGCAAGGTTCATCGCAATGCTAGTACCAAGACAACTTTTTTTCAGGTAGATAAGAATTAGAGTGCAGGATTGATCTTATACACAAGTGATGTTCAGCGGTAACTTAAACAAAAAACGATTAAAAAAAAAAAGTCTCAACGTAATCTGGAAAGCTGTTGCCATTGTTAAATTGGGACAGACAAAATTGATTGGAAAATAGCAATACCTTGGGAGGAAGCAAGAGATCAATATCGGCATCGGAAGCTGCAGGGAACCTTTCTTTAACAGTCCTCTTCAGTTTCTTCCTGTCTGCACCAGATAATCTCTGCTGCAACTTCGCCTCTGACGCCTTCTTGAACATATTGTTCCTAAATCGTTTACTCGCTGGAGCTGGAGGACGATGGAGAGTGATGAACGCAGCGGGGGAGAGAGGAGCGTGGCCGTAGACGTGAGCGATGGGATGATTGTGGGAGAAGGAGACGTCAATGTTACTTTAGGAGAGGGGAAGCAAGTGCAGTGCAAAGGTTTCGTCCAGGTTCTTTAGCCTTTCTAATGAGTTCCGGAGATGGTATAGTTCTGGAACGGTGATGAGATATACCTAAACAGTGATTCTTTTTCTCTCTTTTTATTTATCAATAGATTTACAATAAATTCCAAACACGTTCTTTAAAATGTCAAAATCAACTAAATTTTTGTTAGAGAAATTAAAAAATACATTAGATTTTACAAAATATTTACCAACTTTAACCAATTGTAATAGTCATTCTACAAATATTTTAATTTATGTTTCTATTTACAAAAATACATTTTCTTAAATAGTTAAAAATTATATCATTTAACAAAATATTTACCTAATAAATTTTGTTTGATGAAAGGTAAATAATTTATCAATTTTTCTATTTTAAAAAATAAATTATAAATAAAATTAATAAATTTGTCAAAATATTTATAAAATACAACAAAATTTGATAATAGATATTGATGTCTTTCTATGAGTGTCATTGATAGACAATAGACAGTTATAAAATTTTATCAATTTCTATAATTTATATAGTTTAAATTTTTTCTATAATTTCTATGCCTTTTAGTTTATTTTACTTTTTGAAAGAAGTTAATTTTAAAAAAAATATTTTACTATTTCTTCTATTTACAATCATTTTCAATCAACATTGTAAAGTAACTAGACTGATTAACCCAACTATCTCGTTTTGCTCTCGAAGGTTGAGATCGAGGCCAACTTAACTCTCTCGTTTTGAAAGGTGCCGAAGAGAAACGAGATGAACCAATTGGATTGCTCAACCTAATATGCTCACATATACTACATATGGCAACTTGTCCAATTCGTTTTGATAAATGCTTGGAGTATAAGTCAACTTTTAGACATACAAATTTTCCCACCATCTAAAAGTTGATTCCTACTCCAACACATGTATGTTAACATGTGATCGAATTTGCTAGAGTCGTGAATGATTTTCATTCATCTATTAAATTGCAATGACATTACACTCAAATGTAAAGAGAATTGCTATTTAGTCGTGTTTATTACAAACTAATATGATAACAAAAGAAAATCATATTATTACATTTTATCATAAAGCATAATAAAACATAGATGTTTACCCTAAAAGTCGTTTTATATTCATAATTATTAACTAAAATATGGTAATTATCTCAAAGAGTAAACGATGGCCTCAAACGATAATCAAACATAATCGAATTGATCATTCTCTCACTTGCAATTAAAATTACATGATGGGTCGATATTTTTAAATATAACCTCAACAAAACAATAAAATGATTACTGGGAATGAATTATAAACTTAGACTTCAAGTAATCATGTTTAAGAGAAAAGGATAAAAACTTGGTACAAAATATAACAATAAAAATCATCCTTATCACAATACATTTTTAAAATATTATTAATAATAAATATTAACCAACCTCGTTATAAATTTTAATATATTTTGATTTAAATTAGTAATTTTTTTATAACATATTTAAATATTTTCTTTAAAGTTAAACAATTATTTTGAATCAGAGAGAAAAGACAAAAGTGTAAGGAAAAGAAATCAAAATCTGGAATAATAAAGAACTATTTAGGACAAAATTATTTATTTTCTCAAAATATTCTTTTAAGTCATGTACGTCTTAAACTTTCTCCCAGAAAAAAGATACTCAAATAATTTAAAGTAAACAACAAATACCATTTCAAATAAAAGGTTCATTATCATTATGGAATTTGTATTTATTTAAGAATTCAAATCTCGATTTTTGTTCTCATAAATTTAGTAAATTTAAAAAACACTCAGCTAATATTAAATAAATGGTGAAAATTTCCATCTCCTATATACACACACATTTGCATTAAATTTGTTAATACTGTATCTTTAAGTATTGATTTTAAATAAATAAATACAAAGGTTTGGATTTATTATTGAAACATTTTCAAATATAAAATAAAATAAAACAACTTACAACATATAACAATTTTAATTTATTTGAGTTTTTTTTCCATGTATTTGGTAAATAATTTCAATTTTTAGCTATCTACTAGATTTTTTCACAAATAAAAATAAAAAGGCATTTTTAAAAATAGCAAAATAAATTAAAATATTTACAAACTATACAAAATTTTGGATCTTATCACTATAACATATCAATAACTATCGGTGATGAAATTTTTGATTTTTTTTTTTGTAAAATCTACTATTTTTAAAATTTTACTAATAAAAAATAAAAATAATGCAAAATATAAATAAAAAGGACATTTGCAAAAATATATTTTTTATAATAATAAGACTCATGCGACTAAATTTTCTAAATTGCAAAAGTAACAAATTTAAAAACGGATATCCTTATGATATATCAAATTACTTATCATATTTGCAATATATAGAAAAAATGTACTATGAACGAATTTTTTTTCTAAACTTTTTTTTGATATGATCGGATGCAATTTCTCTAAATAAAACTTAAACACAGTCGAAAAATTTATTTAGGATATATTTTTATTGTTTTACATAAAAAATAAAATAATATAAGTTATAATAATTGTTAAAAAAAAGTCCAATTAGTGAAGTTGAAATCCACACTTTGATATTTATATATACAACTAAGCAAAAAAGAAAATAGATCTGAGGTTCAATTTCTTCCCCCGCAGAGTCATATTTGATATTTGAATAATTAAATTAAAATTAAAGGTATGATTTGATTAAAGAGGTGAGATATGTTGTCATTTTCGTATAATAATATAAAATTAAATGAACGATAATAAGAACGAGGGAAAACTGAGTGAACACCTCCTCCAGCCTCCATCAAATTATTTTTAGAATTACAAAAATAAGGAAGACGGAAAGCTGTTCGTTTTTGCCTGACATTGTTGCCATTCCAGCAAGGGAAGGAAATAAGCATTACCAACACAACAATATCCTCATTTTTCTTCTTCTACTTCTCTCTTCTCCCGAATCGATTCCTATTCAGAGATCTATCTCATCACCGCTTTTCCCTTGCACCGATCCATCTCTGAGTTAGATCCAACTCTGTTATCACCTTCTTCCTCATCCTACAATCAATGGATTCAGTGGAGGCTATCGAGGAGTTGGCTCAGTTGTCGGACTCCATGCGGCAAGCTGCCGCTTTGCTTGCCGATGAGGATGTCGATGAAACTTCCACCTCCGGTGCTTCCTCTCGCAGGCCTTCCACTTTCCTCAACGTTGTTGCCCTCGGGAATGTGGTAAGTTCACATCTCTTCTGATTCCTTATCGAATTACATTATGTAGCTTTCGCGTCTATTTACCATTTGCGCATGCGTTGTTCCTCAAATTCCCGAAAATTTCACATGGAAGTGGCAGATCCTATCTGGATTGGATCCTAGAAATTCCGAAACTCGTGATTTTATTTTTAGAAATGTACGACTCCAGTTATTGAGATCGACAAATGATTATAATTGCAAGGGGATGTCCTACTTTCTGGTGATTACTGCAAGGCCATTGGATATTCGAAACTGTTTCCATGAGATCGGGATGATGGATTGATTTATCGATCTAATATTCTGTATATCCATGTAGCTATTGAAAAGGCGTTGGTATGTTTCCTGGCACTGGCAATTGAAGTTTGCCAGACCACCAAGAAAAGCGATGAATCTAGCTCTGCTTCGATAGATTATAATTCATCTACAAGATTACTCGGCAGTTTTATACTTATACTTTAGATATCACTTGTGATAGAGTACTTGTTTCTGTACATTCCATTCCACACTTCTCTAAGTTTTATGTCGAGTAGAGAGCATGAAAATGTAAATTTAGAAACATCTTGAAGAGTGAAGAAAATATCCTGTCCTATAAATATGGAAATAAAATGACATGGAGTTTCCACCATCACTTGAAATTGAATTGGCCGTGAGTACTATGCTTCTTGATCATGGTTCTATGGGTATAGTGCTATTAGCTCTACATTTATTTTATTACACTTTTCTGTTGTCTCGAGCATTTGAAGAAGAATATCCAGTACTTCCTTAACTGAGCTTCGGAATAATTAGCTGGAAGTGGACAGAAAAGCAAAGCCTGCGGTTCTCATTTTACTTTGCAACCGAAGTGCTTGTGCACCAGTATGAAAGCTCTTGCACCTTGCTATCTAAAACATGGTCAGTGTCCTGATTTGTTTTTTCTTTGTCCAGGGAGCTGGCAAATCTGCAGTTTTAAATAGCTTGATTGGACATCCTGTTTTGGTAAGTTGGATTTCACATGTTCGCAGAACCTACTTTTAAGTTCTAGACATACAATTACAAATGCCCACATCAAAATCATCTCTTTGCTGAGTTTATATCCATGTTTCTGTTCCAGCCAACTGGGGAAAATGGTGCCACTAGGGCTCCCATAAGCATTGATTTACAGAGGGATGGCTCATTGAGCAGCAAATCAATCATCTTGCAAATCGACAATAAGTCTCAGCAAGTTTCTGCAAGTAGGTGACTATAATGGATACTCTCTTTGCTTTTACCCTGAATTACGGTTTTGTGCTCATGTTTCATGGATGGTTTGATAATTATTTCTACAACACGTAGTTGTTACATTGATTTCTTTTCTTACTTTCCTATAGAGCTTATTTCCCATTGAATTTGTTTCTTTACTTAATTGAGCTGCGCTTTAAGTTATTAACAACTGATAGTGTCCTTGTTGGTAATTTTCCAGAGTTTTTCCCCCTTAAAAAAAGTAAACAAAATGCTTAACTAATCCATATTCTACTCTATGTTTTAATCTTCATTTTCCCTATATTTATGCAGGTGCTTTGCGACATTCTCTGCAGGATAGATTGAGTAAAAGTTCATCTGGCAAGAGCCGAGATGAAATCTACTTGAAGCTTCGAACTAGTACAGGTAGCTCATGATTCCATGATTAATGGCTCACAATTTCTCTATTTTATCTAGGATGTAGTTTCATGCTCACGTGATGGAATTGTGATGGAAATTGGCATATGCATGACAGTATAACAGTATATTGATTCTTATGTTCATGTCTACTAGAGTTTAAATGTTTAGGCCTTTTTTTTAGAAAAATGAATGTTTGGGTTTTTCAGAAGTAGTTTTGAAGTTGTTCTAAGAAATTGAAAATAGTTTTCTGATTCAGAAAATTGAGTTGGTGGTTGTCTTTGATATATGATTTTATAGAAACAGTTCTTATGAAATACAATAGAGCATCCTTTTTTTATGATGATTTTTTAAAATAATACATATATAAATTAAATTAATGTTTTAAAAAATATATGTTTAATTAAGTGTGTTTTATTGTCTAGCAACTCAAATTTGTAACTATTATATCTGTAACAAACAATAACCTAAGGTAAATAATGGTATTACTCCAAGAAATATCCTTTCAAATAATAGATGTTTTTGTATCCCTTATGTACTCGAGTTAACAATTCTTCCTCTCAGCACCACCATTGAAATTGATTGATTTACCTGGACTTGATCAGCGGAGCGTGAGTGAATCAATGGTAAGCATAAATTTCTAAATTCTACTTGAGGAGTTGTTATCTATTGATTCTCTCCATTTCTTTTTTGTTTCTAACGGTGCAACACTAAGGGTGGAGAATTGTGGTATACTTATACAACTTTAAAGTCAGACAAATAAATTATGGTCCTTTAAGAAAAACACACAAAACAGTTAAATGGGAAAAGTTCAATAATAAGGTTAAGTATTATCTATAATCCTTTCTTTTACTGTAATTATGATAATTTGATCATCTTTTTAACCTTAGAAATCTTAACTATATTCTCTCTCTCCTATCTATCTATTTTCTTCTTACCTAATTATTATAATTTCCAAGATGATCCGATTTTTCGAAATTGCATGAAAAATAATTCAGCTGATTTATGATTGTAGTTACTAGTTATTAAGAACACGTTTCACTTGTTTGTAGTTTTTAGGGAAAAAAAGAAGAGTGAATCGTTAACTGACAAAGAATCCACAAATGTTCTTGGAGGGTGAGAATTCTCCTAGGGAACTTGTTATAGCATGGAGGTAGGTTTGACTTCCTTTGTAATCGGGTGAATGAATGATGAGTTTTCTTTTTAAGAGCGAGTCGTGCATTAAAAGAAAAACTGCCAAATAGTGAAAAAAAAAGAGAAATAACAAATAGTTGGGCTTGGAAAGTGGAAAGCTACGCTCAAAGGCTTCAAAAAGAAATTAATGGAGAGTTGCTCTTCTAAAGCTAATTGGTAGTTCGTATAAAATAGTATATCTTCAAGCTAACACTAATATGGTAAGTTTGAGAGCTCTAGGCTTTCTCCAACTATTGAAAATGTTCTTTATTAATTTTAAATAAACCATAGTTTAAATATTGATAAACAAGTAGAATAAGATAACTCTTGTTCAAGCAACACATCATGGTAATGTTTAGAAGACAATACACGGTTTTGATTGGTGATATAGCAATTTCAGAATTAAATGAACGTTGGTCACTTTATTAATTTTGCGAACCTTTCTGTTTTGGTCAAGTGGTTTCAGTGACAGTTAATTTTTCTTATATAGATTAGTGAATATGGTGAGCACAATGATGCCATTTTGCTAGTCATTGTACCTGCCTCTCAAGCAGCTGAGATTTCTTCAACTCGTGCACTCAGAATGGCAAAGGAATATGACGGTGAAGGTAAATTTCAATTCCAGGAAAATTAGGATACACTTGCAGTTTTATTACATCTTCTTAGGAGGGAGGGAAAATTATATTTTCTTTAGTCCTGTAGTTGCAATAGATCTTTTAATTATTGATTTACTTTTGTTGTGGAATGTAGGTATTTTTATATGAGATTTAGCACTTAGCAGCATCTTTTTCTTGATGCATCTTTCTCACTCCTGAGTCCTGACTGTGTTTGTTTTTTTTCCTCTTATGTTCCCTTCAATTGACATTATTTTGTGTCCAGGCCTCTACTGCATTGTGATGAAACATCTCCTCCTTTGCAATTAATTATTTTTTGTTAAAATGAAGAATATCGTGTTGATTGCAGGAACTAGAACTATTGGGATAATTAGTAAAATAGATCAAGCTGCTTCAGATCAGAAATCTCTGGCTGCTGTACAAGCTTTATTATTAAATCAAGGACCACCAAGGGCTTCAGATATACCATGGATTGCTTTAATTGGTCAGTCTGTTTCTATTGCTACTGCACAGTCTGGTTCTGTTGGCTCTGAAAATTCTTTGGAAACTGCATGGAGAGCCGAGAGTGAAAGTCTAAAATCCATACTGACTGGAGCCCCTCAGAGTAAACTGGGTAGAATTGCTTTGGTGGATGCTTTGGCTCATCAAATACAGAACCGTATGAAAGTCAGACTTCCAAACCTATTATCAGGGTAATTTCTTTTAGATGCTAAATCATCAATATATTTTTTAGCCTACACTTTTACATAGCTTCTAGATGTACTGTGTTACATTTATATGCATGCAATGTAAATTTTTTTCCAGTTTTATCCAATTTTTCCTATCCATTTTTTTAATCCAATTCGAGTTGCATGACTAGATCATATTAATTTTTATCATTATTTTATGCCAATATAACCTTACAAATTGGAATCTTTTGAAGCTTAGGAATTTCTGGATCTTGGTAAGGTTTGCATCTCTATAGGTGGATTTACTTTTAGTTCCCTTTTATAACTTTTGTTGGTGTGTGGGGATATCTCATCTCATCCTCTTTTGTATTCTCCTTTTGGAAATGAACGTTAAGCTTCTTATAAAAAACAGAGAAAGTTTGAACTTCACTGGTTCAACTGATGGAGGTTTTTGGAAAGAAAATAATAAAAATAATTTATTTATTCATAAACGAATAAATTTTAATTTTTGTGACAATTAATATTTAATTTAAAATTTGAGAATGTATTTGTGGGTTATTTAGTTGAAGACTGTGATAAGTGACCAATAAAGATAATTTGTATCTTTATCTTGCTGCATAGGGTATTTTGGTGTACTTCTCTGTTAACTGCCTTTCTACTTTCTATTTACTTCTTAATTTACTACATGCTAGTCTACAAGGAAAGTCTCAGCTTGTTCAAGAGGAGTTATCGAAATTTGGTGATCAAATGGGGGAGAGTTCTGAAGGGACAAGAGCTGTAGCTTTGCAGCTCTGCCGTGAATTTGAAGATAAATTTCTTCAGCACATTGCAACTGGTGAGGTGAGTGATATTAATTTTATTTTAAGCTCTCTTTAATTGCTCTTTAGTAATATCACAATATGGATGTTGATTTCGTTCTTGTTGCTGCTCCAACGTAGGAGAATTGGTAATATGAACCTTTTTTTGTGTGTTTGTATGACACAGATCTTCTTAGTTCCAAAATGCCTACGTTAATGGACAATTAAATAATAGGTGGAAAGATACCAAACTTTCTGTTCTGGAAGAATTTTGAAACTATGATGTAATTAAGTTTACTTCACAAGTAAAAGTGAACTTTATTTAATGAAAACATTTAAAGACTTTCGAATTCAATTGTGAAATTAAAATGTAATTTTCTTTGTTTAGCACTTATCTTTTTGGCCCTTGTTCTCTCTTGGAAAGCTATCCTTGTATATTTTACTTTTCATACGGAGTAAGAAGTTGGTAAGACTTTTACGTTTTTGAATTAAAATTAAAATTGAAATTAGTTTAAATTATTAATAAAACCATTCTTCTAAAATACCTCATATCTCAACAATTAAGGGTTTTTTGTGGGGGGCGGGGGGTACATTTGAGTGTGTTTCAACCAAAGATTTTATTAAGTTCAAAACAAGAAAAAGAAAATCCTCAGCTTAATGTAGTTTCTAATTTTCTAGTCCAATATTTGTCATCGTTTGTCCTTTCATCAAGGTAGTTTGTATGATGACCTGATAACTTTTCTTCTAATATAAAATAATACCTCACTCTGAATGATTATCCCGGCTCATACATTGAAGTGGTGCAACAATTTCTTTAATTAGGGGGTCTAAGTTGCATCTAACGATTTTCAATTTTAGGGTGCTGGTTGGAAAATTGTTGCTAGTTTCGAGGGAAACTTTCCAAACAGAATCAAGCAGCTCCCTCTAGACAGACATTTTGATATCAACAATGTCAAGAGGGTATGTTCTTGTGTGCTTTTCCTCATCAGTTCTGTTCTTCTGGCATTGAATATTTTGTTTTACGTTTAGATTTTATCTATATTTTGTAATTTTTTAAAATTTTCTTTTGATTATTTTGCAACAGATTGTGTTAGAAGCTGATGGGTATCAACCATATTTGATATCCCCTGAAAAGGGTTTGCGATCTTTAATAAAAGGTGTTCTAGAGCTTGCAAAAGAACCATCTCGTCTTTGTGTTGATGAGGTAAACCTTACTGGATTTGGTTCTTTAATTGGTTGGCCTTTTCCCTTCGTCATACGAAGTTCATTTCTCATGCCCGGAACAAATTAAAGAGAATTTGCATATTTAAGTTTGATCTCTGTCATCTCATTTGCACATTCATTGTCTATGACTTTATATCAGGGATTGAATTACTGACCCGTTTACCACACCTTTTCTTTTAAAAAAAATTTAAAAGTTTGTTTTCATCTACCTTGCCAAATATGAAAGAAGCCACATGTTCATCTTTTAGCTCATTCTGCTACAGAGAAACTTACAGAGTTCTTTCTTGGTTGATAAAAAAAGGTTCATCGCGTTCTAGTGGATATAGTTTCTGCTGCTGCAAATTCTACACCAGGTCTTGGAAGATACCCACCTTTCAAGAGAGAGGTATGAGACACAAGTTTGTATAGTTTCTAATGTCATACTGCTCTTTATTCCTTTTGAAGAAAATATGGTATACGTGTATAGCATGTTCTTTGGCCCTGTGCCTCTATATATAAAAGTATCATCAATTTTCTTGAAGATTGTCGCTCTCGCAAGTGCTGCATTAGATGGATTTAAGAATGAAGCGAAGAAAATGGTAGTTGCACTGGTTGACATGGAGCGGGCTTTTGTGCCTCCACAACATTTTATCCGATTGGTACAGAGGAGGTACTTCTATCAACCTCCCCCTATGTTTTCCTGAACCCACATAATTTAAACTTAGCATTGAAAAATCATTTATATTTTCCTTATAACATAATTTCAATGTATTTTGTATGAGTTAGGATGGAGAGGCAGCGTCGAGAGGAGGAAGTGAAATATAAATCGTCAAAGAAAGGTCAGGAGGCAGAGCAAGCAATATTAAACAGGGTATACAATCTCTTCCGCTTCAAATTACACATAATTGATATAATATTTAGTTTTCTATCACTTTTCCATGCATGTTTACCATAAGCATCTTGCTAATTATTTTTCTCTTTTCTCTTTCCTTGTATTATTTTGGGTCAGGCAACTAGTCCTCAAACTGGTGGAAGTAGCGGAAGCCTGAAATCCATGAAGGAAAAACCAGGCAAAGAGGACAAAGAAGTACAGGAAACTTCTGGTTTGAAAACTGCAGGTCCAGAAGGGGAAATAACAGCAGGTATGCACTTGTTGTGTACTTTATCAGTTCTGCTAAATGTTAGCAGGCTTCTCCATTTGTTCTGGTGCAATTGATGCGCATTACTTTATGGAAATTTCGAATTTTCGTAAGTTATTAAAACATCTAGTCTTGCTGTGAAACTTTTGTTGGTTGAGGTGAGGAACCAAACCAGGACACTTGAGTTACTAATTTATGCTAGTAGATCTACTTTTGTCTCTGTGATTGGGGGCCAAAATATGTACAGACTCATGTCTTAGGAAATTGATGGAGCTTGAGTTTGAATGTTTATCGGGGGCTTTTAGGGGCACTGAGTTGACATAGGATGTGTAGATTTCATGTCTGTGGAGTTCATGTCTGTGTTTGGGGTGCAGAGATGAGTTCTTATGTCGAGGGTATCTGATGCAATTTATTGAATTTTAAATAATATGTTTTCTTATACTTATTTTTATTAATTTTTTTTCCAATAGTTTTACCTATCTTTGCTTGAAAAAAATATGGTTTGCACTCTGTTCTTTTGTTTTCTTCTTTCTTTTTGGTAATAAACATGTAAAGTTGGTGGGCCAAACAATGAGTTGGTATATTATACTAACTCAACTCATCTCATGTTGAGTTAGTGTTTTGGAATAATGAAAAATGATTTCAAGGACTATTCTGTTGAAGATTTGAGTTGCAAGCCTCCATGTAAATATATAAACATAAACACATTGTCACACTCACAAAGACAACTAAATGTACTGTCAAGGTAGCACAAATTGAATCATTCTTTTCTTTATTTTATATTGTTAATAATTTTTTAAAGCTTTGGTGATTTTACTAATGGGCCATCTAGACAATCCTATCTCTTGGTATATCACATTACATCGGGAGCTTTTATGACTTTGGGAGATGGGTGGAGAACTAATTTTAGAGTTGTTTTCAAATATAGCAAAATGAACCGAAATATTTACAAATATAGCAAAATGTCACTGTCTATCAATGATAAACAATGATTGTTTGCTATATTTGTAAAATATTTTCATCAGTTTTTTCATTTAAAATAATTAGCCTTAATCTTATTCTAGAGATTTTATGAGGCCAAAAGATAACTATGCTTAGAGGCACAAACCTCCATGATATGAGATGTAAACTTTGAAGCTTAGATTTTATGCCTCACTGAAAAACCAGCATCAGTTCTTGGCTTTACAAGCCTTTTCTTTTCAAAACCTCAATTATCTAATTTCTCATCTGGATAGTCTGTCAGATTATCAGATGCTTGGTTAAACATTTCATTCCCTATATTGTAAGGCCAGTCAGAAGTATCTATTTTTGTTTCTATGATGACACGAGTTAACTATGAAATTTTCAAATATGCTAGGTTTTCTGTTAAAGAAAAGTGCCAAAACAAGTGGATGGAGTAAAAGATGGTTTGTTCTAAATGAGAAGACCGGAAAGGTATGCATATTTTTCTTTTATTATTTCCATTAGCTATTATGTACAGTTCTGAAGGCTCGAAGAATGTTCACGTTGTAGATTTTCTTTTCCATTACTCAAATAACTAGTGAATCAAATCCCTTTGGTTATGGTATGAAGTAGTTGCATATGATATTATTTTGAACCATATCTTATCTACAAGTACTAGTGAACCAAATCTCTTTGGTTATGTATAGTATGCAGTAGTTGCATATGATTATATTTGAATTATTTGCTAAGAAATGTTCTGATATTTTGATACGCTGTTAGCTTTTTCACCTTTCGTTCGTGTGCTCATCCTGTTGCTTTATATCTCGAGAAACTTTGTGGGTACTTCAACCACTTTGAAATTCTTTTGATGATCTAAGGTGTGGGTTATGATTGTGGCTCTATCTTAAGTTTTAAGATGGCTTCTTGTATACTATATCTAATTCGTAATGTGGGTCAAATTATGAAAGGAAATCTGTGTATTTCTTTGTGTAACTGTTGCTGATTATCTGTCTACCATCTAATCAAAGAATAGTTCTTACAAAATTTTCCTTTCTTATGTCAGCTTGGTTACACTAAGAAGCAAGAGGAGAGACATTTCCGTGGTGTGATCACTTTGGAGGTACGAAGAACCATTGGTTCAGGGATTATTAAGTTTTCTAGTTCTAGATGTGGTCGAGCATACTAAACTTTTCTCAGAAAGTCACTTTTTAAACTATAATTTTTAACTATGTATTCTTTTAGCCAGTAACATCATTTTTTAGGGATAAGAGCTAGTCGACTAAAGATATTATCGATACTATCATTCATAATGCCTTTTTTTGGTGCAAGGATATAGCTATACATAGTCATAATTTTCTTTTCTTTTGCAAATTGGAAACAATTTTTGCATACCCGTTGATTGGGTTCCTCATGTACTCTTGAATATCTTTTGGATACTTCATTTAATCAATGAAATTATTTCTTATTAAAAAAAAGTTGTTTTTGAAGGTAGCATAATGTGTATAGATATTTTGATAACAGACATCAGTTAATGAAATGAAACAATATAACTAAAAGGGGTGAGTTGGATATTCATCGGCAAAGGCTAACATAATAGTTAAAAAGTTCCGCTTAATATTTATCAGATATTCGGAGAAGTTCTATGAACAAGGCTATCTGGATTGCATGAAGCCAAATCTTTTCTTAGTTGGTGTAAACTATATCAATTAGTTACTTGGATTAAGAGCTGGAATTGAAACTAGCATGCAATTCGCCATTTACAGAAAAATATTACTATTAATACATAGCTGCACCATCTATATTCCCATTTAAAATTTGTGCGTATAGTTGCATTATTGAGGATATATTAATTCATCTTGGTGAAGAACCTTTCTTGGCTTTGTATAAGAGCAACTTTTCTCCAATGATATAGAATTTTTCTTATTCTTTCTTTTTGCCAATGCCACCTTCATCACCTCTATCATAGCTGATGCTCAATTTAGTCAATGCCTGGGTGGGTAGCTGATCTTTTGAATAACTATGGTGCAATATTTGAGTAATCTTCTCTGTCATAAATAACTTTGCAGGAATGTAATGTTGAGGAGGCTTCAGATGAGGAAGAAGCTTCTTCTAAGAGTTCAAAGGATAAGAAAGCTAATGGACCAGATTCTGGAAAAGGTCTCGTCTTCAAGATCACGAGCAAGGTTGCATATAAAACCGTTCTTAAAGGTTTGTTCTCTGTTAATTTTGATTCAATAATTCGGTAATTGGGAGTGTATCCTTCAGTTAATTTGTTTTTCTGTTTCATGTAACAACTGATTCATCTCTTTTCAGCACATAACGCTGTTGTCTTGAAGGCTGAAAATATGGCTGACAAGCTTGAATGGATGAATAAGATACGAAGTATTATTCAACCTTCCAGAGGACAGATGAAGGGTCCTGAAAGTGGTCTTCCGATGCGGCATAGTCTTTCGGATGGTTCTCTTGTAAGTTACCAACTTGCATCAGTTTCTTTATAACAAGTTCTTGATATTAGCAACTTCTGAGGAGCCAACGGGTTATTTTTGCTTTATAAGATTTTGTTCTTCAAATAATCCACTTTTTAAATTGTAAATTATGCATTTGTTAATTTGGAAAAACAAGTGACTGTTTAGCAACATTGATTTCACTTGATCAAGGATACAATGAATAGAAGACCCGTTGATCCTGAAGAGGAACTACGGTGGATGTCCCAAGAAGTTCGTGGCTATGTTGAAGCTGTCTTGAACAGTTTGGCTGCGAATGTCCCAAAAGTAAGCTTGTGTTCAATCAGTTTGCTCTGCTTATCAATACACTCCTCTTTGCTGTGCGATGAGTTTTAATTTAATATCTTTCTGGTTGGTTGGTTGAACTGAGCAGGCAGTTGTACTCTGCCAAGTTGAGAAAGCCAAGGAAGATATGTTAAATCAGTTGTATAGTTCCATCAGGTGAATCCAATTCTGCTTGTTTTTTCTACATTTGTTAATCTATCTGTGATTGTGGCATTTCTATTTCCAGCTTTAATTTGCTAATGATTTAGAAAATCATGTTTTATGCTTCGATAGTGCTCACAGCACAACAAGGATAGAGGAGCTACTTCTCGAGGATCACAATGTAAAGAATAAGAGAGAGCGTTGCCAAAAACAATCATCTCTTCTTTCTAAATTGCTACGCCAACTCAGCGTACATGACAACCGAGCAGCTGCTGCAGCCAACTGGTCCGATAGCGGTGCAGGTATTCAATCAATAGCTTTCATTTATGTTTGTTTCTTACATATCTTTGTCATGAATCTTACTCTACAGTTAGTCGGTTTACATAGACTCGATTCCTTGGAGCTTGATTTTTATTTTAGTTTATATTGAACAACTCTTTTCTTTTCTTTGCAGAAAGCAGTCCGAAAATGAGTGCTTCATCAGGTGAAGACTGGAAATCTGCGTTTGACGCTGCAGCCAATGGTCGTGCGAACTACAATAGAACTTCATCCAATGGTCATAGTCGACGTTATAGTGATCCAGATCAAAATGGGGATTTGAACTCACGTTCAAGTTCCAACAGTCGTCGCACTCCGAACCGGATGCCTCCACCCCCTCCCCCATCTTCGGGTTCAAAGTACTTTTAGCTGGACTGAGTTTATACAATTTGACATTTTGCTTATCTTCATCAATATTTTTTTTGTCGGGTGGCACGCCAGAGTTTGGGTACTCCAATCTTCTTACATTCATATGTTTCTACTAGTCCGATACCGGGGTGAGTCCGTGACCAGTAGACTTCCCTTTGGAATCTGGAAAGAAGATTAGGGGTGTACATAGAAATCAAAGCTCCATATTAGCTTCCAGAGGTCGACCTTGCCCCATGTTACGATATTCGACTCAAGAAAGTATCCTTGAAATCTCCCAATATATTCTTATTCCTTCACATTCATAATATTCACGTCTTGAGATTTTGTTTTCCTTCTTTATTGTTTGCACCCATTTTTGGACACTAATGTATTTGTCTTGTGGTGATAGTGATCCCAATCTCAAACATATACTCTCCTTTGATGGCATTGTAACAATTGTATACTTTTCATTTAAAAAAAGAAGAAGAGGAGACTGGTAAATCTTTTCGAGGGTTTAAATTCAAATGCTCTGCCCAATTCCCCTTTTCTGATTTTGTTTTTAGGTAAATTTACCTCTTCTTCAAAGATATTCGTAGTGATTGCTATATGTTAAACATGTTGGTTTGGTTGCTTATGATTCTCCCTACCTTCTAGATTATAACATTAAGCCAATACAACGATATAAAAAGATATATAGCTATACTAACTTTGAGTGATAGGAAAAAATAGGATTTGGATGGGATATGGTAAGAGATAATTCCTTAAGAATTTGTTTCAATTCTTTATATAAGCAAATTATTTTGTCATTTTTAATATAATAACAATAACAAACCATCCATATTTAACAAAGCAAATCAAATCAAAGGCAGATTTTGCCATTTTCCCAATATTTATATTTTGTGTTGACTATGCCATTTAATTTTATTTATTTATCAATAATACAAAAGTTATCATTAGTATAACTTTTCAATGTTCAAATCGAATCGCAATGATCTCCCGCTAGTTATATAGCTTTTCGTTGATATCTTCCCCTTCTTCGGTTGGTAGATCTTTGATTTTCTTTAGTTCATCCTTTTGTCTTGAGATCACATCCTTGTTAAGTGGGATTCATACATAATGATATTGAAGTAATTTTGTTAGCCATCTTTAGGCTGCATTCAAACGCAAAGGAATCGCAACTTCCTTTTTCTCCTGCTCTTCTTCAAGCTATACAACGATCTTCTGTTTACGTCCTCGTTTTCTCTAAGAACTGAACCTTCGAAATGGCGTTTGGAAGATTGTTGGATGTAAAAACATGAATAGTGACCGGACGTTCGTCTTGCCGCTTTTCTACCATGTAGGTCCATCAGATGTCCGAAAGCACAGAAAATCAAAGAACTCTCCAACAAGATGAATTCCAAAGATGGAGGGACGATCTCACAGAAATTGCTAATTCATCTGGTGTGGTTTCCACACAGACTGGTAATCTTCAAACTTCCTTTTCATATTTTGTTTTGTCACTCCCCATTATTACTTTGCAAACTAAATTATATTTATGTCGACGATTTCAAACTAACTGGAAGGCCCATTTTGTGAGTGATTTTAGGTCAAAATCATCATCATCACCGTTATTATTACTTTGAGAAGGTAGGTCAAATCATTTAATTATGTTTACTTCTTACAGTATATTGTATTTTGATGTTTGGTTTCAAGTTTTTGGAAGTGTTTGATTTAGTTAAAAATGTTTAAAATTATTAGTGCTGTTTTCTTTACAAGTAAATTTGATGGTTATCCCCTTCTTGAGAACGAAAGAGAAAATTCTGGTAAAAATAAAGGACATAAACTACCAGATTTACAAAAGAAGCTTCTATATCTCAAGTTATGCAGGAAGAGAATCTTCAAAGATAGGCAATGTGGAAGGAAGGGGTTGCTTATTGTTCTTGGTGATATTGATTACATAGAACAATTAGAGAATTTAGTAGGAGAACGCATTCAGTTCGGAGTAGGAAGTAGAACCATCATAAGGACTAGAAATAGACAACTTCTTACTAATAAGGTGGCAAAAGAGCAATTGAGTACTGATGTGGAAGCTTTGCTTCACTTTAGCTCTCAAGGTTTTAGGTTCCGAAAAAACGTGGAAAGTGCATTAAAATGTTTGAGAGAGTAGTAAAACTAAGCTTTGAAGCAAGGGAGAGAATGCTAAATATGCTACCTCAATATGGAATGCTTGCGGCAGTGTCAAGCATGGTGCCATTTCTGTACTCAGCATCATCAAGTGTCATATTTCTTAGAAGCAATTTTGAACTCTGGATGCATGCCTTCATTCAAGAGATCTGAAAAGCACATGTTTCAGAAATACTGTAAGTCTTTCTTAATTAATTTAATGCATATAACAAAATAAATTCCTGTTATAAAAGTGGCAAATTTAAAAATCCATTAGAAAATCGTCTATGGATCGAAAACGAAAAGGTGAAACTATCTCTTTTTTCAAAATATCTGCGTGTAATCGTTCCCTTAATTTTTAGGTTTTCAACTCTACTTTTTTCTTCCTTTGCTCGACGTATTCAAATCTCGTTTTGAACATAGATCTCATTATCTTTGAAGGTAGAGTTCCTCTCTCCATGCTTTTCAGTCTATTAGTAAGCAAATATATTTCTTCTTTGAGTCTGTCTATTCAGATAGAACTTAGCATAGTATATATCTTATACTATATAATATATATATATATATAATTTATACTATACTTTCATTAACTATAACATTTTTTTCAATTTCACTTGGGTGAACATGTATTTTTTTTTCAACATCAAACATATTGAACATAAATTAATTGTTTTTACACTATAGTCGGCAACTGTTGGCTTTTTTGCCCTTAATCTCAAATTAATTTATTTTAATTATTCAATTAATTTATGTTTTGATGATAACAAATCTGATTTTTTTTATTGACGATTTTATTAATTTGAATAGACCATATCGTAGAGCTTGGAAAAATGATTCTAACGCCTCTTGAATCACCCAAATCGAAGTTCAAATGAAGAAAATATTGCTAAAAAAGAAAAATACCGACGTGGCGACCAAATATTCAATTTGAACCAATTAGACAAACGCCCGTTGGAGCAATGTAGCTTTTTGTTATGTTTTATTGGCTTTTATAAAGAAAATGAATTTAAAAAGAAAATGACTTTAATATTATTATTATTTCCTTGTGTTTAACGGCTAGTTTTTTTAAAAAATGGTGAAGTTGTTTTATTGGTTTTTTTTTAAACAAAATATTTTGAAAAGACATATTATTATATTATTATTTGTATTGTGTCTAACGGCTAATAAAGTTTGAATTTCAACCATTCATTTTTCTTTTACTTATATCTAATGATCCAAAATGATTTTGAATTTATCTTTCATCTCTTTTTAAATACTTCACTTTTCCCAAATTTTAAAAGAAAAGATCATTAAATCTTTACGATGCTCAAGCAAAAAGTCAACATTGTTATTCTCTCTAAAGCTTCCAATTTTTATTCTTTTCATCTTATTCTTGAGAGCTTCTTATTGTATTGTGAGGATTAAATTTGTGAGCTTCAAATTGTATACTCACTCTTTTAGAGAGTTTTCTTTTGTGTGATTTAAAAACTTCAACATATTGTAACGGTTGGATCCTAACCCGTCGAAAGGATCGAGTTTACTCTTGAACCCGAAAAAGAAGCCAGAATCGGTTTGGCTCAAATCCGTGGAACCGAAAAAGGAGCCAGAATCGATTCGGCTCAAATCCGTGGAAAGAGTCCAAAGAAGATTTTCAATCAAAATCCCAGGAGGTGCTTAGGAAAGTGGATGTAGGTTGAGTTTAACCGGTCTTATTCTCTAACTCTTTTCTAATTATTTTTTAATTTAATTTTAGTTACATATTCTTATTGGTTGAGTTTGATTGTATACTTCCATTCATATATTTTTATCAATCTTGTTATTTAACAAAGTTTACAAAATTCTTTATTTAAATTTAAAAAATATCTAATTGGCTGATTTTACTTTCAAAAGTTTATTTAAACCCTATTCACCCCTCTAGGGTTGCCAAAGTTTATTTAAACCCTATTCACCCCTCTAGGGTTGCCATACCGATCCAACAGTAACTCCATTTTAGGCTAATATACAATGTTTTTTTATAACTAATGTTTAAACGAACGAATGTAGTGAACTATATTTTTAGAAATGGACAACTCAGACCCATCTAAACTTATTTTGCTTTTTATTAAGTTCTTAATAAGAAAAAAAGTAGCACGTCTGTTTATGTTAAAAGAACATATGAATATGTTTTTTTCACTAGTTTTACCATTTGCAATAATTTTTAAACAAAATTAAAACTGACTACATATTAATCATCATTTTATAACATGTGAATATGTTTTCTAAATTTAGAGTGAAAATGCTAGTGGGTAAATGATAATTTTATTGTTTAACAATATTTATAATAAACAAGTAGAGGAGATTGTTTATAGTCGTAGCAATAACATTAATATACCAAAATATTTACAATATAACAAAATATCTTGATAATATATTATTTATTACTATTAAATTTTACAATATTAAATATTTTCAACAATTTTATCATTTAAAACAAAGTATAGAAACTACAATTGAACAAATTGTGAAGTATATGTATTAAAATAATATTGAAAAATTGTGAAGTATATATACTAAAATAATATTGAAAAATTGTGCTTAGTGACAATTTGAGTTTAAGATTTGCAAACTTGTCGTGTACTTTTTTCATTTTGCAAATATGACAAGATTTGCAAATATGATAAAAGACAAGTCCGATCTAATGCACTTATTTATAGATATAAATGGTGAAAATGACAAAATATTAAGAACTAAATTAAGTAAATATGCCTAATGGCACTCGGATAAATAAAGTAATGCAACAATTTTGTAAATAAATGGATTTTTATTAGTTTTAAGGCTAAAAAATCTAGACACTTTTTTGGTAGACATTTGAGACAAGAAAAAGTCATTATAGTTCACGATAATAATAGTTTGTGTTTGAGATGTAAATTATTTAAATTTGAATTATAATAATATACATTTGAATTATAATAATATACATTTTTACAAAACTATATATTTTTCTTTACCCAATTTTTTTAGCAAAAATTAAATTCAAATATTTGATATATCAACTATGTAACTATGTATCAAGCGTGGTATCAAATGTGGACAAAGTGTATATTAAACGTATAACATGTGTATCAACTACGTATGAAATGCCTATTAGAAAAGTATCAAATGTATAACATAGGTGTATCAAAATAAACATGAGTAACTTATCAAGTATATATTTAAGCTCACTAAAATATCTTTAATTTAATAAATGATATCAAATTTATGTAGGAAATTCAAACCAAACCACATCTATGCTAAGTTATTTAACGATAAAAAAGAGCTATATTGGGCACATTTGGTAGACAAAATTTGCAAGTGTGGATACATTAATTACTTGCTAATGAAACTACAAACTACAAAAGAATGAGAATGAAGATGCTACAACTCAGCAGCAACAAAATCCAGGAAGAAATCATACCAAAATTCCCAGATTTACTCTTCTTTTCCACACTTCTTGTTCTTCTATAAACACTAACCATCACATCTATGAACACTCTTATCACTCCAAATAATAAAAAAACAATACATACAAAAGCCATCATACCCCCTTGGTTCTCTTCAGCATTCTGTTTCTCCCTAACCTTATTCATCTCAGATCTACGAATAACAAACAAACAAACAAACGCTTGCTCACTTTTCAATTGTTTGCCTTTGAAAACTTAATCGTTTTGAGAAAAATTGAAGTGTTTGTCAAACCAACACTAAAAATAGCTTTTTTGAAATCGTTTTTATCAAAAGAATTTAAGTAGATAAATCTTTTTCTTGATTTCAAGAACAAAGATAAAATAATGAAGCAAAGGTTAGGGGTTAACCTGAGAATTGCATTGTCTCTGAGTAGATTTTCCAACTGCAGAGAAATAAAGGACCTCCAAGAAATGAGATCATTAACATCTTTGCCCTGAAAACACAACATTTGAATATGTAAATTGAAGATTAGGGAGTTCAATCTTGAATAATAATTAACTTAGAATCATATGAAGGTAAGAAATTTAACATACAATGCTCTCCTGGACTCTGAGGAGATTCCTTATGTCTTCACGACTCTTCTCAACGAGTATGTCGTTCTCTCGAATGTCGTCATTGAACTGTTTGAAAATATTTCCATATTTGGAATGTAGTTCTTCCAAATACCGCTCCAGGATAGACAAGTTTAAATCAGATGAGCGAACTTTCTGCATTAGTATCTTCAGAACAGTGTCCCCAGGCATCCTGCCTGCTTGATGATGATGGCGCAGTTCTTGAAACCTATCCGGTACATCTTGTTTAACAAAGTCCTCTACGATATCAGCGTCGTTCCTTAAAGAGGATACTTCTCCATCGTAGTTATGATGCTCGTTCTTGTACTTTGTTTTTGGTTCATTATCGGCAGGAAGTCCTGTTGATATAATGGTATTGTCGTGAACCGAAACCAAATCCTCCAGCATTTCCTCGACGGCATCCAATCCATAAGCTTCAAAGACACTTAGTGTGCAGTAGAATTCTGAACCATGATGACTTAGAAGTCTTAGTTTCAGGTACCTCACCCATTTTGGCTCCTTTAGGGCAAACCTTTGAGCATGCTTTGCATTTGCAGCAGTGAAGTTTCCAAGTTTTATCCAAACATCTGTAGGATAAATCGAACTTCCAAGAAGCTCAAATTCCTTCAAATTGGAAGAGTGGTGCTCAAAATTAGCAATTTTAATAGTACGCACTAATGTTTCTTCAGAGAGTTCTAAGGTAACAAATTTTTCCTCAGCAGAACATGGATTTCTGAGGTACTTGTCCGTGTCCCGTTCTAATATATTTGAGGCTCCCTTGGCTTCCTTGTTAAATTCCAATACCTTTGATCCCTTTGAAGCTGCTGCATAGTTGTATTCTGCACCGCTAGGCTCTAACCTATGAAAAGTACTTTCCACTTGACCAGTTCTGGTTTTGGTTTCTGAGATAAATGCTCTGCTTTTGAAAACTTCAAGACCAAGGGGTAAAACATGAGATAGGCGATCAAAATTTAGAGTATCAGTTTGAAAATTCCCTCCTAAGCCATTATCATTCTTCACGTCAGGCAGCTCTCCAAATGAAAGCAAATTTACTTTCTCATCAAAATTGTCATCTTTTTCATTTTCTTCACGAACAAAGTTAGCGTCATCAAAGGCTCTGGATTTTGCACTGTCTATGAACTGATCCTTTAAAAGGACAACCGAACAATTCTTATTCTGATGGCTTTCAGAAATTATTTCAGAATGCTTGTAATTTTCATACTTGGATTCATTCCAAGTTGATATGCTATCTTGTAGATAGGTGCAGCCATCTAAATAACAAATAGAGTCGAGCATAAGTAAGTTATTCAATTACACGACCGTGTTGTTGACTAAGAAAAGAGGAAATCTATTATGCAATATTCCATGTATAATTTAAAAGTAATTACAGTGATAGAAACAGGATCTGCAGACGTCAAATGCCAGAAAGAAGGTGTAGACGTTGCAACACACATTTTTCCCCAGAAAATATTACCTTTTGTCCTATGGTTTTATAACTTCTTTTGTGGTAACTTTAATTAAGGTTTTATTCAGTAGTATTGTTTTAGCAGAAACAATTAGATCCTTGTTTCCTAAGAAGTGTGACAAACCATTGAAACCAAATGATACAGCCTAGTTTGAAATCTCTGCAAGCTATCAAATACTTTATACCCCAACTCCTAAATAAAAACAAGAGAAGAACAGCAAAGTCATTTATAAAACCGACAAGCATACTAATCTAAGGAAAAACCCAAATACTGATCGATGACTCAAATTCAATAATAAAAAATCAAGGAGAAGCCATCCAATTCCAAATCACCATGAAAGAAATGTATCATGCAAATATATTCAATTTCTGTATCATGTGCAAAACAATTTATAATCGAACTGAAAGTTTTAGTGGTGTGGTGACTGACATCTCAAATATGAAGAAAACAAACGCTATACCCATAATATTAAAACAAAATTGTATAATAGAAAACTTCCTTAAATTAGATTCTCAGATCATTGTAAATAAAAAGAAAGGTAAAGAAAGTTCAGTTAGATGCTGACCTTTACGACTGTTGCTCTGTCTGATCCATAAGCTAAAGAGGAAGAATAGCCCCCACAACACAAATATTAAGGATAGAAATAACATATACAAGCGATTCCTCCCATTGGTAGTTTTCTCTAAAGCTCTTCTCTGCAGAAGAGCTCTACGTGATCGCTGCATCTCACATCAATTCAGGCCACTAATCATCCAGTGCCCGTGCCTAAGAATATAGGAAAAGGAGTATTCTGCACGAAATAAATCATGAGCTAACATTAATACTCACTTTCCAAACACATGAGCAATGATATAGAATTATCCAGATGTAACAAAAAGGAGAAGATTAGTTATAAACAAATATCCAAGCCAGGCATGTTACAGCAGAATGTTGTGTCTATTTCAAGTCACACCTTTGATAAAGAAAACGGTAGCTTTTGTAACAGCTTCGTAATTTCATACTTGAGAAGAAACGAAAATTAATCAGATTAGAATTATGAATTTAAAATTATGCAATGCACTCCAAGGTTCATGAGAAATATAATAGATCATTGATAGCTAGTCTTAAAAAATTCAGCAGCAACATTAATAACAAATTTTCAATTTCTAAATAAATTGTAAAGAAGAACTAAATTTCGAACACATAGTACTTCACCGTCAAATCATGAAAACATCCGGAGAAATTCGTATAGGAAACGATGATCTCGTTTACTGGAAATGAAAAGTTCTCGACAAAATAAATAAAGATCTTGGCAGCTAAGCAAACAACTCCTTTTTATGCAAAAGAAACACCGTCCCACCAAAACCGGATGGTGTCGTGGCCACATCTAAGAGGATTCCTAAAGTTAAAGATTGAGATGAATTATAAGAGCTTCCAATTGATCATCACCAGGTTGTGATGGTGTCGGTAAACCAATTGAACAATCAGACACTAATTAATTTCAACGTATCACGTCGCACATAAATAAGAATCATTTCATAATTAATAAACATTTCACACAGACGATCACAGATTCATTAAAGAACAGAACGGAGGAATGGGAAAAACTAGAATCCAAAATCGATGAGAGTTGATAGAAATGTAGTGACAGAAATCGCATGCAAACCTTGAATTGCAGTCGGCATCGGGAATCTGTAAACGGAAAAGCAATGAAGGAAGAGAAGAAAAGAAATTGAGAGAAAATGAGGTGTGAAGTTGAAGGAAAGAGAATTAATGGAAGATAAAAGCATAGATTGACCTGATTGAAGGTAATCAAGATTAGCGTATCCGCCTCATGTTAGGAGCGTCGTCAAGATTAGCGTTCCATGATCGAAATCATCGATTTCGTTTTCATTTGAAAACAGTTCCATTCCACAATTTCAAATCCAATCGTCTCTCTCTAAATTTCTCATTTCAACTGTTCATCCTCTCTCTCTAAAACTTCAAAATCTAAATTATATTTCCCTCCATACGTAAGCAAAGCACCACTTAACTCTACTCTTTACCCTCTTCCTCTTCCTCTTCTTCCCATTCTTCCCACCAATTACATCATTCTTTTATTTTTGAACTTTTCATTTTATTGTTTGTTTTTTCATCTTTATTTCGATTATAACTCCATTTTTTTATAGAAAAATCATACTATATTCTAAGAATGAAAACTATATATAAATCTCTCTTATGTACATTTTACATTATTGTTTAGTCATTTTAATTTGTAAAATTTTCATTTACATCAACTATTTAAAAAGGTTTATTTATGAGTTTATTTGAAGATTAAAAATTAATACGAAATGAGATGATTGAAGCTCACCGACAACCAATCAAAGTCTGACACGTACAACGAAATCTGAGGTGGCAAATAACGTATTTGACTACGCCATGCCACCCGCATTCATTTTCATATTTACTTTTTCATTTATTCAAAATGTGGAGTTTAGATATAACTTTACGCCTAATTTTTGGTTTCTTATTTATTAAAACAACGAATGATTTAAATCATTTCCAAATATTCATTTTTTAAAATATTTCAAATTCATGTTTATTAATCATTCCGATAATTCTACAAATTACATTTGGAAAATATAAAATTGATATGATTGGTTTAAAGTATGAAAATTAAAAATTACTTGGGAATGTACACTTTATGTTTGGTGGAATTAGGCGGCAAATTTTTGTTTAATTTTATAAAACGAACCGACTTTTAAGTTAAAATATACTGAGATTGATAATATTTAATTTGAGGAAGATTACACTAATACTTTACACACTAAATTTGTTTATTCAAAAACTTGTTTATTTTCTTTTTTAATTTAATCTTCAATATACTTTTCATTATAAATTTATATTAAAATTGGTTCAGATTAGTTATAGTTTTTTCTTTCTTCTTCTTTTCATTTTTAGTTATAGCATTATCTTAAATTTTTGTAATTTTCTTATATGTATATATATTCAATAGTTTTGCCATTTCTAATAATTTTTTTTCTCAATTTACACTATGAATTTTGAAAGGATATTAAGTGATTTTTTTATTGTTGAATTTTATTTTAAGTATATAAATACTTCAATCAAAATAATTATTAAAAGCCAACCTAACTTTGACATTCAAATCTTAATTAGGAGTAGTTGACATGTATTATTTCCTTTCAATTTAGACATTTAGCTAATATATTGTTTTATAGAGTAGATCAAAATATCTTACCGACTTTAGTTCCGTTAAGAAAAATAAAGTCTTACATTAGCTAGTGAAGTGAGAGAGATCTATGGTATATAATTAGAATGAGTCTAAAACGAAACTACGAAAGTTTCTTTGTGTTTATTAATTGGTATAGAATCATAGTCTAAATCTAATTTTATATTGAAGATGTACTTAGGTTGGTTAGGACTTAGAACAAATATAGACTATATAACTTATTAAGAATCTCTTTAATTAATACATCTAAACTAGTTTAGAAAGTAAAGTAATATGAACTACATAAACTTTTGCTTTGATTTAAAAAGATTAATTTAAAGTAATAGAATGAAAGAGGTTTGATCTTACATACATACTAGAAAAATCTAATAAAATAAAACTTGATAATTCAAATTGTTAGAACAATCAACGACACTTTTACAAATACGTGATATTGTCCACTTTAAACGTAGATCTATATAGCTTAGCAAGAGGAATTGTAATAATTAGTTCCATTTACCTAAATTGAGAGTAGCAAAAAGAGAATATCTTACCAAAGACATTGCATCTTCTATAGGAAAAATGGACTTCTTGGTGACCCATTGAAAGTAGCAATGATCGTCAAAGGTCCAAGGAATGGTTTATATGGTGGTAGTGGTACCATTCTAGCTAGAAGTCAAGTTCTACAAATTTCATAACTTTGGTTTTGGTCGCATCATTTTTTAATGAATTTAAACGTAAGTTTACCTTTTCAAGTGTCGGTAATTTTGAAAAAAACTGTAATGCTTTGCAAGTCAAACAACTTTATTTTCAAAGGTTCTTAAAATATTGTTATCAAAATAATATTTAAACAAAATTCCCTTTTGAGAAAATATTATATTTTTCAAGGTCAAACAAACCTTTTGTTGAGGATCTTAATTCATTTAAGATTAAAGATAGATGAAAACATCTTTATTCCTCTTTATTTATTTGCTTATTAGTATTTCTTTTCTTTATTTATTTGTTTGTTTTTTCTGTTCTTAGTTAGCACTCAATAAATTTTAATATAATGGTCTTGTTTACATTTTCGGTATTCGATGATCATCTTTCCAAACATGAAAATTGTTCGTTATTTTTTAACCAATTTTGATCGATACTAACTTTAAAAAGCCAATTTTAAGATTTATCAAAAGTATTGCAAGACTAATTTTTAACAACTACCAAAAGAAAATAAAAATTAGAAAAATGATAATCCTACGTAATTTAACTAAATTACATGATACAATAGAATTCAATAATTCACATAAAATTTGTACTATTAAAATCAAAATTAAACCATACAATCCATTTATTATAACAAAAAGATCTACAAGAAATTAAACTAATAGCTTTTTTTTGGGGGGAGATCAATTGAGTATAGGATGAATTACCTTTTTTAATTAATGTTGGAAGATAGTCCATGAGCTCATGTTATTTGCTCTAAATTTCACAATATTATTGAATAGAGAAGAGAAGGAACGTCACTCTTGCAAACCTCAAGAACAGAAAAAGAAGAAAATTGTCACAAATTCATTCAATTTGCTAATAGTGTTTCTTAAATTGGTTGATTATAAATATTACAAATGATGAATAAAATGAACTCTTTTTATACCACTCGTAAATATATATATTGATCTTTCTTAAAAGAGAGAAAATAAATGAGTATATGTACACATACCATTGAAGATGAATAATAAATAGAGTTACATGCATCTAGAAAGCATCTCCAAATAATGTAACTAAGGATATCTACACACACATCAGGGATCTGCCTTGTATTGGAAACAATATTATTGGTGTCTTATCCACGTCTATATCATACTATTTCTTACCCATGAATTTGAACCAACAAAATTGATGGAAAAAAATAAGATAAAAGGAAAATATGTGGAATAAAAATTGGACTTTAGTTCCGATAAGTTGATTTAATCTTTAACTTATATCATCTTAAGATAGATTTTATGTTTTTTTTTTTTTTTTTTTTTTTTTTTGGTTTAACAAATGAGATTCAATTGAAAAATAGCAAAAGGTTAAGTCTTGCCCAATCACGGCAAAGGTAAGGAAGAGAAAATTTTGAAGTGAAAACAAGAGGTTGGTTTTATTGTATGCGAGGCTCACTAACTTTTACGAATAGAGTGAATTATATTTGATTTAAAGTGAGGTAGGATCAATTTTGACAAACTCATCCAAATAGAATACATTTATGAATTATGGAAGTGGATAATATATAATGTAAATTGAGTTGGGATGAGTGTAATAATACAAATCTAGGGATTGAAGCAATAAAAGAGTTCGACCATAATAGAAGTTGTGAAAGTAAAGCTAAAAAATGTGCATTTACCTCCAAAGTCCCACATGGCCTTTCCATTAAGTTGTATGGGTGACAGGTGTGACCTTCCAATCATCATTTCAACGGTCAACAACTGTGGCCGACGCCATCACCTTCAACACCTTCTTCAACACCTTCACGGCTTCACCTCCCTCCCTCTTCTTTTATTTCTCTAAATTCCCACTTTCACTCTCATCTCATTGAGTCATTTCATTAATCATGAACGTCTCTTCTTTTTTCGCTCTTCCATTTCTCCTTCTCTTTTTCAACCTTGTTTCCACCTGTCATGTCGCCGACCAGAAAGCTCTTCTTGCTTTCAAGTCCGCCATTACTGCCGACCCCTCCGGCATTTTGTCCTCATGGAAGCCTGGGGTCGACTGCTGTACTTGGGATGGAGTCACTTGCTCCGTCCCCAATCGCGTCACCAGTCTCAGCCTCTACGGCCAACTAGACCGCCCCAATGCCTTTCTCTCCGGCACCATCTCCAACTCCCTCTCCAACCTCCCTTACTTGGACGGAATCTATCTTGTTAACCTTCGTAACATTTCAGGTCCTTTTCCACTTTCTCTCTTCAAACTCCCTAAACTACTCTTTGTGTACATCGAGAACAATAAGCTTTCAGGTCAATTACCGGCCGCTATAGGAAATATGAGCCAACTTGAGGCATTTAGTGTTCAAGGTAACAGATTCACTGGTCCTATTCCCAGTTCGATTTCCAAAATGACTCGCCTGACTCAGCTTATACTCGGTAGCAACCTTCTCACTGGATCCATACCCATTGGAATCAAGCAACTCAAAAGTCTGACGTTCCTCAGCCTCGAACGGAATCGATTCACCGGTGCTGTTCCGGATATTTGGGGATCGTTTCCGGAGTTGAGGATTCTCAGACTTTCACACAATAAACTCACCGGCAAAATTCCGCGTTCAATTTCATCCCTGGCTCCGAAGCTTAGTTATCTAGAGTTAGGGCACAATTTGATAACAGGAAATATTCCTGATTTTCTTGGAAATTTTAGGGCTCTGGATACACTCGATCTCTCATCCAATTACATCTCTGGAGTTGTGCCGAAAAGCTTCAGAAATTTGACGAAAATATTCAACCTGGATCTGTCTCGGAATTCGCTGGTGGATCCGTTCCCGGAGTTGTTTGTGAAAGGGATCGAGTCGTTGGATTTATCTTACAACAAATTTCATCTGGGGAAAATTCCGAAATGGGTGACGTCGTCGCCGATTATATACTCTTTGAAATTGGCGAAATGTGGGATCAAAATGAAGCTGGACGATTGGAAGCCGACTGAAACGTTTTTCTACGATTACATTGATTTATCGGAGAACGAAATTTGGGGGAGTCCGGTGGGATTGTTGAACCGGACGGATTACTTGGTCGGATTTTGGGGAGCCGGAAACAAGTTGAATTTTAAGCTGCAGGATTTGAGGATAGTGAAGAGCTTGAAGTACTTGGATTTGTCGAGAAATGTGGTGTTCGGTAAAGTACCCGGCGGGGTGGTGGGGCTGAAAAACTTGAATGTGAGCTACAACCATTTGTGTGGCCTGCTTCCGGCGACGAAGTTCCCGGCTACGTCGTTTGTGGGAAACGATTGCTTGTGTGGGCCGCCGCTGCCGGCGTGCAAATGAGGGAGAGATGATGACAACGATGACTGTGGAATTTAAAAGCGACGCGTAGTTTTGATATTAACATTGGGCTTCAGGAACCGCACCGAATGCGATAAAAAAGGCATTTTGGAAGAGATTATGTGGGGGAACGTCACGTAGGTGTAAGGATTATATTATTATGGATCTTTATTATATCAAACTCAAACTAGTAGCTATCCATATCATCTTTTATATGATACCAAGTTTGTAGCCAAATCAAGAGAGGGTGGGATAGGACCTCTACCAAAGAGGTTTATGCTTTGATAATTAATATGTAAATAGGCATGTGTTTTGTGAAATCCAATAACCTACCTTAAGCTTGAATCAATTCACATATGCTAATAAATAAGATTTCAACTCAAAACATTGATTTTTGAAGAGGCACAACCACGGTACCATCGGCAGAATTTAGTAATAATAAAACATTATTTAATATATATTGTAATGTTACGCTTCAAAATTAATATTAAAATACAAATTTTGGAAATGTTAGAACCATATGTCCCTTTGCTCCTTACTAGATCTCTCCTTGTTTAGGTAGATTCAAAAGAAGATATAAATAAAACACATTATTGAAACGAACATACAAATAAAACATAATAGTCAAAAGTTTCAACATAATAGTCAAAAGTTTCAACTCATCTACTAGTGTAGACTACGAATGATTTATATCTTAAATAAACATATAAGAAATAGTCTAAAAATTAGTTTAATACAAAATTAAAATAATAAATATAAATATTTCAAAATCTTATTAAAAATACATTTTGTTCAAAAGAAATTATTAAAAATACAGTTTTTGAAAAAATTATTAAAAACACTTTTTTTTAAAAAAAAAGTTCTTAAAAATACATTTTTTTCAAAAGTTATTAAAAATACTTTTTTTTTTCAAATTCTAACTAACAAATATTAACAACTCTTTAATTATATATTTTCGAAAGCTTAGTAAATAAATATATAGAGATTTATTAAAGATAGATATAATTAGTTTATAACTTTAAAATAATATAAAGATATTTTAAATCTAACTAAACAACATATTATGAATTACTTAAATGATATATATTTTCAAAATCTTATTAAATAAATCTATAAAGAGTGAGTTATGATGTAGTAGAAGATTAAGGATAAAAATTTCACTGACATATAGAAAATATTTGGTGCAAAATTTTCCAGCAAATAAATGACTAAGATTAGGATATAATGTAATGACCAATTAAGCAAAATATACATTGTTTCATAAATTTAGTCATCCAATATAAAATCTTATTTATCTCAAAATTAGGGATAAATTTGAGGGCGAAAATTGAGAGGTTGGTTTGGGTGAGAGCTCTTTTAATTTGAGATTTTAGAGCAATTGGGAATGAGAAGATTGGAAGGTATCATCAAGATCAAGAGTCCCTTTTTGTCACCTCCAATCAAACCAAATCATATTACCAAAATATATGATCACAAAATAATACTATCTCACCATGCTTGAAGTTCATTTGCTTCTCAAATTTATCCAAAAAAACACCATAAATGATAAACTTTCAATCTTCATTCATCTCCATGAATTACTAAAACTAAACAAACACTTCTTCGGGGGTGCACATGTCTATTATCCATTGAATCTGTAAAATCTTATCATACAAAATTCTAAAAAGTACAGTTGGTGTGGAAGAGGCTTACATATTCATCATTTACACACAAATCATCGCAAAAAGAAAGAAAGAAAGAAAGAAAGAAAGAAAGAAAAACTACCTATGAACTTCACATTTACATACTATGTTGCACACAACCAGACCTCCAACATCTCAAAATAGTTTAGATTTTCATGAATACAAGAAACTTCATCTCATACTCATGGCAGGCCAAGAATTTGCACCTCCACCTGTCAATGGACCTCTCACCACAGGCACCCGTCTCACCACCGAAAAGGCCTCATTCAAACGTGCAGCCCGATCTGCAAAGTGTGATACCCTCTACAAAAATTTGTGTACCAGTATTAAGTTTTTGCCATCATTCAATCAAGTTTTCCAGAGTATGAAATGAATTTGTATGCATATGGGAAGGGGGACAAAGCCTCATTTTTCCCTCGTAATGAGAAAGTTATACATCACAAAAGTCAATAAGCCTATAGGTAGGCTTGAAAGCTTCTAGTTCTAACCCAGGCTAATTGACCCACTAACAAGATTTCATTCGATAATCCAACTGCATCTCAGTCTTTAAAAGTTTTAATGGGTTCTACTATGCTTTCAAATTTATTTTCGTCATCTCAATCATCGCGAATTGGCTTATGGTAGATAAAGAACATGGGTATAGGAAGGAATGTCTTTAAACCCATGTTGGTCACCTACCTAACGAGTTTTCTTTACACCTAAATATTATAGGGTTAGATAAAGCTTTCCCGTGAGTTAAGTCGAGACGTGTATAAGTCTAACCCTAACTACAAATATAAACAAACCAGAAGGGTTTGATTCTATATGCCCCTCGTGTTTAGGCATTAAATCATCTGAAGTTCCTTTTCCAAATGTTCTAACAAAGGTAGGAAAAAACGTATAATGGCACTACTAAAGGAATCAAGTTTCTTGGCACTGGCTACAGGGCTTCTTTAGCCACAAATAATGAAAATAAGGTAGTTCCAGAAGTAAACAACAAATTTTGGTTAGTTTCTACAAGTCCATCATCTTTGTGCATCTTACCACATTGTTCATAAAATTGTGCCATGTTGAAAATTTCTTATTTCTTTTATAAAATATTTTAATTATTTGTTTGATGTGAATAATGGAAAGAGCTGCATAATGATACAAGGGTGGCACTTGCCTGTGCAATCCAGAAGATAGTGCACATCAATTTCAACACAAAAAGCACAATTAAAAGAGAGGATTTATGATGGATCACAGGTGCTCCAATGTCAATCAAAGAAATTGCATTGAGAGGAGAGTTATTCTATTGAAACAATCACAAGCTTAGAAAAACACCATCTCAATCACAAGAACCACATCCCATAAAACAAATGAGGTTGCTTGGAATTGAACTGGATCTCCAAATATGTTTAACACCGATTGATTCAAAACTACGTTGCTTACTTCCAAAAGGGGTATTAAACGAAAGAAGTTCTCCCAAGGATGACAAAAATATGGTAATCGAAAGACGCAATAACTAACCTTATCATTCACCGCAATCTTCGAGTGAAGGCTTTTAGCTTTCCTCTTCATCTTGTACAATTTACGTCCCAATATCATCATTCCCATGAAAGCAGCAGCCACAGAAAAGGACCATGCAGGGCTAGCCCTTAAAAAGCAATACCTCAAAACCTGAAAAGGAACCTTCCACCACACAGCTTTCGTCCTCTGTGCCTCTAACTCACCAGATTTTGCCTCAACTTTCACTTCTTCTACCGCCATTGCCACATCTATTTTCTCACTCGAATCTTCATCTTCATTGTTCGAAATATCATTTACACTCTCTATATGATCGCTGCCTGCATCGTTCTCTTTTCCATCGTCTCCAGATTTCATTGCAAATGACTCGTTTCCACTCCAATTAGAATAAGTGTCGTCCAAAATCTCATCTTGGCTCTCACTTTCTTCTCTAGGTTCTTCGGATTCCGTCGGGTCATACGTGTCCTTCACACGAAGCAGTTCATCTCTGGCAACAAGAGGAGAGCCTTTCAATTCACCATCATCGGTCTCCCGTCTATCCAAATTCTCGTCCTCGATTGAAATTTCTTCGAACCCAGCTACGCTTTTCGTAATACCTAAAGGACCGTTCTCGTGAGATTGGTTCAATTCACATTCGCCCAAAAGGTCGTCTCCCAAGTCAGACCCAAATTCACTCGTATTCTTACGACAACTCCGAATCTCCGAACCAGAATCAACGGAGCTGAGGTTTTCTATCTCGACCAAACACCCATTAGTTACAGTAAACTTCAGGGGAGTTTTTGGACTCGATTCGTGATTACGAAGAGAGAAGTAATCCAAACAGATTGTGCTTTCGGTGCCCGAATCGCCTTCAAATTCCTTCGAAAACGTCGAGTTCGAATAGGGAAGATTGGAAGAGTAGGGTTGGGGGAAAGTGGGGTCATACTCATGGAGAAGCTCCCAATCGTGGAACTCGTCGTCCATGGCGGTGGGTTATGGAGAATCAGAGTGGGAAAAGGGCAAAACGCTATCCGTAATCTTTGTTTGAAAGGAAATGATGAGAAGGAATTGATAGGCCCACAGAAAAAAAAGGTCGTTTTTATGGGTAACCCAACAAAAGGGGAACGGCAGTTATTCCTTTTTCGTCGTTGCCGGGAGATCACTCTTTCTCCACCGTCCACTGTTTTTGTTACAAATGAAAAACATCTTTATTCCTCTTCTTACACAGCTTTCCGTTTCATAATAATTCTATAACAGAATCTCTATAAAATAAAATTCAATCAAAATTTTCAACCTACAAATTTGTGAGCTTCAATAAAATTATCTCAATTACAATTAAACTAAATCCCTTGTGAAAATCCTTCCAATTCTTCTTAAACAACGAACCTAGGAAATTTGATCAATAATAAAAGCATCTAAACGTAATTTTGTGTATAGATTCCATTCTAACCAATGGTGATACAGGAATAAACAACCAAGAAAAGAAAGGAATTCAGCCACTAATGTCAACAAGTATAAAACAAAAATGGGTTAGGGTTGTCAAACACAGCCCAAATGAAAAGTGAGCCACACTAAAATTCTTAAATATTGACACTTGAGTTCATATCAGTATAAAAAAATTTCTGTAAAAATAGTTGTTTCCAATTTTAGATTGAAGAAGACAAGCTCTGCCATTTTGCAATAGCAATGTTATCGATCAAGGGGTGAGGCGTTTCTTGAGTTCGTCAATGATGGTGCTTCTGGAAATTGTTACTTCTTCAAAGGTTTCCACGTTTTTCAACTTCACAATCCCTTCACTCACTTCACGTTCCCCTAAAAATACTATCCAAGGGATTCTCGACTCTTTCGCACGATCGATATGTTTCATTACTCTTTTATTGACCAGGAATTCAACATTAAGTTTTGCACCCCACATCTCACTTGCAAGCTCCGCTGCTAGTGTCAAATCATCTCCCAGTATGCTCACTAAAACGTCAGTCTTAGTCGCCCGAACAGCCTGCAAAATCCCAACAGTTGAATAGGGCTTGTTTGGAATGACTAAAAAAAATGTTTTTCAAAGAAGTCATTTCTATATAATCTCTTTGGATGGAAACTATTTAAAATAGTACACTTAGAGTTTCAAAAAAGATTTTCAACTTTTCCAAAATGACTTTACTTGAAAAGTTAAACTAAACCTACCCTAATTTTTATATGTCCAAACCTTAACGGTGGTATTGTGGAAATGTGATGACTTAGAGTTTTGAGTTTCATTTTAACGTTTAACTATAGGAGAAGCACATACCTCTAAAATCTCCATTGATAAACATTTCATTTTTAGTTTTTGTTTTTTGAAAATTAAGCTTCTAAACAACACTACTCCCACTATCATGAGTTTCTTTATTTGCTATCTACCTCTGAACCACGTTTTCAAAATCCTTTTCATATTTTGAGACTACAATTAATTTCTAGCCTAAAAAAAAAAAAAAAAAGAAAACCCTAAAATGTTCAAATTTTGCCTTAAAGAAAGGTGAAGACCATTGTAAAGAAACGGTCAGGAGAAAAACCCATAAAAAATCAAATGGTCAGCAAACAAAATCAAACTCATTACCTTGTTTTGATCTTTCAAAATTTGTTCCATAATAACAAGAACTCGCTCAATACCAAGACTGATACCAACTGCTGGGATCTGCTTGGAGCCAAACATTCCAATAAGGTTGTCAAATCGTCCACCAGCAGCAATAGATCCAACCTGAGAATATAAATGATTTGCTAATTAAATCCTCAAAGAATCCAAATAAAATATGTATTAGTGGGCAGCAAGATAACACGTTGATAGCTTTATACATCATTGCAGGTACTGTAACCAAGGAGAAATAATCTTAGATAGCAGAAAGAATTGTCATTAGAAGTCAATGAAGTATCATATTGTTGCATAACTAAAAACAAGTCCATGCCTCAAAATACTTTCCCTGGTGTAAATTTCACAAATACATAAAGAAGTTGATCCGTTACCATCCACAACAACAAACAGTTACTTATTCATAAAGAGCAACGACAGGATCTTGAAACAAGTAGCAATAACAAGTCAATGCCAATAACTCCATGGTCAGTAGCATAACAAGTCAAAAACAAAAATGGTAGAGACAGGCATGATTATAACATATAGAAACTTACCTGGGTGCCACCTTTAAAAATAGCTTCATAAATTACTCCAGTGTAGTAATCAAGTCCTCTGGCAAGACTCAAGTCAAATACCACTTTATCAATACACTTTGACTTTTCTAGAGCACTGAACAAAATATCTAATTCACTCAATGCATCAGAAGATCCTTTATTTTGTAGTAACGCGCTTTGCTCCTGTTTAAGCTTAGATAATAAGTCTAATGGATGTCCCCTTTCCTTCACAAAATTACCAATTCTTTCAGCTACCTCCACGGTCAACCCCTTTTCCTCCACCTAGGAAGTAAAAGTTAATTATAATCAAGTACAATAACTCCATTATTGTTACGGCCAAGATGGATGATAAATAATGCAGAACTAGGAAAAAGGATTAAGGTAAGAGTTTATCAAAGACTTTTGGCCCAGGTGAAATGCAATTATGTAAATATGTTAGAAGACATAATTTTAAAAAACTAAAGATATCACGAAGGGAATGCAGAAAGAGGCAGGCTTGCTTAATAATAAGATTGTGATAGACAGTTTATTTAAATTACCATTTCTCTTTTTATCTGGTCAAACGATTGCTTGTCTAACTTGTCAATACTAGAACATATGGTTCTAAACTTTTCAGGTGGTACTCCACAAATTTCTAACATTCCATCCAATAGCTTTCGATGATTCAATTTTATCTGCAAAAGAGTATGGGTACAAAATAAATTAGGTCAATGGTAACAATATGAATAGACTGAAGCAACTCAATGTTATAGAAAGGGAATCTAGGAATCCAATCCACTCTAAGAATATGATAACTAGGGCAAATGCACTTATAATATATTTGTTTGTTGTTTTGCGACATAGTTGCTGAGGCATCATAATTATTCAAAATACTAAAAGTTCATAAAAATAGACATCAAACAAACAAAAAACAATGAGTTGTGTTCAGCAGAACAATTAATCAAAAAGGTTACCTCGTATTCCCCGATGTTCAGTTCATCAAGTAGCTCTGTTAGTATCTTGATAACCTCAAAATCTGGCCCCATCTTTTCATAGTGACCAGCAATATCCAAATCACATTGATAAAATTCACGGTATCTTCCTTTAGATGGGTTGTCCCTTCTATAAACTTTTGCTATTTGATACCTTTTGAATGATGTTAAACCATTCATGGCCACATACCTAGCAAACGGAACAGTCAAGTCGTATCTAAGCGAATAGAGCTCCCCACCCTGTAAACAAACTGTGAAAGAAATTACAATGATGGAGAACCAGAAAAGAATTGATTACTTAATACCGAAAGGATTAGAGAACCTTGACATAAGGATTGAATGTTAACATTCTTGAAAATGCTCAACATCATTTAAAGTCATGCTTGCAAATAGCATTAATAAGGCAACAGATACAAGAACTACTTAAAAATAAAGTTCCAAAAATATCAACAATCAACTATCATTAGTCTCAGCGACAGATAAAAATAATTCAGTTAATTGGTAATTATGTAATTATTTCACGAAACATGAATAGATGCTTAGGATGAAGGGAGGAATAATTTTAACTAAACAGCTCAACAATATATCTTTTAAAATTTGAAAAGAAAGATATGGTGGTTCCATTAGCACAAGTAAGAACATCTATTATAACCTGATCGGCCAGATCAAAAATCAGCTTGGAATCTTCTCCATATTTCCCTGTGAGAGTTTCTCTCAACTCAAAAGCTGGAGTATCCAAGGTTGTGGCACCATGCCGCTCAAAAACGCTCTCTATAATTGAAAATGCTTGCTTTCTAATTGTCATTTGCTCTTTCGCAAAATCCCGAGTCCCCTAACATGAAAGTGACAGCAAATGAGTTAAATTAACAAACACCTTACTTGAGTTAGAAAGAGAGAAAAAAAACAATAAAATATTAAATCAAACCAAAGGGTCACCGAATAAACAAAAGAGTTAAGCAGAAGCATAAATAAAACAATGCACAAGCCTATATCTTTAACCTATCAAACGAAAAGGAATGTTTTACTTTCCATATTATTTTCTAAATTTGAGACTTCTAAAAGAAACAAAAAATTCCCCAGTTCCATTCATAAAATATAATTGGGGCGAGCAGTAACAATCGATCTTCATGAGCCTTTGCCATTAACCAACTCACAAAAAAAAACAAATAAATAAACAAAGATGTTACTTTTGTTCACAATATATAAGGGTGTGGAAGCAAACCTCTGACTTCAAGGTTCATAGTGTACAACCACTATGTCAGTTGAACTATGCTCATTTTGGAAACAAAAGTTCTACTTAAAGCATACCAAAGCTTTCAGTCTTATCAAAAAATAAAAATATTAACAAATATGCCTTGGAATTGTAAGGAAGTTGAATAGCAAGACATGGCATACTGATTTGTGACTACAGAGAGAAAACTATTGTCATCATATTGACGGTACACAGAGAAACATAAGTAAGCACAGTTGGATTCTATATGTGTGTGTGTGTATATATATCTAGTGCTTGACAGTAAAATATTGTTTCCTTTCAACTACTGCCCGCAATGTTTTCAAAACAAGCTACTAAAATAAGGCATAATTTTTTTTTTTTTCTAAAAAAAGGATAAGAAGCATAATATTAAAAAAAACACAATCAAACAAATAGAATGATCACTTGTCAGAGATTCAGTTTGAGTAACAATATCATGTGTTACAAAAGTTTTAAGTGGTCGAAGGAACTATCTATGATAATTACAAAGGTGACATAGAACGAACCAAATAATTAAAATATAATATGGATAATTGTAGTTATTTTGATGTGTATTTGCTGATGGGGTATTAAATAAGTACTTAGTAAAGCCTCTATTTTTAACATTTTTTAACGGATGGTAAAAGTATGATTCCATTGTTAGCACAACCTGAAATATGTGGGGGCATATGCAATTAAAGAAATAACGGCGGAGACAGAAGCTATAACAAAGGATGATAATATTATTCTAATGAGAGTCCACCTCCTTGACCAAAACAAGAGGAAGGCTAAATAACTTGGAATTTAGGTGAAGTTTTGACATATGTCATTACCTTGGGAAGCTTCGGTAGCCTCCTACTTTCGTTGCTTTCAACTATATCTTTGATTTTCTTCAATAGATTATCAAACCCGGAAGCCTTGGGATCCAAAAAGGATAAAAGATCTTTTACCAAGTTCTCCAATGACCCCAGACCACCGCCGTTACCCTGCAATTTATCTTTAATCGATTGAACAACCACACTAGTTCCTTTACCCAATACTGCTTTCTTCTTCTTCTCATTCTTTTTTACAACCTTCTCGTTAGCTTCATTCGTGCCAACATCTTGACCCTTACCTATTAACTCACCACCTTCAATTGTCAAGAGAGCTGCTGTAGCCTCCCAAGAGAAAATTTTCCATACAGTTACCAACAACACATTCACAGTATGGACAAACTCATCGTACTTCTCATCCAAAGACAATTCGCAGACAAGTTTGTATTCCTTTCTTAGACTCTCATTACTAGGGCATTCCCTAGCAAGCAAACTCGCCAAACTTGCCTTTATATTCTCGTCGCCACTTGAACCCAAAATCAACTTTCCTCTGTCCAAACTACATTTTCCCAAGTCCCACAACATGGCTGCAAATGACAACAATGCGGTCCGAGTGGTATCCTCAGTCCCAGAACTCAAAGATCCTCCTTTCCCAATTTTCACACTAGAGTTCAACTCAACCCGCATTCTTGAGTGCACCAACTTCGCTTGCTCTCTTAAGCATCCATGAACCTTTGGAATCTTAGAGATAGCTTCACTCTCAATCTTACCCACCAACTTAGATCCATTTAGAAGTACCTTCATATCATTGGCGACTCCTACCTCCTCCTTCGAGGCGAACCCATCACCCGAGTCCATCAAACTAAACGCAGACACATCAGCTTTAGACGCCTCGCAAGATATGCCAGCCACAGCATCGGCAACGGAAGATAATGCCGTTGATTGATGGTCCAACAACGCGCAAACTCCATTCAAAACATAACACGATTGCTTGAAAACGGATAACTCCTCATTGGTCACATCAAGTGATTCAAATTGTAAAGTTTCTGGTTTCGAATTAAGAGTCTCCGTAATTAGAACAGGAATAACCGAACGAATCCCTGAAGAGCTAGAAATGATAAGCTTGTTTAGGAGGACAACAAGGGACGCCCTGGCTTCTTCACGAGTTAGAAAATCGGGAATGAGGAGGTGGTGCTTAATGGATGCAGCATTTGGATTGTTGGATGAAGAAGAAAGCCTGTCGAGGGCCGATGAGTCAATCCGAACAAGAGCGAAGCCATGAGCAATGGCATAGACAGAGGAAGATGAAAGCGATGAACCCTTTCCTCCGAGTGTAATCACGGAGACCTCAGTAGGGTCTGCCATGGTGGATTAAAGGAGGAAGAAGGGTTGGACTGGGAGTGGAAGTGGGAGTGGCGGGAACGTTCGGAAATGGATTATGGCGATGGTTACTAGGGTTTAGGAGATGATGAAGGAGGCAATCGATGATATTGGGCGAGTTGACCAAAAGAAACCGCGCCCTTTGAACCGGACCGATATGCTCATTTACCCGCTTATTGTGTGTTCTATTTATATATATATATTTAGTAGAGCCATATTTTAATGGAAGACGTCGTCTCTTATTAAATGTATTTCAGACCAAAGTCTTGTAATATTTAAATTGAGTAGTACGCATGGTGGTAGCATTTGAATTTATACTTTAAAAGCCGTTCCGGGAAAGGATTAAGATCATCTTGTTTAGGACTTACGAATACGATAATCTTTGTTTGGATAAATGATCGTGTAAGAAGAATTATTAATTTTTTTAATTTATATTGTTGTATTATTTTTTTATAATCTTATGTAAATTTTGGAGGCTTTTATTCAAGCTTTTCGTGCTAATAAATTAATGGATATATTACATTCGAACAAATTATACCTCTTTTTTTAATTGATATTGTAAATGCAATATTGAGAAATCGTGTATCGATAACAATCGATTTAAACTAACGACTAGCAACATAATTGAATTGAAACGAAATGAAATTCGAAAAAAAGTATAATTATTAGTTGGAATATGTCGTTTAAACAGTAAAGTCAATTACATCATATATGATGCTAAGGCAGAAAAACAAAACAAAACAAATATGGGTCATGCGATCGAAGTTGACAAACAATCACGGGTTATCATGCAGAATGACCTAGGCGAGTTCATCTCATCGGACAGCTCCAAGAAGACTTTCATGACAGCCAGCTTATGTGTCATTACAATCATACATTGTGCACAATGCCTTCCTCCTGCCTAGCTATCTTCGGCCACTATGCAATGGTGGCCTTGAGTTGGTCATTCTCACAGTCCATGGCGTTGCAAATAACTTCGACAGTTTCGAAATTCTGTCATCCACGCTTCCTCTTGGATTCGTTGGAACACGACCTACAGTCACTGAACCTACAGGTCGTGTGCCTATCATGTCCTCGAGCGACATATGTTCATTCATGTGCTAAACATAGTGGGAAACTCCATATCCAATCCATCTTCTGGTTGAACTTCCTCGCTTCCGTCTAGCACATTAGACTCGACATCAATGAATGTTTCTGCATGGGCCCTCATCACGCGATCTTTTTCGAAGACGTACGACAACTCGTCGTAATGCGGGAAATGCTTGTTCAGTAGGCCTTTGGCTGCAGGATGCTTCTGTGAAAAAGTGGAAAAAATAAGAAGAAAAGAAGTCAATAAGTTTTTTTTATTATAATGATGTAAAAATTTCACGTTCACTTAGCTACTTACCCTAATCCAATTGTTGAAGACATCTCTCCACAATGATGCACTTAAGCTCGTTGTTTCAGTCGAAGCCACTGCACGTCGGGCCCCTCATTTTTGAAATTGTCTAGACCATTCTTTTCAGTAGCTTGATCCTGTTTTTTATAACAGTGGTCGATGTCAAACAGCATCCTGACCTTCGTCGAGGATGTCATTTCTTTGTTTTTATTTTTAGAAGCTTGTTTTCTTTAATCAATTCAACGTAGTTCTAAGTCTTACTTTTGTTCACTCTTCACCATCTCGTTCTCTATATCTCTTGGCCTCCTTTCTCTCGATCGTTCTCAAGATGAAAAGAGATTTGTCCTATGTTTATTTCATGCACCTTAAATTTTGGACTTTTTATTTTACTCGATTTGCAGCACATACACATAGTATTTTAATTTCATTTTCATATATTAAAACTAAGTTAATGTTTTCTTAAAAATGAATACATATTACCTACTATGATCATTTATATCTAAAAGTAAAACATATATAGGATAAAAAGCAATAAACATATATGCACGTTCCTTTGTTTAAGTAAGGAAACAATAATATTTAACAAGTCTTATCAGACAACTGGTCTCCATACTTGAATGGATGCAATCTTAACCTACCAATCCATGAGTTTATGAGCAAAGATTGAATCATTTGTCTCTCATATCTAAAGCATGTTACTTCCATTTTCCAAACAATACTTAAAAGCTTAGGGAAATCCAAGTCATCAACCAATGTAAGAAAATTTATCTCAGTAGATTCATCACATTGATCGATGCTGCAAATACAATTACAAAAAGGAACAATGTATGAACATTTTTTAATGTCAGGTAAATTATGTGCACATTGTCAATTGTCCCATATTGCATGCTAAAAAAAGTTAAATATAAGCACTAAGCGTTGTCATGCAAATGGTGATATTTCTCACCAGCTAAGCAATTCTCGTTGCATGATGCTGCTTATAAGCTACAAAATACTTTTCACTTCTTATTATACAAAAATTATGGATGAATGTTGGTTTCTGAATAAATATTTGCATAGACATAGACAGTCCAAAAAACGCTTTCAAACTACATTTGAAGTTATGACCAACATTAGTGTTTTGTCTGTTATTCGTTGAGCATTGGGAGAACCAAGTTCGAAAACTAACCAGTCACATCCTAGTTTGATAAATTCAAACCTCATAAATGGTAACTGCCTAACTAGGAGATGAATCATTAACTACCTTCGATGATGTGAGGGAAGAAGAATGTAGAGAACAACCTGAACAACTGTAACGCATCAAGAGCAGCTGCAACAATTTTCTTGTTATTCACCGAAGGCAAATTTAACAGATGTTTTTTTTGCAGATTCCTCTTATTTCTTCCAATAAACCTCAGTTGGGCCCTGGCTCCGATCTGATTGTTGATTTCAAGCAATGTGCTCTGCCAAAGTAAGAATCTTCACGTGCTTTTTCTTCCTGAGTTCGTGAGGAACTGGGCCAAACACTCTTGTCCCAATAGGTTGGCCTTGCTTATCCACGAGTACTACAGCATTATCATCAAACTTGACCTCACTTCCATCACAGCGGTCTTTTTGCATTGCAGCTCGCACAACCACACCGTACACAACCTTTCCTTTCTTCACTTTTCCATTGGGATGGGCTTCCTTCACTGATGCGACAATAGTGTCTCCTAGTCGCGCTCCTTTCTTTCCCTTCAAAGCTTGAATGCACATCACCTTTTTTGCCCCTGAATTGTCCACTACTTTTAGCACAGTTCTCATCTGTATGAAAGTTCTTTGTTGCTGCAACATATGATAGTACATAAGGTCAGACCAGAGGTTGATAGTAAGGTATTGATGTTTCATTAGTAGCATTTTATGCCGTTAGCAATTATTTAAAAACATTCAACATTTCTTTCCAAATTATTTTACGCCATCTTAAAATTTACAAATCAACCCACCCTTCATTTCAGTAGAAGCTCTTCAAGGTATTGATAATTATACATCGATGTGAAAAAAAATCGCATCATCAAATTTAAGCACGGACACGTTCACCAGAAAAGCTGAAATTTAGTTCACGAACACAGCTTCTATCATTTCTATTCCAGGAAAATACTTGCAAACAGCTGAATCTTGAACTAAACCCACATTACCCACACAAGTCTCATAACAAACTTCGGTGAGTTCTGCAAGAAAGCCATGTCTTCTAAATACCTATTTTATAACCATTTATCCCCTATATAGCAACCTTTAAATAAATAGTGACAAAGGCATGTAACTCTGTAATCCTCTCTTTTTAGGGTTAAAAATCAGATGGGTAGATTAAATTTCATAGAAGCAAACCTGCGTGATAAAACTGTTGCACACGGTCTCATTTGATGTGGTCAGTGAACCAGACAAATTGTTTCCAAGTCCTCCCAACAATGAACGACCAACTAGTTTAGTTTTTCAGAAACATTCAGCATGAAACAATGAGCTAAATGAGTTTCACGACAACTAGAAAAACAAAACTTAAATAAGACAAATAAAAGATTGAAATATCATAGCTAAGATAAATTTTACAACAAGGTGTACAGTGTGTACACAAATTATCAAGTTCAAACGGGCAATAATTATGAAAAAAACTAATTTGAGAATCATTTCAAACTAATTTTTTTTAATCACATATGGAACGATGTATAAATTCCACTTCTACTCAATAGTTCTATGTGATTTCTTGAGGGTCAAAAAACGGGAGGGAAAGTAGAGGCGACTAGCAGCTTATAAGTTCTGTGGATAGTTGATGACAACAGAAAACTAGCATTAAGGAGGTCCCCTCTCTTTTTAGCACATTGTCTCTTTTCACAAAATATGTTTCTTAACAAATAGAATAACTAAAAAAAGTATAACCTGAAAAGAATTCAAAAAACAAATCAGTAACAGTGAAACAGGATCAAACAAATATACATGTGAGCAAAAACAATTGAGAATCAGATTTTCATCTAGGTTCAACACAAGCAAAGGACTTCTAAAATATTAGGCTACAAAGCTTATAGCCGTAGCAGCTCCAAATCAATGAACTTAGTTTAAGTATCCATTGTGTCAGAAAATCACATACCACGTGAAAACTTTGAAGCAAAAGCAGAAGCCATATCTGAACTTTGGTCGCCAAAATTTAAGTTACTAATCCAGCACAATGAGGAAAAAACAACGACGAAGAATGGCAACAAGAACTTCGCAACTGCGGTTATGGTTTCGTCTAGGCCTGAAAAAAATTAAAATAGAGCTTATGACCCATCGTTCTAAATGGGCCACGCCCAAATACTCTCCCAATTGTGTATCTTAAGGAAGAATGCTTAAGATTAAATACTTTCATTCATGCATCTCAGTTGGCTTCCACATCAAAAGTCATCATGATGGTATCAATACTTTTTTGACCAATGTACCTTATATGTTTTCTCTCTAAACGCAATAATCAAAATTTTCTATCCAGTTTTACTTAAATGTTCATTTGGCATATTCCTTTTTAAAGTTTCAACAACACAAGCTTGATAAATATGGTTGTAATATCATCCCAAATTGACTTGGTTCGTTTTTTTTCCATCTCTATTTGTACCTATATTCATACATATTTCTATCAAATAAAAATTCAATATTGGAAATGGTATAGCACAAAAATAAAGTTTACAATCAAGAAACAAAGTTTATATGGTAGTGAAATTTTGACAACTCCCCAACTATCATTAACCCAGCCATTAAAACATAACATAAACCTTTTCAATCATAAACAGAGTATTTTTTTTATTATTATTGTTATCCTCGTTCTCTCCACGAGAAACCAAACCCATATTTGGATTTCTACTTGTCCTAGGAGATAGCTCTAACATTTTGTTCCAGCTTCTGATAATTCACTGTGGAAATTTTGATTACATAGCAATCAACCACCCCTTGTGGATCATCACACAAGTAATAAATGATTTATACACCACTGGTTTAACACTGTCCAGAGGCATTTTTCTTCAATGGAAAAATTACACCAACAAGTTCAGTTTCTACTGATGCCCTTTCCCTTAAAATATTTCCATGGTCTTAGCTTTAATAATAAATCATCCTTCCACTAGCTAATGCTCGGACGACAGTGTTCAAGAAGAAAAAAAAGCAAAATGGTTCATCAGATAAGCCAAAATAAACAAAGAAGGGAGAATTAAGCAGATTTGATAACAGTTCTTAAGAAAAACAACTCATTTGAACATATAGCACCTTCCTTTGAATTTCCCTGTAGGCTTGCAATATTCCCATAAATGAAGAGCAAGCTCATAAGAGAAAAAAAAGTAAAACAAATAAAACTTCCCAAACCCAGAAGAGAAAGAGGCGGAAAAGGAAAAAAAAAAAAAAAAGAACAGCTTAAGAGAGAGATCATTAAAAAGAAAAAACCCTCGTGAAGAAAACCCAGAACAAGAAACACAGAATCACAAAAGCATATTAAGCGACTAAAAACAATCAATCCTAAACCCTATATTTCAGAGAATTACGAATCCACAACGCCCGGATCTCCCTCATTACCAGATTCGGTCAATCACGTCTAGAAAAACAGAGCAACAAAATTGCTACCCTAAGAAAAGTAGTAAGGAAAAGGGCAAAACCAACGGACCTCAACACAAAGCAGCGGATGAAAAATCAGTGAGGTTTTTAAGTGAGGAAGAGAAAACGGAGAAGTAGAAAGAAGAGAAAATGGATTTTAAATCAATTTCTGTTCGTTAACAAAGAGAAGAGAATGGATTTTAAAAGGATTTCCTCACCGTGCTTGAATTTAGTACGATTTCAAAGAATTTAAAAGAAAATAACATAATTTTAACTTCATTGTTTTTTACGCAAATTATATACTGAATCAGTCTTCTATCGATTTTAAAAAAAAAATTCTATCTTATAAATATTTTAATTTATTTTACTATTTTTAAAACTATCTCTAAATATATTTATGAATAAAAGTTTAAATGCTTAAAAATTTTAAATCATCTTTTGGGTTCGAAACAAAATAATAAATTAGGTTAGGGTTAGAATTGAAGATCAAAATAAAATTTGCAAAAGAGAGAAAATAAAAAAACCGTTGACCACGAGACGTTAATGGTGGGAGAAGGGAACAAAGAGTGCCATAAAAATAGTGATACTAATGATAGGAACGATAAGAGAATGTTATAAGAACACAAATTTATAAAGAATTTGGTGGCTGATTTTTGTCTCTTGTGAACGGCCTTCCCTTACGTCTGAAAATATACCAAAATTATTACTAATTTGAAAGGATGATTCAATTGATTAACGATCACAAAATTCAAGAACTAAATCGATTCCTTTTCGAAAGTTTATAGATCAAATGTGATTTTTAAGTTAAATTTATGAACTTCGTAATATTTTTTACACAAAATTTAAACAAATTTTAAATTATCCTTTATACTAATTAAATAATTGCATGGTATTGATCAACCCTTCAACCAATAAGATAATAACATTACGAGTGCCTTTATATCTTTTTTTTTTATTACAATAATCGAGGTAGGAAGATTATTAGCGTTTACTGTTCTTCTTTTTATTAGCGTTCAACAACTATGCCTATTTTGATATTGATACTTTATCAATTAGACTAAACTTAAACTTCTTTTTACAACGTATACTCAGAAAAAACGAATTTATAACTTCAAAGTTAATAATACAAACATTACACAATTCAACAATGGTAGATTACAACTCAAACTCAACTCAACAAAATTTATACCATTATTCAAATCAGCCATATATACATTTTTTTTCTGCTGTATACCACTATATTTCAACTATATATATATATATAGTTTGATAAAAGAAGGTATAAAAATAAACAAAAACACCCATTTGGAAGTGGCAGTGTGGTAGTATACAGTATTTAATTCATTTATGTACAGCCCAAAAAGAACAAAAGGGGAAAAAAATAGTGTGTTTATGTGTAGTTGCTACAAAATTGTAGACAGAGGGATGAAAGTATTTGGCTTGTTATGTTAGCCAAGGGAAGTGTGTGTGATGCAGCAATAATAATAATAAACCATGAAGAACAAAATAAATTCAAAAGTGGTTGATTAATTTTAATATAAGTTAAATTAAATTTGATATTTACTTTAAACTAAATGGAAATGAAGAAGGGTTGAAGTTGGATGAGCATGACTGTGACATCATCCATGTTTCCTCTTCTAAATGACATTTCCATTAGCATTTTGCATGCCTTCATGCCTTCATCATTATTCTTCTCATCTCCCATTTCCCTCATTACTTCATCCACTGCCTCTTGATCTTTTACCTGATATATATATATTTATTTAATAATTAAACATTTTTAATGCAATTAATTAATTATACAAACAAATTAATAAAAGCTAATTTATCCTACATTTCGATTATTAAGCTTTCATATTTTTTTTATTTTATCTTGTAAATGGTCATTGTAGTTTTTTTTTTAATTACTTATTTGCCAGGAAATAATCCAAATCTATCTGTATACAAATTAAACCATCAAATCTATCTTATGAGAATTAAAACTGTTGTTAAAGATTATTATATATGGTTTTATTAGTTGGATAGCAATTTCGGTTTAATTCCTTATTTTTAAAATTCATGTTGTTTTTTCTGTCAATTTCCTTCATGACTTCCATTTTTCTCGAAAGGATTGAATTCTTAAGACAAAATATTATATAACAGTTTCTTAACAAAAATATATTATTTGAAAGTTTACATTAAAATTGAAAAAGTAAAACAATAGAGAATAATGGGTCAAAATTTAGACCAATAAATATATACATCAAGCAGAATAGAATAAGATTAAGAAAAGGGCAGTTAAGCACAATAAAGATGGAAGACCAAAACAATATATAAGTGTTGATTTTTGTTTGGTTTTAGTAGAAAGTATGAATTGAAATTTGCTATAGGGCATATTATTTTGATATCAATGACTATCACCACAGAATTTGCTAATAAATAGTGGTAAAATGTGATATTTGTTAAAATTCTTTTATTAGTATTATTATGTGCATGGATTGTTTCTTCTTGACTAAGCAAAAGAATAATATTGTGTGGGGGAGAAGTCGTCATTTCCATCTTGAAATCTTCTCGTATTCTCATTTTAATTAGTCGTTTAGTTTCTTTCTTTTATTTGAAGTTTGAATTCAAAAGAATAAAATGGTGTGAAGAAGAAGAAGAAAGGAAGAAAGGAAGAAAGGAAGAAAGCAGTGATCAAAGAGAATACCTTATCCCACAGTCCATCAGACGCCATTATCAAGAACTCGCAATCAGGAGTTAGAGGAAGACGATGAATTTCAGGCTCTGAAATCACCCATTCTTTCAAATGCAAATCTCCAATGGCCCTCGACACCGCCAACGATCCTTGAACTCTCCACACTCCATTTTTGCACTCCACAAACCCTCCCTGCAGCAAAACATGGACAACACAATTCAATTCAATTCAACTTTCTTTTTTTTTTTTCTTTTTGTTTACGGATCAGATCATCATCAACAATTTTGATTCCTTCCACTCACCGACTTCTCTATCCGGACCCGCTCTTCTTCTCGACACAGTCGGTGCTGCTTCGTTAATGGCGTCGCCACCCCGTTTCTGCTCAATACTACTCGACAATCTCCGACGTTTGCCACATGAAGCTCGCCGTTTTTCACCAGCACGCTCGCCGCACAGGCTCCACTACCGACGCCCTGCAATGAATCGACGGTAGGCCAATTGTTTTTATCCAATTTTCAGTTGCACTAGAATTTATGTGAAAAAGTTCAATCAATTGTTTACCTGACCTGACTAAGGAACTCCTCGTCTGTGCGTTTGTGACCCCTGCGAATTGCGGATTCGATTGCCTTTTCTTCCTCACCAGCAATTTTCTCAAGAGCGTTTATGATGTTCTTCCCTAAATGTTCCACCACGTAATCGGCGGCATCCCGACCGCCATGTCCGTCCACTACAGCGAAGAAAGCCTGCTTTTCATTTCGAAATTATGATCAGTCTCTCCAAACAAAGTAAAACCAATGATGAATAATTTCAATTCTTCGATCAGGTTATAAGAATCAGAAGTCAGAAGAACTATTGCAACTATAAAATTACCTGTTTGGAATCTCCGCAAATATCAAGCATAACTCCATAAGCATCCTCCAACGTTTCTCGCCTTCCTTTCTTGGTCGCCAAACAGTAATCTCTGCCTTGGACATGGAATTCCTGAATCTCCATTTTCTTCCTGAGTTTTGAAAATTCGGGTCCAGGACAATATTCCGGCAGCACCAGCTTTGCAGGTCTTTTCCTAAACTTATTAGAAGCCCCAAGAGGCTTCGCCATTGTTAAAGAATCCGCCCCTTCCATAAACATTTTGGGCGGAATTAGGGTGGTGTTGGTGTAATCTTGTGGTTGCTCGTGTGTTTTGTTGGGAGGCAGAGCATTTTGTTGGGAGGGATTATTGTGAGTTCGGAGGAGCATATGGGTAAGCCAAGAAATAGGAGTAGGAGTAGGAGGAGGGGGAGGAGGAGGAAAAGCAGGGGAAGAAGGAGAATAGAGAGAAATGGCCATGGGGAGGGCTTTGGTTAATAAGCCATGAAGAGAACAAAAAAGGAGAGAGAGAATGGAAAATGCCCATAAGAATTCTTGCAAATCCAACATTGGAATAGAAGCAATTGAAATGGGAAAGGAGAGAGTATGTATGATTGAGTATGGGAAATGGGAATGAAGAAAGAAGGAAGAAAAAATGTGGGGAAATGAAAATTGATGGGTCAAACTTCAAAGGAGAAGTTGATAAAAAGAAAAATCCAATGAAAGCGTGAATCACAATTTTAGCAATCAATGGGAGCCTTTTGAATGTTTCAATATCAAAGGGGAAAGCTCCTTTGTTGTTAATCAATAATCATCATCATTCACAAATTAAAAAGGGAAGGTGGAAGCGTTCAAAGCCACTATTTTTCTACTTTTCTATTTTTCCTTTTTAAATCTCTTGATTGATTTCATTTACTTTTTAGGTTCCATTTTCCCATTCAAATCGGGATTCTATTCAGTTGACTTGGTTTTGTTTAACATTGATATGTCCTATCCATTTTAATTAATCAGGATTTAATTCGTAAATACATCCACGTAACCACATTTAGATGTGCATTTCCTTTTGTTTTTTTTTAATGGTTCATCAATTTTTCATTCAACCACAAACATAAACTAAAGTGGATCACACAATCTACTTTATTACAAATAAAACTAAACATTCTTCTTCTTTCTTTCCAAAATGAACTGTTAAAATTAAGGAAACATATTTTTAGGAAACAAATAAGATTATGTACAAAGTGAGAAAATAAGAGTGGATTAAAATAGAATTTATCCAAAAACAAACAGATACATATTTAGGTATACACTTCACTGAATAAATTCAACCAATCATTTTATCTAAGTATTTGCATGGGGGAATGGTGAAATTGGGACAGAATTTCTCAAAACAATTTTCAGGTGAGGCTCCCATTTGAAATGGGTGGAAGGCTAATAAGAGTTTGGAAAGTATATTGTGAAAAGGGAGTTAAAAGAGTTGTTTTAACCCTTTGTGAAGCTGATGGGCACTGAGTTGAGATATGCTATATGAGGTTTATATGTATGCAGAACTTATATGTTTGGAGAGTTGATATGTAATGGTTGTTTTGTGTGAGTTATTATGTCTGCATTTGGAGTATATAGAGTTATAAATATCTTGTGTAGGTTTTTAATTCTAGATAATCTGTTTTTAGGATGATTATTATTGTTTCAATTTTTTATTGAACAATTCTACCTATATTGGTCTAGATGAAATATGAATTGTATTATTTCTTATATATATCTTTTAAATTCTGAATGAACTAACAATTAACCCACCACATTTCTTACACGAACATTCATAAATAAAATTAGAAAAAAGAGAGAGAAGTCAGGTCAGTTCTTAATATTCCCCTATTGTTGGTCTGTATTTTTTCTTCTCTGTTGTGAGTTTTTTTCAATGGTATCCTCCCCCACCATCCTAATTAGCAGCCAATCGAATGGCAATGCATTTCTTCATAAAATTTGCATTCAAATCCTCCAAATTTGGAAGATCGTCAGAGATCATATCTTCACTTTTCACTAATTCTTCCTAGAAAATGTTTCAAAAAATATTTCCATTTATGGGTTTTTTTGTGTGTTATTTGTTATTTTTGTTTGTTTTTGCTAAAGGCTTTGTTCCACCATTCAATTGTATACATTATTTCCTAAACTCTCTTATTTGATGAATGAATTCGACAAAGTAAATATATAATAGGGTGTGTATATATAATCAAGTGATTTTCACTTTTAACTTAATCGATATTCGAGTGTACTAGTAATCACAAGGTTTGTGGTTCGAATCCTCTCATTCTCAATTATTGTACTAACAAAATAAACTCAATTTATTGTTTACAAAAAATACTATTCATTAAAATAATTAAGTTGGTTAGTCATACCAACCAAATCCCAAGAATACATGTGGTGTGGTGCTTAAGAAGTAACCAATCTTATGGATGTTTGCAACAAGTAGGTTCATAAGAATGACCCAACCATCACTAAACAATCTCACAATATCAAGTTTACTGTAAAAGACAACTATCAAACACTGTAAACCAATAATTTCAAATTTGTACTTAAACAAACTTTTGTCAACCAAGTTTTTTTTCTTCTTTTTATTAGATTTACTCGTTGGGATGAACAACAAAGTTGGTGGTTGGAGTTAGTTGATTAAGGTGATCGTCAAAGTTGGCCACCAAATGTGATCGTCGTTGAGTTTAATCGTTTCACATTGGAGGTGGTTGTTGGAGCTAAAAGTTGAAGGTGGTCAGTCGAAGTTGATAATCCAAAGTGAATTTCGTAAGTTTATGGATAAGTGGTAGTCAAAGCAAGAAGTTGATCACACGATAGCAATCTTAGAGTTAGTTGTGGGAGTCTGTCGTCGAAGCCTAGAGTTGGTTGTGCAAAGGTGGTTGTCGAAGTTGATTTTCGTCGAAGCTTGCTGTCAAAGGTGGTCATTAGAGTTTAGAATTGGTCGTTAGAGTTTATCGTGTTAAGGTGGTGGTCGCCATGAGTTTTCTCATTGGAGGTGGTTGTCAAAGTCCAAAGTTGGTCATTGAGTTGATTTTCGTCGAAGTTTTTTGTCAAAGGTGATTATTGAAGCCCAAAATTAATCGACGGAGTTGGTCACATTAAGGTGGTCGTCAGAGGTGGTTGTTAGAATTCGGAGTTGGTCATCAAAGTTGACCGTATGAAAGTAATCATCAAAGTTTGTTCAATTTCACCAACATTGAAACTTGATGTTGGTCAATTTCACTAACTCAAGAGAGGATGTTGAACTAAACACCCCATTTTGTTCCAGTAACACACTATATACTGTGGGGTGAACTATACTATTTGTCCATTTGGTCATCTCGGAGATGTATCAATACTGTTTAGATGCATAATTCCAAAAATAATGGCTGTTTCCTTATTGAAAAAAACAATAACAATTTTAGGCACGTACGAATAGATACGTTTTCAAAAGAACCAAGTAGACAAAGAATAATGTATATTAAAATTTAAGCCATTTTTACAATTAAATAATTTCTATTTCTATTTACAAAATATGAAATTTTCAAAAGGACCAAGTAAACAAATGTTTGTATTTCTATTTATAAAATATGAAATTTAAGATACCAATACTAATTTTTTATTATTTAAAAAACAACTACACTATTCAAATTAAATAATTTACAACCTAAACACAAAACTCATATATCCAAACAAAAGTAATATTCTTCCCAAACACAAATTATCACTATTATAATCTCACTTATTATGATAAAACACTGATTTATTATAATCAAGTCAAGCTCGAAAACACTACTGATCATTAAATATGTACCCAAACAAGTTTTCAAAATCACATACCATCTAGTTTTAAAAACATAATTAGTTTCGTAAAATTCATAAACAATGAAATTTAAGGATAGCTCAGAGATGATTTTATGCAAAATTTCATAATCAGTGTATACCATGTAAAAAATTATAAACCAAAATAAAATATTTATGGATGAAAAAAATTAAAATTATTTCAAAAGAAAAGATAATGACAAATCAGAATGGCTTCAGAAACCTAACAAATAACTCAAATGACTAAAGGTCGACCAAGAGGTAGGGTTTCAACTTTTATTTTTCCAAATCACTGCGGTCACAGATGTTGAACAATGAAAACACTATATCTAGAAGTTTATTAGTAATACAAACATGAAGTATGAGAATTTGAACTTTCTACTGGATAAAGAGAATGTGTCAAACTGTGGTTGGTTAAACTATTATTTTTTTTTATAAAAAGATCAATAAGATCATTTCTGTACAAATTTTTAAAAAGAAAAAATAGCTACCCACGATACAACCTAACCCAAAATTTGATCACATGGGTTTACTCCATCTATCCATGTTTACAAGAAAAATCCAATTAGTGGCTTTGGCTTTGGGTACTGGAAATGGAATGAGACTTAATCTAAACAAACGACAGGCTGCACAGGCAATAGCTAGCTAAGCATTTTGAATATTTATAGATTCAAATCTGAATGAGTCAACAGTTGAACTTGAGTACACATCCTTACAGCCTAAGCAACGTATATTATATTAGAAACAGCAAGAGCTATGGATTCTTTCTCCATCCCTTAACATTGGGAACGGCTATTGTGTTCAATTTTCACTTGCTTATAGTTATAGAGTTTTATTACACATTCCCTTCTCTTGCATTCTCCTATGTGTTGAATCCGAACCCAAACTTTCTTCTACCATTTTTTTTTTCTAATTTTTCTTAGCTTTTCCTTTGGGTGAGTGTCTGTAAAAATGTTTGGCAGGTTCCACTGTTTAAACTTTTTAAAAATTTTAGGCTTGCCTGTTTAATCAAACGTATGAATTGTAGGGTGAGGGTAGGCAGCAAAAGCAATGTTAAAATATGACTGAACTCACCTCCAAACTCTTGTCTGGTATATCAATTTATTTTGGGACTGAGGTACAACTTTGGATCCCTGAAAAAGCTCCTAATTCTCTCTGCCTTCTCCACTGACAGATCTGTGTTCTCCAAAATGTACTCCTTCGATGCTTTGGCGATTGCCTCAATTGAACCAATAGCTTGATTTAGCTGAATAGTAGAGATGTTCAAATAAAAAAGCTTACATCCACAAAAAAAAAAATCATATTTCCTCCTATTTGGCACCATCACGTGTTTGACTAAAAAGACCAGATATTTTCATCTCTTAGCCCTTTGCTACAATCTAGTGACCTTATAGAAAATATGATTGTCATTTTCCATCTCTTAGCCCTTTCCTACGATCTAGTTGAACTTATGGCGAATATGATTATCATTTATCACATAAGCAAAACTAGCCTTTGAATCTTCTATGAAAATTCTGCTAGAAAGTTGGATGAAAATTAAGACTTGTCATTTTATGGTTGTGACTTAGAACAAACAGGTTGACAGTGGCATTGTTTTAAGTCATTGTCCTTCCAACATCATGAATTAGCCTAGTGACAATCTAAACATAAAAAGATGGCAAATGGCAAAGGGCTAAGGGGTCATGAATTCCATGGTGCTCACCTACCTAAGATTTAATATCCTACAGTTTTTCTTCTTGATACCAAAATGTTCTAGAGTTAGACAGATTATTACGTGAGATTAGTCAAGATGCATGTAAGTTGACCAAAATACTAATGGATGTGAAAAAGAAAAAATCATTGTCCTCCCGTTTCAAGTAAGGCTAAAATATGAAAATATCCATGAACTTTGTACTTTGTTTAAAAAATATCTCTAATTTTTTTTAAAAATTAATAATATCCTAACAAATATCTCTAATTTTTTTAAAAAATTAATAATATCCTTAAACTTGAAAAAAGATTAAAATATACCATTGTGAAAATTGGTACTTTATTTGAACTTTCAATAATACCCATAAACTAAAAACAAGTTTAAAATAATACCCATTCTGTTGGTATATGGACGTAAAAGGTTATTACCTCGTTTTAAAAACACGTTTGAATTTTCAAAATATGCATGAATACCTGTTACTTGGTGTATCCGTACGTAGTTGGTTACTTTTTAGTTGACCTGTTTGATCTTTTTCTCTTCTCCCGGACTCATATATATATATTGAGGGAAGAGTTGTACTATGATGCGTGAGCTCCCACTAAGAAAACTCCCTGTTTTTTCCAACTAAACCTATGTCTAGTGATAGGAACAAATAAGCAGAAAATGAAGAATGCGAGCCGGTTAACTTACCGAATTTGCATCATGATCATCAAGGCCTGGTACAGAAGACATGACCCTTCGAAAAGCATCCATGACTTGTACTGATCTCTTCCTCTTCAACAAGATCCCCAAAGAGGGAGACGTGATTAAAACTCATGTAAAAAAACATGAGCACTAGATATTGAATTGTCTTTACTAATTCAAGTAGAATATAATCTACACCGACCTCAGTCCTCAGTTTTGATATGATATCTTGCTGCTTGCATGCTGCAATTTGATATAGTTATTGAAGATGGTTGAGGAAAGTATTCAACCCAAAATTAAAATGGTTACTACCTCCGCGAGAGTGTGCTATCTTTACAATCTTCTCAAACCCCATCTCAATATCCTGAACAGCTACAAATGGTGGCTTACCAATCTCCATCCCATTTCTTCACGAGATTTAGGGGGAAGGAAAGAAACGTAAGTTCTCTAAAAAAGATATATTAAAGATAAAGCAGGGAATCATTCAAGATACCAGACTCTAATTACCTGAAGTAAGATTGAACAAATGAATCATTTTGCTCCTTGGTTGGAAGGACAACAACAACATACAAATTTGCAAATTGCTTCTTCAACTTTTGAACTCTGTCAAGATCGGACTGAATCGAACAAAACTAAAGGGAAAACCAGCAAAAAAGAAAAGCCATAAACAACAAAGCTACCTGCTAAAGATTGACGACGTATTACTGCACTCCCAACTTGTCAGGAAAGCAAAAGCCACTGATAAACCACCACAATTGAATATCAAGTCCTAAGACAAGTGATTGGTATGAGTACACCGTAAAGAAGGTGTCAATGAAATTTACATACAGAAAAAGTGAAAGAAAAAAAAATTACTGGGGCAATTGGAACAAAATTGAGGCGAAATGAGTTTGAGCAAAGGAAATTTGATATGAAATTTATGAAGGATGGATGCTGCTCATCTCTCCATACATTGCTCATCAAACAGACCCCACCACCTGCATTTGCAAAACAAACAGATGACGCCCATTCTAGAGCTTGCTCAGATTTTTAAAACATGTACATGCAAGAATTTTGGTTAACATGTTCTACGTGTATAAATTCATTTTGCGTGCAAGCAATGCATAGAGAGATTTGATATGATAAGACCAAGTCCACTTTTATACAACCATTAATGAGATAATACAAATTACCTAATCATCAGGATGATCTTCTTTTAAATTATTTCGTCAATTTGAAAATAGAAAAAGGAATAGGAAGAGGTGGGACGCAAAGCAAAGATCTAAAATGGATAGAAAACTCAAACAGATTTTGCTATGTGATGCGATTTCCAGAAAATTGTCTAACGTCTAATGAAAGAAATGCATTAAATCATGAGTGTTCTTGTGATAATGCAACTCGGATCAAGAGTTAAGACGATAAGAGTTGTATGGTTTCTTCTTTTCGGGCTTAAAATATTTACATCAAGAACGTAAACGCTTCCTAACAATTTTTCTAAGGAGTTTTAAATCACAGATAATTTACATTCTGGAGAAGAAATATCTTTTTTCTCGCATAAAGAATCAGCACAGACAACTATAATTTTCCTCGTTTAGCATCATTGGATTTGCAGAAACTACAAACAAGCGAAGTAAGATCAAGCAACAGTGACAATTGAAAAAAGTGAACTAACTTTCACTTGCAATACGCTTGCTTCTCTAAAATCGTTTATGCGGACACCGCAATGCATATTTCCTATGTGTGATTATCAAACGATATCGCATCCCCGTGCTTAAAGCAACCATTAGAGTTCAGAATTAATTTCTAATTTATGAAATACTATAATGATCTTCTGACGTAAAATGAATTCATGAGCCCAGCATCTGCATCCGATCAAGACATATTCGACTTTCTAAAAAATAACACAAAACTCAAACAAATAAGATAGCTAAGAACAATATACCGTCATTTTTAGCTTTCACTTGATTTCCAACCATTTGATCAGCATCTCTCTGTGAAGAATTCGCCATAGCCAATTCTAAGTAGTAACAGCAAATTTCACAGAGACGGGAGAGAAAAGGGAAGATAGGCAGAGGGAGCCGAGAGAAATGGCGCGCGAAAATGGGAATGATATTAGAACCGAATTTTCAGTATGAGCTTATAATTATAGTTATTGTAACAGTACTACGCCTACCTAAGTCCATTTCAAAGCCCGTACCTAGGCCCAATCTCAAGCCTACATCTAAGCCCATTCCGAATCCCGAACTTGGACGTTTTTCTCCGCTCCTGGGCTCTTGCTATAAATTCAAGGGAAATTGCAATTGATGACTATTTTAGCAATAATAATGAATGATATAGCAATATTTTAAAAAAATTGCAAATATAGCAAAACTATCACCGATAAGACTTGTATCGCTGATAGACTTCATATGTTATATCAGTGATAGACCAATATTTGCAATATGGTCCATCAGTGATAGACTTATATCATTGATAGAATTTGAAAATTTTGGCTATATTTACAAATTTTTTAAAATTGTGCTATATACTTCATTAATTTGAATTTAATTGTTAAATTTATAACTACCCTCAATTCAAAGGTAATGGTAAGTAATAGACGATTTTGAAAAATAATAATTAAAAATATAAGAACAATTAAAATAAATTGTAAATATAGTAAAATTATCTTTGATTAGACTTGTATTATCTATGACTGATAATTAGATTTGTATAGTCTATTACTGATAGACCAATATTTACAACATAGTTTATGGATGATAAACTTATATCATTTATGAAATTTGATAAATTTTGCTATACTTGCAAATCTTTTAAAATGTTTGTCATCTTTTAAAATGTTAGCATGTATTTAATTATTTTGAATCTAGTTGTTTTTTAATATAATTAGTAAATTTGTAATTATGCTTGAGTTTAAAGAGTTAATTTTAAAATGACTTATTTTTATTTGAAGTGGTTGACGTCAAAATTTTAAATTGAAACAAACAAACAAAAATTTCATTTAAAAGAAACTCAAAGTCTAAAGTAAGATTGTTCTAATTTCCCCCTTTTAGAAGAACTTCCATATTAAGAGAATAAAGAGAGGACTAGAGGAGGTATCCTCTAGTGGACTGTCCGGCCAAAGCATTTGCAAACAATCCCCGCCAATTTGTTCGTCCCTTTCGGCCGCCGCGCCGCCCAAGACTCGAACTTTCCGAATTCGGTGGTTTTTCCGATTCTTCTTCATTCCTCTAGTCTGCCTTTGCTGTAGTAAAATCATCCGAGCTTTCCTCGTTTTTCTCTGTCAACTCCCATTTCTACTCGTTACCGATTGAGTTTTTTGCTCAGTTCGGAACTCTTTGCTCCAAATTCTGTTTCTTCTTCCTCTCTGCTTAATTCACTAGCTTCCTTGTCAGGTGGTTTCAAGGTCTTTTGATTGCCGGGCATTGTCGCTGAGGAGAGGTTTTTTTTTTTTTTGTTGCAATTATTGAAGGCTTGATATGCTACTATCAAGCTCCTCGGTGGCTTCACCTAGCCGTCTAAATTATGCATTAGTTTCGGATATTATTCCTACACACTCTCTATCTTCGCGAAAAATTCAAAATATAAGTTGGTTTGTTGATTCAAACATCATCCCATGTTATAGTTTCCCTTCACTGCTAAAAATGGCCCATCAACCACCGCGCAAGAATCCGGCTCTACACTGCTCCGCATCACTTCATTCTACTGAGACACTTCCTCGGTTTGTTTTCAATTTACTTCACCTTTTAGATTACATTTTCTACCTGGGATGTGTTTACAATGTATTTTCTTCACCCGATTTATTTTTGAAACATGGGAATGGAATGGATTTTGATTAGAATCTCTTCTATGATATTAACTTGCAGGAAAGATGAAATTGCTGTTCATGGAGTTTCTGAAAAAATTGTTGGTGTACTAGGAGGGGGCCAGTTGGGTCGTATGCTATGTCAAGCAGCCTCCAAACTGTCCATCAAAATCTCAATTCTCGATCCACTTGTAAACTGTCCAGCTAGTTCGTTAGCTTACTATCACATGGTTGGTAACTTTGATGACAGTCGTACTGTTCAAGAATTTGCTAAGAGGTATATTTTTTATACTCACCTCCTTCATGTCATAATATTCTTTCTCTGGCATTGTTTTGTCTTCATGCATTTTCCTCCCTTGAATGCTTATGGTGGTAACAGTAAGTTCCGTTCATGGTTGTCAGATGTGACGTATTAACAGTTGAAATTGAACACGTTGATGTGGCCACGCTAGAGATTCTCGAGCAACAAGGGATTGATTGTCAACCTAGAGCATCTACCATCCGTATTATTCAGGTCTGTGTTTCTTCATGTATACATCTGGTTTTGAAACCCATCTCTATTTAAGTTCAAAAGTTAGTTTTCAGTTCTAAGATTTTCAGTCAATCTTTTATTACGGGAACCTGATGGATGATGGCTGCCTCTATGATGGAAGTAGATAAATGCTTAATACATACAACTTCAAAGAAGCTTCAAACCAGGAGTTTGTCTATAACGCTGTTATCGTGATTACATCTCATATTTCTTGCAGTATTAGTCTCTTCCCTCTTTCTCCGTGCAGGTTGATATCTGTCAAAATGAGCAATGTATTTGTTATATGCATACCGCATTGTCCCTGCAATCTGCTATAGAAGATTAAACTCTCTGACATCTGTTGTTACGGTGCTCAAAGATTGAAATTAACTGTCTACTATTTTTGTTTATTATTTCTGATCATTTTATCATTTATTATGTTACAGGACAAATATCTCCAAAAAGTTCATTTTTCTCAGCATGGAATTCCATTGCCCGAGTTCGTGCAGGTTATGTTCTCTGCATGAACTTCTCCTGATTGGTGTTTATATTCTTGCCCTTATTTGCGTTTAACTGTAGCAGATAACTCACTGACCATTAATGTTTTCTTTTACAGATCGACGATCTTGAAGATGCAAAGAAAGCAGGTGTTATATTTGGTTATCCTCTCATGATCAAGAGTAAAAGATTAGCTTATGATGGACGTGGAAATGCTGTTGCGAAAAGTGTGGAGGAGCTTTCTTCTGCCATTTCTGGTGAGATATATCTAATATGTAATTTGATGCTTTATTTCAAGTACTTTTAAAATTTTGATAGCCCGATATACTATTAATGGTATGCAATATGATAGTCTGAAATATCGTGTTTCTTTTTGAGCTTCGATTTTGAAGATCTTTTGGATTTACTCTTTGGACACTATTTTGTATAACTGGAGTCTTTTCCCTCGAGGCATCCTTTTGTGGGCTTGGCTTGTTGTATGCCTTCATATTCTTCCGTATATTCGTTTCTTTTACTTCTTCGTATCACCTGGGGTTTAAATTTTTCTATAATTTTGTTTGATATCTTTGTTACCGTTCCTTATTCTTTATGCACTTGTCAATATGTCCAGCTCTAGGTGGATTTGAGCGTGGCTTATATGTTGAGAAGTGGGCACCTTTTGTGAAGGTTAGTTCTGGCATGCTGTTTACCTCGTTGATCATTCATCTCACCCTCATTGCTTTTATCTTCTTATATATGGCTTTTTGGTTTTCTTTTCTTTTTATAAGAAACCAATCAATTTCAAAAGGAGTAAAACCAAGTCCCATCCAAAGAAGCTTACACAAAGCTCTTCCAGTTAGCTTAATGAACATTTAAGCTATAGTTAGAGAAGAAAGGGAAGTTTATATGTGAAGGCTTCTTCCCGTTAACTTCCACATGGACTTGCTTCTTTGATGACTTTGGTTTTGTTTGGCTTGACAACGTCGCTGTAGAGAGATGGTTGAGGAACTCCTTGTTCATCCTCCCGTTAGGGAGAATAGAAAGTTTTTATGGCAGTTGGGAATGTGTGCTTTTTTGTTGAGTCTTTGGAGAGGGGAATAATAGAATCTTTAGAGAGGACCTTTCTCCTTTTGATGTTTGGTGCCTCTCTGTGTCTCATGTCTCTTTGTGGGTAAGATTACAATTTACGAAACATTATTTAATTGTTTGCATAGTTTTGTTGTTTGATTGGAGGGTTCTCTCTCTCTCCCTTCCTCCCTGATTTTTTCTAAATGCGCTTGTCTTATTTAATTTTCCCTATGAAAGTTTGGTTATTCATAATAAAACAATTAAGCTATAGTTGTTGAAAGAAGTATGACCAAGAGAGAGCCGTTAAAAATACTATCTAGGATTCTTTTTGTTTTCTTTATTGTGTAAGAATATGTGAACGTTTGATAAATGATAAATGGTGCAGAATCTGCAGATTAATTTGCATATGAAGTCCTGGACTTAACCATATGAAGTTTCTGTTTGCATATCTTTGTTCACTCTGATATCTGATCTTTGCTTTCCTTTTGTATGATAGGAACTGTCAGTTGTTATTGCAAGAGGTAGAGACAACTCCATGGCATGCTATCCTGTTGTTGAAACTATTCATAAGTAAGTTGAAGAATACAATTTTTATATGTTATTCCCAATTCGTTCTTGCCAACTTCCACTTCTCCCTGCAAACTTTGAAAGAAGTAAAATTTACGAGTTGTATTGTAAATTCCATTGATCATATATTCGTACGCAAATCTTTGCAAATAATCCATCATGAAACGGGTATGTTAACGTCTAACTTGTTATTTGGTACCTATCTTTGTTTCTCTCTCTTTGTTTTTAGGAGGATTATGTAAAGGATTTTGTCTTGATAGAACCTAAGGGGCTATTTGGGACGAGGATTATGCAAGACTATAATAACCACCTCCAGCTACAATAAATATTATTTAAAAATCTCCAATTAACTATAGTAAACATTATTTCAAAGTCTCCCATTTTCTATGGTATTTACTATTTGCTACAGTTTTTTTTACTATTTAACATTCATCACATTTTTATTCTTTGCTATAATGTTTACTATTTTTTTTCAAACAAAAACAATCTACACCACAAACATATACTGTTATAACCCAGACTAAAATAATCTACACCCCAAACACAAACTATTATAACTCATCTACAATAACCAATGACTATAATAACTCACTTCTTACTCTAAACACCTCGTAAAAGATTCAAAGTCAAGATGAACCGTAAGTTTAGAACTACTTGTCCTAGGTCTACTAAATGAAGGAAAGACAGTTGTTTGCATTCATAAGTTGGAGGATATAAATAAACATGCTATGTTGAGAGATAATCAGTCTGTGAGGTCCCTGTAGTAAATGCATATGTTAGGAGGGGCAGAAGGGGAAATCCACTTTCTAACCTCTTTCATTGGGAACTACCATTAAGGATTTTTATTTTGTTTGAGTAGCTGGGGTCTACGACTCTTCCTTTTGATCTGAGGTTGGGAGTTTTCATCCTTGTTTGTTTCAATGGATAATGGGAAAAGATCTTACCAGTCGAGTCTTGAAAGAAACCCCCTAGGTCTTTAGCAAGGCGATGAAAAGTTCTTTTAACTCTTGCTTGCTTACTGGTCTTGGGTTGTTTGAGACATTGCCTAGACAAAGATGTTTCGGTGGCTGATTGTGTGGATGCCTTTTCATCTTTTGGAGCATTTTAGAAATTTTGAAGATTGTGAATCTTAATGGATCTTGTTTGTAGAAACCATCATGGTTTGACCTAGTAGTAAAAAGGGAGACATAGTCTCAATAACTAACTAAGAGGTCATGGGTTCAATCCATGGCGGCCACCTACCTAGGACTTAATTTTCTACGAGTTTCAGAGTCAAGCGGGTTGTTCTGTGAAATTAGTCGAGGTGCACGTAAGCTGGCCCGAACACTCACAAATATAAAAAATGGATCTTGTTCGTAGAATAGACAATCATGCTCATGTTCTACTAACTTTCTCTTTTCTAATTTTTTTAGAAGAAACAACTCTTTATTAATAATAAAAATAAATAAAGAGATACAGGAGCTCAAAGTACAAGATCATACAAGAGCATAAAGAATCTAAGGATCAGGAGCACATCCAGGCATCTCAACTAGGTTGACACCCCCTTAGCGCCCTCATCAATTTCTTAGTACTATTGATGATAAAGCTCTCATCCTTGATACCTTGTAGATCCATTTGGAATAGATAATACTATAAAAAGGTGAAAAATTCCCTTAGGAGTTCGACATTACTTGGCTTGAAGATGCTGATCAGATTTCTAGGTCTACTGATGTGCTCTAGTCAGCAGGATGAATGAAGAAACAGTGGGCCATAAGATTTTGATTTTCAAGTTGTAGAAGGGTCTTTTCAGTGTCTTTGATCAACACAATACCTTTTTGACCTCCATGAATAGTTTCTATGTGATATGTTGCTATGGCCCCTAGCTTAATTCCAAAGCTAAAGCTTCTTGTTACAGTGTGGTGGACCGGGTGGTATTGTGTGGGACTTTTGGCTGGAAAGAAATAAAACTCTTGAAAATGTTGAAAGATAAGTCCAGTGTTTTAAAAAGCCCTCTTGGGTGCGCATCTAGGCTCAAAGCGCAAGTGATATGAAACCCTGGGGCATTGGATCTAATAACCATGTTAAACAAGACCCAAAGAATTCAACCTTAACATCCCAAAAATCAATTTAATTTCAATCCCTAAGATAAGCTAGATTCAAGTTACTTAGGTGATCTAGTAAACCAAGGATTGGACAAAGTTAGAAACTCTTACCAACCCTTCATCTTCAAAGCACTCCACAAGCAAGACAGATCAATTCTCACTTGATTGCTCCAAATATTTATGCATTCTATCACAAGAACACACATGAGCAAAATTCTACATTTTAAAAGTTTCAAATTTCATTCATCCAAATACTTCTTTCAGACGTGGAAATTACAACCCTATTTATACTAATTGAAAATATTAAATGAAAGGACACAACATTTAATCTTATGTCCTTTCAACTACTATAATAAATGAAAACACAATATCAAATAAAGACATAATTCCTTAAATATGTGAATGAATTTAAATTATGACTTTTGGGTGTCCAAATAACTTCTGAAACTTCAAGCGTTGCAACTTTTTGAGTTTATTTGATTCAATTTTGATTTCTTGGTTCATATCAGCAAGTCTAGTGCAAGGCGAGGCTCACAAAATAAGGCGCACACCTTTTGTGAAGCCCCAAGGCTTAAAGCTATGGACTTTAGAGCTTTTTCATTTTTTTTTTTAAAATAGTAATAATTAAGAGTTTTCCTTATTTATTAACTAGAAGAATCAAGTTTAATGTAGTATTTCTATATGTAGTACGCCTCACTAAAAAAAACCCTACACCTAGGCGCGCCATTAGGCTCCAGAGAGCCATCGTGCCTAGAGCCCAGGCGCGCCTTGGGCATTTAAAAGCACTGGACAGATCTTAACTTTTTGGGACCATATGTTTTGTCTCCTTTTAGGTTGTGTATAAGCATTTTGTACGTATTAGCTTTCTTTGATTGTTTACCAATTGGAGCAATGCTTTGGTTCTCTTGGTTCCTTAGGCTCATTTAATTTATGAAAGAAATTTTTTCTTATAAAAGGGAAATTGTGAGATGTAATTGCACTGATCTTATAGCTTGGCTGTTGTTTTACATAAGTTGGCTGTTGTTTTGTAGATCATTTGTATTCTTTTTTAATTTTTTCCCCTTTCTCCATAAATAATTATTTCTTAGACATCAAATAAGAGAACTTATCCCTGTAGGCAAAATATTTGTCACATTGTCAAAGCTCCGGCTAGTGTGTCATGGGAGATCAAGAAACTTGCAATGGATGTTGCATACAAAGCCGTCAACTCTCTTGAAGGTGCTGGCATTTTTGCTGTGGAGTTGTTTCTAACAGAAGATGGTCAGGTTGTATCATCAATGTTAATATGCTGTGGAGTTGTTTGGACTCGGGACTAATGTTCTACTTATCTCTTTTTACCTTCAACAGATTTTACTGAATGAAGTGGCTCCTAGACCTCATAATAGTGGTCATCACACAATTGAGTCTTGCAAGACCTCTCAATTTGAGCAGCATTTGCGGGCTGTACTTGGACTTTCCCTTGGAGATCCATCAATGATGACCCCAGCTGCTATTATGTGCAATATTCTAGGTGAAGATGAGGTAAATTAAGGATACATCATCTTCTTTTTGCTTTGTGAGCTTTTCTTTTTGATAGAAGCTCTGTTTCCTATTTTTAAAAAAGGAAGAGGAAAAAAAAGCATTTTAGGTGATGCTGTTTTATTTCTCTTCATCTATTTATTTTTTCATGCCTCTTTTCTTTTTAATGATTGATTTGTATCTCTGCTCAGATAAATTTGCAGATCTGATTTTTTTATCTTGAGTAAAATAGTTGGATTACTTTGGACATATGTGTGGTGATGTGTCTGGTCTAACTCTCTTGGAAGAGCCATCCTTGAAAGATTCAAGTGTGGAGGAGGAGATTTAAAGAATTCTCTTAAATCTATGCAGCATATTAGTCAAAATAGAAGAAAGGAAAATTCATTGGTATACAGTGTGACTTGGCATCCTCAATATCGCTAATATTTGCCATGCGAATGATTTACCAATGATGGAAAATGGAAATCTGTATGTGCTGCTTAAGAATAGAGACCAAGTACTCAAGTGACTTAAATTCTGCCTATAAGTTTCAATACCACTGAACATATCCTGGACGAGCCTGGGATATTTAAAGGTCATTCCTGATGTGTCACATTCCTACTTGAGGACACCAATGGTTAATCAACCATAATTAGGAGAACAATGCTTTACCAATATTAAAGGGAGAGCATCAGATAAAACTTCATAATAGAATAATTTTGAGTTTTGAATATGCACGTGGTAGTTCTAACTTGTAATTACAAAACTTCTGATAGTTGTTCTGTTGCTGTTGCTGTTTCTTTCAGGGGGAACCTGGTTTTTATATTGCCCATCAACTGATGCAAAGGGCATTGAGTATTTCTGGAGCTTTTGTTCATTGGTATAATAAACCGGGTTAGGCTTCAGTTTTTTCTCTTTACATTTTCACCCACTTGATTGCAAACTTAACATTTAAAGGGGTTCGTTCCCTTTACACTGAACCAGAAATGAGAAGGCAAAGAAAGATGGGTCACATCACGATTGTTGGTCGTTTTATGAGCGTTGTTGAGAATTTATTAGCATCAATGCTTGATGAAGCTTCTGAAAAGCCAGTAGGTAAGCCTCCCTGTGTGTTGCTTTCATATTTTAGTGCTTTATCTCAAAAGAATACTGTATTTGGACATGGGTTCATATACTACCTAACTTTTCTTATTTTACTTTCATTGATATAATGACATGTATAGCCTGTCTTTTAATATTTTTATTTAGAATTTCCAGTGCAGAGTTTTCTTAAGGCTCAAAATCTAACAACCTATGGATGATAAACACTGTAGTTTGCTGCTAGGTTTCTTCTTCTCTTTTTTTTTTTTTTTTTTTTAATTTGAATCTTTTAACTGTTGTATTAATCGAACTATGTTCTCTAAGGAGCAGTTCTAATGCTAGACCAATTACTATTATTTACTTAAAAAAGAGAAGAAAGAAAAAGATAAATAAAGAAAAGCAAAAGAAAGAAACCATCACTTGTTTAAGATATTTTATGAAAGCTTTAGTAATTTTATCTCCACCCTTATAATTTTTTTGGGGTTGAGTTTGCTGGTTCTCCTTGTGTCCTTTCATTTTTTCTCAATGAAAATTGTTGTTTCTATCAATATGTGTGAATAACTTTTGTATTTTTCAATTTTTAAGGAAAACGTCTTTTCAATTCCTAAAGCAAGTTGTTTAGCATAAGTATTGATAAATAGGTATCATTGAAGTTGCTTACATGTATAAGAAGAATGCAAGTTTGATATTTCTTTATTTGATCATTTTGTTTCTTATTAAAAAAATACACGGCACAGTTGAGCATCGGGTTGGAATCATAATGGGCTCTGATTCAGATTTTCCTGTAATGAGAGATGCTGCAAAGGTCCTTGATACGTTTGGTGTACCTTACGAGGTTAACTTTTATATTTGATGATTGATGTTGTCTATTATGTCCTTGATATATATTGAAAGTAGACATGTAGAATAAACACAAATTTACATAGAAACCCTAGTATATGGAGAAAAACCACGATGCTGATATTTCTTATAAATTTCTTATAATAATAAAGGTACAAAGGGAGAAATATTTATAGGCAACACGAGAATAATTAAAATAATAAAAAAATTAGGGCAAAGTAAATCTCAACTACTCTTGAGCTTTCAACATGACCCAACCGCACTATTTCTAACAATACATATAGTTTTCATTAAGATGATATACAAACTAACATGAAATGCAATTAACAGTGCAAGGATCAAAATAATAATTTGACATTTTCTTTAGGTAACATGGTATGTGTGTGTATATAATGTCTAACTACAATTTTTTTTTCTCTAAAAATATGCAGATAAAGATAGTTTCTGCACATCGGACCCCCCACTGGATGTTTTCTTATGCGTCATCTGCTCAGGAGAGAGGGATACAAGTTATCATTGCTGGTGCTGGTGGTGCAGCCCATTTACCAGGCTAGTTACTTAAATGTTTCGTAGTATATAATGTTTGGATAGAACAAAATATGTCATTCTAAAGGGCTGGTTAAATGGACAAAATTGCTGATTATGCAGTCTTGAGTTTGGAATTACTTGGGTCACTGGCTATTGCATGTTACAAATTCCTGGGATAGTTCTACATGTGAAATCTGATAAACAAAAAAGGTTGTGGGCTTTATTTATTTTCTAAAAAAATACGTAGTTTCTCACTAGTGAATGGTAGCTTGAGTTACAGGTATGGTTGCCTCTCTTACACCATTGCCTGTTATTGGCGTCCCTGTGCGTGCTTCAACTTTGGATGGACTTGATTCTCTTCTGTCAATTGTGCAGGTACTGTGCTTGGGTCTCGAAATAATTTTCTTTTTCCACTGTTTTGATTAAAACAAATTTATGGCATATAAACAAACTTTGGTGCATTTCTTAAGATCATTTAAGGGGAATTGTTATGGGTAGCAAAATATTGAAACTATTTACAAAATATAGCAAAAAAAACTTATATAGACTATAGAGATTTTTGGTGAATTTTTCTATATTTTGCAAATAGTTTCAATATTTTGTTATTTTAAGAAATGCCCCATTAGTTTATGTGATTTGTGATTTAACATTTCTTCTTCATTTGTTCTGCTTTTAGAAGTTGGCCCGTAACGTCTTTCTTGAATGAGACTTGAGTTCTAGTATAAGAAAATATATCAGCTTTGTAGCATTAATCTTTGTAAATTTTGGCAGAAGATGGCAGATTTATCTAACTTGCATATGTTGGATGGAAAATAGGATTATACTTGATAGAAGTATCTTCCTAATGACTGTTAAGCATTCAAGTGTGATGGTTACGATTTAAAGCATGACCATTGATTTCTTAGTTGAGTTCTAATATATGCTCTATGTAATAACACCATTACTTGCTTTTGGCAATTGTTTGCCCAAATTCTTGGTTCCCATTTATGATTGTTGTGAGGGCTGCTCGTTCAGATGCCGAGGGGAGTTCCGGTTGCTACTGTTGCAATCAACAATGCAACCAATGCAGGTTTGTTGGCAGTGAGGATGTTGGGGGTGGCAGATGCAGATCTACTCTCAAGGTACTGCATTTATTTGCTTACAAATATACAGTCAATCCCTTACCCAAAAACCACTAATGTGACATGGCACTGTTGATTTGCAGGATGAGCCAATTTCAAGAAGACACCAAGAAAAATGTATTGAGCAAGGCAGAAAAGTTAGAAAGGGATGGTTGGGATTTGCAGTGAATCAGTCCACTACCAAAAACCATGAGTCAAGTCAAGAGAGCAAAGTAACTCCACTTTGGCATTTTTATTTTGAATCTCCACGTGGATGCAGAGTTAGTTCACAAGATCTCGTGACCCACACATTCTGTGAAGCAGCAGGAAGGTTTCTCCGATTGTCCATTTTATTTGGTACTGGCAACTACTGGAATTGTCTGTTTTCAACTGTGCTGGAGAGCTATGTGCTTTCTTAGTCCACAATTTTGCACTATTTAACCTTTGAATAAGCATTTTAGGTAACGCCGTTTCGGCTGTTGGTATTTGGCCTATGCTTCATTGTTTAACAAATGAGAACCGTCACCTCCATTGAACTCATAATTTTTCATATTGACTTGGTTTTCATGTCAAAATGTAAAATGTGCTCCAATATGACAAACATCAGTTGGAGTTCTTACAAAATCATAAATGATTCAATTGGAACCTTGCTATTTTAATCTCTTCCTCTGCCTACTTTCCAGTGGCCGAGAAAGCTTCTGTCTGCTTACAAGTCCGTCGCATTTAAGCTCACATCAAGCTTTTACTTTTAACTAAAAATTTACACGTATTTATAATTTACATGTTTCATGTTTTGATCTGAAATTTTACATTCATATCTGTTTTCTCTTCATATGTACAGAGAAGAAATGGAGAGAGAATTCGGTCCTAATTTACATGTTTCATGTTTTGAGCTGAATTATTACATTCACGTCTGTTCTCTTCATATGTACAAAGAAGAAATGGAGAGAAGATTTGATTTCAGTGACCACAAATCATTCCCATTTTTCAAGTGGGGGAATTTGCATATTCATTCTGACATACCGATCCTGAATGTTCACCTTCAGGATCAAGTTTGCTTAACCTTGGAAGTTGTAGCTGTCACAAGGCCATATAGAAGATGACATTGCCTTTTGTTGCACTCAATGTCTATCTTTGATGCTTCATCATTTTCTTTGCCTTCCTCGAGAAGCTCCGAACCAACGCCTTGTCCGAAAATGTTAAAGAAACCTCCTCTTCAATAGTCTCTTTTTTATTGTACCAACAGTCTTTTGAATTGGGTTCAGAATATTCTGGAGGTGTATCAGGATCTTCAGGTATATCTCGATATAAGTGTTTCAATATGAAAAGAGCAGTGTCATGATCCCTCCAGTAGTTTCTACATTCCAAAATCAAACCAGTTAGAACGTGAAACAGCTATTTAACAATACACTATCCTCCCACTCGAAATAGAGTTATAAAAATATGTCATGCACAAATGACAACAAATTGATTTTATTATGATTGATAGTATCCACAAAATTCTTGCTGGGGTGTCAGACGAACTGTAAAAATTAAAAACTATCAGACAGCAGATAATACGGTACATACATTAGTGATCGTACATCAATACAATTTTTTTTACCGGTCTTAGTACACAACTTCTGTTGTTGCATACAAGAAGACCTACAGCTTATTCGCTATTAATATGATTAAAAGTTAACAAACTAAAAGCTAAATATAACCACATTTACCAAGACACTTGTCTACACAGGCGATGCAGTAGCAGAACCCAAACTTTTTTTGGAAACGTATGGAAAAAAAACAACGTATGGGACTTTTCAGGGAAAATATTGTTTAATGCATGGTGGATAGAGGGCAGGGAGCGTTATTTCTACTTGATTAAAGAATACATAAAACTCACGTATGGGATTTAAGGGCTTGCAGATATGGATGCTCAAATGTTTTATCCTGCACGTCAACGAGTTTTGATTAAAGAAAGATCAGCACAAGAGTTGTCCTCTCATCATGGAGGACAACAATGTCAGAAAAACAATCCAAGCTGGGAACAACGTATGTATTATTTCACATAGCAAATGAGAGGATAGACAACCAGACAATATGGGGAAAAAATACTACTGCTAACCCAAACCCAGGGTAGCAGAGAAAATATGAGGCTGAATCAATAAAAAAACTCAATAAAAAGCTCTACCTATTAATGGCATTGATTCAAACTAAAAACAAATAACAGATAACAAAAACAAATCCCTTTGGTAACATATCCAAAAACGAACTGTCTTAGCCTGATCAAATCACCTCCTAAAACCCTCCAATTTTTCTCAAACCAAATATTCCAAAAAAACCAACAAGAAAGGCAGTCCATAATGTGTGGTGTGACTCTTTAGACAAAGAAGGAACAACATGATACTCGGCTATATGCCAATTCAGGTTTGTGCACTTCTTATCATGGTTACGGAGTTTTGATCATATATCTTCACATCTGGCCCTTTCTTCCGGAGTAAAACCTTTCTTTAAGAGAGCATTTTCATTGAAGTGAAATGTACAACACCTAGGACACTACATACAAGTCTTTCAGTTTGGTGGGACAAGGAGTTATAACTGTAATTACAAAAACAAATAATAAAAAAATGAGGAACTACAAAAACTATTTCAATTTTTTAAGGTGGTTTGGATAAAAAGCATATCGGGAGGATTAGAGACTAATGTTGGTTGCTCCGGTTTAGGCTAATTACAATTATATATTTACTAATTTGGAAAAATGCTTCAAGTTATCATATTGTTTATTTTTTTAAAAAAAATCCAAAATGCTTCAAGTTGTGATACCTATGCTAGCTCCTCCATGCCTTGATACTTTCTCAATTTTGGTTTCTCATCGAAAGACTAACAATGGTATAGATTTCCAAATTTTGAATCATGTATTACATGAGAGCAAACAATGGATTTGATGGAAAATTCAGCATCTTAAGATCGTATGGTAACAAGAAATCCATACTTGAAGCATGTGATCAATCCGGCCTTCTTCCCTTCCTGTCAATCTCTCCATCATTGCAACACCATAAGACTTCAGTTCTCCTTCTTGAAAATCTTCCGCTCCTTCTACAATAGGTGCAGAAAAAAATTAAAGAAAGAGAGAGAGATCTCATCTAATTTATTTACAAACAAACGTATGGAGAGGAAGGAGGACAATCTAAAAGATGGCGACAAATAACAACAAAACTGAAAAAAGCTGTCTCATATTTAGTATAGAAGTTTGTCTCCGTTTCAAAAAAAGAAAAATTATCAAAGACATCCTGCTTGGCACCAGTTCCATATAGTAAGAGGCTCCACTCTGTTATGAAAGAAAGCTGCAAACGGCTGTTCATAAAAGAATTCAACCTGATTATCCAAATGGAGCTACTGGTGGTGGCAGGAAAGAACTCTCAGTTCAGAGCTCAATTAGCGAATAGTTGAACTTGAAAGCAATATTGGCTCTCTCGTCAAAATGGTTGCATGCATTCAACTATGTATTATTACATGTAATGCCATGAAATAAATTTATATATTACCTTCTAGATCATCTGCTTTTTTAGATTGGCAAACTGTGAGTACTTTCACCTGTCAAATAATGTCTTACATTAACCCAAAACCGAACACATATTTTTCGAAATGAAATTCTATTTCAACAAAGCTCTTAGAAAGAACCAAAACCAAGCTAAAGTTAAGGCTAGATCATAATCACATGCAAATAAGAGCACACAAATTGGCACCCGTTAACCTGTTAAATCATAAAGAGGTAGGCAGGCTCGGAAATAAAAAATCTAAAAGAAAAATAAGGGGTGGTCATATTAATCACAACCATTAAGATAAAAATACCAACATAAAGGATCTGTGGATACATGCACAACCTTTAGAGCAGTGAGTATAAAAATATTAATCTTACTTTTGCAGCTTAATATTTTATGTAAATTTTTTTGTGGCTTTCTTTTTGCTACGGTCATGTTTGTTTCAATTTTGTTAATGGAAGTCCGAATTCTCATAAAATTTACATACATACGTCCCTTACTTAATAACTATAAGAATACAATTTGTAAAATCAAATTTAGGTTTTTATTTATAGAATCTAAAAATCATATTATAAACTAATTAATTGTATAAAGTTAGATTAGACTCGTGAATGACGCCATTGCACAAGTTACTCCATAAGAAATTTAAAATTAACCATTTTATATTAATGCAGTTAAAAAAGCAAATAAATAAATAAATTCAGCAACTAATTTCTATATTCGTTCTTTCTTTCTTTCTTTTTTATTTTTTTGTGCATTTAGGATGACAATACCCTTAAAAGGAATTCCACCCAAGGCCATTAGAATCTTCTTAGAATGCAATACTAAGAAGCAAAGCACTTGGGAGGCAAAAGGCAAATTCCATGTACGACTTTAACAATAATAGAAGAAAAATAATTTAAATAAATGTCAGAATGTATTCTTCCATACCATATGGAGAAATCAACTGGTGTACTAGTAACATGTATAGTACAATGAAAAGATTTAAAAAATTGATTTGAAAGGTTTAAAAAGAAAAATGAATTGAAAGGCTTGAAGGAAAAAAACACCAAGTCAAGCATCACAAGATGCAATCTTAAAAGGTTCATTGCAACCTCTTAAATCACCAATTGACCCAAGAACTTAAGCTAGCAGATAACAGTAAACTTAATATAATATCTAACACCCCTAGCTTGCGGGCTTAAAATATGAAGTGTCAAGCAAACAAAAATGTATGTCAAATAACATTGCAAGGACTTGAACACATAACCTCCCTAGACCACCTGCTCTGGTACCATCCATCAATTGACTCAAAAGCTTAAACTAGTGGGTAAGGATAAATTTAATATAATATCTAACACAACCTACCCCAAAAGTGTGTAGATTGTCCTTCATTGCCTGAGAACGAAGAGCCAAGTTATCGGCAAATTCCTAAAAAGCATACAGGAAAATTTATCAGAATCAGTAAAGCAAGTTCAAGAATAACTGAAATTCACTATATCAATAAAATGAAGATATTTACTCGAAATCCAATATGCAACCTTCTTCCCCCTCTATGAAATGGTATAATAACAGGTCGTTTAAGCATGCACTCCTTGCAAACAAGTGGCTCTACTCTGTATAAATTCAACAAGACTTCCATTAGACGTTCTCCATAGCATACTAATTACTACCATATCAACAAGAAAAATTAGAAAATAAGCATTGATTAAAAACAAGAAAATCACAACATTTTATTGATTTTTTATAAAGATAGGATTTCAATTTTAAAAAATTATGAATGAACCCAAACACAAAAAAGAAATGCTCCAGGCATGCATCCACAGAGCGCAATGTCCAAGAGCATGTGGTTGGGCTCAATGGATAAGTGGTTTGCATAACAAATGACTCCAAGAATTGGCCAAAAAACAAAACAGTATCTTCTTCAGGTCAATAAATAAAAATTAGCGGCGTCAAATAAAAAACACAGGTCAAATAAAAGAAATGATGTCGATCAAGTAACAGATAGCACATCACAAGGTGGCTGGTTATAGAAATGATCAAGCACTTAGAATGGTCAAATATGCATTCTCTACAGGCACATTACAAAGGGTTGCTTCCAAGGACCTGTATGCTACAGGATCAAATGGATGGAAAATGTTAAACATTTGTCGACAAGCAGGCATCTCTTCATTTATATTTTCTTCATCCCAATATTCTTGCCCTTTTCCTGAAGACCAACAAACAAGTTCTTAGAATCATCAAAATCATTTAGCATATAAACCAAAGCCTAGGAGTAGAAACTGAGCTCCAGATTCAGAAAGAGCATATTGAATACCATGTCGAAATAAATAGAAACTTGCTAGACTAATACCAAAAACAAATTGTCAATTTTCTGCAATGCAAGATTGTTTTTCATGTCCAGCAAGTTAATCAATTATAAATAGATCTCGTTAGCATGATAACTATTTCTATGTTCTCAACTTCTCATATCAAGAAGCAAAATGCTAGCAGCTCTCACCCCTTTTTCATTTAAGAAAAAAAAACTATAACAAATTTTCCATTGATAGATGAAAAGAAACTAAATGTTCAAAGATACAACCTCCAAAAGAATAAAAAAGAAAACAAAACAAGGGAAATGAAACATCCCCAACAAGTCCAAATAAACAAAAATAAATAAATAAAATAAAGGGGAATTTTCTAAAATAAAGTAGGAAGAGATGGGAGAAAACAAGAAAAGGCTGTTCTTTCTTTCTGTTTCTTAATATATGTCTCTGTTTCCTACCAAAAAAAAAAAAAAAAAACAAGAAAAGAAACAGAAACCAGGATCAAAACAGAACAACTCTTCTACAAACACTAGGCCATCTCCAAAGAACGACAAAGAAAAAGATCTCCAAACATCACCGAAGCAACGGCTCTCTTAAAAACTGAAAACTCACTCAATAAAATCAATTGGAGAGCCTAATTTTTGCAAACTAAATTAAATATGCAATAAGATTATCCTGCCCCATGTTAAATATGCAATAAGATTATCCTTATCAAACACACATTTCAACACGGACAAAGAGTTTACAGGAACAACTAAATGGCCCTTCAGCTGAAAATCCTTCATATCAATGCAAATTTGCGAACTAAATTAAACATACAATTGTTGATTAATGATCAAAACAATTATTTCCACAAAGACTATAATGTACCTAGCATGTCATAAAAGCAACCTTACCAATTCCAATACGGATATTACGAAGTGCAAGAAAGACGCCAAGAGGTGATCCAACAGCAAAAAATGTATCAACCTAATTAGATAAAAAAATTGAAATTAAGTAGTAAAAAACCAGCAGACGGTAACGTTGAACATATATCAAAATGTCAAAAGAAATTTTTTCTAGTCAATCCTGTTCTTCTTGCCGTACCTTAAATGCAAGCTTTTTGTACTTTATACAAGGAGTGAAACTTTTTGAACCATCATCTTGTTCAAGAGGTACCTCTTCTAACACAGGCTCCTTGGACATACCTATTAAACTTTTCTTATTTCCTGATAATATTTCACAAATAAAAAAATATCATTAGGACAAGTTTTTCCCATAAGTAGACAAATAAGTGAAACAATTAGGAGGGACCTTCATTCAATCCTTCATCAGTATCCCTATTAGCAGACATCAACTCAAGTTCTGCCAACTTCATTTTAAGATAATCAACCTAACAAACAAGAAGTTCAAATAAGACATCCTATAAATGGAGGTTACACGCTGAAAGCATACAGAAATAAGCAAAACATGACATGTGCGTGCAAGTGAATGCATAATCATTCTTGTCCGTTGCAAGCATATAAGGATAAATAAAACATAACATCTGTGTGTCATTATACTGAGTCTACAGACCTCTTCTTTCAGGGATTTGATTACTTCGTCTTTATCATTTGAATCCTCAAATTGCAGCTCACCAATTCTATTCACACTAGGAACCTCTAAGTCGCAGTTTTCATTTTTATTTAACTCCTCCAGCTCATTGCTTATTTGAGGAAGCCTGATATCATATTCATCCACCTTGCAAGGATTTTCATGTTTATTACTGAGCACAGATGGATGTGATGCCACAGGATCCACAACAACTGAAGGATTTTCCAAATGCAGATGCATTTGGTGCATACTTCTCTCATCACCCTCTTTAGCAATGTGTACAAAATCTGAACATCCATAAACTGCAGTCGAACAGTTATCCTCCGTATCTAAACAAGAGTTCTGCACAGAGGATTGATTGTCCACCCCCGATAACCCTTCACTTCTAGCGTGCTCCCCATAGATCAAATCCCGTGGAGAAGGAGATGACGGATTCTCCTGGTGGCAGAGTATATCATACGAAAGGACACTCCCCAAAGAATGTCCATAGATAGAAACCTAAATAATAATACAACATATATAAAATAACCAATTTATATAATTGAATTTAACAGAAGTTGGTGGTAAAAAATAAAATAATCTTTGAGCCACATACCTTTCCATCATATCCAGGATTCCTTCTAAGAAACTTCATGTAAAGTCGATTTAATTGGTTAGACACCTAAAGAGAAATCAATATACCCGTTTAGTCCTAGTTCCAAGTGCAGAGCTTCATATCATGAAAATCTGTCAGTGCTACATAGCCAGTATTATATCACTTTCTAGTTGTAAACAGTATGCCTCATATTCAAATGTACTCACAGGGTTTCTTGCAGTCACAGCAATTGTCGTATTTTTCTTTCTTTTTTTTTTTTTTTTGAAAAAGGAAACAAGACTCTTCATTAAGTAAATGAATAGACAAAGCAATGTTTGAGTACAATGAGGAGACAAGAACAAAGCCTACAAGATGAGTAAGTGCACCTAGACATCTCACGTAGGTTGCCACCCTCTTAGCACTCTTATTACATCCCGAATTTGATCAAAACGAAAAACCAAACCCCATGCTCCTACAACTGGGTCCATACATATAAAAGCAAGATACACACCAAGGACAAACAAAACTACCTAACGACAACACAACAATCTTAAAGAGTGATAATATAACAAAATCCCCCAAAACAAATAAAACTACAAGCTCAAGAAAACAACTACCCGTGTAACGCTTGGCAATTAAGGCTAATGTCTTGAATTGAGTATGCTTCAAATGCTCTAGATAAGGAACACCATGAGGAAGCATTGATTCTAGCTATCTCCAGATGATTTGATGAATTGGATTCTTTAATGTGAAATATTCTTTGGTTCCGCTCAAACCAAATTTCTGAAAGTATGGCCTTTATAGCATTTATCCATATCAATCTTGATTTCTCCTTTAGATTGGTGCCGATTAGGAGCTGCAAAACGTTCTTCTTAAAGTTGGCATCAAAGACCCAATCAATGTTGAAGGATCCTAATAGGTCAAACCAACATTTTTCTGCACAGGGACACCTAAAAAACAGGTGCTGTAAATCTTCAGAATCTTGCAAACATAAAGAGCAAGCACTTGGAGATAAAATGTGAGATGGAAGTTTTGAATGCATGACCGAAGCACAATTCAATAACCCATTCAGCATTATCCAAATTGTGATGTTAACTCTTCTTGTACTTTTGGTCTTCAAATAGCCAAGTATAGATGCTTTCCAATGGGGGAAGCTAAGGATCAATGCTTAACCAACGGTTTAACTGAAAATTTTCCGTTAGACTCTAACTTCCAAACTCTTTTATTTGGACTTGCCGTGGTTTGATTTTTTGAGATAATGCCGTTAAGAGCTAGGAAATCATCAATTCCTTCCTCCTTTAATTGCCTTCTGAGATTTAAGAACCAAGATGCTGTTAAAAGAATCCCAAAAATCATGAACCGCCCCATTTGGATTCATAGAGTCTAAACAGCCTTGGAAATGAGTCTTTGAATGGAATCAAATCAGAGCCCAAGGATCATGCCAAAAGGCTATTCTCGTGCCACTGCCGAGTTTAAACCTGGCCAGCGAATCCACTTTATTCCAGCTCCTCGAAATGCTAATCTACGGGCTGCAAAGGCTACAAGCATTTCTTCCTTTGGTGTGATAAAGGAATTGACTTTCTCCATGAATGCTCTTTATAACTTGCACCCAAAGGGAGTTTTCTTCATTAAAAATCTCCATCCCCATCTGGCTAGAAGAGCAAGTTTTTTGTTTTCTAAGCCTCCTAAACCAAGCCCCCCATCCTCTTGCATTCGGGACACCATGTCCCATTTAGCTAGATGATTCAATTTTCCTCCCTGAATGTCCTTCCCAACAGAAGTTTCTTAATAAACGCTCTACTGTTTGAGACACCTTTACCGGAAATTAAAAAGATTGACATATAATATGTGGGAATATGGGAAAGAACTGACTTGCATAAAGTGGTGCAACCTCCTCTTGATAGATTGTATCTTTTCCATTTCTCCAATTTTCCTTGAATTTTGTCAATTACCGGCTGCCAAAAAACAGCTTGCTTAGGATAACCACCAAGGGGCAGCCCTAGGTAAGAGAGTGGGAGATGAGAGGCTTTCAGTTCAGCTTTGATGCCTCTTCAAACAGCTCACTTTCTTTTATGTTTAAACCACAAAGCTTAGATTTTTCCCAATTGATCTTCTGCCCGGAACTCCACTCAAAGAATTCAATTCTTTTCTTAAGAGATTCCAGCATTCCATCTTCATATTTACAAAAAATTAATGTGTCATCAGCGAATTGAAAGCAGTAGACATGAATGCTGTTTTTTTCCGGCTGAGAAAGGGACTACATCTTGATAGAGAAGCCCAAGTAGCGGTACTAACATAGATGATGAAACTCTTGCCCCAACTTGAAACCTTCAATCTTTCCTTTTTCATATAGCCTATTTAACAAGGCACTTGACAATTTGCTGGTTAATAAGAAAATGAAGGGTGAAAGTGGGCCTCCTTGCCTAATTCCTCTTGTGGCTTTGATTCTCCCTCTGTCTCCCAAATGAATATTGATTATTTTGGGTTAGAAATACAGCCCATGATCCATGTGATCCATCTAGGATCAAAGTTCTTTCCCATGAGAATTTTTTCAAGGAACTCCCAATCTACTCTATCAAAGGCCTTTTCTAAATCCAATTTTAGAATCCATCCTTTCTTCTCAAAGAACTTCATTTGCTATAAGAATTGGATCCAAGATTTGCCTTCCTTTGATAAAAGTGCTTTGTGTGGGGGCAATTACACTAGGCATGATTTTTTGAGGCATTCAGCTAGCACCTTAGCAACAAGCTTATATGTTAACGTGGTTAAGCTGATTGGTCTAAAGTCTTGAATACAGACAGCATCTTCTTTTTTCTGAATAAGGCAAACTGTACGCAAGAGTTCAGCTTCCTATTTGAGAAAAAATCCTCAAACAATTTCTCAAAGCTACCCTTAAAGTAGTCCCAGAATTTTAATAAAAATTTCGCTGTGAAGCCGTCAGGTCCTGGAGCTTTATTTTTCCCCAACAATTTTAAAGATTTTCTGATTTTCTCTGTTCTGAACTTGGCTGTCAGAAAACTATTCTGATTTCTGTCCACCTAGGGCCATTGCAGGTTAAGCAGGATTGCTCTGATTCCCGAGGCATTAGTATATAATGAACTATAGAACCCCAATATAAGATCCTCGATTGCCTTGAAGGGTTTTGTGGGATTACCATGATCATCAATCAATTCTGCTATCAAATTTTCTCTTCTTTGCAGCCAAGAAAAGATGAAAATTTCTGGAATTCATTGGCAAATTGGTTGATTTGGATTCTGCTGAAGATTCACTGACTTCAAATCCTTATTTATTATGGAGTTTATCGATCCTGGTACCACGGATGTGCAGCTGGTGTAAAGAATCAGAGGGCAGCGGTGTGTGAAACGAGGGAAGTAGCAGGTGTGGATGTGCAGCTAACCAAAAGGGTACTGCAGTTGGACTTGGGAAATCAAATGGGAGTAGGCCAGCTGAACGGTAGAGGAGTTGGAAGGTGATGCGTGGGCATACGCACTAGGCAGCGGCAGCACATGTGCAAAAAGGTTGGGTGCATGCAGCTGGCTCCAAGGGTAAGACAGAACCACTCACCAGCGGCTTCTGAAGCTGTTGGAGTAGTTTTTCAATGGCGGAGCCCGGAGGTGACAGCGGCGGCTGTCTCATGGTCAGTTTGCATTTCATCAAGATTGATGTCTAGGGTTTCATCTTTACCCTGCTCTAATACCATATTAAAAGCGGTAAAAGAAAATAGACACCGAGTTACATGAAAACCCAATTACCAGATGAAAAACCACAATCTGACTTTCTTATTATTTTCTCTTATGAACAAAAGATACAAAGGGGAAAAATAAACAGAAAACAAGCTTAAGATAAAAAAGGAAAGAAAACCAAGGTAAATCTTTCCTTGAGTCAAGCCCACTAATTCTAACAAATACCATAAGACTCCCCAATAACATCCAACAAAGCCTCGTATGCTTTTCCGAATGCCAGGAGGGAAGGAAGATCAGTCCAAATTCTGCATGGTTTTGGCTGGGTGAAGGTCTTCTCTCAGAATATGTTTAATAGCCTGTCTTCTTTGTTGACTAGACACTCCATTACCGGACACAAGAAGACCCTTTGGATGGCTATTATACGCGCTTTTTCAGGGATTCTTTGGGGTGATCGAACAAGCACCTCTTCCGAGACCATTTTTCTAGTTTTGACAACTTTATGGACTTGGGTTATTTTTTTTTAACTACAAATAAAACTGGGGGGATTCACCACCACTCCATTAAATATAAAATGCGACTATGGAATTGGGCTATTTCTACTGCTTTGTTCTAGTGCATAAATAAGCACCTCTTTAAGCTTTTAAGTCTTTCTTATCTCGTCTCTCATTGGCATTATTTTCTGTATTCTCCCTTTTGGTGTTTGGGCTCTGCCATCTAAATCATTCTATCAATGAAATGTTTCTACTTCCGAAAAGAATTATTTACGGAGCTTCGTAGAAAATTAAATCAACCTTCTGCCTACAGAGGAATTTCCTTCTTTTCTCAGGTTTGAGTTATTTTTCTTAAGCTGCTTCTTCACGATAGACTACATAGAAATCAGATATTATCAGCTCAGAGCCATTAAGCCACATGAGCGTCCACCATCATACTCCCCATATTAAGAAACCCCTTCTTTTGACTAACAGCATAGAAGTGAAAGGGGACTGCTCTCTTCTGTAGAGTAAAGAACAACAAATTTGAAGAGTATCACCAAAATGCACAAGGGATCAACAATTGTGAGGAGGGAGGGGGAGGGGGAGGGGGGCACAACTTACAACGCTGCCCCCTCTTCCTGAAGTGCCTCAACTAAGGACTCTCATCTTCACCAGCCACATGGCACACTTTTTCCACATCAACATCTTCGGATTCCCAACCAAAAGTATGGAGGAGAGGCTAGTTGCCCCTCTACGCATATCCAGGACCAGATGGAAGAACAGAACAACTTTGTGATCCAATGTTACCAATGTCCAGGAGTCCTGTGAGAGTAGAAAGATTACTTTTCCCCAACAAACTAAATTAGATGCTGCTTCATTTCTATATCTTCCCCAATAGAATCACCTACTAATGACTTCAACGGAGAGAGCCACTTTCTTTAGCATGAGAAAAGTATGCATAGATTATGTGAGGAGGTAAGAGAGAGAGACTTTTTTTTTTATAAGAAGGTAAGAGAGAGAGACTTGAACGTTTAAAATCTTCCAACCGTATAGAAAATGGAGTTTTTCCAACCTCATTGTTTACGTTTACACAGGGATATTATGTGAATAATAGGGACAAAAGGATTGGATCTTAGACTTTCGAACGAGATGAAGGCAAAGGTAGTATTAGAGGGAAAACATCCACTTAAGATTAACAACCCAAATCATGGCATCAGAATCAATACCTCTACTTTATTAAGCAATCTACGTTGTTAAGGAGACAAATAAATTTGCCATTTCCAAAATTTCTTAGTGTCATCTAAAAACTAAAAATGATTGTTCACTTCATTTTAGAACTTCCAACTCACTCCAGATCAAACCGTCGAAGGAGAAGTCTGTAAGGCAATCCACTAGAATGAGTAAAGAGAAAGGAGAGACATACTCCTTGAATAATACATCTACGAGCTCGAAATTTGGGTTTAGGCTTACCATTTATGAGATTTGCGTAATTGGACATAGAGATAAAAACATGAACCCCTTCTCTGGCGAGAACCAAAACACCCTAGCCAGTTTCAAGAACAGTATCATGGAGGCCGAAGGTCTTTTCCAGACCAAGATTAATAGAAACACCCTTTATTTTTCCAGTTCCACTTATCACAGTGACTTCGCTGCTTATAACGCAAGAATTTATGATTTTCCTTCCACCACCAAAAGTTGATTCCTGTGCAGTAATTGGAGGCGATGAAACCTTGTAATCCAACTAACCTTGGTGTCTGATCAGAATTTTATAAAGCCATGTAATAAGATTAATAGAGTGGCAGCTAATGAGTTATGCAATGAGATACTAACTCTTTTAGCACCATCCTTTTTATAACATGGCGGCTATAGATTTCATCAACGCTAACATATTAGTGCACAATAAGAGGACAGAGTTCACAAAGAAGGTTTCACCCTCCTTTGATCATATGTATCAATTGCAGAAAAATAATACATACTGTAAAGAAATAACAGAACTAACAAATCACATGTCAGTTAACCCATCAATAGGGGAGAACAAGTATAGATAAAATGAAAGTTAGCAATCTAAATAAACCGTGCACTACCGAGTTGATGATGTCCTGACAATATATGGGGCTCATGTAATATAAAACATCATGAGCAGTCGCACCCAACATGACACGCAAACCCTTCACTCCATCTAAAGTAATTTTTTCAACAGCAGCTTCACCACTAAGCTTCAGACCCTTCCTCCACTGAAAAAAATGTAAACGGAAAATAGCATAAAAATAGAGATCACTAAGGTGAAAAACAGAATATTCCAGGAAACAAAAAAGAATGAGAAGCAAACAGAGAGGTTCATAGAGAAGTTACACTTAATGAAATTAACCAAGAAAAACTAGTATGATGGAAACCAAAAAGGCACAAAGCTTAGTATCAGACCCTAATATTATCATGTCTAAACGTAAACAAGGGGATGATAAAATGTTGTGTCACAATAACAAATGTCATTACAGAATATAAAAAACAAAGGGCAAGATGAGAAAAGAAAGGTCATCAAAACAAAACTGAAGTACAAAAAACTTGCACACAAATGTAGGGCAAGAAAAAAGGGTTCCAAAGCTACCTGGCAGGGGATAAAGAGGACTCTTTGAGTGCTACGTTGGTGTAAAGTGAGGTGCCGCTCTCCAAGACTGGATGTAATAAGCCGAAAATTCCCAACGTCGTCAACTAGATTAGATTTCTCCAACCTTTGACCAATACCATGAACCATAAACACAAGATGTCGAACAGGAACCTAGAGGAATAACCTCAGTGAATAATGTGGCTTCCATGATGTATGATTTACATATAAACAAATGTGATTATGTAGTCTAAAAACATAATCACATGTACAAATTGAAAGGGGATGCAAAGAAGAACTTGAGAGGAAAAAAAAAAGAGGAAGAAGAAATCAATCACAATAAAGTTTGTAAGAATGAGAAAAAACTTTCAGCTACCATATTTTACTAAATTATTTTGAAACTAAAATGAAGAGGATAACTACCTATATAGCTTACCAATAATTTGAAAATAATTGATATTAAATTACTAGGGATGTCATAATAGAAGAAAAAAAAACAAAAGATTCGTAGGACACATACATGAAAGAATCGTGATGACATAACCTAAATTTCTGAGGACATAACATGGATACAACAAACTCAATGATAGGAGACATACCTGTGAACAGTAATCATCCATTTCTTCTTCCCTTTGCTGACGCAAATCATCCTTGAAAATTAGAAATAAACATTTTAGGGAGATACATTGACTATAAAAGAAGGGAAAAAATTATACAAAAAGAAGAATAAAAGAATAAGATAGAAGAGGAGGATAGAATGTTCTTCACTTTCCTCCAACTTGGAGTAAACCTAACTCTTTTCTGTCTTCAAAGGAACCACAATTTCATTCAGCATTCAGCCCAATTTGTTATCGTTCAATCTTGGCTCTTGCTTCACAGCTAGTTATTTTGCATGTTTAAGAAGAAATTTAGGTATTGTTCTATGGGGAAGGCCCATCTTTAATGTTTTTCAAGTGTATGGATCAAAGTGAGAAATGTCTTCAATGGGAAACAAAATACACTAGAGTATAGGTGGAAAGAAACCACACCATTTAAGAAGATAAAGAAAAGATGGACAGAAGCACATTTTAGTGAGCTTCAAAATGTCAAGGAAAGTACCAACATTTAATCTAACAACGTTATAGCTAAGGTTGTAATCAAAATGGTAGTTTTTCCCCATATCCCATAGGATGCAGAATCCTCCATTTTTCTTGTGAATTAAATTTTCACATCAGAAGGGGGTGAAATATTAAGGCAGTGGTAAAACTATACCAACTTCTATGAGAAAGAAAGAAATGCAAACCTGGGTGGGTTTGGGGGAATTAGACGGGGAATAGCCGCGCCTTAACTTAATTCCATTGCCACCCAAGCTAATAACACTAGAAAAACCAGAAGCATCAACATTCAGCCAGGCCTCCCAAGTATCATCTTCCCCAGTGAAAAGAGCATGAAGTCCCTACATTAGGAATTCCAGGATAAATCATGTTCCTAAATTTCAAGTAAAAATGAGACAACAAGATAAGTCTCCATACTAAAAAATAATTTACATACTGGGGTAAATCCTTGTAAATCAACCCGGGATGCAAAAAGTCCAGACGGCTGAAATGTTCTCCGGCGCCACACCTAGACCAAAATCATATTTACTCATTCCTTGCTAATCATTAAGAAATTTTTAAAAAAATGCAAGTTTATAAATGAAGATAAACTAGAAACTACACAGCAAAAACTGAAAACATTTCACATGGAAGCAGTTCCTTCATCATGAAAACTTTGAGATGCTTTGCATACAGAATTTTCAAACAACTGAGAGAATGGATAAAATATAAAAGACGATCATCGATTTGAGAAGAAAGAAACAAAAAACAAACCCGACTACGATAGGCAATTTCTAACTGTTCGGCAACATCCTCCCGAAGTGGAAGCCAGTCAAGACCTCCTTTACGAGCAAACCAATGGCCTCTCATCACCCGACGATTTTCTGCATTCCAATAAACAGGAAAACAATGTCTCTTCACTAAATCTACCTGCATATATAATATGACTTCAGTTGCAAGTATTTGTAAATTAAACAAAGAAAATAAAAGACGCAATTTCAGAAGATGTTTATCTTTTGTAATGCTCGTGCTTCTAATAGAAGAAAAAAGACATACTAAATCGGTTCAATCTAAAACTAAAGGAATCCAATCCATCCAGAAAGCAGTTATAAAGTGGACCACACTATCCAAATCTTTAGAATGAGTATATCCAAAAGGCAAAAATTAATTAGTGATACTGATATCTCAATTGCTTATGAAAGGTTGACATTTAGGAACTCAGTTTCATCTTTATTCTCCCATTTTGATAAGCCCATCAACCAGATTAAATAACATAATTTACATCTTCCAACCTTTAAATTTAAACAATTTTTTTCATTATGATCCACTCCAAGAGAAAAAATGCACTTCCTTTAGAAACAATAAATGATTTTCATACAGAAGCTATCTAATTTTTCTTACTGCTTAACCATGTCACGTTTAGCAACCAATTGGACAGAATAAAAAGAAGATGCTAGCATTATAAGGAGAAAATTATTTAAATTAAAGATCACACCAGATTTACCTCATAGAGTCCACCTTTGACAGGGACACCAACCCGCTCTTCTTCAACGTCATATAAATTGACTAACTTAGCAACATCTGAAGTAGATTCATTTCTTTGTTTATCAGGCCTCAGACTAGAGCCAGCTCTTTCTTTTGGCCCTTCGCTACATTCTGCATACTCTTTCCACCAAATAGAAAGTAGTTCTTCCTCTCTCTATATTCAAATCCAGAAAATGTAAATGATATTTGAACATCTTTTCCATTTACTTCAATTAAAGTTCAATTAAAGAAGTAGACAAAACAAACCATCATGTATGCATAAATAGTTAGCCAAGAAACATATGTGAAAAGAAACAACAACTTATTAAAATGATCGAAGTTTCAAGAAACATGGTAAGCATCTCAGAACATAATATGCTCGCCCTACAAAGTCTAGAAGAAAGCTTGAAGAAATAGCCAACCACGCCGCTTTCTTTGTGCCAGCAAAAGGGCGTCCCACCAAAAGAGAAACAAGGATTTCAAATATATATTTAGAACAGGCGAAGCACCAACCAAAAACATCCAAAATAATATGCCAGAAACGGGATGAAAAAAACAATGCATAAGCAAATGAGCAAGGGATTCAGCATGGCCTTGACACATAATATACCAAGGTGGGAGACAGACATCATATATGCCCCCACCATTACTTCAAATGAAATAATGAGTGTGCCATGTTAAACTTTTTTAAAAAAATTGAAAACCGGCCTCATTATTAATGATAATAAATGAGACTAAAGCTCAAAGTACAAGAGTATTATACTAAGAGCAAAAGGAGCAAAAAAAACTAAGGGAAAATACAAACTAAAACTAAAACAAAGACCATACTCGGGCAACATAAATATGATGGCAACCTAAAAACAAACTCAAACAGAAAAACAATGAGCTAATCAAAGCCCCTCAAAGATAATACCATCAGTAGAAAGCTAAATAGAAAGCTAAATAGAAAGCAAAACTTAAATGCTCTCTCAAAAAGAGCCCACTAGAATCTAAATTCTTGCACACTCAATTATTCGAGTTGAAAGGAGAAAGAGAACACTTAAAAACTTATTCAAAATCTAAGTCCATAATTGAAATGATAAATCTAAGCCCTTTGAGATCATCCAACGAAATTGGAACGATGCAGAAAAATCTAGTTCCAAAAAGAGTAGACAAAGGAACAGTGAAAGAAGAGATGGTGTTGGTTCTTCTCATCGTGGTTTTTACAAATAACACCCAATTTGGAGATAGTAGGCAACCAAAAGTTGTCTTTTGAATCTTACCATTCAGCATTCAGTTTCCTCAATGCTAAGGTACAAAAGTTTGTCCACTTTTCTAGAATCATAAGTAATACATATTTAATGCCTGAGTTTGAGTATAGATTTTTATTTGGCCCATAAGTTTCAAAATTTAACAGCTTAGTCTCTGACCTATAGAAATAGGCTTTCAAAAGTCTTTAGACTGTTAGTTAACTGACGAAAAGATGATTTGGCAATTAACTTACTGACTAGATTTGTTAACATAATTGGCAGTTGGAAAATTAAACTAATTTTTTAAGCTCATGTGACATTTCTCTCTCTTTCTTCCCCTATCCTTCTTTTTCCTTTCCTTCTCCTCCACTGGTGTCACCATTGTAAAGTCTCTTCCTCTCATTTTGTTTCTTATCTCTTTCGTGTGTCCAAAACAGAAATAGTCTCTGAGTTCGAAATTTGGATACCTCTTTAATAAACTGAACATCAGTCCAGAGATCTTATATAACTTTTTATTGGTGGTCAGGAACTAAACTGTTAGTTTTTTAGACGCAAAAACCAAACAAACCTATCATCCAACTCAACGACCAAAAGTGGAGACCCATGGATGGTCCCAGAAGCATCCTCCATTGAGATCCAAACTCTTTTATCTCTGCCATAGCAGTCTTATATGTATATATGTATATTATATGAAAGGGAAACAGTTTTGTTGAAGAATGAAATGAGGAGAAAAACTTCCAAAAACACCAAAAGCCGCATTATAATAAAGTTTTCCAACAGGAAATTAACGTAGTAAAACTGTAATCATCAAGATATCAAATCCCTTTGCACTAGTAAATAGGATGAAATACAATTAAATCCACTAAACCATCAAAATTGGAGGAAGGGGTCCTGAAAATTACATCTTACAAGGCATGACCCTCCTTAAATCACAAATTTACCCAAAAGCTTAAGCTTATGGGTGAAGGCCAATTTAGTATCATATTAACATTCCCCTCGCATGTGGGCTTGAAATACAAAAAAGACCCAACAAGTGGAAATCAATATAATTGGGGAGAAAATAACATTATAAGGACTTGAACACAAGACCTCCCTGAACCAATGCTTTGATACCATCTTAAATCATCTGACCCACAAACTTAAGCTTATGGATGAAGGCAAATATAACATCACATCATATAACCACCACTCAAAAGCATCCAGCACTACAAACCACAACGAGACGAGAACAAGTGGCAAAGAGGTAATGATAAGTTGGTTACACTGTGTTGTATATTTACATCATGGAATTCTCCACCCTTTGCTTAATTAAAACTACAATTAGCAGTCAAAAATGAATTCCATACACATGCAGGTGAGTGGACGGTCAATATAATGAGTTAAAGATATTGTAGAATAGAAGGCAACTCTAAGATGGTTCACTACAAGCAATTCATGAAATATGGGTGAACATATAAGCATTAACTAACTACGCAAGAGGTTGAAAAATACACCTGCAAGAAAGATGCCTCTATTGCAAGAGAATCCCTCATGCCAAATCGAAAATAGTCACCCTTCCCTACAATTTCAGTCTTAGGAACAGACGCAGCTAGCTCTGTCGAAACATAAGCAGCAGAAAATCATCAAAAGGTTTGAAAAGCCCTTTGATTCAAAATCTCCGAGCAGACTCCTACTTTTAATGAGAACATCAACTATATTACAACAAAAACACAAAGATAAAAAGTATGGGGGAAAACCTTTATAAGAATAATATAAAGTAACTAAATAAGTACACTCTAATTATTCCAAAAAGGAAAGATAAACAAGATAAATACATCGATGGCTGGATAGAAATTCTTAATGCCTTCCTAAAGTAGGTTTCTTAGTTTACTCGATTCTGAGTCTAAACCTAAAAACTTTGTCCCAATTGTTATCATCTTGGTTTTCTACAATGTTTCTCGTCCAAAGGTCGCATTCGAAAAGGTATCACTGAAGATGAAGAAAATGAAAAGCACTCACCATTCCCAAGCAAAGGTACTTTACAGAAATACCAGCGGACATCACCGCCATCGGAAGGACTCCTCGTCTGTGCAAGATACTTCTGCCTACCTACGCAGTGCTCAATCACATCCTCCAATTTTGCAATGTTAGATGGCGTGTTTTTTAGTGAATCAGGGGACGCTTCTGGAACTTCAATAGAACCTATAGCTGCTGAAATCAACATGTCATCACCACCCATATCTTTCGAACTATTTACATCCATTCCTGCGTCTGATAGAACAATTTTTGCCTCGGAACCTATTACTAAGAAAGAGGTTCCGAAGCAATTACAGGGCAGGTTAACTCAGAGGATTGAGCTAGATTTCTTCCGTCAAAATAATCATCGACTATGACCCGAATCCAAAACTCAGCTGGATCCTCCGATAACCCAGATACAGAACCACATAACGTAACAAATAAGAAAAGCAGACACAGAAGGCACCCAATTGAAGTACCACACACGCCTTCCTGCAGAGAAATTTGGAATTGCGAAACGGAGCTTGCCTGGTGCGTGTGGTTTAAGAACTTCGCTTCATCAAACAGAATGTAGAAAGGAGACGACGTCTAGTTCCAGATGGGTCCTGGCAAATACGTGAATCAATAGCCATTAAGAAGATCATTGCCCCTGCATGTTCAATCGATCCAGAAGAATCGTGGAAGAGCTTCGATGGGAAGAAGTGTGGCGGTGACTTCTGGTACGGTGACTGGCGGTGAAGAGACGGAACTGCAGCGGTGCGGTGGTTAAAATTTTGAAAAATGTTCCAATTATTTTTGTTCTGTAGTGGTTTGGCTCTTTCGTGGGCAAAATTTCTGGCCCTCCCTGTCGTGAGAACTTAGTTTAGGACAATAACATACATCTGGGGCAGCACCTCTTACTTTTATTTAGCATAAACTTGGGTAGAACTTATATTTAGGCATCTAACAAATTATTGGTCAATTTTTCTTTTTCCAAATAACTTTCATTTCTTATATGTATATTTGGTGACAATGAGATGTGTATGTATTAAATGGATTTGTGGAACAATCGTCCATTTTCCAGAGCGCAAATTAAAAATGGTTAAAATCTCACGTTAACTTGAAAGTGGTCTTCTATTGTACGTAGACCTAGGTTAAAGTATCATTTTGTTTCTAGACTGCTTACAAAGGACCGGTACTTAAAAGAATTATCACTTATTTATCTTCCATCCATTTCATTCCTCTCGTTTGTGGCCAATCACTTATAGCTTTAGAAGGTGAACATATGGGTATAATTTACACATGGTATCTCAAGGGTAATGTTTTCATTTATATCATTTAATTTCTCTATTTTGTTTTAGTTTTCCATTTCTATTGCATGTGTTTGATTAGGTAATTGGGAGAAAGGGCAAGAAGCTTTAGAACACAACGAGAGAGATACATAATTAAAGATAATGGTTAGAGTTTAGGGATAAATAATAAAGGAGAATGGAGAAGTTTTGATGAAGAAACAAGGTGACAAAATAACAAGGAATAATAAAGAAAACTCGAGGAATAAATGGGAAGGTGAAATAACTAGAGAGAATGAATAAAAGTTGCGGAAGAAACAACATAATGAAATAGTTAGGAAGAAGGAATAAACATTGGAAGGGATAAACAAGATGAAGAAATGAGATCAAGATAGAATGTCATATTTCGTACTCATATCAACTTTTTTTTTTAATCTAACCTTTATTATGTGTTAATTGCACTGTTGCTAGAGACCACCTTCCTAACCAAGCAACAAACATGTCATCTCTCGTCTAGGTTGCGAATAAGACCAACATAGACAAGCTCACAAGAAAACCACTTGACTCGTTCACAAAGCCATGTTGGAAGATTCATGGTCATAGACATAATATTCAACAACCGTCCAATCCATCAAATCTTATTTGAGGTAGCTAGGAGTGCATATCTTAGTGAGGTAACTAGGTGCATACATCTCAATTGAGGTAGTTGGGTACATACCAATATAGTAGGACTCCAAAAGTCCCTAGTTGAACGAGAATATTGTCAAATTACTGAAAGAAAATTTCTATGGATCATAGGATTATAATGCTTACCTACTAAATTAGCTTGTAATGTGTTGGAATTATTTAATCACTTAAAACCAAATACTTCAAAACTTTAATGGCCTTGGAAGTGTACAACTTAACTTTTGAAAAATGGTACGTCGTGAATGTTAGTCCTATCTACTATCATGAGAAGAGATCGACTGTAAAAGACAAAACTAAACAGTGTCAATAATTTTTTTTTTCAACGTTCAAATTTCTTGAGCTTTTAAAAACGGTGGGTAAACCGTAAACGGTAAAGGGTGTATGTGTGTGTAAAATGAAAGAGCGATGCAACTGCCTTTCAAATAAAAAAACAGTAAAGTTACTGCGCCGCTGACCTGCTCTGCCACAGCAGCGTTTGTTGAATCCTGATTGGTTGTTCAGTACACCTAACCAAATACTCATCCGATAAGGTCGCCGGCCCACCTACTCCTTCCCTCCCTCTCTCTCTCTCTCTCTCTCTCTCTCTCTCTCAATTCTTCCGCTTCTCAATTCAATTCCGACGGTGAGAGCTCTCTTCCGATTCTCTCTCTCTATTATTTTCTTTTTCAAATTTTTCTTAGCTGCGATGGAAAAACAGGTTCCTGTGTACGATTATCTGCTTAAATTCGTTTCGAGCTGTCTTAAATGTCTATCGTATTGGTCCTCTTCATCTTGACCGTGCTTACATCTGTTCAGCTCACCGGACATTGTTGATAACTTCATTTCAGCTTTGGAAACCGAGTTTTTTTTTTTCGTTTTTGTTGTTTTTCTTTTTGGGTTATCTCTATCAGCCCATTGTCGTGGTGATCTATTATGCAATCAGGAATATTATACTGTTTTCTTCATCTTCTTTGATTAAGTGCGCGATCTTATCATTCTGGATTGCTTTGTTGCTTCTTATTATTCTGCTTGGAAGTGCAGGTACATTAGGTTTCTCCTAATTTATGGCTTCAACAGTTCTTAATGCGCCTAATAGCGTTCAAAGAATTAATGGTTTGGATTGGGGCTCCGATGTTGGGCTAAAACGTTCGCCAAATTCAAACTTCCTCTGCGTCAGGACCTCGGCCAATGTGCGTTCTCCACGTCTTTTCGTCGTGAGAGCTTCCGAAGAGCGTGACGCACATATGAAGAAGCTCGGAAGAAGTGATGCAGAATGTGAAGCTGCTGTTGTGGCTGGCAACATTCCAGAAGCGCCTCCCGTGCCGCCGAAACCAGCATCACCGGCTGGGACTCCTGTGGTTCCTTTGCTGGTTAGTGCTGTAGATATTACTGGATTTTCACATAAACTAAAATTAAAAGCAGACGGAAATTAGTTTTAGAGATAATTACAAATTACATTATAAGCTTGGTTGGTGAAATTTGCAAGTCATAGTTGTTTTAGAAATGACATTCCAATCATGTTCTGCCTTAACAGCGCATGGTTTAATTTCATTAAGAACTAATGGCTACAATTGATTATTATTTGTATGTTTTGCAAAGAATAGAAATGCTTAAAGCAAATTTTAAAAAGTGAACTGAATGATTGGCAAAACACGGAAATGAAAGTTTTTGGGAATTATAGTGTTGCCTCCAGCTTTTTCAATCAATAACAAATATGTTTGAAGTTTTGGAATTAGTTTTAGAATTTTGTGTTGTCTCTGCTCCTAAGCATGCATACAAAAGTTCTAGATACAAACTATATCGAAAGAATCATCAAACATTATTTTCTCTGTACTTCTAGTTTCATTTACACTTGGACCTATATATTAAAGTTGAGTGCTTTCTGCTTTTGATGAATTTTCCATCAGCCTCTCAGCCGTCGTCCACGTCGTAACCGGAGGTCTCCAGCAATGAGAGCATCGTTTCAAGAGACCAATCTGTCACCTTCCAATTTTGTATATCCACTATTTATTCATGAAGGTACTTGGACACACTTTGCAACAATTTCTTATTTTCATACTCTATTATGGTATAGTGCTGTTTGCATAATCTCTGTCAGCTTTTAGGCAATGTAAGTCTAAAGATTAGGGGAAATTTGCAGGGGAGGAGGACACACCAATTGGAGCTATGCCTGGATGTTATAGACTTGGATGGAGACATGGACTTTTGGAAGAGGTAACTTAGCCATATGGACTCTACTTTCTTCTGATCGTAAAGGACTAAGGATTTGCATTGTTAAAATTTTCACTTTTGCACGTTTCTTAGTAGTCTGCTGTTATTTGGATAGTCTCGATGTTCAGATTCAGCAACAATATATCCACATCGTTTGGGCACTTGGGTTTTGTTTCAATCTGTAAGAATTCTTCTTAGAAGGAATTGACTGTTTCAAGTAATACTTGAGACAAGGGAAAAGTTGACTTTTGGCTCTCAAGGGTAAAAAATTATGGATTTATCTCTTTTAGAAGGTTTTTCAGGCAAAGTGCATTCCTGATGAGAGGAGATAGTGTAACTTAGAGATGCCCATGCATTAATGCTAATTAATAAGATAATCTTGTTGCAGGTTTCCAAAGCTCGAGATGTTGGTGTCAATTCTGTTGTGTTATTCCCTAAAGTTCCAGATGCATTGAAGGTTTTTACTCCCCATTCTTATACCATTTGTTTTTTTACTAGCACAAGATGATCAGGTTTTTCTTCAGACTCCAACAGGGGACGAAGCTTACAATGATAATGGTTTAGTGCCTCGAACAATTCGATTGCTCAAGGACAAATACCCTGATCTTGTAAGTTAATTACACCATGTTTGGATTTTTATTAAAGTTATTGAATTATCATGGTTTCATGTGTGGAAAGATCACAGTTGTATATTGTACCAATATATTTTTTCAGGTTATTTACACTGATGTTGCTTTGGATCCGTACTCTTCTGATGGCCACGATGGTATAGTTAGAGAGGATGGTAAGAGCAAATACCTTTATTTAAATGGCATTGCACCCGTAGAAGCATTATATAAAATAATCTTTACATGAATAACTGAGATAACTTAGCAAGAGCAAAAGTTTACTATCACCTTTCCATTGATAAACTATGTCTGTGCTGATGCATCTATAACTGTATAAGTTTTGCTCCACACCTGATCTTGATACAGAAGAAACTAGAATGTGAAATAATTACGTGTATAGAAAAAATTTGACCATGTGCATGAGAGAGTATTTTACATCCGAACTACTTTACAACGATATCAGATATGCAAGTGGGTTTGTGCTGAACTTTCCTCAAAATAAGTTCCATTTTCTGATGTGCAAATTATATTGATGACGGCTGCAAGCCTGTAATCTTTAATGGAAAAATATCTGCTTGGCAGTAGGCAGCAGAGGCTGTTATTGAGACTCTTCGTAGGAATTTGATTTGTTAGAATTTCATAGCCATCGGCCTTTTATTCCAATTTCATCAGCGTTAATTCAGAATTGACCTTACAGCGTAAATAGATGTACATGGTCAGAGTTCCTTTATTATTGTTTTTTTTTTCTAATTTTACAGGAGTTATAATGAATGATGAGACTGTACATCAATTATGCAAACAAGCTGTCTCCCAGGTAATTTTCGAAGATCTTTTTCTATGTAAATTCAACCATTGAAGACTATAGATTCGTTTCCCATCTATGATTTAGAGTACTGAAATTATGCAAATATGCCCAACTATCTTTCAACATTTATTGTGATCAAACTGTTATGAGTCCCAATATTAGGGCCAATTTGGATTGGCTTAGAATTTTTTTTCTTCCAAAAATTCATTGTCATTAAGCACTTTTTTATCGAAATTTTTTGAAGTAAAAGCACTCACATGTTTTGGCAACGTTTTCTCAAAAGTCTTTTTTATATATAATTTTTTTTAGTTTGTTATATACTAAAAGTGGTTTTTATTAATGTCTAAGTTAATATATAAGATGACTATATAATACTATAAACTAATAATTCATCGAGTTGACTGGTGGGGGTGGTGGCTGGAGTTGATCAGTGAAGAGCAGTGATAACCATGACAATATTGTGGAGGTGAGATAGATGACTTTGGGGGTGTTCGGTAATTTTATAGAAACGGGGAAAATTAACCATTAAACACTTAAAATCATTTTTCTAAAAGTTGATTTCGAGAGTTCATCCTAAACCAACCGATTTTGCAAACTCATTTTTTTCAAAATCCATTTTGAGTACACTTTAAATTTTTTCAAAATGATTTTTTTTTTAAAAAAATTAATTTAATTTTATTTTATAAATTAAACACTTAAAAAGGAATTCCAAACACACCCTTAGGCCTTAGTATGACATGTTGCTTATAATTTTATGGAGTTGAGTGGACTCTTACTTTGTTGAATGGGACAGTACATATGTATTCATTATTTACCTTACAAGCTTCTCCCAACCCAGGCAGCATCCTTTCGTATGTTCAATTACGAGAAATTTACTGACTTATTTTGTGGCTTAATAGCTTACTTACTTTGATTACTAGGCCCGTGCTGGAGCAGATGTTGTCAGTCCAAGTGACATGATGGATGGTAGAGTAGGAGCAATTCGAAGGGCTCTTGATGCTGAAGGCTTTTATCATGTCTCCATCATGTCTTACACAGCGAAGTAATTTTTCATCATCTATTTCACATTTGTTCTTCGTTTTTGTTTTCTTTTCTTAGATGCAAGTATGTAAATCTAATTTTAGGTTTGTGCTACTTAATTTTATAGAATATATATGCTCAGCCTTCTGCCTGTTAAAAAAATTTGAAATGATATTTATTGAAAGTAGGGAGGTAGAATAAACACAAATTTACATGGAAACCCTAGTGCGGGGAGAAAAACCACGATGCTGATATTTCTTATATTTTCTTATGATAATAAAGGTACAAAGGGGAAATATTTATATGCAACACGAACCTAATTAAAATAATAAAAAATTAAGGCAAAGTAAATCTCAACTATTCTTGGACTTTCAACATGACCCAAGCCCACTATTTCTTTCAATATTTAATCCTACATGCGTTACAAAACTATGACTTACGATTGTTGCAGTGTTGGGAGTTTATTTATTGTAAATAGCGTGGAAATTAGACTTATTAGATGCTTCAATCAATCTTTGCCTCTAATATGTTAGAAAATTGGAAGTTTGTTGTAATGAGCTATATTTTAACAATGCAGGGAAGTTAGTGGTTGAATAGGATACCTGATGGTGTATTTTTTTTTTTCATGAGAATCAAATCCTTATTGAATATTTCTGACTTTACTTTCAGCCCTTATCACTTAGAGGGTGAATGTTAAATAATATGCAGCATGTCTTTCAACCTCAGCAAACCAGTTTCTGTATGTGCAGCCAATTGACTTGAATATGGCAATTATGCTGCTGCTGCTGCTCTCTACCACTCTCTTCTTATTTTCTCTCACAATTCATGAACGGTTCAATTACTCCTTTTGATATCAGTAATGATTTTTTCTTCTTTTAAACAGGTATGCAAGCTCATTTTATGGTCCATTTCGTGAAGCACTAGATTCAAATCCTCGTTTTGGAGACAAAAAAACGTATGCAATTTGTTATATTATCACGAATTGAGATTTTACTTGCTTTAGGTTCCCATTTAGCAAACTAATCTTGTGCTCAACAAAAGTTACCAGATGAATCCAGCAAATTATAGAGAGGCTTTGATCGAAACCCGTGAAGATGAATCTGAAGGAGCAGATATTCTTCTGGTTAGTTGTCGTTTTTGGGTATGTTGTAGAAAAGTTTACATGGTGGTAGAGTCTATCTAGCTAAACGTACTTCTTGATGTACAGGTGAAGCCCGGTCTACCCTACCTGGATATCATAAGACTTCTTAGGGATAATTCTCCTTTACCTATTGCAGCATATCAGGTATTATTAACTAATCCACTATTTTCAAATATTATTTTATGTTTACCAATTTTCTTATTCATCCTCATGTTTTACAATATGACCATTAAATATCAAAATTTTGCATGACATTCAGTCGGTCTTCCTTTGGAGAGAGGGAACGTCGTTCATGTTTAAAACATGTTTGGTCTATTTGACTAATAATAAGTTTAGTCCTTTGTGTATGGTGCACGGTTTAGAATGTTTGCTAGGAAGAATGAAGTGATGTCTTTACCATGTGTCAATAAGCGTCTTGTGCCTGATGTTCATGACTAAATGTTGCCATGATTCAATAGAAATAGAAATAAAAATAGTAATTCAAAATCTCTGACATGTCCAAAGGCACATTGGTCATGTAAATGATGACTTCTCCATCTTATTTGGCAAGATTATTTGGTTTGATCTCACTCTTAGGATTTCTAGATTCTTTTATTGTATCATTTTGCATGCTGGATATCTGATAATTAACAAGCGTGGAGCTTGGAGAAGCTGGAGGCTAATTAAACTATAGCTAATGGCTGGTATATGTACTAATAGATATTCAACTCTTGTTTGAGAATGAGGTCTAAATTGTGGTTTTAGACTGCATAAGTGAGCTGTGCTCGATGGTGTTGGCATTGCCTTCGTCCCAGGGGTCGGAGGTTCAATCCCACTTCATGCAGTTGTTGTATATAAAAAAAGTAGTTTTTGACTTAAAAAACTTTTGTCAGTGTTTACCAGAATGAAGTAATTAGAAATTCAGGTTATTTATTTATTATTATTGTTGTTTTATTGTAAGAAATGATTTGAAGTAATTAGAAATTCACGTCCACTGTTTCTTAAGCTCACCATTATTTGTTCTTCCAGTAATATATCTATAGGGTTATTATGTGTACATAAAGTTTAGATTTACAACCCATTTAAATTTCCATAAAAACCATCGCAAGTGATTGGAAATTTGGAATACGTATGATTTATATGCATATTTGTAATCTTTTCAAATAATTTGAGTTTTTTGGTTAGGTATCGGGTGAATACTCGATGATCAAGGCTGGTGGGGTTCTCAAAATGATTGACGAAGAAAAGGTGATGATGGAGTCCCTTATGTGTCTCAGACGGGCTGGAGCAGATATAATCCTCACATATTTTGCTCTTCAGGCAGCTAGATGTTTGTGTGGTGAGAGGAGGTGAGAGTTATGTTAATGTGCATTTGTAGAGAATTTTCGGTCGTCAAAACTTCATATCAGAGGTTTTTTCTCAATAAATTCTGTAATATTATTTGAATATCTTTTTAGTTTAATTCAATGCTCGATTTGCCAAGTTTTACTTTCGTAGGCCATAGTCATAATTGATAATATGTAACTTGATTTAATCAAGTGGGCGTTCCATAATCTTCATAGTTTAACTATGATTTTTAGTTCAAAAGGTAAAAACTTAGGATATCACTTCACAACACGAAAGGGTGTGACCGGGAGGTAATCACATCTTAGACGATATTTTGAAACGACTGATGGTATATAATTAAATTGCTTCCTTGATCTTGTTATTTTTCATTCTCCATGTTTGTATGTACCTTTCATCGTGTAATAATGGTTGAATGAGTCATAATATGAAGTATGAAGAATGGTCTGTCTACATGAAGCTTAAACTCTCCTTTCTCACTACTAATAATAGAAGGTTGCAATAACAAAACCGTGAAGGAAAAGTCTTAAGTTCTCTCAAAATTTTCTAATTTACTCATAAGCTTAATTTGATGGTTAAAGACAAATTCAATTACATATAACTAACACTCCCCATTTTTACTATCTCCATCTTTACTATGCAAGAGAAAGATGCACGAATTGATCTAGTAAAAAGAAAATTCATCTCTCCTATTTTTGACCATTGTATGCTCCATCTTAAGATTGTACGAGCCATGTAAATCAATGTTCACTTTTTTTTTTGTAAAATCGTTTTAAAATGATCTAATCTAATTAAAGAGCACAAAATTTTCAAATGTGTTTTAATTGACCAAGAAAGTGATTGAGTTTATGTCAATTCACACCAATCATCATCTCTAAAATTCTTTGATTCTCATTGGTTGAACTAAAGAAAGCACTTCACTGTCCAAATAAAAAATGTCTAGCTTTTCAACTCTGGATGAAACTTGAAAAAATACATTTTGACAACCAAAGAAATACATTTTCACCACCTCAGTCTCACAAACAATGACTCAGTCGATGCCCAAGCCTACTGTAGTCTCGTTGGGTCCCTCCAATACCTCACTCTTATGAGTTCTGATCTCTCCCATGTTGTTAATCATGTTTGTTAGCAACTTCAAAACCCAATAGAAAAAGACTTTTGAGTTGTGAAACGAATCCTTCGCTACATTAGAGGGACTATAAATTATGTGGTTTACTTATTTTTAAGCAAAGTACTCATAACCTTTATGTGTATTGTGATGCAGTTTGGGTTGGATGCACTACAATCAGGTGTAGAACAACAGTTTTTTGTGTCTATCTTGGTGCAAATTGCATTTCATGGTCTTTGAAAAAGCAAACCATCGTAACTAGATTAAGTGTTGAAGTTGAACATCGTGTCATGGCTAGTGCCACAACTGAACTTACCTGGATCACTTCTCTTTAGTTATCTTGGTGTACCCCTCAATCAAATACCTAAACTCTTTTGTGACAATCTTAGTGCGTTATACGTGACGGTCAATCCAGTATATCATGTTCAAACCAAACATATCGAGCTTGATTACCACTTTGTTCTAGAAAAAGTGACTAATGACTCCCTCATCACTCTCTTTGTCCCTTCTCATAAACAACTAGCTGACACATTCACCAAGCCCTTACCAAAAACACACTTTATTGAGTTACGAAACAAACTTGGAGTTTCGTAGTTCAATTTGAGGAAGGATATAAGAGATCAAACATCTCAAACAAGTTGACACCAAATTCGAATGAATCAATTTACCTCAAAAACCAGATAATTAACCTTGACATAAACCTCGTCCAAATTCATCACGATTATATTACCTTGAATGGAAAATATGACCCTTGCTAATTTTTTTTATTTTTGTCCTCCATAAGTTTACTCTTTCGATGTTTGTAGCTTATTCACGTTTGGGTATAAATATTCATTACGTGTTTATCAATAAAATCACCACAAATATTATTTTCTCTTTTTATTGAGATTTTAATTTCTTTCTACCTACATTAGAGATTGAAAAAAAAAAACATATTTTGCATTAACTTGAATAATTTACTTTTTCATTCTCATTTCCATATCTAATAACAACAATGCAAACAAAATTAGATGACCTACTAAAAAACAATGAAATATTGTGAAACGGAAAAGAAAAGAAAAAATCAGATTGATCTTATATTCCGAGTTTTAATTAAAAATAAAAATTACAGCTATGAAAATTAAAGAAGAAAATGAAGGAGTGAGCATTGATTCTCATCAGAAAAGAAATTTTTTTTATATGTAAATGAAATAAGAACCTACATTCGAAATGACCATTAATGGATTCTGAAAAAGAAAGAAAGAAAAAGTATGATTAGAAAAAAATTGATCTTTATATAAATGGAATAATAACTTGCGTTAGTTCGTATGATTATTGAGGGGCAAAATAGGAAGGTAAAGATTCTTCCCATTTTGCTACCTTTTGTCTACATAAGAAGTAACCATAATAACAACTGTCCGTGTGTGTATTTCGTCGCGTAGGTGTGGGAACATGAGGCAGGCAGTGGCACAGGGTCTCCAGCTGCTCGGTGGATGCTTCAACTAACCTGGGACGCCCCGTCACAGCGCCTTCCTCGATTTTTCCGCCTCTCGTTTTCCTTTCATCTTTCCTCATTTCTCCTCCTTCATCGTTTGCTTTACACCCATTTCGTCTTTGATTCCTCCCTCAATTATTCCCTCGCCGGATCTTCCTTCTCCAAAGGAAGCTCTCGGCGTCTTATGATTCCTCTTTTCTCTCTTTCTGCCCCGCAATGCCGATAGTTGCGACATTTGCGGCTACATTTTCCGGATCCCTTCTTGATTCGGCTGACAAAGGCTCTGCGGTTCGGTTCCATCGCCGTATCAGTTGGCCTGCTAATCCAGTCAGCTTCAACTGCCATTTCCAGGTACTTTTTTTTCCTCATTCTTTTTTTTTTTGTTTCTCTTCAGGTACTTGTTTTTATGTTTTTCTCTCTTCACCGTTCTGTTGTACCAACATTTCTTGCCAAAATATAGCTCAAATGGTTTTATGGGTATTCTCAAAGGAGAAAACTCAAACATGCTAAATTACTCTTGGTCTATGTTTGTTTGTTTCGATTTTTTGTCTGTTTTCTCCCAAGTATTCAGTTCACAAAAGGACCCAGAAAGGATGGAGCGAGCGCCACAATTTACCCTGATTACCTTAATCTGGTTTGGTTCGACTCGGACCGACCAGTAAATACATCAGTCTCGCATGCATGATTGGTGTGAAAGTCGTTTACCTCCCCTGCCACTTTTTGAAATTACACGATTCAATTTAATTTAAAGATTGCAAGTATGGTGTTTCTTTAACTAAAAAAAAATACAAGTGTGGCGTAGATTTCTTTTTAGTTCACGAGTCACCGGGAGATTGTATGGATGTTGGTCCTCGGTTAAAATATGGGACATTTACAAATAAGTCAGACCAAAACATTAATAGATAGCAAAATGACAAAATAATGTGCAAATATAACAAAATTTAGATTTTTCGGTGTCTTTTAGTGTTGGACTATATCAATGTTAGGTCTTGTACATTTTGTTATATTTACAATTATTTAAATATGTTGCTATACACTTAACTTAATTATTAGCCATAAAAGTGCTATCTATTGCAATTACCTTAAGATACATTGCTATTTTCAAATATAGCAAAATAAACTAAAATATTTACAAATATAACAAAATATCACAATGGACAAGGTAGACAAAATAGACTACTACATATATACTTTATCCCCTTTTTATTTGTGTTCTAATTTTTCTAAACTATCATTTTTTGTTTTTGAAATTTGAATTTCATATGTATTTGATCACAAGGGGTTTCAAATGTCAAGAGTTAAATTTAATTTCTAATTCATCTTTGAAGATTGAGTTTGGCTTCTAATTTTTTAGTAATGAGCTTCCTCATTAATGATAATAAGAGAGACTAAAGCTCAAAGTACAAGAGAATTATACTAAGAGTAAAAAGGACAGAAGAAAAAGAGTTAAAGAGCAATCACAACAAAGTACAACCGAGTTAATCAAAACCTTCAGGACCCCGAACAAAACAAAGAAAATCTGAAAAACAAAGCAAAACTTCAAAACTTGAAGTTGAGTTTGGCTTTTAGTTGTGCATTGGGTATTAAAAGAAAAAAGAAAAAACTACACATCTACAAAGTTGAGTTACATATTTTAATTGTCATGTCATCATTTCTTTATATCAATTAGCAGTCAACAACCATTTAAAAACAAATTTTGAACTCGTGAAAAATCAAATCCAAACTTTAGGAACCTGGTCAAGTTCAGGTGCACCCCTTGATCCTTGATTTATATGCTCATTGTATAACTCTCTTGTTCTATGAGTTTCTGTTTCATTATTAATATATTGATAAAAAGCCTGTTTCTTTTTAAAAAAGGTACCTGGTCAAGTTAAAAACTAAATTCAAATATCAACGGTTAAGCCTTGGTTGATAACTATTTGGTTTTTAGCTTTTGGTGTTTGAAAGTTAAACCTATTTCCTCTTAGATATTATATGATGATTTTCATCTTTTTAAGTAAGAAAGTTCAATCTTTAGCTAAACTCCAAAAGCAAATCAAGATTTTAAAAAATATTTTTTAAAAAATCTTTAAAAAGCAAGCTTTTCGAAAACATTGTCAAAACATAGAAAATAGATAACAAATTAAGAAATTTGGAAGTGTTTATAGGCTAACTAAAAGTGAGTTTTGAAAATCTGGAACCAAATAGAAATAAGTTAAAATCCTAGGACAGAAAGTTTATTTTACCCTGGATGTTTTGTTTGTTATTATAGTTCATTCAAACAAGAGTTAACTGTTTTATTTATGTTATGAATAAATAAGTAAGCTTCTTCACACTTATTTTGTTTGCCGGAGACAAATGATTTCACTTTGCTAGAGCACTGCCAGCCGTTCTAAGGTTAAACTTTGCTCCATTAGGATAGGAGGTTCTTTGTAGATAAGCCACTTCTGCATTCACGCCTAATTTCGTTTTCTTCTTCGTGCTTCCTATTTGAGGAAAGCATATCAAGTTTACCTTTTAATTTTTGTTAGGCTTATGAGCAGCAGCTCATAGACCACCTAAAAAGGAATATTTATTATTGGATTTGTATCCTGACAAAAGAAGTCCGATGGAGCAACAGTTTAAATGACAATCCATAAAAGGACCTTATTCTATTGTCCTGCTTCTGCTTAAAGAATAAAACTTGAAACTTTACACCTCTAAGTTGTGCATAAGATTGGACGAAAGATCATTCTCTTGAGGTCCTAATACTCATTATGCCTAGCATGGAATAGACTGTGGGTATTCACTCTATCAATATCTCAAATCAATAATGGACTTTTTAGTGCCTAAATGGGACACTTGATTCGGACCGAACTCTTTGTCTACTTTTCTCTTGTTTTGTTCCTTAAAAGTAACAATAAGACATCAATTTCTTAATAAGATCAACTTTTTTTATTACATGACGTACTTCTATAAAAAACATTGGCACGTGTGTAAACAAGGTGCTCTACCATTTGAGATATATCCCTTGTGCTTGTGATTCTTATCTTATCACGTAGATATTTCTTGTCAAGATGAACATTCTATGATCTATTTTGTTGATTTGTTTGATTCGTATTGCTTATCAATAGTATTAGATTTATAACCTACAAATGTGATGCAATAGGGCCCATTTGTTTTTCGTTGTGATGATAAATGACCTTCTATAACTTAGTGGTTAGAGTATTGCTTTCACACAACGGGAGTCATTGGTTCAAATCCAATAGTAGGTAGAACTTATTCAATACCATAAAAGCAATGGCATCTAATAAGTTTTCCTACTCAACTTTTTGGACTCTTCATGCTATTATGCTCAATCATATACCTGAGAGGAGTGATGTATACCTGAGGGCCCACTTGTAAGGGGATATATAAAGAGAATGGTTTGGGGATTAGCAATCTTTAGGTTTTGTTTTGGGAAAGGCTGTTGTAGGCTTTATTAGGAGAGGTTTCCAACCTTCTCGAAGGAGCTGGGTTATTATCCTTCTTTCTTTCATTTTCCTTACTTGATATTTCTGGTTGTTTGTTAGAAATTTGAGTTTATTATATCAGTATTTTGCACAAAGTACTGTCTCTGTTTGGCTTGTTGGGAATTTTTATGTTTTCAGGTTTGGGGTCCTAACAAAGACATACCTAAGAAACTGTTTTTGAAAATGATAAGTATGTTTTATATTGTGGTTTCAGCAGAATGGCATGCACTTGCCCCGATTTGCTCATGGTCGTTCAAGCATTGCAGTTAAACATTCATCTATCCGTGCTGCATTGTTGGATGAGACAATTTCACATCAAAATCTCGGGAAAATGGCTTCTGAAACATTGGTATCTATTCTCCTCTAATGCTTACAAGGCTAATGCCATTGCCAGTCCGTTTTACACTCTCTGTTGTTTTAATCCTCTTCAATATCAAAGATATTAGACTCTACCTTTCTGTTTTTCATTTAACCTGGCAATTATTCATTTTTACAGGCTTTTGATCTTGTTCAAGGAGCACTTGTAAGTTCTATGAATCTCTTTTACTCTTCATGGGCCCTGTATGTAGATATTTTCTTCACTCTTCATGTATTTAGATTTTAGCGGCAGGACTGACTGGGTGAAATTCAGTTATGAGAAACCAGTTTAAGCTTATTTTGTTTTCTATTCTACACGTGGGTTCTTTGATTCTTCCCAACACATGCCAATGAAAATTTGGATCATTACAAATAATTACCTTTTCAAATCATGAATGTAGAGTAAAGTTTCAATCACTCATGCCTACTAAAGTTCTTATTCTCAATGAACAAGGGTACATAAAATGTTCTAGAATTTCTTTTCTTTTCAGTGATCTTACAGAAAAGTGTGTTTTTAGTGAGTTTCCTTTTATATTTCTAAGAATGGGGATTGTGCAAAGGTTCTGGTGCAATCTAATTTGTCTATTTATGTATAAATAATTTCTGAATATCAGAGTGTATGATACCGCTGTCACATGCTTTGTGGGAGTCTGTTGTTAAATTGTATTCTGTATGGTCTGAGCAGGTAAAGTGGAGTAATGTAATGGATAGATCACCCGATCCACCAACAGCAGTCTTTCTGCATGGAATTCTAGGCAGCAGAAAGAACTGGGGTATGCACTTGACTTTTTGGGTTGTATTGAATAGTTTTCTTAACGTGCCCATGCTTGCTGAATAGTTAAGTGGCATGGTGCCTGAGTATGTTTGCCTTTTTTTTTTTTATACTAGACGGGATGGGTTGATGGCAAAGTGTTTAGCCACAGACTCACATGATGTTATCAGAGTCACAATGGCTTAATGGTCAAGTCAAACAAACTAAATATGAAAAGTTTGAAGTATTAAAAGATAATTATCACTTAGAGAGCACTGATAGAACTTTCTTCTTTCTTTTCTTCATCTCAATGATCTTATGTACTTTGAAGATTCAATTAAATAAAAGTTGACGTCTTTGGATTTTAGGTCTGCATGAATTATTGAAGTAACGGAATTAATGTGAATATCATAATTTTGTATTCGACCTTTGTAACTGTAGTTTTGAATTTTTGATAGTTAAGAGGGCTCACTTAGTACCTTATGCTACAGGAACCTTTGCTAGAAGATTGGCAAAAGAATTTCCAGCATGGCAGGTAGCTTTTCCAGTGTTGTTAGGGCTTGGGAATGGGGGTAGCTACCTTCTTTTTTTGTTCGTCAAAATATAACTTTTCTTGGATTGAAAGAGGTTGATTCTTTCCATGGAAAATTACAACATAGAGCCATGTGTTAATTTTCTTTTTGGTGTTTCTCACAAGACAAATCCTTTCATGTTTGCATTAGCATTAAAACATGTGGTAACACCTAACTCATTCTCGCTCAGTGTTCATGTATCTTCTCAATTATAGTTCTCTTCTCTTACTCTTTAGGTTTCAATCATAAATTTTAACATCTAAATGTCATAGGCTGAAATGTAAGGAGGGCACCTTGGGTTTAAGTTTTAACAATGTCGAGCTTACATTCTTTCATTTGTTGTAATGCAGTTTCTTTTGGTCGATTTGCGATGTCATGGCGATTCAACCTTAACTACGAAGATGAGCCCTCACACTGTTTCTGCTACTGCTCTTGATGTATTGAAGCTGGTGTGTGGCCTTCAGACATTAAATAAAATTATAATTGCATTCATTTCTTGAAAATTGGGCCTCTCTGTTTTGGTTTAAAAATCTTTTAATGACCTTACTTAACAAGATTTGTTCTATAGGTTGTACAACTGTGTGCTATTTTAACTTTTATAATGCACATGACATGTATTTTGGTGAGTTTGCACTCGTGCTTGCTTGAATTTATACGTATGTAGCTAAAGGTTATAATGTTCTGTGCCATCCCCTGCTAAAATTTGTTATACAGAGAATGTGAAACTAATGTGTTTGACGATAATAGGTTCTCATATTTGGCATCGGCTGTCTAGTTTCCAATTAGATTATGTACATTTACTCCTCCACGAGGATACTAGATGTTGTATTTTAGTGTGATGTAAACAAGATACACGACTGTTTTCTGAACTCCATTAATTGTTTATTAGGTCCGACAGTTGAAAATAACACCTCGAGTTCTAGTTGGGCACAGCTTTGGAGGAAAAGGTATGTCGTAACTAATAAGCAATGTACGCTAGCCTTTGTGCAATTTGACATGAAATCTTATTCAATTTTCAGGTGCTAATGATACTGGTGCTTACTGCACCTTAAATTATCTTTGCAGTTGTCTTGAGTATGGTAGAACAGGCTGCTAAACCTCTTGCCCGGCCAGTGAGAGTAGGTTCTTACCTACCAAGTACCAAGTTTATTTTAGCTCTCGAGTATTGTATACTACGTAGGTATTTGGGATTTTAACGTAACAAAATTTAGAGAAGTAATTAATTAAGGTTTTATTCTGGAGTAGAAGGCAATCAAATGCAATAAATTATGTGCCTATGTGGAGACCTTTTTTCCTCTCTCTCTCTCTCTCTCTCTCTCCAAAGAATCTAAATAGAGCTCATGTCCTTTCTCTTTATGTTCCTTTCTTTTCATAATGCTTATTTTCTTCTCTCTCTCTCTCTCTCTCGTCTTTTTCTATTTTGTTTCCTGTAGGTTTGGGTTCTGGATGCCACTCCTGGAATAGTTCGACCTGGTGGAGATGGAGAGGACCATCCTGAACAATTAATATCTTTCCTAAGTACGCTGGGAAATGAGGTAAAATTGCAGTGTACTTTTTATCCCACTCGTATCTCTCTCTTTTGGGGGTAAAGGAAACAGTCCACTGATTGGTTGTCTTTATCTTTTTGTTTTAGCATTTAAACCACTCTAATATTCTTGTTACAGTTGTAATATCTACATTCCAAAGCAGGATATTTCATGCTTTCTTTTGTTCGTTCACATCATTTACATATTTTTGGGTAATAGGTATCCTCAAAGCAGGATGTCGTGAATGCTCTAGTTCAACATGGATTTTCTAAGGATGTAGCACAGGTATCATGGGCACTTTTCTCTTAAACTATTTAGTCAAACCGTTTGTTTGAGCTTCTGTTGTCATGCCAAGATTATCTTTTGGGCATTTAGTTTTAAGCAGGTTTTTTTGCTTCTATCTTCATACGAAGTCTTCATTCAGTATTTGGATGTTTAAATAAGGTTCCACTCATGCTTCATCCTGATTCAGCCTCCTTTCTTTTTTTCATTTCATATGTTACATGATTGTGCAGTACTACCCTTAGTCTTAAATATCTATTCAACTTTCCAAATATTCACCTTATTAGAGGGAAGAGATTCAACAGTTCTTTTTCCCACATAAAAAAAATGCTGAATCAATCTCTTCCCTTGATATTTCTTCTACTTCTAAACAAGTGTTGGTTGAAGAACTCTTTTGATTTTTTGAAGTTGTGTAGCATGGAGTATACCTTCTACTGATAAATGAAAGTGTTATGTTGGAAAGTTTTGCTTTTTTTCCTCCTCCATTTTGAAGTGGCTTAGTTGGTTACTTTCCAAGTAAGATGCTAGTAAACAGCTAGAGCTTTGCATTTTTCTTCGTTTTTGTTAGTGGCCAAGGAGGGACGTTACTATCTCTGAAGTTTGTTTCATAATATTGGAAAATAAGTTTCTAAAAAAACTAATTTCAAGTCATTTCAAATACATTTTATATGTTGTACTAAGTTCTGTAATTAGATCACACATTTGTAAACTATCAACTACTGACAACTTTCAAGGTGCCTCGTGCATACTGCCTGGCGGTAAAGGGTGAATGAATGTGCATGTATGAGGATTGGCTTCATACTTGGTGTTCCCAAATAATTGCCCAAGTCAATCATCATTCAGGCAGTTCTTACTTTTTTTTTTAATTTAATTTTATTTATTTCCAAGGATTTTATTGATGAGATGAAATATACAAATGAAGGGGAAGTAATGCCCAAACTAACGAAAGTACACAAAAGATTTCCAGTTAAAATCAACTGAATCCAAAAGTATCAAAAGAGGACCCTTGAAAGGACCGTTGTTTCTTCTAAGCTACGTAGCTGCATTCCTGACATCACCTATCTTCGTGCCCACTAAATTGTCCAATCAAATTTTGTCATGTGATAAATTCTTTTCATTTCTTATTTTCTTTTATGAAATATTTCCATTATTTGTTTGACATGAGTGATGGTAAATGGATGCATAAAGATGGAAGATGTACTCAAAGTATTACTCTAATAATAATAATAATATTCATCAATAAATAGGTCCAGAGAACCTTCTCATCATGTAGAATGTCATATCTTCGTTATTTAAATTTAATTTCCACATTGCTAGAGAAGCACAATTTTATGTTAAAATTCTGATCAGTAAGTGACTAAGTTAAATCCTGACACATGATTGAAGATTTTGTGGATAATGGATTTGAATGGGGCATCGAAGTTAAGAAACATTTAGTAAGAGTTATTTGTTTGTGATAAACTGATACTACATACTTATATGTTAGGAATAACAAACAAGCAAATATCTCTACGTTGGCAACCATATTGGGATACACTCTTGTGACTTTACTTTTGGTTTCATCCAATAGACCTCATAGCATTGGGAGATAATTGTCCTCCCTTATAAGTTATTTCATTTCCTTATTTAAGGGATGTGGGATTTTGATAGTATTATCAACAATCCTTCTTTTGCACAAAGGACCCCTGAGCCTTCCTTCAAGTAGTCAATCGATCTCCAAATTGTACTTAAGTGCACTGCTAACTCAACCAAGAAGTAGTCATCCATCTAAATTACCATCGAGCAGTCTGCCTGTTTGAAGGCTCAACCAGGGATAGATACTGTTTCATGATTACATCTTTTCAAGGCTCCCACTTCTTTGAGATCAATTTGTTGTGAACAACAATCCTCCAATAATCTCCATAATGGTATGATATTGTCTTGTTTTTGGTTTCACCCAAAAAGCCTCACACCAGTGGTGATAGTTGACCTCTCTTATAAACCCATGATATCTTCTTATTTAATGGATTTGAGACTTTGATTCCATTCCTAACAATATATACCTTCTTTCTTTCAGAGATATATATATTTTTCGAAATATCATTTGAGGGATTGGATGTGATGTGAATGATGCTGTGCTATCTTGAACTGTCTTTTGCTTTGGTTTGTGACTTCAGTGTTCTTGATATTCTGTTTTGTTTACAGAAGGTTGTTTATCAATCCTGCTGAAATTCCTTACCTGATGTGTAACATATCAATCTTTTTTTCTAATAAGATGTCAACTTTGTATACGTTTGTTGTGTCATGTTTTCATTTTTTGGTTTGAGATTGTAACTTTTCTGAAAATTCTGTTGGTTCACAGTGGGTCGTTACAAACCTTCGACCTATTGGGCCTCATATTTCATCATCTTCTGGCTTCTCATGGGCGTTTGATCTCAAGGGCATCGCTGAAATGTATCAGTCCTATGAAGAGACAAATTTGTGGTAGTGATTTTAGATACCTTTTGGTTATCAACATATTCTTTTCCCTTTCAAAAAGCCTCAAGTTTGATCACTTAAATACTGCAATCTCATACGATTGTTTTGTAGGAAAATTGTGGAAGATGTTCCACGTGGTGTGCATATCAATTTCTTGAAAGCCGAAAGAAGCTTACACCGTTGGGCACTCGAAGACATTCGGAGAATTCATGCTGCAGAGGAACAGGCTGTTGAAGAGGGAGGTGGGGTTGAAATGCACGTTCTTGAGGATGCTGGTCATTGGGTATGGTTTTTTTTCCCCTTTTCACCCATCTTTTTCCGAACTCATTTTCTGTAAAATTATATGATATAAGGAAGAGTAATACTATATGGTGTGTTGTTATTAACTAACAGGTGCATGCTGATAACCCAGATGGTCTCTTTCGGATCTTGTCATCCTCTTTCAAAGGGATTAGAACTTGAGGCGAGCAAGGCTTTCTTTCTTTCTTTTTTGAGAAAAGTGCAAGATTTCTTGACACCATACATATCATATCATATATATTGCATATCTCAATTCTCAATTCATTTAGGCATTATAGGAACTTGCATCAACATCATTTTGTATATCTATTGCACATAAACAGTTTTGTCTTGTAACCCTAAGCTTAAATTTTACATGTCTTTCGTTTGCATCCAAACAGTATATTTGTTTCTGATTAATACGCATATGATGCTTCAAGTTTGACTAGAGTTCTAGCATTTTTCTGTAGGTCCTTTAACTACTCTTCTGTGCGTGTTTGTAGTACATTATCACTCGATATAACCATCATTCTGCAGAGTTTATGCCTAGACTCGGAAAAATAGATACTCTCGAGGTGCCACATAAGAAGGAAAGAAAAAAACCTTCTAGTTTATCGTCAAATTTTTTTCTCTTGTATTATTTTTTTTATGCAAATCTATATTTTTTCCTTATTTGTTGTTGGTCTCTATATAAGACCTTGTATTTGGTTCAATAACGTACAGAAATAATATTACATTATTTTTACTTCATTTCTTAGGTTGGTATCATAGCAGGTTTTTTGAAAACCCAAAACCCCCTAGCTTTATGAAAAACCTAAAAACTAGTTTTCCAACTTGTTGCATATACTCTAGTTTATCCTTGCTTGCGCTGCATATGCCTTTTTTTAAAGAAAATCAAAACTTGATCGTAGAGTTATAATGTGCATTTTTTTGGGTTATGCCTCAAATAAAAAAAGTACAAATGTTTTGATTCAGCGTAAAAAAAATCATGTGAGTATGGACGTTGTCTTTTTTAGAAAAACAACCATATTTTACCTTAAATTCTCTTCACAAAGTTATGTAGAAAATAATTTTCGAGAAATATCTAAATTACTTTCTTCTGTTAGTCATCTTGACATGTCCATCCCAAGTCCTTCAAAGTCAAGTATAGAAATTTCTCATTCAAGGGAAAAAATACTACAAATTGGCTCTACAGGTGAAATTCCTGAGTTAAAAGTTTCATACTAGAAGAGCAAACAATCAAAGGACCAAGCCTAGAGAGTTGATTCTACACAAAACCAATTTAAAATCCCAATAAATGATGTTGTTCTCCCTTTCCTTCTATTCTCAATATTTCAAATGTTCAAAATACCTCACCTATTTTCTTTGAAGTTCCTATTGCTAATTAGAGAAAGGAACTAGAACATGTGCTAAAATCTTCCATTGCAAATTACATCTCATATATGCAAAATGGTCAAATGATCGTAAAGCTTTCACATCTAGAATAGATAACTTATTTGTTCACTGGAATATACAAGAAGCCCTAGATGATTCAAATTGGAAACGAGTAGTTATGGAAGAAATGAATGCTTTGAGACAAAGTGGAACATGAGAAATAACAAACTTATCGAAAGATAAAAAAAACTGTGGTTTGAAAACGAGCATTTACAGTGAAGTGTAATGTTGGCGGTAGTATTGAAAGATACAAGGGCAGACTAACTAGTAGTTAAAGGCTTTACTCAAACTTACAAAATTGATTATTAGAAGACTCTTGCTCTCGTTGCAAAAATCAACTCAACTAGACCCTTTTGTCTCTCTTGCAACTAGAATCTTGAAATACTTGAAAGGAACTCTTGGTAAAGGTATATTGTTTCATAAAACATGATCACTTTCAAGTTGAAGTGTACATTGTTGTTGATTGGGCTGGAAGTACTACTGATAAAAGATTTACTTCTAGCTATTGTTCATTTGTTGGAGGAAATTTAGTTACACGATGTAGTAAAAAACAAAATGTAGTAGCTAGGAGTAGTGTTGAAGCAAAACTTAGAGTCTTAGTCCATGGAATTTGTGAAGGCATGTGGATTGACAGGATTTTTGAAGAACTAAAATGTCTCCAACGACACTTATACGAGTTTATTGTGATAATAAGGCTGCTATTGCTAACTCATAATCCAGTTCTACATGATAGGGCAACGCACATTGAAGTTGACATGAATTTTATATAGGAGAAGGTTGATGCAAGTGTAATATGCATATCTTATCTCCCTACGAGAACAAACATGTGATATGCTAAGTGAAAAGATAATTTGATAAATGTCTTAGCAAGCTAGCTATAAATGTCGTCAACAAACTAGCTTGAGGGAAGTGTTGAATTTCTTTTTCTCTTGTATTTTTTCTTATGTCTATATTTTCTCCTTATTTGTTGTTGGTCTTTCTCTATATAAGAAAATGTTGTATTTGGTTCAATAACGTAAAGAAAAAGTATTACATTACTTTTACTTCCCTTTTAAGTTATATATAATTAGATATGTCATGTTTAAACATATCATCTTGGTTAAATACTTTGAAATTTGTTTAATTTTAGTTTGAAATTTGTTTAATTTTAGTTTGTAAATTTTTAATGTTCAGTTTTAGTTTATGTGTTTTCATAATTTTTAAATTTTGTGTCTAGCAACTGGTAGATGGGTGTTTTTTTCTAATTTGTGTTTTTTTATTAGTATTTTCACTTTGAAATTAAAAAAAAATCTTAAAGGCACAACAAAACTTCGAAGACAAAAGATTCTCAAACTTATTAATAGACTCCTATTATTATAAAGGTTTATCACTAATTCTATTTCTATTTTAATAGATAGTAATAGAAATATCCTTATTTGTTTGAAGTTTGCATCTAGCAATAAGCTTTATTGTAGCCACCTTGATCATTTACGGTTAAATGAACAATTAAAATTTATAGTATGCTAATAGATCCAATAAAATTATAAAGAAGTATCCTTGTGATTGCAATGCCCTTACATTGTCTCAACAGAAGTATATAAAAGTATGTCACTGATAGAATTATAAGTGTATGACATGATAATAAACTCTTTATTGATAAACTCAAATAGACTATAAGCTTGTTTATGTTTAATAAGTTGTAATGAATGTATATAAAGGTGTATCGCATATTATTATTTGTTATTTTAATTTTATTGACTACTAGCACAGATAAGTCAAACTCCAAGTAATAAATAAAAAGTTTCACTTATTATTATAATTATTTTGCTATTTAGCTCTATCGAACTACTATATGAAGAACTCTTTGGAAATAGAAATATATTAATGATAGAGTTCTATTCGCTCTATAGGATTTGTAAACATTAATGTTAATATTAAAATTTAAAAATTATTATGATGTAAAAGTCATTGTGGAAGTAAATTTCAGTAAAAATTATTTTGAGGAAGTAAATTGAAGATCGATTAAAAAGACAATGACGAGAAGACATTGAGAAGAATGAAAGAATTAGAGGAAAGAAGTAAGTTAGAGTGAGTGAGTAAGCAAGTAGAGCAACAAAATTCCGTTAGATAATGGCATATTCGGTGTGAATGTGTATCGCTCTACATCATTTTCACTCTCTTCTCTCTCTGCCCTTACCTTAACTGTTAGCTGCTCATTGTTTGGCTTTCAATCTTCAATATATATCGCCAAAATATTCTCTCTCTATTTTCTTCTCCTTAGTTCTCTGGATTGGATCATCGTTTCCGACGCCTTCTTCCCACCAAAAAAAAAAAATCCCTTTCGGATATGGATCTCTTCGCTGCCAATGTCAAGAACGCCGCCGCCGCCGCCGCTCCTCCTTCCCCCTTTTCACTCAAACACTCCTTTCCTGATAGACCCATTTCCTGCTCTCTGGCGATGACTTCGAGGAAATTCTCTTCCTCATATCCCTTTGGCGCTGAACTTCTCAGCTTGCTTGAGATCCGTGTTTTCAAGCCCAAGCTTTCCTCTCCCGGTTTTCTCGTGCGGGCCACTGCCAAGAAGAATCACGACAATTCTCCATCTCCTGGTACTTTTTTTTTCTTCCCTCCTATGTTCTTCACTTCTTAGGCTTTGATCCTCCCCAATTTCTTTCTTTAGGCTTCTTTTTTGTTACGTGTTTCGAGTTTCGTTTGACATTACGATCTTTGCCCCTTTGCGCTTCTTGGTAATGATTGGTAATGATGGGAATTATGATATAGTACTGATTGAGGAATCTCCTATGTAAGCTTGTAATATAAAATTAACGTCGTATGATCTTTTCTGGTTATGTATACTACTCGGGACTTTCTTCTGTTCTCGGGAGTTCTTCTCCCCTTTGTGACTTGCTTATGTATGCTGGCTATCATAGCGAGGACTGTGTTGTTAAAATCACCCCCTTCCTGAACTGTCTTATTTTTGTCCTCTTTAAACTGATATGTGGCTATGTTTAAGTGGTTGGAAAAGCATTGTTTAGGCATGGTTTCTCATGGGTTCCATACTCATTGATGTAATTAAGAGTTGAGATTCGATTTTTACTGGAAAGTCTTTAAGGACGATCGATTGAAGTAAGGTATTATGGGGTTATGTTATGCACACTAGTTATTGAAAGTACGCTAAAGGTTTATATATAATTCAGACAAGCTCAAGCTTAATCAACGTTTGTCATAAGACATAAGGGAATGCAAAACACCATCCTCAAGGCTGCAGGTGTGGGCCTCCCGAAGATTGTATTGAATACTTTGGGGTATACTTACCAGTTCGTATTTATGTATAATGGTGAGGAACCTTTATATTTTCACAGATGTGTCAATTAGTTAAGTGTGTCAATTATTATTATTATTTTTTTAATTTTTTTTTTAGTTAAGAGTGTTTAGTTGTGACACCCTGCATATGTGGATTTAAAGGTGTGAATGAAATCATTGGATTGTAACCACTGAGAATGATAGTGACCAAATGCTTATGATAATCGATGTGGACAAATATCCCCATCTACGAGCAACCATCCACAGTCTATTGATCGGTCTTTCCCCATTTGAGTTTTATTCCTGAAAATTCCTTCATCTTTCTAGTTCTTGTTGCAGGATCAATTTTGTTAGAAATTCTTGCAAAAGAGGCTTAATCACATTTGTTATTTGATTTTATGCGATAAGATCAGTTATGCTGTATCAATTTTTGAAGAAGTGTTGTATTTTGAGAGGAAGATGCTCTTATCAGTTATAACTGTAGCAGCTAGAGATGAAAATTCTGTGTTCTAAAATTTTTCTTTGCGTTTACCCCACTTCTCTTACCATTTTCCTATTGTTTATTATTTTTTTTTGTATTACTTTACTTTTTCCATCATACATCTCTGTAATAGTTCTGCTAAAAAATCTGGCGAGAAATGTAAATGTGAAAAGTTAGTGCAAAAAATAGTGCGGCAGTGGTAATTTTTCCTATCTTGTTGATGGTAGGAATGGAATGATCAAGGAGGTTCAGTACTTGTATAGAGGCACTTGGATCTTTACTTTCAGGAGGTTTTGAAATTTGAATGGTTGAAAGATGGGCAGAAAACTAATCTTAACTTAATTATTGGTAACCTTAGTAAAATTTCGCGCTCGCTAGACAATTGCATTTGGAAATTGGATGTTGGGGTATTTTTTCAGTACTTTTCATTTTTTAATCTCAAGATGGAATTTGGGCTCATGGCCCACTGTTGTGTTCATCTTTTTTTCTGCTTACAGTTTTGAGTTCCAGTCGCATTGTACAAAATTAAAACCTTAAAATCTACTTCTTATAGATGGTTAGTCTTAGGCATCTTTTTATGTCCTTCCATTGCTTTCAATGACATTTCATTTGTTATGTTTTTATCCTCTGTGGCTCTGTACATTTCGAGTTGCAATTTCATTTCTTCTTCTTCTTCTCCTCTCTTTTTTGATTTTTTGCTTACAGCCTTAAGCTAACTGTTTTCAAGGATTACTGCCTTGGCCTTAAAAAATTCCTCTGGAAATTAAGGAATCATAGAAACATTACAAGTCGTGAATACTTCAACTGACCAGCCAAAAAGTTGTAGAAAAGGAAAAAAGTACATATTTTCACCTCCCTTTCTAGTTGAAAAAGATGCTTCTGACAGTGATGGTAAATTAAGTACGTTGCTTATGTAGTATTACTAGTGACGTTAACTTGATCCCAGAGTTTAACGTTAGTTCCTACCTCAATGATGCGAGTGGTGTCTTAATAGATGTTACTTTAGTCCTCTGGTGGAGATAGCTATAGATTCATGGGGATTGTCTAAAAAAAGGAAGGTTCCGTAGCTGAAAAAGAACATGCTTCTCCACTCTGTGAAAGTTAGCTACTGCCAATCACTTGGTGAGGCTGTGGATGTTTAAATTAAAGTGAACTATTGCACGATCCAGGGAGACCATAGGCAGAAAACTATTTTTTTTTCCATATGATAATTTATGCTAGGACTCCAAGTACTATGTTCACCATGAGAAATATCATTTTTTTTTTGTTTTGTTTTGTTTTCTCAAGTGCAGAAAATGGAGATCATTCTGTTCCTGGAGATGACGCTAAATCAAAGAATATTTCTGATGGCAACGAAAGTAATGAAACTTCTTCCCAGAAACCACATCTTGTAAATTTGGACTGGCGAGAATTCAGAGCAAACCTATTTGCTCGTGAGCAGGTGATTTCTCATTCTTTTAATTTTTACTGAATTCTACATTCTCCTTTTTGAAATAAAAAATGATGTTACTCCTAACTAGGATAAGGTATAAATGGTAACACACAGGGTAAAAAACCTCTCATAGATAGCTCATTTATAATATGGTGTTACTGTACCTAGTTTCATTAGGTAGGAGCCCAAGACATATGATTCATCTGCGAAGTGCAGTGCCCTTTCGGCTGAAGTTCAATAAATCATAACTGCTTTTCTTGTAATACTTGGGTTTTCTTAAACTCTGTTCAGAGCAGAATTGATTTCTCTTTTGTTTCTGGGAGCATCATACGTTCGACTTATTAAGAGCGTTATTGGATAGCTGAATGTTTCTGCGGGTAATGTGTATCACTGGAATGTTATGTTTAGTGGTGCAAATTGTTTCCATCGTGTGATTATGAGTAATGTTACACAAAAATATGGAGAGTTGTGAAAAAGAGTTGGCTTTTCAATTTTTTCTCCTGTTTGGTCTGGTTCTCCCGCTTTTGTATTTGTTAGTTTGTCCTGCTTTCTATTGTGGATTTGTTGAGGTCTGATTGGAAATGCAATTCTTCGTCTTGTTCTAGTATTATTATCAGATTGCTGAAGAACTTGAATGTAACTAAAATGAGGTCAACGAAAGAAATATTTACTCTTTGAATCCAATGCAACTAATTTTTGGTGCTGTGATTTTTTTGCAGGCAGAAAAGGTCGAAGCTGATGTGGAAACCCAGACTGCAAATGCTCACGAGTCTAAGGGTCTTGCGCTGAAGTGGGCACATCCTATTCCTATGCCTGAGACTGGCTGTGTGCTTGTTGCCACCGAGAAGTTGGATGGTGTTCGCACTTTTGAGCGTACAGTCGTCCTTCTCCTCAGATCTGGAAGCAGACACCCTCAGGAGGGACCATTTGGTGTCGTGATAAATAGGCCACTCCACAAAAAGATCAAGCATATGAAACCAACCAATATTGACTTAGCAACTACATTTTCTGAGTGCTCTCTACATTTTGGGGGACCTCTTGAGGCGAGCATGTTTTTGCTGAAAGCAGGAGAAAAATCGAAACTCCATGGGTTTGAAGAAGTGATCCCAGGCCTCTGCTTTGGTGCTCGAAACACCCTAGATGAAGCTGCAGTGTTGGTGAAGAAGGGAATCCTTAAACCTCAGGACTTCAGATTCTTTGTGGGTTATGCTGGTTGGCAACTGGATCAGTTGAGGGAGGAGATTGAATCAGATTACTGGTATGTGGCAGCTTGTAGCTCAAATCTAATTGGTGGAATCTCATCAGATTCCTCATCAGAGGGGCTATGGGAAGAGATTTTGCAGTTAATGGGTGGTCACTATTCAGAGTTGAGCAGAAAGCCTAAGCAAGATATGTAGTTTACTTATGTGAAGGAAGCAAACATTGAAAAAACTCTCAACGTTCAAATATGTAATCTACGTTAAAGCCAAATGTACAGAAGTTAGCTGGCTTTTGAAATTTAGCAGACGGACAGCTACTACTACCTTTTTATAGCCTACTTCTAAATGTAATTTATGTATATTCTGTTCACGTTTGCTTAATTCAATAGCTGTTTTAGAATATGCCTACATCTGATCATAATTATTATTATTGTTTCTTGTCATTAAAAATCGAAGCTATTTGCTTACAGAGTTTGTTTGTGTTTCATAGTCTCCATTTCTAAAAAATGAAAATGCTAACAATATTTCTTTTTACACAAAATGGTAGTTTCCAGAGATTTATATTCGGTTTGTGAGATGTGGATAAAAATTTGAAGAAAAAAGAAAATCCATTTACAGCTAAACTGGGAGAGGTATCAATTAAAACAAAATATGAAATGGGTAACTTGTTGTAATACAAGATAATACAAGATAAAACAAGCGCCATAATTGAAGTGCTTTGGTAGTGCTAGTCACTTACATGATCGTAATACCTTTTTCTCCTTTTACTTTGTTACCATTGTTTCAAAGGAATTATGGTGAATGGGTGAAGAAAAGCAAACAAACTTAAAAAGTGAGGGATAAAAAAAACCGCTAGAAGGAGGGCTTGAACCTCCGACCTTGTGGTTAACAGCCACACGCTCTAACCAACTGAGCTATTCCAGCCTTTGGTTAATGTGTTCATAAAAGTTTTTAAATTGTAAGCTTAACCTTCCACAGTCGAAACCGATTTTCACATTTTAGAGGGAGAGATATTTGTGTGGGTTGGGAATTGAAATTTTGAGGGAGGATCAGGCAGATGGAGAAAGAAACAAAACGTTATTCCCTCGTCACTGCTATAAATGCAAGTTCCACTTTGTAACTTTGAATTTTGTTCATATATTCACATTTGAAAGTCTTCGCTGATCGATACCATTTCATATTTTCCATTCCCTTCACCCTCCATTTTCACTTTTCACACTTTCAAACCTTATCTCCTTCTATCATTATCTTCATCATCTTTAGTATATATACAGTACAAAAAGTACATTTTTATTATTCATCAATTCTTTGCCTACATGTCACACGCGTGCCACATTTCCCACTAGACCACTACTTCGAAAATTTAGCGGATCCACTTATCAAATTTCACGTTAAAATAATATACTAAAAATTATAAAACGTTCATGTTCTTAGAATACGACCACAATAATCTTCAATAATATTTTGATTTAATTCATATATACAATTAAATCATTGGAGATTTATTTTTAAATCATGGAAAGTTGATCGGTACTTGATAAAATCATCACAAAATCCCAAATTACGACTAGCGCTCGCTCACAGATAATCTTGGATGGAAAGATCTTGATCATTATTGAGCCCCGAGTACTGCTCGTCTCCCGATGCTTGAAATGCCCCCGCCCGCCCACTGCTGCCCCGGTCGCCCAAACTGTTGCATATATACTGTGCGTCGACAGCCATGGCTGCGTCGGAGGCCGCCCTCTGAATGGAGCCAGGCGACATGTCGTCTCGGATAAGGAGGTGGTTGGTCAAGGGCAGCACCATCGGCGGAAAGTTCAGGTGGTCTAGGTTTGAGGGTCTTCTCAGACAATAATATGCAACGTCGTGAGCCACAGCGGCGGCCTCGGGCGATGAGTAAGAGCCAAGCCATAACCGATCTTGACTGCCCGGAATTCGAATCTCTGACACCCACTTCCCCCACTTACGTTGCCGTACACCCTTGAATTTCTTTGTCTCACCGGGACTGTTGGAGCTGGAGGCCATAATCCTTTTATGAGTTGACACTGAAATGGATAAAGTATAGTATTGGATTAAGGTGGAGTTTGAGGAAGAGGAAGGTTGTGGGAAAGACGAAGAAAATTTTCTGGGTTTTTATAGGTTGAAATCTTAGGGCAAAGTCAATTCTCAAATATGAATTAAATATTGTTATAGGCCATACTCCATAGCATATTCAATTGAATTGTGTATTGGTCAAAATTTTCAAAGTCATAGTCAAAAGTTAATTGTATGATATAGGTATGGCAGTGGGAGCAAATAGATGGGTTGATTTTGCATTATTTTATTGTTGAGTTTTGATGTAGAATGGCAAAGCAAATTACGTGACTGCCTTTCCATTCGTCTCCGCTCCGCCAACAATAAACGTGTTGGACCATTTAATTTCAAGCTCCACCTCATCCTTTCCGTCCAATCATGTCACGTCTACGAGGCAGGTTGACATTCAAGTGGGAATTTACGGTCATCATTTTCTTCCCTATAAAATATACATATAGGAATGAAATAAAACACTTTCTCTCACTATAAACATGTCTATTTGTATAATCACCCTCTTTATCACCTACATTATATATAAATCAAATTTTCATGGATAAAAAAAAATGCTTAAACTATTTAGAGAAATAGCAATAAATAAATAAATAAATAAATAATAATAACATTGATATACTTTTATAACTTTTCTATTGGTGATAGCTGAAAGGTAGATATGTGTATAGATGTGGTGGATAGGTAGATGTGTGTGTGAATTATCAAAATTGTCAAAACTAATTTTAACAATTTATATAAACTAAGCAAGAATGGAAGAGAAAGGAACTTGTTCAAAAATACTGTAATGAAAGGAAGATAGGAGTTTGTCGCTAGGTATTTGACCAAATAGGATCGTTCAGTTCCTATAGAACCTATCACTAAAATACCCAGAGAGAGGGCTAAGCAGCGCGAAAAGGGTTTTCCATGAGATGGAAAATGAAAACTATTAACCCTACACGAGGTTTGTGAATGAGTGATTGTCTGATAATGAGCAAGGAATCTTTGTCTTTCTAGTAAACATGATATACTGAACTCATAATTCATTAGATACTTTTTCTTAATGTCAACTAAGTATCGTAAGTAAATTACTCCTGGTTGTTCAATCATTTGATAACCAAAGTTATTCTTTGATAAATGATCACTATGAGTCAGACTCAATAGAATTTGATCAATCATTTTTTATGTTGTTAAGGTGGAGAACTGAACCAAGAATTCTCATATGATTGAAAAATTTTTGTATTTGACTTTCTCGTGATGACAATTATAAATTTATAATTTAAGGAAGCATGTGATTTAAAAATTAAACAAAAGCATTTACAATTTAAGAAAGTATGTGACTTATAATTTTCGTTTAGTGTAAGTTTTTATTTACAGTCACTATGATTTAATGTAGTGTTAACCTCTAAACTCTTTCGTTTGATGTAACTTAACATTACAGTAAGTTTTTATAATAAAATTCTAGTGTTAAGTTAGAGACTAGAATTTTATTCTCTAGAGTCGTACTTTTCTATTAATAAAATAAGTTGTTCACTTGATTTTGAATAACAAAAGTTCAATATTGAATTTTTTTTTTCAAGATTATTATATGAAATCTTGATTAAGCATAGTTGACAAGTATGGATGAAGTTGAATGAATACGGCCACCCATCCAATAATCTGTCTCAGGATGAATATTGTTAGAACTAAGAAAATGAATGTGATACGTCGACTAACATATGAATACAATTAATGTGATAGAAATGCGAATTTGTTAGGATTGATGTGAGCAAGTGCAAGTTGTGAACATACACAAAATGTGGTGCGCTAAGTCGGTTGATAGACCGAGTCACCAAACAACTGATATTTATATAATATGTAAATAATTGGTCAAATATATTGAATGCACGTGCTACAAATATAATTGCTACAGAACAAAAAAAATGAAATTGACCATGTTTCGATTTTAATAATATATTTCTTTTCAAAAATTAAAATCACAAACAATTTCCAATATTTCATTACATTCAACTTAGTCAACCTTAAGCAAGCTAATTAAGGGTTGCAATTTTAAACATAAATAACTTAAAAGGTGTGATAATTTTTTCCATAGGATATGTGTTTTTGTTTGAAACGTAGCTAAAAAAATCTTCTGATGGGTACCTAATAGACCGTATGTATGGTGCATAGAAAAATTAATATTAGTCTACGGTTCAATTTGATAACAATTTTTTTTGTTTCTATAATATAATTGTTTGTAAAAAAAATCTAATAATTTTGATAATTTTATCATACTATCTTCGTTATTGTGAAAGAAAAGGTGTCTAAACCGTAGGAATGAATAATATTGTAATACACAGAGTGATAGAAGCTCGCTATACTCATGATTGGTGTTTATGGACCATGAGTTATATACATATTACCCCAAATGTTGTACAAGTGTCTTAAGATGACACACTATAAGTATTCATGTAATCCATAAATTGTCCATAAATAGTGACGTTTGGTGGGTTTTTTAAAGAATACACATATGAGTGAAAAATTCATAAATCTTGGAAATGGTAGGTGAGTTTGGAAGAATTTTTTTTATCTTCATATATTCTTATTTATTTTAATATTATATTTTTTCGAGATTAGTGTTTTCATTGTGTCTCAATGTACAAACTTTATCAACATCGAGCTCCTTAGTTCTATGTTTTAGTACTTTATCAAAACACACTAAACCCCTGCCCCGTTGACTAGCCACTTCAGCCAGTAATTTATCTTGTGCGAAACTTTGCCTCTGGTTGCTTCCCTAGCTTGTCTTGCTACTAATACTACTAAGTAGAAAGGTAGTAAGAAAAAGGAGATTTGTGGATACTAATACTACTAAGCAGAAAGATAGTAAGAAAAAAAAAGGAGATTTGTGGATCTAATTCTTTTCCTCAGCCGTCTCCAATTCTAGTAAGAAGAGGGTGTCGTCAAGTTCGTGTTTGCAACCTTAATTGACATAACAATATCTACAACATGACCAACAAAATTTCTCTAAAATAATTCTTAATCCTTCCCTCCCCAACTATAAGACTTAATTTGAGTATTCTTCATGATGTAGCAAGTTTTCGCTTAAGTCTTCTAACATAAAGTATTACCAATAAGAAACGGTTTCTCCAAATAAATAAATAATGCTCAAGAAATGGTCACATATTTAACCTAAACACCTGCTTTATCACTAATAAACATATAGGCTAACATAAATTGTGAAAAACAGAAGATCATAGGAAAATAACCAAACTTAACACACACTTTGCAGCATGCCAAATATCACAAAACGACATTTTTCACAACCTAAATTAACAAACAATTTTTTTTAGTAATTAGTTAGTTAACAAATAGTTTGGTAAAGATAAAATTAAAGAAATTAAGTGACTTAATGGCGACTGATCAAAACACTATGTAAGGAAAATGAAAAGGTTATTTAATTTTTGGTCTTCAGTACGAAACTAGAAGGATTCATTTTCTACGTAAATTTCCAATTATTGTCTTAGGCCTAACCATTCGATCATAGAAATGAAAACAACTGTCAAAGTTAGAACTCAAAGTAAATAATATATATCTATAGAAACAATAATGGAAGATTACCAATATGCAGAAGTAAAATTTTGTTTTAATAGCAAACGAAAATATCGAATTTGGCTTGCCTTGGGTTGGCCCTCATTTATGCATGACACATCTTATATCATAATTATGTAATAAATATATACAAATTAGGGTTGAAAGAAAAAAGAGAAACATTAGGAGAGAACAAATGATTGTTTTTTGCCAGCCTAGGAAAAGAGAGGATGGTGATGAAAAAGAAGTAATTAAATTATTAACTGAGGTAAAAAAAAAGAGAAAAGAAAAGAAAAACGTGAGAGAGACGAGGAAAAGAAATAGAAAGAAAAGAAATAGAAAGAAAAGAGAAGAAAAACGTGAGAGAGATGAGGAAAAGAAATACAAGGTGTGAATAAAACTTTGAAGGACTAACAAAAGGAAAGAGAGAATTATCCTTATCTAGAGTTCCCAAAGGCTTCGTATTAGGATCTTAAACATGTGATAATTAATTAAAGTTGTGAAAAATGAGGAATGGTTCAAAAACTCAATTACTTGATTCTAGGATCTCCAAATCAATGTTCTTTATCCACTTTCACTCCTTCTGTCTCGCCCCAACTACACACTAATTAACGTAACTACGTACTGATCATCATATATATAAATACATCCCACGCCTCACTCTTCCATAACAATTCAACCAACCACACACCATCCTTAATTAACATATAAACCTCATTCTGATTCAGCTTCAAAATGGAACAAGATAATAACAACATTGTCCGTGTTGAAAATGTTGAGCCCACTGGCTCGACCACAACAATGACTACGCCTACGCCGCAGGAAGAAGACAAGCCCCAAGACCAGATCAGCAACTGGCTACCCATCACTGCCTCCAGGAAAGCCAAATGGTGGTACTCCGCTTTTCACAACGTCACAGCCATGGTCGGCGCTGGCGTTCTCGGCCTGCCCTTTGCCCTCTCGCAGCTTGGATGGTTTGTTTATAATACTCTCAACTTTGTCAATTTGTTCATTTGTTTAAATTAGTCCATTATCTTTTATCAAAATTATAATATTAATTTTGAATTTTTTAAAATACTCAAAGTCTTAATTTTTGTTTTAAATTTTGAAGACACTTTGTACTTAAATAATTTTGAAATGTTTTTTTTTAAAAATGAATATACTCAAGAGGAGGAAATATTAATTAAGTTAATTGAAGCTTGAAGTGTTATTTAATTTAGCGTACTTACATGTGTAACTATAATTACAAATACATAGGGCCCCTGGAGTGACAGCCATTGTGCTGTCGTGGATACTCACGTTCTACTCGTTGTGGCAACTGGTGGAGTTGCACGAGGCAGCGCCGGGGAGGCGGTTTGACCGATACCATGAGCTAGGGATGTACGCGTTCGGGCCGAAGTTGGGTTACTGGATCATAATGCCCCTTCAACTCACAGTTCAAGTGGCTTCCACCATTGTGTACACGGTGACCGGTGGCAAGTCATTGAAGAAGTCATTCCAACTTATGTTTCCAAAAGTGTTCGGTGGAGTCCGACAGACTTACTTCATCCTCTTCTTCACGGTGTTTCAACTAGTAATGTCCCAAAGCCCAAATTTCAATTCTCTAAAAGGTGTTTCTCTTCTTGCTGCAATCATGTCCTTCTCCTACTCCATGGTGGCTTGCGTCACATCCTTCATCAAAGGAACAGCAGACCACCGCATCCACCATGTCACCTACGGGGTTAGGTCCCAGACGGCCATAGACAGGACCTTCGACGCATTGAACGGAATTGGGACGATTGCATTTGCCTTCGCGGGACACAGCGTGGTTCTGGAAATACAAGCCACTATTCCCTCCACCGAAGAGAAGCCGTCCAAGATCCCAATGTGGCGAGGGGTTTTTGTGGCTTACATCATTGTTGCCATCTGCTACATCTCCGTTTCTGTTTCGGGATATTGGGCCTTTGGGATCGCTGTTGAGGATGACGTTCTTATTTCCCTTGAGAAGCCTAATTGGCTCATTGCTGCTGCCAACTTCATGGTTTTTCTCCACGTCATTGGAAGCTATCAGGTCAAAACATAAAAAAAATGGGTGCTCGTCTTTAATTTGGCTGTAACTATATATTTTATTCACACTTCTCAATATATTTGATGCCCTATTGTATTACGTTAGGTGTTTGCAATGCCGGTGTTCGATACCGTAGAATCAGCTCTAGTACAAAAGTATGAATTCAAGCCAAGCCGAACGCTGCGACTAGTTGCTCGAAGCAGTTTTGTTGGTAAGTACTAATAATTGTAATTGTTAATTATTTTCTATTAGAAAAAAACTTAAATAAGAAGCTGATTGAAATATTGGCATTGCACACACAGCATTAGTAGGACTTGTGGGGATGTGCATTCCATTCTTTGGAGGATTACTTGGATTCTTCGGCGGATTAGTGTTTTCTGCCACCTCATATTTCGTAAGCTTTTAATCACTTTCTTAAGGGAAAAAAAAAAAAAAAGAAACAAGATTGAAAATTAACTAATAATTGATTTGAATAAAGGTACCTTGCATCATCTGGTTGTTGGTTAAACGCCCCAAACCATGGAGCTTCCATTGGATTGCATCTTGGGTAAGTTAGCTAGCTAGTGTGGTTGGATAGGAATTGGATTTCAATCGTAGTAATTTGCTATATAATTGTAAATATTTTAGTTCATTATTTTAAAATTTATAACTAATTTCCAGGTGGCAACTATCATTGGAGTATTGATAGCAATGCTAACACCCATTGGTGGACTTAGACAGATTATTCTCTCATTCAAGACGTACAAGATTTTTTCTTAAACCTTTTGCTTTTCGGATTTTGTTTGTATATATTCTAATTTCTTTTCAATTGTTTTTGGTTTGGGAGGGAAATTGCTTAGCTTTAGCTCTTTTCCTTGATCAGTTGAATTTTTCATTCATTGTTTGGGATAAAGATTATCATAATCCTTGTTTTAGGCTCGTCATAACTCATCTTCCCTCTCTCTCCTACTTCTCAATCTCTCTTCAACTATCCATAACTCTACCTCTTCAACTCTACTATAGTTTTATTATTTAATTGTTTTTTTAATTTTACTCTTTTATTTTTAGAATGTTATTTGTTTTTAATTAATTTAATAATCTTAAAAAATAATATTTTTTAAATTTATTTTATTTACGAAATTAATTTTAGTTAAATATTAATTGTGATTAATTCATGTGTTTAGTACTCGTATTTAACCTTTTTTAATTTTTTAATTTTATGTATTTTATTCCTTTTTTACTTTTCAAATATTTTATTTTAAAACTAACCTATCCATATCTAAACCATTTTTTATAAATTTAAGTTAAATGAATTTATAAAAAAACAAATTTTATTAAATTTATAAAAAAACGAATTTTATTAAATTTATAAAAAAAGTGAATTTTATTAAATTTATAAAAACCAAAACAAAATCAAACTTTAATATTAAATTTAATAACTTTTCAATAGTTGAATAACCTACAAACATGTATAACAAATATTAAAAAAAGTACTTAAACTTTAAATGTATATAAGTTTTCTTTAAAAAGTTCAATTTAATGGTTACCTTTTGATTTGAGATTTATTTTAATTAAATTTTGAATCTAATTTCTTTTACTAAATCATGTACTTTTTCTCTTCCTTCTTCCTTACTTTTACATATTTAATTAATTTATTATATATATTTTTTTATCATTTTTGTTGCATGGAACTTCTTTAAAAAGACGAGAAAAAAAAAGGTAGGTAAGAAAAAATGGATAATATTTTATGTTTAACACCAAAACAGTAATTTATTAAACCTCAATGATTATTTAAAAAAATTAAAAATTTCTCGTCGTATTTTAAATAATTAAAAATTTCACGTTGAATTTAAAAAAATTAAGATAAATTATTTTAAAAACTATAATGATTTGATAAATTAAATATATGAAATTTGTGTATTGAAGTTAGAATATTAATTTAAAAGAAAAATTAATAATTTGTTAATAATAATTACGTAGAAAAGGTCAGATTTAAAGAAATTTCTGAAAGTTATTTTACTAAAACATGTCAAGTGAGTAAATTAAATATACGAAATTTATATATTAAATTTAGAACACAAAATAGAAAAGAGAGTAAAAAAATAAATTTCATACTAAATACATATTATCCTAACAAAAAAAAAAATTCATACTATTATAATGACATTGACGACAGCTTACTATTACAACACAACCGTCCCATGAATCACTTTTCTCCAAAAAGCCCTTTTAACTTCCAAAAGTAATTGGCGGAAAAAAAAAATAGAAAAAGAGAGGTTTGAAGCGAAGCAGGTGAGGTTTGAGTTTGAAGGCTAACCCATTAGAATGACATCGTTCTATTTCGCTACGCCATATTATTCCTCTCTGCACTGCTCTTCGATCCTTCATTCTGAACAGAGCTTCAACCAAGCAATCACTTCCGTCCTTTTCAATCGGAATCTCTTCCCGATTTCTGCAAAGAAATTTAGAATCTCTTCATGCCGGCGCAGGTTTCACGCCGACTCTGTTCGCTCATGCGCTGAAACTGAAGAATCTCGAACTCGGATTTCGGCTGAAAGTAATGAAGTTCCGAGTAATGGAAGCACGCTTTCTACAAGTTTTCTATCTTATCTCTGCCCCTTGCTCAAGCTTTTCGCTGTGAGTAAATTGTATATAATAATAATAATAATAATAATAATAAATTTGCACGTTTATATGGTTTTCAGTTAGCGTATCTGATGAAGTTGTCTTGATTATTTGATATTGATATCCACCGAAACAGTCTAATAACTGTGTACTCTTCATTCGATTGCTTATAGTTACAGTCCAGAGAACAAGGTCTAAAATCCTTCTTTCATTTCCTTTGAACTTTACCTCTTAACGTTCATAATCTTCATTTTCATTTTTTTTAAATTGTAGGGAGGAGATCCTTCGAGAGAGAGGAATTTTACTTTGGAGGCAATAATTTAACCTTCTTCATTTCATTCAGAACTAGCTCTCTGGATTGTTTGCTTCGCTCAATGCGTTTTTTACTTTTGTGTTTCGTCGGTATTTTTACAGTCATTGTTGATATCCTGTTTTTTATAGTTAGTTCTACAACACGTAACTTATTTCCGGAACATATTTTAGGCTGGTACGGTTCTTGTTACGTTGCTAAGATTATATATTATATCAATGCAAAAAAATAGAACGGACAGTTTAAATAGTAGACCTACAACTTCTTTGCAAACTGTCTATTTCATAACTGCATCGAGATGATAGACTGATATTTCCACATATGAATAACAAGATGTAGCGTTCTGCAGCAAAATGTTCATTATGTTGTAATTGGAATCTCAAGCTTTCCCAAACGCTTGAACCTAGTAACTAAAAGCACCATTATGTTCTAGCATCATCAAAACTTTAACCTAGTAACTAATAACATATTCTGGGTAGAACAATATTTATCCGGTCATGAAAATGCTCATATTTTCTCCACCTTTTTATTTGTTGCTACAAGTGTTTACCTTCATTGCTCAATCAGGCAACTTCGTCTAGCTTGCTAGTAATCTACTATCGTTCTATGACATCTCTCATCTTGTTGCTAAAGAGCAGGTAGCCACATCTTCCTTATCTTCATTGGCAAGGCTTCCATGGGGCTCTAGAACATTGTCAGATAATTCTCACAGCAATAGGAATATTGATTTGGAATCTCTGTTGCCTTTGCAACTCTATGAATTTGGTAGTGTCTGTTTCTAACTTTGTAGTTATCTTATCTTGGAAGCCAAAATAGCATTTTCTTCTTATATTTTGGGGTTTAAATTTTTATCGAATGCAAAGTTGATAGAAAGCAGAGGTTATACTGAAATAAAATATATGTTACTCATGAAGGAGGGATGTTTTTATGGAATTTACAAGGAAGATATCCAAACTCAAAGTGGCTTATTGAATTGGTTGTAAATTATAATAAGGAATGCAGTTTTGAAATATTCTATCGTGGAATTCTAGAAACTAACAGCAGCAGTTGTGTTAAAAGCTACTCCAAGTTTTTTTCTGGAGACGTCAATCTTAGCTATTTATTAGCAGTATTTACCAAGTTTTCTCATTTAAAATATTACTTGTGAGCAGAGGCATGCCCTTTTTGCAGGAGGGTTCGAGAAGCCTTGACTGAACTGGATCTTTCAGTGGAGGTATGAAATGAATTTGGCTGACCTAATTTTTGTTGCATGGACATCCCTTGTCTAAATTTAATATAAATTTGAGCTGTTATCTTTATAGCCATCTCTAGTCCATTTGACTGTTTTAAAATTATCCTGATACCTCAAAAAAGATTTATTTCGTGCACATTGATTTAGTTTTGCTTTGATTTTTAGATCGTTTTCTTTGAATATGATTTGATATCACACTTTTTTTCACTTAAGTGGATAGAAAAGATGCATAAAAGTTGGTTTTGGTTGCTTCCTGTGGCTTAATGATTCAAGTATTTCTGTATCAAGTCTCTATCATCACTTGTTACAACCCTTGTTTTGATTGCTTTTACTTCTACAAGAAGTTCCTTAATTCATGTCATGGATGTTGTATTTGCTGCATGACTATCTGATATAATTCAGTCTAGTTATCTTTTCTGCTATCAGCTTTAAAATGTTCTATCATTTTATTAGACTGAATAAATATTCATGAAGTTTTTTTTAAAGTTGCATTTTAGTTGGTTTTCTCCATTAGCAGGAACAAATTTTTTTTCAAGATACTCCATCTTAACTGTCATTTTTTTTTTGGATAGAAACAACTGCTTTCATTGGGAAAATTGAAAAAAAAAGATATAGAAAAAAAACTAAGCCACGGGGAAAACCCCACTAGAGAAAGTTGATGGAAATAATTCCATCTTAACTGTCTTGTAGCAGGCTTTCCTCCTTTTCTCTCTCCTCTTTTTTCTCTTTCAATGTGAAAGCAGCATGATTCAGTGCTAGTGAAGATATGTTTGCCTGTACTTCCTTGTTAGACTTGGAATCATTAGCTGTAATTTCTATGGACTTATTTATTGATGGTTCAAGCTTGTTCCTCTGATTCTTTGTGGGGTCCTGAGGTCTATTCCTTCTCACTGAATTACAATTTGAAATCCTAAGTCTCTCGTCAATAGAAATCTGAACTCAAAACTAAATTGGTGGGAGTGAGGTGCTAACTGACATGTCAATTGTTATAGATGACAGTTGACACCACATCTTTCTAAATTGATATTTGTTATTTTACTCATAATTTGGTCAAGTTAAAGAAACATTTAGACTTAATGGACTTCAATTGCTTCGAATATTAAGTCTACAGTTAATGCCTTGCAGCAAACTATTAGCTCAATGTATTAGCTGCTCAAAACTTACCAAGCGTATTATGCAGGTTTATCCTTGTCCTAAGGGTTCCATTAGACACCGGGACATAGTTAAGAAATATGGTGGCAAAGAGCAGTACGTGATTCTTTCTATTTAGTCCATATTTCAGTTTATTCAACTTCATTTTAAGGTGCCATAATTAGTTAATGTGTTCTGGTAAAAGGTATATTAAAATGATTAATTTAAAACTTAATCATTTGTCTATTTCTTTTCTGACCTACTAATGACCAGTATCAAAGAAACTACCTTGAATTAGTTAAATGGTCAAAGGATAACTTGTAAGCCTTAATCCCTTTGAAAATTACAGTAGCCATCTGATTGGTGGTTAAGCAAAGCTGTTAGTTCTTTAATTCTGAGCATTGCATGGTGAAATAATTGCCCTATTTGACTAGTTCATATGTTGTTGGTTATGACACTTAGGCTGTTTGTTTTTTTTTTGTTTTTGTTTTAGAATCTATATAACTAGAATCTTCAAAGAGATACAACATAAACCGAGACAACTCTCTCTCTCCTTCACCCTTTTCTCTTCTCCAAATACTTAAAGTTATTGATGCATGACAGCCTTAGATAACCATATTTGTTTTGTAGGAATATATATATTTAGTTATCCTTGGATTTGCTTTTGGTAGGGGTGTTCATCGGTCGGTTAGAGTTAGTTTTCTGACCAAACCACCATCGAACCGACTATTGTCAATTTAGTAAATATTCAAATCGACTCTGACCATGAAAGAATGCAAACTGGCCGTTGAAAGGGTCGGTCGTTTGGTTAATTTAAGCCTTTGAAATTTTTTGCAATGTTATCGGATCCAAACCCACACTGATCATACCCCTTCTTATTTTTTACCGACTACCTTCAGTTTGGTTGGTTTTGGTCGGACTCGATTTTTTGATCTATCATGCTCACCTCTAATTTTTGAAAATGCCTTGAATTTTTTATAATTTTTCAAGAGTGGCCTTACAAGTGACAATTATTCATTTATCTATACATTAATTTAATATTTTTTGCATTTATATTGCATAATTTTATTTTAATAATTTGAATGTCTTTTTAAATTAATTTAGTTTATATTATTTTAATGTGTTATTTTCCTCAACAAATTAATCTATATTAATTTGGCTTTTTATAGAAATAAATATTAGTTAAATTCAAATTTGAATATATATCTAAAAAGAAAATAAAACTAAAAAACAATTATGAAATAACCAAGAAAAGTGATATATATGGGAATCTCGAAAACCCATGTTACAGGAGGGTCATCCAAAACTTTTTAGATTTCTGGGCATCTTGTGTCACCGCAAAATAAATGTGGTAATACTGATGTCCATCTTATGGGAATCTTGGATAAGAAAAAATCTTTTTAGATTGAGATTATAAAATATATTTAACTTTATCTACATAAAATTGAGATTGGCTAGTAAAGTAGTTTGGAGTAAATATGACGTGATTTTTTCTGTAATTAATTTTGTTAGCTTCTTTTACAGAGAATCATATTCCTGAATTATAAGATTTTTTTATGCGAATCATTTTGCTGCTGATCTGCCTTTCTCTCTCTTTTGCTCTTTGTATAACCCTCTTGTATTTTGAGTTTTCGTCTCTCTTTATTTAATTATTAATAATAGACTTGTTCCTCTTAATAAATACTAGTTTATTTATTTATAATTATTATTTTAAAAAATTGCCAAACCTGCGATATTGTAGATTAAGACTTTTTTAGATGAGGTACTCTAGAAGAAGTTTTTTCTGGTTGTAAAAGGAGAACTTGGATTTGAAATTGCATTAGAGCTATCAAACCTCCAAATTCCTCAAGATAAATTTTGATTTGATTCTTCAGTAGAAAAAACTGAAAGGTCGGATCATTGGTCTTCAGCCGCTTTTGTCTCTTAGAATCCTCCAAAGATCTCTCTGTTGTGTTGACCTTGTCAGTAGCATCAGCCAGAGGGGAAGAAAATGACTGATCCTTAGAGAGAAGGGGGCAGTAGTAATGAATCATAGGATGATAGGATCGTAGATGGTCACACAATTTTAATTGGAAATAAACCTTAATGTGGGCCAAGAAATGCTTTTGGATGCTTGATTCAAGATTATTCATATGATCAAAGAGAAAACCAAGTTCAGTGATTTGCTTCATCCAAATGTTCAGAAGAACACGAGGCAGCTACTAATGTGCATCATTTTGATAGGCAGGTAATTTAGAACATCCCATTAGAATGGCAGAAGAATTTATAAATGCAATCAGCAATGCAATCGCTTGTAGCCTTTCTTTGTTTTTGTTTTGGTCTTTGCGAGTGCTTTTGCAATTGTACACATTTGAATAAGAAAAAATCTTCCTATTCTTCCACTTCAACCGATCTTAACCAACAAAATATACTTTTTGTTATCAACTCTTCTTGAAGCAGCTTTCTGTGAGCCCCTTCAGTAGTGGAGGGTTTTAAGCCAATCAAATGGCATAAGAAGTAATGATATGCTTTAATTTTTTTAGACATTTATTCTTAATTAAAACTTGTAAATGCAGGTTTCCTTTTCTTATTGACCCAAATACCAGTACTTCACTGTATGAAAGTGGTAAGTGATTAAATTTTTTATTGTTACAGTATCTATTTTTCGACTATTCTAATGCTTTAATTCACATTTTTGGTTGTGGTCGTTCTTGTTTTTCATGTATAATATAGTGTATATCAACTCGTGCATTCTGAATTCCGAGTCCTAATTTTTAACAATGGGTGTTGCCGTTAATCTCATCGCTATGGTATAGAAAGTTGTCATCATATCCATTTTCATCCATTGATCAGTCTTCTTGCAAGTATCTAGTGTTATCAGATACATGTATCAACTTCTTATGTTCCATGGAGTATGTGCGATTTGTGAATGGAACGGTGGGATGCTCTAGAGTTTGAAGAAAAGATCGTAATCTACTTCACTAGATGAATTTAGCAATTTTTGAAAAATTAAAATCTTCCATTAAACTTGGACAGGAATAAAGGGGAAGTTAAGGCATTTTCCAAAAAATTGGAGATCGATTTCTCAGCAAATAAAAGAATAATAGCAAATAGAAGTTTAGATTGGATGCTCCAAGACGAGGTTTTAAATGATACAATATCTCGTGGTTCTAAAATTCTTCTTGTCATTCTCCTTTCCTTTCTACACCTTTTAGATAAGAAACAAGCAATCGTGGGCACAAATGAAAAGAGTGAGGACGAGGGTGGAGCATCCACAAGGGGAAAACAAAACTAATTACTATAAAGAAGAACATTTGCCATCTTGGAGTATCCTGGTAGATTTATGCTGCAGTGTAAATAATTAAACACCTAGTTTATGTGTATGGTGAACTCAAACTCGTAAAATGTTATCTCTTGTCTCTTTAGATACTTTGAATTATAGAATAGCTTCAAGCACAATCGACCCGAAGTAGTTAAAGGTTATGAAGGCTGGATTTCTATAAAATTCTTACCATTGGATTATTGGAGCATATTTTGGTGAACTTGAAAGTATTTATTTATATACTTTGAATATGATTAGCTGTTCAGAGGCTATCAAGGTTAGTCAAAACCTGTGTGGTTTCTTGCCGGCAACGGTCGAGTTAAGAAATGAAATTCAGGGCCATATTTTTCTCAATTTTGGGGACTTTGAAGTGATGGAAAATCCGAAGGTCATTGAAGGAGCATTGTTCTTAAAAGACTACAAATTCGATTGAAATTACGCGTTGATGGATCCGCATGATAATATAGGTTTAATCCAAGCCAACTGCAAATTCTGATTGTTCAAATTTTAAAACTATTCTTTTACAATACTATTACATTTGTTCGTTAGCATAGACCATTGAATGATTGTCTTGCAATGGTAGCTGTTCCCAACATCATCCTAATAAATCTCAAAATAATTTAAAAAAGGGTAGAAAACGGAGACTTAAGCTCAATGAATAAGAAAAGTGAAACAAACTGGACCATGACTTTGTAGAGCAGCAATATACCGATCGGACGCCATTAAACATGAGGGATAATGTTGTTAAAATGCTTCAGCTTTCAAAATATTCTTGCGTTCTTATCTTTCACTTTCCTTGGCCAGCTTCTGTGCTATTTGATTATTCTATAACATGCACGGTTTCTATTTTATGCTTATAGGTGATATCGTGAGATACCTCTTTTATCAGTATGGAAATGGTAGAAGCCCCTCAACAGGGCTTTTAGAAAGGTAACTGGACGTCTTAACCTTTTTTTTGTTATTGAGCGTATTATAGTCTTTTCAGAGAACAAGTATGAAAGTTGTTTGACTTATTAATTTCTACTTATTAAATTTGTCTTAAAAAGGTTTAGGCAAGATGTGCGTGAACAATTTTTTAGATGCAATATGGGTAATCAATTATGTTCTTAATTATGGGGACTAATGTGAACCCCCTTACTAACATGGGAAATCATTTTATTATCTGTAAGCATGTTGGTTTTCACAATCTTCATGCATCAGAAAGAAAGGGTTTCCCGATATCACAGATGTGTGCAGTGTGCATACCTTTTCATATGGAAAGCCCATATTGGCTCTTTTTCGTTCATAATTAAAATTTTTATTTTATGTAGTACATTGTTTTCGGGGTGGATGCCAACAATTCTTAGGGCTGGCAGAGGAATGACATTGTGGGGAAAGGCCTCAACAGACCCTCCGCCAGAAAAGCTCAAACTTTTCTCATACGAAAACAATCCGGTATGCCAATGAGATATCCTATGTGTTATATATGCCTGTGGCGTGTTTATCTCTCCTTTTCATTTATAACCTCCGAAATCTACCATAGCTACGATTCATTATTGTAATGTTAAAGATTAGGCTGCGTATATAATCCGTCAGGTAAATTACTTTGTTTTATTTTTCTTCTGTCAGCTTACTTTGGTATAGAATTAGGGTCGTATTGGGTTGGAAGTTTGCAACCATATAGTAGTTGAGTTGGGTTAGTACTGTATAAATACCCCCAAATATGCCGGTATAAAAGTAAGTAGCACGTACTTTCCATTCTCAGATTGCAGGATTGGAATGATTATCTATATATATTAATATTACCTTTCCAACCTTTTTATAGTCCGTTTACCATTTGGTTGAAGAATGCCAATGGATTAACGAATGCTGACATATATTAAGAGTATAAACTGCAGTATCATAGTGTTTTGTAATACGTAAGTTCTGATGTATTGAGGAAAAGTAAGTATTGCGCTAAACTTTGCAGTATGCTCGAATTGTGCGCGAAGCATTATGTGAGTTGGAGCTTCCTTACATCCTGCATAACGTGGGAAAAGGATCTCCAAGGACAAAATTACTTCTTGACGTTTCTGGATCAGAAGAGGTTCGTTACTTACTACATAACCCACATTACTTTTTGCTATGATAATTATGATATTTTTGTTTGCATGAATTCCTGCGTGCTCTCATGGTCATTCTATTTACCTCATTATTTAGAGTTGAATCGATACTTTCTCTAAATATATATGGAAAAGTATAGGATTAGTGTATGTGACTAACAATCCTCGTCGGTTTATCCTACATCTGTCAAGTTTTCGTCTTACAAAACTAGCATGTTTTTTGAAACCTTGTTTAACTTATTTTTCTCGATTCATCTTAGGTGAGATCAGCCACTGAAATTTTGCTAAAAAAATAACTTTTTCAATTCTTATCAATTGTTTTTCGAAAGCTCGTCTAACTTATCAATTTTCTTGAGTCTAGAGAGGATTACATATCGAGATACCCTAATTATATGTCATATCTTACATAAATTTTCAAATCTTGTAGCAATAGAATTGCATTCTTAGCCAAAATTTTTTTTAAAAAAGACAAACTTTTAGAAACTGTTTTTTTGTTTTTCAAATTTTGGCTTGCCTCTCGAAAGCATAGGCAAGAGTAGATATCAAAGTAATAGGTTTAATGGTTGAAGAGACTATTTCGAGAAATCAAAAACAAAAAGTTGTGGTTTTTCAAAGTTCGTTTTTGTTTTTGATATTTGGTGAACATAACTCCTTTTATTGAAGAAAAATGTAAGACAAGACACTTTGAGGAATTAAAATAAATGAACTTAAGTCCCATCTAGTAACCATTTTATTTAGATTTTTTATTTTGAAAGTTAAGTTACTTTCTGCAATAGTTTGGATCTTTTTAAGCAGAAAAGTCGAATTCTTCATCAAATTTCAAAATAAAAACAAACTTTTAAACATTATTTTTTGAAGAAAAACATTTGACTTGATTTTTGAAAACATAGAATGTGGGTAACAAAACAAGATTTTTCAAGGTGAAATGAGTGTTTATGACTGTAAATGGTTTCTAAGTTAATTTGACTGTTAGTTAACTACTAACAAATAAAAACAGTGGACAATCTTTTTCTACTTTCCTTTCTGCTTTTCAGTTTTCCCTTTTCTCTTCTCTTTCAAATTTCTCCCCTCATTATGTGTAACGATGCATGAAAAAATCAATTGGAGGTATATAAAATTTACCAGGGGAATCAAATTGATTGACTATTTTTTATAGGTTTAAATCCAAGATTCAACTCATTTGCAGGTTCAAGAGCAGATCACTACACTGAAAAAAAAAAAAATCTTTAATTCTAACTAACGAAATGAATCAAAATATTTATAGAATATAGCAATAATATTAAGTCCTATTTGAAACTATGAGACACTAAAATTTTGAAAATATTTTATAATTCTAAAGCTACCAACCAGAACTAAGTTTCAAACAATTGAACGCCACCTAAACTATGTGAAGAACAAGTCATCATCCCACACTAAACTTGAACTAAGTTTCATGGAAGCACAATGGTTTATACATAGTCTTCATGGACTCATTACCTCCCTTATCTAAATATCAGGTACCTTACCTTATTGATCCCAATACTGGTATTAAGACTGGCGACTACAGGCAGATTTTATCTTATATATTCCAGACATATTCTGCAGCTACTCGATAGATTTGGTTTATATCTCATATATTCCATACATATTAAATGTCTTGCTTGTAATCTAGATGATCAATCAATGTAGTCTTTAGTATGGGAATTTCCATTGAATTTTCTTGTTGATCTTATGTTAGATGATTTATGTGCTATCTTTGTTTGAATAGTTTATACATAATAATCGTTGATTAATACCTCCCTAGTCTACACCACTAATTATTGAAGTACTCTTTAATAAGTGAAGGTACACATTGCTGTTAATATATTATGAATCAACTCATAACGTAATTTAATGAGGCATAACATTCTTTTCAATATAAAAATTACTTGTTAGATGAGCTCGTCAAGAGCTGAGTGCTGATGTAGGCAAGGTCAGATGATTGCGCCTCTCCTCCACAAATTTCTGATGAAATTGCTGAAATTTGCCTACCTTGATTGCTTCTCGGATTGATTGAAAGAATCCTAAATAATGATAAGTATTGTGTCTGCAATGAGGTGAGAATAAATTAATAATTATTGTGAGAATAAAATTTAGGGACGACTAAGTATATATCATCAAGTGAAACGTCCATACATCTCCAGCAGTATCTGAGCCAGCATTTCATGGACATTTAGCAAGTGATTTATATAAGCCTTCGTATGATTCAGGCAAGTATAGCAATTACACCCCTCAAGAATTGGTGATGTATCTTTCCTGGCAAAAGCAATAATTTTTTTTGGCAAAGACATAGATAATGCAAATTAGAAAAAGGCTAAATGCTGGCAAATCAATACTGAAGCAATAATAGAGATCTTAAGTATTGAAAACTTACCGAAAAACTATTGCTCTTAAGTTAATCTTTGTCATGTCACTTGCATTGTCTATCAGGTGCGCGTCTGGCTGTTTCTCCACAATTCCATCAAGTGGGAAGGTGAGAGCAAAGCCTCCAAGGGTTAAATGATATATGTACCTACAACACAATAATGGAACTATTTATAGAGAAACAATCATAGAAAGACAAACTAACTAAATTTAAAATGATCAACATACGCAGAGTCAAAGAGATCAACTCCCGCAGCAATGCCCTGCAAGACCTCCTCTGCAACATCAAAGTAAACGTATATATAAATAAATGAAAGTTTAATGAAAATGAGAACCAGACGTAAAGTAGAAACCTTCGAATTCATCATAGGATGAGGACACACCAATACAAATATTTATTAAGTCAGCTACCAAATATTGAGGCTAATAAAACCATAAACCAACATCACTTTAGTGTCATTAAAATATTAAAGTTATATATTTTCATCCTTCGTAGATTAGATACAAGAGTCCAACCAAAAAGTCAAACCATGATGTAGTACATGTTTGAGAGTGATTTTGATTTTTGAAATTATTAAAATCACTTTTGTCATGTTCAATACTACTCTAAGATGCACTTTTTTTAAACAGAAAAAAACTTCTTTATTAATATAAAACTCAAAGTAGAAGAAAATTATACAATGAGAATAATAGAGAAGCCTAAAAGTAGAGGATCAAGAGATGCACCCGAACATCTCAACTAAGTTGACATCCCCTTAGCGCCATCATTATATCCCATAGAAACAGCAAGAGAACATATAGGTATCAAATATACTAGAAGACTAACAACTAGAGGAAAACAAAGAAACAAAACAGGGAGGGGAGATAGAACTCCCAAAGGCCCCCAAACATGTATAATCCTGTAGTCTTGAGTCTTTGGTGGATGAAAGCTGTCTAGTTTAGGCATACGTCCCGAATAGAATAATCCATTTGTCGTGTCTAAAGTGCCCACCCAGCCCCTTTCCCTGTCGCTAAATATCCGCTGATTGCGCTCAAACCATATTTCTGCCAATAAAGCTTTTGCCATGTTTATCCAAATTAGTCTCGGCTTCTTTGGCAACAAAGGGGCTCTCAACAACTGAAAAACATTGGAACTTAAAGATCCGTTGAAAGTCCAAACCAGATTAAAAATAAAGAAAATACTTCTCAAGCAATTGAAGGAGTAGGGGCTTAAAATAAATAAACGTAGTAAATCCTCACTGTTCTTTAAGCATAGAGGACACACCGAACACAACAAGAACTCGTTAGGGATTTTTCTTTGCATGATCAAGTAGGAGCAGTGAAGGAGACCAAATGCCATAATCCAAATTAATATGTTGACTCTCCTTGGATTATTAGTCTTCCAAAGAACTTTAAAGATATCTTTGTCCAATGGGGAAGAAGGGTGGGTCGAAAGGGATTTGATTGAGAATCTGCCCGATGAGTTTAATGACCGTGCTCATCTATCTTCCAATTATGTCACTCTCTTAAAAGAGAGGAGTAGCAAAGATTGGAAGTTCGGAATTTCATCATCTTTCAGTAGTCTATGAAACACTATAGACCAAGAGTTTGTGGCTATGTCCCAATGGGATGCAACTGAACCGTTAGGAAGCAAGGCTATTCTGAATAGTTTCAGATATTGAATGTTTAGAGAGACATTACCTACCCATGAGTTTGCCCAAAATGCCAATCTTCTTCCATTGCAAGCTTAGAAGAGGCCAATACTTCCACCTTTCTCCATGTTCTTAAGATGTTGACCCAAAGGACTTCTTAGACTATTCTCGAAATTGCTCAAAGTGTGCCAATCAATCTATCAAAAGCTTCACTGCCAACTTCTATCACTTGTCTCTACAGCGCGATATCCTCCTTCGTGTATCGCCACCATTTAGCAGTCATATTTTGAGTTTTGATACCACCCAATCCCAGCCTCACATCAAGCTGAGAAGGTCTGACTTTTCTCCAAGGCACCAGATGGTTTATTTTTCTACTAGAGTGTCCCTCCAAAAAAGAAATTTCTCATTAGCTTTTCTAGAGTAGAAGCTACATTTTCTGGAATGGCAAATATAGACAAGTAATACGTTGGAAGGCTAGCCAAGACTGAATTACATAAGGTCTGTCTTCCACCTCTTGAGATATTGAACCTTTTCCATGCATCCAATTTTTTGTGTACCCTGTCAATCACTGAACGTCAAAAGTCTTTCTGCGTTGGATAGCCTCCCAAAGGAAGACCTAAAGACAAAACAGGAAGCTTTTCCACTTTGCATCCTAATTTTCCTACCATTTGGAGTAATTCTTCATCCCCACATTTGGAGTTCCGATTTGTCCCCTGGCCAAAACACCGTTCAAACAAATTAATAGCTTCCTTTAACTTGATGAGCATGGCCTCATCATTTTTACATAATAGGATAGTATCATCAGAGTATTGGATAATGGAATGTGAACCCTATCTTTTCCAACCATGAAGCCTTCAAATTGACCTTTTATCGTGCACCTTGTTAATGGTGCCTCCTAAAACTTTACTGACAAGCAGAAATAAAAGGGGAGAAAGAGGATCTTCTTGTCAAATGCCTCATAGAAGCCACTATCCTTCCTCTTGGTTTTCCGTAGATGAAGATGGAGAATCGAGGATTTTTTAGGCAACCCAACATCCAGGATGACCATTTAGAGTTGAACTTCTTACAATGCAATATCTTTTCAAGGAAGCCTCAATCCACTCCATCAAAGGCTTTTTCAAGATCTAATTTTAAAATCCATCTCTTCTTTTTAGCACGATAGACTTCAATTGCCTCGTTAGCTATTAGAACCAGGTCTAATATCTTCCTTCCTTCAGTAAATGCGCTTTGAAATGGGCTTATGATTGAATCCAAAACCAGTTTTACACGATCCACTAACAATTTAGCTATCGCCTTGTATGTGAGGGTGGTTAGGCAAATGGGTCTAAAATCCTTTGCGTGAACCACATCCTCTTTCCCTTGTATTGAACAAATGAAGTTTTCTTGAATGCAAGCATTGAGCTTTACATTTATGTGAAAATCATCAAACAAATTTTTAAAGCTTCCTTTTGATTTCAGCCCGTGCTTCACGAGGAACTCCTTGATGAAACCATCCGATCTGGGAGCTTTATTTCCACCAAGTGCCTTGACTGCCTTAAATATTTCCTCCTCCAAAAATCTAGTGACAAGTAGCAAATTCTGATTGGGAGTGACACAAGGCCAGTCTGTAATATAAGGGATGCATCTGTCCCCTGGAATCCTTTTATAGAAGCCATAAAAAAAATCCCAATAAAAGCCTCTCAATATCTCGAAATGACTTTGTTGCCATCCCTTGCTCATCCACCAATTTTGTGATTAAATATCTCCTTTTTTTACATTAAGATATATGTGAAAGAAGCCCGTGTTCTGATCCCCTACTGCCAATCAGTTTAGTTTACTTTTCTGGATGCAATTTCTCTATTCAACTCTGTAAGCACTTAATAAATCTGCTTGAATGGCAGATTTACGGGCCAATTTTCATCATTTAAACCAAACCATTCTGCAATCACGTCACAGGCTTTGAATTCCTTCAACAACCTGTCTTCTTTCTGCTTAAAGGAGACCTGAAAAAAGGTGTGCTACTCCTTTACTGTTATTTTAACTTTGTGCAGTTGTTCATGTAATATGAATCCTGCCCAACCATTGCCAAGAGGACTGTTCAGAGCTCCTTCAATGACTAGATTATATTCTTTGACCAGCAGCCAGCTACTGCAAAACCTGAATGGATAAGGCCCCCATAGAATCGCCCGACTCCAATAGTAAAGGAAAATGATTAGAGAATATTCATGCTTTACCGGACACTCTGTTCTCAAACACTTCTTCCCATTTGTTATAAATAAAAAATCTATCCAGCAAGGACCTTGAGGCTAATCCTCCCTCTCTAGACCATGTGAATCTGCCATTTTGAAGAGGAAGTTCCATGATGTTAGCTGAATCAATGAAGTTATTAAAAAGCCTCATTCCTCTTGTGTTTCTACCAATGGGAGGTCTCTCATCTGCCATGCGAGTAACGTTGAAGTCTCCTCCCAAACACCAAGCCTCAACACCACATTCTAAAATGGATGAGAGCTCTGGCCAAAGAGTTTTTTTCTCTGTAACCAGTAACCACACGAACCATATACATTGGTATTCCAACATCGTTTCTTGCACACCGTATCGCCTTTAATTGAGAGAGAAAACCTCCCTTTGATATTCTCAACCACAGTAATTTTGCTCTTGTCCCACATTGTGAGGATACCTCCTGATGCACCTAAAGATTCCACAAACTCCCATTCGCTGTCTTTGGAATTCCATATTGACTTAACAAAATACTGCATCAAAGTTTTCCATTTTCGATCTTGAATCATAACCACATCTGGATGATGATTCTTTATGAATTTCTTGAGGGCTAAGCACTTGGTGGGATCTTTCAGTCCCCTTGTATTCCAAGAAATTATCTTCATGGGAAAGGGATCCTGAAAGGCCTTACTCAAACCAGCAGTGGGACTTCTAATAATTTAACAGGGCCTCCCCTTTTAAATAAGTAATCAAATCCACTGCTTCTATTTCAGCATTCTTGTTAGTGTACTTCAAACCCTTTGATTCTTCATTGCTAACACTATAGGGAGAGACTATTTCTGTGTTTGACTTTCTTAACTGAGTCAACCGATTGGCATGGACATCCTCGTAATAAAGTGATTTTAGTGTTAGGATCTGTGAAACTCAAGAAATTAAAAAGTTTAAGAGTTGGTGGAACTGTAACTGGCCTGTTTTGAAGTGTAACAGTTTGCTTTTTGGAGCTGCAGACCTCCAGAACATCCGGGTTATCCTAAAACAAAGAGAGCTTGCTCATTGATTTCTGCTGTGGGGCCTCTTTTGGAGCTTTGAGGGAGCAAGCACCAAGAGATTCACACTTTAGCAATGCAGTCCAGACATTATCAAAAGATGTTTGTTTTCTAATGACTCTTTAGGGGGGATTTTCAGAGAGCTGCCTTTACTCTTTCCTTTACATAGTCTGAGCTTGATTGGGGTAACAACCTTTGTTGAAGATTGGGCGACACCGGCTAAATGGAGTTCTTTGAGAGAGAGGCCGTTTAAAATTTGTGGTGAAAAGGGTGGTCTAGCAGCAGCATTTTCAGAACCACTCGAGGCAGTGAGGGAAGGCGCCATTCTGTTTCCTTTTCCTCTGTCCGACCCCCTTCAGCTACCTGATGATTTATAGAAAAGAAATCATGAATCGTGGGCCCACAGACTTAACAAAAAGTTGTCTTTTACAGGTTTAGCAAAGTTCATTAACTGTGACTCTTCATTCTTCTGCGGATTTAATACTATTTCGGCCTGCCTGAACGTCTCTTTCCTCCTCTCTGGCACCAATGGGTGTTCATGAGGAAGTTGTAGATCTTCATATGGATTTCTTGCTAATGGTAACACTGCGAAGGTGGATTTTGGGACATTCAGAACCAGGGGAAACTAGAAAAATCTACCGCTTCATCTTGTAAAGTTGTCCTAATTCGCAAAAGATCAGTGGAGTTTTCAAAGCCTTTAATCACTAGTGGCTTGCTTATTTTACTTGGCGGATTCAATTGTTCAATATCACTAAAGTTTAAGAAAATGTTTCCTCTCTTAAAATCTTTGATATATATCGTTGAGGGCATAAAACCACAAACATTCTTCTTGACTTTGATTCTTGCTTCACTACAATTTGTAAGATTGACTTTCTCTAAGGCTATGAGCTCGTGTCTCCCAAAATGGTCTCTAATAACCTCGAAGCTCTTCTGCACCAATAGTCCAAATGAGGATTTTTTATTTTCAACCATCCTCCAAATCCTTTCATGACTATTGGCCGGTTGTGCTTGAGCTTGTCCCATTGTTCAAGAACCTATCGACTGTCATATCCCATCTCCACTAATGTAGTCCTTGATCGAGCCTTGGTCAAGACTAATGCAAACAGGGGGTTTATAACAATCTTAGCTTGAAATAAGGTTCCAACACTTCGTATTTCTCTCCGGTCGTTGAATGCAAAATGTTTAGTAACTATCCAGAGCTGCTCAAAATTTAGTTTGAGCAACTTCAAGGTTCTTGATAACCCGCTGCTTCTGATTACATGCTTTTGATTTCATACTTTGTAACTACCTCCATTTTGTGTTGTCAAACTCGTTGGGGGAAACTGGGAGGAAACACCAGCAACCAGAGAGGAGAGAGAACTTACCTAAATTGCAAACTCTCTAAAAAACACATTTAATCACTCAAAATCAATTCAATATTTAATTTTATCCTTTTAAATGAAATTTTAAATAATTAAAAAGTATTTTTGAAGTGTATATGAAAAATGATAAAAATGATTTAACAATTTCAGAATCGTTACCAAACATGTCGTTATTCGTCAAACAACTTCAACCCCAAAAGATTGAAAGACTATACCTGGAAGTCCAAGCCCACAGATCATACGCGGCATTTCCTCTGGTAAAACATCCTGTGCAAGCAATGAAAGAATTACTAGAAATACTCTTTTTCAAAACAAAAAAGTCCAATTGGTTTATTATAATTTGCAATTTGCCCAGAAAGAAAAAAAATGCATCAAAAAAGTAGAAACGAGGCAACACAGCTTTGTACAGAGCTATTTAGAACATAGAAAACAAAGGCAAAAAACAACCTCAAGCAAGACCAAGCTCCAACATTGTTAACAAATGATATGGAAACTGAAGGGAAATGACGGAAAGAAAAAGAGAGAAGCAAAGGGATATATGGAAGTAAAGGAATAGGCGCAGTTGCCTTTTTGTTTTTTGTTGGAATAGATTACCAAGGACTGTGAATGTACAGAGAATAGAAGAAAAAAACCTCAAAAAAACCAGACCAAGCTCCAACAAATTTTTAACAGAGAGAGTCTACAAATCTAACTTGCTACTACTAAGCTTCAAAGTTCAACTCAAACTACTACACACGAAAAACATGCACGTTCTTATTTCTTAGTTGGTGCAAGAAAAGAATGGTGATACTCCAAAAAGAACAAACCTAACAATACTAGATGCTAAATCCTTACCGTAACAGCATCAAGAAGGGAAGGACGCTCATCCATGCTTTCTCCAAACCCAAAACCTCCAATCCAGTAACCTAACAAAAATTGTTTGTTTGAACTGAAATATTAGAACAAGAAGCTTAAAACTAAGATAGAAATGATAAATTTAACTGAAGAAAACAAAAAACTATCATGCCTTACATACTAGATAGGGCTAAGGGTGTTATGAAAAGAAAACATCAGGAACGTAAATCTAGATATTTTGTTTCAAAATTTTATGGGGTATGCTAATAATTTTGAATATGTACCTTAAGAGACATGATACAAACAGATTATTAAGAACATTGGCAGTCTAGAGAAATTCTGCTTGAGCTCGAAATTGATATTACTCAAAACTAGTTTTCCAAACATGAATTCTTGAACTTGTTACCATTATTTCACCTTAATGTGAAAAGAACATGTTAAAGAACCTGATACATTACGCTTCACAACCTCCACAGCACATCTTTGGCGTTCTTCAAGATCATTGCCCCCGACAATAGCTCCAAAAACAGCCCCACCTGTCTTCATTATAATAATAAGTTACTTATTCCAAATCAATCATGACATGATTAGGAAAAGAAAAATGTAAAATGAATCAAACCAAGACACAAAAGCCAAATACTATCACTTGATCATGATTCATGACAGTGTTCTCATACTGCCTCTGCATCAATGATTTTTAAACACAACAGTCATAACTCTTTCAGAAATCTAGGTGGACAAAAGTTACTAAAATCACAAATAAATAAGTCTACTTGAATTAGAAGTCTGGGGATATAGAAAGTGTAGGTTTCATCTGTGCATTTGTTAACAACCACCTCTAAAACACTATGGGAAACCACAATCAAATCATGTTTTTCAAGATGCTCCATCTTTTCACAAAATTTCACCCATAGGCTATATCATCTAGACCAGGAGACTTTAGACACCCAAAGTCCTAACCCTTTCACTTTTGAGAATCTACTCCTAAAAAAATGAAAATAAAAGCCCGTCCAACCAATCACTGCAGATTTTGGAAAATCTCTGGTCACCTAACATTCCCAGGTTTTTGTAAAAATGTACAACCTCTCACCATATCCTCATCGGATAAAATTATGTCATTTCTATCAATCAATTTAAAAGGGGCCAGATTTCTTGTTTCCCTCCTTTAAACAGCTTGCTTTAAAAATTTTGGTCAACATTCTATGCTCCTCCTGTTCTCTATGATGTTTCCTCTATCAAGTCATTATTATGCTATAAATTTCCACAAAGGACTGCACATGCAGATGATCTCCTAAGCATAATTTCTAATCAGCTGTTTTTCCCAACTTATGTTCTCTCTGTGAGCATAGACACGTGTTATGTTTAAAACACACAGCAAACTACAAAAGAGCAATTATGTTCTGCTTATCCAAACGCTTATAAGTGATGCCCACTGACATTTCTCAACATTAGAAATCTAAATCTAGCAGAGCTCAAAACTAGAGAAAATGCTGATACAATTAATACTATGAAAGGAATATTCAAGCATTCTTACTGAGTTCAATGCGATGCATTCATCCAGCCATTTAACTGTTCGATCCACTGATGTTTTATTCCTTTTATCTGAAACCCATGAGGGCACTTCATCAGCCAAGGATGCCCAAATGTCTGGTTTCATGGATGAAATCATTTCAATGTACTCAACAGGTCTAATCTACAATTTCAAAAGGAACTTAGACTTTTTTTTTTTCCTTTCAAACTACATAATAAAGAAAGGGATAACAAAAGTTGATATGAAAAAGAGTGATGAGATTCCATTACCAAACGACGACCACAAGTTGTCTCAAAAGATGCTCCAAATTTATTTGTAGCATCACATTCTGGAAGGGACTGAACAGAATCTCTCGCTACTGCAGCAAATCCATATTCATGCAAACCAAGTAAATGCTGGAGCCCTCCAATATTCGATATTGTTTTCGATGATGGACCTTCCAAGCTAATATTTAAATGATTAAATAGTAAATGTGACTTCTCTAGAGAAGAACAAATATTTAATGTGACTATCAACAAAACAATATCTATTAAGAAAAGCAATCTTCATGTTATAATTGAAACATTAAGATGAAATGAACATAACTTATTTCTTGACTACACGGTGAAGTACAACTGATGTTTTTATACAAGAAGGAATGAATCGTGAAAATCTTAACCGATACAAGGCAGTTGTAACAGGAGCACACGTGTTCAAAGAACATCGAGAAACAACGTTCAGAATCAAGGACCAAAGACAGATAAAAGTAATGGATTCCATATTTACCGGACGCTGTTTTACGAATACAAAGGATTGTTAAAGAAATCCCTAGATGAACTATCTCGAAAGAGTCTAGAGCGCAAGTAGCCACCACGTAAATTAGTCGTTTAGTTATTTAAGAATCACGAGGACATAGTTATCATTTCAACTTCCATGATCACACACCCTGCATCCACCGCCACTCTACCGTGCGAAAGCGTCCTTTCCTATACATAGTACTATCAGTGCCAACCACCATGACGTATTCCTCTAGAAAATTTTAAAAGGCACCACACGATTATTACTAAATACGAACTTCTTATCTCATTCTTTAGCCCGTCGTATTCTCATAATTATGGAGCAGTTTCAAGTCATGGAGTCGTCTTCGCATACAAACAATCTTAAGAAATACGAGAACGAATAAATGAAAAGGAAATCCATGCAACGCGCTCCAATTTCAAAACACAGTGAAGGCGAGTGGAGCTGAAGGAATATGGATAGTGTAGAATACTTACAAGTGAAGAGGACTGAATTGGAGGAGGTGAGAATCAGGGGAAGGGAGAGAGGGAAGAAGATCAGGAGAGATGAAATGAGGAAGTCCTTTGCGAGTAGAGAGAAGTAACGCCGGAGTGTCAATGGCGGCAGGGCAGTTGCCGAGCTGCAGAAATCCAGTGCGCGCCTTGCCGTTGCTCCATGCCTTCACAGCGAATTTCATTCTGTCTCTAAACTGACAAAGATGCTTGTGGCGCTCAATTCTGTTTGAAATATTGGACGCTCATTATATAGGGAATGCCACTTCAGCCCTAGCCGCCTACTCTTTCTTTCTCACGGCAGAACTGCCTTTTTATTTTCCTTTCGATTGTTACCAAATATTTTAATAACCAAATGAACTAAAATATTACATAAATTACTATCAAAATTTAGGGGGTTTATGACTAAAATTTAGGGGGTTTATGACTTTCTAGTAGTAGGATTGAAAATTTTTTGAAAAAAAATTATCAGTTGTTGGAAATATATGGATGTTTTGAATAATTTATGAACTGAAAATTCATTTTTTTTAAGTATTATTGTCCAGCAGTGAAAAGAAATTTTATTTCTTAACAAAATCATCCACCTGTATGTGAAGTTAATAAATAAGTAAATAAACCATGACTTTTTAGTTTGGAAGTCAAAGTAAACATTAAAAATTTACATAGAATTTCAAATATTATTTTAATTTTAGATTCGAGTTTTATGAGAAGGAAAAATTAACCATCATATTCATAATGTCATATTACAAATTTATGTTAGTTTAATTATATTGGACAATATTTAAAAATCATTGTTCTATTAAATATCAAAAAATATTTAAAAAATATAGATAGGTAAGAAAATCCACTCGAGGATAAAACCTCAAAAGTAATTAAAGTTGATATTAAACATTTAGTTAGCCTTGCATCCTATTTATGTGAGTGGTGATTGGGAGAATTGCAAAAAATTGTAAAGTTAACAAAAAAAAAATTTACTATTATATCAGAATTGTGTAGTGGCTTATTTGTTCTTTTTATTATTCTTAAAAAACTCATTCTATAATACATATCTACGGACGTACTTGAATTCAATAGATCATTTGGTCCATTTGAAAAAAATAAAAAGAAGAGTAAATCAAAGCATGAGTTAAAGTAACAGGCTGATCAGGAATAGAGCGAGTGGCAGATGCAAAGGAAAACAATATGCTTTTTGGATAATTGATTTTGGTTTATTATTAAGTGACAACAGAAAACGCATTATTCTTCCCACCAAATCTCCAACCACACCACGTTTCCGTCTTCCATTTATATTACATCAAAATTAACCAAATTAACAACCATCGGTCTTCTATTCCCCCGTCTTCCTAATTACTAATTTTCAATTAGCATAATACAAATAAAATGATTTGAGTTTCAATTTTTTTTTTTTTTTTTTCTTTTGGGAAGGAAGATAGTGACTCGTAAGCTTCCCCTTTATTGATTCACAGAAACAAAGATTGAGTAAAGAAACTGTCTACCACAGCAGGTCCACCAACTGCACGTAAAAATTTCAACCAAACCAAACCAACAGCCTCCTAACCACCTTGTCAACATCAAATCAGTACAACTCTTCTTTGCTTCAACTCTACTTCTGTGAATCCTTCCACTCTTTTATGTTCTCACGCTCATAAATGTCTCTCTGCTACCCTTTGATCATTATTTGAAACTTGGAAACAATGAGCATGAGGTCCACCAGACCCCCACTCTCCATTAACCTTAAGCTCATTCTCCTTCTCTTCCTCTTTCTTTCCTTCCTTCTCTTAGTAATCAGGTCAGGTTTTCAATCTTCCCAGAATAATCCACCCCCTGTCACCCAAACCCATGTTTTGACCGATGAACCAGAATGCCCATCTCTTCCAATTTGCACAAAAACCCCTCCTTCTGTGGCCAATGCTCTCATTCATTACGCAACCACCAACATAACCCCTCAACAAACCCTCAAGGAGATCTCTGTGTCCGCCAGAATCCTGGAAACTAAGTCGCCCTGCAACTTCTTGGTGTTCGGATTGGGCCATGACAGCCTCATGTGGACGGCTCTCAACCACGGCGGCCGCACGGTTTTCCTTGAAGAAGATAAAGCATGGATCGACCAAATTCAGGAGCGGCTGCCCAACTTGGAGGCGTATCATGTGCAGTACGACACCAAGGTCCATCAGGCGGATGAGCTGATGAAGATAGGAATGGGAGAAGAATGCAAGATTGTGGGAGACCCCAGATTTTGCAAGTGTGAGCTTGCACTTAAAGGGTTTCCAAGCGAGATTTATGAGATGGAATGGGACTTGATAATGGTGGATGCTCCAACAGGTTACTTCAATGAGGCACCTGGAAGAATGAGCGCCATTTACACGGCTGGCCTTATGGCTAGGAATAGACAGGAGGGTGAGACTGATGTGTTCGTTCATGATGTGGACAGAGTGGTTGAGGACAATTTCTCCATGGCTTTTCTGTGTAAGGGATATCTCACGAAACAAGAGGGCAGGATTAGGCACTTCAGCATTCCAAGCCATAGGACACGCCCGGACACACCTTTTTGCCCCTAGTTTTCCATCTTACACATCACCGTCGTTTTCTTCTTATACAAAACCATTTTCATTATATTTACATGCAAAACCAACCCCAAGTTTTTTGTATTAGAACATGCGGCATTCCAATTAATATTGATTTGATTTTCACTTATGTGAGAACGGTTAAACTATTGATATTACTAAATTTACTCTAATCCGTCAACTTAAGTTGATTAGACTTAGTGGTGATTAAATATTATTAGATTTATTTTTAAAGAAAGCCATGATAATTAGATCACTGTGTATGAAAGTATTGAGTAAATTCTTGCATTGCATTGCATTACATAAGAAGGAAAGACATTACAAAACTTGTAACGATGCAAATTCTTTGTTGAAGACGAAAATTGTAGAGCAATTGGTTCAAAGAGTGGCTAGCTGCTGGATATTGAAAGGGGAAATAACGGATTGGTCGCCATTAAAAGCCTTCCTAGCCATGAGGATGTTAACTGCTTCAGTGGGATGGAATGCATCCCAAAAGATATATTGATCTCGATTGGTACAGGGCGTTTGGAATGGGAGGCATGTGATTTGGCCTCTGTTCCTCCCAATTCCACAGCATCCTCTGTTCAATACACTTAACCCATAAAATCTAGAGTTGACAAGCAAGTCCTGGAACATGCGTTCTATGTCAATGTAACTAAATCTTGCTCCTGGAAGGTTGTTATTCAGCTGGTTTATCATACTCTTCACATTCACATTGAAAGGTCGAACAAGTTGGTTCACTTCTTCTGAGCAGCTTCCTGATGGGCTCTGTGCCAGGATGCTTGGAATGCACCCCATCAGCCCCAACCCTGCTATCACAAATCTTCTCCCACCCAGATTGTACAGTCTCTGCCCATAATAACAATAATAATAGTAATAGCTATTCATTAATTACGTATGCCAAATTAATTAATAGGATTGAAATTGGAGTTACTGATACTGACAGTGAGCTGCTGCATGTACTGGCTGACCAACAGATCCGCGTACTGCTGAGCATTATATTGATTTCGAGTGGGGTAATTGGGCATAAGATAGTTGTTGAGGTAGTCGTTGCTCCCCATTCCCACAAAGAATATGCACCGTCCGATGGATTGTCCCACATTAACTGCACCTAGATTGTTACTAATCTGATCCAGCGTGTTCTCAAAGTTTCTGATTTGTTGATTGAAAGGTATGCGACTCACCTGATGAAATCTCAAAGTTGTGTAATGTTCAATATAGTGAATTCTCAAATAATTACAATATAGGAGTGGATACTTACAAAGTTTCTTCCCGTAACGTCAAGAATGCCTGCAGCAGCGGATGCGTAGTTGACTCCATGCAGAGATTGGGGTCCAGAAACTTGAGAGAAGGCTGGGACTAAAGGGAGTCCTAGCAGCTCCGCTACATGTATATGCAATGCAATGTAAATTTATAATATATCCATTTCTACATGCATGCTTATAGCTTGAAAAATCGCATACCTATTTCATCGACCATGGTGTAGCCATTGGAGAAGCGGCCAGTTGGGCCACCATTGAAATCAATGCCGTAGGGGAAATAGTTGGCCTTGGCGAAGGAAGGAAGATTGTTGTTATTTCCATTATCAATGAGAGAGTCTCCAAATACGAACATGGCGGGTACCATCTCATTCTCCGGCCTTCTCCTGCCACTGCCATCGCCACGTGTGAACGGACCGTTTCCACCTCCTTCAAATTGCCCAAGACTTACACCAAACAACAACACCATCCCCATAACAACCGCTACACTGTTAACCTTAACATTACCCATCACCCTTCTACTTTGTTTGAGAAAGCTAAAATAAGGAAGGAATTGGTTGATATAGTGTCGAACTGGATGTGAAGGAGAGTGGTTTTAATAGGAAGGGTGAATTGAAGGTGTGGTAGTTGGGAAGGTAGTAATTAGTAAATGTATTCATCTGTTCTCTTGCAACGCAGTAAATGAAGCAGCAGCAATACCAACATATCCGATTCCCAACGATCACAATTCCCTTTTGTTCTGAAATAATAACCAACTCAAGGGGGGATGGGGATCCCATCTACTTTATTATGAGAAGGAAAAGCATAAGGCGGCTTGGTCTTGTGCATGGCTTAAGAATATGTCCACAAGCCGGAAAATTTTCAATCCTACTACTAGAAAGTTAGAAACCCCCTAAACTTTTGATAGTCATATAATTTGTAGCATAAACCCCCTAAACTGCATCAATTTAAATTCTGAATTCATGTATTCCTTTACGTCCTCTTTTAAATTTTATCCGAACAATATTATGTAACACTTATAATTTTTTTTCAACAAATTAAACTCATAAATTTTTATAACCAAATATAAACTCCATTATAAGTACTTTTAAAAAAAATCACCTAATAATTCACAATTTGATAAAGTTTGAGTTCAATTGATATAATTACAAGTTCGATACATTTATTAAAATCTAATTTAAGATTGAGATTTATATAATTATTCTTTTAGATAGATTAGATTTGACAGATTTTCTTTTAAAATATAAATTGAAGATGATAAAATAAATTGTTAATTAAAAAAATCGTTGAATTAAAACTGAGGTAGGGCCATCAGCCTGGTAAAAAATTACATAGATAAAAGTTTACCATTGGAGTCACATGTCACTCATGGAAAGAAAGAGGTAGCAAAAAAATTTCCCACTACAATCGAGTTTAGCCACTTTCCTTCGTCTTATTTATTTTGGGGTGGATCAGAACTATCATGTGGATCCCATAAGTAGAGAAGCTGGAACTCATAAATGGGCACACATGTTTATTTGATGATTTCATTGACATGATGGAAAGGTAGTACTTAAGTCCTCCGGGAATATTTAATTAAAAAAAGTTACAAATCTTTAAACTTCATGCCTTATTCTTTTTTGTCAATTCCTTATCCTATTTAGTCTATTGTAGTATGTGCACTTTTATAAAAAACTTTACTTTAATATTTATCATTAGAATTCTGTTAAGTCTTTAAATACAAGATGACAATCACTTCTACTTTAAATAACTCAGTTATGGATTTAACGTATTAATTAATAACAATCACTTCTACGTTTAGATAATTAAGTTATGAATTTATCATATTAATTAAATTGGTAAATAATCAAGAAACCTTATTGGTTTATTCTATAAATTTTGTATGTCAACCTAAACATGATAAATACACTTGAATCAAATAAATTTAAATTTAAAATTAATTTTGTTATCTTTTCTCTCTAAAACTTAAAAATCTCTCACATTCATTTTTCAGCTCTTCACCCTTTATTTTTTCTTCTAATTAAAATCTTGAACCAAATTAAAATAACGAGGTTGAGTATAATAAAAAAATTGTTATATTAGTATTGACATCTATGACAAGGTAAAATAAACTAGAAAATGGTTAAAATTTTATTTTCATCTCTAAACATATATATAAAATAAACTCTACAAAATTGTAGATAAATGTTCTCACAATGAATCACAAAACCCTTCAAAAAAAAAAAAATAATAAAGAATTGAGATGAACAAAAAAATGCACTTTAATGAATCACAAACTTGGGACACTAGAAAACATGTATACAAACTTGGGACATTAGAAAACATGTATGTGGATGAACCACAGCCAACATATAAGTTGAGTAAGTGAAAGAGAATGACAATGATGCAAAAACGGTGATGAGAAAAATCTTGAAGACAATGAAAATCACCGTTTTGAGTTCTCTAATAAAACGTTAATTAACCATCAAACTTTAAATTAAAAAATAAAATTTTAGGTTATTAAAAGTGATTATCTTATTTGATAGTTTTATCATCTAAATATAAAATTCTCATCATCTTTCAATTAGAAAATTATACAAAGTTTTAACTTTTAATTAAAAACTAAAATTTTAGGTTATTAAAAGTGATTATCTTATTTGATAGTTTAACCATCTAAATATAAAATTCTCATCATCTTTCAATTAGAAAATTATACAAAATTTAACTTTTAATTAAAAACTAAAATTTTAGGTTATTAAAAGTGATTATCTTATTTGATAGTTTAATCATCTAAATATAAAATTCTCATCATCTTTCAATTAGAAAATTATACGAAGTTTAGAAACGAAGATAAAAGATTTGAACCAAAGAGAAATTATCCTTAGACTTATTTAATTCAACCCAAAACCAACTTTAAATGAACTTAAAAAGCTAACCCCCCGTCGATAAACACAGCATTCATTTGAACTCAACCGTATTCGTGGGTTGATTGAATTTTTCAAATCATCAAGCTTCTTGAATGCGAGCCCGTCTGATAAATTTTAAACTCTACCTACATCATACTCAGTCTGGCCAAGGTTCGGTACTTTCTTTCCGTAGTTTCGTACTGTCATTGACTACATAATAGAACATTTAGCAAAGCACAAGACAAGTTAAAAATCAAGTAGACTATCGGGGGAAATGGGCGGTCCTAAATAACCACGCATCATCAGCAAGGGCATCAAAATGCATAGGCCTGCAAACTGAAGGATGAAATATAAAATGGAATAAGAAACCATCTTATGGTTACCTTGTCTATTTAAAATCAATTGGCACCAAGACATCAAATATCAGTAACAACTATTCTTTAGATCACTCATATACTCATACATGCCATGCTGTTCACTTCGTGTAATATTCATTCTACATGCGATGAAGGAAACATTTTGCAGCTTGTAAATACCAAAACATCTAAATTAAGAGTGTATACTTGTATAAGAATAAAAGACCTTGGTTTCCTATTCTTATGGTGACCAAGTACTTCACATAACTTAGGACTCATCAAAAACTTGGCTTTGGCTCTCATTCCAATTTCTAGCTTTTAGATAGAGACGTCACCCAGTGATTAGCGACACCAGAATATGACAATAAGGACATTTAGATCAAAAGGTTCAAAGGTTATACTTAAAAGTTCAAGATAATGTCTTTTCAAAAAAAGAAAAAAAAAATCAAAATAATGCACTAAGGAATAGTAGAGTGCAGTTGTCAACTCCTAAGAAATCGATTTACCACTTTATCTTTACTCTACACAGATGGGCATGCGCACGCAACACCACCACAAGATTCCATACATGGGTTATCATCATTTAAAATAATGCCAAAGTCTATCTAGAAAACTAAGTTGCTAACGAGATAAATGAATACAATATAACTTAAAAACTGCTAAGTTTTACACATAAAATAGCATAGGTAAAAGAGTCAAGGCTTCCATAATTTCATTGTGCTGTCTTCACTATAAGTAGCAACGAGATTTCTATGAGGATGATGACTCACGCCTATCACGTCTTTCTCATGAACCTGGAAGAAACAAATTAAAAGAATTTTGTATCGTTAATTTTTCCCTTTTCAGACTTAATTCGAGTTCAAACAATCTAGCATCCCGTCATGTAATTGAATACATAACAATCCAAACCAATTGTAGTGACAATTTATGCCAGTTAGCGATATATGATATATGTATACTAATAGACTGATATGTGTAAATTATTTAAAACCTAAAAAATATTTAAACGGCAGACAGAATTATGGATAGAAAACAAAACCAAATATCACTCTGTTAGAAACCTTTTTTATTCTATTGATATTGTATATCAAATGATAGAATGAGCATACAAACAATTCTGGATAGAGAATAAAGCAGCATATCACTTCTATGCTCTTTTTTATTCCATTGATATCACATATCAATGATAAACTTTAAATGTAAAGACTATCAACTTGACATTGAAACTAATCTAGTTATATGACAAACCAAGGATGAGACAGTTTCTATTACTTTATCAGACTAATCATTGACGGAAAGGGCAGCCTAAAGTACAGTAACTTAATTCCTTATAGTTTACATATTAGCGAGCCTACTCTGATTTCATCAAATATTTAAATGAAATACTTTAACTAATTAAAAATGCCATTGATAAAAAATCTGTTCCAATCTTTCGATATTCTTGGAAATATGTTGTTTACTAGAAAATATATTTTTATAGCAATTGAGAATCGGCCAAGAGAAACCCCAAGTAATTGGAGTTCAAAACCCATACCTTCATGAGATGCTCCAGCTTACCGGATTGGTGGCTGAAGCAATACATATTCCTGCATATGACAGACAAATTAAAGATCAAACATTAAAAATTAAATTTATTTTTTTAAAAAAAGTAATTTGTAGTTTAGGGTACTAAAGCTTGGTTAGAATCGTTAGATAGACATATAGTTAGGCAAATCCACCAAAGAAATTATAGTTTGGTAAGGTCAAACAATCATACTTCCGAAGGGGTACCAACTACCAAGAATTTGCAGCATTGTAAAGTACCTATGGACGACCAACATTTAGAGCGGCAATTCAAGATCATATAATCTAGGTCACTAACCAAAAATTGACAGAAGAAATACAATTTGGTATGGTCAGACAAATCATTTCCCTAAAAAGGTAACTACCAAGAATTTGCAACATTGTAAAGTACCTATAAACTACAATTCTAGATCATATAGTCTAGGGGTACTAAACCTGGACTAGCTCGTATATAGTTGTACTTATGCCACTGAAGAAATTGCATATTGGTAAAGGTCAAACAACCATACTTCCGTAAAAACTGAAAAAGGTACCAACTAAAATAATTTGCAACATTGTAAAGTACCTATAAACAGCCACGCCCCAAAAAAAAAAATGCACCAAACATGAAACTGAAAAGGGTACCAACTACCAAGAATTTGCAACATTGTTAAGTATGAGTACCTATCAGCTATCAAGTACCAAGAACAAATTTCACACTTAACCAAACATGACAAATCAAGTACACAGCACAGCTGGATGACTTTATTTTTATCCATCCATAACATAAGAAAACAGACCTGTCTTCACCAATGCAGTATATCCATTCACCTTTTGGTGATAAGCAAGCGGCAACAAAATCTCCCCCTTCCCTTTTACCAGATGAGAAGCTCTTGACAACCTACATGCAAGAGAGATGATTATTAAAATGACACAAGCCGTCAAAACCCATTAAGTTGAACCATAGAAAGGTTGCTTGTAATCAAAGAAAGTTCCTGTCAAAACAAGACAGCTTTGAGAGATACAAAACACAGATTCAAAATACCCCCATGTTGTGTTATTCATCCAGAGGCTATTATCATGAGTGTAAAGAGTTGGAAGATAAACAACATTTTTATGCGTTTCGAAATAAGGTCAGGGTTTTTTATGTTGAAGATCTAGGCGGGAAAATCAAAGTGTTCCTCTCCTCAAGAATGCAGCTTGAAGAATCCTTGAATCATCTATTACCCTTGCCACATTATTCTTTGTTTCTAAAGAAATCAAGGGTTGATCATGGTGTGGTGCACCTTGCCAAGATCCATTCATCCAAAGATTGGTTTGTAGAATGTGTAACATGGCCCTCCTCGGGTGAAAGAAAGAATATCCACATTCATTTAGGAAGTGGAAAAGAAGGTTTGCTCCTATTCAAAGGTATGATTAAATCACGCCTCATTTCTTCCTCTCCAGGTCAAAATCAAGAAGGCTGAATTAAGTGGGGTTTGCGACCTTAAAATTCCCCCTTTGACTCTTTTCGAAATAACACCATCAAGCATTCAGTTTTTGTCAATAACCCAGATCTCTTGAAAGTTTACAGCTCTAAAATCCAAGTCCCTGAGCATTTTTCCAAGTCAGTAAATAGCACTTCTCGTTCAAAGTGTCTCAAATAATTTTCCACCAGATTTGCCTAAAGAGTTGATGTCAATAGTCAGTGAATGTGGAATTATTCTGGCCTAATTTAAAAGTGCAGCCATCCCTAAAGAAAAGGTTTGCTCGTGGTTCCTATGGTAAAGTATTGCTGGCTTTTCATGGTAACTGCCAAGAAATATTTTGTTCAGAAGGCGAAAATGCTAATGTTTCGTGTAACTCATCTTTGGAAGTCTTCATTGCCAGAAACTATGGTTGCTCTTCTAATATTTCTCAAGCTTCTTCTCTTAGATTATCTTGTTCATCGTGAATCAAGTTATGGTTGACAAAGGTGCTGGAATCTATTGAAGTGGCTTACCAGAGAAATATTTTGGTGAATATCTTTAGTACTTCTACATGCATGGGGGATGAGTTTTCAATTGGAACATCAATTTGAAGATTCAACATGGTGGGTTGAGGTGTTGTATAGGAAGTACAACCTTTTGTTGATGCTGATATTTTGAAAGATTTTTTTGTTCCTCTTCTGGGTTTGGACTACTTCGGCAAGATAGCTTTGAGATCTCCACTTGCATCTTTTTGCTAGTCTTTAGATCCAAATGGTTTCCTTTTGAGAAAGTTATTTTGTTATGCTTTGTATTTAGATCTCTTCATTTTGGTTCTGTTTTAACTTCATCTTTTCTTTTGGTTTTTGCCTTTTTAGCTTGTTCTTTGAAATCAACTATAGTCTCTTTGTTTGTTTTGGTCGTTTTCCCAAAGATCATTTTTGGGCAGTTTGTTTTGATGTTTTTGTCTTTTTTTCTTTTTTTTTTGCTCTTTGTATAATTCTCTTGTACTTTGAGCATTAGTCTAATTTTCCTTTATCAATAAAAAAGTTCGTCTCTGTGTCAAAACAACAATATTTCAGCTAATCTTCCAGATTCTTCAAGTACAGTGTTTTCAAAGCGCAAGGGGCACTTTAAGGCAACAAGCTATTTAATCGACTTAAGGCGAGAGGTGACAAAAAAAGTGCCCGATTGAAGCAATGCACACCTAATAAAATAATTAATTATTTTTTTTTTACAATTATGGATTAAAGAAATACTTAAAATTTTAAAATGTTAAAATATAAACAAAACTATTAAGAAAAATAAACTAATAAAATAGTTGACAGAAGCAATAGAAACAGAAATGCTTTTTAGGTGGGTAAAAAATAGTTCTTTGAGTAATGGGGCAGAAATTTTGCCATTTGGCAGTTCGCTTGGCATGCAGCCAACATTACTTTAATTCCAGCAGCCGCCAAGCCTTCAAATGCAGCCAACATTACTTTAATTCCAGCAGCCGCCAAGCCTTCAACTCTCTTCTAAGAAATTTAAAAGTAAAAAGAGAACATAACATCTCTTCTTCCATTCTGATTTCCGACCAATTTTCTTTTATATCATTTTCCACCCCCCTTCTTCCTTTCCATCATTTTTAATAAGCAACTGATGGATGGCTAAGCAAAAAGATGAATTCTTCCATTTTCTTCTACTACTTCTGCTACATAAGCAACTGATCAATGATGTGTGTATTCAGGTAAAACAACATTGAGTCTCATTTCCCTCATAACCATATAAACCCACACAACCATTTACCCTTATCCATAGTGACGTTCCAAGGCCACCACCTCATCTGGACAACGGTAGTTTAAAACTTTTATTGATGATCATACCCATCTTACCTGAGATTCCTTATCAAGATAAATCTTAGGTTTCCTCTGTTTTTCAAAACTTCTATCATACCACTGAAACACAATTCAATAAAAAATTTGCAATTCTTCTGCGTGATAATAGGCAGAAATTTCAAAACCATAATCTTAGTGGGTTCCTAGCCTCCAAGGAGATTGTTCACTAAAGCTCATATGCCTACACTCCTCAACAAAATGAGGTGGCTAAGCAAAAAAACGTCATTTTCTGAAAGTAGCTCATTCTCTTATGCTATCTACTTCCCTTCATACCCACGGGGAGATGTCATTCTTACAATAGCTTATTTAATCAATAGAATGTCTTTTCGTGTCCTCCACCTTCAAACTCCCTTAGATTGTCTTAAGGAGTCCTACCCTTCTACCCGTCTAATTTTTAATAGTTTCCAATTGTGTTCTGTATCTAAGTCTTTTATGAATTTTTTCATTCAAGATATTTGTCCAAGATGGGGAGCTTTTCTTTTCCTGTTTGATCTTTGGATATGCATCATGCTGTTACATTCTTTAATGCTCTATTTTTTCTTTTTCTTACTTCTACTTTATTTCATTGTATCTTTTAGCATTAGAGACTCTTTTCATCATATCAACGAAAAGTTCCATTTCCTTTCCGAACAAAAAAAATGAGTCACTGATCTGGGATAGAAAATTGAGGGAAGAAAATGATCCCACTCCCAGCTTAGCAATTAACCAATGTTACCTGCCCTTGCAATGTCATGATGTATATTGACGATGTCTTGTTACAAACAACAATATGATCTGCATTTTTGGGGAAGATATGAACTGAATTCACCGAGGCATCTCCTCCCTAGCATTCCCAAAAGTGAAGAACAAAGGTGAGCAACACTAAGATTGCAAGCAACCAAGGAAACTCGAAGTTCAAAAAAGTTAATTTCTCTCATCAATATAAATGCACTATCGCAAACCCTTAATGGAGGTGGTGGCTTGAATGTATGCAGACAATCGGTTGTCTTCACATCCCAAACCTACAATGAACAATAAATTTAGTATGTTACTTGGGACGAGTAAATAAATCCCCAGCCTGCCAACTACATTGCACATTCTGTCATTCATAGAATGCATCAAAATAACGATCAACCTTAACCGTGCAATCACTAGATGCGGTAATGACACGTGCTCCATCATTAGTAAAGACTGCATCATTCACGTATGATGAATGGCCACGGAATTCCTTCAACAGCTTACCAGACTTTAGACCATGGATTCTATACCAAATATAAAACCTATCAGTAATACCATTTAAAAAAGGGGGAGAAGCCTGAACCATTCAAGAATTAATTTGGAGAAAGAAAGTAAAAATGAAATTCCTTAAGAAAACCCCGATAAACTAAATCACATAATACTATAATTGCCATTGACATATACCACATATAATGATATCCACTTAAGCAACATAGAAAATGTTCTCATAGCAACAATCAAGATCTTGAACCAACCTCGCTGTGGTGTCAAAAGATGTACTCAGCAACTGGGTTCCGTCACGAGAGAAAACAACACTTGTAACTCCCTGAGAATGCGCACGTTCAAGACGTCGCAAGCATTGGCCAGTTCTGATACGCCATACCTATATCATGACAAAAAATATGGCATCGAATTGATTGAAATAACACAATATTGAACCAATTATATATTCTCATAAATATAATATTTGACAATATCTGCTATTTAGAAAATTAGGCCACAAGCATCTACAGAGTTGTATGGAGAGTATTTATTCTAGCAACACAGTTAAATGACTGATTAAGACGGATAATGAAGCAAAAAACATTATCAAATAAGAGATTACAGACTGATATCCTAATACAAGAATGATTACATTACAGAAGTGATTGAAGAAGATGAACTCAGAACTCACTTTGATTTTTCCATCTTGTGAACCAGAAGCAATCATCTCTGAGTCTCTACTAAAATCAACACAAAGGACCGGATCATCATGCATCATAAAAGTTTCCTGCAATTCCACTTGCATATCAAAAAAAGCAACTGACAAGAAACTAATATAAGAACATGTAAAGACAATGCTTTACAATATACCAAAATGAAGTGGACTTAATTATGGAAAATAAATAGCATGCAACAAAGGACAGAAAGCATACTTACATCAGCCTGGTACTGAAGATCCTTCTTGAGTTTCCCACTTATATAATCCCAGACCTGTATGCAAATAGAAGTTAAAGAAGCTACGAGAAAAATTCTCTAGCATCCCATACATCTGTATAGATACCTCAATGAATCCATCTACGGAGCAAGAAACAAGAAACTGCCCATCTGGTGAGAATCGAGCACATTCCGCATGACTTTTTGTACCAAACTGCATTAAAATTACCTTGAACCATTAGTAAATTGATCCTAATCCAGAAAGAAGTGAAGAATGCCAGGAAAGACCAAATAAACTGATAGAACACTGATATAGTGTTTCTATTTATTGATATTTGCAACGGAATTACAATCTCAAAGCAGTAAAAGAAAATATAAAGAACCCTAACCCCTTGCCCTTCCTCTCTTTCAAGGAATATTGCAGCCTTAATTCTTCACCCTTCTCCCTCCCAACAGACTCCTATTTATATTCCATACCCAACTCCTATTTATACTCTAACTAACTTTCTCTCTCCATAACAAACTCCTACTTATGCTCTATTATTTTATTATGGAGCATCTACTAACAATATTAAAACTAAGGCTATTCTCCTAGCACGTGCGGTTAACCTTCTTCTTTTTCCTTCTACTGTATTGGTGTATAATTGGGGGTCTATCATAAACATCTTACTATTCTTTCTCTAAACGAGAAATGAGAAACAAGAACATGCGTACGTACATACAATTTAAGAATTAAAAAAAAACTGAGACTCAGAAGTACAAGTCTCCACTCATAAATATCTTTCTTTTCAAATGGAAACATAAATTTTCATTGATAAAATGAAAAGAAATACATAGAAAGGATCGGGAGGGGACGAAAGGCTCTAAAGGCGCTGAAGGAGGCTACCGACAAATTGAAGAAGTCTGAGCGTGCGTGAGACTTTTTGGCTTTTGGCCTTCCTTAAAAGCCAACCTTTATAAGTGTCAAACGAGTTAATCAGGGAGAGATTTATTTTGAATTATAGGATTAATAATGATGCTTGTTCCAAAACATATTTGAAGAAATCTGAGCATGCGTGTGAATATTTGAATATTTACCACAGCCCATCAACTTAAGCTTTTGAATAAATAAATGATTTAACAGAAGCATAAAACCTCTGGAAAAATAAAATAAAAAGAAAACCCTTCTACAATTGTGAAAAATATAAACTTAAATTACAAAAGCTCTTTGAAAATTGAAATGGAAGCATGAAGATAATCACAAAATCTAATGAGAGACCAAATATCCAAAGGCTCCCACTTTACGTTCTACCATTCCTCCCACCCCAAAGATTCCAATAAATAGTGCATGCCCCGCAAACATAAGAATCCACCCTCATAAAAAAAGGCTTATTGATGAGGAACTCCCTGAACACATCACTAAAAATGCTATGATGAGCAAACTTGACCCAAAAGCTTGAAGAAGAAAAAACAGCTCCAAACAAATCTCGTAAACTCACACCTCAATAGAACATGATCCATGTTCTTTAATTGCTCATTGTATAACCATCTTGTACTTTGAGCTCTGCCTCGCTTTTTATAATAAATGAGATTCGTTTCCTTTCCAAAAAAAGAATATGATCCAAGTCTTCCTATATCTTTTGTTAGAGAATACAGCATAACGAGCCTAAAAAACGTTAAAGAAGTAAACTACCAAACTAGAAAACTATACGAACTTGAATTGTCTAAATTTCAGATTTTGCATACACTTGCCATCATCTACTTCGCTACTGCAAAAAAAAATTATTTGATTGCATCTAAAAAGAGCTATCAACCTATAAAACCTTAAAGCAATGACCAAAAGTCCTGAAAGGGAGAAACACCATCAATAAGAGAGGACCAGTTACAGCAAACAAGGCTTAGACAACTATAACTCTAAAGACCATATCATCATTCAGCCAAAGAATTCATAACTTAAGAATATCCAAAGCATCTTCAAGACTTGTAGACAGTAGCAGCAATGTGTTGAGTTCTAAAACAGTAACAACTTCTTCAAACCAGCAAGGGAAAATCGATTTGGAGGGAACAAACAAAATCCTCACACACATGAAAGAAAACTTAAAACCAAGAGATGACTTCTCTCCTTCTGCACTTCTTTACATCATCTTTTTCCTCCCTTTCTTTCCTATTTCTTTTTTTTTTTTTCACAATAAGTGGATGAGGAATTAAACATCTAACTTCCAATGTTACCAAATGTTCCTGAAACGAAAATTGAACCTCTAACTTCAAAGTTATCATACATACTTAATCATGTCAGTTGAGCTATGCTCATTCTCTTTTTTTTTCATAAAGGAGACAGCCTCTTTATTAATATTAATCTAATAATAATGAGATAAAACCTCATAGTACAAGAGAATCATACCATGAGCATGTAACCATAGATGAGGAGGTGCACCTGGGCATCTCAACTAGATTGACACCCCATAATAAGGTATAATAATAATGAGCTATGCTCATTCTGGTATCCGTTTTATTTATGCAAACCGAAACGTCCAAAAGAACCAAAAATCATGAGAAAGTCGAATTCGTGTGGGCTTGAGGAAGCTATAAGAATTTATGTGTTAATATTATAACAATACTGCAACAATCATCCTTATGAATGGGCAAATGAGAAGAAAAAATAAACATTTTTGGTTTTCTTATGTGAGTCTCTAGAGCCTTTAGGTTCTTTTTCTTTTCGAAAGGAAACAACATATTTCATTGATATAATGAAAGAACAAAAGCTCAAGATACAGTAGTACATGAAACAAAGAATACAAGAGAAATAAATGTCTAGACTGAAAAGATAAATGCACTCCAATTCAGACAAATATCTTGAACAGAAAAATTAGTTTTCTATCCAACTGCATGTCATTGACTATCCTCGGTCTCTTCTAGAAAATGATGGTAAATAGCGTTTACCACAAAAAAACATGTCTTAAAAATAGTAATAATACTAATCAATAAATAAAAAAATCATGCATGGTGGAATATTCAAAAAAGCAATGGATTAGCTCAACTCACCTTAATTGTGTGAGAAAGAGTTGTTGGATAAACATCCTCCACATCTTGTTTCATGGCAGCAGTTCCACGAAATAAGTCAAACTGCGTTCCTGGAGGAAGTAAACCTGAAAAAAGAATAAATCACTGATCGTCACAGTGACCATATGAAACATTTATACAATAAATTTAACAGTCATCATCCAATGTATTAGTCACATTAATGGGAAAAGGATATTAGTTTCCACTTTACACAATATGTACTCCAGTACTAGTGATCGCACATCGATATTATTTTTTAAATTCTTTTAAAACGAAATTAAAACTTCACGTTGAAATAACTAAATGAGTCTAATGCTCAAAGTATATGAGACAAATAAAAACTTAGCAGGAAATGCAAATTACTTGAACATAACTAGAACAAGACAAGAGCAAGCCAAAAAGAAAAAACAAAGCTAAAAAAGATATTAGTGTGTTCCCATTCAAACTAACATCTTGAATAAAGTAATCAACAAAAAATTTGGAAGGAGAACGCCATGAAGAAGCTTTGACTATAAGATAACTAATGTCTTGAATAGAGTAACCAACAAATAATCTGGAAAAAGAACACCATTAAGAAGCTCAATCTCACAACAATCAAACCAAGGAAGTGAACTAGTCGCGAAAAATGGTTGGTATCTTCAATTTTAGGACAAAAATTGATAACCGAGTCCTCAGGTAAGTCCTCTTCTCTTTCCTCCCTCTCCGTCCTTTTGCTTCTCTCTCCTCTTCAACAACCTCCAAAACATAAGATTGGCATCACCAGCTCCTGCCTTCCGTTCATTTCTCTAGCGTTTCACCAAGCAAAGGCATATAAGCAATAGAAGTAACAAGCTACCAAGTCCTCCAAACGCACTACTATATTTTGTTCGAAGATGACAAGTTCCAAGTAGAAGATGTGGAAGCTCAAACAAGGTTGTCAGTTACTGAGGCACAATTGAACTGGGACATGTAACGGCCCTCCTACAAGGTCTGGAAGATGGTTTCTTTCAGAATTTTAGGGAGCTGAATCGAGGAAGATTGAAAGTGCCAAAAATCAGGATTAAAGATGGATGGGTGCTAAGCTGTGATATTTGGCCATTGTCAGGTGGTCACTCCAACATTCTAGTGTGTTCAGGGGTTGGACATGAAGGGCTGGTCAGATTTCCATAAAATGTTGAAGAGCACCTTGATCAGGGCTGATTGTATAAGATAGTTTGCAAATAAAGCCCCACGCCTAAAACTCCAACAGAGAGTAAGAGTTTAAGCTATGCTGACAGTGTGATTGGGAGGAGACATACCACGAAATCAAAAGAAAGGAAAGCAGGGGGCCAACTTTGTTGAACGTCAGACTGATTCCAAAGCTGAAGAAAACAGATTTCAAGACTCCTCTGTTTTGAAGGCAGCAAAACAGAGCTAATAGGTGATAAAGAATACAAAAGTCATCGGGCAAAATTCGACCACCTTTGGATTGTCACGAGACGTTTTGCCTTTGCTGATTGAAGGGAGATAAGGAAAATGCTGGAAACATATTTTGGAACAAGCATCATTATTAATCCTCTGATGAAAATGCTCTCATTACTGTTGATCAAGGTGCAATTGAGGATTTTATCATCGAAGCAAGATGATGGCGGCGATGGGTCCTTTCCATCTCAAGTTCGAAAAGTGGGACAAATTCAACCATAGCAGACCTCTGGTGGTAAAAGGATTCGGTGGTTGATTGAGAATTCAACAATTGCCATTGGATTCCTGGTACATGAAAACTTTTGAAGTAATTGAAGATCACTTTGAGGGAATGGAAGATATAGCCATAGAATCACTCAACCTCATAAACTACAGTGAGGCGTGAATTCAGGTCAAACACAATTTATGTGATTTCATGCCTACCACTATCGAAATTACAAACTTTAACCGGGGAAATACTTTTTTGAACTTTTGCAACATTGAGCCCATGGATTCCCCAAGCATCACCGTTGGTTGTTAAAAACTTCAAAAACCCAATCGATCAATTCAGACACCCAGCAGCAATTCAGACAAGGAATACGTTTTACCATCTGAAATTAATGGCGCCATGCCATCTGGCGTTTTTGGTTCCTCTTCCCCAAGCAATGCAAAAGAGTTTGCTTCTCCCATTATTCCAGACGCAGAGCATCAGAATCCACCAAGCGATAGTGAAGACTGCCGAAGTTCATCATCAAATATCCGTTTCACCAAATCCAAACGAAGATCCCTTTGAAGCACTTTATTCAGATGAAAACCTCATTTAACAACGACTAGACAGCTCTCCTGAGGTCTAAATCTTCTGGAGCATATTCTGTTAAGTTTCAAGAGAAGCACACATAAAACCGAACTATAATTCGTGTCTCGCTTACAAATGACAATCCACAATGAAGGCAGAAGGTCTTAGTATATGTCTCTTGTACTCTAAAGAATACCTTGAAATTTTCTTTTATTTGTACTCTTAGTATATGTCTCTTGTACTTTGAGTTTGTTTTGATAATAAAGAGACCGTCTCCTTTTTTAAAAAAAAAGAATTGGTTGCAAAAGATGTGTTGGTTCCTTCTTTTTTTAATATTCATGAGTGTCCTGGCTAGCTTACGTGACAACCCGTCTAACTCTGTAACATTTAGGTGTCAAGGAAACTTGAAAGGATAGAATTGCAAATACTAAGAGTAACACTCTGAAATTTTAAGAGCCCAGACAAGGCTGACACTGTGCAAGCAACAAATGAAACAGAAAATCTAAAGATTCAAAGCTGAGTGTCAATGAATGGTAAGCAAACACGTGGAGATCTAGGACTTGAGTGAGAAAGACGTTGTGAGCGGCAAAAAGGAAAATCAATTGTAAAAGAGCAAAAAACAAGATGAGATGATGAAGTTGTGGTCCAGACCCTAAACCTTAAACCTAGAACCCTATTTGCATCATTTGGTGAAGTGGAAAAAGAAGTTGTGGTCCAAAGTAGTGCTGTTTGCGACATTTTGTCTTCGCCCTTGTATTTCCCAAGCAACATCATATCGCTAGAATTAGGATTAGTTTGCCTTTCAATTCTCTATAAATAAAGAAATTCTCTTCTTGTATAGACAAAAAAAATTGATAATGAAGACTTTGGAGAAAGTTTTCCTTTTTTTTTTTCTTTTAGCCTACATCAACATGTTTTGATAAATGAGATCTGACAAAATTATTTTTTTAGAACAAACTTCATTGAAAAAAATTAAAAAAAATACACAGGTGGATGGAAAAAGAAATAACAACAATAAATAAATAGAAAGATAAATAACCAAAGCCCACAAACGGAAGCCATATCGGAGGACAACTATATAAAAGGGCACCTAACATATAATTATAAAAGATCATCGAAATCAAATCCCTAAGAGAAGCAAGACATTTAACACAGGACCCAGTATCGTCCTCAACTCTCTAAACACTCTATTATCTGCTCACCCAATGATCCCGCAATATGGAAAAATGATAGTTGAGGTGTAAAGTGTAACACAACATCAAATTACCTTGGTGTTGTTGCCATTTTAAAGCCTGACCAATCAGAGCCATTAAACGAGAAGGTGCAACCACGGTAACTTCAGCTGCAAGGGCTGTAAAATACAAATTGGAACGTAGCCAACACACAGTCAGCAACAGTAACACAGATACACATGTAAAAGCAACCTAAAATTTCATTAAAAACTCAAGAAACATACAATAATTTAAAATAGATAAACATATCCAAATTTTACCCATTTTTTTCTGATATAAAATAAGGGACCTGTTCCTTAGATCTTCTCATGTCTTAAAAATGAAACTTTGATTGAGTCCTTGACGAAAAACCTATCCTAAAGAAGAAGACGAAAGGTTACAAAAACGGCTAGCATCTTTAAAATCTACTAAAGAAATAAGTGGCACATTATTATTTGAAAAATACTAAAAACTTGAGGGGGGCAATCCCAATTAATCTTACGAAAAAGACCAACAATAGGTTACAATGTTTAAAACCACCAGACGATGTCAACATTCTTCTATGCTTTAAAGTAGTTCAATGAAGTTTCAGTTTAAGTGAGTTATTTCCCATTCAACTTCTTCTAGATACATATATATATATATATATATATGAGACAAACATGCCCATGCTTTCTTTCATTTTTTTTAATGAAAGTCGTTTTCATACAAAAAAAAGGTGAGAATATTGAATTCTCAACCATGATAAGAAATTAAGATCATACAAAAGATGAGCAAATGAAAAATAGATAAAGTTCAAAACCTTGTGCAATTTGCGCTCGGCGTTTCTCTTTTGTTGAATCTTGATAAGCCTGCCAAAATAACTATTTAAACATCTCAAGAATAAAATGAGCCATCACATTTATGTGTGCGCAAGTGGGTAGAGCACCTTGGTAAATTGGGACAGATTTTTTTTTAAAAAGGGAAACACACCTTTTATTGAATTAATGAAAACAGACAAAGTCTCAAAATACAAGATTGTGTTAGGATCAGGAGGTGCACCCGAGCATCTCATCTAGGATGACACCCCCATATCACCTTCATCATATCCAAACTATAGTAAAAAGACATACATCAAGCAACAAAGGCCAGTCTACTATAACATAGGTAGGAGACTAATCAACAAACAAAAATTTTAAAAAATATAAAACAAACAAATTATACATGACATATGAACTATGCAGGAAAAATAAAGAAATTCCAATTTAAACATAAATCTTGAATGGAAAAGCCTGTAAACACCAAGCAGGAGCGTTATTTCACATGGCTTCAAACGACCTAACCTTTGGGTCTTGGTTACTAAAGACTAAATGGTTACCCCTAGCCCCTCGTTCTTTCAAATTGGAGTTCTTTTTTGTAATTGTGTAACTTTGTATTTTATTAGGTATCTACTTCACTGCATGCAGTAAATTCCAACAATATGCAAGCTGACAAAGAAACAACAGCTCTAATATATGATATATTGCATTCGATATTATTCAAACAGCACTAGACAAACGAACAGAATCTTAACAATCAACAATGAAAAGTAAGTTAAAAGACCCGAAAGACTCCAACACATTCAAGAGAGCTAGAAGTCCTCTCCAACTCCTCTCATCCTCAACCGAAATTCTCCCCCACACAGACTAGAAAACATTCCGTTATAACAGCCTCCCTTGGTCCCCACTGCTAACCACACAGCTTAGCTTATGTCCCCCGTACCCTCTGTCCCCAGTGCTCCTTTACTGCCCCTTCTACCAACGTATAAAAGATCAAGGGTCTCACAATACCCCCTCCCCCCCAAAAGATCACCTTAAAAAGAAGGAAATTGTTGGTTCATTAAATGTATCGGTTCCCATGTAGCTTCATTGTCACATAAGCTCTTCCACTTGATCACCCGTTCATTCGTAGCCAACTCCCCATTCCAAAAAATTCCTAGAATCAACTGAAGTGTTACTTGCAACTCAAATTCTTCAGTCAACTCAGGTAGATGTTCGTGAACTGTAGAAGGTAGTACTGCACCAGAATTCAGCCCGGTATCCGCTCCACATTTTGGGTTGTTCATTCCAGAAACAATGTAAATATATTTCTAAGCATCTATTCACCCTCTCTCTTTGCCATCGATTTGAGGGTGGAAGATTGTTCTCCCCTTTAACACTACCATGCATAGCAAACAATTCCTTCCAAAAATTACTCTGGAAGATTTTGTCTCTATCTGAAACTATATGCTTGGGTATCCCATGAAGATGAACCACCTTTACTTGTTTGGCCCAATGAGGGTGATGGAATAAGGATGACTGAGTAACGTGAAATGAGCATACTTACTAAGTCAATAGACTACTACCATAATCAAATCACAGCCAGCCAATTTTGGTTGTCCTTCAATAAAATCCATGGAAAGTTACTCCGAAATTTAGTTTGGGAAGTGATTGCGACAAACACCCTAGACATAGGGACTCTGTTTTGCTTCATTCACAAATAATACAAATATCAACATACTTTTTTCACATCTGTTAACATTCCAGCCCAATATACCTCCCATGTTACCTTTTATACATTCATAGAAACCCTAAGCGTCCTCCCAAGATGAAATCATGGGAAGTGTGGAGTAATGTCGGAAAGTGTGGAATAATGTTGGAATAAGTGTTGATGAATGAGACAATAATACTAATCGGTCATTGTACATCAACCTTGCCTGCTGTAGATGAAACTTGGGCTTGTTATTTGGGTCTTTTTTCAACGTATGAATCATCTTTTGCAAACCTTCGTCACTCTCAACCTTCTTGAGCACCACTTCTACATCTAACAAAGTTGTGTTTGTTAAAGTGTAAAAAATTGCTGGTGGCAATTGAAACGAAGTGTATATGGCTTTGTTTTGTAGTCCCGACTAGTATCGTATTTTGAGATTATAACCATGTAGCTTGGTCAACCATCTCTGAAATTGAGGTTGTACCTTTGACTGTTCAAATAAATTTTCAAAGCCTATTGATCAGAAATCACGATGAATTTGTTGCCTAGAAGGTAATTTCTCCATTTAAGAACGGGAAACATGAAGTGAACCGTTTTGGTTTCTTTCCATGTAATGTCTCCATTTCTTAATGGCCAAATACCATAGCCATGAGCTTTCCCCATCATAAATTGATTTAGCTTGATCCCTTGAAGACAAAGTTAGACTAAAATACACAATTCGCTTGGATTCTTGAGTCAACACAGCTACCAACCCAACTTCTAAAGCATCGATTTCTATAATAAAGAAAGGGAAAAACAAGAGAGAGCTAACATTGGAATTGTCATCGTAGCTCGTTTCAATTCTTCAAAAGCTTGAATTGAATCATCATTCTACACAAAAGCAACCTTGTGCAATAGGCGAGTTAAGGGAGCCCAAGAAATCCTCTAAGTTCAATTACATTCTTGGGACATGTCCACTCCATTATCATCTTAATCTTGTTGTTATCAGCTTCAACCCCCTGGCTTGATACCCATTGGCCTAAGATATTATGTTCTAGATTGACAGAAAATGCATTTCTAATATTTTGCAAATAACTTTGCAATCAGACAGGACATTGTCAACCACTCACAAGCGACTTCATGTGTAATATATCTAAGCAACACACAATTTGCACTCTGTTTCAACACTTGTACCATTTTTCATCTCTTAAAAATCATCTAATTGAAGACTTCTTTGTGTGGTCTGTGGGTTCTATTTCATTTCTTTTGGGTTCTGTCACTCTCTTTCCAATAGGGAAGCTAAGGAGGTGTCTGCTTTTCTTTCTTTACTCGAGGCCCACCCCTTTAAAAGAGGGAGAAAGGATGTTAGAGTCTAGAGCCTCAATCCATTGGAACATTTCTCATGCAAGTCTTTCTTTCAATTTCTGGTCGACCTTCCCCCTTAGGTGTGCCTATCTTCTCAGTGATTTGGAGGATTAAGATCCCTAAAAAGGTGAGGTTCTTTACTTGACAAGTTCTGTATGGTTGTGCTAACACATTGGGTCAGCTTACGAGGAAGATGCCTTTGCTTGTCGGCCCTTCTGTTGTATTGTTTGTCGAAAGGCGAAGGAAGACTTGGACCATGTTCTCCGACACTGATTTGTCGAAAGGCGAAGGAAGACATTTGGGATGATGTGTGCTCATTAGGTACTAGTGATATGATCGAGAAGTTCCTCCTCAATCTGCCTTTAAGGGAGAATGTGTTCTCTTTGTGGATAGTAGAAATGTTTGCAACCTATGGGTCTTGTGGGGTGAGCAGAATGGATTTTAGGGGAGTGGAAAGACCCTAAGAAATTTTGTTCCCTTGATTGTTTCCAAGTCTCTCAGTCGGTTTTAATTTTGAAGACCTATTGTAATTATTCTAGGAGCAATATTTCTCATGAGTGGAGTCCCCTCTTGTAGATAGAGTTGTCCTATTTTTGTGGGCTTGTCTTTTTGTGCTATCGTGTATTCTTTCATTTTTTTTCTCAATGAAAGTTGTCGTTTTTTATTCAAAAGAAAAACAACAATTAGAACTACTACTACTACTACTACTGAGAAACACACCAATATGCGATAAAAAAAAATACATGAATGAGCCGCCTCATGAAAGGCTTAAAGAACTTATTTATCTTTATTTCTAAAACAGAGACAAGCCTCTTTATTAATAAAGGAAAATGAGACTAATGCTCAATGTACAAGAGAATTATACTAAGAACAAAATAAGAAAAGACAAAAATATCCAAACAAGCTGCCCAAAGATGATCTCGGCAAATACAAGGGGAAACGACCAAAACAAACAAATGCAAAGAACAAGCTAAAAAGGCGAAATCCAACAGAGTAAATGAAGTTAAAACAGAACCAAAACGAAGAGATCTAAATACAAAGCATAACGAAATAACTCTCTCAAAAGGAAACCATTCGGATCTAGAGACTAGCAAAAAGATGCAACCGGTGATCTCAAAGTTATCTTGCCAAAAGTCCAAACCCAGAAGAGGAACGAAAAATTCTTTCAAAATAACAGCATCAGCAAAAGGTTGTACTTCCTTTTGCACCACCTCAACACACTATGTTGAATCTTTAGAGACAAAGTTTGATGTTCCAATTAAAGAACTTATTTATCAAAGATTGGAAAGTCACCAATGCGTTCGTTAACCCAAAAGGCATGACCAAAAATTTTTCATGAGTAGTAAAAATTTGTGGTCATGCCTAGATATTGGCATAGCGATTTGGTAGTAAAACCCTCCATGTGTCTAGGTTCCATTTCCAAGAATTTGCAACCAAGGGCCTTGTGGATGCATAGGTCGCAAGACTCACGATCTAGTTTCCAGCAATGTGAAATAGTAGCATCCTTGCAATTGGAGAGGTGAAAAGCCTAGAGAAAGCATCTTTAATTTACTGAGGAGTTCTTCAATATCTCAAATGGAGAACTTATCATCAATCCTTACTTGATTTAGTGTCCTATAATCCATGCAAAAATGTCATTCCCCAACTTCTTAACTAACAAAACAAGGCTCGAGAATTGTCTCGTTGTATAACACTCTTGTACTATGAGCTTTTGTCTCTTTGGATATCAATAAATGAGGTCGTTTCCTTTCACCAAAAAAAAAAAAAAACCTATCATTCCTCTCCCTCCCCCCTCCCCCCCCCCCCCCCCCCCCCCCAAAAAAAATATCCCACTCAATTGCAAGGATCGCTTTTGTGTGGTTGGTCTTCGACTTCAAGCCCTATCAATGGAGAGCAACGGTGGGGTTACCTTTTGGGGATAGGCGACAACTTTTTTTTTTGAATCAGAGACAAGCTTCTTTATTGATGTAAAACTCAAAAGTACAAGAGAATTATACAATGAAAAAAATAGAGAAGCCAAAAAGAGGGGAGGGGGACCAAGGAAAAACCAAAGACCAAAAGAAAATCCAAGAGAAGACAAAACTCGAAGCGATCTCAGACCTAAAAACCAAGGATGCAACTAATGTTGAAAGGCTCCAAGAATTCTTCCAAAGCAAAACTTCCAAAATGCCCAACCAAACTGAAAACTATTGGCGTTATTAAACACCCACTAAAAGTGAAAAATGATGAACCAATGCCCAAAATTGCTTCACCCACTGAAAGATCACTGAAGGGCTTCAAAAGATGCTTTAACCAAATAACTTCTAATGACAAGAAATTGAATAAGATTAACAAAACAATTTAAAAATCAAATTATTGTTTTGGGTTCATGCAGTAAAATCTATGCCCCCTAAGTTACATTTTAAACATGATAAAAGACTATTTCAAGAGAAGTCACGTGTGTGGTCAAATTGGTTCCATTCGTCGACTCAAGGATTTTTTTTTCTTGGGTTCCCTTCCTAAACTGTATGCAGAGCGATTGATTCAGAATTTAGGGTTAAATTGGAATGCCTTTATTTTGATTTGCAATTATGTTTTCTACTTTTTCTCTTGTAATTTTTAGCTTTTTCCTTTTCATTATATATATAAAAAAAAAAGGTCTTTTATGCCTGTTGCTTGGTATAAATGACCTCCCCTTTTTCGTAACTATAGTATCCCCCCCTTCCTTTTTGTCCAAATTAGATACGAGCTTCCCCTATCTTTTATAATTTCATAGATCCATTAATTTGTTTCTTATAAAAATAAATAAAGATGTACATGAACTAGTAACATCCTTTTTGTCGAATTTAGATCTCAGCTTCCCCCATAATTTATAATTTCATACATCAATAAATTTGGTTCTTATAAAAACAAATAAAGAAGTAAATCAACTAGTAACCTGCATAAAGAAAAAAAAGTCTTCAGATTTATTAACTAGCCCTTACCTCGTTCGGATCAAAGTATGTTCGGACTAATAAATGCTCAAGTCGCAGGTATCTTTCAGGTTGCTCTTGCTTCATGACACCCATCACTTGAGTTTGCCTTAGAATAGCACGAGCCGTATCCAATTCACGAAGCTCAATCATTTCTAATACAATCTGAAAACAGAATTACAAGAAAGTTTCAAATCATGAGATGCGTCAAGATTCTCAAAACTGATGAACTTTCTTAAGAGAAGTGCAATCAAACATTAAATATACATAATCTACAATTCTAACCAAAGTTTAAAGTGTTTAAGACTTTATCTCCGTTTGTTATAAAAAAAAAAAAAGACTTTATCACCAAGCTTATGAAGAAAAAGGTTGTGAAATGGAGGAAAGGAGGCAATATACTAGTGATTTTAGAATGCGGAATTCGAGATTTCGTTCTTTTCTTCTTGTCTATCAACTAGCTGAAACTCATTCCTCTGACACTTGTCTTCGTAATTTTTATGAAAACAACTTTCATTGAGAAAAAAATGAAAGAATACAAGGGCATACAAAAAAAACTTGCTCACCAAAACCACCCCACTTACAAAAAAAGGGGACCAACTAAGTAAAATACTGCCTAAGGAATAGTTACAAAAGTTCTTCGAAATTGAAGCCCAAAGAGACACATGAAATCTAACCAAGTACCAAATCTCAGTAAGACCCCTCTCTTTACCCCTGAACACCCTATCATTGCTCTCACGCTATATGTCCCAAATAACTGCACACATCCCTACAAGCCATAAAAAACCCCTTTTATCTTTGAAAAGCAGATGGAGGAGGAACTCCTAGATCATCGCTTTGACGCTCTAGAAACCAGCAAAGCTAACACCAAACTCCTGAAGGAAGGAGCACCACACGGCCCTTGCAAACTAGCAATCCCAACAAGCAATATCAAGATCTTCCTCCACCTTCTAATACAATATGCAACAAAAAGGCCCGACAAGCGAAGTTCTCCTAACAAGCCTATCAACAGTATTAACTTCACCAAGCAAGACTTGTTAGATAAAGAGCCTAACTTTCTTAGGAACCTTTTTCCTCCACACCAAATCAAAAACCGACGCTTTAGGGGGAGCAGGATCCAACAACAGACTAAACATAGACTTATAGGAGAAACCCAACTAGGATTAGGATTCCAAACACGAACATCCCTTCTCCCAGAGCACCCCTCAAGCAAGAAAAGAAGAGAAGCCACCTCTATCGTTTACCTATTGGTCAAATTACAACGAAACTCGAAAGAGAAAGACATGGAATTCTCACATCTCACCAAAAGGTCCGAGATAGTACAATTTTTGGAAGAAGATAAATGAAATAGATGCAGAAATATCAAACAAAGGGAATTCTCCCCCACCCACTGGTCCTACCAAAAGTAAGTGTCCTTACCATCCCCCACTAAACAGCAAGAAAATCGAGAAAAAGAAGGGAGCTCTAAAGAAATATCCTTCCAAGGATTTCAAAAAGTGCCTTTAACACCTAACGACGTCCGCTCAAAAGGATGGGGACCATGCTTGCTCACAATAATCCTATGCCAAAGAGAATCAGATTCAAGATAGAAGCACCAAAGCCACTTTGCCAACAAAGATATGTTACGGATTATAAGGTTACCAATCCCTAATCCCCCCTTACTCATGGGTTGCCCCACCAACTCCCAATTAACCAGATGGGAGCCATGACCCTCCCCCACCCCCTCCCACGGGAAATCTCTCATGTACTTTTCAATACTCTTACACACCAAGCTAGGAGACTTAAACCACAAAAGATAATACACCAAGATACCACTTAACACAGATTTAATCAAAGTTAATCTGCCAGCTTTCAAGAAGAACCCTTTCTTCCACACTTCCAATCTCTTGCAAATTTTGTCACATGTTGGGTTCCAAAAGGACACAAATCTCAAATTACCCCCTAAAGAAAGCCCAAGGTAAGAAGATGGGAAAGAACCCACCTCACAATCAAAAACCTTAGCCTGCCTCTAAATCTTAGCTTGATCAGAATTAATACCATAAATAGTGCACTTGCTTCTATTGATTTTCAGCCCCACCATCTCTTCAAAGAACTCAACCATATGATTGAGAGTGTGGAAAGACTCCTCTTTTCTGAAACAAAATAACATTGGATCATCGGCAAATTGAAGGTGCAATAAGACCACTCCATCTCTACCAATCTTAAAAGGCTCAATAATGTTTCCCTCGACCCCTTTGTTGACATCCGACTTAAGACATCCACCACAAGTAAAAACAGAAACGGGAACAGTGGATCCCCTTGTCTTAGACCCTTAGAAGCTTGAATCGATCCTTTTGGGCTCATTGATGAGAATGAAATACTTGACATTTTGAACACACCCCACACCCACATTCTCCATTTGTAACCGAAGTCTTCCAAAAAATCCCAATCCACATGGACGTACGCTTTCTCAAAGTCAAGTTTTAACAGAACCCTTCCAAATTCTTCAATCTAGACTCCTCAATAGCTTCATTAGCTATCAAAGCTTGGTCTAGAAACTGCCTTCCAGTCAAAAAGGCCCCCTGAGAATCAGAAACTGTCGACGAGAGCACTTTCCTTAAACGATTAGCAAGAGCTTACCTTGTAGACGCAAGTAATGAGGCTAATAGGCCAAAACTCCTTCACCCTATTCGCGTTTTCCTTTTTAGGAATCAAGCATATTAAGGTTTCAATCAACAAACTGTTCAAAATCCTTCTTATGAAGAATTCCTTGAACCCACTCCAAGTCTCCTCTGATAAGATTCTAATTCTCCTTAAAGAACACATCTGCGCCAAGAGACTTGTTACCATCATAACTAAAAACAACATTTTCAATCTCCTCTAACGAGAAGGAGCCACTAATTCCTCATCCTCCCTTGTTGATATAGGACTCCAGCTTATGCCCTCCACAAACGACTTAATCAACACCCCATGACTATAGAGATTTTTTTTTTTAAACAGAGACAAACTTTTTTATTAAGAATATAACTCAAAGTACAAGAGAGTTATACATTGAGTGTAGTAAAGAAGCCTAACGAGCAAAAGAGCGGGAGGAGGAGGGGGGGCAAAACTATAGAGGTTAGAGAAAGAATTTAAGATCTCCTCCTCAATTCCATCCTATCTCTAGTACAAACCCCATTGTCTAAAACTAAAAGACCAATATGATTCTTCTTCCTTCTTCCATTAGCCATTCTATGGAAGAAACCCGAGTTACAATCTCCTACCCTGGCCCACTTGATTTTACACTTTCGATACCAACTCACATTATCCTTTCTAAATCACCTCCTCAAGGTTCCTTTTTAAATTAAACCTCTCCTCAATGAGACCGATGTTAAGGAGGCCATCCGATTCAAGAGCAGCAATCTCATCAATCCTGGCAACAATCTCCTTCTCCGTAATTTTATTTTTTTGTACATTTTGCCGTCGACGGTGTTCTTGTTTCAAATTAAGGAGGATAGCTATAAAACAGGCAATGTACAAGGAAAACAAAATGGAACTCACACTGTGAATGTATTATCGAAATCCGATGAAATAAACTTTTTCTAAAAACAAAGAGGAAAACAGGAAGGACTTAAGGCTCTAACCTTCCTGACCTATTGAGGCAATGAAAACAAGCAGTCCAAACAAAGATATTAGTATGTTGGGAATTTCCCTTTTGACAGTTCCAAGGAAAGTTTCTCTTGGTAGTTGGTTGACTTCTCCAACCTTCATTTTGACAAAAAGAATAAATAATGTACCAGCAAAAAGAAAACCCCAGAAGAGTGAAGACTCACAAGCTCTTGCCAAAAGTGAATCGTCTTCGTTTCTTACAAAAATAATTAATAAAAACAATCAAATAGAAGATAAATCTTAATTGTGCCAACAAGAGAACTTGTTGAATAGTATAGCAGATGATGTTATCCCAAACCCAGATGAACTTAATATTCAAAATGCAACTATATATACGGGTTTCTTATAAAAGTAAAATGTGAAATGAAATAATTAAATAAATGCTACCATAGAGTCCTCTTTCTTCAAATTTTGAGTTCCAGACATTTCTAGAATCCCATGCTCATCTATAATGTTGCCACAAAGCCATTTGTCAACCCCTCCATCTATGTTTCCAACCCCAACCCACTAGGGGACTACATGCTTAAGGATAGTCAAATTATCTACACCGTAAAATCTTTCTGCCATTCATCGAGTACAAATTTTCTTCCAAAAGCAAAATGCACCATTTTGTCCTAAAGTATAAAATATTAGTCTGTTTAACTTTACCTGTTCATACAAGTCCTCTAATTTATTTCTTGGAAGCTTAAGTTGAGATACTTGAGGCAATATAGCATCCCACCGTCCAGAGTTTATATCAGCAACAAAAGTTTCAATGCTGTCTACAGTATTCAAAGAAACCTGACACTCGTTCTGTAGCGTCTGGAACGTTTGGTGCAGTGAATTTTCTTTACAAAACTGAAGCACGATCTTGATGACACTGAATGAAAAGCATTGTGATCAATAGTTGAGCCCAAAGTGGAATATGTGAATTGCTGCTTAGAGATCACACCCAACGGAAAGTTGAGTAAATATAACTTTTAATAGTAAATCATCGGAAATGCATTCAAAGTGGTTAGCAAGCCATACGAGCAACTGCCAAACGTTTATACGTAAAACAATAGTGTAAAAGTCGTTCTTACTTAAAACCAGAGAATGCCAATGCTACAAATATGAACAACAGAGAACAATGGAAAACTAATGAAATTTGGAATGTAAAAAATGCCTACTATAGCGTATAGCCGGCAGTTTGAAAACCTAATAAACGAAAAACCAAAATAGATAAGTAAAAATAAAATAGAAGCAGCTCAGAATTAGCACATAAAGTAAGTCGTTTTTCCCTTCGATCATCGAAATTTCTGGGTACTATGAGACACAGATTGCACTAAGAAATGGCCAAGTGATGAATGAAAAAGCAAACATACTCCCTAGCTTCGATTTCGAGTGTAGACATGCTGGGAAAGCTCGAGGGTAAAACTCAACCAGAGGAAAGCGGGGGAGAGTATAGATTAGGGCTTAATTTTTTTGCCGGGAATGATTTGCCAAGTAACGGCTCCAAATAAAGACTGAGCTGAACTCAGAAGTTAGGAAACTATTATCCAGAGTATGAACATGTATTCTGGTTCGGCCGATAATTCGAGCACAAATATGGGCCGAGCCTTGGCCCTTTTTTACCTTTCTCTAGTATAGCTTAAATTCACACGTCCCTTTACACACACCCTAATATAAAAAATTGGAATGGAATACTATTTTAACAATAATAATTAAGGATATAGCAACATTTTAAAAAAATTGTAAATGTAGCAAAACTATCACCGATAAACTTGTATCGCTGATAGACTTCGTATTGTATATCAGTGATAGACCAATATTTACAACATGGTCTATAAGTGATAGACTTATATCATTGATAGAATTTGACAAATTTTGTTATATTTATAAATTTTTTAAAATTGTATTATATACTTAATTAATTGGAATTTAATTACTAAATTTGCAACTATCCTTATTTCATATATATTACCTATTAAAAATTTAGCAATTAAATTTAAAATAATTAAATATATAATAATATTTTACAAATTTTCCAAATATAGTAAAATTTATCAAATTCTATCAATAGAGGATCATATGAGTATCCAAGTCTATCGACCATAATTTTATTATATTCGTAAATTTTTTCAAATAGTACTATATACTTAATTACTATTCATAAAATGTCATCGATTATAATTACTAGCCTAATCCACGGCTGATATTACAACAAAATACGACCCACTCGACTATTTCATTATTTTTATATAAAAAAATATATATTGATTTAAGTTGAAAGCATTTAATATGTTCATCTTTTAATTGTGTAATATTTGATTTATATTTAATGTTAGATAAAACATATTTATTTTTTAATATGCTGAAAAATAAAAATATAAACATTGTATATTATTTCGCATATAGAATTATATATTATAAAACGTTCATATGTTCGTGCACTAAGAAATATATAGTAGTTTATTTATTGAAGTACAAATATATATCGAGTACATTATTTTGTATATAATATGTAGTGTTGTGTGTGAGATGGTATATTGTATTGTCATTTTGTGCACTTAAGCAATATACCGTTGTATATATTTTTTCTTATGTTTATATACAAATTGTATGTAAGTTGCCTAATATATACACTATATTTCACGTATTTTTCATATACACGTATTATTTAGTTATTTTATAAATATATACACAATATTATATAATAATAACGCTAACATACGATAAATTGGAGCATAAAATAAGATAGTTGACATCCTTGGATTATTTGAAATAAACTTATATATATATATATATATATATATATATATATGAATTTGAAAACAAAATGCATTAATAAATTTGGTATATATATTCGATATGATTTGGTGTGGGGTGAAGTGGAGTCAGAATGAGGATGAAGTCAAAGTACGAACTGACAGTAGCGATCTTATGTCAAACTTGAAATGTAAACTGGAGTCGTAAAGATTACTAAAGGCAACCTGTTATTGTTCATGCTAAGAGTTGAAGGTTGAGTCAATGTACATGCAAGATAAGAAAAAAAATACAATGACATCGAAAAAAAAATACACTGGTAAACAAAGTACACAAAAAATCCAATAAAATATAAAATTAAAACACCCATATATCTCTCTTGAAACAAAAAAAATGTCGAATGCAACAACGAAGAGACATTAAGAATATCAAACAAAAAAAAAAACAAAGTCAACATGAGTTTAGCTCAACTGATACATGTATGTTCTTGTGAACAAGAGGTACAACATCTTTTATAATTAAATATATAACAACATTTTAAAAAAATTACAAATATAGCAAAACTATCACTGACAGACTTGTATCGCTGATAGACTTCATATGGTATATCAGTGATAGACTTATGATGATAGACTTATATCATTGATAGAATTTGACAAATTTTGCTATATTTACAAAATTTTTAAAATCGTGCTACAAACTTAATTAATTTGAATTTAATTGCTAAATTTGTAACTATCTTCTTTTGTTGTTGTTTTTTTTTTTTTTTTGTAATTTAGCTTGTCAAAGACCTGTTAGGATTGAATGGCAAGATAGGAAGGTAGACTTGTTGTCTCATGGATGACGCACCGAAACCTCAGTTGATTCTAAACAACGCAAAACAAATAATCTTTTTATACTATATATCAATAATTAATGTCCACAACAATGAATGAACCAATCCGGGAGCAAAAAAGCCAAGGTGGGTCAGACTCTAATAATAGAAGGCAAACTTTATGAGACTAACTATATGATTTAAAAGATTAATAATTAAATAAGGCGAAGTTTGATGTATTTTTGTGACAAAAATCAAGCCGTTCAACTCTGGCGGGCGATTTCGAGGCGGCGGAATCTCAGCAATTCCATTATTCACGCATTCCCTCACGTCATTAAATCAAACCTACTATTTTTCGATAATTCAACTTTAAATATTATCCGTTGCTCAGTGGTCAGTGCGCTATGGCGTCGGTCGGGGAGCAAATGTATAATTATGTCTATTTTGTTTCATTGTTGTCTAAAATTTATAAATACCCAAAGGAAGAGCAATAAACAAAGAAAGGAGCAAAGTTAAAGCAATAGAAATGGCTGACAACAACAATGGTGCGTCTGCTCAAACTCCTACCATTCCTGATCTCCTCACTCCTTACAAGATGGGGAAGTTCAATCTTTCTCACAGGTACTTTGCAATTCGCATTTTAAAAGTTTAAATCATCATCTAATTTACCATTTACGATTTGGAAGTCAGATCGTGGGTCCTAATTTACCATATTCACCATCTTCAATCTATAATTACTATTCAGAATCGTACTGGCTCCATTGACAAGGCAGAGATCTTACAACAATGTTCCTCAGCAACATGCCATCTTGTATTACTCTCAGAGGTCTACCAAAGGGGGTTTCTTAATAACTGAGGCCACCGGAGTTTCTGACACTGCTCAAGGGTAATAACCTTTGAAAAATCTTCTTTTCCTTTTCTTTCCCCCAACTCTCGAAAGAAAAATACTTACTCATTCACTCAGTTGCACTATTCAAATAAAAAACGGTCATGTAGCCGTTTTTCTTTTTAGGAAATAAAAAGGGAGTAGGGAGTTGGTGGAGTCTCAAGAAACCTCTTCAGCCCAACTGCCAAAGAACCACTTTATTTTGGGTTGACTTCTGTGCTTAGGAACTAATCTGTTTCTGCCTTCTTCCGTGCAAGGTATCCTGATACACCTGGGATATGGACAAAAGAGCAAGTTGAAGCTTGGAAACCAATTGTGGATGCTGTTCACCGCAAAGGTGGAACATTCTTTTGTCAGATATGGCATGTAGGGAGGGTTTCAAATTCAGGTGCCTTTCCCTTTTGATCACTAGAGACTAGCCAATACAGAACTAGACTTCTTACTTCAACTGAGTCAAAATATCAGAGCTTTAACTCCATTCATTCGCATTGCCGACCTAGATTATAATTAAATTGGCTCAATCATTATATTCTTGAACATTTCACTTGGAACAACTCATTCAAGTAAAAAAATGTAAACCCTTTATGCATTTTCTCCCTGTTTTTGGTGGTGCCTACCATAGTGAACTCAATTCATCTCATTTACTCCAATCTCTTGTTTATTCTAAGAAATAAGTGTCCAATCTGGTTGTGTGTATTTTCTGACGCATATAGGTTTTCAACCAAATGGACAAGCCCCAATCTCATCATCAGACAAGCCGTTGTTCCCGCAAGTTAGATCCAACGGAATTGATGTTGCACAGTTTACCCCTCCGAGACGTTTAAGGACAGATGAAATCCCTCAAATTGTCAATGATTTTAGGCTTGCGGCTAGAAATGCCATTGAAGCTGGTAAGTCCTACTTCTAGAAAACTAACAGTAGTCCTGCCGTGTTTGGATTTTAAGCTTCTTTCTTGATTACTGATTGATACTAAAAACCACCAAGAAGCACAGAAGAGGTAGCGGTACTGTTCTTGGTATTGACTCTAGAGTTCACTATTGATGTGCATGCCATGGCATACAAAAGTTTTACGTTAATTGTACAGGATATAAGAATCTTATGGGCCATTAATTCAGAATTCTTCTGAAAAGTTGTTAACATGAAAAGATAATTCGGGATTTCTTTTGGGGTGGAGAATACTTAGTTTTTTTCTTTTTTACTTAATAAGAGAGTTCTCAATGCCCGAGTTGGTTATCCGTGATTGTTCATGTTTTTAATTTTATATTCACTTTCTTGGTTTTGTTTATTTTTGTGTGAAGAACTCCGATTGGGGCTTCACTTTTTTTTTGCTCAGTTGCTTGGTTTTGTTCATTAATGGTTTATTTGCGCAAAGGCACTGATATGGCAGTTGAATGAATGAATATATATAGGTTTTGATGGAGTTGAAATCCATGGAGCTCATGGCTACCTTATTGAACAGTTTATGAAAGATCAAGTGAATGACCGAACAGATCAATATGGAGGGTCTCTTGAAAACCGTTGCAGATTTGCATTAGAGGTAGTTGAAGCTGTTGTAAATGAGATAGGTGGAGACAGAGTGGGGATAAGACTATCGCCGTTTGCGGATTTCATGGAGGCTGGAGATTCGAATCCAAAAGCTTTGGGAGTTTACATGGCGGAAAGTTTGAACAAATATGGAATTCTGTACTGCCACATGGTGGAGCCTCGGATGAGAAATGTTTTGGAGAAAGTACAGTGTCCTCACAGCCTGCTACCAATGAGAAAGGCGTTCAATGGTACATTCATAGCTGCTGGGGGGTATGATAAGGAAGATGGAAACAAAACCATTGCTGAGAATCGAGCCGATCTTATTGCCTACGGACGTTGGTTTTTGGCAAATCCAGACTTGCCAAAGAGATTCGAGATAAATGCTCCTCTCAACCAGTACCATAGAGATACTTTTTACTTATCAGATCCAGTTGTTGGTTACACGGACTATCCGTTTCTGGAAGAGTAACAATTCTCATTTGGAGTTCCTTCCATTTAACTTTTTGAAATAAATAGTTGGTCTCTATTTATTTTGATGATTATGTTTCCATTTCTTATGTATAACGTAATGTGCGTGGATTATATGAAGTCTCCTACTTCCTCTCGTAATTTGTTTTGTTCCACTTGGTTGAATGGTATAATATATGCATGAAGTCAATGACCAAATAATTTAAACCATAAATTAAAGCGTAAATATGTAATTTAAGTCATACGTTTCTGATGTAGATGTGAGTATTCTCGTTTTCGCTAAGGGAGGGGGCTATGCTACCATAGGAAACAAACTTTGTAATTTACTTTAAAAAAAATACCTCTAGACTTTCAATTTTTTTTTTTTAAATATTGACATTATTAGTTTTGATGTAAATTAATAAAGTTTTGGTTTCCAAAAATACTTATGAATTATTGAAAAGTTTTGTAAAAAGTGGGTGCTTACAAAAATAGGGGAAAAAAACATGATAATAAGGTTAATGTCACCACATTTTCTAATAAAGCTGACAACCGTTCGATAATTTTGTCATATTCACAATATGTACAAAATATGTGTATTTTTTTCTAAATGTTTTTGTCATTTTCCAACTCTTAAACTAAAAGAAAAGTTAATACCCTAGTGTATCCGATTTTTATACGATATTTCTCACCAACTAAAATAAAAACAAAAATTTTAAGTTAAAACATATAGTTCCGCAAAATCTCACCAAAATTTAAAAATATAATGATTTTGAGTTAATCAAACAAAAATGTACGAACACATTCTAAAGTAATGACAAACAACTTCCTTTTTTCATTAAAATACTAAAGTAAGAAATGGACAATTTTTTCGTTTTTCATTAAAATACTAAAGTAAGAAATGGACAATTTTATTTATTTATCTGTATTTAATAACATAAATAGTTGCAAATTTGACAATTATATTCAAAATAATTAAGTATATAGCAACATTTTAAAAAATTTACAAATATAGCAAAATTTGTCAAATTTTACCGATGATAAAAACTGATTATCGATAAACCATGTTGCAAATACTGGTTCTTCATTGATAGATGTACACGTTTATTGCCTACGAACGACGGTTATTTTAACGTCCGTAGGCAATAAGGCAATAAGTAGATAAATTTTATTGCCTAAGTTTAACGTCCATTGCCTAAGTTTATTACCTACCAACGTCCGTAGGCAATAAGGCAATAAGTAGATAAATTCGAGATAAAATTTTAAACTATCAGTCGTACAAGTTTATCAGCGATAGTTTTGCTATATTTGTAAAAATTTTAAAATTTTACTATATCCTTAATTATTATTTCTAAAATGGTCATCAATTACCATTACTCTTAAAGTAACTTATTTTTTTAATTAAACACTTTTAAATACCCAAACTTAGTTGGATATAGAATTTATGTAAATTTTGGATCAATAGGAGTATTTTTTTGTTTAAGTTTAAGAATATTTGTGAAACTTATCGATAATCCATATCCATTTCTAAACAAAATTTTAACCATTTTCACAATAATAATAATAATAACCACAGGAGTAATTTCCACCCGATTTTTAAATTTTTTGAAATATTTTGACAAGACTACAAAGTTTCAGTAGCACATTTTATAACTTAATCAATCTAAAACCATAAAGTGTAAGAAAGACATAAAGAGTATGTTTGCAGTTAGAATGGGGTGGGTTATAATGGTCAAACTGTTTGTGGTGGGGAATGTTTAGCTTTGATTGGGATGATGATTAAGACTTTTAAAAAATCATAGCATTTATTATTTTTCAACCCTCTCGAGGTATTTGTTTCAAACGTTGGAGAGTTCATAACCAACTTTTGGACACCGCTTATACTAATTATCATTGGCCAATATTTGACCACCACCTCTAGCGACTCCAACGGCCTACTTCAACAAATTTTGGTAAGTGCAAAGTCAACCTTGAAAAACTTATAATAACAATATATTTATGGTTTAGGCTAGTGTTTGATGACTGTCATCAACCAGTATCCGACCACAAACCTTCGGTGACTCCATCGACGAACTTTTAAAATTCAACTATACATCACTGTCACTAACCAAACTCCGATCAAATTTATTAAATGAACAACTTAATTGATCGAAATTAATAAAACTACATATTCATTTTTAGGAAGGAAATTATATTACAAAGTTTTATAACAAGTGCATTCCACGTAATGATAAACTATCTTGTATAAATTGGTGGAAGATTGAAGTATGTATTTTTAAACAAATATTTTATGACCTAATCCATATGACAAAAAAACAAGAGAATTGTCAAAAATAGGCCAAAAATGGGGTAGAAAAAGAGTTTTATGATTGATTGTAAAAAAGTTGAGATTTAGGACAAATTTGGAGTGAAATGACGAAAATACCCTTATTTAATTTTACTTCACGACTTTACTCCAGTGTAGTTCATCTCGCAAACATCTCGCAGGTTCTTAAATTCAAATGTTTAATCTGAAATGAAATGAAATTCAAATGTTAAAAGTCACCATAAATCAATTCATTTCAGATCAAACATTTGAATTTAAGAACATGCGAGATGTTTGCGAGATAAAATAACAATGACAATAACTTGCTAACATCTTTTAAACATCTCTAAAACAACAATAAATCAACTTGAAACAATTAAAAATTATATTTGATTTATACATTTAAGGTGCAAATATATACATATAACACAACACGATTCAGATTAAAAAAATAAAACAAATCACAGTGCGTGAGATATTCGTCGGAGTAGGGGATGAACGACAACAGACTAAAGCGGAAAGTTGACAAACTTTTGAGAGAAGAGAAGAAGTGCAAATGAGTTTTTTTTTTTTTTTTTTTACTTTACTTACTATACATTGAAGAGAGAGAGGTTGGAAGAGAAGAGCAAATATGAAGTAAAATTAAATAAGGGTGTTTTCGTTATTTCACCTCAAATTTGTCCTAAATCTCAACTTTTTTACAATCAATTCTAAAACTCTTTTTCTACCTAATTTTTGGCCTATTTTTAACAATTTCCGAAAAAAATATTAATACAAAAAGACACATCTAACATAGTTAGTAAACTACCTCAAATGCAGACTATAATTGCCATAGTATAATACTCTCGGCTTCAAACATAACTATTATAACACAATTTTATTATAAATGGTTATAATCCATAGAATATAACAACCAACTACAATAACAACGCTCGCTCCCCAAACCTGCCCAAAAGCGAACGGCAACCGAAACAGCCATTAATGTCCCCAATTTTCGTTTAAAAGTTTTGCCGCCGTTTGCTCCATCTCTTCACTCACTTAGTTATTCTCGCTTTCCTGCGTTGAGAGATATTTTGTTATATGGCGTTTAGGACGTTTCCGATGGCAACAAGTAATCGAGAATTCACTGTTGACGACAACGACGACGACGACGTAAATGCCGTTCCCGTCCTTCCTCTTTCTTGTTAACTTACCTCATATGTCTGAGTCCTTTGACCTTTCTCTCCCATCCCATTTTCAGGACTTCGACTGGGAAGCAGCCGTCAAAGAAATTGACGTGGCCAGCCTATCAGGAATTCACTCTGCTTCATCACATTCACTTCATCCTTCCCTAACGGAATCCTCCGACGCCGCTGCAGAAACTCCAGCTTCATTTCCACTTTCCGAGGAGAATGAAAAACGCGGAACTTCTCGCCAGTCTACACTTCACAGATTTATCGTGAATGCCAAGTTTCGAAAGAAAACAATGGACGTCGAAAAACCGGTTCAAGATCCCGGCCTTGTTGAAGACTCGGTTGGTCTTGTTGACATAGACGAGGAGGCAGCTAAGACCTGGATATATCCAGGTCGTATTTGAATTCCGGACTAATTTTGATTTCCATTGTTTTGGGATTGTTATCTACGGACTCAATTTCTTCTATTCTCACCATGATCTTCTGTGAAACGTACTCCTCACTTACCCCAAGTAACTAGAACATGTAAAATACAAAAGATAACCTAAATTTGTCAACTGACTGTTTAGATCAACTACAAGCTTCTTCAGGCGGCATATGTTTTACTGCAAGAGTTGTGCTCCTATTTTGGGATGCAACAAATCTAATTTACTTCCTCAAACCATATAGTTTTTGGTAGCCTTTCTTTTGTTTCAACTCTAAGTTTGTTTAACATGCCAACATATTCCTTGGAATTTCTAGAGTTCACTGTTTGATATGTAGGTTATAAATTTCATGAAGTCAGTAGATAAGGAGATTTGTTTCGTATTATGATACAATATTTTGCATCATTGACTGCTTGATGGATTATTCCTATTCTTAGAAGTTCGGTGTTTATAGAAATTATAATCTGATGTGATGTCAGTTAAATCATGTAGTTAATGTTCCTCTTCGGGATTATCAGCTGGCTATTACAAAGACAGCACTATTTTCAAATACATTGGTGGCTTTGCCTACAGGACTTGGAAAGACTCTCATTGCTGCAGTTGTTATGTATAACTACTTCAGATGGTTTCCTGAGGGTAAGGGAAAAATTTTGCTATCTTATTGAGTGTTAAAGTTATATTATATCAGCGGAATGTCCAGTGGCCTAATTGAACATAGTTTCAGTAAGGTATAGGTTCAACTAAAGTTTATAGTGTAATACCAAAATCTGAATTTGAATGAAATGATTCTCTTCCTCAATTGAAGGGAGATGAGGTTTATTTATAGGGTAAACAGAATATAGATTATGTTTTTATAACTGAATTATAAACAAAACTAACAAGTTTTAAACAACAAACAATTGTTAACAAACACCTAAGTAAGTAACTAACTATACTCAATGATAAAGCTTCTCATTGTATCATATTCCATCCCCAAAATCAAACTCGGCCTTGAGGATAATCATTTAGGATCCCAATTGTGTAAAACTTTTTTTTTTCTTAAAGAAAAGAAAATTACCATTCTTTTCCATTGAGAAAAAATGAAAGAATAGATGGGCATACGAACAACCAAACCCACAAAAAGGAGACAATCCTCTACAAGAACGGGCTTCAACTATACAGTATCAATCCTAAAGCATAATTACAAAAGGTTTTTGAAATTGAAGCCCAGAGAAACATGAAAACGAAAAAGGGACCAAGGCTCACTAGGATCCCTCTCAAGACCCCTAAAACACCCTTATGTTTCTCTCATCCCACAAAACCCATTACACATCACACATGCCGGCAAGCCAAAGAAACCACCCTTTCTCCAAAAAAAAGCGGATTAGGAAGGGACTCCATACTTATCATACAAACATCTTTGTGATGAGCACCTGGCATCCCAAAAGATTGGAAGAAAGAATCCCAAACAACGACTGCAACATCACAACTCCAAAGGATGTGATCTAAGTCTCCCTGCCTTTCGACAAAGAATACAACAAAAAGGCCCAAACAACGTAGGCAACTTCCAACCAAGCTTGTCCAATATGTTAGCTTGGTTGTGGAGAACCTGCCAAGTAAAGAACCTAACCTTCCTAGGGATCTTAATCCTCCAAACCATTGCAAAGACCGACTCACGTAAGGGAGAGGGATCAACTAAGCAATTGAAAAAGGATATGCACGAGAACCAGAATCTAACATCTCTCCTCCCTAACCTGAAAGGGTGACCATCAAGCAAAGAAGGGAGGATAGGCACATCAGAAGCTTCCTAGTCAAAAAGAGAACGACAAAACCCAAAGGAGAAAGAAAAAATAAATCTCCGGACCACACAAGAAAATCTACCATGAAATTATTTTAAAGGAAGATAGATGATATAAGCAAGAGGACAAGGCACAAAGATGACTCTCCCCCACCTAATGATGTTCCCAAAAGTGTCTCTCCCGTCCCCCACGACACAATGAACCATGGAACAAAAGAAGGGTTTAAGGCAAGGAGATCCTTTGTTCCCTTTCTTGTTCTTCTTGTCTTTGATGTCCTAAGTCGTCTCATTCTTAAGGAAGTGGAAGGAGGCATAAGGTTAGTTGGGAAAAATCAGCTCTTAGTGGTGTAAATGTGAGTGAGGATGACTTGTTCCAAACGGCAGTCCCCAGATCAGCCTTATGCTCCAATCAATTTTTGCTTAATCAAGGATTATTATTTTTGTTATGTATTCGGTTTGCTGACTTGCTTTATCATCTTTTTTGGCTTTGTATTGTGGCCTTTAATTTGATATTGTTTTGCTGTATTGCTTTTATTAACCTGATATGTGGGTTTTTATTTGCACTTTTGGATGTGATGAGGGTGTTAAGGGGGTGTCAACCTTGTTGAGATGCCTGGGTGCACTTGCCGATCCGCCCCCTTCCCCTATTGCTCTTTGTATACCCCTTATGTACATTGAGTTTTGTCTTTTTTATTTTCAATATTAATAATAGTGAGTCTCGTATCCTTTTCTAAAAAAATAGCAGCCCAGCTTGGTGGCAAGGCAGAAAAATTATCATCTTATACTTAGGTCTCCCCATAGGAGGCTTCCCTAGGCGAAGGGAGTTTTGGCAACCGGTCATAGATAGAGTTCACAAGAAATTAGATAGATGGAAGCACTTTAACATCTCTAGAGGAGGTAGACAAACCTTATGCAATGCTGTTTTGGCTAGCCTTCCTACATACTATCTAACTTTGTTCTCTATCCTCGGGAATGTGGCAACTTCTTTGGAATAAATCATGAGGAACTTCTTTTGGGAAGGCTTTGCTGGTGGAAAAATCAACCATCTTGTGAAATGGAGTTTGGTTTCCCTTCCATTAAAGGATGGGGGCCTCGGCCTAAGGGGCATTGAAATTCACAATTCAGCTTTCCTTGCTAAGTGAGAATGGAGATATTCAAAGGAGGAAACAACCTTTTGGAGGAAAATTATTCGTAACATCCATGGCAAAGAGGCTTTCGATTGGTTTACTTTTGGGAAAGTCTGGAAATAGCCTAAGGAGTCCTTGGGTTAGTATCACTAGGGTGTGGAGGCCGGTGGAACCACTAGCTATTTTTAAACTCGGCAATGGCAGAAAAATTGGTTTTTGGACAGACTTTTGGGTTGGCTCCTCTACTTTTAAGGACCTTTTTTATTACTTAACAGAATTTCCTTATTACCCCATGGCTTAGTTGCTGATGATTGGAACTTTGATACCCTATCTTGGTCCCTCTCCTTTAGAAGAAGCTTTAAAGAAGAGGAAATTGTAAAAAACTGCATATGATTCTGTGACTCAAGAAGTTCTCTCTCCCTTTCTCTCTTCCCTCTCTCCTACTTTCTTTCTCCTCCTCCTCCCCTTCAATTTTTTGTCGGCCGATTGCCTTATCCGGTAGACACTGCTAGTCGTCGTCTTGTTCTTGGACATTACCCTAGCTACCATTCTTACTTTCTCAAAGATGGAAGTAAAAAGCTGCAAAATCGAAAACCTATTTTTCTGTATCTGGCATGAAGATAAAGCTTTTTACATTGAAGATGTTGAAGCTAATATTTCTATGTCTTTATCAATCCTTCAACTTAGTTGGTTCATTGAAATGGTGAATGATTTGAATAAGAAATCTGAAGAAGATTATTTCTATAAGAAAGAAAAAGTTGAGTGTGGAAGGGTTGAAGCTTCTAAATTCAGATCCAAAAGTGGGTGGGTTCTGAGATGCATTGCATGGCCTCGTTCTGGAGGGAGATCATTTATTCATATCCCCATTGGTGAAGATAAACAAGGGTGGAAAAGTTTCGGAAAAATGTTGGGAGACTTCAAGGACATCCACGACTACAATTTCTGGTTCTCCACCCAATCCATATTCAACTCCTTTATGAAGCAACCGAACAGAAATACAAAAGGAAGCTATGCAGAGATAGCAAAATCAAAAGAGTCACCCAAGACCTCTTTCTTCGATACCACAAAACAAAGTACAAGCAAATATTGGGTGATTTAAAATCGGGTAGTCTTCAAAGCCGATTTTGATAATCTTTGGGTTGTTTCAAAACTTTTTGAATTTGATAGTTGGGTAAAAATTAATGAGGCATTATAACTCTTTTTCGACTCAAAAGTTATCATCAATCCATTATTTGCAGACAATGCTTTGATTGAATTGGATCGTGGTCCTTTGAAGGAGTTCTTGAAAATCCAGGCAAATGGCAATCTTTTGGTGTCTTTCATTTAAAGTTTGAAAAGTGGAACAATCTAATTCATAGAAGACCGTTATATTCGAAAGGCTATGGAGGGTGGATCTCAATAAAAAATCTACCCCTTGATTATTGGTGTAATAAAACTTTTGAAGTGATTGGAGCTCATTTTAGAGGTTTAGAAAATATTGCAGCTGAAACTATCAACTTCATTAATGTCTCAGAAGCCAAGATTCAAGTGAAGGAAAATCAGTGTGGTTTCATTCCGGCAACCATTGAGATTTCTGATGAAAGAAGAGGAAGCATTTTTTTGAATTTTGTGGATATCTTTGTATCCAATCCACCCAGCAAATTTCAAGGTGATTTATTTACTCATGATTTTTCTAATCCTTTAGATATTGTCAGATTAAGCCAAGTTATGAAGGACGAAGGCTTTGAGCGAGGTTCATTTAGCTCTAAGTTTGACTATCTCCTTCCTTCGAACTCCATCCCAAGCACGCAAAGGAACCCTTATGAGTTGTCTGAAAGGCTGTTCAAACATCTTCAACAGAGACCAATACCATCTCTCTGGAACTGCAATGCATTGTCGGATTATGGGAATTCTTCCTTTCAACATCCGGCTAATGTTAGTTTCGTTAGTAAACAGTGGGCAGAAGACAATTGGAAGTCTGAGAATTCCAAGGGCCGTTCAAAATCAGAACCACCAGTCAGGAGAAACTCGGCCTTCCCGCCAAAGGAAACTTCTTTTAATTTTATTCCATTTAAAAAATCACTTGTAGGAGACCAGAAGTCACTTATCTGTAGTAATAAAGATAATAATAATGTTTCTATGATTAAGAGTGCCAGCAAGAATTTAATCTCCACGAAGGCCAATGATAAAAGTAATAAAGTTCAGATGGGAGCAACATTTACTCTGCCAGAAAATGAAAAGTTGTTATTAAAGAAGAAAGAGAAGGGTGCAGAAGATAGCTGTGTTATCAATTTAGTGGGTCCCAGGCTCCTTCCAACGTCTTCTAATTTTGAAAATAAGGCATGTGAAAAGTCAAAAAATGGAGAGCAAAGGTCACCTATCTCTAAAAATAAAATTAAAAAAAAAAGCAGCTGTATTTTTCCTATTGATAACAGCAACGCCAGCAAGTTAATCAACAAAGAAATAAGTTCTTCTCCTCCCTTGTCAGCTCGGTTTAACATAGCTACGAAGGTTTCTTGCCCCCCAAAGTTCTACTTGAAGCATTTTATAAGGAAAAAGACTTCCTTCAACAATGTTTGGATTGCTCTTTTCAATTCCGAAACTCTTGGAGCATGTTCATTCAAGGCTCAAGAGAAGCATTACCAGGGTCATCATTCTTTCAAGTCTTCTTTCATTGAAGCAAATCCAGATCTTTTGGAAGTTTCCAGCTCTCTAGTCCAAGCTACTGGTTGCAATACCAGGCGAGGTACATTTAACTCTCTAGAAAAGTGTGAGCAAAATACAAGTAAGGTGCAATATGGGATTGGTAATCCAGAGGAAAATAGCAGTCTTGAAGATCAAGACTTAGATGTTGAATCAGTCCCAAGTGTCAGTAGTGAGGAATTAGAAGAGATTAAAGAAGGAGAAGAGGTTGAGGATTCTGAGATTTTGGAGAACATAATCAGCGATGTCCGCGAATTGTTTGTGGAGGAAGGTGTAGAAGAAGAACAACCTTCTCTCCAGAAATTCAGAGAAGAAATCCCATAGCACTTGCACGACATCATTGAAGCTTGCAATATTTCTTCCTTTGACTTCTTCAAACTTTATCTTCAGCATTGAAAGTATTCTTGAATGTGATGGTGCTTCGAAAGTAATTTTGGAATAAAAGGGAGCTAGGAGTTGATTAATATAAAATAAAAAATAGAAAAAATTGAAAAATTGGTGGTTAGGAAGCAAATTAAGCTGACGGGGAGGTATGGTCTTGCTACAAGTACAAAAAAATTGCAGTTTTGATCCAGACTCTTCAAATCCTTATGGAATTCTATTGTAATTTGATGATTATGAAACATCTGTATAAAGATTTCTGGATACCTAATCATTATGGTCTGTATGATCATAGAGTGATTGTGTATTCGGCTGGAACTTATTTCTTTAGCGGAGTTTATTTTGGAGCCTTGATCTTTTGGAGGTAATTTTTTGTGGTAAGCCAATTTTCAGCAGACAGTATGCCATGTGAAAGAAGAAGTTGATTAGATGTATAGCAGAAAGTAGTTTGTGGGGTTTTCAGTTTCAAGAAAACTTGAAGGTTGAAGTAGTGAGTGAGCTTCAGATTCTTAAGGGGCTTTAGTCTCACTGGAAAGAAGGGGTTATAATCAACCAATGTTAGTGGTCTTCGGCTCCTGTTGGAATTTTTTTTTTTCATTCATTCATCTATTCCTTTGTATTAAAGCTGGAAAATTCTATGGGATTACCGAAGTCTATCTCGATTCGTTAATCTAATTTGGAAAATGGACTTTGATCACAAATTGTGTTTGGGAATATCCTAGAGTTTTTTTTACCAAGCAAGCTTCTCTGCATAAGACCTCGATGGAGTCATCATCTCTTTGCCTCCTCGTGGTGTTCCTTCTCCAAGGATCTCAAGTTTGTCTCAGCGCGAGTTGATGGATGCCTCTTGTAGTCTTTTATTTGTATTTGTATTTCTTTGTACTTCTTTTGATTTTGTTTTTCCTTTGGACATTACTCCTTTGTTTTGGTCTTTAGCTTGTTTGGATATGATGAGGGTGCTATGGGGGTGTCAACCTAGTTGAGATGCTCAGGTGCACCTCTTGATCCATGGTTACATATGTTCATTGTATAATTCTCTTGTACTATGAGCTTTTGTCTCATTATTATTATATTAATAAAGAGGCCGTCTCCTTTTCAAAAAAAAAAAAAGAGAAGAGGAAATTGCAAAATTCAGCTCCTTATTAGCTCTCCTTGCATCTGAAAAAGTGAACGTTTTCGAGGACTATAAAGTTCGGTCAATTGGCCACTATGGCAGATTCATAGTCAAATCTCTCTCGGCCCACCTTATTTCTGCCCCCCACCACACACACACATGGATAAAAGGCTATTTAAAGCCCTTTGGAAGTCAAGCTGCCCATGGAGAGTGAATATTCTGATTTGGATCATGCTTTTTGGGTCCCTTAAGTTGATTGTTGAGCGTTAGACTCTTTTCATTTTATCAATGGAACACCTTTTTCCTTTCCAAAAGAAGAAAGCAAGCCATAGAGCCTTCTCGCTCCCATGGAAAGGATGACCATTAAAGATCAAGTTTCTTAAAATTTGTATCTAGGATTGACTGCCAAGTGCACTTTTGGTGATCACCCAAAGGCAAACCAAGATAAATAGAAGGCAGGACCTCCACTTTACGATTGAACTTTGTTAAAAACGTGGTTCATGGTTCTTTGATATGAAAGCTATAAGTAATTCTTAAGCTTCCCCAATCATGTTCTAAAGTGGAAAGAAATGTTGAAAGAACCTAAAAACTGCTAACTTCTCTTCCTCTTATGTTACTCTCCATATTTTGAATAATTAACTGCATGAACTAATGCATGACTCATTTTCTCCATGTACTCTTTCAACTCTTAGAAACAAACCCTGATCGTAATAAACCATGAAATTTTTTCCTAGTCTTGATAAACTAAGGCAACTAATCTTAATCCTAATCCTAATCAATTAAGGATTTGACCAAGATAACCCAATTACGTAATCCTACTACATCACTCAATTGGACCTAAGAGCACTATGATACTACACAGAGATATGCAATATAATGCATGTGATGAAGTTATCTTCTCTTTGTTTGCATGAAGACGGTTTTTGGAATTCATTTGATACATTTCTGAACTTAAAATATGTTGACATCTTTTCCTAGTTATTGCTTGCAGGCAAAATTGTATTTACTGCTCCTTCTCGACCACTGGTCTTGCAACAGATAGAAGCATGCCATAATATTGTCGGAATACCACAAGTACGACGCTAAACTCGTTTCTCAATGAAGTGGTTTGATGGATCCATTGTCTTTCTCTAGATATCTCATTATGTTGATCGAAATGATTTCAACAAGTTTCTAATCAAACATATTGCAGGAATGGACCATTGACATGACAGGCATGATAAATCCGGCAAAAAGAGCATCTTTTTGGAGAAGTAAAAGAGTTTTCTTTGTTACACCACAAGTACTAGAGAAGGATATTCAATCAGGTAATTCTTTTGATCCTTAGCCTTCTTGTATTGGAAATGGTGACAGACTGGACCTAGGAAGTGCAGTTATGTATGATTACTCTTATTCTCGGTGAAAAGGGAAATTTACGTAGGACACTGTTCCATGCCTGGTTTTATAAGTTCATCTTTAGTCAAAGTTGTATCTGAATATAATAGAGATGTTCCAGGTAAAAAGATTGTAGTCTAAAATCGTCTGCGTTGATGGAAAGCCTGGAATGGTCAATTTCTTGAGATTATATCTCTTATTTTACTGGAGTTCAATTCTGTGTTGTATTTGATGTTTGCCATCATATAGGCTAACTCTCGACCATACTATTTTGCAAAACTTGGAAATGCTTACTAATATAAAGTTCCTAGTTATCATCCATTCAGGTTTTGAATTTTTAAAATTCCCCCCCTCTTGTTTCGTTATGATGTATGACAGAAAAGTGAACATGCACCCAGCAATACTTTATGACTTATTCATAATGCTGATTGCTGCTTATGCACATTTCATTACTTAAATGATGGAAACAAAATTTGGCAGGCACATGTTTGATGAAATACCTGGTTTGCTTAGTGATTGATGAAGCCCATCGAGCACTTGGAAATTACTCTTATTGTGTTGCAGTTCGTGAGGTCTGTTGTTCAGTTTGTACTGTTTTCATTTCTGTTGGATCTTTCACTTTGAGTTTTTACTTTAATTTGCAAGGTTTGTATACAGTTACTAGTACGGGTGTCAACGAAAAATATACAATAATCAATATGATTTTGAATGTACAGTTAACAAAAATACCTGTGCCACTAAGAATACTAGCCTTAACTGCCACACCAGGATGTAAGTTTCTGTTGATCTTTTTTCTATATTGTTCAGTTTGTCTATATATTCTAAATCAGTTGCATTTACTCAGCAAAGCATCAGGGTATTCAGCAAATCATTGACAACTTACACATTTCAACCCTTCAATATCGTGATGAAAGTGATCATGATGTCAGTCCATATGTTCATGACAGGAAAATAGAATTGATTCAAGTATGCAAACATTGTCTTTAAGTGATGCTCTTTTATCATAGATTTGATATTGTAGCTGTAAACTTGAAGGTCGCAATGGGAGAAGATGCTGTTGAGATAGATAATAAGCTCCTGGAAGTTATGCGACCATTTGTGGCCAAACTTCGTTCAATAGGAATACTCCAGAACAGAGATTACAGAACGGTATGGTACAAATCTTTTGATGCACATTAGAGTATTTGAGGAGCCTATTCAATGTACTATCTTTGAGAAAATATTAACATTGAAAATTGTATACAAATTTTTATCTTCTAAGTTTCTGAATTTTTTGAAGCTCGATCTGGAGAAAGCTTATGATAAGGTGGATTGGTCTTTTCTTGATATGATCATGAAACTTAAAGGCTTTGGTAAGAGATGGAGGACGTGGATTTGGGGATGCTTGTCGACAACTAATTTTTCCATCATTGTCAACGGTAGGCCTAGAGGAAAAGATTATTGCTAAAAGGGGCATTCGTCAAGGTGATCCTCTTGCTCCTTTTCCTTTTACGATTGTGGGAGATGCTCTAAGCTGCCTTATCCACTACTGTAATGAGAAAAGGAGTTTAAAAGGCTTTCATTTTGAGAACCTGTCAGAGGATTTAACCCATCTTCAGTACGCAGACGACACGCTTCTTTCTTCTTCCTGGGAGGATGGAAATCTGGAGAACTGGTGGAAGGTGGTTAATATCTTCCTTATGGGAGCCGGTCTCTCCCTTGATAGAGCTAAAACCTCCCTGATCGGTATTAACCTTAGCAATGATGACTTAGCTCCTTTTAGTGAATCTACGGGATGCTCGGTTGATAATCTTCCCTTTAAATATTTGGGCTTTTCTATTGGAAGGGGTCATGATAGAAAAGAGATGTGGAACAATCTTGAAGAGGGATTCAGACACAAATTTGATAGGTGGAGGAATGTATCCCTCTCCAAAGGGGGTAGACTAACTCTGGTGCAATCAGTTCTCAATAGCCTCCCTTGTTATCTCTTCTCCCTTGCTCAAGCTCCAGTTGGTGTTATTAATAGATTGGAACAGATGATCAGGAAGTTTGTTTGGACAGGTGGATCTACGAATCCAATTGCTCACCTCGTCAATTGGGAATGCACTTCCACCCCAACTTGTTATGGTGGTCTTGGGATTGGCTCTTTTAGGCATAAGAATATTGCTCTTCTCACTAAATGGTTTTGGAGGTTTAGTAAGGAAGAAACCTCATTATGGAGGCGATTAATTGTGGCCATCTATGGTTTAGAGGAGAATGAGTGGTCTACCAAAGATCCAAACAGGGGAAAATCTCATAGATTATGGGCTGGTATTTTAAAGCATAAGGAGATATTCTTTAATTTTTCTGCTTTTGTTTTGGGAGAAGGAACAAAAATCAAATTTCGAAAGGATAAATGGTGTGTCGCGGAAACACTTGCAGAAAAATTCCCTAACTTATTCTCTTTGGTGCTGAATAAGGACGCTTATGTGGCTGAATGCTGGTGTACTGCTACTCATTCTTGGAATTTGGGCCTTAGAAGAAATATGCTCGACAACGAGATTGCCAATGCGGCCTCAGCTTTAGAAATTCTTCATTCTTGGGCCCCCACTGAAAGGAATGATAGTCTTAAATGGACTCCTAACATGAATGGCAACTTCACTACAAAGTCTACTTTTCTTAACTTAACTAAGAGATCCCCCTCCATTGCTGTTCCCTTGATTCGTCATATCTGGAAGAATAAAATTCCGAAGAAGGTGAAGTTTTTCTTATGGTCGCTTGCTTACAGAAGCCTCAACACCCATGAGAAACTACAAAAAAAAATTCAGAACACATTGCTTAGCCCCTCGATGTGTTGCCTATGCTCTAAAGATGAGGAAACCTTGGATCATTTATTTCTACATTGTCCCTTCACAAAAAGAGCTTGGAACACTCTGTTTGGTATTTTTGACTTGGAGCTTTGTCTTCCTAGTAAGATTGATAGCTGGATGATTGAAGGTCTTAATATTAGAGGTTACAGCCCTAAAGGAAACATCTTATGGAAATGTGCGACGCGTTCCCTTTTGTGGAGCATTTGGAAAGAAAGGAATAACAGAATTTTTGAAGATAGATTTAATTCTTTTGATTCTTTTTGGACTGTGGTTCAACACACAACCTCTTGGTGGAGTACGAATTACACCAAACACTTTTGTAATTATAGCCTTTCTATGATTTTCAACAATTGGAAGGCCATCATTTCTTAGTTCCCTAGCTTCTTCCGGGGAGGGCCCTCTTGTCCCTTGCCCTTAGGATGTTCTGTTTTGTTATATGAATATATTTGTCTCTTATCAAAAAAAAAAGTAGTGAGCTATCCTTTTTGTTTTTTCTGAATTATAATTGTAATAATTATATAATCGGTTACTGTAGCTGACAGATAAAAAGGTAAGTTCTCTCCTCTCGCATCCTCCGCTGTTTTACCCCTCCACTCTCCTCTACAACAGCCTCTAGTGGTTTTTTATTGGCGAGCATTGACTACCTGTCTGCCTCCCTCCCTAGCATTTCTTCAACTTTCTGTCAGAAACTTCGAAGCAATGGAAGTAATAAGCTGCCGGGTCCTCCAAGCACACTATTGTATGTGGTTTGAAGATGGAAAGTTTCAAGTAGAAGATGTGGAAGCACAATGAAGGCTGTCAATGACAAATAAGGAATTGAAGATTAAAAAAAGTAAGTTCTCTCCCACCTCTCTCCTCTCTTCCTTCTCTCCTTTTCCGGTAGCCTGTTTCTTCATCAGTCTTTTCCGACAAGTCTCAAATTTGGAAAGAGGAAGATAGCTGTTTCGTTGAAGATGTGGAAGCTTGGAGAAGCATTTCTATTTCCGTTAGCCAACTTAGATGGACGCAGCCAGTAATCTTTGATTTACTCAGAATTCAGGTGGACAATTATTTCAAAATATTCGGGGACATTAACAGAGGAAGATTGAGAATTTTGAAGTTTCAAGCAAAGTCCGGATGGGTCCTAAGCTTCGATCAACGGCCATATTCAAGGGGTCTTTTCAGTATTAGAGTTTGCTCAGGAAACGATCAGCAAGGATGGAAGTCATTTGCAAGATGCTGGATAAATTTGTAGAAAAAATGGACTATGTTAGATGGTACTCTGGTAATACCAGTTTTCTTTCTCCGCAAATGGTAGAAAAGTTGAGTTATGTTGATAAGGCTAAGTCTAGTAGCTCTAAACTCCTAGCTCCAAGGCCTGAAAAAATGGATGTCAGCCAGGATTTTAGTCAAAAAAGGAAGCTACAAGCGGACAGGTTGATCAAGAACCATGAAGTTGCTAAGGTTAACTTTGAAAACCTTTGGATTATATCAAAATTATTTGCTTTAGATGACCGGATATTGATTTGTAAGAGGCTGGAAGAATTTTTTCGAACAAAAATTGTAATAAATCCTCTATTTGATGAGAACGCCCTCATTAGTATTGATCAAGAATTAATCATTGACTTTATCCGTGAGGAAGGAAAATGGCAGACTTGGGGGAATTTCCACCTCAAATTCGAAAGATGGGACGACATCAAACATAGTCGACCACTTGTTTTAAAAGGCTACGGGGGTTGGCTCAAAATAAAAAACCTTCCTCTGGATTATTGGTGTAGAAGCACCTTTGAGGTTATTGGGGATCACTTTGGAGGTCTTATTGACATAGCCATTGAAACTTTGAATTTAACAAATTGTAGTGCAGCCCGGATTCAGGTAAAGAAGAACTTATGTGGTTTTGTGCCGTCAACGATTGAAATTACAGATCTAAAGAGGGGAAACATTTATCTACATTCTAAATCCTCCTAGACCTTCCAAAGTTCCTTTTTTGCTGGATGATTTAAAAATTCAATTGATCATTTGAGAATTAGAGATTTCTTATTAGATGAAAATTTTGATCTTTCTTTCTTTCCATCAGTAGTGAATGTTCCATAATCAGTTTTTGCAGCTCTCCCTAGGAGTGGGAATCCTTTTGAAATTCTGAAGCTTTTTTCAGCCATCCCACCAGCGCTGGAGAAGTAGACAGAGGCTGGCAGTCAGGTTGATAGTGAATTAATTGCACGAGCATCTGAACAGTCCCCCTCTTTGAATGTTGCGGAACGCAAGATAAACAACTGTTGCAAATTGGCAGCGCGACCCACATCCATTGATTTTGTTTTTAAATCTCCAGTATACGAAGAGCCATCAAGTGAGAGGAATAAAGAAAAAAGGCCCACTTAATTACTATTAAGAGTAATTTTAATTCGGCTGCGGAAGATTTATTGAGAGAGAAAAAATGATAAAGCTTCTTTAATTACTATCATGAATAATAAAACATTTCCCCTCCCACCCAACGACTCTCTCCATTTCCAGCCAACACATCTCCTCCACTCTGTTCAAGTTCAGGATTCTGCAAAAGACCTAAATCAGCAAAAGGTAGCAAATTTTTTCAAGCTCCTAAATCCTCAAGCATTATATTCAGAAGCAAACATCCTTCAACAATTATGGCCCCATTTCTAGTTTATCTTGTCTCCCAGATCAGCCTTCTGCTCCAATCAGTTTTTGCTCAATCAAGGATTATTATTTTTGCTCTGTATTCGGCTTGCTGCCTTGCTTTATCATCTTTTTTGGCATTGTATTGTGGCCTTTAATTTGTTATTGTTTTGCTGTATTGCTTTTATTTAACTTGCTATGTGGGTTTTTTTTTTTGCTTTTGGATGTGATGAGGGCGCTAAGAGGGTGTCAACCTAGTTGAGATGGCTGGGTGCGCTTGCTAATCCTCCCCCTTTTCCTCTTTGTATACCCCTCATGTACATTGAGCTTTGTCTCTCTATTTTCAAAAAATGCCGCAGTTCATCCCAAAAAACCAGATCAATAATCTCAAAAGAAAATCCAGCTCTCCAAAGATCCTACTAAAGCACTTTATCCAAAAAAAAAACCTCTTTCAATAAAGTCTGGACAGCCTTTCTGAGGTCAGAACTTTCAGGAGCATACTCTGTTAAGATCCAAGAGAAGTACCCCCAGATCTTTTAGAAAACTGCAACTCTTTCATTCAAGCACCATCTGGAAAAACCAGGTCAGTTTCTGATCCTTTAGCTCCTAAATTATTTAATCATATAAGCTTCTCCCATCCTAATACGAAGATCACTTTCTTGAGAGGTTCGCCAAGCCACCTGTTTGGCAGAAATAATGAGAAGATGATGTAACAGAATCACCAATTAGTGTCAGTAGTTAAGAGTGTGAGGGTATGATCAATGGCCATGAGGATGACATCGTTGTGGACATTAATGGCAAAGATCTCAACTTTTTATTTGCGGCAGAATTTGATCATAATAGCTCAGCACCAATAGCCCCCTAGTCTTCCCCTACAAAGCCTTCTGATATACCGGCACATTTGGTGCTGATTGTAAAGCACCGTGGCATAATCTGGCCTGACTCTTCTGCTAGTCCTTTCTAGTAATTGTTGACTTTTCTTTGCTGTCAGTATTAAGGTGGTTTCTTGGAATACAAGGGGATTAAAGGACCCGTCGAAGTGTTTAGGCCGCAAGAATTTTGTGAAAAAACTCGAGGTGGTCTTTATTCAAGAATCCAAGATGGAGGTTTTGGACACTGCTTTCGTAAAATCTTTATGGAGTTCCAAGGAAATAGGGTGGGATTTTGTAGCATCAACCAACCTCTCTGGTGAACTTATGACATTGTGGGACATGAGTAAGATAATCTCAAACAATTAAAGGAACGTCCTCTTTTGTCGGTTAGATACTCCACAACTTGCAAAAAGACATGTTGGATCACTAATGCTTCTGGGCCTCGTTACTATAGAAAAAGAAGGTTAATATGGCCAGAGCTCCTCTCACTCTTGGATTATTGTTCGGATGCTTGGTGTATCGGGGGGATTTAATGTCATTTGTTGGGCTTTTGAGAGATTTTCTGTAGGAAAAGTTACACGGGGAATGGGGCATTCAATAATTTCATCGATACAACAAATCTCAGGGAAATCCCTCTCCAAAACAGAAGATTTACATGGTCTAGAGAAGGAAATCAGGTTGCTAGATCCCTGCTGGATTGTTTTTTCATCTACAGGGAATGGGACGATGCTTTTGATAACACAAGAGTCACCAGACATGCACGTACCTTTTCTGATTATTTCCCTTTGGTGTTGGAGGTAGGTGCGGTGAGTTGGGGCCTTCACCTTTCAGATTCAGCAATAGTTTTCTGCTCAATAAAGAATGCAATGATGTAATCGACAAAGCCTTGAGCAGCTCCAACAGTAATGGTTGGGATGGTTTTGCTCTCCACGAACAATTGCAAAAAGTGAAGCAGCAGTGAAAGCTGGGCAATCCGCTTTCCAAACACCTCTCAAACAAAAAGAGGAATCTTTGTTGAAAAGTTTGGCCTCTTGTATGCTATTGTAGAAATTAGTGGTTTTAATTCAGAAGAAATTGAATACAAAAACTTTTTGCAAGCCAAGCTATTAAGCATATACAGGATTGAAGGAAGGAATAATATACAGAATAGTAAGCTACATTGGATGAAAGTGGGGGGCGAGAACTCAGGCTTCTTTCATCGGTTTTTGAGTACGCAGAAAAGGAGGAATGTTATCACTGAACTAGTGGATGATTTTGGGGCAGCAACTAGATCATTCCACGAAATAGAAGGGCTGATTTTGAGTTTTGATGAAAATCTCTATAAAGAATGCCAGGTGTAAGGTTTTTTCTTCTAAATGTGGACTGGCCTTGGATCGCATCAAATTAGAACATTCTTCTCATAGGGTGCTTTGCAGATGCAGAAATTCTCAGGGTAGTCAAAGCTCTTGGAAAAAACAAAGCCCCGGGCCCAGATGGATTTACAACCAAGTTTCTTATCAAACACTGGGTCCATTTCAAGGGTAATTATAGATATTTTGGAGAAATTCTTCATAAATGGAAAACTCAAATCTTGCGTTCAAGAAAATTTCATTTGCTTGATTAAGAAAAAAGAAGATGCTGTGCTTGTAAAAGACTTCAAACCAATAAGTCTTACCTCTCTATCTTATAAGGTGGTGGCAAAAGGGTTGGCGGAATGGTTAAAACTGGTTATAGATTCAATAATAAGACCTTTCAGAGTGCCTTTATCGAGGAAGACAGACTTTGAATCCAGTTTTAATAGCCAATGATGTTGTAGAGGATTATCGTGCCAAAAAAAAGAAAGGGTGGATTTTGAAAATTGATCTCGAAAAAGCCTTTGATAGAGTGGATTGAGGCTTCTTAGAGAGAATACTGTACAACAAGAACTTTGACCCAAAATGGACATCCTGGATCTTAGGATGCTTGAAGAACACCAAGTTATTTTTTTTATAAACGACAAACCACGTGGAAGAATAACAACATCAAGAGGTATCAGACAAAGGCACCCCTTGTCTCCATTCCTGTTTTTGTTAGTTGGAGATGTGTTGGGAGATTTTGTTTTAAAGCTCTATGAAAATGGGTTATATGAAGGTTTCTTGGTGGGAAAAGAAAAAATCCATGCCCCTTTCCACCAATACGCTGATGACACTCCTCTTTTGCAAACATGGTGAAGGTGATGTAATTCAAAGTTTAGGATTAAATTCTCAAAATGAATTCTCTGCCTTTTTTCAGGCTAGGAGATTGTTATATATTGATATCTCAAGGTTAGTTACAAGTTAGTTACAAGGTTGTTTTGGTTAGTTAGTTACAGCTGTTCTTTTTGTAATTTAGAATTCAGAAACGTATATGTCTTATTCTCATTGAGTCAAAGCAATGTTACATATTTATATAGAGAATAAACTAAACCCTAGAGACTAAGTAAAATTACAATAAAGGACATATGTATATATATATATCATAACACTCCCCTCAAGCTGGAGCAAATATGTCGATCATGCCCAGCTTGTTGCACAGATAGCTTATCCTTGTTCCATTTAAAGCTTTAGTTAGAATATCTCCCAATTGTTCTCCGGTCTTCACATATCCTGTGGACACCAACCCATCTTGGATTTTCTCACGAATGAAGTGACAATCCACCTCAATATGTTTAGTTCTTTCATGAAATACTGGATTAGATGCAATATGAAGTGCAGCTTGATTATCACACCATAATTTAGCTGGCACGGTAATACTGAAGCCTATCTCAGATAATAGTTGGTGAATCCATACTATTTCACACACAGATTGTGCCATAGCTCTATATTCTGACTCAGCACTCGAACGAGAAACAACATTTTGTTTCTTACTCTTCCATGAAACTAAGTTTCCACCTACAAAAACACAATATCCAGAAGTCGATCTCCTATCCTCACGAGACCCCGCCCAATCAGCATCAGAAAAACATTCAACTCTCGTATGTCCATGATCTTTGTATAGGATCCCACGTCCAGGAGCAGCTTTTAGATAACACAAAATCTGCTCTACTGCAGCCCAATGATCCACTGTAGGGGAAGACATGAATTGACTTACAACACTTACAGAATATGCAATGTCTGGTCGAGTCACTGTTAAGTAGTTCAACTTCCCAACTAATCTCCTATATCTCTCAGGATCTTTACATAATTCTCCTTCTTTAACAAGTTGCTGATTTGGCATCATTGGAGTGCCACTTGGTTTGGCGCCTAATTTTCCTGTTTCAGACAACAAATCAAGTACATATTTTCGTTGAGACAAATAAATACCTTTCTTGCTTCTCATCACTTCAATGCCCAAAAAATATTTCAATTGGCCCAAATCTTTTGTATAAAACTGACCCTGAAGGAAAGTTTTGAGAGACGAAATACCCAATGCATCATTTCCAGTAATAACAATATCATCAACATATACAACTAGTAGAACTATACCCTTCTCAGATCGGCGATAGAAAACTGAATGATCAGATGTACTCTTCTTCATACCAAAGCATACAAGGGCTTGACTAAACTTACCAAACCACGCACGAGGACTCTGTTTCAAACCATACAGAGATTTTCGAAGGCGACATACTTTATCACTCTCCCCCTGAGCAACAAACCCTGGTGGTTGTTCCATATAAACTTCCTCTTGAAGATCACCGTGAAGAAAAGCATTCTTAATGTCAAGTTGATGCAACGACCATTTATTGGTAGCAGCCATGGAAAGAAATAGGCGAATGGAAGTTAACTTGGCAACCGGAGAGAATGTATCTGAATAATCAGTGCCATAGATTTGAGCATAACCTTTGGCAACAAGGCGAGCCTTTAAACGAGCCACTGTTCCATCAGGATTCATCTTGACAGCAAACACCCATTTACAACCAATGGCCTTCTTTCCTGCAGGACGAGATACCAAATCCCAAGTACCATTATCATCTAAAGCAGTCATCTCCTCAATCATTGCATTTTGCCAGCCAGGATGAGACAAAGCTTCATGAACAGAGTTAGGAATAGATGTGGACTCAAGAGACGTAATAAACGCATATGTGGAGGGAGATAACTGGTGATAGGAAATAAAGGAAGAAACGGGGTAAGTACACTTGCGTTTACCTTTGCGAAGAGCAATGGGAAGATCATCACTTGGCGCTGGATCACATGATGAAGGAAGCATTGATGGAGGACATGAGTCTGAAGGTTGTGGTGGAGGTCGTCGGGAGTAGACTTGAGAAATCAACGGGCGGGAAGGAGACACATCAGTAGACAAGGATGGTGTGGGAGAGGTAACCTCATATATAAAAAGATTGTCATCCTCCCCCTGACACAAACTCGATGGTGATGAAGTAAAGGGTGTATCTTCAAAAAAGACAACATCAGGCGAAACCAGATACCTTTTAAGGGTAGGACAATAACAACGATAACCCTTTTGAACACGTGAATAACCCAAGAAGATACACTTCAAGGATTTGGGATCTAACTTAGTATGATGAGGACGAACGTCACGAACAAAACAGACACAACCAAATATCTTAGGAGCAATAGGAAACAAATGCTTGGTAGGAAAAAGAACACGATAGGGAATCTCACCATTAAGAACAGAGGAAGGCATTCTATTAATCAAAAAACAAGCTGTAGAGACAGCATCAACCCAAAAGATTTTTGAAACATGCATTTGAAACGATAAAGCACGGGCAGTTTCAAGTAAATGCCTATTTTTCCGCTCTGCAACACCATTTTGAGATGGAGTGTCAGCACAGGAAGATTGATGAATAATGCCATTTTCACACAAGTAAGAGCCAAGAGAATGAGAAAAATATTCACCCGCATTATCAGTACGCAAAGTTTTGATAGAGACATTAAATTGGTTTTTTATTTCAGTATGAAAGGCACAAAAATGAGATAATAACTCAGAACGATTTTTCATTAAATATAACCAAGTTAGACGAGAATGATCGTCAACAAAAGTAACAAAATAACGAAAGCCTGTTTGAGATACAACTGGACACGGACCCCAAATATCAGAATGAACTAACTCAAATGGAGCAATTGCTCGTTTATCGACTCGAGGACTCGAACTAAGACGATGAAATTTCGCAAATTGACACGAATCACAATTTAAAGAGGACAAAGACCTAAATTCTGGATAAAGTTTCTTCAACACAAACAAAGATGGATGACCTAAACGACAATGGACTTCAAAAGGAGAGGGAACGACAGGACACGCCACAGCTTGCGATACTTGATGATCAAAGAGATAAAGGCCTCCTGACTCATATCCTCTACCAATAATCTTCTTCGTCACACGATCCTGAAACAAGCAATAACCAGAAAAGAACATGACAACACAATTTAGGTCATGAGTAAGTTGACTAGTAGAAATTAAATTAAAGGATAAGTTAGGCAAATGTAACACAGAAGAGAGAGAAAAGGATGGGGTAAGGTGAATAGTGCCAGAGCCAAGAACAGAAGATGTGGAGCCATCGGCCAATGTAACAGATGGGAAAGGGGCAGGGGACAACGGTCTAGAAAATAGGTGAGAATTACCTGTCATATGAGCTGTGGCACCAGAGTCTATGACCCATTTGGTAGATGATGTAAGAAGACACTTTATATTACCTGGGGCAACAGTGGATGCAATCGGAGTAGAGGAAGATGACGCTTGTAATGACTCTTGGTAATTCTGAAACTTAGCAAACTCATCTGCAGAAATAGTAACTGACGCCTCTGGTATATCGCATGTGGAGGCTATCTGAGCATGTTGAGATCGTTGACTATTCTTATATAGCAATTTCCGACAATCACGTTTCATATGGCCTGGCTTACGACAGTAGTTACAAACAATCTCTACAGACTCTGGTTTTCGATGATCAGTACTATTCCTCTGAGGTGCCCGAGGGTTATTGTTCTTGCTAAAGAGAGCACTACTGGGTTGAGGAATAGACACACTAGTCGGAGAGCTTTCAATGCGAAGGACTCGAGTGAAGGCATCATCTAATGATGGAATCTTGGAGTCAGAGAGAATCTGTGTCTTTGCCATTCCAAATTCAGGTAAGAGTCCATTCAGAAAAATCATAACAGCCATCTTCTCTCGTTGAACTTGTTGAACTTTAACATCAGGACTAAAAGGTAACAACAAGCCAAGCTCGGCAATGATCTTCTTAAGCCGCATAAAGTAGCTGGTGACAGACTCAGCTTTCTGTTCCGCACGAAAAAATTGCATACAAACTTCAAACATTCTATGCACTTGCTCTTTACCTGAGTATAGAAAATCCAAAAATTCCAAAAGTTCTTTAACAGACTCACAGTGATCAACCAATCCAATTATCTCACTCTCAATTGAATTCTTGATCTGAAGATATAAACGGGCATCATCACGAAGCCAATCCTTCTTCTGCTTTGCATCTTTTGGGGGATCTTCAGTCATATGATCATCCATATCAGTACTTCTCAAATAAAATAAAATTGTCCGACGCCAATCGTAATAATTGGATCCATTTAACTTATGTTCTGTGATCTTAGAGGCCAAGGGAATAACGTTGGAGACTACCAAATTTTTTATGTCGGCCATATTGAAGTCACACGTTGATTGTAGTCCACTCGAACAAAGAGAAAATCAATCCAAACAGCTGCAAAATTGGAAAAAGACACAAAACCAATCGTGTAACCTTCGGTTTTCGTCAAACCCGAATGTTATTTGATAGACCCAATGGTACAGACTGGCAGGAAACAATGGTTCGAGACAAGCCCAGAAGACAGAAGACAAATCGGACTTCTCACGCGCTCTCACGCGCCGGCGCGTGGGTGAAGGTGACGATGATTCCGGCGGCGCGTGAAGGTCACGCGCGGTGTTTTCCGGCGATCGGCGAAGACAGACTTGGGCGGACGGAGGTGGTGCTTCTTATGGTATGGGCGGTGTCGACAAATGGTCACCGGAAGGTAACCCAAACTCCAAACCTAATGGAGGTTGACAAATGGTCACCGGAAGGTAACCCAAACTCCAAACCTAATGGAGGTTGACAAATGGTCACCGGAAGGTAACCCAAACTCCAAACCTAATGGAGGGCTCTGATACCATGTAATTTAGAATTCAGAAACGTATATGTCTTATTCTCATTGAGTCAAAGCAATGTTACATATTTATATAGAGAATAAACTAAACCCTAGAGACTAAGTAAAATTACAATAAAGGACATATGTATATATATATATCATAACACTTTTAACTAGTTAGGGATTTTAACTAACTAACTAACTAACTATAGTTTACATCATTCCACCCCTCTAAGGATGGACTCGTCCCAGAGTTCATCAGTCAGCAAGCCTGAAATGATCTGGTGCATGGTATGGCTTTAGGTCAGCAACATTGAAGACTGGGTGTATGTGGATGTCTTGTGGTAGATTGATCTTGAAGGCATTATCTCCGTATTTCTCTAATATAGGGAATGGTCCAATTTGTCTGTCTTTCAGCTTGTTGTAGGTGCCAGTAGGAAATCTGCTCTTTTTGAGGTGTACCATCACTAGGTCTCCTTTGTTGAAGTGGGCTTGTCTTCTTTTTTTATTTGTTGCTTTTTTGTAGGAGTCTGTTGTCTGTATAAGGTGATCATGGACTTTCTTGTGTAGTTTTTTGATGTTTTCTGCCATGCATTCTGCTTCGTTGTTGAGATCCACGGTTGTAAGGAGTGTAGTGAGATCAAAGGTTAACCGTGGTAGTTTGGTGTAAACTACTTCGAAGGGGGATTTTCCTGTTGATCTGTTCTTCATATTATTGAAGGCGAATTCAGCTTGAGCCAATGCTAGATCCCATTGTTTTGGTTTTGACCCACTAAGGCAGCGTAGTAGATTACCTATGAAGTTGGAGCATTTGTACCAGATATCCTTAAAGTCAATATCTTCTTCGTATAGGTCGGGTAAATGCTTGAATGCTATGATTTCCGAAGACAGTAGTGTGAGTAGGGAGCCTTTTCTGCTTAAAGCATCGGCCACCTTGTTCTCTTTGCCTGATTGGTGTTTGATCACAAAGTCAAACCTTTGGAGGAAAGATATCCAGCGTGCGTGCATCCTGCTGATATTTTTTTGAGCTTGAAGGTATTTAATGAGAAATGATCCGTTAGGAGTACGAATTCTTTAGAGAATAGGTAGTGTTCCCATTGTTTTTGTGCTCGAACAAGGGCATACAGCTCTTGTTCGTATGTGCTCCAGGACTGTCTTGAGCGGCTGAGTTTTTCACTGAAGTATTCGATAGGATGTCCTCGCTGAGCTAGGACAGCTCCAATCCCTGTGCAGCATGCGTCAACTGCTACTTCAAAAGGTGAAGAGAAGTCTGGTAATTTAAGGATAGGGCTGGATGTTAATTTCTTTTTGATATCTTCAAAGCTCTCTTGTTGTAATGGGGTCCATTTGAAGTTTCATTTCTTTAGACAATCAGTTAGGGGTGCGGCTAAAGAGCTGAAGTTCCTGATGAATTTCCTGTAAAACGAAGCCAGGCCAAGGAAGGCTTCTATTTCTTTAATGGAGGCAGGAGTCGGCCATGTGTGGATGGCTTCGATTTTCTTTGGTTCCATGCTTATGCTTCCTTGTTTGATTATAAAGCCGAGGAATGTAATTTCTTTTTTCATAAACATGCTTTTCTTAGTATTTATGTAGAGTTCTGCCTCTGTTAAAACTTGGAACAGTTTCCTTAGGTGTAGTAAATGCTCATCATTGCTTGTGCTGTAAACAAGTATGTCATTGAAGTAAACTACTATGAATTTGTTGAGAAATGGGTGAAGTACCTGGTTCATCAATCTCATGAAAGTGCTGGGTGCATTAGAAAGGCCGAATGGCATGACCATCCATTCAAATAAGCCTTCATTTGTCTTGACAGCTGTCTTCCATTCATCGCTAGGTCTTATACGTATTTGGTGATCGCCACTTTTTAAATCAATCTTCGAAAAAATACTGGCTTTACCGAGTTGATCAAGCAGGTCACTAATCCTTGGAATGGGAAATCTATACTTTACCGTAAGACGGTTGATGGCTCTGCTGTCAACGCACATTCTCCAACTTCCATCTTTCTTTGGCGTGAGAAGTGCTGGTACTACACAAGGGCTGAGGCTCGGTTTGATGTGCCCTTTCCTTAGTAATTCCTCAATATGATCATGAAGTATTTTGTACTCCTGGGGGCTCATCCTATAGTGAGCCAAATTTCATAGTGATGCTCCCGGGATCAAGTCTATGTGGTGCTGTATATCTCGAAGAGGTGGGAGTCCCTTTGGTTCTTCCTTTATATGTGGGAACTCATGAAGGAGCTGCTGTAATTTGGGTTCTATGTCTTCGACCTGTTTTTCCTTGGTTTTTCAATAACAACCAGTCCTAGGATGTCCTGTTCCTTTTCTTTAAGCATCTTTTTCCCACTAACAGTGATGAATAGCTGTTTCTCACCTCTTAATCCTTCTTTGTTCTTTCTTGTTATTGGGAGTAAAACTACCTTTATTCCCATCCATTGGAATTCATATGTATTTTCTCGTCCTTTGTGTAATGATTGAGTATCATACTGCCAAGGTCTTCCTAGTAGGAGATGGCATACATCCATCTCAATGACATCACAAACAATTTGGTCTTTGTAGGCGTTTCCAATGGAGAGAGGGACTGTACAGATTTCGCTGACCGTGGCTTCTCCTCCTTTTCTTACCCAACCTATCTTGTAAGGGGTTGGATGTGCTTCAGCTTTTAGATTCAAGACTGTTACTAGTTTCTTTGCTACGAAGTTTTCACTGCTGCCACTGTCTATGATTACATCACATACCCTTCCGTTTATGGTGCATCTTGTCTTGAAAAGACAGTGGCGTTGCAGGTTCTTTTCTTCTTTGGGCGTGATTAATACTCGTTGGATAACACAAGAGACCCTTTCCCCATCATCTGCTTCAATCAGTTCAGTTTCTTCTTCTGCTTCTATACTGTCTTCACTCGTCTGTCCTCCTTCTTCGACTATTGCTATGGTTTTTCTTTGCGGGCAGTTGTTGGAGAGGTGGCCAATTTGGCCACATCGGAAGCATTTTCCTAATGAAGGGCAGGAGTAGCTGTTCTGACCACTGGTTTTGAACGTTTGTGCTTTCTTTCTTTCAACGGCTACTTCTTGATTATCAACTTCCTTCCCTTTTCCTTTTGTTGAGGTTGAAGGTTGGTCGTTTGTTTTGCTTTTTTATTGAAGTTGTTTCCCATGCTAGTCTTCTATTTAGGTTCTTGGATCGAATCGCAATCACCTCTTCCACTGTTTCTGCAAAGGATATTGCTTCAGACAGGAAACGGAATGGTTGTAGTTTGACCTTTTCCTTGATGTCGAATCGGAGACCTCCCACAAATTTTGCAACCTGATGTTGTTCATTTTCGCTTAGGTTTGTTTTTGCACTCAAGCGGTGGAATTCTTCAATGTAATCAGCTACTGATCGAACACCTTGGCGGCAGTTTTGGTATTGATTGTACAATGTTTGTTCATAGTTTGGGGGTAGGAATCTTGCTTTCACCAACTTTTTCATCTTTTCCCACGAGCGAATCGGCTGTTTCCCACATCTTTGTCTGTTAATTTCTAACTGATCCCACCAAGCTGATGCACCGGCCCTTAATTTTAAGGCTACTAGGTGGACCTTCTTGCATTCAGGTGTATCCATGTAGTTGAAGAAATTCTCAGTGCTCTTTATCCAGTCTAAGAACGCTTCTATATTTCGTTTGCCATCATACATGGGAAGGTCAATCTTCATCTTATAATCGTGGTACTCTCCTCTTTTGACTTCGTTTCTTCGGTTATTTCTTTCTGCTCGTAAGTCATCATTGAGGTTCCACATGTTTCCTTGTTCATCCCCGCTTGAAGAATCATCTTCTTGGATTTCTTGCCATGCTTCTTGATCTTCTTGAAAGTCTTCGTCAAACTGTTGTGGTATGGCGTAACCGGGTCTCCTTCTTTGAAGACCTCGTGGATTGTTCATGTTTCTGAAGTATCCCCTTGCTCGCCGGCCTCTTGCTTGACCAAAACGATGGTCGTTTTGGATGTTAATTTCATTCCGTGGTGGTGGCTGTGGGAATTCTTCCCTTCGGCTTAACAGTTCGACACTTTTAATCAATCTATCAAATTTGTTGTGGAGATCTCCCAAGGATTCCTCAACAGCCAGCAAGCGAACTGTTGTTGTCCTTGGAGAGAGGGCGGTGATTTCCTCCGCTGCTTCTTGCGCACAGTTTTCCCCCGCGGCAGGGTTGTTACCTCTCCGGTCAGCCATCCGTCCAAGAATCGGGGCTGCTCTGATACCACTTTGATGTAATTCAAAGTTTAGAATTAAATTCTCAAAATGAATTCTCTGCCTTTTTTCAGGCTAGGAGATTGTTATATATTGATATCTCAAGGTTAGTTACAAGTTAGTTATAAGGTTGTTTTGGTTAGTTAGTTACAAGACTGTTTTGGTTAGTTAGTTACAGTTGTTCTTTTAACTAGTTAGGGATTTTAACTAACTAACTAACTATAGTTTACATCAGAAGGTATGTTGGTGAAGCTAAAGGACACCTTAGAGTTGATTGAATGGTGCTCGGGGCAGAAAATCAATTGGGAGAAATCAGCTCTTAGTGGTGTAAATTTGAGTGAGGAGGAGCTAAACTACATGGTCGGAATACTAGGATGCCACGCTGAGAAACGTCCTTTTATGTACCTTGGTTTGCCTTTGGGTGGATTTATGAGGAAAGAAATCTTCTTGGCAACCGGTGATTGATTGTATTCACAAGAAATTGGATAGATGGAAGAGATTCAAGCTTTCAAGAGGGAGAAGGTAAACGCTATGCAAATCAGTCCCGACAAACCTTACTACATGTCTCTTTTTGCAATGTCGAGTAAGGTAGTGTCCTCCCTGGAAAGGCTTTTGAGGAATTGATTTTGGGAAGGCCACTCAGGCAGCTGAATTAACCATTTGGTTAAATGGGGAAGAGTTACCCTCGAACTGGGAGGGCTAAGTAATAAAAATACGACCCTGTTAGCTAAATGGGGTTGGAGATTTATGGAGGAGGAAGAGTCTCTTTAGTGCCAAGTAGTCAGAAGCATTTTAGTCAGAAGCATTTAAGGCAAAGAACACTACAATTGGCATACTTATGGAAAATCCGGGAATAGCTTAAAAAGTCCTTGGATAGGCATCTCCATGGTATGGAGAAAGTTGGAAGCATTAACTTCTTTCAAACTTGGAAATGGAAATGGAATTGCCTTTTGGTCTGACGTGTGGGTTGAATAACCCCTTTTAGAACTCACTTTCCAATGCTGCTTTTTTTGAAAAGGAGATAATCTCTTTATTAATATTAATATAATAATAATGAGACAAAAGCTTATAGTACAAGATAATTATACAATGAGCATGTAACCATAGATCGGGGGTGCACTTGGGCATTTGACACCCCATACATCATATAAAACCAAGCTAAAACCCAAAACAACAGAGTGAAGCCCAAAGGTAAAACAAACACAAAAGAAGTATAGAGTAATACAAATACAAATACAAGACTAAAACAGACTAAATATTCTTCTACATAAAAGGCGACCAAAAACTCACACCGAGACAAACTCGAGATCATTGGAGAAAGAACACCACGAGGAGGCTGAAAAGTGGTGACTCCAGTGGGGACTTTTGCTAAGAAGCTTGCATTGAAAATATCTCTCGAATCTTCCCAAACACAATTCTGACAATAATACAAAACAATTGAGAAGAAGCAAACAGGAACTGTAAGGAGTCACTAGCGGCAGAACATAAGTGCAGATTGAAGACAACTGCCACTATCTTTGATCAATTATAACCCTTTCTTTCTGGCGTTACTACAGCCCCAAAGGGGATCTGAATTCACTCACTTCTTTAACCTTCAAAATTACTTGATACAGAAGAGCCAAGAGGCTACTTTCTGATAAACAGCTAAACATCTTCTTCTTTCGCAAGTCATACTTACTGCTGGAAATCGCCTTGTCAAACTTAATTTAACCAAAAGATCAAGGCTCCACAATGAACTTCGATAAAGAAATAAGTTTCAGACAAATACACCGTTCTTTATGATCATACAGACCATATTCAAATGTGATTCAAAAATCTTTTTACAAATGGTTCATAAGCAACATAGGAGCAAAGGATCTTCGCAAGTAATTGAGGAATTTAAAATAAAACTTAACTTTTTGGTTCTCGTAGCAAAACCAAAACTGGGGAGAACTTCTTTAACAACTACCTTTTTTTTTTTTTTTTTTTATAAAACTCCTAGCTCTCTTTAATTCCAGAAGGACTTTCAATGCACTATCACATCCAAGACTAATTACAATGCTGGAGATAAAGTTTAAAGACTCAATTCAAAGATCTACCACAAGCTTCGATGAAGTCATGCAAGTGCTTTGGGATTTCTTCGCTGAATTTCTGGGGAGAGGGTTGTTCTTTTTCTAAACCTTCCTCCACAAACAAACCATGGACATCGCTGATTATTTTCTCCAAAATCTCAGAATCTTCATCCTCTTCCTCTACATGAAACACTTCTAATTTCTCACTACTTACACTTGGAACTGATTCAACATCTGATTCAAGAGCTTCTTGAGCATCAAAACTGCCAGCTTCTTTTGGATTAGCAATCCCATATTGATGTAAACTATAGCTAGTTAGTTAGTTAAAATCCCTAACTAATTAAAAGTATAGCTGTAACTAACTAACCCAAAACAGTCTTGTAACTAACTAACCAAAACAACCTTGTAACTAACTTGTAACTAACCTTGAGATATCAATATATAACAATCTCCTAGCCTGAAAAAAGGCAGAGAATTCTTTTGAGAAATTAATCCCAGCTTTGAATTACATCACATATTGCACCTTGCTTGGATTTCGCTCACACTCTTGATGAGAGTTCAATGTACCTCGCCTGGTAATGCAACCAATAGCTTGTATTAGAGAGCTCGAAACTTCCAAAAGATCTGGATTTACTTCATTGAACGAAGACTTGAAAGATTGATGAACCTGGGAATGCTTCTCTTGAGCCTTGGATGAAAAAGACTCAGAATTGAGAAGAGCAGTCCAAACATTGTTGAAGGAAGTCTTTTTCCTTATAAAATGTTTCAAGAAAAACTTTGAGGGGCAAGAGCTTTTTTTAGCTTTATTAAAACGAGCAGACAGGGGAGTAGATCCTTTTTCTTTGATGACTAACCTGTTTGATGAAGAAGCAAGGGTGTCAACTTTTGATGAACCAATAGGAGAGAGACCGTTGGAGATTGGATATAGAGATTCTGACCTGGTGACACTGTTATCAATAGGAGATACAACTGTTTTTTTTTTCTTTTTCTAAAGTTGGGTGATCTCTGCTCTCCTTTTCTTATCTTTTTTGAATTCTATAATATCAAAAATAGGAGACGTTGGAGGTTGCTCGGGACCCACTAAATTAATATCACAGCTATCTTCTGCACCTTTTTCTCTCTTCTTTAATAGCATCTGTTCATTTTCTGGCTGTTTCAATGCATTAATATCGTTGGCCTTCGTGGTGAGTAATGACTTGTTGGCACTCTTGTTCCTAGAAACAACATTATTATTATCTTTAATGCTGCAAATATGTGACTGCTGGATTCCTTCGAGTGACTTTTCAAATGGAATACAATTAAAAGATGTCTCCTTTGGCGGGAAAACTAAGTCTCTCCTGAATGGTGATTCTAATTTTGAACATCTTTTGAAATTCTCTGACTTTCGTTTGTTTTCTGCCATCTGATTACTAACGAAACTGCCAATAGCCGGAGGTTGAAGAGTAGACTTCCCAGAATTTGATGTTGCTTTACATTTCCGGTGAGTTGATGTCGACCTTTGATGAAGATGATTGAACGGACTTTCACAACTTATAAGGGTTCCTTTGCGTGCTTGGGATGAAGTTTGCAGGAAGAAAAAAATTCAAACTTGTAGCTAAATGAAACTTCCTCAAAACCTTCATCCTTCATAACTTGATTTATTTTGACAATATCTACTGGATTTGTAAAATCATGAGTAGATAAATTACCTTGAACTTTGCTGGGTGGGTTAAAAACAGAAATATCCCCAAAATTAAAAAAAAATGTTTCTTCTTTCATCAGAAATCTCAATAGTTGCTGGAATGAAACCACACTTATTCTCCTTCACTTGGATCTTGGCTTTTGAGACATTAAGGAAGTTGATAGTTTCAGCTGCAATATTGTCTAATCCTCCAAAATAATCAAGAGGTAAATTTTTTATTGTAATCCACCGTCCATAGCCTATCGAATATATTGGTCTTCCATGGATGAGATTATTCCACTTCTCAAACTTTAAATAAAAGGCACCAAAATATTGCCATTTGCCTGGACTGTCAATGAACTCCTTCAAAGGACCACGTTCCGATTCAATCAAAGCATTGTCTGCAAATAAAGGGTTGAGGATAACTTTTGAATCGAAAAAGAGTTCTAATGCTTCATTAATTTTTACCCAACTATCAAATTTGAAAAGTTTTGAAACAACCCAAAGGTTATCAAAATCTGCTTTGAAGACTTCCGAATTCTTAATCACTCAATATTTGCTTGAACTCTGTGATGCAGTATTGGAGAAGGAGATCTTGGATGTCTCATTTGATTCCGCTTTCTCCGTATAGCTTCCTTTCCTACTTTCAATTGGCCGCTTCATAATGGTGTTGAACTTGGTTTGGGAGGAGAACCTGTTTTTGTATCTGTGGATGTCCTTGAAGTCTTCTAACATTTTTCCAAAGCTTTTCCACCCCTGTTTATCTTCACCAATGGGTATATGAATAAACGATCTCTCTCCTGTACTAGGCCATGCAATGCATCTCAGAATCCACCCACTTTTGGTTATGAATTTGGAAGTTTCAACCCTTCCACTCAATTTTTTCTTTCTTATAGAAATACTCTTCTTCAGATTTCTTTTTCAAATCTTTCACCATTTCAATGAACCATCTAAGTTGAAAGATTGATAAAGTCATAGTAATTTTAGCTTCAACATCTTCAATGTGAAAAGCTTCATCTTCATGCCAGATGCAGAAAAAAAAATTGTCGATTTTGCAGCTTTTTACTTCCATCTTTGTGAGTTAAGAATGGTTGCTAGGGAGAAGCCAAAGTACTCGGCGACGTCTAGCAGTGTTTACCGGAGAGGCTAAACAGCAATGAAGTTGAAGGGAAGGAGGAGGAGGAGGAGAGAGAAAAGAGGAGAGAGGGAGGAGAGAAAGAGAGAGAGAACTTACCTTTTCCCTTTCCAATGCTGTTTAGAGTTTCCTTGATGCCTAATGGATCAGTAGCTGCACTTTGGGATAACTCTATCCTCTCTTGGTCCATAATATTTAGAAGACTCTTTAAAGAAGAGATTTCAGAATTCCAGCAATTGCTTCACCTCCTTTCAAATAGGCAGGTGGCAGATTCTATGGACAGAAGGTTTTGGTCTTTGGATCCATCCGGTCAGTTTTCAGCAAAATCTCTTGTAAACCACCTCGCTATATCTTCTCCAGTGAATAGAGAGACATATAAAGTGAAGCCTTATGGAAGTCCAGTAGTCCTAGACGAGCCTGCATCTTGGCCTGTATTATGGTTTTTGGGGCTCTTAACTGCTATTTGAACGTGCAAAGGAAGCTCCCAAATAGCTGTCTTCTACCCTCTGTTTGTCCTCTCTGCCTCCAAGAAGAAGAAAATCTGTTGCACATATTTTTCTCCTGCCTATTCAACCAAATGCTGGGGGTGCTTTCCTCTCTCTTTTTGCAGCAAGCTGGGTTTTTGAAGGATCTTTCAACTCCAATGTAAGACAGATTATTCTGGGACCACTCTTGAAAAAGGGTCCTCGGCTTCTTTGGACCATTCTGTCCAAATCCTTGAAATTTGGTTCGAACAAAATCAGAGGGTTTTCCATGATAAGTTCATGGGCTGGTCGGATCGAATGGATATTGCAAAAGGGAACACAGCAGCCTGGTGGTCTTTGACAAAGGAGTCTTATGCCTATACCACGTGTTTGAACTGGCAGGCCTTCACATCTTGAGTTTTTGGCTTTTTGTTTTTCCATTTCTACTTTTATTTGTTTTTTTTTCCTAATGGAGTTTCTGTTTTTTCACATATGGATTTATTTATTTATTCATGAATTCCTTTGGGATACTAGTTTTTTGATTGGAAATGGTGAGGATACTAAGGGGATGTTGAGATGTCCGGGTGCGTCCTCTGATCCTAGACCTCTATTTTGTACTCTTAGTATATATCTCTTGTACTTTGAGTTTCGAAATATCAATAAAGAGACTGTCTCCTTTTCAAAAATATAACCATCGGTTACTGTTTATTACGAATATCTATTATTTTTTTTGTCCTCCATTCATTCTTTCATCTATCTTGTTAAAAGTTGGTCATTAAAGAAAAAATAGTTACTATAAATGAAGCTTTTAATCAGTATTCATGTTCCTCTACTCTTTTTTCCAGTTGAGTCCATGTGATTTACTGAACTCTAGGGATAAATTTCGTCAAGCACCCCCACCAGTCCATCCACACATTAAGTATCATGACGTAGAGGGTTTCTTTGGAGTACTCATTACACTATACCATATACGTAAGTTACTTTCAAGCCATGGAATAAGGCCAGCGTCTGAGATGCTAGAAGAGAAGCTACAACAAGGGTATATTCTTTTTAGATTGTATATGATGAGTTTTGTCAACTGGAAATAAGTGGTTACAGCTTTGTTTATGCACCCTCTTTGCATGATCATGTTATTAAGAATGATACAGTTTCTTCTATCTTAAACACGTGTTTCCAAAATTGTTAAAAAACGAGGACTGCTCTTATTTTCATTGTGAAAGTTGTGTTTTTTTTCCTTTCAAAATCTTCAGTTCACATATTTACCAAAACAATATAAAGCTTCCAAATTGTTTTATATGATTCATAATGACATTTGAGGTCTTAAAATTTTAACTCATACTGGGAAAAACTGGTTTGTTATTTTTATTTTTCCTGAACAAGCAACAAGCCTCTTCATTAAGATAATAAAATGAGACTAATGCTCAAAGTACAATCGGTACCAAGTAAGGAATATTATTACTTTTATTGATGATCGCCCACGCCTATCTTGGGTCTATTTAATGACAAGTAAATTTGAGGTGAAAGATCTTTTTTTAAAAAATTATGATATGGTTGAAACTCAATTTTTTTTATAAGTGGAAGCAATACTTTTTTATTAAATTAATGAAATGGGTCAAGTATAGAATGTATGATGTGTCTTGAAGAAGGCTTAGAAAACAGAGCTAAGTATGGAAGTTTTTATTTCTTTTATTTATTTTTTGAAAAAATTGTTAACAGCCCAAACACATTTACACCAAGAACAAAAGGTGACTGACCACCTTTACAGCCGGTAAAGAAAACTAAACTTATTAAAATAACCTGCTGGACTCATTATAAACCATTCTGTCCTTCATCTCGGTCGAACATGCAACGAGATTGCCCCGGGATTACACTTTTGTCTTCAATCTTGCCCGAGATCTACATGACTGCCCGAGATTCATCTCTAAAACCCTTATGTTTTTCATCTGTCTGCTACAGCCCTAAGATCAACCTTCTGTTTTCAAAACGCTTCTTCAAAATCCCCCACAAACTTATAACTCAAAAATTCTTATTTACTACAATGACTCTTCTATAAGGCACTGATCGCACAATTATAGATATTGGTCCATTGACCACCAAGGCCGTTACACAGTTAAGTGCTTCTTGGTTCACTTATATACAACTTCCTTGATGGATAAAGGCATTTTTAAAGCCCTTTGGAAATCAAGCAGCTCGGAAGAATCAATATTTTCGATCTTCTTCAAGTCGGACTTCATAGCACACTTCCATTAAGGAGGGAAGTGGTCTCTGTCCAAGTATGCGATTATAGACAATGTCAAACTTGAAATTAAGTCCTTTAAGGAAATCATAAATACGGTCAGCTTCTTCGAGTCTAGCATACTGTATACTATCATTCGGAGTATCCCATACTGTTTCCCTGCACAAATCCATCTCTTGCCAAGGAAGAGAGAGCTTATTGAAGTAGGAGGTAACATCTAGGGTTCCTTGCTTGCAATCATGGACTTGTTTCCTTAGCATATACAGCCGTGAAGCATTTTGACACTTCGAATAAAGTTTTTGAGTTGTGTCCCATAGATCTTTTGCAGTGGCTGCATAAAGTAGAGCCTTGTCTATATGTAGTTCCATACTATTAATCAACATCGACTGAATGAATGAATCCTCCCCTTTCCAGAAACGATCCAAGGCATCTCCTAGTGGAGGACGAACAGTCTCCCCTGTCAAAAAACCAAATTGATGGCGACCCTCGAGGAACATCTTGATCAATAGGGATCGAAGTTATCGGGTTCTTTAAATACACCGGTAAATCGGTTGATTTGGATTGCACCGAGGATTCACCAACTACAAATCCATATTGATTATACCCTCGATAGATCCCGAAACCGTGAATATGTGAGTGCTATAAAGCATAAAAAGGTAGTGACACATGATTAGATGGTAGTCCATTAACCGAGGGCAGTGGTGGCTCGTGGAGGTGCGGCTAGTTGGAAGGGTATTGTGGTTGGACTTGGGATGACAAATGGGAGAAAACAAGCTGGTTCGTGAAGGTGTTCGACGGCAGCGCGTGGGGAGACGTGCCTGGTAGCAGCGGCGCGTGAGCAACTGGATGAGGTGCTTACAGGCTGTTATTGGTGCTAAGCTGCATGGACAGTTTTGAGGGTGGCTCTATTGTGACCACCGACATCTTCTGAATTTGGTGGAGTAGCTTCTCCATGGCAGCGGCGATAAAAATAACGAGACACCAAATTACATGGAAACCCGAGTATCGGGGGAAAAACCACAATTTACTTTTCTTATTAATTTTTCATAATCACAAATGATACAAAAGGGGAAATAAATAGAATTACAGTGGGCGGAGTAGGAAGCACTTGAAAACGGTGGGCGCACCCGAACATCTCAACTAGGCTAACACTCCATAGTGCCCTCATCATATCCGTAGAAATTAGAAAGCCCTTGAAACATAAATAAGAATGTATGAAAATCAAAGGACACAATCCCGAATACACAAAATATCCAATCTGTTAATTAACACAATAAGGGAAATAAGAAAACAATTAACACCAAACCAATAAAATGGTAGCAATTTAATCTTTCAAGAGGAGGAAGACTTACTCATCGCCCATCTGTGCTCTCCAATCTTCCCACCTACTTCATGTCCACTTTCCTCGTGTCAGAAAAAAATATCTAGTTCCACTCAAAGAACCACAAGGAACTTCTTTTGGGAAGGAAATGAGGGCTGCAAATTGAACCATCTTGTGAAATGGGATTTAGTCTTCAAATCCCAAGGAGATGGGGTCTTGGTTTGGACAAGTTGAAAGTTAGAAATATGGCTCTCCTTGACAAGTGGGGGTGGATATTCACATTGAAACAGAATTCTCTTTGGTGTAAGGTTGTTTGTAGTATCCATGGCAGTGACTTATTCCATTGGCGTTCAAGTGGCAAAGAGAACTCAAGTTTAAGAAGCCCATGGATAAGTACTTCTAGGCAGTGGCATAAAGTAGAAGCTTTGGCAGTATTTAAAGTTGGAAAGGGGGACACAACTCTGTTTTGGGTGGACCTGTGGCTGGACAGAATTTGCTTTGAAGACCAGATTTCCGTGTTTGTACAAAATAGCCTTTTTCCTAAAGGTTTGGTTTTTCAATACCGGGACTTCTCCATCTTCTCTTGGTTTCTTAATTTTACAAGATTGTTGAAAGAGGAGGAAATCTCTGACTTTCAACTTCTCTTCGGCTCCTTTCACAGGACAAGAACATCCACTTTAGAGGATAAAAGAAGCTGGTCACTGGAATCCCATGGGTTTTTTTGTTGTAAAGTCAGAGGCTTCTCAGTAGCAGCCGTTGTGGCTATCAAAACACTTAGCTCCTACCTCTCCGATCGATCCACAGCTGGAAAAATGCCTTTGGAAATCTAAAAGTCTGAGGAAAGTGAATATAGCCATATGGATCTGTTTGGGAGTTTAAATTGTGCTTCAATTATGCAAAAGAAACTACCCCTCATTATATTTTGCCACAACATTTGGGTGTAAAAAAAAACTCATTACCTCTTAGTTAGTTGTTGAGACTATTTCTTCCTCTTTAGCACTAGGCTAACCCATGATGGTTGGTCGGCAAAACTATGGTTTGAGAGAAATCAACGGGTCTTTTACAATAAAGTTTCCTCCTTGCTTGACAGATACGAGTTCGCACGGCTGAACGCCTCTTCGTGGTGCTCCCTAAGTAAACAGTTTAAAGACTTTTCAATGCAGGACAACTTACTAAATTTGCAGGCCTTCATCTTTCCTCCTTGATTGATGATTTAGTTTTGGGCCACGATCTTTGATGCTTCTTTCATTTGCAGCTCCTTTGTTTGACTGTCTTTTATTCCCAGTCTTGTTAGAGTTGTTTCTATGTTTCTTATTGGTTTGTATTGGCTGTGTTTAGCCCCCAATTGGACTTTATTTATTTGTTGTTTGGTCCTTTATTTTATTAGAAATGATAAGGATACTAAGGGGATGTCAACCTATTTAAGATGCCTGGGTGCGCCTCTTGATCCTTGTTTGGTTTCGCGATGTTTGCTCATTGTATAATACTATAGTACTGTGAGCTTTTGTCTCATTGGATACCAATAAGTAAGACTGTTTCACTTAAAAAAACACTAAACCCTGGTTAGGCCTGCTGAAATGAAGGCACTCCAATTCAGATTTAACTAAAAAATACTGTACATACAAACTCCTTCGATAGAATGCACCATGAAGAAGCACTTCTACGAGCAACTTCATAACGATCAAGCCAGCCAAGAGATTTGTTTTGAAAAGTCCTTTGGTTTCTTTCAAACCATAATCCACCAATAGAACTTTAACTGCTTTCCATCAATATACCTGAGAGGTCTTATTGAAATAAGGCCCTCTAAGAAGCTGTCGATATGATTCTCTACATTCCTTATCAAACACCCATGCCATGTTAAAATCATAGAACAAATTTTCCCAACATTTGGCTGAATAGGGGGAAAGGAAAAAAGAGATGAGACGGGTCTTCTCCATGCTGAAGACATGATGGACAGATTGAAGGGGAAAGGCAACTAGTTGACAATTTTCGCTGCAATACTGTAGTCACGTTCAATTGACCAAACAATAAAACCCAAATCAGAATATTCACCCTTTTTGGGCTTTTAGTCTTCAATAATGCCATGTGCAGCACATTTTCCGACGGTGATGATGGGGAGAGATGAACCGTAAGAGATTTAACCAAAAATCTTCCACTTTTGGTGTGAATCAAATGAATAAATTCCTTAGTTCGTAATCCCAAAATTACAGAGTTATACTAGTAATTGAAATCCTAAGTGCGTAACAGGCAGACGGTTAGCTACAAAAAACTAACAAATAACCAAAGTACTTAGCTAACAGAACTACTAACTAACTAATATTACAACCAGGAAACATATGCACGGTTGAAACAAGAAGGGGCTACATCACCTACCTAAAACTAAGGTACTTCCTCTTATATTAGAATGACCTAAGAATTAATTTCCTACGAGTTTCCTTGACTACCAAATGTTGTAGGGTTAGGCGGCTTGTCTCGTGAGATTAGCGTGGTACGTGTAAGCTGGTTTGGACACTCACAAATATAAAAAACAATGTGCTTGCATGACACCAGACTAATGCTATTGGCTGTTTATCTATTTAGACGAAGACACTTGGAGTGACAGTATTTGTGCTGTAGTTATTTGAAACATTATATTATAAGTATTTTTTCTTTTTGAAGTTTTTATCCGTCACATTCAACAAAATCCTACTTTTTGCAGGTCTTTTGCAAGATTTATGAGCAAAAATCATCATGTCTGCGAAGTGAGACTCATAATGGAGAAGAGCTTGACCCATGGTGCACCAAGTCCCAAATTGTCCAAAATGATGGAAGTATTGACCAACCATTTTAGTAGGTGCCAACTGCCAATAGTAGTCATGGCTTGCCAACATTATTATTCTTCCACTGTTTTTGCTATAAGTATTGATGCTTGAGATCCTTATAGTTTTGTTTATGAGGTTTATTTATTTCTATTTGATATCTCAAGTATTTGAATATTCCATAGCATAAGAGCATGCTATTATGGGAACATTTTGTCTGGTTGGACCATTTTGAATTTGCTCGTCGAAATGCTTTATCTTGCTGCACCTTTTTTTTTTTTTTTGAAACGGAGACAAACTTCTTTATTAGTAAAGGAAAATGAGACTAATACTCAAAGTACAAGAGAATTATACTAAGAGCAAAAAAAGAAAAAACAACTTTATTCATCTTGTTGCACCTTATCCAAGCCTTTTGAGACTATTCTATCCAAGAGTGTTTTTTTTTTTTTTTTTTTTATAAAGGAAACAACCTCTTTATTAATATATTAATAATGAAACAAAAGCTCATAGTACAAGAGAATTATACAATGAGCATGTAAACCATGGATCAGGAGGTGCACTTTGGCTTCTGAACTAGGTTGATACCCCCATTGCACCTTCATTATATCCCTCCAAGCGAAAAACCAAAACAAAGAAGTAATGTTTAAAATCAAAAGAAAACCAAAAGAAGTACAAAGAAATACAAACAAAAAGACTAAAAAGACTAAACATCCATTTAAACAAAAGGCGACCGATTAGGCTTATATCTTCCAGGTTGATGATTTGCTAAAGGTCCATGGCATCCAAGAAGCTTGGCATTAACACCATCAGGAAGAATTTTGTTTTCTGCCTTGTAAGCTAGATAATTGGCCCGACTGAATTTAGTGAAACCCCACTTCCTGCTGACAATGATCTTCTGGCGACCAGGGAATTTGAACTTTGCACAACGGAGGGCCTCTTGTGCATGTTGGCTGTTACTATCGTTGCACCGAACTGAAAGAAGAACCTGACCGATGACCACTCTTGCACAGGTTCCTTGTGGTTTTCAGCCCTAGCACATGATAGTTTCATTTTCCTTTATTCTTATATCCTGCACTAAGTCAATCTCGAGATCCTTGTAGAGGAAACACCAAGAGGAGACTAAAATTTTGTTGACTCCATCGAGGTCTTACGTTGAGAAGCTTGCTCTGAAAAAATCTCTAGATTCTTCCCAAACACAATTCTGACAACAATGCAAACACGTTGTGAATGAGCAATAAAAAACAGATATTGTGAAGAATCACCAGGGTAGTGCAGATCAAAGGAGACAAACAATGATTATACATCTTCCTTTTTAACAACCCTAAACTCCAAAAGCTGTTTTCCAAATTAGATTATCGATTCGACGTGGACTTTTGTATTTCCATAGTGATTTTTCTAGTTCATCAGGACTTCCGGATCAGCCCTCTGCTTCAAACAGTTTTTTGCACAATCAATCAAAGCTTATTCTTCTTTGTGCTTAGCCTGCTGCCTTTGATTTATGATTTTGCTTTGGACAGATTCTTTTTATCATTTTGTTTGGCTTTGTATTTGTGGCTTTTTGTTTGATCTTGTTTTGTCGCTTTTTGGATGTGATAAGGGCGCTAAGGGGGTGTCAACCTAGTTGAGATTCCCGGATGCGTCAGCCCTATTGCTCTTTGTATAGTCCTCATGTACATTGAGCTTTGTCTCTTTATTTATATTAATAATAGTGAGACTCATATCCTTTTCAAAAAATAGTGAATTAACTCAAAATTTTCCAACAAAATCCAACAGCCACTATCTTTGGTCGATTATATCCTTTACTTTCTTGTGTGACCAAAGCCCCGTAAGATTTTGAAACTCACTCACTTTTTCAACCATTAAGTTTTCTCGAAACAATAGTTCCTAACAAACTATTTTCTGCTATACAACTAAACATCTTCTTCGTCATGTCATACTGCCTGCTGGAATTCTGACGATAGTCCATCTTGTCATACTAAAATTACCTCCAAAGGATCAAGGGTCCAAATGAACTCTGCTAAAGAAATAAGTTCCAACCAAATACACAATCTCTTTAATGATCATACAGTCCATATTCTTTGTGATCCAGAATTCTTTTTACGAACAGTTCACAAGCATCAAAAGTACGAGAGGACTCCACAAGGATTTGAAAAATATGGATCAGAAACGTACTTTTTTTTACTTGTAGCAAAACCAAAATCGGGGTTATCTTTTTATTCTGCTTCCTAACTACCATTGTTTTCGATTAACTCCTAGCTCCCTTGTATTCCACAAAAAGACTTTCAATGCACTACCACATCCAAGACTACTTTAAATGCTGGAGATAAAGTTTATAGAACTCAAAGGAAAGATGTACCACAAGCTTCAATGATGTCATGCAAGTGTTGTGGGATTTCTTCTCTGAATTTCTGGAGAGAAGGTTGTTCTTCTTCTATACCTTCCTCCACAAACAACTCGCAGATATCGCCGATTACGTTCTCCAAAATCTCAAAATCTTCAGCCTCTTCCCTTGCTTTAACCTCTTCTAATTCCTCACTACTTACACTTGCAACTGATTCAACATCCGAGTCTTGCATTTCTTGAGCATCGAGACTGCCAACTTCCTTTGGATTAACATTCCAAGAGATCCGGATTAACATCATTGAACAAAGACCTGAATGATTGTTAACCCTGGGAATGCTTCTCTTGAGCCTTGAATGAACAAGCTCCTAGAGACTCAGAATTGAAAAGAGCAGTCCAAACATGTTGAAGAATGTGTTTTTCCTTATAAAATGCTTCAAGAAAAGCTTTGGAGGGCAGGAATTCTTTTTAGCTTTGTTAGACCGAGCTGACAAGGAAGGAGAGTTTTTCTTCTTTGTTAATTGACTTGTTTGGTAACACAGTAATTGGAGAAGAAGCAAGGGTGTCAACTTTTGATGATCCATGAGGAGAGAGACCATTAGAGATTGGATTTATAAATGCTAACCTGGCTTTGTTGTTATCATAGGAAAAACACAATTGTTTTTTCTTTTAAAGTTGGGTGATCTTTGCTTTCCTTTTTTTGTCTTTCCACATATCATATTTTCAAAAATAGGAGTCATTGACAGGTGCTTGGGACCCACTAAATCAATATCACAGCTGTCTTCTGCACCCTTTTCTCTCTCCTTTAATAGCATCTCTTTGTTTTTTGGCGAAGTAAATGCAACACTAGTCTGAACATTATTATTGACCTTCATGGTGATTAATGTCTTGTTGGCACTCTTATTCATAGAGACAACATTACTGTTATCTTTAATGTTTCAAATATGTGACTGCTGGACTCCTTCAAGTGACTTTTCAAATGGAATAAAATTAAAAGAAGTCTCCTTTGGCAGGAAAACTAAGCTTCTCCTGATTGGTGGTTCTGATTTTGAATGGCTTTTGGATTTCTCTGTCTTCCGTTTGTCTTCTGCCATCTGTTTTCTAACGGAATTGCCACTAGTCAGAGGTTGAAGAGAAGATTTCCCAGAATCCGACATTGCTTTGCAATTTTGGTGAGTTGTTGATGGCCTCGGATGATGATGTTTGAATAGTCTTTCAGACAACTTATAAGGGTTCCTCAAAACCTTCATCCTTCATAACTTGGTTTAATCTGACAATGTCTAAAGGATTAGAGAAATCGTAAGTAAAGAAATCACCTTGTACTTTGTTGGGTGGATTGGATATAGAAATATCCCCAAAAATTTTAAAAATGTTTCAACTTCTTTCATCAGATATCTGAATCGTTGTCAAAACCACACAGATTCTCCTTCACGTGAATCTTGGCTTCTGCACTAATGAAGTCGATGGTTTCAGCTGCAATATTTTCGAAACCTCCAAAATGAGCTCCAATCACTTCAAAAGTTTTATTACACTAATAATCAAGTGGTGGATTTTTTTATTGTAATCCACCCTCCATGGCCTTTCGAATGTAACTGTCTTCCATAGATGAGATTGTTCCACTTTTCAAACTTTAAATGAAAGGCACCAAATTTTTTGTTTTGGTTTCACCTTAAAAGGCCATACCATTGGCGATATTTGTCCTCCCTTATAAACCCGTGATCATCCCTTTATTTAATTGATATGGGACCTTGATTGCATTCCCAACAAAATATATATATATATATATATATATATATATATATATATTAAGAAAATAACCGGTTTGACGTATATGAAAAGTCACCAGTGAGTGTCGATAGTAACCTTGAAGATTTACAACATCATCTATTTGATTGTGACTTTGCAAGGAAATGTAGGTTTAGATTCTTTCGAAACATTAACCTCTCTTGGGCTTTCGGCTTTGGATGCAAGAGTAACTTTCCTAAGATTTTGGTTGGGCCATCTCTTAAGAAAAGGCCTTCTTTGGTGTCGAAGAACGCGGTAAAAAAGCCTTACTGTCTGAATTATTTGTTTGAAAGGAACCGACGAGTTTTTCACAATAAATCATCCCATTGGTTAGATTGTTTTGAGATTGCTGGATTACACACATCTTCGTGGTACACACTATCAAAGGTTTTTGAAGACTACTTAATTCAGGAGCTTAATCTGAATAGGCAAGCGTTCATTCTCTGCCTAAATAGTAGCAGATTTTACATATTTCTGTCTTATTTTCAGTTTTGGAGTCATTTTGTACTTCATCACCAATGGACTCTTCTTCATGGTCTTAGTCTTATTGCCCAAAGGATTGTACTTTTGTATTTTTGGCCTTACATGTATCACTATCACAGTATCATTTGCTGTAAAGGCAGTATGGTAGTCTTTTGCGAAAGTGTATTCTTAGTTTTGTTTGGATATGATGAGGACGCTAAGAGGGTGTTAGCCTAGTTGAGTTGTCCTGGTGCGTCTTATGATCCTAAAATTTATGATCCTAAAATTTCTTTTGCTCATTGTATAAACCTCTTGTACTACGAGCCTTCGCTTATTTATAATTATTAAAAGAGACTTATTTCACTTAAAAAAACCAATGAATGTCGGTAGTGAAGACTGTTTTGGAGCAGAGGTTGTTCAAGAAGAGTCCAAGCTTGTTGATAACATTGAGTTTGAGTTCAATGCTCTGTTTCGAGAAGAAGTTCTAAGGACCCATTTGCATCAAGGGACCAAGAACGTTTTTCATTAGAATCTATCACCTTTTCTTTGGCAAGGATGCTTAAACAGGATTTGGAAATCAAGTATCTCATCATCCTTTTCAAGTTTTCTAAAAGAAATGGACCATGAAGAGGTTGCTTGATCTCAATGATCCAAAACCGAGCCATTGGGGCATTGTGCTATTAGAAACAGTTTCAGAAATCTGGTTTTTAGAGGGATTTTATCGATCTATGAATCAGGTGAAAAAGCAATCCTTCTCCCATTTCCAAAGCTTAAACACTGCTAAGGCCTCCCCTTTCTGCCAGGATCTTGAAATATTTATCCAAGAAATCCTATGCTTGTACTATGAGGAGTCTCATTTATCTATATATATATTAATAAAGAGACTCGTTTCCCTTTTTTTCTTAAAGAAGTATAGGGTTCCCATCTTTTTATTATCTTCTTCTATTGCTTCTCTTTTTGTCTCCTGCAGTCTCTTGATTGTCTGTCCTCTTGGGATATAGCGAGATCGTTGGCTCTAGAAACTCATAGAATTACTAAGAGAAATCTTTGACATTATAAGTTCTTGTTTGATATTTATTCTTATTCAGTTTTTGTTATGCATGTGCATTTCTTCAATGTTGGGTAAGTTTGGTTTCAGAAACTTGAGTTGGTAAAAGACTTTCTTTTGGATTGGAATTTAAAATGTCGGCGGTGAAATTTCAATTGTTATGCTGGGGGCAAATGGGTGGTTGTAGTAGCTGACTCAAAAGTAACCCCACGGGCTAACATAGTAGTAAAGACCTTTAGATTCAATTAATTGGTTGTGGTTCAAACTATCCTGAGTCACATATCTTAAAGTTAGGTGGTGCTCTAGAATCTAATGCATCTGGAATTTACTCAATATTGTAAAAGTTGGTTTGAGAAACTTGAGTTGATAGAAATTTGCTTAAGTCAGAGTTATAAGCAGTAAATTTTCTATCCATTAACCATTTGTGCAAAGGAAAATGATTGCAGTAGCTAGCTCAAAACTTTAGTCGAATGCTCTGCCACTGAGTTATGGACCCAATAGCTAGCTTAAAACTAACCCCAATGCCTCTAGATTTAAGTTGTTCATGGGTTCATAATAACCTATGTCAGCGGCTTTCGTCTGACTGTTACATGGAATGAAGTTTCAGTGACGTGTTTGGTTCACTTTGTTAGATTATTGTGTTGCATATTGGTGTTTTGGAGCTGACCTTTTCTCTCACGGGACTAGTGAGCATTCTCCATTTAAAACCTTCAAAAGGACTGAATTTTAAACTTTTTGTTGTTTTGATCCTTGTTTTGGTCTTCGATCATTGGGCTACAAACATTTTATGAGTTGTTAATTGGCCGTATTTGTTAAAAGGCCAAAGTGCTTAGCTGGCAATCGACATGACCTTTCATTCTAGAGGTGAGAGTTTCGATCTTCATCTCCGATGATTGCTGTACTAAAATAATTTGTCGTATTTGTTTTTATTTTGTTTTTTTGTTTCATCGTACTTTGAGCCTTAGCTTCTTTTCATTTTATCAATGAAAAGTCTTGTTTCCTTTTCAAAAAATAAAAATAAAATAAAATAATAATAATAACCTGTGTCACAAACGTTAGGTTTTGAATTTTCTGTAAATCTATTGACTACTGAATAGCAGGCCATTTTTGGTATGAAACCAATTTCTTGATGAGTCTGATGCCAATGGCTGAGATGTAAATGAAAGATTTGACATGTTAGCTGACAAAGTAACTTTGTTGCAGAAACGAAGGATCCACAAGATTCAAGGGTGATTATATTCTCGAATTTCAGGGGAAGTGTAAGGTGAAATATTTTCTTCAAGTTCAATTTTGTAGTATTCGATGATTTAGAAGTGCACACAATCCAATCAATTATTTATTCTTAAACTTGCCTCAATGTGCTAATACTACTTAGGGACATTATGAGTGCACTATCCAAGATTGAAGACATTGTCAGAGCTACTGAGTTTATTGGTCAAAGCTCAGGTTTGCAATTTCATTTTTCTTCATTTTTGGTTATTATTTAGTTAATGATATAGTATCTTTTGGGATAATCTTGTTTTTTTTTAAAAAAAAAACTGAGACAAACCTCTTTATTAATGATAATAAATGAGATTTAGGCTCAAAATACAAGAGTATTATACTAAGAGCAAGAGAACTAGGGGAGAATACAGTCAAAGACTAAAACAGAAGCTAAACTTGGGCAACAAAAAATGGCAATCCAAAGGAAATCGGTATTCTTTTGAGAACTTATGTACACCAGTTAATTACTAGTTTAGCCGTGAACTTTCAAAATTGTGTTTTTATAGTTTATGAAACTCGTTGATAAAAGTTACAAAACATTGAAAGTTTAGAGGCTTATGATCTCTTTTCAAATTCTGGGACCTCTCTTTAGACAACCCTAAAACTTGAACCGTCACTCTTGTAATTTGACCCTTCATTAAATTTATCATACCAACCAAATTAAACTTTTGGGTTGATTGGTTAGTTAACAATATTGGATACGTTTTTCTTTATGTACATAAGCACATATGAGATGATTATATTGTAGAGCTTCTTCTTTGGCCTATTTAATTTTATCTGGATAGTCCTATTGTTGAAAAGCTAATGAGAAAAGTTTGTCAATCCGAATTGGGCTTAAATATATCTAAATTGCTCCAGTTATGTATGGTTTGGAATTTATAGAGCTTGGACTTAATGCTTAAATTACACATTTTATTGATGAAATGAAAAGAGACTAATGTTTGAATTACAAAGAAGCTAGAAATCACAAGAACTAGGGATCAGCATGCTTAAATATATCTAGCTCGGACTTCTTCTATTTGTTTGGAAATATTTTTGACGTTGGACAAGCTACTTAGTCTGAGTATTGCAGGAAAATCTCTCAAAGGTCAATCACAAAAGGTTCAACAGGCTGTTTTGGAGGTAGGCAATCCGGGTTTGTGGTTACTATCCCTATTAACTACCTGCACTGAATTTATACTTTTCAACAGAAATTTCGTGCTGGCGGGTTCAATGTCATTGTTGCCACATGCATTGGTGAAGAAGGTCTTGATATAATGGAAGTCGATCTTGTTATCTGTTTCGATGCAAATATTTCACCAATAAGAATGATTCAGCGGATGGGTAGAACCGGAAGGAAGCATGATGGAAGAGTGGATATCCTTGAACATTCAATTATCAATCAATCTCATTAATTAAATTCTGAAGTTGTGTTACCTAAAGTTGTTTTTTGTTAGTTTAGGAAGATATCGTGCCAACATTTTTTTTCTAAAAAAGGAACTGGTCTCTTTATTAATAATAAAGCTCAAAGTACAAGAGAAGAGAATGATACATAGAGCGAGAATATCGAGACCAGAGGATTAGTAGGCACAGCCAAACATCTCAACTAAGTTGACACTATTGAAGTTGGAGCAAAATATGAAATAACTCCCTTGCTTCATTCTATACAATAGACTATAGAGTTCAATATATATAGCCATACATGGAAACCCTAACTAAAGACTCGTAAATTACAATAAAAGACAAAAGACTAATAAGCTCCTATAGTAACATACATACTCTAACACTGCCCCTCAAGCTTCTTGGCTGGAATGACAGTATTTGATGACTGGAATGAAACTACAAGGTTCTTGGAAGATTTGTTTCAAGTGAAGATCATCATTAACTCCTTTTTTTACACGGATCCAAGCTCCTTCTCTTTCAACCAGATCAGCCCCTCAGAGATCCAACCTTCCACATTTTAAATATTCTGATTTTTCCCTACCTACCTCAAAAGTAAAATTTTTGAGAGGCTCCCCCTATCCAAAACTTCGGACCCTCCTAAAAAGAAATGTGATTCCGATTTTGACACTCTCCTTTTAGTGTGAGCAGTGTCGAAGATGATCATTTGGGGAAGAGAATACTAGTTTTATCTAAAAGGTAAGTTCTCTCTCCCTTTCTCTCTTTTCTCTCACCTATCCTCTTTCTTCCCTCCTTCTGGCAGCAACATGGAAGTGAAGAGCTGTAAATTTGCGGAGTCTTTCTACTGCATTTGGTTTTAAAAGGGGCACTTCAACATTGAAGGTATTGACTTTCGTAGATAAGTTTCTAAGAATTCTACAAGTTTTGAAGAATCAACTGGGATGGTTTATTAATACTTTGTCGGATTTGGCTCAAAATGTGGAACATTGTTTCTTCCTAACAAATGGTTGAGATGCAGATGGAGCTATAAGAGTGACAAAGTTCAGAGCTTCTTCTGGATGGATAGCCAGATGTGTTGCTCAAAATACCTCAGAGTTTCAGTCTTTTGTGCACGTTTATTCAGAGGTTGAGATGCCTAGATGCACCTGCTGTTCCTCTCTATTATTATCACGATTGAATGTACCTTGTACAAGCTTTCTATTATATCAATGAAATTTCCAGTTTCCGTTTAAAATTTTTTACATTTTATTTTAGTTTTTTGCAATCTTCATTTTTCTTTTTAAAATTCCATGAGAAAGGTTTTGTTTATTTATTTCGTTCAGTAGCCTCTCTTCATTTTTGCATTTGTGGCTGTTCTACCAAATCCCTTTGTTCACTCGGATGATTGTCATATTGTACTTGGTTTATTATCTTGGATTTGTTGTGGGTGCACCTCCCGATCCTTACTATGTAATTCTTTTCATTATATCAATGAAAAAAAAAGTTTTTTTTTCAGTAGTCTCTTTTCATTATATCAATGAAAAGTGTTGTTTTCTTAAAAAAAAATTAAAATTAAACATTCATCCCTCAAAGTTTGGAACTTCAACCTAATTGTTTTTCCCTTTTATGCAAATTATTTAATTTCCTTGACTAGTATTACTAGTTTTAGCATGTGAAGGGTCAGAATTGAAGGGTTACATGAAAAAGCAAGCAACAAGCAAGTCTATAAAGAAGCACATGCAAAATGGGGGAGTAAATAGTTTCAACTTTCATGCTAGCTCTAGAATGGTGAGATCATTTGACATAAGTCTATCGCAACATAGTATTGTTTTCTTATGCTATCGTTTTTTCCATTATTTAGATTCCACATGCTATCAGACCAGAAGTCCAGTTTGTTAAGCTGTCTATCAAACAATTTGTTCGTCCTGGAAAAAAAGTGAAAGATGATCATGCTGTTCAGATATCATTTAAGAACAAGTTAACTGATACTGAGACTCAGTTACTTCTCAAGTATTTCCATCCTTGTGACGATGCATGGCGGCCGTCCCTTATTGCCTTTCCTCACTTCCAGACTTTTCCCTCAAGAACCCATGGAGTATTGCATTCATGTAGAACAATGGTTCTGATTGACACAATGCAACACTTGCAAGGACTGCATTTTTCTAGGGAATCTGAATCATTCTCTGTTGCACGTAAGATAACTATAACACTTATGGATGACAAATAGACATATGTTCACTTTTACATTTCTCAAATAATGCCAATTTTGAGTGGGAGCTTTAATTAGTGTTTTCTATATTTGCGGAACAAGAAGCATTTTTTCTCCTCTTCATTTGTGACTTTGTTGGTGACAACGCAATGTTAAACATAAACTGAATTCATTATGGTAGGGTGTTTCTAATAATACTTCGTCAAAAAATCATGATAATTTATTTTCTTATGATCAAAGTTTTGATTATTTTATAGAGTCAATAAATGAAGTCAACGCATCAAAAGCAGAATTAGAAGTGCCATTAGTGTATCCTGAAGTCTCACTACCCCAAAATTCTGCAGAAAACAATTGTATTTCTGGTTGCTGTTCTCCCAAACATTCTACAATAGACATCATTGGTTCAGGTTTGATATCTGTTGATGCCATGGGAAATGACCAAATATCATGTTTCCTCGTGTTCTCTTCAAAATATTGATTGCATTCCTATTCTGTTGTTGTAGGTAGCAAATTATTGAATTTTTCTGAGCCAGGTTCTTACTGTGTAAGAACTGCTCAGGACTTAATTGTGCCAACTGAAGCTGTCATCAAGCAGACAACTTCACAAACAAAAATCTTACCTGATGAGTTTTTTCCAAGCCCTGAAACAGATTGTGTTCCTGTCTTGGAGGACAAAGCAATGAATCTGATTGAGACAAATCATCAAAACACTCTCTTGAAGAGGATTTTTTTTAATAAAGATACTGTCGATGAAAAACTTGTTCTGGAAATCGAGCCGCAATTCACCCCGGCTGACGAATTCAGTATTACTGAGACTCAGCTTAGTCCTCGTCTCACTAATTTAATCGAGAGTGGTTTTGTACCAGATTCACCAATTGATGATTGTGGTACATGCTATTTTCCAAGATAATACATTATGTTCTATTAATAAAGAGGGAATATTCCACTGTTCTTTGATTTCTCTAATGATGACAAGAATCCATACATACTAATGGGGGTTTTATTTTTCAGGATATTCTAGACAACGGATATCTGAATCAGCAAAATCCCAGTTTATTTTGCCTGCCCAAGTGGATGGTCTACAGCTTTTAAACTCCTCAAGTTCTGGGATAAATGAAATGATTAATTGTAATGCGGGCTTTTGTGCTGGAAATGATATTTTTCTCGCAAGCAGTGAAGGTCAATCTTCTGCACTCAAGGATAATGAGAGCGTGGGTATAAAATCACATGCCCCTACATCTCCTATGGCTGATGAAATACAAACTCCCTTGGCTACTATTGCAAGCAGTTGTGATAATGAAGTTTGGGATTCAGTTAATGGAGAAAAGTTTAGCAGTGTACCGAAACCCCACAAATTCAAAAGATTGCGAAAGGTTGGAGACATGAAGAAAAATGAAAACATTGAAAGCATGGCAAAAACTTCAATTTCTCCATTGGGAAATATGGTTGGAACTTTTTCTAGCACCAGACAATTTAAAAAAAAGAAACGCGATGGTATCTTCTCTCTCTCATTGTTCAATTTTTGGAATCTTGTCCCAAATGTTTTCAAGAGATCTAATAGAGAAAACATTCGAACAAATAACTCTTTCCTATTTGCTAATTGTCAATTCAATTGCTGCTTTTAGGTGAAAGGAGATTTGACGACAATGTTAAAGCATTTATCGAGGAGGAAGCTGAGTAAGTCCAAAAATTACCTCGTTAAAAGGAAAAAAATCTAGTAAATGAGATTAGTGTTAAATTTAAATATACCTTTGGTAATGATATGGTAGTTTTACCTTGACTTCACAAGTTAAAAGGAGATGATACAGTGGTGAATATCTGCCCCATTTCTTGTTGGCATCTAGGGTGTCTTCGGATGCTACCATATCTGGGGATGAAGATGACAACATTAAGAGCTCGTCTGATAGTTTCATAGATGATAGGGTCAATGCTAGTGCCTCGAGTACTCAAGATGGAACAAGCAAACCTGATATGATGGCAATTTACAGGTTTCTATTAATCTCATATTTCTCTGTTATTTAATTGTGATGGGCTTGTGCGTTTTCTTGTCATGCGATAAAGTAGCAGATTTGAGAACAATGCTCAAGTCTAAGAAACTTTAGTGACTGTTCAAATGATTTATTTAATCCATTACAAGAGCAAAATATAAGTGTTATATTATATACTTAAAAATGGGAAGTAGAAATAATGTAATATTATTCCTCTACATTTTTTTAAAAGGAAACGAGTCTCATTTATTAATAATAATAATGAGTCAGAAGCTCAAAGTACAAGAGGATTCTACAAAGAGCTAAGTAAAAACTAGGGATCAATAGACGCACGCGGACATCTCAACTAGGTTGTACCCCTTAGCATCCACATCATATCCGAAAAGGAAATAAGATAAAACTATAGAAACATTTAAAATGAGGTCAATTGGAGGCCTCTACAGCAGCACTGCATCAACAGAGAATATCAATCAAATCAAAACAGAACAAAAACCATGACCCAATGTCTAATACACCAAAACTGGACTAAAATATCTTAGAAAATAAAAGCCTGTCAGTTTAATTGAATATCTTGTGTGGAATAATCCTGGAAGCCCTTGGCTGTGGAGCACCATGATGAAAGTTCAAACTTATTGGATTAGAATGCGAAAGGTTAGAAAATAAAACTCATATCTCTTCAAGTTTTAATCTATCTCCTATAAAAATTTCGAACTCGAGCATTAATCTTGTGCGAGGTACTCTGCATTCATCATCAAATATTACAAATTCTGAAAAAGAAAAATTAGATGATGAAGTATCCATAGTCAGTACCAGCAGTGAAGAATTAGAACTTGTTAGTTTAGATGAGAGAGACGACGTGTTGGCTGAATTCGAGGCAAATAATCTGGATGATTCATTGGGTCTAGATCTTCCTAAGTTATTTCTCACCCCTGAACCCAAGGCTTGTTGTAAAGAATTGGCAGAAAGCTTTCATGCAGAATTAGTCCCCTACATTGCTGCTTGATCCTATCTAAGGGAAATTTGAATAAGCGATACATGAAAGTCATATCGTAGAATACTAGAGGCATCCTAAATAAATCAAAACAATTAGCCTTGAAAGGAGTAATGAAGTTGACTTGTCCAGATGTTATTCTAATTCAGGAGACAAAACAAGAGACTATTGACAATTCCTTAATTAAGGCTCTATGGAGTTGGAAGGACATTGACTGGGATTATACTGAATCAACCGGTAGATCTGGAGGAATGTTGACTATGTGGAATGAAAGTAAAATATCGTGTCTGAAGTCATTAAAGGAAGATACGTCCTCTCGTTTAAATGCAATACTGTTTGCAAAAAGCCTTGTTAACATAATGAAGAAAACTTGCTGAAAGCTTTGGCAAATGAAAAAGACAATGATGAGCAACTGGATTTGGCAACAGAGAGAACCAGCAGACCTTCTGGAACTATATAGGAGGGAGGAAAGAGGACTTATTCAGAAAAGTAAATTAAACCAGATGAAATTAGGGGATGTGAACACCAAGTTTTTCCATCGGTTTCTAGCCGCCAAAAAAAAGAAGTCTACAGTTTTTGCAGAGAAAATTGCCAAATGCCAATTGCTGGAAAAGCTGCTCTCCATCTTTAAAATGGCCTGGGTGCCTCACTTGGAGAGTAGAGAATCGGTTAGACAGCTTCTAGGAGGGACTCATCTTAATAAGACTGCACAATTTCTTTGGTGGAATGCAGTGAAAGCCTTAATGGCTGTTTTGTGGTTTGAAAGAAACCAAGGATTTTTTACAACAAATCTCTCGATTGGGTCAATCGTTTTGAAAATGCTCATTGAAATGCCTCCTTGTGGTGCATTCTTACTAAGGAATTCAACATGTGGTGAGACATAATTATAGTGTAGAAGAAAGGAAAGCCCTTGTTGAGCTGGTTAGCTATATAAAGACCATTGGGTCAATGATGCAGCAGTGTGATACTCTGGTAGCTGATGCTTTGTGGGAAACAGTTCATCCTGAGGTTCAAGATTTTGTTCAAAACACATTGGCCACCATGTTACAAACTACCTTCCGAAAGAAATTTCAAGGATTCTTTTTTATATGTGAACCATCAGCTGATTGGATGGAAAATAGAAGCAAATTCGATTCTGAAGCACAATCGCAAAGAGGTGAAGAAAGTAAATTGAACTTCTTTTTCCACGGCCGTTGCACCTACAGCTACCTAGCTATTGAAATACGTGAGAACTTGGACAAAAATGAACGCGGCTGATTATTAAAAGATTGCTAAAGAAATTAATATGGTCGTTGTACTAATTCATGAATCTAGAAGAGACAGCTTCCATAAAGCATTCGTAAAAAGCATCTAGAGCTCAAAAGATATTGGCTGGACTTTTGCTGGAAGCTTTAAAGAGTTTCGGGGTGCATTCTTACAAGGTGGGATGAAGGTTTTTTTTCAGAGTTTGACATTGCTAAAGCAGATTTCTCTTTGATAACTGGAGTAATGTGTTGAAGGCAGTGCTGGCAAGATTTTGTGGACTACTAGACTGCTTCAAGTTCATCTAGGCATTGGATTGCATTCGCAAGACAGTTTTGTCGTGGCTGGTTGTATCTTCTTAGATTTCTCAGTTTCTTTTCATATTGAAGATTTGGGTGTACAAGATTTTAGTTTCGAGGGGGCTAATTTTGAGAGAGTTTAAGTTTTGCTTTGTATTTAGCTTTCTACTGATGCATTGTCTTTGAATGGCTTTGATTAGCTCGTTATTTTCTGCTCGGGTGCGTTTTTAGAATTCCATCATATTTATGTTACCCGAGTATAGTTTTTGTTTTTGTTTTAGCTTGTATTTTTCCTATGTTTTTTTTACTCTTAGTATAATACTCTTGAACATTAAGCTTTAGTCTCATTATCATTAATAAAGAGACTTGTTTCCATTTCAAGAAACAGTGTTTGGAATTTGGTGGCTTCCTCTTCTTTCAGTAATCTTATGAAGTAAACCGACTAAGTACTAGTTTGACTATCCCAATGCTCGGCTGCAAACCCTTTTGGTGAAAGGGCAATACCGAACAATCTTTGGAATTTACTTTCAAGTGGGATAACATCCAGCCAACGGGTCAGTACATAAGAAGATTCTGCTGCCAGTGCCCACTCTAAAGGCAGCCAATGCTTCAACTTTGCGTCATTCTCTAGATATACTGATCCATGGGCTTCTTAGGCTCAAGTACTCCCTCCCACTTGTGCCAATGGAAGGGATGGCTCCCATGAATGCTTTCAACTACTTTACACCACGGGACATTCTGTTCTGACATAAACCTCCAGCTCGATTTTGATAAGAGAGCCATATTCCTTATTTTCATATTGCATAATTCAAAACCTCCATCTCTCTCTGTTTTGGTGAGTTTGTTCCATTTAACCAAATGATTCATCTTTCCTTCACTTTTACCTTCCCAGAAGAACTTTCTCATTAGAAATAAAAGTTGCCATGAGGAAAGTGGACATGTAATATTTGGGAAGGTTAGAAAAGACTGATTTGCATCAAGTGATTCTACCTCCTCCACTTGCTTAGTTTTCCTTGGACTTTATCTATGATGAGTTGCCAGAATGAGGAACTTTTTGGTTAACCTCTGAGTGGTAAACCGAGGTACATAATGGGGAGTTTCTCTGTCTTGCAACTTAGCCTTGAGGCCATTTCAGCAGTCTTTCTTTCCTCAATATTGATCCTGCATATAGAAGACTTTTCCCAATTAACTTTTTGGCTTGAACACCATTCGAATATAACCAAAGTCTTACAAAGATTTTCCATCATAGCCTCGTCATATTTACAGAACACAAGGGACTCATCAGCAATTTGAAGTAAGGGAACGTGGACCTTGTTTTTGCCTACTGTAAAGCCTTCAAACATCATATTTACGTGAATCATTGAGATGAGTCTACTAAGAACTTAACTTGCAAGAAGGAATAGAAAAGGGGAGAGTGGATCTCCTTGTCTTAGGCTTCTTGATGCTTGTATTCTGATTCTTGGACGGCCATTTATGAAGATTGAGCACTTGGGCAATGGACTGGATAACGGCCATTTTTAACATCCAGTTGATAAAGAGCCCAATCAAAGTTAACTGCAACAGATAGCAAAATTCTGATAGAATTAATTTTAGTAACTAGAGCAAATAATCAACTCCATATGTCTGAGTAAACCCCTTAGCAACCAATTTGGCGTTGTACTTCTCAACACTACCATGTTTACATTTCACCGTGAACACCCACTTGCATCCAACTATTTTCTTATCTTTTGGTAGTTCAACTATGTTCTATGTGCATTTTTGTTCCAGAACATTCATCTCTTTCATCACTACCAAGTCCAACACAAATCATTTAGGACCTCATATTTGTGGTGGTAGGTTTGTTCCAGAACATTCATCTCTTCCATCACTACCAATTTCTAATACAAATCATTTAGGACTTCATATTAGTGGATCGGCGGCGAGCGGCTTAGAAAGGGGCAACCGACAAGGACCACAATGAACGGCGGCAAAGACAAAAAAAAAGACCAAATTACAGACAAGAAAACGCAACTACCGGCGGCGTCCGACAAGTAGTGGTTGGCGGGGGCAATCAGTTAGAGTAGTATGACCGGCGGCGACAACCCTTGAGGCAGCAGAGCACTTAGGCAATGGCGGCAGGCTATAAGAGTTTTAGGGCTTTTTAGGTTTTAAAAAAAGTGGGTTTTTTTAGTGTTTCAAGAACTTTATCTGCCAAAAAATGTAATTTTTTGTGTATTTCACCAAGAGAGAATGGTTTTCTTAAATAGAAGAACAACACTTTACATATAAGGGAAAAAATACTTTTGCCAAATATAATGTAACCAATACCATAAAATATAATATAAAAAGGAAATAATCAACAAGGACTTTACAATTTTGATCACCAAGTCTCGACATCCACAATTGTTGCTTGGTCTGGAGTTATTTCTCCTCTTGATGCCCATTGTCAGCTTGGTCATTTGTGTCTCTCAGTCTAGACCGTTCATAACGCTTTGTCTCATTCTGGATGGCACAGTGCGATGATTGAAGAGGTGAATGCCTTAGATGATAATGACACTTGAGATTTAGAATCTCTTCCTACAATAAAGAAGACTATTGGGTGAAAATGGGGTGTTTGCAATTAGGGTTAATCTTGTATCAATAGCTCGATTAAAAGCACACCTTGTGGCTAAAAGCTATGCTCAAATGTATGGGATTGACTATTTTGATACATTTTGTCCTGTTGTTAAACTCACTTCTGTCGAGTTATTCATTTCTATGGCGGCATCTCAAGATTGGCCTTTACATCAGCTTGAAATTAAAAATGTTTTTCTCCACGATGATCTTTAGGAGGAAGTCTATATGAAGCAACCATCTGGGTTTGTTGCTCAGGGAGAGAATGATAAAGTGTGTCGTCTTCTCAAATCTGTGTATGGGTTGAAACAAAATCCATGCGCATGGTTTGGAAAATCTAGTCAAGCACTTGAGCAGTTTAGAATGAAGAAAAGCAAATTGAATTACCCAGTTTTCTACCAAAGATCTATAAGTTGAATTATTCTACTTGTATATGTTAATAATTTTGTTATATCCGGTAGTGATACATCAAATATATTCTCTCAAATCTATCCTCCAAAGTCAATTTCAGACTAAAGATTTAGGAGTGCCAAAGTATTTGTGGCATTGAAGTAATGAGCAGCAAGAGGGGTATTTTTATGTCACAGAGATGTACTTGATTTTCTGTCCAAGACAGGAAAATTAGGAGTCAAGCCATGTAGTCCTTTGATGATCCTTGGTCTACAACTTTTAAAAGATGGAGAACCATTTAAGGATCTTGAGAGGTATAGAAGACTGGTTGGTAAGTCGAATTACCTTATGGTAACACGTTCAGACATTGCTTATTCGGTAAGCATTGTGAGTCAGTTTATGACCTCACCCACAGAAGAATATCAGAATGTAGTACAACAAATTTTATTTTAACAAATTTTATTTTACATTAAGGCTGCACCTGGATGTGGGATCTTATACAAAAATCATGGTCATATGAACATTGAATGTTTTTCAGATGTTGATCAGGCAGGATCAAAAGAAGATAGAAGATCGACTTCTAGGTATTGTGTTTTTGTTGGAGGCAATTTGGTTTTGTGGAAGAGTAAGAAGCAAAACGTAGTTTCACGATGAAGTGCTGAATTAGAATGCTGAGCAATGACACAATCAATGCAAAATCACGTGGTTACATAAACTCTTGATTGAGTTGGGTTTTGATACTACAATTCCGACTAAGTTGTGGTATGACAATTAAGCTGCTATCCATATTGCATCTAACCTAGTATTTCATGAGCTACTAAACACATCGAAATTGACTTTTATTTTGTTTGGGGAAAAATACATCAAGGTCTAGTGTCTACTAGATATGTAAAGACTAGTGGACAATTAAGAGATATCTTTACTTAGGCTTTGAATGGAGTTCAAATAGACTACCTATGTAACAAGTTGGGCAAGATTAATATATGCTCCAATTTGAGGGAGTGTTATAGTATATATGTAATTATAGAAGCTTATTAGTCTTTTGTCCTTTATTTTAATTTACTAATCTTTATTTAGGGTTTCATGTATGCCTATATATATTGATTCTATTGTATGCAATGAAGAAGTTCTTCCCTTTTTTGTTCTATCTTCAACAATAAGAATGGTAAGTGTTTGAAGGAACTAATTATTTGGAAGAAAGACAATTTTGGAATGAGAGTAATCAAATACTATGATGGGTGAAAACAGTTCAACCCTTTGAATTTGTGTAGTTCCACCGTGGGTAGTGCCTCATGTCACGATTGGGGTTTTGGCTTTGACAGTGGAATAAGAAGTTTTGGGGGCTAGAATGATAAGTCCAATAACTTAGTATACTCTTTCTTATTTGTAGCCTTTTTTATATCTTATTCACTAGGTATTAGGACAACTCTAGTTGGGCTTTCGGGTCATTTTCTTGTGATTTGTGAACCTTTTCCCACTCATTATATGATTTTAAAATTAATAACAAAATCATCTTTTCATTCTTCCTGCCATCTTAACCAACTGATCTTTAGGAGTAATTTTCTCCTTTTTGCCTCTGTATATCACATAGAATAAGCAGTCTCTTCCTAGCATTACATTAACACAGACGATTCTCTATTGTTCTACATATCTTATCATGTAGCTTGAAATTTGATATCAGATTGTGAACATTGAGGAACCTGTAAAAATCTCTAATTTGTGACATTCCAAAATTGCATTTTCTACTGAAAATTAATTTGGATTTAGAAGGTGGAGCTATTTCTATAAATGTTGTACTAAAATTGTGATCTTATACAACAGGCGTTCTTTGCTAAGTCAATCACCATTTGGGAGGTTGACTTCACCCCTAGCGACCAGGGTAACTGAAAGTGAAACTTCTCCTGACAAGACATTGAATATTTTCCAGTCAACTGTAACAGACGACGTCAATCAATCTCATACACTGCATTCAAAACATGTGAAAATGAACTGCAGCCCAGAAGTTGTAATTGCTACAATTGGTGTCTGCCCAAGGACGACAGACGTGGAAAGCATGAATAGAAATTCGACATTTTGTACATCAGAACCTGTTCCTGTACTTAATTTGGATAAACAGTTTGAGTTGGTGGTGGCAGGGAGAGAATCCATAAGCGAAGTGGATTCAAATAGAAATGTATTCATTGATGATGATGAATTTTATGAAGGTCTTGACCTTGATGCAGTTGAGGCCCATGCAAAATTGCTCCTCCAGAAGAAAGTTGAGTTGCCACAGATTATGGTTACTCAGCAACAGAAGAATATTCCTATCGACACTTCTCCATCTTTTGATCTTGGGATATGACCGTTTTCTATGTGCATATGACTTGTTCAAATACTTAATTTCCGGAAAATATAATCTGGAAAGTTTGGTATTTGTTTTTGGACTCATACTCCTGATTTTCTTCGTGATTGGGGGATATCAAAGTGGCACGTATGCTTAAATTATGATTTAGTGGTTGGGTGGGGAGGAGTATGTAAAAAACAAATACTACACTGCGTTGTACAAAAGTTATTAAAATAAGAATTTCAGTTTTGTTACTTCATGTTTTCTACATTTTTGGTATTAAACTTGTATGCTTGTTAAATCTTATCAATAGTTGGAATCAGTAAATTCATGTTAGTTTGGTGAATATGGATGCTTAACATATAATTTGTTTTTAAAAATAAAGAACATATAATTTAAACTTATCGATAGTACCATAAACGAATAGATCTCATTTTAGTGAATGAGTTTTCTATGTAAAAATTAATATATTTAATTCTAGTGGATAATATAAAGTTGACTTGAGATCAGAAAATTCATATCTACTTGGTGAATGAAGATAACTTCAAATTTAAGAACGTGGTCGAATTTGTCATTTTAGAATTTAAAAATTTTTAGTTTAAGGTTTAATTTATGTGAATATTCAGAATTAAACCTCCCATTCTAAAAGATGGAGCAACTGTCAACTAACGGTGAATAGTTAAGAATTTAATCTTTTTCAGATAATAGTTTGAAAATTTAATTGTTAATTTATTTGAGTTATAATAATATACGTTTGGTATTTAGACTATTTTATTTTGATAAAGAAATAATAAATGTGGTAGCAAAGAATAAAAAAAAAATGAATGTCAAATAGTAAAAAATGTGGCAAATTACAAATATCATAGCAAATTGAGAATTTTGAAACAATGTTTAGTGTGGAGACTATTTACTTGCAGCAATAAGTGGTTATGTTATGATAGTTCTTCCAATTTCTTACCATGCCGGCCCAATAGGATTCAGTTCGGTTACCAGTTGATCGATTCAACCCGAGAAGTTCGGGTTTTCTTTTGTTCTCGCTGGTTTTAGTTATCGCTCACTTGCTTCCCTTTCAATTTCTCTCTCTCTTTCTCTTAGTTTATGATTTGTTTGTTGCTTGTCCAATGTCTATTGTTTGTCGCTCTCAGATTTCGATTTGTCCGCCAATCTCTCTAAGGTCTTCTCATTTGTTTCGATTCGTTCAACTTCTATTTTTCTAGTTGAAAATCACTATCATTGTACCTGTTTTATAGCTAATGTTTCGATTGACCATTAATAATTACACTTTTTATTATTGTTTTGATGGCTATATTTAATTCATTAACTTATATAGATTAAAAAAAGAGCATCATTCTTCTAAAAATTAAGCTCAAATTTTGTAATATGAGTAATGTGATTTATATTTTTCAAGGTTTAATCATACCTCATGCTTAAATTTTGTAAGTTGTGTTCTATCGAGTAAGCGTGTACGTCTTAAACAAAATTATTTTGAACGATTACAAATAATAAAATAAAATAATGTGCATATTGTAAAATATATATAAAAAAATCAGATTAGAATTCTTATCCTACAATACTAATAAACACCATTAAGTTTGATAATTAAATCGTCATTTGATAGAAATGGCTCGTGTTTTTCTTGTCCTTGTGCACGAAGATCAAACCATGAACGTCACATTGTGATATACTCTGCACGAATCATGCACCAATCTTGATCGTGTTTGCCTTTTAAATTAATTTCGTGCATGGCGGGGTTTGTATAGCACAATAGTGGTATCGTATGAAGCATACCGAACTGTCGCAACACACGATCTAGTGCATGCAACTCAACGATATGGAAGCATATCATAGGGTCTATGTAAGTCCATATCACTTCACCATTATGACATTGATCAGAAAGCAATTCCTATCAGATGTATTGTCACGTCCTACCTCGTACGCATCCTTACTTATCGTGCGAAACGAAATGTGATTTAAAAACTTTGAACCATTAACCATTACCATGCAAACTTAACAGTAACAACAATATCTTAAGTAAAGCAACACAACTCTTATTTATTTAAACCTAAAAATTTCCTATAAACAGTACAAAACAATATACATTTCTTAAAACAAGAGCTTAACAAAGAAATGTTGAAAGCCTTCAAAGTCTTCAACCTTCAACGATTGTTTAGTACCCAATCTGATCGTTTAGCTTCTTGATCAATCACTTAGCTTTTTACACGATTGGTTAAGTTGCCTAAACGATTGCTTCGCTCTGATCGCTTAGCTCCTAATTAAATGATTGCTTACTTTTCAACCCTATTTCATACCTTTTTAACCAATCACTTAGCTTCTCACAACCTAGGGGAGATGGAGACTTAAAACATAAGTCTATGACTTAGTGAATGAAGTTTTAAGAAAACTTTTTGGAACACAACTCATAAATCATTTTCATTTCACAAATACATCCGATCACATAAATACTCATTAGTCTCACACGTCCTTTTGCCAAGAAAGTGAACTAGTTTCTGCCCCAAGACTCAACATCTAGCGTTTAGACTACTGCGATGTCCTTTTCATCAACAACATCAAAAAATTTCCTAGTTCATTCCTCATTACTCAAGCCACCAAACACAATACGCTCCTTTTATGCATTGGTCAACTTCATTCCACCATGCAGTCATTTTTTCTATGGTTGTCTTTACTTCTTCGTGATAGTTAGCTCATTGATAGGAAAAGACTAATGATTTGAAAACACAATTTCACATTCATTTGAAACACATAGAACTTACCATAAACATAATATAAACTTTCATTCGAAATCACTTTATAAAAATTCATGTATTAAATATCCTTACAAGACAACATGAATTTTTAAAAAGTCTTTAAAATGTAAATATTTTTAGGAAGTCACTCACGAAAACTTAATTTTCCCTTAGCTCAAAACGTCTCGTTCACTTCTTCTTCTTGCCTAGAATAAGTTTAACACTTAGCTTTCTTTTCAAACTTGCAAAGTAATTGTTGGGTTTTTTTTATTGTGCTATAATTATTGTATGGATAATTGGATTATTGTTTAATTATTTAATAAAAGTTATTATCCTCATTATTATTCAATTGCATGTTATTGTATAATAATATTCATGAATATATTATTATATTCTAAATGTCCTTAATCGATTATTATTGTGGGAACAATAATAAATTAAGATTAGTATGAGTTTTAATTGATAATCATAGGATGATTATATATGTAAAAATATAAATTATAATCATATTTTCTTATTAGAGAATAAAAATTGGACTAACCCTTTTTTTAGATTATTACATGGACATGTGTCATAAGTAATCCCAAATGATTGATTGTTTTGATCCTTAAACCTGAGATTATCATGATAATTATAAAGGTTGTACTTGAATATGTTATGAATTATGTAGTGGACAATGATCAATCAAGATGACATTTATCCCTCTTGTTATGGAGAGATATCTATGGACACCCCTCGATTAAGCATGAATGTGGAAATGCATGGGCATGCTATTAATGAATTAATAAGGATATTAATGTCACTTGTTATTTCAACGTGCTTATTGATCGAGAAAGCAATTGAATTAGATAAGATGACTTTGTCTATGTCTTATATTCAATTATAGATATTGTGTGATACAATGATTAAAAGAGTAATTATATTAGGTTATGTTGGATCACCAACTTAATGTAATATGGGTAGCTATAATGTCTTGCCAGAGACCAATTATGACTTATGAACCATAAAACACCTTATGTACCTATTGTCATATTAAATTAACCTAATAGGTCACAAAAATTGGGTCGAATTTGTCTTTGGGTTGAGTAGTTAATAAGCTTGATTGGAGAATTGGAAGCTTATTAGGAGACCCTAAGAAACCTATAAATAACACCTTGGACGTCATATTTTATATACAAGCAAAAGATTTAAATTCGTTTTACACAAAGAAAGAATAGAGAGAGTCAAAATTCTCATTTTGTGATGTTCTAGCCGACCGGAATTCAAGGACTAGGATTCCTGCCAGAGAACGCTAGTGATTTCGCAGCATTTTGGTGTTACGAATTTGGAGTATCATTCTTATCTGAACATAATTAATTTAAATTTGAACATCGACACAAAGATATGCTTATTCATGATTTAATTGTTTATGTACGGTGTGTTTACCTTATAAGGTTAAAGAATTTTTTTATGTTAATTCTGCTACATCTAGCCTAGTTTGTTTTCGAGCAGTAATCCTCTTTTCTTTTGTCCTATTCTCTTATTTATACTAATTCTAAGTTGGATTAGTTATTCCTTAAACTCCAATCTTGTCAGCTCCTACTTAACTAAATTCTAAATCTTTACATGCTACAACACTTGGAATCCACTCCACCAATCGCTCACTCTTTTAAACTAATTGTTTAGCCTTTTTAAACGATCATTTACTTTTTATACTATCGTCTAACTTTCTTAGAAAATTGTTTAACTTTCTTATACGATCATTTAGCAAAATACTTTTTAAAACCTTATATTCAGGTACATGTCTTACATGTATAGTGTTCAATTAATCTGTTAAAAAAACAAACATTAAGTAGACAACAAAAAATAGGTAGACAACATTCATATAATACTTTACTACCTAAGTGTGCATCAATTGATCAAATATTTGTCGATAGATCAACAACATATTTGCTTATTGTCTTGATGTAATTAAGACACCACTTCATCCGATGTGTGAAAAAAATTGACAATAAGTTATAGATAGTGTAAATTTTATTAAAAAGATAATATATAAATAAAATAATACCTGAAAATCAGTGATCGAGCAAAGAGATCAAAGGAAGCAGATGTATATGCAATTTCGTATGAGCCTAGAAAGGATGAAAGAATTGAAGGTAAACTTGGCATTGTTATTGATACCATTAAGGAGAACGGGATCATGTTTGTACCTTGAATTTAAATCAGAGGTAGAATAGGAAGACGAGAAACAACTCAGCTAAAGCCTCTTATTGGCAGTTGAGGATTGTACTGTGAAAGCTGACTTCATCTTGTTTAGCTTTGTTTGAAATATCTGAAGTTGTTGCCCTTACTAAAAGCTCTTTTACTTGCTATGCCAAAACACTTCATTTAATTAATTTTATGATTCTATTAGCAAAGTTGTGATTTCGCTTTTATGGAAGGAAACTTGTTAGAAGGAAATGGGTAAAATATGGCATATTGTTACAGAATCAGGGAAATTGCTATTTTTGACCTAACAAGTCTCTTTTGAAGGTAACCTCATTTTTAAATCTACTTTTTTTTACCACATTTTCAAACGTCATAATGCTTCATTTTCCCGATAAGTTAAGGTTTTCTCGTCTGCTTCTTGTCGTTGAGTTAGTATTTTTCAATCGTTGTAGATCATCTCTTCTCTCGATGGGTCCCTTTTATTTGTAAAAAAGACTCATTAGCCTGGTTTTAATTTTTGATAGTATTTCTTGGACTTTGTTAGTTTTCGTTTATGTTTAATTCTGATTCGATTTTGATGAAGGTACACAAGTACCTTTCCATTTTCTTTCCTTGTCAATGATTCTGGATTCTATTATTTATAGGGGTATCTGTATGACTTTTGGGTATATGTATGATTTTTGGTAGGAATGTAATGAAATACCCCAAAATCTTTTTTATCAATGGTATGAATTAGATTCTTCACATGTTTCCATAGTTTGACTTTCAACGAATATCCTCATGTCCCAACTCCGTTCTTATCACACTTCTTCTCTCACCACCACTAAAAATGCCAAAGCAAATCCATGAGATCAAAGATTTTCTTCTCACTGCAAGAAGAAAGGATGCCCGCTCGGTCAAAATCAAGAGGAGGAAAGATGTAGTGAAGTTTAAGGTTCGCTACTCAAGTACCTTTACACGCTCTGTGCCTTGACTCGGAGAAGGCTGAAAAATTGAAGCAGTCTCTTCCCCAGGTTTGAGTGTGCAAGATCTTTGAAGAAGTAGTGAGCGAATTTTGGAGATTTATATGGAAAAACAAGGGTTGAAGGAAATGTTTGCCAGTTATTTTTCTTTCTTATTTTCAATCATCTGCTGTGTTGAATGTTCAAATTTCTATGGGGACGACTGCTATTCTCATGAGTAGGAGTTGGACTGAACTTTTAGCGTTTCTTAAATTTTATAAACCGTTCTCAGATTTTGAACTGCGAGAGATTTGTCCATCATTGAATCATAGTTTGACTTCAACGAATTTGAAAGAAATTGTAAAATATGTCTTCAAGAAGACGACGAAAGGGATTTCACATATTTTGGATTTAGGGTTGTATTGTGTTAAATGTGTTCTAAAGTTGTGAATTCTTTTCAAGACAAGAGATAGAGTAACTTTAGGAGAATCCAAACTTTACGAGACAAGGGACAGTGAGGCAAATCGGGTGTTCGTCAAAACACCTTTAAGACCCTTTGTTCTTTGTCTTGTTTGTAACTTCGTAAAAATCCAAGTTTTACGTGACAAATGCCTAAACTTTACAAGACAAAGAACAATGAGTATGGGAAGGGTGGGATAGTATTCTTACTAAATAGTTGATGGATTGTTTGGGTATTTTGGCCATTTTAATATTCAGACAGTTTCAAAAAAGACTTTTTAAAATTTGAGAATCATTTCATCTAGTTTTGTTCATATCAAATTCAAAACATCTAGAATAAAGAAGGTAGTATGTAATGCATGCATCTTCTATCCCATCTACTTGTCACTTGTTGAGAAGTGTCGAGGGTTTGCTCAAGAGTTTCGAGCTAAGTCAAGTGACTAGAGACAACTTTCCAAAGTTTATCAAGTGAAACAAGTACCCAAAAGTGAAATCTCGAATTAGAGATGTTAAGACTGTTGAGATTTATGTCCTAACACTCGTAGATTGTAAATATAATCTATTGACCGTTATTAATAAAGTGTTATTATTGTAATAATTGTTATTGATTATAATATTAGTTGTCTTCATAACCCAAATCCAATAGACTAACATTCTAAGTCGTTTAATGAGTATTTGAACAGTATTTAGAGACATACAAGGATCAATGTTCCAGTTTAACTTAAAGGGTCTATGGTATAAGGATAAGGTTGTGTACCTTATCTTGGTAACATTATATATACGACTCACTTTGTATTTGATACACATGCAATGATCTAACACAGTGTGTAGTTGACATGCGAGTGAGGGTATCCTATGTAATGAGATTGTATAAGATCGAACCACAAAATAGTAACGACTAGATGTAACTCTGTTAACTAGTTAGGTTTCTATTTACTAGGATGACCTAAGTAATTTAATTAGTCTTAATCTTGAGTGAGTTATGAACTCCTATTTGTGAGGGATTGTCCTTTGATTTGTATGAGTGAGATTGACCAGATTTCCGACCTAATAAGCTTATCATTTTGGGGATAAGACCGAGTGGGGAGCTAGAAACATAATTACACAAGATGAAATTCACTTCTTCCCTACTTTAGGGTAACTAAATGAGTGTTCTCTTAAATGGTGTCTTCAGGTTTTGAACAAAGGGACCTACCCTCTCTATGGCACGAGAGAGGTTTCTCTTTATTGATAGGATCATAAGCACTAGTATTTAAGGATTAAAGGTAATCCAGGGGTAAAATGGTAAATTAATCTATTTGGTGTGATTAACACTCGTGAAGGACTAACTTATTGTTATTGGTCTATATCCGTGGACACATAAATATATATACAGTGAGAAAAGTTTAGCTGTGAGTCTTTAGTGGAGTGTACATACAGTTAACGAATGCTTAATGTGGTTAATGAGTTTAGCCAATTAATCTGATATCGTTGTAGGTTCTGATCTATAGGTTCATTAGGTCCCCTTCCTAGCTCATAAAGGTAATGAGATTTATTTATATTGATTATAATTTGAAATGTTTAAATTTACTTTGAGAATTAGTTCAATCTTTAGTGATACATTATTATAAATTTAATTTTGAATATGATTCAAAATTAATTTATGAAAAATAAAATATTTGAATGAGTTCAATGTTAATTTAATATGAATTGGATTCATATTAAAATTATTGGTCATGAGAGAAACTTATATTTGAATATAATTTAAGTTAAATATAATATATTTAATTTAGCTATTAATTAATCGAAGAATTAATTAATAATTTAGTTTTATTTAATTAAATCTATAAGTTATTGCAAAAATATTCATTCAAATAAGATTTAAATAAAATATTAATTAAATATGATTTAATTAATTATATTAATATAAATCTATAAGATATTAAAAAGATATTCATTTAAATAATATTTAAATGAAATATTAATTAAATATAATTTAATTAATTATTAACTAATTGATTAATTCTTAATTAATTAGTAAGTTTGTTAATAGAATATGATGATTCTCTCTTACTTATTTAACTATTCTAACAAGAAAGAAAGTTATAAATATATAGAAGAAAACAATTTTCTTTAACCATCAACAAAAAAAAGCTAAGACTTTTGAAAAAAAGTTTCTCTCAAGTACCTCTAAAATTTTCTAACTCGGTTGGTTTCCACAAATCAATACCAATCTCATCATAGAGGATATGATCTACAAACCAATCTCATTATAGAAGATAGGAAGGTGGTTTGCACAAAAGTAAGTTCTCTGTCATAGTTCTTTAAATCTTTCACTACCATGGGGCTTTTATCCCTTCAAAGTCTCCATCATGTTCGGCCAAGACATAAGGCAGAGAGTTTTTTAATTATCAAGTTTCTACTATCATTTTTCATAATCAATTCATGTTCATGTTGTTTCCGTGGACAAGATATATTTAACAATATATCATTTGAAACTAAAAGCAACACAGAAGCAAAGTATGATATACAATGTACAATAGATATTAGATAGATAGAACACTATCACTGTCTGTCTAGATAAATAGTGATAGACTTTTATATATAAATAACATTTCACAATTTTTATAATATTGATAAATAAAAGAAAAATGGTAAAAAATGACAAATTTAAGAAAAGATTTATAACATAACAAAATCTGGAATTTGTGAATGATAGACATTCCAATCATGCTGATAGATAATAGTATAGGTATATCATAGAATTTAGAATGTTGGTATGTTCTAAATATTTTAATATTTTAGTTCATTTTATATAAATGTTTTTTCAAAAATTAATTTACAATATATATATTTTTTTCTTTTTCGGGAAAAGTTGGAAAACAAGGCTTCAAATAAACACTAACACGAAGCATCGACGCATACACGGTAGGTATTATAGCTATAATGCATAAACGGTGATGAGAACCAATTCCTGAACCCATCCACAGCCATCATCATCGCCAACGTCGAGAAATATGGGTAAGGCAGAAGGTTCCAATCCGCCTCCGCCACCCTATGCCAAAGTCCACCCCTCAAATGACCCCGACGTTGATCACAATTCATATTCTCTCGAGAAATTCAGACTTTACGAAACCAGAGCGGTAACCTCTACACTTTCACTCTGTCATTATCTATCATTAGAAAGCACAAATGCAATTCCATTTCCCTGTTCGCCTTGAAGGAATTAGTTCAAGACATAATTGATTGCCTGGGTAGTGTGTCAAAACAATCATTTATTATTTTAAGGTTGTTTTTCCGTATTTCTCATAAGCTTGAGAGCGAGTTAAAACCTTTATTCTAACCAGCATGAGAAGCTGATTGTTCCCCGGTTTTAATTTTGTTTTATTGCATCGAGTTTTCCTAAGCAGAGGTATTATCTGATTGGGAGCGATCGCTACAAGAAATTCTTCCGAGTGTTGAAGATCGATCGCTCGGAACCATCGGAACTCAATATCAGTGAAGACCCGGTAGTGTATTCCCTGCAAGAAATCAGGAACCTCCGTCAGCGAATTGCTGAAGGGAATCGTGCTACAGGGGGGTTAAGCCCGGTTACAAAGGCTTTTGGTATTGCAGGTTGATGATGCTTCTCCTTCTATGTGCCAATTCATCCTCGAATCTCCTCGCACTTTTCTATAATTTTGTGATATGTTTAATGCTTGTAGGTTGCATTAAATGTTTGGAGTCTTATTATTTGATTTTGGTTACCAAGCGTCGGCAAATTGGATGTATATGCGGTCATGCAATATATGGTATAGATGAAACCCAATTGATTACAGTTCCTCACGTCTCCGTCCAGACTGATGTAGCACATTCTAAAACTGAGCTGAGGTAAGTTTAAGTTTCTCTTGTGGTACTGGTGCAGATATTTCAATCTTCATGTGTTTTTATTTATTTTTCTCTTTTTCTGTGGGAGATGTGTGTGCGCGTGTGTCTGGGGGGTAAGTAGGTGTTTGTAGTTAAATAATTCACTATTTGGACCCTACAAAATCTAGTCTTAGTTTTTTGAAACGAAAACGAGCATCTTTATTAATATAAATGAAAGAGACTAAAGCTCAAAGTACAAGAGACATATACCAAGAGGAAAAATGGCTAAAAGAGTACAACAAAAACCGAGACAAGAGAGAACATTAAAAATTTCAACGAGCTGATTAAGACCTTCTAGAACTTGAGCAAAACAAGAAGAAAATACAAAGCAAAGTGAAAAAATTTCAACAAGGAGCTCCAAATAAGCTAAAATCTTAATCCAAAACGACCTTACTTGAACAGGATCTGTTCTATAGGTTGTACACCTGTGTCCTTGAGTTCTAAGGAGACAAGAACCCAAGTCTGGTGGATGAGTTTCTGCCCTGTGACTAGAGGTGATTAATGGCTCACTATATCCTTGGACTAGTGGCTGTGGAGGATCGTTCTTGGCTGGTAGCTCCTGCTGAGATGGTTGCAAGGCAGTCTGAAATGGCTTAAAAAATGAATGGAAAGGACACAAATACAAGATAACCAACTAAGCTGCTTCAAGCTTGATTTAAAAAAACAAACGTGTGCCCTAGAAGACTTGCTGAAATCTTCCATCTCACCAAAAAAAACTGAAGATGTACTATTGAAAAAGCCTATCAAATTTCCTAATCCTCGAACAGAATTCTGAAAGGAAGAAAGAAAGAAATACAAAGAAAAAGGCCAAGCGTGAATTGAGTTATTGTACCTCTAACCTCATCGAATACAAAGCCAGCCCACCCTTGTGAACTGGAGTTGCTAAAAAATCTTCCCATTATTTTACAACACTCCTTATTGTACAACCAACTCTTGCAAAAACAAAAGGGGGAAGGTCCCCACTCGAATGATCCAACTTCTGATAGTAACAAAAAATGATAAGAGAACAACTTTACTTGCCTTGTTACTCTTGTGCAATCAAGATTTCGTCCCATTCTTGTAATATGAAGAACCTGTCAATAAGGGATCTTGAGCTTATGTTACCATCTGTGACCCTAGTGAATCTCCCATTGGCAAGAGGAACCTCCAACAGATTGTACTATGAGCTTTTGTCTCATTGTTTATTTATTAATAAATGAGGCTATTTCCATATAGACAAATTAATTGCATTTGTTGCCGTGTTTATTTGCAGGTATAAAAAACTTCTATCCAGTGTGGATTTGACAAAAGATTTTTTCTATAGCTATACCTATCCAATAATGCAAAGTTTGCAAAAGAATGCCATGTCAACTGCTGCAGAAGGAATGCCATACGATAACATTTTTGTTTGGAATGCTTATTTGACTCGAGCTATTCGATCACGATGCAATAACACTGCATGGACCATAGCATTAGTTCATGGACATTTCAAGCAGGTATGCAAGTGCTGCTCCTTGCTCTTAACATCTTTTGGGTGTTGTGCAGTTTCATTATCTTTAAGGTTGTTAGTTCGAAGACCTAATGTTATATCGTCCCTTTAGGGACAGTCGACAAAATTGGAATGAAAGACCTAGTGTTATATTGTCTCTCCCTCACAAATTTCTATTGTACTTTGAGCACTATACTCATTTTTCTCCCTTCAATACATTCAACCGACCACGTACCTGCTTGTTCCATTTCTCAAATTTTAAATGAATGTATTTGTTATTTCCTCTCCATTTAATATTGATTTCCACTTGTTGAGCCTTCATATATCGAGCCCACTAGATAGGAGTGTTGAATGATATATAATGAAATTTATCTTCACCCACTAGCTTAAGCTTTTGGGTCCATTGGTGATTTAAGATTTACATTAACATTCATCTGTCGCCCCCTTTGTGTTAATAACATGGAAAGCATCCAGCACCTTTTATTTGATTGTCTTTGCTTCTAAATGTTGGTTCCGCCTTCTCCAAGCATTCAATTTTTGTTGGGTTTTTGATCATGTTTTTAAGAACAATGTGTCTCAAATCCTTGCTGGTCCAGACTTGAAGAAGAAGACAGCTGAATGTTTGTGGGCAAATGCAGTAAAAGCACTTTTAGCTGAAATCTGGTTTGAAAGAAACCAAAGAGTCTTCCATGATAAATCATCGACTTGGATGGAATGCTATGATTCTGCTTGTTTGAATGCACCTTCATGGTGCTCATTATCCAAATTTTTTCAGGATTATTCTTCTCAGGAGATTGTTTTAAATTGGCCAGCCTTTATAGCCTCCCCACCTTGAAGTTCTAGTTTATCTTGTCTCCCAGATCAAGCCTTATGCTCCAATCAGTTTTTGCTCAATCAAGGATTATTATTTTTGCTTTGTATTCAGCTTGCTGCCTTGCTTTATCATCTTTTTTGGCCTTGTATTGTGGCCTTTAATTTGTTATTGTTTTACTGTATTGCTTTTATTGTATTGCTTTTATTAACCTGCTATGTGGGTTTTTATTTTCACTTATGGATGTGATGAGGGCGCTAAAGGGGTGTCAACCTAGTTGAGATGCCTGGGTGTGCCTGCTTTTTTTGAAAAGGATACGAGTCTCACTATTATTAATAATGCAAATAGAGAGACAAAGCTCAATGTACATGAGAGGCATACAAAGAGCAATGGGGGAGGGGAGGATTAGCAGGCGCACCCAAGCATCTCAACTAGGTTGACACTCCCTTAGCGCCCTCATCACATTCATAAGCGAAAAAGAAACCCCACATAGTAGGTTAAATAAAAGCAATACAGCAAAACAAAAACAACAACAGAATAAAGGCCACAATACAAGGCCAAAAAGATGATAAAGCAAGGCAGCAAGCCGAAACAAAGCAAAAATAATAATCATCCTTGATTGAGCAAAAACTGATTGGAGCAGAAGGCTTGATCTGGGAGACAAGATAAACGAGAGCTTCAAGGTGGGGAGGCTATAAAGGCTGGCCAATTTAAAACAATCTCCTGTGAAGAATAGTCCTGAAAAAATTTGGATAATGAGCACCATGAAGATGCGTGTAGTCAGTGTTTTTAAAGGCTCAAGGCGCACTAAGGCGCATTGGTCCTCTGGAGCCTAGGCGCAAGGCGCAAAAAAAAGCGCGAGCTTTTTTTCATAAGGCGCACTATATATAAAAAGAGAAAGAAAATATATATACACACACATATAGCAGAGCAACAATGTATAAAATATAGGTACCCAATATAAGTAGCCTAAACAACAAAACACAACAAAAAACTACCCAGTATTCAACAAGTCAATAATCAAAATAAAAGTTCATCCCTAAAGATCAAACTCATCATCACTAAATTGATCCTCGTCTTCATTCAATCCTTCGTTAGACTTATAGCCATCAGTATCTTCTTCTTCCAAATCGAAGTCATCTAAATTTACTTGTTTCCGTTGCGTGGTAGACGAGGATGAACATGAAACAATAGTCTTTGGTCTAGAGGTACTAGCTCTAGAATAGAATGATGGTTCTTTTGCTCCGACAGCTCTAGAAACATCACCCCACGTTAAAGAATCATCATTAAATACCAACTCATCATCCTCCTCAGAATCGTCATCCAATCTTCCAATCAACCATTCATTACTATCATCAATATCTTTCAAGGAGATGGGGTCGACAATATCTCGTAGGTTGTATCGACGTTTTAGTGCTTGTGTTGTATTTGATGAACACTAGATCATTCAAACGACTTTGAGCAAGCCTATTTCGTTTCTTGCTATGAAGCTGAAAAATTAGAAAGTTTCATTGTCAGTGAATCAACAAATTTTGATTATCATTCTCAATGTACTTAAGGAGAGGAAAGGTAACCTGTTCAAACACACTCCAATTACGCTCGCATCCAGAAGCACTACAAGTAAGACCTAAAATTCTCACAGCAAACTTTTGCAAGTTTGGAGTTGATTGTCCAAAATTATCCCACCATTCCACTATAGGCACAAACAAAAAAATATATATATTAATAGAAGAGCTTGTTGCTAGTATCGTTGAGTAATCGTTTAGTTGAAATTTACCTGGAGATATTTTGTCCCTTTGTCTGATTGCTAAAGGTTGTCCGAATAATGCTTCAGCCCTCTTATACTTGCTTAGTTCTGCAAGTATTTTGTCTTGTACTTCCAATGAAGCAACCATTTTTGTTATGCATGAGTAGAGTCCATTAACTATTTCATCATCCTCCTGGATGTTAGGATTCGAATAATAGAATGACAGGTTTAAATAATACCCCGCTGCATGCAGAGGACGATGCAACTGAAGCTCCCATCTTTTATCAATTATGGTGAAAATGTCCTTGTATTTTTCTTCATTATTATTAAAGGATTTAGCAATAGCTTCCTTAGCTCTATCCATGGCCTCATAAATATATCCCATAGGTGGCTTCTTCTCGCCATCAACCAATCTAAGAACTCGGACTAGTGGGCCAGATACTTTAAGAGCGAAAACAATTGTAGTCCAAAAACTAGCCAACAAAATAGTCTGAACTACTCGTTTCCCTTGTTGCTCCTTACTCCATTTGCTGTCCTTCCATTCATCTGAAGTAAACATCTTCCTCAGATTATTCTTTTGACGATGTATACTCGATAATGTAATGCAAGCAGTAGCAAAACGAGTCTTAGCTGGTCTAACTAACTCCTTTTGGTTAGTAAAACGTCGCATCATGTTTAACAATCCAGGACGAACGTATATGAAATTGCTGATCTCTATGCCTCTTTTCAATGCTTTGCGAATATTCGAGATCTTGTATATATCCTCCAACATCAAATCTAAGCAATGAGCGGCACACGGAGACCATATTAACTGTGGTCGTTTTGCTTCTAACAATCTCCCTATTAACAAAGAAAATAAGTACACATTTAAAGTAGAACTCAACTAAATCTAATAAATTAAAGTTATAACTTGTAAGTAGTCTACATTCTTACCTGCCATCACATTTGCTGAGGCACTATCAGTAACTACTTGTACAACATTCGCTTCTCCAATTTGGTCTACAAAATTATCAAGTAACTCGAACATCTTCTTTCCATCTTTCACATAAAATGAAGCATCGATGGACTCAATAAACATGGTGCCTTTAGGACTATTAACTAAAAAGTTAATTAATGTCCTATTTCTTCTATCGGTCCATCCATCAGCCATAACAGTGCATCCAACCTTGGCCCACTCTACCTTATGGTTACTCATCAACTCATTTGTTGCTTCTAATTCCTTCTTCAAACATGGAACTCTTAACTCATGATAAGATGGTGGTTTCAATCCAGGACCGAATTGCCCAATTGACTCAATCATAGGGGCAAAACTTTCATATGTGCAAGCATTCAGAGGCACTCCTGCATCATAAAACCATCGAGCAATTCTTTGGATGGTGTGCTCTCTCATTTCCTTCTTGTATGTCGCATTCAATGAAGTTTGTTTTCCTTTGTCCTTTCTATTTTGAACCACAGTTTCTGGGTTAGGAGTAAAAAATGCATCCATTGGACCCTTTTGCCTTGGCTTCTTCAAGCTCGGGCCCCTTGGTGTTGCTTTGTTGTTTACACTAACACTCCCTTCATCTTCATCCTCAATATCATAATCTTCTACATCAATGTCCACAATCAGATTTCTTTGTTCTTTAATCTCTTTTTTCTTGGACATGTACTCTTTAATTTCTTCCTTCACGTGATCCGGACATTTTGTACAGGCGGTGACATTTCTATAACCACCAACGAGGTGTTGTTTCATTCTATATACCCCTCCTTTTGTTACTTTCGAACAAAATCCACAGACAAACGTATTTATATTTTGGTCATTTTGCAATTGACCATATTTCCATGCCGGATCTTTTCTCGAACTTTCATCAGCCATCTATGATCTAAGTTATAAAAAAAAAAACAGAAACTATTTAAAACAGCAGCTGTTATTAAAAAAAAAAAAAACAGAAGCTATCTATGGATGAGATGAAGTTGTTATAAATGGAGGATTGGAGGGGAGTGTGTTGTGAGATGGATGGGATGAAGGTTGAGTTTGATGGGTTATCGAAGGAAGTTGAAGTCGAGAAGTATAAGAAGAAGAAGATGTAGACTTTAGAGAGTTTTTTCTAACTCAATGGGTATACCATGCTATGAAAACAGAAAACAATGGAGTTTGATGTTCTTGTCAAAGAGTTACAGAAGAAGGAGAAAGCAATGCAGATGTTAACTGAACGATTGAGATACTAACCCGTGATAAAGCTGAGATGGAGGAGGCGAAAACTGAAGCACTAGCAGCACTGTAGCACAGAATATTATTGTCTTCTCTTTTCCTCTGTTTTTGCACCAAAAAACAGAGTAATGGCAGCCGCAGCACTCGTTTTGTGTGAAGAAGAAGGGTGGCCGGAACGGAAGGGTGGAAAAGGAAGCAAACGGAAGACGAAGACGAAGAACTGAAGTAGAAGCAGAACGGAAGACGAAGAACTGAAGAAGTAGATGAAGAGTCGTGTGCACCAAAAAACAGAGTAATGGCAGCCGCAGCACTCGTTTTGTGTGAAGAAGAAGGGTGGCCGGAACGGAAGGGTGGAAAAGGAAGCAAACGGAAGACGAAGACGAAGAACTGAAGTAGAAGCAGAACGGAAGACGAAGAACTGAAGAAGTAGATGAAGAGTCTTCACGCGCGAAAGGAGAAGGGTTCTTTCTTCACGTTTACGTAATAGGTTTAAAAAACCTAGATAATAATAGTTTTTTATAATTAAAGCCCAGCCCATAACTTATAAAAAAAAGCCCACGCCTAATTCAACTTGCGCCTAGGCGCGCCTCAAGGGAGGCGCGCGCCTAATATGGGCTTTTTATAATTCGCTGCGCCTCCTCACAAATAAGCCCCAAGTGGGCGCCTTGAGCCTAGGCGCGCCTAGGCGCGCGCCTTAGGGCGCTTTTTAAAACACTGCGTGTAGTCGAGCAGAATCATAGCGTTCCATCCAAGTCGATGATTTATCATGGAAGACTCTTTGGTTTCTTTCAAACCAGATTTCAGCTAAAAAAGCTTTTACTGCATTTGCCCACAAACATTCAGCAGTCTTCTTCTTCAAGTTTGGACCAGCAAGGATTTGAGACACATTGTTCTTAAAAACATGATAAAAAACCCAACAAAAATTGAAAGCTTGGATAAGGCGGAACCAACATTTAGAAGCAAAGACACAATCAAATAAAAGGTGCTGGATGCTTTCCATGTTATTAACACAGAGGGGGCAGACATGAGGTGAGAGGGAGGGTAGCTTTCTTTGAAGTACCAAGGCACAATTTAAATTTCCAAAGAGCATAATCCATATGGAAATATTTATCCTTCTTGGGCTGTTAGATTTCCAAAGCCTTTTGTACAAAGAACTTTCCAAAGGAGAAGATGTCGCTTAACCAATGATTTTACCGAGAAGGAGCATTTGGTTTCAAGGGACCAAAACCTTTGATCTGGAATGGAGGCTGGCTCTGAAGAAGAAATCTGCCTCAACAAGGTCTGGAAATCTAAATTTCCTCATCATTTAGCAATCTTCTGAAAAAGATGGACCAAGAATTGGTTGAAGAGTCCCAATGATCTGAAACAGACCCATTTGGATTGATTGCAATCCTAACCAATCTTGGAAATTTACACTCCAAAGGGATAATGTCCATCCAAGGGTGCTTCTTGCTGGTCCTCACCCTCCCCCTATTGCTCTTTGTATGCCCCTCGTGTACATTGAGCTTCGTCTCTCTATTTTCAATATTAATAATAGTGAGACTCGTATCCTTTTAAAAAAAAAATTAATTCAACCCCCAAAGTTTAGGGTTTAAATTAGTTTAAGATTTAAATTGATACAAACCCTAAAGTTCAGGGATATGTACATCCTATGTAACAAATCTTGTTCACATAGAGGAGATTTATGCAAGTTTAGCCTCACCTAGGCACATTTATGACGTTTGGCTGTTTTGTTGGGAAGGGGGAAAACTCATGGTTTTTTAGGTTTATTTTTTGTCATATGGTTTGGGTTTTATTATTATGTTTATTTTAGGTTTAATGTCTTTTGGTATTTGTATTATACTTTCGGTTATGCTATTTTTTTATGCGTTAAGAGTACTGTTTAGTTGTTAGAATGCCCAAATTTCCTAATACATATCCTAATATCAATTTGCAGGTTAGACTATCAATCTTTGGAAGAGACTTCACTGTCACCTTGATTTCTAGGCGTTCTCGACACTTTGCAGGGACACGGTATAGTTTTGCTTGAATGTGTCATATATATAGTTATAGTTATAGTTATGGATGAGTGTTAAGTTCTCTTCTCCCCCCTTTTGTTCAATCCATCTTCTTTGGCAATTATCTGGCGACCCTGTGCTCCACCTCCACCCTCCGACATCACCTCTAACACTTCTTGAACGACCTTCTGACATTTTTTTCTGTCATGGCTCAACTTCTCGACCCTTAGATACAATGGAAGTTATAAGCTGTAAGGTTCTTCATTCATTCCACCGTTTGGATGGAGAATGAACGAGTCCATTTAGAAGATATCGAAGCTCAAATCATCTTGGTTAATTCAGAGAGTCAGTTGAAATGGTATTCCGACACCTTAGCAGAGCTTATCGGAGGTCTAGAGGACGCTTCTTTCGAAGATTTGGAGAGTTAGACCGCGGGAGATTGAAGCTATCCAAATTTAGGGCCGACACTAGTTGGATTCTTTGTTGTGATCTTTGGCTGACTTCAGGTGGGCGATATCAACCATTAGGGTTTCCTCAAGGGAAGCCAAAAAGGGGTGGTTGTCATTCCTTCAGATGCTGGAAAGACTCTTTTCGGATTTGGAGTATAAGAATTGGTTCTTGAGCTACACCTCTACGTCTTAATACCCTCCAAATTAGAGCTCAAGTTATGCTGATAAAGTTAAATATCTGGGAACTCAGTTTGGGAAAAATGTAGATCAAAGTATCAATATAGGAGAGAAAAAAAGCTTTAATCCCCCATTTTGAAAACAGTCTTACAAAACCAACAATCCCCTGTTTTGGCACCGTAGAACAAAGCAGCTTATACCCGAAAAACAAGACTGGTATATAACTGGTTATCTTGCACCGATTGGTTTTTGCCAATGGCTGCTACGGTTATGTCACCACGCTCTGATAGCATGTTAAATGGTAGAAATGAGAACACAAGGTTTATATGGAAAACCCTAGAATAGGGAGAAAAAACCACAAGCCTTAATGAACTCCATTTTCTGGATGTGATAAGAGTGCTAAGGGGTGGCAGCCTAGTTGCACTTGCTGGTCCCAAAGGCGTAGATCTTGTCTCCTCATTGCACTCAACACTGCTTTGTCTATTCATTTTCTTAATGGCGAGGCTAGTTTCCTTTTTTCTCTTTTTTTTAAAAAATCTGTTCAACATTGGATCTGAATAAGCCATAAAAAACCCAAGCACATCGAATAAAGAGAACAAATTTCCCCAACATTTAGCTGAATATGAGCAAGTAAAGAAACAATGCTGTAAGAGGCTTCCTCTTGTAGGCATAGTGGGCAAACCAAGGGCATGCGGCAACTACTTGGAAGTTTCCTTTGCATAACCAAGGAACAATTCAATAACCCAAAGATCATAATCCAAACTAGAATGTTAACTCTCTTGGGCTATTGGATTTCCATAAAGCTTTATAGATCTCTTCCCTCCTTCTGTGGGTTGATTTTTTGCATGTCCTTATATTCTTTCAGTTTTTTTTCTCAATGAAAGTGGTTTCTCTCACTAAAAAAAGAAACAAATAACTTTATCTTTCGTGATTTGTTTCACAAATTACAGATACTTAAAAAGAGGAGTGAATGATCGAGGACACGTTGCAAATGATGTTGAAACAGAGCAGATTGTTCTTGATGAAGAAGCTGGTTCGTGCAAGGGGAAAATGAGTTCTGTTGTGCAGATGCGTGGTTCAATTCCTCTCTTTTGGTCTCAAGAAGCTTCTAAATTTAGCCCAAAGCCAGATATTATCTGTAAGAATATCATTGTGACGATTTTTCTCGTGTGTTTGGTTAAATTAAATGGCTAAACTGGACTTCAGTTGTTTTCTCTTTTTTCTTTCAATGGAACAAATTTCATTTGTAAGTGCGGTTCACAGTCCTGACTCGAGCCAAGAAGTTCGAAGAACGTATAAAAAAAGTGATTGGTAGATACCCCAAAGAATGTGAAAATTTTATATAAAGTTTAAACATATATTTTTTTGAAAAGGAGACAAGCTTCTTTATCAATAAAGGAAAATGAGACTAATGCTCAAGAATTATACAAAGAGCAAAAAAGAAAAGAAAAAAACAACCAAACAAACTGCCCAAAGATGATCTCGGTCAATACAAGGGAAAATGACCAAAACAAACAAATGCAAAGAACAAGCTAAAAAGGCGAAAACCAAAACGAACAGATCTAAATACAAAGCATAACAAAATAACTTTATCAAAAGGAAACCATTCGGATCTAGAGACTAGCAAAAAGATGCAGCTGGAGATCTCAAAGCTATCTTGCCAAAGTAGTACAAATCCATAAGAGGAACAAAAAAATCTTTCAAAATATCAGCATCAACAGAAGGTTGTACTTCCTATACAACACCTCAACACACCATGTTGAATCTTCAAATTGATGTTCCAATTGAAAACCCATCCCCCATGCATGTAGAAATACTAAAGATATTCACCAACATATTTCTCCCATAAGCGACTTTAATAGATTCCAGCACCTTTTTCAACCATAACTTGATTCATGATGAACAAGATAATCTCAGAGAATAAGCTTGAGAAATATTAGAAGAGCAACCATAGTTTTTGGCAATGAAGACTTCCAAAGATGAGTTGCACGGAACATTAACATTTTCGCCTTCTGGACTAAATACTTCTTGGCAGTTACCATGAAAAGCCAGCAATACTTTACCATAGGAACCACGAGCAAACCTTTTCTTTCCTTTTAAATTAGGCCAGAATAATTCCACATTCACTAACTATTGACATCAGCTCTTTAGGCAAATTGGTGGAAAATTATTTGGGAGAAAACCCTCATTAAACAAAACCCTCATTAAACAAACATTTAAGACCCTCCCTTCAATTTCTGAATCCAATTTAGGGTTAACTTCACTAAGATCAACTGATTCTTCACTGCTAACACTGATAGGAGAGAAAATTCCGGGCTGGTCTTTAGGACTTAAGTCAGCTTTGCATGAGGAGCCTTGCTGACAAGATGTCTTTGCAATGGAGGTGGAGGATTTTGAAGTGTTGAGACAATTTGAAGGAGAAGTGCTATTTACTGACTTGGAAAAATGCTCGGGACTTGGATTTTAGAGCTGTAAACTTCCAAGAGATCTGGGTTATTGACAGAAACTGAATGCATGATGGTGTTATTTTGAAAAGAGTCCAAAGAGGGAATTTTAAGGTCGCAAACCTCATTTAATTCAGATTTTTGCAGGGCAGTCCACACGTTGTTGAAGGAGGTTTGCTTGCGGATATAGTGTTTAAGGTTTTTGGAATAAGAGAGGACTTACTGCCTTTGGCACACTTGGAACGGTTGAAAATACCCACTTCTGATGAAAGATGGTCCCCTGTTCGAACATAAAGAGAAGAATCAGAACCTTAAACATTTTGCAACGTTTTTTGCAATAAATTCGCTGAGTTGTCCTCCAAAATGCTTGAGCAAAAATTGTTATAACTCAAAGATTTATTTAAGTGGGCCCCTTTTCCTTTATTCCTTTCATTTAAATATTCCAAAGAGGACTTTTCGGCTACTGAATTATTAAAACCAGAAACGTTTTGCAACGTTTTTTGCAATAAATTTACTGAGTTATCTTCGAAAAACTTGGGCAAAAATGGCTATAACTCAAAGATTTATTGAAGTGGGCCCCTTTTCCTTTATTTCTTTCACTTACAGATTCAAAAGAGGACTCTTCGGCTACTGGAATATTAAAAACAGATCATTAGAACTGGACTCCACTGCCTTTTTGCAACAGCTGTCTGGCTTGGGTTTAGTAAAATTCAAAAAAGGGGCCTGTTCAGTTGCCTGGTCATTCAATACTTCTTCAACCTGGTCGGAAAATTCTTCAGCATTTCAAATGGATTTCTGCTTCTAGGGAGAGATGCAAACAATGATTGGGATCAAGATCTTCATCAATTATAACTTCTCTAATCCTGAAACAATCAAGAGAGTTATTAAAATCATCTCGTAAGTTAGGGGCTTTGAGGGGAATATGAGGGTTTAAGAATTCAAAATCTCCAAAATGAAAATATATATTTCCCCTCTTTAGATCATTGATTTCAATCATGACAGCACAGAACCACAAAGATTCTTCTTAACTTGAATCCGGGCTTCACTAACATTAATTAAATTCAGAGTTTCGGAGGCTATATCTAAGAAACCTCCAAAATGATCCCCAATGACCTCAAAGGTACTTCTACACCAATAATCCAAGGGAAGGTTTTTAATTTTGAGCCAACCGCCATAGCCTTTTTGAACATTCGAATTTTGGGCCGATTGTGTTTAAAGTTATCCCATCTTTCGAATTTGAGATGAAAATTCCTCAAGGCTTGCCATTTTCCTTCCTCGTGGATGAGATCTAAAATTGATCCTTGGTCAATGTTAATGATGGCATTCTCATCATATAAAGGATTTATAACAATTTTTGCTTGGAAAAGAGCTTCCAACCTTTTACGGATCAATTTCCAGTCATCTGAGGCAAATAACTTTGATATAATCCATAAATTTTCGAAATTGACTTTCAAAACTTCATGATTCTTAATCAACCAATGCTTTTGTTTCGAAGGGGAAAGATGGACTGACTTTTGAAACTTCTTGTTTTGACTAGGAGGCTGGTCGGTAACCTTAAAATTAGGTCTTAGAACAGGGGAATTGGAAAGAACTGATTTTGCCATTTCAACATAACTTAGTTTTCTATTCAAAATCGAAGGAGGAATATTGAGGAAATTTTCAGCAAACCATCTGGCATAATCCAGTTTTTCTACAAACCTATCCAACATCGAGCAAAACAATTTCCAACCTTGCTTTTGCTACCTAAGCACACTCTGATATTTAAGAGACCCCCTGAATGTGGCCAGAGATCACAACTCAGTAGCTTGAAACTTTGAAATTCTCAATCTGCCTCTGTCAATATCTCTATGTTTCCTAAGATGTCTCTCTACCGGAAAACTGATAAGATCAGTTAACACTGACCTGATCCATCTAAGTTGGCAAACGGATAGAGAGATAATTCTACTGGCTTCTACATCTTCAATAAAGCAACAATCTCTTTTTTGCCAAATGCAGTAGTGTGACTGGTCAATTTTACAACTAACCACCTCCATGGTGAACTTAATGGAGAGGGCTGCCGAAAAACCTGGCTGCTGAAGAGGGGAGGAGTGGGGAGATCGAAGGGAGTGGGGTGGAGAGAGGAGAGAGGGGAGAGAGAAAACTTACAATCGCATTTAAAGTTTAAACATATTAACAAAAGGTTCTAAATTTTTGTTTTCTTTTGCTCCTTTTGGAGTTTACAATAGGTTTTTTCTTCCATATTCTGAATGAAAAATTGTTGAATGGTAAAATATTAATTAGTTTGAGATTTTGAGTCAAATTGATAATTTATTTGATATCAGAGCAGGTGGTCTTGAAAGCGTAAGCATTTGCAATGTTATTTCCTCCCCAATTAAATTTGATTTCCACTTGTTGAGTCTTCTTCGTATTTCAAGCCCAAAAGTGAAGGGGAATGCTGAATGATATGATATTAGTTTGCTGTTACCGATTAGCTTAAGCTCATGAGTCAATCAATGATTAAAGAAAAACACCGTACCCTCACCCTCTTCCCCCTCCCCCTCCCCCGCCCCCAACACACACACTCCAAAAATGAAATAATAAATAAAGGAACAACCATAAAAGGATCCTTATGTTAATTGTTTTTTACTTTTCAGTACAACGATACGATCCTACATATCAAGCTACAAAATTGCATTTTGAAGACCTTGCAGAAAGATATGGCAATCCAATTATTGTTCTCAATTTGATAAAGGTACATACTATGATCTTTAATTTTTATGGGAAAGGCACAAATTGTGATATGTATTAGAGGGGGAAGTTATTTTCAATTCCTAAAAAAATACTATTGGAAACATAATTACCTCATGTAAAAAAAAAACATAATTACTACCCCTCCCTTTAACTTCTCTTTCCCTCTGCATCCCCTTCTGTCCAACTATCTTCTTTAACTTCGATCACCTCTATTCCCCTTTGGCCTTCTCTTCACTGATCTCCATCACCCTTGCCCTTCCATCTCCTCTCTGTCTTGCCATTTATCCTCCTTGTTGATTAGTTGTCCCATGGAGATGAAAAGCTGCTGTATTTGAAACACCTACTTTTCTATTTGGTAAGAAAGACATGACTGCTTCCTTGAAGACTTGAAGAGAGTTTGATGGAACTTTGACAACCTCCCTTGAAGTTGTCCTTCATCCATAAGAAAGTTAAAAGAAGATTTTGGGGTTATCCGACTTTCAAAATACCGATCAAATGATCACGGATTTTAAAAAAATTCTAAATACTGATCAAATGAAGGATGAATACTGATCAAATGAGGGATGGTTCCTTGACTGTGTTCTCTCGTCATCTACTGATGGAAAAATTAATATTCAAGTTTCTGCTGGTGTTGAGACGTTTGGCTAATTTTTTGGGAAATAGTTTATGATTTTATGGGCACCATCGTTAATTTGGAAGATTTTCAGGATTCTTCTTCTTCCAAAGACTTGAAAGATAACAAGAAAGTTAGTGCTAGATACTTTTCTTTTTCACCAAAGCGTAGTTTTAATGGCATGGTGAAGCAAAAGGAAAATCTTCAAAATGGAAAAGAAAAGTGTTTTGATAAGAGATTATTGCCTGATACCTCTTCTTTTTGGGTTAGAAAAGAGATTGAACTGCTGAATCTGCATCTTGATCTTTCTTCAGTAGTCACCAGATTAATGCTTCATTACTTTTGGGAGGAGGTTAAAGAGGTTTTAGAAGAGTATTTTTAGTCCCGAGTTGTTATCAATCCATTCATGGATGATAAGGCCATGTTTAAGTGTGAAAGAAACTTTTCAGGTATTGCTATTCCTGGAAAACGGTTGAACTATGGTAATCTATTCTTAACACTATAAAATTTGTCAGATTCTATTCATTCTCATCCTGGAGTTATTAAGAGTTATGGTGGATTGATTCTTATTAAAAATTTGCCTTTGAAATGCTGGAAGGGTGCTGTTTTTGAAGCCAGTGGTCAAGACCTGGGAGGATTGCTTGCCATATCTCAATTTTATGGATTGCTTGTGCTATTATTCAGGTGAAGAACCTAGCTGGGTTTTTTACCAGCTGATATTACAATTGAGGACGCAAAACTGGGGACTTGCATCTTTTAGAGGTTCAAGTTCGAAAAGGTTTATTAATGGTGGATGATTTGAGAATGTCTTTTTGAATTCCATTGACTTAAGAGTTAATGAAGCCTGGAAGGATGTAAGTTCTACTGAACGTCAGATTTTTGAAGGAGAGACTTGATTTCATTGAGAACATCAACTATTCAACTACCCCAAAATGTGTCCTACATCAATTTGAGTTTGTTTCTGGTATTATTTATTCTCATGATGCTTGTTAAATGCAGACTTTTGAGAAAAGGCCTAGAGAAATGATGCTGAGACGTGAATTTGCAAGTGCCGTTGGGTATTTGAACCAAATTCTTTCTGAGGAGAATCATCTTCAATTTATCCACTGGGACTTTCATAAATTTGCTAAGAGGTGATATGTTTGTTCCAATTATAAAGAACCTCCCAATACAGTTTGTATTTTATCTGTATGCATTCTTTTGTTCTGATCCAACGCTTTGATTTCTTCGGTGATCATAGCAAAGCTGCCAACGTATTGGCTGTCTTGGGTGCTGTGGCAAGTGAAGCACTTGACTTAACTGGTTTTTACTATAGTGGTAAACCCAGTGTTATGAAGAAAAAATCAAATCAAATCAGACGAACAGACACTTCAAGGTATGCTTCGAACTTTTGTCAACTTGCCATTTTCTTCTTTTGAAAAGGATGGGGAACTTTTTATTCCTGAATCATAGATACTTTAGTTTGGCTATCGTGTCTGTTATAGACACGTGGACTCTCCAACACTTATTAACTCAATGGCATGTGTTGAAGACTAGTTGTGCATTTGTTAAGCATGTATTGAACCCTGGTAGATTATACTAAATAGATAGATAATGGTATAAGGAAAAAAATATTGAAGTTTAAGTTTGAAATACATCAAAATCATTGCATAAAGTTTAGTATTGTTGTCTTTGAATTTCCTTCGTTATGTAAAAGTGATATATATTTCAAAAGGTGTGTACGGTTGAACAAACATGTCTATGTCCTAAATTTTTTTAAGAATAACGTATCACTATTGAATATCCTTTTATATTTGTGCCGTGCTCCTTACCTTCAATCACAACCAATAAGAGAGTTTTTTTTTTTTTCTGTTGTTGTGTGTATGGTCATTTTGAGTTTTGTGCCTGGTTATTTATAGGTATGTGTATGTACTTGTTCTCTAATAGGGATGGTTCTCTTCGAGATTTGAGAGCTAGTTCAGGGGATCCTACCAGAAGTGGGAGCAATAACGAAACATTAAGTACTGTTAGTAATAGAGAGAGAGAGGCTGCATCTAATCAGTATGACAAAACAAACAGTTATAGTAGTGAAGCATCACACTTCCAAAGTGGAGTTCTGCGTACAAACTGCATTGATTGTTTGGATCGAACAAATGTTGCCCAATATGCCTATGGTCTTGCAGCTTTAGGCCGCCAACTCCATGCAATGGGTTTGACAAATATGCCTAAAGTGGATCCTGATAGTAGCATTGCTGCAGCCCTTATGGATATGTATCAGAGCATGGGGGATGCTCTTGCTCAACAATATGGTGGCTCTGCTGCTCACAACACTGTATTTATACATGCATGGATCTAAGTTCATATAAACTTATTTATATTTTGACACTCTCGTTTCTTACTAATAAATGCTTGTTCACAAATTAGGTGTTCCCTGAAAGGCAGGGCAAATGGAAAGCTACCACCCAATCAAGAGAGTTTATCAAATCTATCAAACGCTATTATAGCAATACTTGCACTGATGGTGAAAAACAAGATGCAATAAATTTGTATGATCATGGAGTCTTGTCAATGAATACCATTCACTTTCAGACAGAACATACTTTCTATTTTCCATTCTCTTTTCTCAAGCTTATTATTTCACTATTTAGAGAATAACATTATGCTTTCTTCACCTTTTCATGTTCTTAAACGTCTTCTTACTCATGTGTTACCAGATTTTTAGGTTACTTTCAACCACAAGAAGGGAAGCCTGCTCTGTGGGAACTGGATTCTGATTATTACCTTCATGTATCAGGGCTTGGAGATGATCTTTTTCCAGATAAGTGGTATAATGTCAGCAGTCGCGACTGTATATTCTAGTCATAATGTTGTGGAGCTTTCAATTGTATATGCACCTTGTGGGCCTTGTTGAAGCAATTATTCATGCAGTTCCGTGAAAGCATTGATATGTGTACAACATTCTATGCATATAGTAATTCTAGGTTTCCTTAAAAGAAAGTACTTTTATGTTTCAGTCTAGTTTAGATGTATCAGCTATTATGTTGGTAGTTAGTGTTAGTGTTGCTTGACGTATGTACTGACTGTTATTCTTGCACAAAAAGGATTGACCTTCGTTCATAGCAGGTCTTAGAGTACTACATAATGAGTTGCAAGAATTCAGTTTGTACAATTTCTCCATGAGATTCATTTAGAAGTTACATTAATCATGTCTTTATCAAAACTGAGCTCGTGCATTTCCAGTAAATATATTTGTTGGGTACTTGATTTCTTGTTTCAATCGTGGTGTGTGGCTTACAGATGATAGAAATCATGCCTCAATCACCACAAATTAAGATTTAACCAGTGTTTTCAAAGCAAGGCCAACTCTAAGGCAACAAACTTTTTAATCACCCCAAGGCAAGAGGCAACAAAAGGTGTCGTCTGATTAAAGTGAGGCGCAGTTAATAAAATAATAAATAATAATAATATAAATAAAAAATTACATAAGATTAGAAAGAATTTAGCTCAAATAATCTCGAGGAAAAGAAAAAAGATACAGAAATAAGAATGATTCTGTTTCTACTTTGGCTCTTTTTCTTTATTTTTCCTTCCTTTCTTAGATTTTTCTTAAATTTTATTTTTACAAACTTTGATACTTCCTTTTAATCCTATTAGATAAGAATGTCTTTTTTTCTAAAAAAAGTCGAGCAATTGAACAAGGTGAGTGCCTGGTTGCCTTGATCGTATGTTCAAGTTGTCTAAAAGGCGCCAAAGGCGAGCACCTTGCCTTGGGTACTAGCAAGGCATTAAGGCCTTGATTTGCCTCGCCTCTTGCCTCAGGCGAGCACCCGGCTGTGCCTTAACTACAGTGGACTTAACTGAGGATTGGGGTATGAAGTTAAGTTTATTTGTGATTCTTCTGCAGCTTTTATGCCATTAGAAGTTTCTCAGTTACAAAGCTTTTTTTAAATTTACTTTTTATTTTTACTATGTATGAAGTTACAACGGTAAATTTAAATGTTGGGAGAAATTAAAGAAAAAATGCAATAGATCAACAGTACATTGGGGTGAAAAATAGAGGAAACAAATACACACAAAAAAAATTACAGAAAAGTAAAAAAACAAGTAATTACGGAAGAAGAAACATTCCTAATTTCAATGTGCATCTCTATTGTAATTTGAGAATTAGTCTCATTATATTATTTGAATGAAAGGCTGGTTTCCTTTCACGAAAAAAGAAATTGCTTTTTACTTCTCCAAGTGACCAAATTTTCCCATACAAAGGTATTCGGTCTTTCGTCAACTTTTGAGCTTCCTTAATCAACTTTTGTGAATACTTCAACGTCTCTTTTCTTTGATTTCTTGATGTATAATCCTTCACCAAATGTTCCTTTTATGTATATGAGGATCCTATAAACAACTTGCATATTTTCTTTAGTAGGATTGTTCATAAATTGACACACAAAACTTACGTAAAAACAAATATCACTCTGGTGTGATTTAAGCAAATCGGCCTCCTAATGAGTCTTTGATATTGTTCCATATTAGCCAATGTGTTTCTTTCCCTAAGGTGTAGTTAGGATCATTAGGAGTATTAGAGGGCTTACAACCGAGCATACCCTTCTCTTTGGGAGGTCAAGGACATATTTTCTTTGAGAGACACACATTGACACAAACCTTTCCTTGATCAAGGCACTTCCATCCCTAGAAAGTATTCGTGAGTTGAAATTGAGAAGGAAATAGTGCTGTTTTTATCATTCTATCTAATGAATCAAATATGTCTTCTATTTGATGATTCATTTTTGGGCAACGACCTCTGATATTTCTTCCATCTGCACTTTCTTTGTTTGACTGTCTTTTATTCTAGTCTTGTTAGAGTCGTTTATATTTTTCTTACTGGTTTGTATTGGCCGTGTTTAGCCCCCAAATCGACTTTATTTATTTATTTTTTGTTTGGTCCTTTATTTTGTTGGATATGATGAGGGTGTTAAGGGGTGTCAACCTAGTTGAGATGCTCGGTTGCACCTCCTAATCTTTGTTTGGTTTTGCAATTTTACTTATTGTATGATTCTCTTGTACTATGAGCTTTTGTCGTATTGGTTATCAGTCTATTATCAATAAATGAGACTGTGTTCTTGTCATAAAAAGAATCAAACACGTCTTCTAATATAGAAGTCTTAGAAGAAAGACTGACTACAAAAAATGAAAAAATCTTAGACATAAATGATGAATATATACAATAATAAACATCAAATATTGCAGGAGATAAAAGGAAATCTAACACTCCCCCACTAGCTGGTTTGTATGATATCGGCAGCCAGATTTCTAAGAAGTTTATCAATTGTCTTTCCGAAAGACCTTTAGTTAGCATATCTGATGTTTGTTCTGTCGTGAGAAGATAACTTATGCATATTACATCTGGATCAACTTTCTCCTTTATGAAATGTGTCAACTTCGATGTGCTTTGTCTGATCATGTAGGATTGAATTATGAGTTATAGCAATGGGAGCCTTGTTATCTCAATAAACTCATATAGGTGTCTTTTGAGACACTTTTAGTTCTTAGCAAACTGTCCTAGTCTTGTTTTCTTTAAGGAGCACCAACCTTGTATCATGAACCGACTGTTCCTCCTCATCCCTAATGTGTTCAACTGAAAATGGTTCTCAAGAACTAAGTCCAAATGTGAGTCCTCAAATGATGCCAACTCCTTGAAGCACTGTGAAGACACTCAGATTTCATAGGAACGCTCGTACACACTTTCTTTTTTAAAGAGTCAGAATTATCTACTAAAGACTTGGGAGAGGATTGATTAACTATTCTCTGGGTATAATAATGCAAGGGAAAAGCCGGAGGATACCTCTCAAAAGGATCTAGAATCTGTTATTGTTGTTTGATACTGTTAGCAATTTATTGAATAATTGCAAGGAGTTCATTCTGAATTTTCCATTTACCACATATAGTAAAAATTAATAGCATATAATCATTGTCAGTCTTATTTAGTTCCTTCCTAACTCTTATTTTTCAGTTCAGAAGCTGTCTCCAATTCTATTGGAGAAACGGCGGTGACGCTTGAACCTATTCCAGCATGCAGAGAAGACTTTTCTAGGTTGAAGTTGACATCATTTGATAAATTGATTGAACGAACTTGTGGTTCAATAAAGAATGTAAGGCTTTGGTGTGAGCCTGATCAGAAACCTGGAGGTAGTACAGGAAATTCCAGCATGGCACCTGATGCAGCGTAATTTTCTTATTAATCTTGAATGGTCTTTTTAATCTCTCTTGTTATCTGAGGGGCTAGATCAGGAAAGGAGGCACATTTATTGAACTTCATTAGATTATATTTTATATTTTGAGTTGGTATCATTTATTCGCTTTGAACTTTTGATCTTTGTGTTCATTGCATATGGACTAATTAAACTTGGTAAATGCTGGGAACAGTTATTGAAGCGGCATCGAACTAAACTGTGACTTTTATGCAGTGAAATTCAACTCAAAAGCCCGAATTGGCTGTTTGGTCAGAGGAAGTATGAAGAAAGTGGCCCTGGTTCCAAAGGTGTTTCACATGAAGCTGCAGTCTGTATGACTGAGGATAACATAAAAATTGATGGCTTCTATGATTTAAACAAACTTTCTTCTACTGACAATTTCAGTGATGAGGAAATCTTCCAAAGGTAAATCTTCTATGAATACTAATACTTAACTGATATTTCGGTTAATTTATGTGCTTCATTGTAAACAAATTAGATGACTCTCTCCTCTTGTGTTGATATCTAAAGTGGCATTCTTTTGGAAACAGGAAATCTTTTTCATAAAGATATGAAGGAAAAAAGTAGTAATCAAGACCTAAGTAGAGAATAGGTAATTTTTCTGCCTTGCAACCAAGTCGGGCTGCTGTTTGAAACAATTCATCATCATTTATATTTACACCACTAAGAGCTGATTTCTCCCAATTAATCTTCTGCCCCGAACACCATTCAAAAAGTCTAATGGCATCCTTCAACTTGAGAAGCATTTGATCATCATACTTGCAAAAAAGTAGGGTGTCATCAGCAAATTGGAGTAGGGGAAGATGGATTGAATCCTTACCCACAAGAAAACCCTCATATTGCCCATTAAAGTGAAGATTATTGATGATTGCTACCAAAACTTCACTTACTAGAAGGAAAAGAAAGGGAGAAATGGGGTCCCCTTGGCGGATGCCTCTTGAAGCTATAATGCGGCCCCTTGGTTTTCCATTAATAAATATTGAGAATTTAGGGTTCTTTAAGCAACCCATCATCCAAGCAGTCCATTTGGCACTGAATTTTTTCTGGCGTAAAACCTTTTCAAGGAAGTTCCAATCCACTCGATCAAAGGCCTTTTCAAGGTCAAGCTTCAAGATCCAACCCTTTTCTTTTTTGCCCTATAATCTTCTACAGCCTCGTTAGCAATTAATATAGGGTCAAGTTTTTGTCTTCCTTCTATAAAAGCACTTTGGTAAGGGCTGATGATTGAGTCCATTATAGATTTTAACCGTTCTGCTAGGACTTTAGCTACTACCTTATAAGATAGGGTAGTGAGACTGATTGGACGAAAATCTTTCATTTCCAAGACCAATTCTTTTTTCTGTACAAGGTAAATGAAATTTTCTTTCATACAAGCATTCAATCTACCATTGCTGTGAAAATCTTTCAACAAGGCTTCAAAAGTATCTTTGAAAATAGGCCAATGCTTGATGAGGAATTCCACGGTAAAACCGTCGGGCCCTGGGGCTTTGTTCCTGCCAAGAGCTTTTATGCCAAAAATGTTTCTTCTGTTGGAAACTGGGAAGTTAGTGCAGCATTCTGAGCTTGAGTGATACAAGGCCAATCAATGATGAGAGGGATGGATCTATTACCTGGGATTTTAGTATCAAGACTACCAAAGAAGGTCAACACTATCCTTTCTATATCACAAGAAGAAGCTGTCATCACCCCATTAGTATCTTTCAATTCTGAAATTAAATTTTTCCTCTTCTTTGCATTCAGAAAACGGTGGAAAAACCCAGAATTTTCATCCCCAACAGATAGCCAATTAAGCTTGCTTTTCTGAATAAGGTTGCGCTCTTCAAGATGGTAAATACTAAGTAATTCTGCTGGTAATGCTGATCTGAATACACACTCGTCCTCATTTAGGCGTATCAAATCTGCTATAGTGTCACAAATTTCCAGCTCCGCAAGGATAGATTTTTCTTTTTCTTTAAGCTTGGCCTACGTAGTGGAATGCCAAATTTTAACAGCTACCTTTATCTTTCTCCATTGCTCATGTAGAATAAAACCAGCCCATCCATGGTGAGTGAAGTTGGTTACTGTTTCTTCAATTAAAAGGTTACACTCATTGGACAACAGCCAGCTGTTGCAAAACCGAAAGGGAGAGGGACCCCAGATGATGGCACCAGCTTCTAATAAAATGGGGAAATGGTCTGAGAAGATGGCGGCGGGTTTTGCGAGAGACCCGGAGTTTTCAAGAAGGTTATCCCAATCTTTGTTTATAAAGAACCCTATCAAGCAATGATCTGGAAAGGGAACTACCATCCATTGACCAAGTGAACCTCCCATTTTGTAGGGGTAATTCCGTGAGATTAACTGCTGCAATGAATTTATTAAAATGATGCATGCTTCTTGTGTTTCTGCCGAAAGGGGATCTTTCATGAGCCCATCTTGTAATGTTAAAATCTCCACCTAAACACCATGCCTCAGCTGTAAGTGCTGACAGTTCTGGCCAAATCAGTTTTCTTTCACTATATCCGCAGGGTCCATAAACATTAGTGATCCAGAAGATCTGATTACTTAGGGAGAGATATTTTATTGACAAGGAAAATCTCCCTTTAATCACCTGTATAACAGAAATTATACTACTGTCCCACATTGTTAAAATTCCTCCGGAGGCACCTAATGATTCCACGAATTCCCAGCCGATGTCTCTAGAGCTCCATATTGATTTTATAATGACAGAATTGATGACTTCCATTTTTTATTCTTGTATCAAGACAACATCCGGATGATGATTTTTTATGAATTTCTTCAATGCTGCTCTTTTTGTGATGTCATTTAAACCCCTAGTGTTCCAAGAGATTATCTTCATTAGGCTAATGAGAGGGGAGACGACTTATCAATCTTTCATTAAACCAAGATGATGCCACAATCATTGACTGAGGGCAGCAGATCCATTGGCAATTCTGAGGGAACTTTAATTGGAACAACACTTGCTTCATCAAATAGGGAAGATAGGTCAGCCCCTTCGATTTCTTCATTATTCTTGAAATTGAAACCATTTGGAAACCCCAAGGACTCCTGACTACTGACACTAAATGGAGACTCCAAGGTTTTGGAGGTCGGCTTGTCAATGGCGGCACGACAAGGGGAGCCTCTTAACTTTACAGTTAATATTGGGGAGTTTTGAGTATTTGAAGTGCTTGATAGGAGAGCATGAATTTACTGACCTGGAAAGAATTAGAAGTCTGAATTTTGGAGCTGCAAACCTCCAAAAGGTCAGGATTGTTTGCTGAAATAGAAGGCTTTAAGTTGTGCGTCCGAGGGGGGGCTGAAGATGGAATTTTTATGTCACAACCTCCATTCAATTCAGACTTCAATAAGGCAGTCCATAAATTTGTTAATAGCATTGAATTGTTTAAATTACTTTGCTCATACCATTGAGACTTCTCCTATACCTTGTTCTTATAGTTCTGACAAACCTGCAATGCATGGTTTTTGAGGTAGGAATATCTTTGTTTTCTTGGCCCTTCTTGCTAATCTTGTTTAGCCTTGGTTTGTGTTAGAATTAGTGGGCTTGTTGTGTGTTGAAAGCCCAAGGGTATTTTTGTAATTTATGTTACCCTAATTATTCTATCCTCTTTTAATTAGGCTCTTGTGTCTATTAAGTTTCCCCTATTGTATCATTTTGTTGCATAAGAAAATAATAAGAAATTCTCTACTGTGGTTTTTCTTCTTGTATTAGGGTTTCCACGTAAATATGTGTGTTAGTTCTTTATTGTTATTTTCAATAGTTTGTTTGTTGTTATTGGAGACCATATTCAAAGGGAAAAGTTAAAAGACACATATCATGCTTTAGATGTAATTTAAATTAGCAGCAATATTTAAGTATGAGAATTTTCTAAAATATCAACATCCTGTTTTGAGCTCAAATGAACTCGTGTTAATTTCTAAAGTGAACATTACTGTTTAAGTCTATTTCCTATAAATTAACAAGGCATTAAGAAAATTTCTTTGGTTGCTTCTAATAATATATCCAATTTACCCCACTGTCACACTGTGAGTAGACTGGTCTCGTTGTCACTTAAGATCCAGAACTCCCTTTAGAAATAATCAACAAGCTCTGATAAAATAACCTCAATCACGTGTTAGTTACTCTATTGGTTAGGCACTCTGAAGTCTAAATTTAAGTTTTACTTTTCCAAGCTCCAACTTAAATTAGAAATCAATTAATATTTGGCAAGAGTAAAAAGCATTAAGAATAGATTCCATCAATACAAGGGTTGCAATATAAAAGAAAAACATCCAAAACAAAAGATAATGTTTCAACTATGAAGTTCTACTATTCATATCACTATAAAACTCAAACTCCATAAAATTCATGAGGAACCTACTAAAAAATTGATTAAGCATATCAAACTCCATAACATAAAAATTTGTTTCTTGTTTCTTTTTAAAACTATGTTTAAAAAGTTTTTATATGCAATATAAAAGTTGATAGGTGTAGCTCATGTTTCTGGAAGGTGGAATCCTTTACTTATAGGAAGAATAAAACAATTTAATTAACTTCTGTTCATTAATTATTCACGTACTTTCTTGTCATGAATTATTGAAGATGGACTTCTGTTCATAATACCATAATTCTCTCGAATCAATGCCAGGTGCATAATCTTCAAATCGGAAATGCTCTTTTATCTTTCTGTGGTTGTTGAATATTTATCAGAAGAGCTTTTAGGTTATAATTAAAATGATAGTTGCTTGTTGGTGTCTAGGTACCTTGCATTGACATCAGTTGAAGAAGCCAACGGTTGGTATGGTGGTACATTACTTGGCGATCAAGATGAAAGCAATGAGATATATAAACACTATTCTGAGTTATGTGAGGTAATTGATTGTTGGTCATTCCGTATTGAACAGTTATAATTTGACGTGCACCCTGATATGTCTTTTGTGATTTGCTCTTAGAATTTTTTCTTTTGTTTTTGTTCTTTGTTTTTTGTTTTTGTTTTTTCCTCTTTTTTGTCTTTTAAAATCAATAGAGATGCTCTTTATCAAAGTATGACAAATGTATAGAAAAAAGAAGCTGTAGCCTTTTGGTCTCTTTGTTCTCGTTCATTGTATAACTCTACCTCGAATTTTATACTATTAATAAAGAGGCTGGTCTCCTTGAAAAAAGTAAAAGAAAGAAAAAGAAAAAATGGTAGATGTTATCCTCTTTTTTCCACCTGTGTCCATAACCTTGTTAAGGGAAATTCTCTCTATCCCTGTAATCTTCTCTGTCCCAAGTGATTCATAGGTTAAGAAACACTTTTAGGAGTCTGTCAGGTCCCTTACTGTTATGTTTATAGGTTAAGAAAAAGTTGTTGGAGTCTGTCAGATTCTAATGTGAGGCTCTCTCCTCTACCTATCTCTTAAATCCAATCTGAGCTCTCCACAGTTGAAGTTTGTGGACTACAATTCGGCAAAATTTTTCTTTCATCCTAATTTGCTGGTGGCAGAAGTTTTAGCACAAGGTTTATTCTGGTTTGTTGATTATTTCCTTTATTGTTTATATTTTCAGTGTATTTAGGATATATTTGTGTATTTATTTTTTCGTACTTTGTATTGGGTATTTTTTCTATTTAAGAAAACTCTGAAACCCAGATTATGAGTGCAGAAATAACATTGAAACCCTAAATGATGATGATTTTGATGCAAAATTTATTTCGTTTCAAAAGACAAATTTTAGCTCAACTTATGAAATTTGGATGTTATTGATATTAGCTTTTCAAAGTTGTTTCCATTCAAGTGGCTTATCGTTTTATTTCTATGTTCATTTTTGTTTTAAAGCTTGGGAACGGTTTTTTGTTTGGAAGGGATAGAATGTAGTAGAAATAGGATATTGTGGTTAAATCCTTAATTTATTCGGATTAGAATTAGTTCCTTTTATTAATTAGAATTAGAATTCGGATTCGTTTATTTTATGAATTAGATTTAGGATTAGTTTGCTTTTCAATTATAAATAGACTGCTTGTCTTCTTTTATTCATAACTTTTAAACATTAATAAAATTTTCTAGTTTGGTTTACATCACCTTGACATCTGCACGTTCAGCTACTAACTGTCGGTAAATTTTCACTTTTTTCCTAGCATACATCTTTAATAAGAGAGGCCTCATAGTTTTGCATGTTTACTAGTTACTTCATTAGCATGTTACCGATGTTGTTATGGGGCTAAAGGTTCCCTCTGTCATAAAGACAAAGTTCAAGCTCAGAAGATAAGTTTAACACGCATCTCTTGTTCAAAGTTGTGTTTGTATTTGACTGAAGTAATCTTGGTTTGAATTGTCGCCTTGTGATTGAAGAATTGACATGCTTTGGAATGTTGATCTACAGGGCCCTGCTATGATGTCTTTCCAGAATGATCCTGAAAGGGAGATGCACTATGCTGATCTTTTACGCATGGGTGCAATTGATATGATTGACAATGCTTCTATTGAAGAGGACATGGAGGTGGCTTTGAAGGAGTATGATGAAATTGGTGTGGATCTTGGAATCATTCCTTCACCGTGCAAGTTCTTTGCCGAAGATCCTAGTTGGTTGACTAGATGGATTATTGGAGAAGAGAAGCTGCAAAGGATATAAGCTGAGAATGAACTCCGTTTGCATTAACAATAATTAATTTGTGTCTGCGTGTTCTAACATTGGGAATAAAGATCAAAAGTACCAGTAAAGGTAAAAATGGAGATAGTGTAAAAATGTGCTTTCGTTTTTTCCAAGTAGGATCAACCATGTTGACTTGCCTATCTCCAGAACTTTGTTGAAAACGTCATTGAGATATTGCGGCAGTCTTCTGTCTCAGTTTTCGGCATGTTTTTGGGTATGGTTCGGAGCTCTCAACAGGCTGAAAAAGCTAGGGGTAGAAGTTGCTTGCTGACTAATAAGCAGAATGTCGAAGTCGAAAGTTAACTATGTTGGTCATAATAAATATGAAACTAAGAGATGCCTTATGATGATAGCTGCTTTTCAGCTTGGCCTCTATCCCCCGTCACTCCACTTGCATTGTTTTATACAAAATTACGGACCTATTCGGAATGTGTGTCAGATTGTTTGTCTATTATTGTTACTAGCTTATCAAATTACTCGAATATAAATATGACACAAGAAGTGTGGTATTGTTACTTTATTTAACCTAAAACACTTAAATTTGAGAGAATCAGAATACCTTGTTGCATTCACGAAAGAAAAAAGCTATATTGGTTAAAGTAATTAAGTTTTTCCACTAACCTCTTAAATCTTTCAGAATCATTTTAGGGATTTGCCATCTTTTGAGCTGTAAGTTGGGCATCATTAGGGTACTATATGTTCCATGTTTCGACGGCGGCGGAGGCAAGAAAGGGATAATTCATTCAATCTTCTTTTTAATCAACAGGTCAAGTACATATTTTCTTTATTATGACAAGACTTCCTTTCTTGCTTCTTATTACCTTAATTCTTCTTAATTCTTTGAAGAGGTCGGCTAGTGATACGAAGGGGGATAAGTTTCATCGTGGAGAGGGAAACAACCTGAATCCTCCGAATAAAGGCTCAATAAGAATTCATTCATCTCAACTAACACCTTCCTTTGTAAAGCCTCGATAGTATGAGAGTATGATCCACTTGATCATGCACAAGGCAAGTTCATTAAAATATTATTAAGATAATAAACTCAACTTCCACTTGATTCCCATTTGAAGCTCACCTGCCCACTCCATCCTGAATCCCCAAAATCTTTATGATTCTGTATATTAAAGCTTTTTCTTGGAACCACTGTTTTTGTTGGCCCATTTTAGCCAACCTTCTTAGTTTGCCTGGACTCGTCTCCAATAGATCTTTCTTCCCGTTTTAGCACCCTGACATGCTCTAACAAATGGATGATCTTGAAATCGCAAAATAAAGCACACTTTCAATAGCAAAGTTTTTTTGGACCTACTCGGAGCCCCACTCTTGGAGCTTGATTACGATAATTCAAAAGAGCTAAGTTCAAATGTAAGCTATTGTCAATGACCACATCAATAACCCACACCTCTTCCATCATGATACAAGTCAAAACAAATAGGACCATAATTAAATTGGTACCACTAGTTTGTAATACAATTGAAAACATGAGGGTTTGAACCATATATCTTTTGACTGTTGATACACTTGCTGACACACTCATATGCCACTTAACTATGCTCTCTTTGGCCAGATGCATCCCACCTTAAATGATAGACTCAAATTTGGTTGACTTTCCAAGCAGAAATTCAAACAGCTATATTTCTTTTGAATATCCATCAGACGTTTCTTACAACATTGAACCAACAAAAACAAACCTCTACACGCTGTCCACAAAATTTACATCTCTAAAACGAGTGAAACAAATTAGATAACGGCACATAAAATGATCAAATAACAGATGACAAATTTTAATTTGCAAGAAAAAAAAATAATTTTGACGGCAGAAGAAGCACTAAGATACCAAAAAAAAAAGAAAAGAAAAATCGAGGGCATAAGAAGCACCAAGATACAGAGAATGATTGAGGATAACATATCCAGCATTACTTGTTTCTTTTGTCCTTTTTGCAATCACTGAAATATTGGCTACAATGCTTCACTCTCTTAGAACCTTGACCTTGAACCTATACATGAGCTTCTTCTTCTTGGAGGTTGGATTGTCAATGGTAAATAACACCTTTCCCAATTCAAAGACTTGGAAACTGTGAGAGATGACTGGTTCGTCCGTTGCAGCCATTTTTCTTGCCTTCTGTATTATCACAGTATAGGCTTCTTCGTTATTTGGCACAAATTCAGCACTGTAGCTCACCTCCCATCCCACAACACGTAGCTCCCAAGCAATAATGCACTTCTGTAGTGCAAACATACATACAAATGCATGGATTGATAGAAAGTAAAGAAAGGCTTGCATAAAATGAAAATAAAACATTAAGCAGAGACATAAACACGACTCTCAATCATACCTCATAAATTATAATTTCAACAGTTTGCTTAGTTGATGGTTTTATTGAGACTTCCGTTGCTTGATCAGAAGCATCGAAATCTGGGTTGCAATCACAATAATCAACACTCAAACCACCATACTCAATTGGAACTTGTTCGGGAGAAATGTACCTGCACCATTGGATTATAAGCTTTTACATGAGTTGGATAAAATATTCCCAACTCTTTTTACATGAGTTTGATAAAATATTCCTAACTCTTTTATTCAAAAGCTTCCTCAGGAATTTATACAGATTGATAAAAGAGGAGATAAATAACAGAACTAACGAACTGACACGTGGCCTAGTGTATGGTTGAAACTAAACAAATCAGAATATATCTACTGAGTAATAAGGTTATTTGTGTAATCTTTATACCCTTGTTTATGTTCTTTTTTTTCAAGGGCCATTGTATATATATATACACTTGTATTCTTTTAATATTGAGAAAAGATTCATATCATGGTTTTTCTTCCTGAAATAAGGTTTTCTACGTGCACAAGTGTATTCTTTCTTATTTTTTATATTGTATCAGAACCATGGGTTTTGTCTAGCAGTCATTGACAATGAATGGAAAACCCTACCACATAAACTTTGACCACCAATGATAACCTCACCGCCACCACCGCCGACCTCATTGATGCTGCCGCCACCATTCAGGCTGCCGTCGACCAGTATCTCCGACGCATACAACCGCTGTTGTCGATACAGTTTGTACAACTGCTGCTGTCGGTAAATTATATACAACTACTGTCAGATCTGTATGGTGCCGCCAATTGTCGTGAGCATGCTTGTCCAAAACGTTGTTTGCCTATGATTGCATGCCCAAACATCCTCAAACCACCTTATCTTTATTTTTTGTACTTAGTTTAGCCTATTGTTTTCCTTTTGATGTCAGGACATTGTGATATTTCGGCTTGGGACGCCTTTTATTTGGCAGTTTTCTGGGAGACCCACTAGTTGAATCCCCAACCAAGCCTTGATGTACTATTTGCAATCTAAGTTTTCTTTGCAATTCATAGTCTTCAATGCTTTCTTCAAATGATGTTTACCGAACTTTTCTTTCTCGTTTTATAAAACCATTTTCTCTCGAAACGTGAAGGGAGGCTACATCGTACGACTGACTTGCTCTTTGTATTTGAGCAAGTGTCAAACAATCGCTCGTCCCGCGTTTGAAAGATCACGACTGTGACAAGTGGTATCAAAGCCAATTTTGACTTATTGATGGTTAAGATGCAAACATGTTGGCAGGGAAACAGATGGACAAGTCCCATGTAGACTGGTAGAGCTCGAAGAGCAGATGTTCTACCTAGTGGAAGTTCTGACTCCGTCTACTTCTTGGAAACCCATATTCAATAATTTTCGAGAAAGTTGACCCTATTGATGCGGTGACAAGTTGCCTCAACGAATTACCTATACAAAAGTTGTTGATAATGGTCGACACTCGAGACAAAAGTTGTAAGAACTGGAAAGTATAAGCATGGGATAGTTCAACGAGCTCTGTTGTCCATATAGAAGAACGAGTTGGCGAGCTAGATAGTTCCCAGAAGACGATCATAAAGATGATAATCCACATGTCAGAGGATTTCCGAGCTACCCTCCATGCTGTTGGGAATGTGCGTGTATAAAAACATAAATGTTTCTGTTTCTGTTTCAAACACACACATATATATAGATATATATATGTTTGTGTAATATATATATTTATTTATATATATATACATATATACACATAAATTTATACTTATATTTAGTTATAAAAAAAAACAAAAAACTAAAGCAAAAAAACAAAAGTGGCTAATATTTTTGTTGAATTCCCACGGGATCACCGCTAAAGCCCCGCGGGAAAATTCGTGGGGATGGGGAATGGGATAGGGGGTAGGGATGGGGAGTGGTATCCCCGTCCCTGCCCTGTGGGCATCTCTAGCTTTAGTTGCTTCCCCTCCATGAATTTTGCTATTTTGTTAGCTCGACTGATGTATTCAACAAGAAGATACTCGAGACACTTTATAAAAGAATTTGCTCACTAGAGAGAAAAGGTTTATTCTTGATCAAATCTTTAACCTCTCATCTTTCACTCTCTTCCCCATTAAATAAGGCACTCTCTTCCCCATTAAATAAGGCACTGTATTGGAAGATTAAAAGCCAAAGAAGGGTGAATATGATTTGGGTAACATTAGTTGGTCAACTGAACGTGTCTATAGTTTTGCGGAGAAAATTGCCAAATAGTTGTTTTTATCCCTCAATTTGTCTGTTTTGTCTCCAACATGAAGACGACTCTTCTCACCTCTTTTTTCTTTGTTCATATGCAGCCAATTGTGGGGAAAAGTTGTTCTCCATCTCTAAAATCCCTTGGGTGCTTCGCTTGAATAGTAGAGAATCGGTTAGACAACTTTTAGGAAGGCCTCTTCTTAATAAACCTGCACAAATTCTTTGTTGGAACGCAGCCAAAGCCTTATTGGCCAATTTGTGGTTTGAAAGAAATCAAAGAATTTTTCACAACTCTGTCATGAAAGAAATCAAAGGACTTTTCACAACAATCTGTCAGTTGGGTTGATCGTCTTGAAAATGCTCATCGTAATGCCTCCTCATGGTGCACTATTTTTAAGGAATTTTACATGTACAACATCTCTCATTACAATCTGAATTGGGATGCTTTCATGAAATCAAGGCTCAGAGATTTTGGTTTCCTTCCTTACTTATTGGTGCTTTTGGACAGTCCATCGTTGGTGTTTTAGTTCCTGGATTATCGCTTTTTTAGTTGCTTTTATTTTCTCTTGTGTTGTAGAGGCCTTCATTTGCCCTTATGTTATATGTTCTTAGTTTGTACAGATATGATGATGACGCTAAAGGGGTATCAACTAAGTTGAAATATTCAGGTGTGCCTATGGATCCCTAGGTTCTTATACTTATTGTATAATCCTTTTGTACTTGTAGCTTTTGTTTTATTTGTAATATTAATAATAGAGACTCATTTCCTTTAAAAAAGAACATATATGTTCATGTGTACCTTGTGCAATCATCAACTTGTAAGGAAGAATGTATAGCCAGCACGGTACTGCAAATGGTCCCCAAATATCAGCATGTATCAAATCAAAGGGATGAGCAGACATGTGATTATTGGAATGAGAAGCCTCTCTTTAGCAAGAGGACACACATAGCAGCGTTTATCATGCTTAAGACTATATGAATCAAAATACAGAACATCTTTAAGATGATGTAAATGAGTAAGGGAGGGATGGCCAAGCTTGGAGTGCCATAAATCAATGGAGGTCTTTGGACTTGAAGTTGCATATATTTGTGTCTGCATAGCATTTGAAGTCATGAAATCATTCAGTATGTAAAGACCATCCTTGAGATCAACCTTGCCGGTCATTTGCAAAGTGGACATGTACTAAATGGTGCAAGAATCAGGAGAAAAATTCATCAAGACAGAAGCATCAGAGGTGAGAGCATTGATTGAAAGAAAATTGTATCGAATTTGGGGAATATAAAGGTCTCTCTGCAAACTAAGTGTATCAAACAAACATATAGTGCCAGCATAATTTACTGTCAACCATGTTTTGTCAGGTAATACCAAAGATGTATTAACTGGTACAAATGACAAAAAAGCTGCAGGGTTAAAACAAATATCAGCAGAATCACCTCAATCAATTATCCAACAATCACTCGGGTTGGAAAATGAACAAGTACCAGCCAAATATGAAGTACTTGCCTCTGCCTCAGTCTTGACAACAGATAATTAGGATTGTAACATGGTGAGTATTCCATGGCATTGGGTAGGAGTATCATATGATGGTAAGGCTTTTTCGATTGAAGTAGAAACATTTGTTGCTGTGACATTTGGAGTAGTTGTTGGCATGTTAGAGTTAGCAGCAGGTACACTAGTATGTTGGCTTGAATTTCCCTTGTTTCAGCCTTGAGGATAGCCATGAACTTCATGGCAGCGATCTATAGTATGTCTAGATTTCCCACAGTGGGAGCAAATTGGACATCTTTACACTAACGATTGGGATCCACAAAAGATCTTTGTGTAGGTGCCTTGGAAACACCTGCAATAGTATGAGTAGATGATAGACCGATTGTAGGAAGTGATGCCAAATTTGGTACTTGTTGTTCTTCTTGAACGATCAAAGAAACAACCTTATTTATGGTAGGTGCAAGCTCCATTAACAAAATTTGGGATCAGGAATAACCATATGATTCATTCAAGCCCATGAGGAAATTCATTAGGTACTCATACTGAAAGAAAGCTTCCACACCTTCACAAGAACACTTACCGCAAGTGCAACCAGGATATGTAACGTATTCCTCCCATATACTCTTCATTTTCGAAAAATGCATCATAACATATTGTTGGTCTCGAGTCAAAGTGGCAGAACTACGTTTCATAAGAAAGGTACGAGGACCATTCTTCCATTAAAAACACTCTTTAAGATCAAGCCAAATCGCGTGTGCTGAATTTAAAAACAATATGCTAAAAGAAATTCCTTTCAATACTAAGTTCACGATCCAGGCAACCATGATGTGATTGTTGCAAGTCCAAGTGGAGAGCAAGGCACCAGTCAGCTGAGTGATGATACCATAAAATATTCCTTAACTCTTTTATTGAAAATCTTCCACAAGAATTTATACAGATTGATACCAGAGAAGAGAAAAATAACAGAACTAACAAACTGACACGTGGACTAGCATTAATGGGTGTACTGAACAACCCAGAATATATCTAATATACACCATAAGCCAACTCAGAAAACCCCATTCATGCAAGTTTATCACCATTTAGTTTTTAATTTTTAGCTTTTATGAAAAATAAGCTAATAAACCATACTTCTATGCATAAGTTTTGTTTATTTTTCCATTTTTTAAAAGCATAAATTATGTCTGTTTTGGTTTTTAGAATTTGAATAGCAATTCAAGTGTTTCTTGAACAAAAGTGAAATACATAATTGAAAAATGGGGAGAAATGTGCATAGACTTACTTAAAACGAAATCATTATGAAAAAGGGGCAAAAACTACATACAACAAATTCTTTCTTGCTTACTTGAATAGGGTCTCGGCAGATTTTGAAGGGCCCGCGAAGATAAATTTGCTTTTGGTCCTCTGGGTTAGAAATGGGCCGATCATCGTATAAAATACAAGATACCACCAAGGAACGTTGATAAATACCTTATGAGATTCCGTTCAACAAAATCAGCAAACATCAACAAAAGCTAAGGATATCTATTTGGAGAATAAAAACACGTAGACATCATCCTACATAAAACGAACTCAAGATCCCAATTCTCACGATATAAATGCAATGAAGAACAACAAAATAGTTCAAGACAATGCATGAACCTGTTTGGCTACGAATTCAGGATAATTGTCCTGAAGCACCTGTACTGCCTGTTTGGTGGCCAGTCGAAGCTCTCGCTTACCAGGGCCAGGGAAGTTTTTGAGGTCATTAACCTGAAACATAGTAGAAATACCTCCAGGACGAAAATCAAGTTTTCTAATACTCCTTTCTAGGAACTGAATCCTCCAACGCAAGAACTTGTTCCGCTTTTCCTCGTCCGAGAATACTTTTGAATATAAATCCTTGTTCTGGAACTCTCCGAAGACATTGTAACACACTGGATGGCTCTCCCTACTGTAACCATGCATATACACCACCTTCTCCAGATCATCCCCCAGATTCTCGTCCACAAGTGAGTCGATACCAAACTCCTCCCTCCACCGAATTGTGTTTCGAAACATAAGGAATGCATCTCTCACTTTGAAATCCCTCGCCCTTAAAAACTTCAGCAGGATCACATCCGTCCTGTCATCTTCAAGAAGGGGAACCCCCCAAATTGACAGCTTCTTCTCTGGCAAACATGAAGTTTGAGCTGCTTCCTGGACTTCCTTCTCTCGATTTTCCTCAAGTTTGGAATTTTCTGCTGGTGGACTGGGAGGCGTGGTTTCAAATTGGAATGCATGGTTCGTCGTACCTTCTTCAACGAGTTGTCTGAGCTCCTGAAGAGCTTTCCTCTCCGATTCTGCAAGATCAGCTACTCGGTTACTTTCTTCCTTGAAAGAAACTGAAGTCTGAGGAATCTTCTGCTCCTCGATTGCATTGCATTTAGCAGATTCAACAGCAACAGAGTCAAGTTCTATTGATCGAGGTGGTGGCTGCAGTGGCTCTTCTTTCTCCACCACTGCTGCCGGAGGAGGTAACGAAACCAGTTCGTTTTCAGCAGTAGTAAAAGGTACGGACTCCAGAACAGCTTCTGATGGTGAAATGGACTCCTTCTCGGTTAGAATAGGAGAATCAGCCACCGCCGACAAAGATTCAACAGTAGGCGGCGGGGGATTTTCTTCCTGAGTGCTAGATGGTGGGGGGTCCGCAAGGGGTAGAACCATCGGGATCCGATCGTCCATCAAAACTTAAGGTGTAGAAATAAAATGAAACAAAGTTGGAAAGGGAAGGAGAGCGTTAAAGAATTTGCGGCTGCAGAGGTCTATGGCAGGGGAAAAGTAGTGCAGAAAATGAAAACGAAGAGAGTGGGGAAATCAGTGCCGACCGGAATAATGCAAAGAAGTGGAAGCGGGAGCGTCGGTGGATAACATGATAAGGATCGGTTTTGAACGGAAAACAGATAGGTGGGGAATCGAAGGCATCTGGCTTGGAAGAAAAATCATGGTACGAGGAGAGGACAGGAGAAGAGAAGAAGAGAGGAAGAGAATAAGAGGATTGGGGCTATGGCTCCATCTGGCCGGGGGATGAAGACGCCTCTTCCGCTTCAAATCCTCACCCAGAGGCTGCCGCTTATTGAAAAATAAACTTTTGAGACAACAAGGGTCGAGTTAGTTTGAAATGCACTTCTGCAATTTTATATTATAACATATTTTTTAGAAATTGATACGTCATTTAATTAAATAATGTTAATTATGTTTTTTATTTAATAAATTTAACTACAATCTCCAACGTTCGGATATCGGGTTAGGGGTTTTGGGTTTGAGGTTTGAGATTTTTAGGGTTCGACGTCCGAGGTTTGGGGTTCGAGTTGTGGGTTTAGGGGTTTTAGGGTTTATGGTTTTTCGAGTTTATGTTTTTTCTATTTTTTGTCCCAAAACTTGTCTTCGAAGTGTTTAATTTTTTAGTTTTTATTTTGCATCTCTTTAGCTCAATAATTGTGGGCTAATAAGTATGGCATACTATCTTTTGCATAGTCTATGGCACAAAAAAATAGTCTAAGGGTTGAAATTAGTGCTCGTTAGTGGTGGACTATGGTAGCACCCAAAACGTTAAAAAATGACCAATGCTACAACCTATAAAGAAACGATCCAATTTAGAACAATGTCAAAAAGTCTTGAAAATTCACATCTAACTACTAGGTGGTCTCATTTTAAGTAATATTAAAGTTTTTTCCACGAAAACTCACTAGTAATTTTATTCCCAAAACTTGTCTTCAAAGGGTTTCATTTTTTTGTTTTTATCTTGCACCTCTTTAGCTCAATGATTGTGAATTGATAAGTGTGACATACTATCTTTTGCATACAATATGACAAAGAAAAATAACCTAAGGGTCCGGATTGGTGCTTGTTAGTGGTCTACTATGGTAGCACCCAAAACATTTGAAAAATGGTGATGTTATAGCCTACAAATAAACAACCTATTTTTTAACAGTGTCAAAAAGTATAAAAAATTCACACCCAACTACTAAGTGGTGTTATGTTGAGTAATATTAAAGTTTTTCCCACAAAAACTGACGAGTGATGTCTCATACTCATTTTTTTATTTATGTCCTAAAACTTGTATTCAAAGGGTTTAATTTCTTTGTTTTTATATTGCACCTCTTTATCTCAATGATTGTGGGCTGACAAGTGTGAGATCCAATCTTTTGCATACTAAATCACACAATGAAAGCCTAAGGGTTGGGATTGATGCTCTTTAGTGGTATACTATGGTAGCACCCAAAACGTTTGAAAAATGACTATGATACAGCCTACAAAGAAATGACCCAGTTCTGAGTAGTGTCAAAAACCTTTAAAATTCACATCTAACTACTAGGTGGTCTAATTTTGAATAATATTAAAGTTTTTTCCAACAAAAACTGACCAGTGATGCCTCATACTCATTTTTTTTACTTTTATCCCAAAACTTGTTTTTGAAGGGTTTAATTTTTTTGTTTTAATCATGCACCTCTTTATCTTAATGATTGTATGCCGATAAGTGTGGCATTCAATCTTTTGCATACTCTATCACACAGAAAAATAGTCCAAGGGTTGGGATTGGTGCGCGTTAGTGGTGCACTATGACAACACCCAAAACGTTCGAAAAATGGCCATGCGCCTACAAAGAAATGACCCAATTTTGAACAATTTCAAAAAGTCTTGAAAATTCACATCTAACTACTAGGTGGTCTCATTTTGAGTAATATTATAAGTTTTTCCCACAAAAATTGACCAATGATTCCCCATACTAACTTTTTAACTTCTGTCTGAAAACTTGTCTTCGAAGGGTTTAATTTCTTTGTTTTTATCTTGCACCTCTTTATCTCCAAGATTGTGGGCTGATAAGTGTGGCATCCAATCTTTTGCATACTCTATCACACAGAAAAATAACCAAAGGGTCGGGCTTTGTGCGCGTTAGTGGTGTACTATGCTAGCACCCAAAACGTTCAAAAAATGGCCATTATATAGTCTACATAGAAATGACTCAACTTTGAACAGTTTCAAAAAGTCTTGAAAATTCACGTCTAACTACTAGGTGGTCTCATTTCGAGTAATATTAAAGTTTTTTTCCACAAAAACGAACTAGTGATGCCCCATACTCTTTTTTTTTTTACTTCTGTCCCAACACTTGTTTTCGAAGGGTTTAATTTCTTTGTTTTTATATTGCAACACTTTAGCTCGATGATTGTGGGCTGATAAGTGTGACATCTTATCTTTTGCACACTCTCGACAAAGAAACACAGCCGTAGGGTCGGGATTGTGCTCATTAGTGGGCTACTATGGTAGAACCCAAAAGATTCATAAAATGATCATGCTATAGCCTACAAATAAACAACCCAATTTTGAACCATGTAAAAAAGTCTAAAAAATTCATATTTAACTGCTAGGTGGTCTCATTTTGAGTAATATTAAAGTTTTTTTTTTCCACAAAAAGTGCTAGGGATGCTCCATACTCATTCGGAGATATTAAAAGTTTTTTCACACAAAAACTACTAAGGGTTAGGATTTGTGCCCGTTAGTGGTGTACTATGGTAGCACCAGAAACGTTCGAAAAATGACCAATGTTATAGCCCACAAAGAAATGACCCAATTTAGAACAATGTCAAAGGTCTTGAAATTCACATCTAACAGTTATACCCTAGACTCGGTTTTTTATTTTTGTCCCAAAACTTGGCTTCGAAGAGTTTCATTTTTCTTTGTTTTCATTGTGCACCTCTTTCGCTCGTCGAATTTGGGCTGACAAGTGTGGCATCCTTTCTTTTGCATACTATATGACACAAAAAAGTAGCCTAAGGGTTGAGATTGGTGCTCGTTAGTGATATACTATGATACCACAAAAAACGTTCGAAAAAATTCTAATGTTATAGCCTACAAGAAAGGACTCAATTTAGAACAATGTCAAATCTCTCAAAAATTCACATCTAACTACTCATGGTCTCATTTTGAATAATATTAAATTTTTTTGCCCACAAAAACTTAACAATGTTCCCCATACTCAGTTTTTATATTTGTCCCAAAACTTGTCTTCAAAAGGTTTTATTTTTCTTTGTTTTCATTTTGCACCTCTTTCGTTCGTCAATTTTTGGCCGACAAGTGTGGCATTCTATCTTTTGCATACAACATAGCATAGAAAAGTAGTCTAAAATTCAGAATTGGTGCTCATTAGTGGTGTACTATGGTAGCATCCAAAATGTTCGAAAAATTGCAACTATTATAGCCTACAAAGAAATGACCCAATTTAGAACATTGTCAGAGGTCTGAAAAATTCACATTAACTACTAGAAGGTCTCATTTTAAGTAATATTAAAGTTTTTTCCCTACAAAAACTTAACAGTGATGCCCCAGACTCAGATTTTATTTTTGCCCCAAAACTTGTCTTTGAAGAGTTTCTTTTTTCTTTGTTTTCATCTTCCACCTTTTTTGCTCATCGATTTTTGGCTGACAAGTGAGACATTAAATCTTTTGCATACTCTATCACACAGAAAAATAGCCTAAGGGTTGAAATTCGTGATCGTTAGTGTTGTTCTATAGTACCAACCAAAACCTTCGAAAAATGGTCATGTTATAGCCTACACAGACAGGACCAAATTTAGAACAATGTTAAAGGTCTCGAAAATTCACATCTAACTACTAGGTGGTCTCATTTTGAGTTATATTAAAGTTTTTTGTCAACAAAAACTTAAAAGAGATGCCGCAAACTTAGTTTTTATTTTTGTCCAAAAACTTTTCTTCGAAGGGTTTCATTTTTCTATGTTTTCATCTTGATCCTCGTTCACTCTTCGATTTTTGGCTGACAAGTGTGGAATTCTATCTTTTGTATACTATATGACACAAAAAGTAGCGTAAGGGTCGGGATTGATGCTCGTTAGTGGTGTATTATGGTAGCACCCAAAACGTTCGAAAAATAGCCAATGCTTTAGCCTACAAAGAAATGACCCAATTTAGAACAATGTTAAAGGTCTTGAAATTTCACATCTAACTACTAGGTGGTCTCATTTTGAATCATATCTAAGTTTTTTCTCAACTAAAACTTAAATGTGAGGTCACAAACTTAGTTTTTATTTTTGTCCCAAAACTTGTCTTCGAAGGGTTTTATTTTTCATTGTTTTCATCTTGATCCTCGTTCGCCCATCAATTTTTGGCTGACAAGTGTGACATCCTATCTTTTACATACTATATGACACAGAAAAGTATCCAAAGGGTAAGGATCGATTCTCGTTAGTGATGTACTATGGTAGCACCCAAAACGTTTGAAAAATGGCCAATGCTATACCCTACAAAAAATGGGCCAATTTTGAACCATGTTAAAAAGTCTCGAAAATTCACATCTAAGTACTAGGTGGCCTCATTTTTAGTAATATTAAACTTTTTTCCAAAAAAACTGCTCATAGATGCCTTAGACTCAGTTTTTATTTTTCTCCCAATACTTTTCTTTGAACGGTTTATTTTTTTTTTTTTTTTTGTTGCACCTCTTTAAACGGATGATAGTCGACAGATATGTGTAGAATCTCACTTTTTGCATACTGTATGACGTAGAAAAATAGCCTAGGGCCTAGGGGTCAGGTAGGGCTCATTGTGATAGAACTAAGACATGCACAGCGGAAAAAGAATCGAATTTCTACCCTAATTGTCACAATTAACATGTAACCCTAAACTAATCAAATTAGGGTTTTAGGAAATATTACCTTTGAAGCTTTCAAAAAACTTTGATACCTCCTTACCAATTCAAATCGAGACCACCACTAGTACTCAACTACTATCCTCTGGACAAAGAACCGGGTTGTGGGATCCAATTTGGTGTAGAAAGTAATGGAGATAAAAGGAGATTGGAAGGTAGAAGATTTTTGCTTGGTTGAGATATTGGAGAATGATAACAAAGGCAAAATTTTTCAACCATCTGATTTATAACCTAATTACATGCAAAAATGCATGTAATTAATTTGTCAAATCTCAACACCTAATGTTCCACTAACAATTAGTGGAACTTAGTGGGCTAGGTGTCTACATCTCATATAGCCACATATCCCACTAAGAGTTAGTGGGATTATCCAACAAAATGTTGGATTTTCCCACTAACTTAGTCCAAGGGTAAAATGGTCATTAGATATTTCTAGTCAAAAGTCAAACTTTGACTTTTCTAAGTCAAAAGTCAATATTTTGACTTTTTCCCATTTTGTTCGTCTTGACTAATTCCAACCTCCCGAACATGAATCCGCATTCATTTTTCCAAAATTCAAATCACATTTGAATATAAGGCCGGTCAAAATTTGACTTTTCAAAGTGAAAAGTCAACATTTTGACTTTTTACAATTTTTGACCAATTTCATCAATTTTGAGCTTCTTAGTATGAATCTGCATTCATACTTATAGTATGTAAAACATAAAGCCCTATTCGACTATATCACTATATTTGTCGGTTTCTCTTTCTTCTCCCAATTCGAACAATTCGACTTATTTCATCACACTGTTCTAAGTTTAATCCATATGAGCTAGCAGGGGAACCTAATGGACCTATAGATCATGGGCTCCAACGATTCAAGATTAACTAGCTAAACTCTTTTAGATTGAGTTAATCAACATTCGTTAACTAACGGGTCATTCCACTAAAGTCTCGTAGTTGCACTCCCCTCACTATAGATATATTTGTGTCTATTTGATAAAACCATAATAAGTAAGTTAATCCTTCACAGGTTGCTCGTAACCTTGGCTGGGTCAAAATACCGTTTTACCCCCAAGATTACATCTTGCTCCTTAAGTCCCACTAATCCACTATTGAACAATTGATTTAAGATTCAACCTATAAACTTAATCTCTCTCGGGCCAATGAGAGGGTGGGACCCCTTGTTCAAGACTTGGATTCAGTGCTTAAGAGAACAACCTATCTACTAACCCTACAGCAGGTAGGAGTGAATTCCATCTTGTATCCTATGTTCCCAGCTATCCACCCGATCTTACCCCTGAAATGGGATGTTTATTGGGCCAACGTTGTTATAACGTAAACGGTGTTATAACGTAAAAAAACTAAATCATGGTTCAGTCTTATGTAAACACTTTACATAGGATGCCCCTACTTTCATGTCTCTACATGAACGATTCAGAATCAACTACAAAGTGGGCCACATTTATAGTTTCTCTAAATAAGGCGCCCAACATTTATTCATATACTATAGACTATTTAGGCTATATACTCGAATTTGATCCACGTTTATGTTTACACATAAAGTTTAAGTTTATTCAAAAATAGCCTTGGAACTTGATTTATTGGATTTAAGATTATAATATTTAATTTCTCAATAATAACTTTATTGAACAAAATATGATTACAAATTATGAGTTTTAGGACAAAAAATTCCAACACATTAGTGGTGTACTATGGTAGCACCCAACACGGTCGAAAAATGGACAAGGCTATAGCCGACAAAAAAATGGCCAATTTTCAACCATGTTAAAACGTCTCGAAAATTCACATCTAAGTACTAGGTGGCCTCATTTTGAGTAATATTAAAGTTTTTTCCCACAAAAACTGCTCAGAGATGCCCCATACCCAGTTTTTACTTTTCTCCCAATACAAAACTTCAAATGCTTTAGTTTTTTTGTTTTTTGTTTTTGTTTTTTTTTTTTTTTTTTTGTTGAACCTCCTTAGACAAATGATAGTCGACGGATAAGTGTGGAATCTCATTTTTTCCATACCGTGTGACAAGGAAAAATAGCCTAGGGCCTAAGGGTCGGGTGGGGCATATCACTCAAAACGAGGCCACCTAGTAGTTAGATGTGAATTTTCGAGACCTTTGGCATCGTTCTAAATTGGGTCCTCTCTTCGTAGGCTATATCATTGGTCATTTATCAATGTTTTGGGGCGAAAATAAAAACTGACTCTTGGACATATTTTTTTCGGCCTTTGTGAGCAAAAAACTTTAATATCACTCAAAATAAGGCCACCCATGATTTAGATGTGAATTCTTTAGACCTTTGGCATCGTTCTGAATTGGGTCCTTTTTTCATAGGCTATAGCGTTGGCCATTTTTTGAACGTTTTGGGGTGAAAATGAAAACTGACTCTCAGACATATTTTTTTCGGTTTTTATGGGCAAAACATATTAATAACACTCAAAATGAGGTCACCTAGTAGTTAGATGTGAATTTTTTAGATCTTTGGCATAATTATAAATTGGGTCCTCTCTTCGTAGGCTACAACATTAGGCCTTTTCTCAACGTTTTCGGGTGAAAATAAAATATGACTCTCGAGCGTATTTTTTTCGGCTTTTATGTGCAAAAAACTTTAATAACACTCAAAATGAGATCATCCAGTAGTTAGATGTGAATTTTCGAGACCTTTGACATCGTCGTTCTAAATAGGGTCCTCTCTTCATAGGCTATAACATTGACCCTTTTTTCAATGTTTTGGGACCAAAATAAAAATCGACTCTCGAACATATTTTTTTTGGCTTTTATGGTCAAAAGACTTTAATATCACTCAAAATGAGACCATCTAGTAGCTACATATGAACTTTCAAAACCTTTGACATCGTTCTAAATTGGGTTCTCTCTTCATGGGCATAGCATTGACCCCTTTTTCAACCTTTTGGAACAAAAATAAAAACCAACTGCGGGCGTATTTTTTTTGGCCTTTATGGGCAAAAAACTTTAATGTCACTCAAAATGAGGTCACCCAGTAGTTTGATGTGAATTTTCGAGACCTTTGACATCGTACGCTATAACATTGACCCTTTTTGTCAATGTTTTGGGACAATAAAAATCGACTCTCGGACATATTTTTTTCGCTTTTATGGTCAAAAGACTTTAATATCACTCAAAATGAGACCACCTAGTAGTTACATGTGAACTTTCAAAACCTTTGGCATCGTTCTAAATTGGGTACTCTCTTCGTGGGCTATATCATTGACCCCTTTTTCAACCTTTTGGGACGAAAATAAAAACCAACTCTCGGGCGTATTTTTTTCGGCCTTTATGGGCAAAAAACTTTAATGTCACTCAAAATGAGGTCACCAGTAGTTTGATGTGAATTTTCGAGACCTTTCGTATCATTGTAAATACAGTCCTCTCTTCGTAGGCTATAACATTAACCCTTTTTTCAATGTTTTGGGACGAAAATAAAAATCGATTCTCGGACATATTTTTTTTTGCTTTTATGATCAAAAGACTTTAATATCACTCAAAATGAGACCACCTAGTAGTTACATGTGAACTTTCAAAACCTTTGGCATCGTTCTAAATTGGATCCTCTCATGATTGGCCATATTTCAATCCTTATTTTAAATTTAAATCAAACTCATGTACTAAATTCATAGTTTAATTAATTTGATATGTTGAATTGAGCAAAAAAAAAAGGGCTCGTACTTTGACTTCAAATTTATCTTTTTCGAGATTCATTCACTCATACACCTGCATAAATCTCGAAAATGGGCATTTGTTGAATAAGAAATTTTGAGACCAATCACAAATTGTCACATCATTTATTAAGGTAATGATGGAAAGTACAAATAATTAAATTTGGGACTAATTAAAATTGACTTGTACCCCAAATTAAGGAATTGAAAAAAACATAAATTTGGTCATTCTAATAATGCCACATGTTTTCATCTTAATCGTTGGATTAAGTTAATCATTTTGGTTCAATGAAATATTATTTACTTGGACTAAGTTCAATTCAGTTCAAAAATAAGCTTAAATAAGCGCAAAGACTAAATATAACCTAAATCCATATGGTTGAGCCCATGGGTCTAGTCCATGGATCAACCAAGTTTAAGCCCATAAAGCCCACCAGTGAACTCTATAAATAGAGGAATTCTTCTCACTTGTGGGGTTGGAAAATTTTGACTCTAGAAGGTCTAAAGAGAATTCTCCCAAGAGCTAGAAGACTCCCTAACTCCTAAAGTCGACTATCCTCGAAGATTGAAGCTTCAAGCTTTCTTCCAAGGCTCCAACTAGCTTTCTTCCAAGGCTCCAACTAGCTTTCTTCCAAGGCTCCAACTTCAAGAACATCACGTGCTTCGCTTCCTCCAAATCAAGCGCAAGCATCCAGTTGAGAGAGAATCGAAGGTTCAAATTCTAGAGATTGAACCGCATCGCAACAAAATCAACAAAGATACAACATCAACACTAGTTCACCTCCACGAATCAAATTTCTCCGGAAATCTCGTGTGAACAATGATACACCTAAGGAAGAACAGATTCCCCATCGGGACCTACAACAAACTGAAGGATAAACATATCGGTCCATTCTGCATCCTAGAAAAATATGGAGACGATGCTTTTAAAATTGAACTCCCATCGAACATGCATATTCATCTAGTATTCAATGTTTCTGACTTAAAGCCCTACTGTGCACCAGACGAATTCCAGCTTGCCAGCTAATGTACTTCGGGACGAGGCCAATTTTAGGGAGGGTGAAATGATGTAATAAAAGAGCTAAACTACTTAGTAGTTAAAACAATTAAACTATTTAACTGTTTTGTAACAACCCTCTCATGACTAACCTTGTAACAAACTCACAAAACTATTGATAAATACCACATCTCCTGGCCACTAATGGCATAGAATTGATTTGAGAAATTAGTCCTACTTTGAATTATATCAAATCCAAAATATTGTTCTAAAACTCTTAGAACCTCCATGTCTATTTCTACTCTATCTACTTCAAAATCCAAATGTGTTGCAAGAAATGTAAGCAGAGCCCCACCACCAATTCCAAAACATAGGGCTTTCGATTTATTACCGTTTTGAATATGTTCGTCAATAGAGGAATTAATCAATGAAAGGCTTGCCACCATTGCAGGTAAGTAAGGATGAACGAGATTCTTAGTATCTTGTTTGAATTTAATGTTTTGAATTTCGATGTTATCTAGATTTTGATTAGCTTGAGGAATTATACGAATTTCTGTTTGAATCAAGTTCGGCATTGTTTTGTATCGTAATCGTCTCCTGAATTCTCTAGTTTCAGACATCCCTATCCCCGATTCTCTCTCGATTTCCACATTCTCAACCAGAAATTCACCAATTGAAGAACCGATGCATTTATCTAAAACTTCACAACATATCACGTTGTCGACATAACTGAGAATCGATATACCAAGAATTGCATTCTCGAAACATGACTTTGGAAATAAAGCAAGAAAAAGTGGCTGCAAACTCACCACGAGTCTACTCCACAACGAAGCGGTAACCTCCTTCAACGAACGATTGTAAACAGCGGAATTATCAGCATTCACCGATTCTTGATCTCCGACTAGAATCGGACACAAAATTCCAGGCAAATTGAATAGAAACTGATAATGTCCGGATTCTGTGGAAAACATCCAGTCAGTTTCAAGCCCCGCGGGAACGAACATCGCCACCACTGAAGGAATACCGGTGGGTTCGATCGGTGAATCAAGCACAGCAACTCGAAGAGAAGACTAAGAGTGACATGGATTGGGGGAAGAGAATGTTATGAAACAAGGACCAAAGACTTCGAACATTTTCTCATTAAACACCATTGATTCCGTTCTGCCGAAAGTTCGTATATATATATAGGCAACATTTTGAAAGAGGAGCCTCACAAATTCTTGGCTCATCTTATTGTTTGATCTTTCTTCATATAATCCCTTTTTTTTCACAACCATTACAACACAACAATTTTGAATCAACACTCTCCTTCAACAAAGAAAAAAAACAACAATATTTTGGTATACAAAACTAAAAAAATTATGTATATAACAAGTTAAAAAAAAGGAAAAAACTTCCCTAGATGATTCTTCTAACCATTTTTCTTTCTGTGGCACATAGGGAAGCAATGTGTGGAATAAATAATTGAGTGTGAGGTTGAGTATATGAGTCTTCTAAGAGTTGGGAACCAGAGTTCCGACGTAACCGACTCCAGCGATGAAGAAAGCGAACGATTGAAGGAAGAGGTAGATGAAGTATCCGTTCTTCCCAAAGTTGAGATCATACCAGCCACAGAAGAAGAGGTAGCCTCCAACACAAAGCTCAAGCATATGGAGTCTGTTCGTCCACAATCAAAAAGAAGGTGAAACCTACAAATTCAGAAACTTGAAGCAACTATGGTATTCTACTCACTAGTCTATACATCACTAATGTATCTCGACGTGCTTTGATTGTTCGGTTTCCATAGTTCCCGTAAATAAAACAACATATTTCTTACAGGAATGCATGTGAATGATTTCTTAGCAAGCAGTGTTGAGAGAAATCTAGTTAGAAGTTATATTAGTGAGTCATTTATGAAGTGGGTTTAAATTTCAGTGTCCTAGTTGAAGCTAAACTATGTATGCTATTGCTTATTGTAGATTTTATAAAATGCTTGAATTGGAGATCAAGATGCATATCTTAATTATTTACCTTTCTCCCATTCTAAAACGAGGTTTCCGGGGTGCTTTGGAACCCAGTTTAGTCTTTAGCGCATCTCCCAATTTCTCGGTGACGACCCATTCATTTACTCTCCCTGCTTCCAACAGACCAATGAATGTCGCCTTTGTTCGGTGAAGTGACATGACATTCTCGAAGAGAATCCAGAAAATGATAAGGTGGAATGATCTGCAAAGGATTATCAATCAAAACTGTAAGTATCAGTGTAAAGTTTTTCCATATTCATTAACTTGAGGCGAAATGCTAGTTCTGGTTCTGAAATTAGAAACAAAGTGAAAGTTTTCTATGCATACATCGAAAAACAGAAAGGCAAGACGACCACCTTGGAGTTCCAACTGCATTTAGCAGGGTGATCGTAGAAGGAATATATACAGCTCCCCATTTTGGTACCGATACTTCAGGAACCAAGACTGTAGCTGGCAAAATGACACAATAAAAGACAAACGTGACGATATGGGCAACGATCTTTCGAACGAAGAAGAAGCTGTAGATCAGGTAAAGCTTCTTCCACAGGGAGACTTTCTGCAGGTACACAGAAAGCTAATGGTGAGATACATAAAAGAAAATGCAACAAATGAAACCAACATATCCAAGGAATACACGAAACATGCCTTGTTCCTCATGATTTCAATGACCATCTTTTTCAAGAGGTTTGCTGGGCCACAAGACCACCGGTGTTGCTGATACCGATAAGCTTTGAAGGTACTAGGCAATTCATTCTTTACCTGAAACAACTCATCTACATTTATCATTGCTTAACAACTGAAAAAGCTAGCAAGATTAATCCCATTCCCCATTTTTACAATCATATAGACTAGAAGTACCCAACCCACAAAAGGTGGTCCTCTTTATAAGGTTAAGGTTCTTAGATTCAAACTCCCTAGTGAAAAAAGGCTTAACCATTTAGGTTTGAGCCCCAACTTGATTCGAGTGGGTGGGCATTATAGCCCACTCAATATTTGGGTCTCATTATAAGATTGAAAATTCTCAATTATTATAACCCAAAATTAGCTACAATAAAATTATTTATAAACCCACATGTCCACCGTGTTTACTATAATACCAACTCCGCACCCAAAGCAACCCATAAATCTAGTTCTCTCCTACAAGAGGCATTGATGTATAATGTAAATGATGCCTTGGGAAAACTAGCGGAGGTAAACCATGAGCATAATACAAAAACTGAGACGGTTCGATACACCGTCATCAAGAAGTACCTTGAGGTCGCCTACATAGACAAACTTCCAGCCTTTGAGGCTAGCTCGAACAGCCAAATCCATATCTTCAACAGTGGTCCGATCCTTCCACCCTCCAGCCTCGTTCAGTGCAGCAATTCTCCAAACACCTGCTGTGCCTAATAGAACTCAATGGCTTTCGATTAATTCCACAGCTCAAAAATTTTTGCACAAATTAAAGCCATTAACAACAATGTCTTACAATCACATCTTACCATTGAACCCAAAGAAGGCATAAGTTGCAGATCCAACTTCTTGCTCCACTTTGAAATGATAATCCAATGACATCTCTTGCATTCTTGTCATTAAACATTCATCTGAGTTCACTGGAACAGTCCCAACAAAACCAAATTCAATTCCGTACTTAAAAACTATTGAAATCAAATCATAAATTAGTTTCTCCAATCATACCCACAAAAAACATAAGAAAGCTTACCGAACTTCCAACGAGCTTGAACAAGAGCAATCTCAGGATTGTTTATGAGAAATGGAATGGTACGCCAAAGAAAATCGGGCTCTGGTTGGAAATCGGCATCGAAAATAGCAACGTAATCACAGAGTTTAACATAATTATGCTTCATTCCTTCTTTTAGAGCTCCTGCTTTGTACCCATTTCTGTTGTCTCTGATCTCGTATTTTATGTTTATCCCTTTGTTTGCCCATCTTTTGCACTCTAATTCCACTAGATCCTGATGATTTTTTAACCAAAATATAAAAAACCCACATCAGAAATCCGTAAAACAATGGTGGGTTTCAACCCAAATTTGTGTTGGTCACTGACTTTGACGGAAAATTCTTCAACTACTTGAAGAACCCAGAAGATAGAACTTCTTAAAATGGTGGTTTTCGATCTGAAAAATCCCTTCGTTTTCACACTCTTTCTTCAATCGTACAAAATAGGTTGAAGAAAAGAAGAAGAAAGAAGGAATTATCAGAGATTAAGATTTTAGTTAATGATTACTTTGAGTTAATTTATGAGCACTTAGCTTTTTTCAATTTATTTTTTTAGCAAAATTTAATTTTTGTTGCTATTATTATTGCTTGTTTTTCCTTTAAATTAAAAGATCACTTTAGTCCATCCAAACACATTTATTTGGATTAAAGATGTTTATAAACTATTTAGAAGTGTAAAGATTAGTCATTGCAAAATTAAAATTTAATAAATAATTAAAATGTTAATTTCACTCAAGATTAAATAATTTTTTCCCTTTTTTTGTAGTTTTACATTTTTAATTAACCTCCATGAATTTTATTTCTATTTTTGGTCGGTAGTGAAATGACTTTTATTAATGAAGAGTTACACTCGTAACAAAATTGAGTTTGAGATAGTTGCAAATTTAGCAATTAAATTCAAATTAATTAAGTATATAATATAATTTTTAAAAATTTGTAAATATAGCAAAATTTGTCAAATTCTATCAATAATATAAGTCTATTGTTTATAGACCATGTTGCAAATATTGGTCTATCACTGATATACCATATAAAGTCTATCAGCGATACACAAGTCTATCAGTGATAGTTTTGCTATATTTGTAATTTTTTTAAAATGTTGCTATATCTTTAATTATTATTGCTAAAATAATCATCCATTACAATTTCACATTGTCTTATTTCATAACTTTTTTAATAAGGCAACTAAAGAATTAAATCATCAATTTTTTTAATAACAATTTATGTTTTATCTAATGAACCATACTCGAATTATTGATAATTTTTATAATATTTTGATCCACAGGTGAAAAAGATGGAAATTTTATTGATGCAATTAGCTTAAATAATCTTACTGCAAAATATTTCAGTTTTGTATTTTAAGTTGTGGAACACATTTCAATTTAAATGTGTGAAAATCTAAAAACCAATATCAAAACTCTCTTTCTAGAACAACAAACTCATTTTTCTAATGATTTAAAAACTAAAATAAGATTACGATTGATAAATAATAATAATTATAAATAAAATAAAAGGCAAACCTCAATCATAATAATTATAAATAAAATAAAAGGCAAACCTTGATAGAAGGATCGGTAGAATCATCAAGAACTTGAATTATGATTCTATCTGTTGGCCATGAAAGTCCACATGCTGCTCCAATTGACAATTGATAAACCTAACTCAAACAAAAACATTCAATTCAAACAAACTTCCATTTGAATTCGAGATAAAATCTGTAACGGCTCAAGTCCAGAATTTAGATCAAGATTCGAAATTTGAATTCAACAATTGATAGTCCCGACATTCTTCTAAATGTCATCCTTGCTTGTTTCAAAAACTCTTAAGAGTGATAATTATTTTCACAAAACAACACAGATTTTTTCAATTGTCGAATTCGGATTTTAAATTCTTGACATAGAGCGTTACAAAATCCAACATATAAAATGAGAAAGAAATGTAACGTGTTAGAGTAAGTTTAATATGGTTCACCTCCTTTTCATTGTACATTGGAATTTGAACGAGAACCATGGGATAAGCAAAGTGAGCAAGCTCAAGATCATCTTTAATAGGCTCCCACTTGTAAGTTTTGTGAGGATTTTTTCTAAAGAGTTTGACAAAGAGAATGACAATGCCCATATAAACTCTTTCAACAAAGAGCATTAAAGACATTACCAAACAAATACTTACAAAAAGTTTCAAAAATGGAGCAATTAAAGGGGATGTTGTTTGGTGCCAAAAATTACCCATTTGGAATGTGAAAAAAACTTCCTCCATTGAAATGAAGGAGAGAGAAAAGAAAGAAAGAAAGAAAATTTCGAGGTTCTAAAGAGATGGGTTTTTTTGTGAGGGGAAAAAACACTTTAAAGACCAATTTTTGAAGTGATTTTTGCTTGTGTGTGAAGAAAAAATCAAAGGGAAGAGATGAGTGAGTGTTTATTTTTTTGTGTCAGAATGTTTGCTTTTGTTTGAAAATAGAGGTTTTTTGAGATGAAACCCAAATGGGGAAAATGGATTTCTTTCTCTCTTTTTTAACACTTTTTTGGATTGAGATTATTGGAAAATTGGAAGTGGGGTGTTTTTAGATTTTCAAGTGGTATTTATATAATGAAATTTGATTATGAAAGATATGAAAAGGAAAGAGACTGCAGACCCAAATCTAGGGGACATTTTTAATTCAAATTATGTTTGGGGATTGATTTTAAATTGATTTGTTATTTGAACCAAAAAAAAAAAAAAAGATAGATTGGGCATCATTTTCAAATTAAATTTTGGTGGCGTGTAGAAATATGGGAATGAAGTGTTTGATTGTTGTTGAGAGTTGGTTTTCTTGTAGGCATTTCAAGCATTAAGGACTAAGGAGCTAATCCTTTAGTGTAAATTATAAAATTATAATATGTAATCAACCCACCGTAGTCGTAGTAACAGTTAGAAGAGTTCAAAAACTATTTTAGAATTATTATTAAACCTCGAAACTAAAGTGTTTCTTTTAAAGCCTTAGAAACCAAATAAACATCAATTTTTTAACGTCGAGAGTCAAAAGTGTATTTTACTCATGAAATTATTCTCCTGAAAAATTTGCATGTTGATGAGTCGGCTCCAATGACACTCCACCACGTGGTCTAATTTTGTTGGACCACATGTCAACATTTTTAAAAAATACAAAAAGAAAATTCGTTAAGCCTCTCGATTAAAATACCTTCACAAAAGCTCGTATCTCCACAAGATGAGCATTAAATCTAAAACCATAATCAAAACTCATCGTCCTTCCACTTCATGTTCATTCTAAAACCTTCTATTTGTTCCAATATAAACTAACATAAAGTTACTTTTTCTCTATTTGTTCTTCATTTTGATGCAATCAGTTGCTAATTGGTTACCAAGTAACGTTTTTTGTTTAATGAAATTGCCACAATTACCACAAGGTGAAGTGCAGATAGAGCATGCAGACTCATTAGCATGCAATTTTTTCTTTTAAATTAAAAGATAACTATGCTTTGAATAACTGAAAACCATATAATTAATTAGTAACAAAAATGAGAAGTGTATGGTCGATTGTAATAAAAAAACAATAAATCAAAATAATAAAAATTTGTATCTAATGATTTGACCAACTCAAATAACATATTAAAATGAACATATATGGTGTGAAAATAGACCATCCAAATCAAAGTTGGGTTAATGACAACAATTGATTATTTATTAATTGCATTAGTTATAAAGTCATTCAAAGAGAGATTATTAATAAAGTTTCCAAAAATAAAAATAAAATAAAGTTGAATAATTTAAGATGGATTTCAATCATAAAAGCACTTGAATATCCAATAAGAAGTGGAGGAAAATGAGAGAAATGAGGGAATCAATCAAAGTATTTATGTGTATGAAATGATTAAAGAATTTCACCTTATTTAGATAAAGAAAGAGAATGCATTTTTCCTAACACACAGACACCAATCATATACTTTATCTTATTATTAATTGGCAGTCAATGATTTTGTAAGTTCACCTTCCTTCCAACAATAACTGGAAAATCAAGTAATGTATCCTTGTTAATAATAATAATAATTGAAATGTATTTTTTTTGTTACGTGTGAAATCTCGAGAGTAGGTGAGGATATAAAGATCATTTTCTTGTTATATACTATCTTTACTATTGATTGTTTGACATGTTATTAAATGATTTCTTAATTGATTAAAAAGAATGTATGAACTCTGTAGCATCCTAATAATTGCTTCAACAATCTTTTAGTTAGATCTACGTGGAAATAAATTTATTTATTTAGTTAATTTGCATTAATTGTAATGTTTGAATTAAGAAAGGAAGAAATAAAGTGTGTGAAATTACAAAATGAAATACTTTTTAGTTTCTAGATGTATTTGGTCCATTAGTTTGTCATCATGAGGTCTATAAGAATAGACCAATTTGGTTCCCTCGTTTTCAAAATGTACATTTTTTAGTTCCTGAAATTTTAAAAATAGATTTAAAATGTCCCTCAAATAACTTTATACTATTGTTTTAAATAACTCCATATTATCTTAAATTAGAAGAATAAGTTATAAAAATCACATTCTCTATAAAGAAAAATTATTTTTAAACGTCCATGTAAATATTTTTAAAAAATATATTAAATTATTTGAGAGACATTTTAAACCTATTTTAAAAAACTTAGGGACCAAAAGAGATACATTTTAATTAAAAACGGGAGACCAAATAGATCCTTATAAACGTGAGAACTAAAAAGTCTATTTTTAAAAGAAATATTTAGACAAAGAACCTAAATTCACTAGGATTTTTCACAAACGTCCTAAATTTTGGAATTATTTTCTAAAATAGGATTTCGTATAAAATGTGGACACTAACAACATTTTAATAATCATATATTATATATTATATTCGTAAGAAATTTAAAATTATTTCCTTATTAGAGATACTTCCAATTTATTGTCATAGTAATTAATTAATTTCTTATATCATTGTGTTATTATTATGGAAATTATTTGACTATATTTTGTAATGAAGTATAATACAAAATATAATCCAATATGTTAATTTATTGGAATTAATTTATCATAACAGTGGGAATTGTTTCATCGTCATCACCAAACTTCATTCAATTTTCAATTGTCGTCGTCTACCTTTTATTTCTATAACCTCAACCTTTCAATTTTCAATTGATTTCGTCGCTGGCAACCGTTCATCTTCATTATATTTACCTTTAATTAATAAACAAACATCTAATTTTCTTCACATTTTTCTTTATCCTTCAACATCTTTTTCATTAACCTTACTATTTTCCGTATATTTCGTTCCCTTCCGGTTAGTATTTGGTCGGACTTTTCTTTATTTATTTTCTTCTTAGTAGACTTCTGGTTAGTAAGAATTTTCAATTATTTTCATTAATCTCCATTTCATATATTTCAAGAACACAAATATATACATATTTTACGGTATGTTTTCCGTCACTTCTCTATTATAAATTTTCATTATCATATTGTATATAACATTAATTAACTATATACCCGTAAGGTATCATCGTTTTTTTAACATAACTTATTAAATATATACCACATATTATTTATAACTATACTAAGTTTTCAATACTCCCGCAAAACAGAATAGGTTATGTATTTCATTTATTACATATACGCCACAACTAACTTTCTATTATAATCGTTGTTTAGTTTTGCAGTATGATGTTTTATTATATATATATATATATATTACATCAATTAATGGAGTATCTAAAATATACTCAATATACCCTAATTTTTAGTTAACCAATTAATGGAGTATCTAAAATATACTCTAATCTTCATATTTTTCGAAATATACAGTAGTAACCTCGAATTTTAGACCAAATTTTTGTCGAAAAATACCGTCTTGTCCGTCATTGAATTTTTTCTTCTTCATCGTCAAAATCTCTCAAATTTCTCAGTATAAATGGTGGCTCATACAACTTTAATGGAAGGAGTATACCACGGTGTTCAAAGAAGAAAGTGATGTTCAAATTAAGAAGGAAAGTTTGAATTGTGGTTGATTTTTTTCCTAAACTGTAATCCACGTTTTTTTCCAGTTATTTTTTATTTATAATCAATTTAATATTAGGAATGGGTATATATGTAATTTGTGCTCTACATTTATGTAATATATAGGTCAATTTAGGACATTTGTGAAATTTATTAGAAATTTAGGTATATTATGTAATATCATATAGCAATTCAGGTTATCTTAGTTAAATACCCTTTTTAGAACTTATGGATCAAATGCACATATTCATCAAAACTTGGAGACTAAAACGGTAATTTTTTTCTTTTTTTCTTTTTTTTCTTTTTTTTTTATTTCAGTTATGTACAAATCAATTAAGAATGAGAAGAATAGTTCATTTATCCTACAAATAGTTCATTGATCTTCTTAACGTTTACTCAAAAAATCTTAAATCATGAACCCTAATCTTTATAAGGTCTTGATGAATTGAGCTAAACTCAACTAAGTAAAAGATGTTTACTTAAAAAGACTTAAATCATGACTAGACGTAATAATAATAACAATATATAATAATTTTGAATAGTGAAATTAAAAATAGTATAAAAGCAAAACATCTTCTTATAGCGCTTATATCCATATATGGGTATTTTATTATTTTTAATTTAAGAGATTGGAAGTTCTTTGTCTTTTGGTTTGAGAGAGTATGCTTATTAGTTGTACTATATAATTTAGAAAATATCAACAAATTTAATAAATCTTAGGTTTAAAATGTTTTTTGAAATAACTATTTAGTATTCGAACTTTTAGAGTATAACAAAATCTATATACTTTCGGTTTTCGGTTTAATGCATAACCATTCAATAGCCTTCTTTAACCTAAAACTAAGGACAAAAAAGATAAGAAGCTACTCAAGTCATAGATTTGCAAAAGGATGAGTCCATGTGGTCAACCTTGGGGGCTAAGTTTGGAAGAAGAAGTGTAAAAGAAGAGGTTGGAGTGTCAATCTCAATTCTCATTCTCATTGTTTGTGAAGTTACTAAGGAACTTCAAAAGGAAAACAAAATAGAAGCTATCTTAAATCACAAGCTTCAAAACAAGTAAATCAATCAATTCATCATCAAAAAAGGAAGATGAAAGAAAAAGAGAAGAATAGGGGATTTTGGGGATTTTGGGGTCATTATTGGTGGATGGGATATCATTTTTTGTTAATGCCTTTAAGCTTTTAGGCTGTCTACCTTTGAGTTTCTCACCAACTACAAGTGTTTTGGTTAGGACTTACCAAACACAAATATAGTTAATTTGTGAATGATAATATTCATCAATATATTAATAAATTGATAGGTTCAATGTCACGAGATATCTACAACATCTTTTATAAATGTTCATAAAACGTAAAAGAATAACATCTATTTAGTTTCATATTGAATAGGAATATTATTAACAATTTTCATAACTTAATTTGGAAGTGAAAATATGCCGTGATTGGGGTAAGAAGTTTACTTGCGAAGTCTAAAAAGTTAGTAAACTCACGATTCTCAAGTGTAAGAAGTTGATAAGGCATGAAATTGATATTTTCTTTTATAGAACCCACGAACTCTTTTAAATAAATAAGGAGCGAAGTTTAAACTCCTATTTTTAAACTTGTTAATGATAATGATAATGATAATAATAACAACAATAACAATTGCTTGTATGCCAAAAAAATAATTTGAATCCGTTGGGGGCAAATTAGTAATGGTATTGATATCCAATTCAACCATTTCTTTGCCTATCTATCTCTTATATCAATTATAAACTACTTGATTCCTCACTAATTATTTTGAAACTCATTTCCTTTTAATTCATGTACTTTTAAACGTCTAAATTTAACCAATGTATCTTCGTAATTTTAGAATATGTCCTTTATCATTAGTTTCAAGTTAACAATAATAATGATCAAGTGTAAGCACATGCTTGAAAACAAAATGTGTTGTTTTGAAATTTAGCTTTAGAGGGTTGATTAAAAATACATTCTAACAAAACTTGACTTGTACATTTATTTATTTGTTGGGCTCACCAAATCTTTTTGTATTTGTTCCTTATAATAAATCATAAAAAGGGAACACTTGAAGCAAACTAAGTGAATGCATGCCTACAAGACAGACTTCCAATAAAAGCTTCCTTCATCTATACGGTTGTAGGTGTAGGTTACTATGAGATTTGTGTCTATTTTATCCCCTAACTTTCAACTATACGTCTAATGGATTCATGGCCTTCCAAATTTGTGCAATAAAGTTCTTGAAACTTTTTAATTTTAAAGAATTACTTGGTTTAATTGACAAAATTGATTGATCTCTAAACTTCTAAGTTTTTGTCTAATAAATTTGTAGTTCTACATATGAAGAGTTCAAAAGAATTTGTAATTCTAAAAATTGATGCATCAAATAAATATAATTACTAAGACTTAATTTATAGTTTAACCTAATAAGAAATTCAAACTTATTTAATTAGCTGAAATGATTGTCATTAATTAAACTTATTTTAATAGATTTTTAGGTTGTTTTCAAATAACAAAAATGAACCAAAATATTATAAATTCTAAAATTTCAAATTTTGTTACGTAATTTTAGCAGTTTTGTAGTTTGAAATAATTTTCATAAATTTTCCTAAAATTTTTATATTTATGACTTCTACGAATGTCGACTTGGATATTCTTAAAAAACCAAGGCCATCAAGTCTATGCATTACTATTACTCACCGAATAGATTGAATTCTAAAGCAACCATATTCATTTTAATAGCTTTCTGCTCACTACTTACCTATATAAGCAAAAGTTTGAAAGGGATCGAAACTCCAAAACATGTCTAACTATATTTTAAACTCTACAATAGTTTTCTTTTTTAAGTATATGGCCCTCTTAGTCATTTTATTAAGATTGTCTTAATTTTACCAGTAACCCTATCCAGCATGGTTAAGTTAACAATAATTAAAGACAAGTTCTAAAGCGATATTAAACCAGACAAAAGTGGCTTTAACCATTTCAGAAACCACTTCCAAGCATGCAACCACTTCCAAACATGCAATCGTCATTCTCACCGTGGATTAAAGAAAGAAAGAAAAATTAGACAAGGTGTAGAATTCTTTGATTAAACATTAAAAACTAACCAGTATATGATGAAAATAGATATCAATGGTCAAAATTTTCTTTTATACAAACATATTGATGACAATTAGAAGAGGCAGTTAATACTCAAGAATGAGACGTGGCTTGTGTGAGGGATAAGTTTCTTACAGTTTTAGGGACATCCTGCCCACATTGTTCAAGGATTTCAACCAAGGAACCAGCCACAGATGCTTCTTCCTTGCTGATGAAGCTGTGCAGCACACCGTTGTTCGTGTGTCGAGCCATTCCTGTTAGAATCTCAACATATTTGTCGATTGGTGGAAAGGCTGAGAGTATGAATATGCTTTCATAGGTTCCAAGATCTATGGTGTTAATTTGCTCTATATCAGTCTTGGCTACTACGGGCCTCAATTTGCCATCTACTTTCAAACTAAACAAAGGAAGGAAAGGGTAAAAATAGATTAGTTCTCTTTCAGTAGAGTAGAACTTAAAATCCTAAAAGAAGAAGGGTTTGATTCAGTTCGAACCATTGTAGAAACGACCCAACCCGAACCGAACTGTTCGGTTCTCCTACAATGGAAGTATAAATTGGATAAGCTAGGAAGCACTGCCCCTTTCTTATCACAGTTTTTAATTTCCCAAAGTAAACATTTGAATTATTAAACAAGTTTTACGGTTTTTAGTTTTCGAAAATTAAATTTGTTTCCTCTCAATTTCTTAGTATCAAGAAAACTCGTAGGAAATTAATTTCTTAATAGGTGGTCACCATGGAACCCTAAACCCTAAAATGGCTAAGAGGTCAAGAGTTTGAGAAACTTTTTAAACTAGAACTAAATTAGTATATTTTTGAAAACTCAATATCCAAATAATAATACGACAGAATTAGTTCTTAAATATTATTATGCAAGAAATTTAGGGGAGGAGAAGAAAGAAGAAGATAGATAACAAAACAAAGAAATAAGTGGAAGAAATGTTTGCAAGCTTAATTCCCAAAACCAAAATGCCTGTCTACCACAGCAATTTTCTGGCATTCCACCGTTCTAATGACAATATTTACCAAATGGAATTCCGTGCACCTAGGCATTCTACTTCTACATGCATGTTTTACAATCTCTAACTTCTACAGACTCACAAATCCTAGTAGGAAGATAAAAAAAAATAAGCTACTAACTAATTGATAAATATTTTATAAAAAAATAAGAAACTTGAATAATCGATGCATAAAGTAATGCTGTGATGTAAAAATAAAAATAAAAGAAAAATGGTAAATACGCACTTGTTGGTTGTCAAGAAGACCCATGCATTAGATTGAGGGTAGGGTGGGGAATAAAATAAAAATAAAAATATTTAATTTTTATTATAAAAAATTAAATTAAAAAATATAAATAAAATAAAACAACCCTTTAGAATGGCATAAAAAATCTATTGCTTAGCGCATGCTTACTTGTTCTTAATTTCTGGGACACCACATAATGCTCCAGCTACGATATCATGGCCTTTGAATTTAAGAGCAGCAGCTAAATCGTGAACATTACACTCCTTCCCAAGAATAAAAAGCATCTTCAACGGCTGTGGGCGGATCTGACTACCATTGGCTCGATCCAAAGCTTGGATGACCTTCAAAGATCATTAATGATGACTATTAATAAACAATCCTAATGAGAAGCTTCTTTTCCTAGGAGTGTGCAAAGTGCAAACTATGACTTTAGGAGCAAGAATTACCAACTAAAAAGTAAAAAGTGAAAAGCTCAAAAGTGATTGACCAGGATCAGAATGCGAGGATCTTATCCACAATCAAAAGCTTCCTAGAAGCTTGGATAAGACACCTATCCCTCTTAAATCATTACTTGGCAAATAACTGCTATCTCAAGGCTTAAGAAATTGGGCTCACAGTCGTGGCATAAAATTCATCAACAAAAGATTCCTTCAAAAAGGTTATGTAAGAGTAAGCAGAGATTTCCCGGTGCTTCACAAGGCTGCCGTGCACCTCAAATATGTGAAAATGATGTGCATGTGTACCTTTGATAGTTTTTCCTTTTCAGAAGTATAAAAGTTTATCGATTGAATAATGCAGGCACTTTGACAGGCCACAGAAGTATTAAGAGACAGCCTTCGAATTGGGCCCCCAAGGAGGCTTTGTATAAAAGGGACATAGGCACAGCTGAAGCTATCACTGAAAACAATGGTATGCAGTTTGCTTGATATCGACTTCCTGATGGACTGTGTCATATCAAGATAACCACCTCTTGAAAGAGATTCCAGTCCGTCTACCACCTGACAAAACGTCAAGGAAATTATAGAACTTTAATCAGAATGTCTATAACACTGGCAATAGGAATTTAGTGACATACTGTATAATTCTAAAGTAAAAACAAGCTACCTATGACTTCAGACACCTTGATAGAATTATAATTGAGCCAAGGATTAAAATGTTCATCGATATGTCAATATATCCATTAATTAGAGAATCTAATAACAATACTAAGAATTAATTCATATCTCCAATATTTTTTATTAAGAACCAAACACGGCATAAAAAATATATTATCTATTTATCTCAACGTGAATAAAAATAGCAATAACAAGATGTCTAACTCAATAAGTAAAGAGAACTTAACTATTAATTTAAAAAGTATAAATTATTTGTTTACAAAAATATCCGTCAATATCAACATATCTAAATAATCCACGACATTCAAATTCCAACAACATTATAATCGATATTTTAATCCCTGATTGTAGAGACGACATCTATAAAACCTGAAGGAGGGAATAACCAAGTCTGAAACAGTAATTGCATTTTCTGATCATTAAAATTCATCACAAATAAAAAACATAGGCTGTCAAATTACCAGCAACGAAACACCAGATATATCAATAGCCTGCATGGCAACAAGCTCCAAGAGTCTCTCAGGTGTGGACACAAGAAATTCAGGTTCACAGCTCTTCAAACTATGGGAAGAGACACAAATTCCGAATTAGATATAAAATAGAAAAAGCAAACAGAGTCCAAATTGTTTACAATGCTAAATGCATATACGGGGTAGGTACAGAATCAAGTAGTCACTACCAGATCCATTGTATAAACAGCGGCAGGTACAAGTTGTACAATGAACAAAGAATTGATACTCCAAAATATTTCACACCTCAAGCACAAACAAAAAGTCTGTTACAATATACACACAAACAAGCTTACCCTTGAATCTGGTGACCTAGGGATGCCCCAGGATGTATGCTCACTGTATGTACTCCAAGAGCCTTCAATGGCTTGCACATGGAGCGAATCTGAGTAGCTTTCTCTTGGTTAGGAACAAGAAATAAAAGAAAAGGGCTACTGAAAGATGAACCTTCTTTCTCCTTTCTGGCAATACTGTCAGCAGCCGAAGAAACCACCCATGCAATTTTCTCGTCTGTAGAAGACAACCCACTGGTGTCAAGAATATCCTTGCCAGAAGAATAACATTTCCAAAACTCAATTCCCCAAGTATCAGCAAACAGAGGCTTGTTGATGCTTTTGATGGAATCATGATATAGGGCATTCTCTATTGCACTTAAGCAAAGTATAAGAAACTTTGAGGGAGCGACAGAACTTTCAGAGTCTTCTTCTTGAAAGCCTTGTACACTGCCTTTCGCATTCCCATATTCTTTTGTTCTTTCAGGATCAGTTTTGCTTCTTTTGGCTACGCGGCCACTAGGGAGAGTACCTCCAGACCCTTCTTTTGAACTCCGAGCATTCTCAAAGCACACGTCTCGAAGGGTTCCATTAGGTGCAGAAGTACTCTTCTCCTTCGGAAATTCCCTCTTGGAGCTCTTTGAAGGCTTGACCTTAGTGTCCTTTTTCCCATTTCTATCATTGTAGGGATCATCAGGAGTAGGAAGGCTAAAACACATTCCCTGAAATGCAACAAATTCAAACTCCGTATAGTTACGACCATTAAGATGAGTATAAATATCAATTACACAGAGTAATTAATACAGACGACTAGCAAAACAAAAGTAAGATTCCGGCGGGTTGAGCAGCTAACTTAATTTACGAGCTACAGAGTGTTATCTAACAAGCATTTTCAAATAGTATTTCAAAACGAACAACAGTAATTTATAAATCATCATCCCTAAAGCGAGATAAATCCACTAGCCCTTGTTCACTAATGTCGCTCCTCAAGCAAAGAACGGTACGCAATAACTTCGTAAACCCTAGAATATGAATCAAATAACACATGATGAATAGTTCCGAAGTTACCTGGCATTGTCTTCGTTTCCCGGACATGCGCCGCTTCTTGGCGGCGATTATGGAGGCGACTCTTGCAGAAACGGCCGAGGAGTCTCCGCTCTTGCTACGAAGCTTCTTCCGGGAAGCTTTGTTCCTTTTTCTCGTCAGTGCATCGTCGCCCTTCGCCATTGATACTCAGAAGTCAGAGAGCCAAAGGTTTTGTTGTGCCGCCGCGAGTTGCGAGGGTAGGCGGCAATGCAAAGGAAATGATGTCGTTCCGTTACTGTGTAAAGTAAAGTGGTTAATTCGATTCTAGGATGAGGGCACATTGGTAATTCTACACTAAACAAGAATAAAAAATAATGGGAGAAATAATTGAAATTGAAAAAAAAAAACTAAAAATGGAGTAGAAAATTAGTTTTAGGATTGATTTTGAAAAAAATAGAGTTTTATGACAAATTTAAAATGAAATATCCAAAATACTCTTATTTAATTTTTTTTCTCCTTTTCTTTTCTCTTCTGTTCAACCTAAAAACAAAACAAAACATTATAAAAAAAAGTAACCCACTCGTTCTTATGAACTCGCCCGCTTCCACACTTCAACTTCGGTGTCTCTAGTGAACGCATCTTCGACCCATTTCTTCTTCACGGCTCTCTATTTTTAGTTTCGACTTTAACTTTGAAACGCTTCTCCACTCCTTTTTTATTTTAGCTTCGTTTTCATCGAACCTCTCCATTTATTCTACGTGTCGTATTCATCCTCTTTGAAGTCAAGTGAGTAATAAAATCAAAGTTTTTACTTTTTTTTTATAGATCATTATTGTTTAAGTTGTTGGTTGAGATATGAGATTTTTGTTAGGCACATTTTAGATATACCACTAAATTTGTCTAACCGATTGTTTGATGTCATTGAAATTTGTACTAATTGATGCATATGTCCATAGTATTATGTACTAAATTATTGCAAAAAAATTGTTATGATGATTGTTTTATTTTCTCATGATTGGTTTACACTTGATTTATAAAAATTGATGGCAATACTATTAGAAGAAATGCATTATTTCTTGTGAGTAAGAAATTCATGATTGGAAGTTACATGACATACATGTAGAGAAGAAATGCATATGTCCTATAGGAACACATACATATATATGATTAGAAAGAGAATTTAATTAGTTGGTGAGTAAGAAGATGATAGAGAGGGGGATTTAGGAAGAACTTGGCATATAATTAATAAACATATTTGAGGAAAAACCATTTTCACTCACCACAAAATGTAATAAAAGATAATTGGGTTAATAATTGGACTTTATTGTAGCTTCAGGTGATGGAGAATTGTATATACCAGCCACTTGTCAAGATTTTGCAGCTTACGAATATGAGAAATTTGAATACCAATTGAGAAAACAATGTAAGAAAAAATTCGAATTTTATGATTGAATATCTAAAAGCTTCAAATGATAGAGAAGAATAGGTAAAAATAGTTGTCGGCGATTGAAAAGAATAAATATATAATGGCTGCCAGAGAGGGAAAGAATTAGGTAAAGATATAATTATGGAAATAATATATAAATAGTTTATTACAAATTAGAATAAAATTATAAATATGCGTGGTCAGGCCAGACGAGGTTCAAATCCTTCCGTCCCAGTAAGTAAGGTCGTTGCAGCGAGCTTGACTCAGCAGCTCCTCTCCTTGTAGCGGTATTCATAGGCTTTCCTGAGTTCACGAGTGAAATAATACGAATCGGGTATCTTTTCTAATAGAATCTCTACCCCTCACATCAATCGGCAGTTATCACTCTCATTTCGGGTAGCCAGATCGGCAGTCTCACTTGAGTAAGGCCCATAGCCGGTAACTTAAAAGATTATAATTGTTCGTAAAATATTATATTTTCTATTTTAAAAATAATTTTAAAATTAGGACTTTTTTTGAAATTTCTATTTAAATTAAATGAATGTCTTTTGTCTTTTTTTGGTATAAGACCTAATTATAAACTCACCTACAAGTGTTGGGCCGGCCCAAACGAATTGCATTGCCCGCATCCATTTTATTTTAGTTTCCTTTTCCCTCGTGGCTAATTTATCGGTTATTCAGTCGATTTCGCTCTTTTCCATCTACCTCAATTCCCTTGTCTGTTCAAACTCAAAGAACTCAAAGGCAGCTATAGAGGATTTCAACGCTTGAAGGTAATTCAATCTTCATTTCGTTCTTTATTCCCTGTTTTCTATTACGAGTTTTCACTCTCCGCATTCAAACGGATGAATAAGGATGAATAAGGATCCACGAGCGCCTGATTTGATAGTTGGAATCAGTATCTTTCTAGGTTTTTGAATTATTATTGAAATTTTGAAACCATGAAATTCGAGAAATTAGGTGAAGCGAAATGTCGGGGGACAAGCGAAACATTCTCGATAATTATCGCCGACAGCTTGCTGCCAAGTTCGAGTTGAAGCGGAATCTTTTCAAAGCCATCTGCAACGATCCGAGTCTTCCCAAAGATATTCGTGAGGAGCATCGTAATAAGCTGTCGAAGTTGCCAAGAAATAGTTCGTTCACTCGATTGAGGAATCGCTGCATTTTCACCGGTCGACCTCGGGGTGTCTACCAGCTTTTCCGTATGTCTCGTATCGTTTTCCGTGAACTGGCGAAGAAAGGTCTTGTAATGGGTGTCAAGAAAGCTTCTTGGTAGATATTGGTACGAAAATTCTCAACTATACTCTTATCCAAAAACAAAAGTTCTTCACTCTGTATGTTTAGGGTATGAAAATGAAGGCAGCGATAAGATATGTGTGTGTGTTGTATATGTATTAGGCTCCACTTATATAGTGTTGATACGTGTTTATGATAAATTGGCTTGTTTAACGATAAACTAGACTAGTAATTCATTGTCTTGGGAACATGGTATGAGTTGGGTTAGCCATGATTATTTGTTCTCCTTTATGGACATACTCTGCCAATGAAAGCTTGATTTTATTCTATCGCCAGTGAAATTGATTATGATGATCCATTGGTTCATTACTCACCGTGCAAAACAGTAACACTGGAGTCTGTTAGCTTAGCCGTTCTTACTAGAAGCTGCGATATCTTCCTTTAAAAGATTAAGGTTCAGTTGCTGGGTTGATTTATGTTTGCTGACTTACAGTTTTAACTACTTAGGTTCAGTAATAAGGAGAGGGATATTTGCTAGTTCAAATCTACAGATCTGGATTTCTCTATAGTTTTTTCCCACCCTAGCACTAGAAGTAAGTGTTGTACAATATTCTTAAAGCTTTTTATTTCTAAGATATATATGAACAAGCTGTAAGAGTATGTATAACTTGGTTCCAATATTCTTTATATTTTCTCCAGTTTTATAAGAAGATTTCTCAACCTCGCCAAAGTGAGGTTGGCTCGATGGTGGTATTGGTATGACCTCCATTCCTCTAGGTCAGAGGTTCAATCCTCTAACTCCTAGTTGTTGTATTAAAAAAAAAGATATCTCACCCTCTTTAATTTTTACTTTTCTTTGTTGTCATTTGGGGTATTTGGCTGAAGCCCAATAATAATATAATGGTATCGTTGGTTAAGAGGTCGTGTGGCTGAGGTTTGGGAGTTCGCTAGATGTATTGCCTCCCTTTGAGTGTGCATCACTAGGTATTTTTGTATTTACGATCTTGGTTTGATTTTGTTGGATTGGAGTTATTTTATGTAGCTTGTTCTTGGGCTTCTCTTTTTCGGGTTCATTCTTAAAAAAAATATTTAGGTGCATTCCGGGGTGCACACATCTTTGTGCATCCCACCAAATTGTCCTATCATAATGTGACATGTGGAAATTTTTAAAAATATTTAAATTACTTTTTTGGTGCCTATGATAGGGGAGGAAAGCATAGAGATGGTTGCACCTTGGGATGCACCTACTCGCCCTTCTTTTTATGCCTTTGTAATTCATATTTTTCTAAAAATAAAAATTCTTCTCCTCCCTACATCAGCTAAGAAAATTTCTACACTCTGTATATTTAACTTGCTATAATAAGAATTCTTTTTCTAGAGGAGGAAGTAACTTGGAATACGTAATTCATGTGCTATCTGAAGCTCAACTACACTCTTCTTATTTATCTGCAATGTATAATTAGCGGTGCCGGTGATCCATTTCAATCATAAATACAAGGCATTTAGATGCTGTAGTCACTGAAAGCATTGCGGTTATTTTAGGTGTCATTTTGGTTGGTTTTGTTTTTTGCTGACTCGTTTAACTGTGTATCTTGTGCAGATTGATGGTAGAGACTTTTGTCGTTGTTGGGTTGTTATATTTCTACAAAGTTATCTCTTTAATCTCAGCGGGAATTAACTATATGCTCTGAAAAAGGTGATATTACTTTTAAGTTCCTTGGACATGATTCATGCCAAAGAATAGTAAAGGCTTTACTTTTGCTATTCAATAAGTGTTTTATCTTAGACAGTTACTAATGGTGGTGTATTTTTCTGATAGTTACGATTTTCTTTTCCCCTGCTTATCTGCTACTTACCCTCTTTTTTACTGCGTTTTCATTTGAATTTTGGCCTAGTAATCTATAAACTTTTCACATCACCTTGACCATCCATCAAGGATTCGATATCTTGCGAGTTTATTTTTATAGCTAAATGTGTTAGGGTCTGTGGGAATAGTTTAAAAGCAAGTTGATCCGTACATTTATGTGTTGTCTTCATACATTATTGTTTTGACGTTTAATTTAAGTCAACATCCCATGGTAAAAGTGAGTGCTCCCTAATTACCTAAGTTAATCAAAGATTCATACAAGAGCTTCGTTGTTACACAAGATCTCTAGATTAATTGTTATATCTTCTAAGTTGAGTCAAATAATTTAGTGCAATAGATATTTTGTAGTGTTGTAATATGTTCGGACATTTGAAGACTCATGGAGCATTTGAAGAGTTTTGGATGCTTTCTCGAAAAATGAGTTTACAAATTTCCACATCTTTCATTTTAAATATCACATTTTTTATTTTTTTGTTTCACATATATAAATGTATATATGTATGCATATAATACATGTATCTATATGTACATATGTACATATATATATAGATCTACACATATCTACCCGTATATATGCATATGTGTATACATCTACACATTACACACACATATGTACATACATAATATATATTTTCTTAGCAAGATGAATGGATTCAATGCGTTCTTGTCTCTTGTAGCATTCATTGTCTTTCATTTGCTCATGCTAAAGTTCATCTCCAATGAAACAGCGTATAATCAGTAGATATTAGACTTTAAAAACTACAATTTTTTTTAGTCTTTAAAACTGTAGTTTAAGTTCCAGAAAAACAAAACAAGTGTTTCTTAAAAAAATAATAAATACTATTTTTACTTTTTAAAATATGTCTCTTATTTTTTGGACTTTGAGAGGGAACTTCTAGCTAATCTCTCGGCCTTTTGGGCGTTATTATATATAGCTTGTTAAATCCTTGTAGGGTATTAGAATTCTTTGGTGATCATTTTTGTTTAACAGCCCAAATAAACCTCAAGGAATTAGGATCACCAGAAGCAACCACACAACATTTCCCGAAGTAAACAACAAACCATACAAACCCTTTTGTTCATTGTCTAATTGCAAACATCCCCTCTTAGTATCCTAACAATCGACCGTTTTAATCTTTTGTCAATTCAAATGTTCCCTAGAAACGACATCAGCAGCCATCAACAACGACGACGAAAATAATACACCCCAAAATTATTGTGTGTTATTCCCAAGATTGGAGACATAAATGTCTGTCTTTCAACATCTTGTGTTAAATTGCTTATTAATTTGAAGAATTACATCATATTAATTGATGCTAGGAAGCTTTGCATCTTAGGGTCAGTTTTATTTTTGAGGATCCTGGAATGCAGAGGTTACTTCTTAAGCTTTATAAGAAGAGTACGTCGCACTCCTCTCTTTGTTGTAATATTCTGTGAGTTGCAAGTTTTTTGCATTGTAGTCGGTTTAAAGAAGAATATATTGTTTTAGATCATATCGTGCGAAGAATGTGTAGGCAGTTAGGAAATTTGTGGCTTTCCCTTGCTGAAAATAGTAGAATTTGTTAATGTCTTATAGATATGGTGCATTGACATATAATTATTTTTTAAAAAATTATGTAATACCACAAAAATATTGATACGAATAGATTTTGGATCGGATTCATCATTGGTCGTATAATGATGTTGATTGCTATGAATTATCTCTTTTCATACCATTCATTGTTTCTATGTGAATTAAAATGATTCTCATCTATTTGCTTCATTAATATATGTTTCTCTCTGTTCTCCTTTGTCTAATGTTTTCTTCAAGTGATCGAAACCTATTTAATGAAACAACATTGCAATGTCGAAGTTGACGTTGTGCTTCAATGGCCAAAACTTGGCAAGCAATAACTTTTCAAATCTACTAACATCGCGTGAACATCTTCCCATAGCAAAAATGTCAATTTAACACAAACTACTGTCAATAAAGTTAATTCATCATTTTTAGTAAATCAGAATATGTAAGTTTAAACCTTCCATCTCAAAGGAACAACGATATACTCATTGCTACTAAGTTATGTGTTTTGGACATTCATTTGTCTTTTATATATATATATATATAGTTAAACAAAATGTTAATTCCTTGTTTGGGCAATCACACACCAAAATTAGTGGGGAAATGGGTCATCACACCATGGCTAAAGGCATCCTAATTATGTTGATAGAAATTAAAAGGCTTCCCCTTTTAATATATTTAACATTCTTTTAGGGTCATTTGCTAGCAAACACATCATGTAAGAAAAAATAGAAAGGAAAAAGTTTATAGTCAATAAAGATGAAAGATACATTGTGGGTAATGAATGCAAACTAAGATTTTAATTAACCTACTTCTTCACTTCTCATCATATGCACTTAAAGCTTAATCCATCGATACGTTTTATATTTATTATTATTATATTTTGAAATAAATAAACAAATAAACATCTTTTACTTCAACAAATGGATTTCATCTGAAAAAACAATTGAATGTGATTCTTACTACGTTATTTCATACACATATATTAGATATATAACCATTTTTAAGAGTCAATTTGGTAGGCATTTTGAAAAGAGTGGACGCAAAAAAAAAAAAGTGTTGAATTTCATGTTTTTAAGTATGTGTTGGTAAGGAGATTAAGAAATTAAATTCTAATTATTTTTTTCAAGGAGGGTTTTAAAATATACTTATAAACTATAAAACTAACTGCATCAGCTAAAAATATAGTGCTGGTTGAATTCTTAATCAAACCTTAAAAACAAAAACAACTTTTTGAAAGTTATTTTCCTTGGTTTTCAAATTTTTAGCTTGATTTTTTGAACCATTAGTAGAATATAGGTAACAACTAAAGAAAGTTAGAGCTAAAAATAATGTTTAACTTAATTTCAAAAATAAAAAAACAAACAAACAAAACGGTTATCAAATGAGATATTAGTTATTCATTACAATAATTGTTTACTTGAATTTTACTTTCAAGCACAACCAGTGGTTGATCCATAAATCTTGTTGACGGAGGGTTTGTAATTTAGTAAAAATAGTTTGAAAGAAAATGTATCGAGTGAAGCTTAAACATGAGTCAAGAGATGGCTGGATGATAGTTTTACCATTAAGTTAGCTATTGGAATTGCTATTATTCCTATTTATATATATAACGCATAAAGTTAAGGGAACTTTTGAGCCCAGTCTTTGAAACCTACACTGAATTTATCGGTACGTACAATGTTGTAAAATTAAAGTTTTAACCTTTTATTTGAAAAGAAAAGGGGTGCTTGCAAAAATTTACGTTACTACATTTTTAAATTACAAAATTAACAAATTTAAATGCTGACAGCTCTTTGATAGTCGTATGATATAACTAATTACCTGTCATATTTATCATATCTGCGATATTAAAAAACAATGTGTCATTGAAATATACAGTTACAATTGAACTAACCTCGGACCGAAATGTGTATTTAACATGCATTTCATTTCTAGTGTATGGGTCAATATATAAAGAAAGATATTGTAATATTTGTTTCAAAGTAGATATCTTTTCATTATGCTATATTACTTGTAGTCAATTCAAAATAAGAATTAATAGTTTAGGAGTGGAGTCTAAAAGATTAGATTATGTGTATATTTAATATGATAAAAGCTTGGGTGGAGACGTGAGTAACAAGTGGTCAAATATTTTGGCTTTTACGTGTTCAAGTCTCTCTATTAAACCATATCATGACTTACTCCTTCACACCTTTCAATTGTTCCACTTCATTCCAAATTTCCATTTCTCCATTTTTTTCTTTCCTTTTAATTGTTTTTCGAACAAAATTATTAATGAAACTTTGAAAATGTTGTTTTGATCGGATAACGTTTTTGAAGCCAACGAAAACTTAACTTAGTTGACATTTGTATGTACTAAAAATTAAGTAGTTTGAAGATCAAATCTCTCAATCCAATTTGTACTAAGAAAGAAATTTGGTTATGCTTTTAGTTAGTTTTAAGAATTTAAGGAGTGTGTTTGGTTTAGATTATAGAGTCTTTAATTTTGTAAAAAAAAATCTATTTTAAAGAAAATGATAGTGTTTGGTAAATTAAAATAATGCATTCTCTAAAAATTTATTTATAAAATAATCTATTTTTTGAGAAGTCTTTAAAAAACCAAATTCACATCTAAACATTTATAAAAAAAAAGTCTAACCAAACATTGAGTGTTTAAAATTTTAAAATCATTTCCAAAAAAGTGTTTAAAAAAGGGAATGTATTATTGAATTTTTTTTTTAAAATTCAATCCAAACATACTCTAAGTCTAGTTTACAGTGATTGTTGTTTTCTTACAGAAATTGTCATAAATACAATAAACTGATCAAATATTTATTACATGTATAACAAAATGAAAAAACTCATTAAACAGACTATTTTTAAAAATCTCACGTTTGTTTGCCCTCCCTTATCATTCCCATCTCTACCGCTGTTTTTTCTTTTCCTCCTCTGTCATTTTTTTTTTCTTTTCATCGTCATTTTCCATTATTCTGCATGTTTTTTAAAATATTTATGTTTGCCTTTCCTTTCTATATTCTTTTTCTAACTTTCTGTAATTTTTTTAATATTTTTTTTCAAATTGTTATTTGATTGTTTAAGATTAGATATTGGATTGCAAATGTAAAGGATCGGGTACCAATTGGATATTGGATTGTCAAATGTAAACGATCGGGTACAAAAAAAAACTAAATATAAACAATTGTTTTCCAAATCTAAACAATAACGTGCCAATTTTTTTATAAAGAAAATTTAAAATTTTGTTTTCCAAATTTAAACAATACAAATCTAAACAATTGTCTACCGAAAAATCTTTAAAAAAATATATACTTAAATTTAAACGATCAAGTCTAAATGATCGTGTGTCAAATCAAATGCCCATACAAATAATCTTGAAGAAAATTATTTATATTTGGGTACGATCAAATCTAAACGATCGTGAGACAATTTTTATATTTTTCAAGGTAGGCTGTGGACTTTTTCCATTTTCTAAATTTTTTCACAGATGTACATACTTTGCCGCTTCCTTTTTTTTTATCTCTTATATTATGACTTTTATCTATTTTTAAAGAGAAAAATTATACATTTTTAAATATAATAAAATAAATCAAAATAATTATAGCAAAATACAACAATATATCATATTCAATCAATGAAAAACATTAACCGATATTAATAGACTAATAGACTAATATCTATCCTTTACATAATATAAAACTGTGTTATACTTTATAAAAATTTTATGTAGTTTTATGGTTTATAATAATAAAGAATGATTTTGTGTTTGATGTAGTTTTAGAGACGTGTAAAGAGCATATGGTAAAACAAAGAAATGTATAGGAAAAATTAATATTGAAATAAAATTAAACTAAAATTCCCAAACAATGATTCGGAAAAGTACTTTTTATATTGTGTTCATCAAAATATAATTTTAAAAAACAACTAAAAAGAATGTCAGTTTCATTATACTGTTGCTCTTCAGAAAAATGATATCATATCGTAATAAATACATTTCTTCTTCCATTATTATTATTATTATTATTATTATTTGAAAGGATTCGTCCATTATTTTAAAACAATCTCACAACAAATAAACATATTTTTTAAAAATTTGTAAGACTATAATAATATTGTTGATTTTCCAAATTTTCTCATAGTATATGAACTCCTTTTTTTAGTAGGTATAACTAATTAATATTTAATATTGTTAGTCAGTAAGAAGGGTTGGGATGGTCCAAGATAATGAGAAGTGTTCATTAAGTTGGTTTTAAGTAGACGTGATCAAGGTTGTTTATCAAACACATAAAATATGTTTTGTAGTAGGTAGTTTCTTTTTTAATGCTTGATATATTCGTGAAATTTTCAAACATATTCTTCTTCATCGAAGGAGTTAATAAGTTGAATACGATCAATACAGGGTATGTTGCTCTTTTCCACATAGAGAGATTCTAGTAATGGTTCGATTATTATTATTATTTTTCTTATCCTAAGTGGTTTACATTTCTTAACTTTAAAGATATTGCTTTGTATATTTCTATTTTAACGGGTGATTCTAATTAGTTTGTTTCTATATTTTAAAATTAAGAAAAGGAAACATAAAACTCTTGGTTTAAAAAAATAATAATAATTAAAAAGGGAAAAACTTATATACGAAGTATCATTGTCAATATATTAAAGAATGGATTTATTATTGTTATTAATGAAAGTCGCTTTCCGGAAATGTTGACATGTGAGCTGATATTTGATTACATCTACACAAACACAAAGTAAGTAAATGGGATTATGACTAATAATACAAACTAAAAGGGAAAGAAGAAAAGCATAAAGAGATGAGGAGTGAGCGGCAGAAAGTGATGGAGTCAACCTTATTAAAGTGTAGATTACTCGGACGATATTAATAATAATGATCATAATCATAGAACAAATTAGTTCAATTTCAAAGTTTACTTTTTTTTTTTTTTTAACTCTGCTGATTTTATAAAATTTATGACTCTTTTAACTTTTAAATTGATGGTTTCAAGTCAAATTAAATATTAAGATTTGAGTTAGAGTTTAATTGAGTCTAGAGATAACTAAATGGAAAAGGAAGAAGAAGAAGTAATATAAAAAGAAGATGAATAAATTGTAAAAAATCAATGCAAACCTGAAATATATGAAAATATCTTATAATTTTTTATTTTGTTACATGAACCGTAAATATTTTGGTGTTTTCTTATATTTATAAAAATTAACCTCGGTGTAGTTGCTTTTATACAAGAATAGAAATTGAATAGTCATAAACAAAAGAATACTTACATTCGTTGAAGTACTTGAAATTAAGATCACTACCGCTTAAAAATCTCGTTTGTCGCACCATATTTTAATACTTCCATTTATTTAATAAAATAAATATAAATAATAATTTAATGAATTAATAGTCAATTAAATTACTAATTTAATTAATCACAATGAACCTCTCTAATGTAACCTATGCTTTTATTTAATTAACTTAATTTAATATAATATAAATAAACTAAATTATTAATTACTCTAATTTTTTATATTTAATCTAATCCAAATTTGAATCATGTTCTTGTTTAAAAATCTATCTTAACCTACCAACTTAAGGATGTGTATACACATTAAATTGTAACTATAGTTTTAATATGAATATAATTCATATTAAATTAATATTTGAACTCCTTCAAATACTTTATTCTCTCGTAAATTAATTTTGAATCATATTCAAAATTAAATTTATATAATAAAATTGAATTAAAATATAAACTTTATATTATAATTTATCACCATACACTATATTAATTTCCAAAGTTGACTTGAACATTTCAAATTACATGCAATGTAAATTAAACTTAGTGTACATATCTCGTAGGCCTAGACTTTTTAGATGACCCTCGAACACTTTAGCCATGAGAGTCTCCGTGAACTGATCAACAATGTTGTGCTTCAAAGCGATTTTGGTTACGTTCATGTTCCCTTGTTGCACAATCTCCTATATCAAGTGTCGAGTGATACTTTCTTTCTATGTGTTTTTCTTATTTATGACTATGAGGTTCTTTAGAATTGACTATTGCCCCATTTCTATCACAATATAGAGTGATAGGCAAGTTCATGTTTGAAACAAATTTCCAAAACATGCACGAACTTCCTAAGCTAAACTTCTTATTTTGTTGATTCGTAAGCAACTACGTATTCAACCTCCATACTAGAATATGCAATGCATCCTTGCTCGAACACTGACCCCAACGTGGATTTTCTAAAATTTTTATTGGTTTGAAAATTAGAGTTAGTGTATCCTGTAAAGATCAAATCCTTAACTCCATACACAAACATGAAATTTCTTGTTCCCTTAAGATACTTAAGAATAATTTCAACCGACGTCCAGTTGGTCTAATCTTGGATTTGATTGATACCTACTGATTGTTTCCACTGCATAACAAATGTCTATGCCTAGTGCATAGAGCATAACATACATTAAGCTACTCACAATTGAGGCATAGGTAGTATGTCTCATATCCTCAACTCTTTAAGGTGTCTTAGGGAAATTGTTCCTTACACAAGTGAACCTCATGCCTGAAAGATAATAAATCCTTCTTAGAGCTATGCATTAAATATCGAACCAAAATTTTGTTGATATAGGTATGAACATATTGTGCCTCTCGCAAAATTTTCATTCGAAATTGAGTTGCTAGCCAAGTTTTAACGTCAATTAGGTATCTTACATCATTCCCAATGAGAAGGATATCATCCACATAAAGTACTAAAATAACTCCTTTACCTTTGTTAATTTTATCGTAAACACAAGGTTCATCAACGTTTTGGTTAAAACTGTAAGATTTGATTGTAGTATCAAACATAATGTTCCAAGATATGGATGTTTACTTCAACCCATAAATGGATCGATTGAGCTTGTATGATTTTTGCTCCTAACCTTTGGTTATAAACTTTTCGGGCTGAGACATAAAGATACTCTCTTTAAGATTGTCATTCAGAAAAGCAATATTGGCATCAAATTGCCATATTTCATAATCATAAGATGTGGTAAGACAAGAGAATTCGTATAGACTTTATTCTAGCAACAGGGAAGAAAGTTTCCTTATAGTCAACTCATTCCCTTTGAGTATATACTTTTGCTATAAGTATAGCTTTGAAGGTCTATGCCTTTCCAACTGAATCTCTCTTTCTTTTATAGATCAATCTGTACCCTCTAGATTTCAACCATTCAGGTAGATCTACAAGCTCCCACACTGAATTGAAGTACATGGCCTCCATTTCAAGATCCATGACTTTGATCCGTTAGTTCGTGTCTACATAATTCATTGTCTATTTATAGGACAATGGATCCTCAACGCCATCATTTGGTACGACAATATGAGCTTTAGTTAAACTCAAGTAATAGTTAGATTGTGATACAATCTTTCCACTACATCAAGGTATTCTCAACGATTAAGAAAGACGAGACTGACCTGATGTAATTTTCATAGGACATTTATCTCATAAATTAAAAGATTACAACTTAATATACATAAACTAAATGATTTGTTTTTAAATATAACAAGTTAGAACAAAAATATTTACAAAATATAGCAAAATTTCAAAATCTTCATTGATATACACTTGTTTTGTTATATTTTAAAATATTTAAAGTAAATTTTAGTGTTTGAAATAATTTTCTAAAACTAAATTGTGTGAATGGGACAAAACGTCAATATCTTTTACTTATTATATTTTCTCTTTGAAATTTAAATTTCATGAGTTAAAAAAGAATATATATCAATTAGGATTATATGTATATGTAGAGTTAGAAAGCCTATTTTTATATGAAATTAATAATAATAATAATATAAAATAGCTACACTTTAATTCTACTCGTTTTCTCCCATTCTTTATTATAATTTTCTTTTTCACTTCTTCCATGTGGTCCAAGTCCTCACTGCAGCTTCGTCGCTTCTTCATTCTCCTCTTCCTCTCTCTCTCTCTCTCTCTAAACTTTCATCCTTCGTCTCTGCTTGAAGACTTCTGGTTGAGCTTTTCCGTCTGCATGTGATCGGTTAGTCCTCTGCTTTTTTTCTGTCTTTTTCTTCTTCATCTCACTCTCTATATAAGGATCTTCGTCATTCTTTCATCCACTTCCTGAATCTGCTTTCTACTTCGGGAGCTGAGTTCTGATGATTCATGTTTAACCTCGCAAATCACCCTTTCAGAAGAACGAAGGTTTGTGGATTTGGGAGTTTTTGCTGCCTTGCTTGCTTAGTGTAGGTGCTGGAATTTTGGGTGGTGTTTGGATCCTGTGTTTTTCTTTTTTGCTTTGGAGATTGTGAATCCGTACGTTTTTTCCATATTGGGGGATTGTAAATTTATGTTTCTTGTCTTTGGAAATCTGGTAAAGATTCAATCGGAATTGGTTCTTGTGGGTTTTTCTTCTTTTTTTCGTTTTCTTGCTTTTTCGTTTTTGAATGAAGCTGAAAAAGGGGTGGAAAGCTTGGAGAATTTTGAGCTGATCGGTTGAGTTGGTGGAATGAATATTTTTAAGACATGGAAGGTTAATTTGATTTCTCATCTTTATCCGTCGATCTTGCGATTTCGTGCTTGCTTTGCTTATGACTTCGAGTGTAATTGGTATTGTTTGTACTGTGTAGTTTTAGTATATTGATCTAACGGACATCTTCATTCGCCTTAACTTCCATCGGGCGATGGATGTTTCCCTTGCTCTTCTACTGAAAATTTTGTATTCTCAGCTTATATGGAGTTGATTGAAGTTTATGCTTTTCTCTTTTTGGTACAGAACAAGGGATGCGGTTGTGAGCATCTTAAATTTCAAATTGGGCAAAGATGGTTTCAGAATCTTGGTTTCGCAGTCTTTGGAAACCTCCAAGGAAACGCGAATCCACGCAGAAGGTTGTTATTGGAGTATTAGCTTTTGAAATTGCTAGCTTGATGTCCAAGTTGGTTCATTTATGGCAATCTTTGAGCGATAAGCAAGTCGGGAGGTTGAGGGAAGAGATAAACAATTCATTGGGCATCAAGAAACTTGTGTCAGATGATGATGAATATATTGTACGTCTGATATGTGCAGAGATGACAGAGAATTTAGTTCATGTGGCTAAATCTGTTGCCAGGCTTGGAAAGAAATGCAGTGATCCTAGTTTAAAAAATTTCGAGCATGTTTTTGATGCTCTAATTCAAATTGGTGCTGATCCCTATGGTTGGATATACTCGTGGAAGAAGATGGAAAAGAAAGTGAAGAAGATGGAGACCTTTATTTCAGTCAATGCAAATTTGTATCAGGAGATGGAGATGCTTGCAGATCTTGAACAAACTTTTAGCAGAATGAAGGCTAATGAGGACTCAGATGTTATAAACCTAGTTGAGTTTCGAAAGAAGGTTGCATGGAAGCAGCAGGAGGTGAAAAATTTGCGAGAGATGTCACTTTGGAAACGAACCTATGATTACACAATTCTTCTTCTAGCTAGATCCCTATTCACCATATTCAGTAGGATCAAACGTGTATTTGAAAATGAGCAGAGCGTGGACAATGATGGAACGGATGATTCACGAGATATGAGTTCTGACTATATAGCACGTAGCCAATCCGTATCTTCATTAATGCAATCCATGGTCCATCCCTCTGAGAGTGGTCTTACTAAATTTGCTTCGGGTCCCCTTAAGAGGTTTACAACTAAATCAGGGCCAATTTCAAAAACAGCTAAGCCCAATAATTTTTATTCAGGTCCTCTTGGCAGCTCTATTACGAAGTCAGGTCCTATTTCGGGGCCTGTTTCTGGAACCAATAGAAACTTCAACTCTTATTCTGGTCCTCTCACAAGTTCAGCAATACGATCAGGTCCAACTTCTGGAATAGACAATAAAACCAATCAGAAGAATTGGCTTGTCGGTGGCTACTCTTCTTTATTTAATGGGAAAAAATCTCATCAGAAGCCAAACAGACTAACTCAAGTTGGACCTTTTAAAGGATGCATGATATCTGGCCCTAGTTCTATGGTTGCCAATTGCCACATTAGTTCAAATGGGTATCATTCTCAGCTCATCAATGGAGCCAAAGATACTGGAAATATTGTTGAACATTGCAACAGAGCCAGTCCTTGCAAACAGTTGCTCAGCACCAAGTGCCGATTGTTGGATGCCCCACCTGAGACTCTTGGTGGTGCTGCTTTGGCACTGCACTATGCAAATGTCATTATTGTAATTGAGAAGCTTGCTGCATCTCCTCATTTGATTGGCCTGGATGCTAGAGATGATTTATACAATATGTTGCCAGCTAAAGTTCGAGCTAGCCTTAGGGCAGCCCTAAAGCCATATGCCAAAAGCTTGGCTTCATCTATGTATGACACGGGTCTTGCAGGAGAGTGGAATGAGGCAATAGCTGGGATATTAGAATGGCTTGCTCCACTGGCTCACAACATGGTTAGATGGCAATCTGAACGTAGTTTTGAACAACAGAATTTTGTTTCCAGGACCAATATGCTTCTTGTACAAACTCTTTTCTTTGCAAATCAAGAAAAGACCGAAGCGATCATTACCGAACTTCTTGTTGGTCTGAATTACCTATGGAATTTTGGTAGAGAACTCAATGCAAAAGCTCTCAATGAGTGTGCCAGCAGTAGAATACATGATGAATATTTGGATATTGTTGGGTAACATTATTTTCTATTCTACTGGTATTGCCCACTGAATTGCAGCTCAGTCGTCCAACGACTGGAGGCCTCCTCACCTCTACAAAACCAATATCAACCAATTGGATGTGGCATGAGAGAGAGAGAGAGAGCCAGCGCTACTCGGTTGTATTATCAATACTTCAATGCCAGAAGTCAATGACGATTTAGGTTTGAGCTTTTCAACATTCTTTTACTCTTATAGAGGTATTATTCAGCTTGTGCTAATGGGCTCTACTCCCATCCCCGTAAAATTATGGTTTGCCGCTATTAAGTTGTCATTACTTGAAAGCTGTATATGTATCAGTAATACGTTCTCCAGATATGTAAAATATCTACTCTATATAGGCTTGCCATTACATACAGAAAATCGCTCGAGATCGAGCTTGTTGCATCTAAGTAGAATTCTTCACAATTTGCTATTGTCCTTTCCATTTATTTTCAACATATGGCTGTAAATTTTATGACTTGGTCTTAAATGGTTCCAGCCTGCATTGCCATTTATCTCAGGAACTTTGATTATTGCGTGGCCATTCCTCCGTGTAGTTCATTATCGTGTTTGACTGATATTGACTTGTAGGTACATATCAATTTGTTGGTGCTCTCTTTAATTCTCATTCTTATCTACACTACCTGCAGTCTTTTAGGTGAAATTATTCGATGAGGCCCTACGATGTGGCTAGCAGTTTTTCACCATCGAATGTTGAAGAGAGAAGTACTTTGAATTTATCAGTTTATTAGTGGGGAGCAAGATAAGTTTTATTAATCTACATCCAACAGTTACCATAAGATTGCTTTAGTGCTTTATCTTAGTCTATACCGGTCGTTTTCTTCTTATTTTTCTCTATTATAGCTAAAGCAAGAAGCTTATTATTAAGTATCAGTTTTGTTGTTTTGGTTAACAATACCTCCACAAACTGAATCCACCAATTCCTTGGCTTTGTGGTCCTTTCAAGCCATTGACCCATGGAAAATAGGCCATCACAAGTCTTAATCTTGAGTCTTGACTTGCCTTCCACTTGTGGTGTTAGTGGTGAAATGAATCAGCACCCTTTAACATGGAACAATGAAGGAAGATCTGATCTGGGAACTTCATCATTGCAGCACCACAATTATCCCAACAATTAAGGGTGACAACATATTAGTTGAGAGATTTTTTTAGTTTTTCAATTGTGCTTCTAGAACAACTTCTAAAGTAAAAGCACTTTTTTGTAGAAAAATACTTCATAAAGTGTTTTGTTCTACACTCTTTTGAAGGCCTTTGAACTGCTTTTAGCTTTCTTAGCTAAATGCATGCTAAAAGCACTCTACAACTGCAAGTATTTTTTTTCCTTCTTTTTCTTAAAAGCACTTTTATCTATCTCAAATCTTATGATTCTAGATATTAGTAATTAAAAGTGCTTTTTGACTTTTAGCTATCTCAAGTATGGTTCTACTTATAGGTAATAGTAACAAAATCGCCTTTGGCTTTCTGAAAGAGCATTCAAACATTGCCTATAATTTATTTAGGTTGTATGGTTCCATCCCCGAATCCATCGTTATCGGTAATTTACAGATGTTTTGGATAAAAAATCACAAGTATCACATGAATTTGTAAAATTATTGTGGATTTTTTTTAGTGAAATTTCAGAACTACAAAATTTTCAATAATACATTAATGTGAAAATTTAATGAGAAGATGTTGGAGGGAGAGGTAAAAATAGAGTAAATATTACTTTTTTCAAATTACATTTTTTTAAAATGAAATTTTAAATAGTGAAGTGATGTGAGAGGAAGACGTAAATATGAATAAATGTCATATTTTTTTCAAATTACTTTTCTTTAAATAGTAAATTGACGTGAAAATTCAATGAAAAAGATGGAAGAAGTAAAAACTGAATAAATATTATCTTTTTTCAAATTACTTTTCTCGAAAATGAAGTTAAATGAAACTTTGAATAGTAAATTGATTATAAAAATATGGAAAAAGGTGAAAACAAAAGAAGCATCTTTTTCTTTTCAAATTTATATTCTTGGAAATGAAATTTCAAATAGTGGTATATTGATGTGAAACTTGAGTATAAAGATTTCGGAATATGTGGGAACTCGATGTGTCGTTTTTCAAATTATTGTTATTTTTTTAGATGATGTGTAAAAAAAGGTTTCAATTAGGGTTTAAGGTTAATATATGTTGTTTTTTTATTACAAAAATCAATTTAATAAAGATAGATTGGTAAATTGAGATAAGAATTTGGAATGTGTTGATTTTCAATTTTGGAAATTGAGGGTATGAAATAGGTTGATTTTTGGAAGATTTATTTGGTAATTTGAGATGAAAATTTTATTTATTTTTAAAAATGGAAAAGTTGTAATATACACTGTTTATATGCATATATATATATATATATATATATATATATATATATATATATATATATATATATATATATATCTTCGGGTGTTTTGAACCTTAATTTAATTTGAGGTGGGTTATTATAATAATTGGTGTTTATAACTAATATGATCTTAATTAATTACCGTGTTATTATATCAATTATTTTAGCATGCTTACTATTTTATATTCACTGTCTCTTTTCTTTTTGTTATAGTATTTTACTATTTTCTAATTTCCGTTCGTCAAACGAATGTTGTAGCTTTTGATATATATATATATATATATTTAATAAATACAGTGTGAAAGGAATAAAATAATGTTTGATAAATTTTATTTTAAATTAGAAAAACTAGCTATATTGTTAGAAAAACTATTTATAAATTGGTTTCATTTAATTATATGAACTAAAATAAGAACTATCTTAATAATTTTCACATTGATAGTTAAACCTTTTCTTTCACACGAATATAATTAATTAATAAATAGCTTTAAAGTGGCAAATGATAAAAAAGAATAGCAAAATAGACAAATTTTTTGTATTTGTAAATTGTTTGTTTTTTCCCTTATTATTTTTGAAAAAAAAAACCCTTTAAGATTTTAATATGATTAGAATCTCATCTAATTTTGTTTAACTAGACTATTTGATCAAGTTTAAGAAAATAAATTGAGGTAAAAAATTTAATCAATTAAGAATTGAAAAATATGTGCCAATAATATGGATTAATATTATTATAATATATTTATTCAAATGTTAAAAAATCGAAAGTTTTTTTAGAGATGTCAAATATACTAGCATCTACTTATCTACTTTCACATACATTAGTTAGAATTTAAAAGGTGATTATGTATCATAAAATCATAACGTAGTTTACCAAACATTACTAACTATTAAGATTTTACAAAAGTTAGTTTTCACGTTGTATTTTCAAACACAATCACATGCAGAAATATATAGTTTGCATCCAAAGTGCAAACTTTTCGAACTTGCACAAATTGTTATACTTCCATGAGAGTCCATAACTATAAGAATTAACTTAATTGTTATATTTATAAAGCATATTAAACACACCCCAATTTACTACTACAATAGATGACGATTGGCGAAGTTATACTACTAGCTCTGTCTATCTATTTATCGTGATATATCACATATATTTTGATATATCAATAAGTATCCTTACTAGATTTAAAATAATTATCCTAACCTTTGCTTCCTGTTGATTTGAACTTGATTAAAAATTAGCATATTCCAAACATACATAGAATATCAAATCATTTCCATCTTATAAGACCATGTAATTCAATATCATATATTTCCAATCATAGATGCCAAAAGGCAAAAATAATACAATAAAGACTATTATTATTATTATCATAAAATTTACGAATAAATTAAAAAAAAGAACCATTCTTACAAAGTGGTATCAATAATTTTGAAGGTGAATTAGGCTAAGTTAAGTTTGGTTTTAACACGTTTTAACTCACTAAACTATACTTAATTTGACGTATAAGAAAAGTTTAGAAGGAATATTGACAAAAATAAGAAATTACTTCATCAATATTCCAACCCCTAATTAATAATACTAAGAAAGGAAAAATGAGATATTCCTTATAAATATTAATTAAAAGTAAAACAAACAAACAAACAAACTGAGGCTTGCAAGAGATACGGAAGTCCCTCGAAATAAAGAGCCTGTGCTTTTAAAAATCAAGAACAATTGAACAAAGACGCACCAGCTTTAGCCTCACGCTTCCACCCAAAATCCACCGATTTGAAGCTTTTCCTTTTTTCAATTCTACCCGATTTTCTCGTTCGTTTATTGTATCGTACAATTGGGAATCTCGATTCTTCAGTCGTTTCGCCGCAAATGGCAGCGCCGAAGCCTCGCACCACTCGGTCCAGGTCTCACAGGGACGTTCCTGATTTGGAGAAGATGGACGCTGCTTACAGTTGGGACGCCCTTGAATGGACCAAAATTGAGGTTCCATCTAGCTTGTTTTCTTCTTTTTGGGAGTTTACGCTGCACTCCGCTTGTTAACGCACTGTTTCTTTTCTTTTTTCTTTTTTGTTCGATATTGTTGCAGCCTGTTACGCGGTCGGTTTCGCGTGTCAACTTGGATTGCTTACTTGAGGCTGAACAAGTGATTGCTGAGGTTCGTACAGGTTTAATTTTGGTTTTGGAATTTGAATTCTATAATGGGTCGGGATTTCGGGGTTCAATTTCTGTTGAAGTTTGACTTAAGGAAAGTTTCATTTATTGGGGTGTACTGAATTCGTCTTTTATTCTTTAAATGTTTCTGTAGTTGTGCGTATTTTAAATTTTAGACGAGTGAACTACATGGGGGAAATGAGCAATTGAATTGTGGGGATTTGGGTTTTTCGTGTTTGATTTATTTCACACTCGCTTAACATGATTTGGTAATTGAGTAATTTTAGGCATACCAATAGAATTATCACCATCGGTTGCGAGCTGTTTCACTTCTGGGGGATGCTGTGTAGTGCTTGAACAAAATACTAGCGTTGTTTCTAAAGAACGGCCCGGAAGCAAGAATGGTGGGTCATAATTTATTGGAAAATGAAATTGATAAAGCAATGAATGGTACTTGGAAGAAAAAGAAAAAATCTTGACCAGGGAATTGATTATTTTGAGATCGTAGTTTGAAGGAATACATCCTGAGTTCCCTCTTTTAAATCAATACTGTTTGGAAAATGTTTGTGAAATGGTTGTTATACCATCAACGCCAAATATGAATTAAATTATTGAAAACTTTGTTTTGAATAGTTTCAGAAGTTGTAATTCATCGGACAGTACCCTGTGAAACTCCTTTTCTTTTGGAGACTCAATGGTAGCTTGTTTAGCATCTAGAGTGCATAGACCTACATAGCAAACGCTATTATCTGTCTTCCAAATACGATTGCTTTACATTCTCATGGTCTTTATTTGTACCTTTCTTTAGACACCATTGATAAATTAGAATTCATATGGAATGATGACCATTGAAGCAATATTGCATGAGCCAACTATTGTTTAATTCGATAGGAAGCAAAGGCTTCATTGAAAAAGAAATAAAATCATACAAAAGTGGGTAGGTAAGCTTTCCATCTAGGCAAGGTCAAGGGAGCAAGCCAAAAGTTACCCCAACCAGCATGTTGAAATGAAAATCAAACGGATTTGGTATGTTTAAAGGGCTACCCGAGAGAATCCAAGCGAGGAATTGTCTCTAGCATACATGGCTACTTGAGAATGGTTACCATATCAGATTTACATGGCTGCTTGAGAATGTTTGTATCAGATCCGTTCTGTAATGTAGTGGATGACTAAAGGGCTAAAATATTGTTTTTTTTTCAAATTTCCACCTACTCTGCATGCTCTGACTGTGAAGGGAACACCTTAAAACATTTGCTAAGTTTTGGAGAGATATCACCATTGAACTCAAAATTTTAAGCTGATGGGTCATGGTAAATTTAATTGATATTATTTTTCTGTATTTGTGGGCTATTGATCATTTGAGTTTTACCTCCAGGGCTATGGTGTTGTTCTTGTGAATACTGATGAGGCTGGTACCTTGTTTGTAACCAATTTTCGTCTTCTATTTCTAGTAAGTATTTCAATGAATCAATACAATATCTTAATAATTATCTAATAGCCATTGTAAGCATTAAATTGGTATCTCTTGTTCAAATAGTTTTATTACTTTTTCTTCTCGAGAATGCGGTTCATTTTGTCTCATGAGTTTAGTATTATCATTTAGGGGAAACTTAAACCATTTGGTTGCTGGGTTAAGATTGGTGATTACTGATTACTATAATGCAGTGTATGGTGGAAACGTCTCTAACTTTAGTGCCCTGTTTTTTTTTTTTTTGGGGGGGGGGGGGGGGGGGGGTTATATTCTGCGTTTTGCTTCTATCTCCTGTTTCTGTTTAGTTGCCGAGTGCTTACATCTTTTTAAATGAATTTGTCTGTTTCTTGTTAAAAATCTGTTCCAATTATAAAGATGTGCCATCATCCTATTCGATTTGGTGTACTTTGTACTTGTAATTGAAAGGTAGAGGAGAAATAAGGATGATGTGAACAGATCAACATAGGCTGATTAGAGGGCCTTTTCCTAACCTCCTCTGGCCTCCGTTCATGTGATGCCTCGTATCCCCACCTTTTTAAGTGGTTGGTTTTTCTACTACAGAGTTTGTTGCCCATAGAAGACAAAAATCCCGAAAAAATATTTTTGTGATTGCAACTGCATACGAGTTCCTGATAGTCGCACTTATTGCATGGTGGCATGAATTCTAGCAGTTCATTTCCTCATAACTAAGCCAACATGTCATTAGTTTCTCGCAAAATTTCGTGTATCTCTGCCTTTAGGAGTTTCCGATGGCATGTCTTCATCCTTCTTTCATTTATTTTGAAGTAGCATGATTTAGCAAAGGTGTCATTGTTACTATACAATCTCTTGCGCTTGACCATTTGAATGAGTAATACTAATAACTTTTCTTTGCTGTTATTCTAGAGTGAAGGAACCATGGACGTTATTTCCCTTGGCACTATACCACTGGCGACAATTGATAAATTCAACAAAATTGTAAGTTCCTAATTCATAAATCTAAAATCAAGACATGTTCTGAAGCCTGTTGTCCTTATTTGGCACAACACTCTAGCATTTTATTTGCTAGTCTCTCCCATGGAGCAAGGGACAAGCCTCACAACCACTCAGTTTATTATTCACAATTTCACTTACTCTTGTACATTAATTATCCACTTCTAGACTGCACTGAACTTTATTATGACAACTGTTTTTTTTTTAAAGTGAAAGATAAGCCCCCAAAAGAAAATAAGCTTAACACCTCAAACATGCATCGTTGCTTTTTAATTGCGCTTCCTGAAGTATTTAAAATCTCATCACGGTTTATTGTTTGCAACATTTTATCCAGGGTTCTCCTTTATAAAACTTCTATGACCTGCTATTCAGTTGGCCATCCTTTAGTTTTTCATATGTTCAAGGTCCATTGGACATAATTTCTTGATATCGTTGCACTCAAACTGCAATAAGTTGCATTTTCTACTTTCCACCTTTGAAGATTTGTACCGAGAGTTAATTGTGCTTGTCGTTTTAATGGGTTTAGGTTGTGAAGTCAAATGCTGTCTCTCGCCAATCTGAAAAGTCTTCACCATCTAGGCGACTTCTTCAGGTCATTGGTATGCTTTGTTATATAATTGCTGTTGTGGATGCATATTTGTTGTGTGAATAGTTTATATTATCAGGAAAGTAACAAATTTTGAGTTTTAAAAAAAATGGAGGAAGCACTTTTGTTATTGTAAAAATCAATTTGATGGGTGCTGGGAACTATCTAGATCTGTACATGCATTGTGGGTCCATGGTTTAAGGGATTTGCTGCTTCATTGCACATTTTGTTGCTCAGCCAATCACGTGATATATTCCTAATTTGTCGGTTTCATTTTGGTTGAATAGTTGTAAACTTATAATAGATGGAATGATGGCTTCGTATGTTGTTTGTGTTCTAGTTCTTTTTCTTTTATTTCTTTGATATATTCTATGTATGTAGCATACTAGCTGAATGCAACAGTTAAAAGTTTTCTTCCTCCTTTGTCTATTGCAGGAAAAGACATGAGAATTATTGTCTTTGGTTTCCGTCCAAGAACAAAACAGGTGTGTACTTCCAGGCCTTTCTTGTGAAATTGTAGTCTCTTAGGGTGTGTTTGGCCCCATGGCTTGCAAAGTAGGAGTTGGGAACTCCAATTTGTTTAGACCAAGGAGTTGAGTGAGTCCCACTACTAAAAACAGCCATTTTATATCTGATCAACTGTTTACCTTGTGGGTCAAGGAATTCACAACTCCCAAGACTTCATAATTCCCTACTCCTCACTATTGCCTTCCTTACCCCTAACACCTCCTTAGTCTAAACCCGTACATGATTTAATTTATTCCAAATAGTATTATCTTGCAGACATTGGTGAATTGGGCAGGTTCCCTCTTAAATTACATTATGAGCAGTTCATTTAATTACTACAGATATATTAAATCTAGGGAAGAAACACTATATTTTAAGTGGGGGAGGGTTAGAAAGCTTATGCACATCAAGAGTTCTGATCTCTCCAGAAGGAAAGCTGCGAATTCTTGCTCTTAACCAAGTTCCTATGAGTTGATTTATGCCTTTCATCACAGATTTTAGGCTTGGTATATCCCCCGTCATTTATTTTTTAAACAAAATTGATATGAGAAATTTCTATATCCTATTCATGCCTTTCTGATTCCGCTCGTGGGTCCTTCTAAGTCTATGCCAAGAGTATGTTGAGCGAATTTGTGGTTTGCAGTGTTGTGACTTTAAGATGCTGCGAGGAACAGAGATTAAAGCCTACTTAAGGACCAGGAGGATTATGAATAGGTTTACAGTGTCCTTATTGACTAAGTAAAAAAGTGGAAATTTTAGTTGTTGATGGGTGGTAAATTTAATTATATCAAACACTTCAATATTACTTCTCACTTGTTTGCTTTAAAATTTGTTGAAGATCCAACAACTGAAAATCGATATTAATTCTCTGAAAATGGTGTCTCATTGTGTTCACCATTCTTGGACCTCAAAATTTTGTTTTTGGACTAAATCTATCTTTGGGGTTCATGTGCTCTTATATCATGTTAAACCATCGATTGACTCAAAAACTTTTAGTTATATGGACACTTAAAAAATATAGGTTAAAATATTAATTTGGTCCATGTATTTGAAGTTTGTTCAATCCTAGACCTTGTTCTTTTAACTGTCCAATTTCAATTGATGTACTTTATGGGGCTGTTTAGAGGGTGAAACGTAATCAGGATTACTAAGAATTTGAGGGGTGTTGGAATGCATGAGAAATCAAGGGTGTAATGGAAGTGGAATTGTGAAGCGTGATAACGGTGGAAAAGAGGGTTAAATTGAGAACTGTGGAAATAGAATAGTTTGACATTAGAAACCAGGCTTAAAATGCTCAATCCAAACATTACATTATAAACCCATTCCCTTATGGTTCCCTAAACAACCTCTTAATATTCCTTAAATCTAGTCCCCACTGTTGATTTCTTAAAAAAAAAAAAAAAATTGTCTGTTAGCATTTTTAATTTTTTACTATAAATTTTGATGCATATTGTATTTTCTTGCATAAAAATTATTATTATTATTATTATTTAATCAAATTCGAAAATAACTAACTTTGAAGTACTAAATCTAAGATTTATTGAAAGTATTTAGATTAAAATTGAACAAAATTTAAAGCATAGTGACTAAAATGGTATTTAACCCACAATATATTTGCATAATTTTATGTTACATTTGGCACGGAAAAGAAGAGTGCTTATGTACCGCATTATGTATATATAATTTTCATTAAGCAAATATAAGCATACAAGCCGGCAAAATAAAAAAGGCCCAAGCACTTTTTATTTAATACGTAAACTGAGATCTGTTGCGGGTTAGATTTTTCCTAATTGATTATATTAGTCCTAAGATAATTCCCTCCCTCTCCCCGTTTTAGCTTATCTGACTTGGACTGCATTTTTTAGTAGCTTTATGGGTTAATAATATTTGTTCCACTCTTACCACTGATTTGATGAATAGACATATTTCCGCTTTAAAGAAAAAACAATCTTTTATTTATCAATTTGGATACATCGACTTTTTAAGAATTTATCTACCACTTAATCTTAATTTGATATGTTCCATTGAGCTTATTTGACAATCTATTTGGCACTGGCCCTTAAAAAGTTAATATGGGTTTCAACTTATTTGTAGTCACACTCATTGTGGCTGGCCCCACTGGCCACTAGAAAGTCAGGAGCAAGACCATGTGGAACAAATCTACTTTTACCATGAGGTAGGATATTTGCATAGCTAGTATTCGGAAAAACAAAACAATAATTTTGGGATTGGAGGGATAGGTGGGGGGGAGTAGCTTCATAGCTTTTTGGGCTGCCAACTCAAAAGACTTTACCAATGTTCTGCCCGTTTCTCTTTTCTATAACTGAAGACTGAAGAGCCATTTTGTGATTTTTTTGGGATAAGAATTGAAACTTTCATTATCAAAAGAGAGTATGATGAGATCGGTATCATGCCACAGTTACAAAAGGGTAAAAGACTCCCAACTGGTAAGATCCGTGTCATGCCATAGTTACAAGAACCTTTAGAATTTGTGATTTCTTTCCATCGTTGCTTGTTTCTTTATTGGAACTCCTAGTCTAAAAACTTTCCTGTTTTTTCAAACTTCACTTAATTTTTAAAATCAATGGTGTTAAAAGCTTGCTGAAACTATCATAATTTATGATCGTACCATAGTGTATTTATTTGGATATATATAATTGCTCTGACATGTTTTTATCCAGCATGGAAGAAAAGTCCTAATATATTGCATATTGTATTTTACATAACCTGAGATCTGTATGGTTATTGCAATTTACAGAGGCGTAAAGTATATGATGCATTATTGAGGTGTATGAAACCGGCAAGAATATGGGATCTATATGCATTTCAGTGTGGGCCATCCAAGTACAGTAATACAGACCCAAAAGTTCGTTTGCTAAATGAGTATTTTCGGCTTCTTGGAAAGGGTTCCCTACATGCATCAATGAGCATGATTGAAGATGGATCATTTACATTGTCCAATGAATTGTGGAGAATAACTAAAATCAATTCCAGTTATACTCTGTGTCAGAGTTATCCATTTGCATTGGTTGTTCCTAAACACTTTAGGTATTACATTTTGATCCAAGATTTTCTGGCACTCACCTTTTGTTTCTTTGAGATATAGAGTCAAGTTTGATCTTTCTTTTAGAAACTAAGGCAATGCCTTAATTTCTACTCTTTCTTTTTTGGAGGTTCATTTAATGCTCATAATAGATTATTGTTTTTAGTCATTGAAGCAACTTAGCAACTAATTATGTGATTATGCTGCTAGTGATGAAGAGATGTTGCAGGCTTCTACCTTTCGTGCTAGATGTCGTTTGCCTGTTGTTTCGTGGTGCAATCCTGGTACGACATGAAGTTTAGATTCCTAACTACCATTCTTGGCCAGATTTATATATCTAATGTTGATGAAAACTCTTAGGGACTGGAGCTGTTCTTGCACGTTCATCTCAACCTTTAGTTGGTCTTATGATGAATATGAGAAGGTAATATCATATGGTCAAGCGTAAACCTTTGGGAATGTGAGGTGAGAGGAAGCTTAAAATCTTTAATGGTAAGAGGCTATGAGGGCGGGTAATAGGTGTGAGGTTCAGTTTATGGTGTATGCTTTATTTCTAATGTTGGTGAATATGTTCAGGTATGAATTTATAGGACATTAGGTCATTAAGTTGATGCATTTTTATGCATGTTGCAGTAATACCGATGAAAAGCTTGTTGCTGCACTTTGCTCGAATCTTGCTGGTGTTCGAGGGTCACAGCGTAGGTGAGTGTATCAATATTATTTTTCCATGGATAGTAACTATTTTTAATTTTAAAGTTTGTGCTTTTAGTTTGTGGTTTGAAAGGTTTCTGCAGCGTTACTTTTTTCCCCATGACATATGTAATCGGAAATTCAAGGGCTGCTCTATAGGGGAAAATAATTACATGAGAGCAAGAAAAGAGTAGAATACCTAAACCAACTAAAAAGAAGTACAGAGTCTAAAATTTTGTTGCTAGAACCTGATTTAAGATTACAGTGCACTAAACTCCAATATCCTCTCACTAACAAAATTTATCTCAAGAAAAATTCACCTATTTTTCTCTAGTCAAATTCCCCAAGAAGTAGGCAATGACCTTTCTCAGACAGAAATCTCTTCGTACCCAAGAAGTGGCATTAGAGTAGCATCTATGTATCCACCACAACCCAGACTTAAAGCAAAAAAGATTATCAGTTTTGTTAGAATTGTCCTACATAAGAGATGGAATGTGATTGTGCTAGAGTAATTGTGTAGGGATTCTACAAGTATAATACTAAAAAATACCCAACAAGGGCAAAAACAGAGGCAGCACTATGATATACTTTATTTATGTATAGGGCAAAAAAAGATTACAGCCACAGTAGTAATAAGAAAACAACAGACACGACAATATATAACAACAGACATGACAATATATAAAAAAACATACCAACCCTGCTCTATCAATCTTACGCCATTTCCCAGGCTATCAGCCGTCTCCCTCTCAAAAGATATTCATCATCAAAACCTAGCTACCCAGACCTATAGAGGTCTATTTATATCTCACCTCACAATCCTCTCCGTGGGCCCCACTCTCACAGTCTTTTTCTAATGATTTGCTTTTTGAGCTTTTATCGTTTTGCCTCTTCTTTTGTAAGTATGCACGATAGGGGGTCTTACAATACCCCTTGGTTCTAGGTTCACCTTGTCCTCAAGGTGAAAATTAGGGAATTGTTGACTCATTTGGAAGACTGATTCCCATGTAGATTCATTGTCTGGCAGCCCCTTCCATTTAACTAACCATTCATTTCCTCCCAACTCTTGATTCCAACGAATCCCTAGTACTGAGTTGGGCCATAATTGTAGTTCAAACTCTTCAGTGAGGACAGGTTGTTGCTGTTGGACGACATGCTTCTGCCCGAGCTTCAACTTCAATTGAGATTGTTGGTGATATATAATTAAATTTGCCTTCAACCACTAGCTTAAGCTTTTGGATGAATTGGTGGTTTAATATGGTATCAGAGCAGGTGGTCCAGGGAGGTCCTGTGTTCAAGCTCCTGCATTGTCGTTTCCTCCCCAATTAAAATCAATTTCCACTTATTGGGCCTTTGAAAGATTTCAAACCCAAAAGTGAGGTAAAACTAATTCCACTTGTTGGGCCTTTCAAATATTTGAAGCCCACAAGTGAGGGCGAGTGTTGGTGATATATAATTAAATTTGCCTTCAACCACTAGCTTAAGTTTTTGGATGAATTGGTGGTTTAATAGAGATATATTAAAGACATTATGGATGATTGCTTCAGGTGGAAGCAACAATCTATAAGCGACTTCACGAATCTCTTCTATAATCTTGTATGGTCTGTAGTACTTAGGAGCCAGCTTTTCACACTTTTTCCTAGCTAATGAGTGTTGTCTATAGGGTCTCAATTTTAAATAAACTTCATCTTCTACTTTAAACTTCAGTTCTCTTCGCTTCCTGTTAGCCAATTTCTTCATTCTATTATGTGCTGCACAGACGTTTTCCTTCAATGCATTCAAGGCTAGGTCCCTTTCCTTCAACATGATTTCTACCTCATTGTTAGGAGTTTGTTTGTGACCATAAGACAATAGGGGAGGAGGGGGTCTGCCATAAACCGTTTGGAATGGTGTAGTTTTGGTTTATGCGTGGAAAGTGGTGTTATACCACAGTTCTGCCCAAGGGATTAATTTATCCCATTTCCTAGGTTGTTCGTTGTAGAAGCACCTCAAGTAGGTTTCAAGGCATCTATTCACCTTCTTTGTCTGTCCATCTGTTTGTGGATGGAATGCTGTACTCATTTTCAAAATAGTTCCCATTGTTGCAAACAATTCTTTCCAAAAGTTACTAAGGAAAATTTTATCCCTATATGTGATAATGGACATGGGAATGCCATGCTTCCTTACTATTCTATTGATGAATATGGCAGCCACTTGCTTAGCAGAAAATGGATGTCTTAACGATATGAAGTAGGAGTATTTACTCAATCTATCCACCACCACCATAATAACATTCATTCCTTTGGCGAGGGGTAACCCCTCAATGAAGTCCATCGTCCAGTCTTCTAATATTCGATCTGGTATAGGAATTGGTTGAAGGACCCTTGCAGGTTTAGTTGCTTCTTATTTGTTCCGCTGGCATACATCACATTGCTCGACATAGCTTTTTACATCGTAGAAATCCAAAGTGACCTCCTAGAATAGAATCGTGGAAAGTCTGTAGTATTTTCGGTACGAGAGAAGAAACTTTAGAGAGTACCATCCGTCCCTTATATAGTAGCCTCCCATTTACCCATTGGTACTTCTTTCCTTCTTCTGAGCTTCCTTCCAGTTCCCTTATGATTTTTTTAAGTTCTTCATCATTTTCAACCTCCTTACAAATCAGTTCCACGTCTACAATTCCAGTGGTTGTCATGTTGTTCAATTCCAAAGGCTGCTCCATTCTTGAAAGGGCATCCACTGCCTTGTTTTGAAGTCCAAGCTGGTATAATATTTCAAAATCATAGCCAAGAAGCGTCGTCAACCATTTCTGAAATTGGGGTTGTACTTCCCTCTGCTCTAATAAAAATTTCAGGGCTTTTTGGTCAGAAATTATGGTGAACTTTCTTCCAAGTAAATAGTGCCTCCATTTTTGGACGGAAAGAACTACAACCATCAATTCCCTTTCATAAATAGACTTGGTTTGGGCCCTTGGAGATAGTTTTTGGCTGAAAAAAGCAATAGGGTGGCCTTTTTGGGAGATTACAGCTCCTAAACCTATTCCTTACGCATCCATCTCAATGGTGAATGGTGAGTTCCAGCGAGTAAGGCTAGCATTAGAATGGTCCATTGCTAACTTTAAACTTTCGAAGGCCGTAGTTGCTTCCTCACTCCATTTGAAGTCATTTTTTTGTAACAACTTGGTTAATGGGGCAGCTATCCCTCCATAACTCTTTACAAATCTTCTATAGTATCCTGTGAGACCAAGAAATCCCCTCAAACTAGAGACGTCTTTCGGAAGTGGCCAGTTTATCATATCCCTGATCTTCTCTTCGTCTGCCTCTACCCCTCTTTTAGATATCAAATGCCCGAGGTATTATATTTGAGAATGGGCTATAACACATTCTTCTTATTAGCAAATAGTTGATTATCCTTCAGTATGTTAGAGACCATTCCCAAATGCTTAGCATGCTCATCTATATCAGCACTGTAGACTAGTATGTCATCAAAAAATACTAATATGCAGCGTCCAAGGAAAGGTTTAAATACCTGATTCTTCAGCAATTGAAAGGTAGCCGAGGCATTTGTGAGGCCAAAAGGCATGACAAGCAACTCGTAATGGCCCTCATGTGTGCGCAAAGCTGTTTTTTCTGTCTTCCTCTCTCATTCTTATATGGTGATAACCAAATTTCAGATCTAGTTTAGAAAAAACAGTCTGCCCCATTTAGCTCATCAAGCAGCTCTTCGATTACTGGAATTGGAAATTTGTCTGACACCATCACTTGGTTTCGCTTGCGATAATCAACACAAAATCTCCATCTCCCATCCTTCTTCTTTACTAATAGCACCAGACTGGAATAAGGATTGTGGCTCGGTCTAATCACCCCTGCCTGAAGCATTTCAGTGATTAGCTTTTCAATCTCCTCCTGCACGTGACCATATTTGTAAGGTCTTACGTTGATAGGTCTATGGTCTGGTAGAGTGAGTATGCAGTGGTCAATGACCCTTTTTGGAGGCAAGTCCTTCGGTGTTTCAAAAATATCAGAATAGTACTTGAGCAAGATTGGATCATAGACAATTCTTTCTTATCTCCTCTTTTCTCTGTTTCGGTGTCATACTTATCCTCTATTTCCACTCCATAATTCTTGAATTCTAGCAGGAATCCTTGGTCTTCAGCATCCCACGTTTTCTCCAGTGTTTTCAAGGAACATTCTGCCTTAATTAGAGATGGGTCTCCCTTCAATACAATCTGTCTGTCCTTAACCCAGAAAATCATGGTTAAGGATGGCCAATGTACCTTCGTTGTTCCAGTGGTATCTAACCACTGCATTCCTAGAACTACATCAACATTAATTCTACTGCCAAGAAGTCAGCTACAATCGTCACTTCCTTCAATCTCAGTTCCACTCTTCTACAAATCCCCTTGCCTTTACAACGAGTTCCATCTCCAATCGTCACTCCGAACTGTGTCCCTGGTTCTATGTTTAGCCCTTGTGCCTTCGCTACTATCTCATGTATGAAGTTATTTGTGGCTCCACTATCAATGAGGATCACCACTTCTTGCCCTTTTATATCCCCTTTCAACTTCATCGTCCCTTTGGAAGTGAACCCCGTGATGCTTCTCAGCTCAATTTCCGTTGCTTCCTCTATATTTATTTGAGTTAATTCCATCACATCCTCTTCCTACCCTTCTGGTTGTGCTCCTTCTCCATTGCTCTCTTCCTCGTTGAGGATGAAAAGCATTTTTTTTTTTTTTTTGATAAGAGACAGAGGATGAAAAGCATTAACCCCTTTTTTCCTTCACCTTACATCTATGCCCAGGTGAGTATTTCTCATTGCACCTGAAGCATAACCCCTTATCCAACCTTGCTCTGAATTCGGTGTCCGAAAGTCTTCTCAATGGTGGCTCACTTTTTGGATAGTTTCCCTTGATGGGAATGGTGACCTGTTTCATGGTGTATTCTGTATTTCTGGGCATATTTTTCTCATTACTACCCTGGTTCTTTCCGGAATTGTCTCCCCCTTTAGTGATACTACTCGTCCACTCTGCTTTGGCTAATTTTAGTGCTAGATTCCTGTCGTTTACCAGTTGTGCCTCTTTCATACACTCCTCTAAGGATTGAGGGTGTCTACTAATGACTTCTGCTTGAAGGGTCGTTCCAGACCTGTCACGAACGCATCCAGGAGTACACTTTCGGCCATGTGTGGCAGTGGAGCTGAATATTGGACGAATTTCTTAACATAGTCGTTATATGATCCGTCTTGTTCCATTCGAATCAAGCTGGTGCCCAAACTCTTCTGTCCGGAATCTCTAAAGAACTCAAACATTCTTTCCTTTAGATCCTCTCAGGATTCTACCTTCTTCCGGTGGTTGCTCCAACGGTACCAGTCAACTTCATCTTGACCGAAATTGACAACTTCCACCTTAACCTTCTCATTCTCCGGCAAATTGTTAATCTCGAAGAAGTGTTCTGCTCTAAAAACCCATGACTCAGGATTCTCCCCAATGAACATCGGCATCTCTAATTTCTTGTATTTCTTTCTGTCAACATATGTAGTAATGGCTTCCCCAGGGTTGTCATTCTCTTCCCATTTCCCTTTTAACTTCATAACTGAGCCATCTGAAGCCCCTGACTCATCCTTTCGCTTGTAGCTTTGGCTTTCCCTCATTTCTTCAGCTATACGTCCCATGGTCTCCCTCTCAAAAGATATTCATCATAAAAAACCTAGCTACCCAGACCTATAGAGGTCTGTTTATATCTCACCTCAAAATCCTCCCCTCGGGCCCCACTCTCACAGTCTTTTTCTAATGATTTGCTTTTCGAGATTTTACCGTTTTGCCCCTTCTTTTGTAAGTATGCACGATAGGGGGTCTTACAAATTGATTCTAGCTCTCTATCTGCTTTGGGTTAGATACACATGTGGAATCTGACTTCTGGACGATGTCCAAAGTGATAATTCTCATTTAAATACCGTCAATCATATTTCTACCTTCAGCATCTCTTTGACTTTAGTCACATCACTATCCTTGTTAACCACCTGGACTGGAAAACAGTGAGAATTAATTAACTTTTTTTGCTCTTGTAGTAGAAAAGTTTTCCTCCACCTACGATTTTATCCGAAAGAATCGGACAATTACCATGAATGTTTAGAGAGAGTGGTTTGAAAGAAACAAAATAATTTCTCTTGTGAGGTTTTTATGGGATTAGTTATTTGCTGTCCAGTTGATGCCTTCGTTTTTTTAAAACACTTTTGAAGCATAGTACGAGAGAGTTATACATTGAGCAAAAGAACCTAAGGATCAGTAGGCGCATTCGAACATCTCAACTAGGTTAACACCCCCTTAGCACCTCATTATACCAAAATAATCGACAAACAAGCATGACTAAATGGACCAAACTAACAGTCTTTACAACATATGATATCAATACATGGAAAACAAAGAGACAATCCTTGATAAAACAAAAACTATCGAATCTGTTGAGGGGCAATTGAAAAGCGAACGAGATGACCAATCAACACCTATTCGTAATTAAGCTTTGGAGATAAAAACACTCCAATTTATGTTGAACTCTGAGATGCTGTAGATGTCAAAATCTTTAGAGAGGATGCACCATGATGAAGCATTTCTGTGAGCAACTTCATAAGGATCTAGGCATTTGAGTTTCGTGCCTCAACATTCTTTGGAGTATTGTTTTAAATTGAATCATCACCGAAAACAAGATTCCACAAGTATTGTCCTTGGAGAAAAGCTTCTATGTGACATATAGGTCCTTAGGACTGAAGTAAGTTCTCTCTCTCTCCTTTCTCTCTCTTCCGTTCCGTCCTTTCTCTTCAACCTGTCTTCTTCGGCAAACTATCTGGCATACCTTTGCTCCATTTCCACCCTCTGACATCATCTCCAACTCTTCTTCGGTAACCTTTTTGGAGCTTGTTTTCAACACAACTCAGCTTCTCGACTGACAGATACAGTGGAAAATGCTGAAGATTTTCATGGAGTCCCATTCAACCCGGTTAAAAATTGAGTATCTTGGGTTTTAAGGCAGCCCATCATCCACTCAATCCACTTGTGATCAAACATTTTACTTTTCAAGATTTTCTCAAGGAAGTCCCATTTGACCCAGTTGAAGGCCTTTTCCATATCAAGTTTAAGGATCCAGCCTTTATTCTTTTTGGTCTGATAATCCTCAACAGCTTCATTAGCAACAAGGATGGGATCTAAAATTTGCCTACCTTCTATAAATGTGCTTTGCGAAAGAGCAATGATGCAAGTCATTACCTTTCTGAGTCTTTCGGCCAGCACCTTGGCAATAACTTTGTAAGTCAAGGTTGTGAGGCTAATTGGTCAGAAGTCTTTTACGGCCACCACATCTACTTTTTTCTAGATCAAACTTATGAAGTTCTCCTGCACACAAGCGTTTAATCTACCATTTCAATGAAAATCTTCGAAAATAGAGATTAAGTTTGGTCTAACTAAATTGCAATATTTAATAAGGAATTCAGCCGTGAAAACATCTGTTTCAGGTCCTCTTAGGGTTTTCATTTTGAGGAGAGAGATTTTTGGGCCTTTGATCTGTTACTTTGGCTGGGAGCTCGAATCTGTGTGCAGATTTCTTCTGAAAAATCTGGGTTAGATTCTGAAATCAACTGTCCAAATTGATTGTGAATATAGAGGTTCTCAGACGCTACACTAAGGCAGGAGAGGTTCCCCCGAGTCCTGTCTTATTCTTTGACGTTTTCTTCTTGGTTATCACCTTCCTTCTCCTTCTTCCAACAAAATGCTTCAGGAAAGATTTGAAAGGATGTGCTACTTTCTGTGTTTTAGAATTTCATTTGACCCCAATTCTGACTGAAGAAGTGATAGCTGAAAAAGAAGTTGAATGAGAAGAAAAAGAGTAGCTTGTTCCTGTATCGTTGTGGTCTTTGTTGGTTTCTGAGATTGCAACTGAAGGTGGTGGTAATTGATCAGAAGAAACAGGGAATGACTTGCTGCTGAACGACTGTAAGGGAACACCAAATATGCGGACTGAGGAGTAGGAGTCGTCCAAGTCTAAGTGGGACTTGACTAATGGCAAGGTTTTTTTCTATTCAATGTCTTGCACGAAGAACTTACCCTCTTCAAACCAAATGCAGAAATAGGAGTGATGTAGAACTTCCTCCTTTCTTGATGTTTCTTTTAAGTTCTTTAGTATTCTTCAGCTAATTCTTGAATATCTTGAACTACCATTCTTGTATTTTAAGATTAGTTATTCTTTAGTTAAAACTTGTTTATCTTGAGTCACTAATCCTGTATCTTGAGTTAGTTATAAATAAACTAACTCAACTCCAAGATAGTTCTAAAACAACTAACTTCTAACAACTCTTGTAAACTTTTCCGGCCTATTAAAAAAGGCCTCTCCTCTCATTAATAAATCATCATCAGAAGTATTATTCATAAAAATTCCTGAGCTTTGTAATTACTGCATCAAGGAGCCGTTAATCTTGCAACTCTGAACTTCCATGTTTTATCTTGTGAATTGAGGAGTAGCTAGAAAAGGCTTTGGATCTGTCTGAAAGAAAAGATGGGGGCTGCCGGAAACTACTGACTGGAGAAGAAGGAAGATCGTGGAGGAGAGAGAAATGAAGGAGGATGGGAGAGGGGAGAGGAGAGAGGAGAGAGCAAATCTACCTTCTTTTTTTACTCCCTCAGTATGGTATTATGGAATAATAGAGAAGGAATCGGTGCCACCTTCTGAAATATACTTTTTCTTTTTTAATTACAATCCATAACAATTTTATGTCAATCCTTTTGGTGGAACTTTATCTCCTTTTTGTGCATTTCTCTTTTTGGTCTATAAATTATTCCAAAATAGAAAGTTTTGAAATATATAAAAAGGATCGGGTATAGACAATACTCTCCTTGCTCTAAGCACCAAAGGAGTGTTGTTGAATTCTCTCTGTTCTTATATTTCATTCATCAAGTTAAGAGCAGGCGCAGCAGAGTGTTGTTTATTTATTTATTCATTTTATTTGTAAATGATGCTTTAGGAAGCTTTATATAGCGGATGCAAGGCCTAGAAAAAATGCTTTAGCAAATGGAGCCATGGGAGGTGGCTCGGAGTCTTCATCAAATTATTTTCAATCTGAGGTTAGTTTCTAACTGTGTCTCATCAAAAACAAAAAAAAAAAAATCTGAGGTTAGTTTGGGCCTCTGAGGTCTGATTTGTTTTTTTTTCACATTTTTATCATTGGGTATTTGACTAACGTTGAATTGTTTTCTTTTCCTCAATAGATAGTCTTTTTTGGGATTGACAACATACATGCAATGAGGGAAAGTCTTACTCGGCTAAGAGAGTACTTGGATACACATGGTGAAAAATCATCTGATGGAATGTCATCATTCTTGGTTAGTAGGCTGACCCATTTTATTTTGGTCTTTTAGAAAATCTCCCTCTTCCTCCCGACGTCATCTGATGGGATGTCATCATTCTTGGTTAACTGTCTTTATTTTCTCTCGTCAGTCCTCCCTTGAGATTGATATGTTTAACTCCTTCAATGTCAACTTTTTCTTCCTTTTTTTTTCCTCCAATCAACCTAAAACATTAGAGGTGTGAGCATGCCTCCATCAGATCTACTTCATAATAGTTTTAAACAACTTCAGATTCATCTTTTTCCCTCAGATAAACTTGAAAATGTAGATGTAAATATGCCCAAAGGTATAGTGACTAATAACGGAAAAGTCTTTAAGATTGCATTTGAAGTTGTCTCCCTCCCTAGTTCTAATTTTGATTTTAAATAAACTCTCTCTCCACACATGCATCTACAGAGACATGGTGGATGGACTTGGGGTGGAGGTAATCTTAGTAGCATGTCTGCATCTGTATCAACCCTGGGAGATAGTGGTTGGTTAATCCATGTTCAAAGCGTCTTGGCTGGTTCAGCATGGATTGCTGCACGTGTTGCTTTGGAAAAAGCAACGGTGCTAGTTCATTGCAGGTATGAAGTAATCGATCTATTTATTATTCAATTTGTAGCTGTGACAAATTATGATCGTATATTATTGTTATTTTTGTTTGAAACTTCTGCTGTGTGAAATATTCAAAAGATTACCTTTCCAATGTCTTGTGTCATTGTTTGCATAGTGATGGCTGGGACAGAACAACACAACTAGTTTCACTTGCTAGCTTACTGCTTGATCCATATTATCGGACGTTTGCTGGATTTCAGGTATTTTGTTGGACATTATAGACCTCTTTGGATACTTTTTTCTTCTTCTTCACTCTGATTTGTCTAAAATTGTAGGATTTATCTTTTTTCTTCTTTTTTAATGTCAGATAAATTTTCTCATTTTCCCCATTATTTTACTTTAATTGATTTGGTTTATACAGATAAGATTTCATCTCTCTTTATGTACATGATTCTTTATCCTATTCCTTGAATTATCAATGGCTCCCTAGACTCTTCTCCATTTATTCATTGTTGTCAGATATGTTTAGTCATCTGTCTGATTTTAATGTGTATCCTCACACAGGCGCTGGTTGAAAAGGATTGGCTAGCATTTGGTCATCCTTTCTCAGATCGGTCTGGCATGCCGACTGTATCGGGAAGTGGTAACATGCCATATGAACTATCTAGGCAATCTTCAACTGGAAGTTTTTCTTCTTCACCCATGCGTCAGTCATCTGGAGCATTCATATCTCAAGCTTCCAGTTCTCCTCATGCACAAACATCCAACAACTGTTCTCCCATATTCTTACAGGTTTGTTGTTCTTTGAATATAATCTGTGTGAAATATTGTATGGTTATTTTGTTCTTAACGTGATTAACAATGTAGATGTAGTGGCATTTTTATTCTTGATGCGGAAAATTGTGTTACCTGTTAACATAATACTACTTAATTATCTACAGTGGGTTGATTGTGTTTCACAACTTCTGCGCATGTATCCCTTTGCTTTTGAGTTCTCTTCAGTAAGTAAACTTCTTGGTGCAGCTTGACCTTTAACTTGAAACAATTTTTATTTCTCTTTCTTTTGTGAGGAAATTATTCTTCACTCTTTACAGGCATAACTTGATTAACGATTTTTTTATCTACTTGATTGACAATTTAACGTGCTGACCAGTTTGGCATTTTCTATTAGGCATTTCTTGTGGATCTGTTGGATTGTATGCTTTCTTGTCGCTTTGGGAACTTCTTATGCAATTGGTAATTTTCTTTGATTAGATCGATCCTTTGTTGTCGTGAATTCCACTATAATTTTCCCGTTTAACCATTATCTTATGATAAAGATCAATATTCCATTACTAGAACCATTAAGAGGGTATATATTTTGGAATTGTTCTCTTTCCGGTGTAAATGAAGATGTAAAATTGATAGCAGAAGTCTGTTTTTGAAATTTCTAAGTTCTTGTCCTCTAGTTGTCGTCACTTTGCTAATTTCCTTCCAAAGAAAGTGTAATAAATAGGATTTGATAGCCCGCCCTTGTTTTATATTCTCTACAATTTTAAATTATTAAAATAAAAACTAAAAAGCAAAAGGTAAAACGCTAATAATACCACTGGCAGTAATGATCTTAAATCGTTAAACGGTAATAATACCACTTGTTGGAGGAACTTGGTAAATGATTGTTTTCTGATGTTTCAGTGAGAAGGAGCGTCAGCAATGTGCAGTTTCTGAAGTTTGTGGCTGTCTATGGGCATATTTAGCCGATTTACGAGCCTCGGAAGGAGGTTCACATGTGCATTATAACCTTTTCTATGATCCAACGATTCCTACCAAACATGAAGGTGCTCTCTTACCTCCTGCAGCAGCTCTAGCTCCAACTCTCTGGCCACAATTTCATCTTCGTTGGGCTTGCCCAAAAGAATCTCAAGCTGGGGAACTTGAAGTCAGATGCAGGAAAATGGCTATACAATTATCTGAAATGCAGAAGGTACAATTCCTTTCTCGTACTTGGATAATGAATAAATGTCCCGGACTCTGGAAACAGTCATTGAAGAAAAGAAAATTTGGGGGGGGGGGGGGGGGGGGGGGTGTTTAAAAACAAAAACTCTTTTTCAAAATTGATTTGCACAAAAATTTATCGTTTTTAGTTCCAAAAGCAGGGACAGTTAACACACTAAAGAAAAAACAGCTCTAGTTCTTTTATTAACTGTTTTTTAAAAATTACCTCGGGAGTCTCTGCATAAGAAAAAGTTTTTCATTTTTTATGTTCTGTTTGATGGAATGTACTTACAAAAAGAGGGGGATAGTGGAAAAATTCCAACTCCCAAGCCAAGGGGCTTACAAAACTATATGGTCTCCTGTTGCAATGCACATTTTCCTCTGACTTCATTGAAGTAGTTCTGTGGTAATTGGAATGGTGGTATTGTTTGTATGCTTCTATTTTAATCAGATTATTATGGAGAAAATGAACACTAGCCAAAACCGAATAGGGAAAATGTCTTTCTATGACCATTTAAGATTCGTTTCGTACATAGTTAGTAAAGCTGGTGTTTTTCAAAAGTTATTTTGTGTGTGGGTGTTGTTTATGTACCAATGTTCTGTTGTACTCAGTGTCAACTTGATTGATTCTTGCACACCATAAAATGCCTAATAGGACAAAGAAATAGCCGAGAGAAAAGCCCAGGAGATGACGGCTGCCATGGAATCATTAAAATCAGAGTTGCAAAACGAGAAACAGTTAAGTACATCAGCTAGGAACGTTGCAAAAAATGCAAGCAAAGAATGTGAAGCCATAAAGAGAGCAATTCAGTCTCTAGGTTGCAAGGTTCAAGTCTCTAGTAATGGCTATTGTACTGTTGACATTGATGGCGACCTGATGAAAAAATCCAACCAGAAAAGTCATCCTGCTTCAAGAAGGACTTCACATCGTTCACTGCCATCCCCTAGTGAAGAGAATGATCTCTCCCTTTCTATAACAGTTACAGCAGATGATGTGCCAAGTAACCCCCTCAGTCACATCTGTGAAGCTCTTTGCCCATTACGCACTCGGGATGGAGGATGCCAGTGGCCTGATGCTGGTTGTGCTCACATGGGTAGCCAATTTATTGGAATGAAGGCAAATTTCGAAGCATTCGATCAACTATCCATATATGATGGTTATTTCAAGCCAGAGTGAACAACTTTTGCACTTGGTTTCCAAGTCAAACTAACAACATAAACCGTGCTCTTACAAAGGATATAACATAAGTTATATGAGGTAGCAATTGCATATCACGGACCCCAGTTATTAGGGAAGGGTCTCAGGTTGGTGTACATAGAACGTTGAGTTAGCTGGTAAATCAAAACTACGACACTTGTTCAGGGCAACAAGGAAAAGTTGGTTTAGTTAGTCACAAGTTTTTTGCTAGCTTGTTAGAAACTCATTGGTTTTCTACATAAATTTGGTCTCTGTACATGTTTTACACAAGATGTATCATTCTTTTATGACAACCAATAGTAATAAACTAATGCTGGCTTACAGTTCATTGCTCATTTGTGCTGGTAACCTCTTAAATTTTCTGTATATGTTAATGTATGTATGTGATATAGTAATGACTGCTGTCAAAGGATTCAACATATAATTTTTAAGCATAATTTTTGCAAGCAAGAATTAACTTTAAATGATGTTGCTCTTGCATTAGAGAACACTTATGGAGACAGTTTTAATTTCATGTTAAGATTTTGCATATGGAGACAGTTTTAATTTCACATTAAGATCATTTGCAAGGATCAACAAAGGGTTAGGAAATGACTGATTTAACTCGAAATTACAAATAAACAGTATTGACTCGAGATTGATTCTAGCACTAAGAATTTAACTTCAACATTTATTGAGGGCTGTTCAAAGGCAAGCACATAACTAGGAATCACTGGAGTCCTCGTCCTCATCATCATCATTTGAACGTCTTTGGGGCCTTCTCTCCTTCCATCTTGCCCATGCCCAACTCAATATTAGAAACCCGCCCAGGGCATATACCTAATATCATGAAATGATTCAGGCTATAAGCAAGGAGTCATAAAAGCTCAAACTTCAACAATGATAGCAAGAGACTAAACATCATTTACAATTTAGAGTCTCGTTGCACGTAGTTGACAGACCAATTTTAGAGGTCAATCACATTTAAACATAATTGAAAATTGAATGCAACGTTATGCTTTTTAAAGTTCGTGGACCAATGAGATAAACTTGAAAGTTTGAGGAATGAATTTGACAATAATGGGATTCTCTACTTTATGAACACGACACCTGATAAAGTGATAACTTCACAATCCCTCAGTTTACGAATATACCAACAAGGTTCAGTGGCCCCAGTTCACTTTCATACTTCCTTCATCTGTTTTAACTTTTAAATAGCTCGTTCACAGCAAAATTGAAACTAATAGCACATAAACATATATGGCTGGGTACTTTGAATATATATCATGATTGCTCTTCTTTAGATCCTTCTTATTCTCAATTGCTCTGATCACTTTGCTCTCCTAGAGATCTTATCCACCTTTCTTTTTCAATTTTAACAACTTCCTAACACTGGCTTTCAAGTTCTCAATTATTAGAAATAGAAAGGGTAATTCAATCTGAAGAAATAAAACACATTGATAGCAGCTAGTTGTCTAACTGAAATACAGATACAATAGGAAATTTACCCCTATCATTATATTCGATCGATCAATAGGAATTACGTTTCCAGCCATTCGGATCACTTATCTCCTAAAATCGACTGATCCACGTCTGTTTTGTCAATTTGGTCTGTTTGGTCTCACCCCTACAATTTACCATGTTGCATTTAGGCCTCCAGATTCCTTTCTATTCTATCTATGTCCTATGAAAATTGAAAATTCTTTATATCCTAAAAGCTATCAAAAGATTTCAGTAGTGTATTGGAATTATTGGGAAACTCAACCTAATGACACCTGAGGTTTAAATCTCTATTTGCATTAGTACATGAGAGAAAACCTTGCATGCTTTCAAACATCATAGAGAAAGAACTCTCCATGCATTGATTGCCAAGGTATCATCTCAAGTTCTAAACTAATCAATAATGGATAAAGAAAAGGAAAACTAGGTAGCCAAAAGCTGAAACCATAGCCACAGAAAAGGCAAAACAAAGGGCAAGAAAAATCAAACATTCTCCAACCCTCAAATAAACCATTTAATGAGATGTTTTAACAGTGAAAAGTTACTCCCAGTTCAGTCAAATTCACAAACACCTTGTGTGCAATATTAATAAGAAGCGCAGCAAGTTCATATAAACAAAGGAGAAGACAAACCTGCCAGACAACCGCCGGATTGGAAGTCTTCCCGGAAACATCGGCTTCAGCCTCCACCGAAGCGACGGGCAACTCTGCTTTAGGAAACCTCACGAACTCCGGCTTCTGAGCATCATTGTCAGCCTTTCGAGATTCATCAACCACCACAGGCGGCGGTTTCTTGCCGCCGTTGACCGGAAAAGGCAATCGGAAGTCGAACTTGGGAAGAAAAGAGAACCAGGGAAAGGGGGATTTTGGGTTGTTCTCGTCTTCTTTCACGGCAACAAATTTTGGGTTGTCCTCCATTTTTGTTGCAATCTGAAAAAGAAAAGGAAAGTGCGATCAATCAACTACAAAGACGGGTAGTAGTCATTGTCTTTGTTGATGAAGCGGCGGATAATACAACGATTTCTTTTCTTCCAAAACAAACCGTCATTTTCAAACCAAAATCCCTAACTTAATAATGCTTTTAAATTAAATAGTTTTTATTACAAACTAAATAATAAGAGCAACACTTTGATTTGTCTAATTATTTTATTTTTTTTAACCTTATGCTACTCAAATTTATAAAAATTTATATAAAATAATGGATTACAACGAACCAAACGGGTAATTGTGTCTATCATGATACAAATAAACACATATGATAGTAATGATACTTTTCTATAATTGGTAAATATTTTTGTTCATATGTTGTTATTTGAAAATAGTCTTTTAAATTATGTAAATTGCGTACAAAAAATTAGAGTTTAAATTGATACTTTATTAAAAGTCGTTGATTTTCTCCGAGCGATATAAATTAGTGTTTGGAAAAAAGAAACTCACACTTTTCTCAAGATAGACTATAATATTTTACTATAGTTTGGTTCATTTTGCTGTATTTGACAATAATACACTTTTTTTTAAAAAAAAATTATATTATACGAACTATTATGTTTTGATTTTTAAAATGTTGGGTGAAATATGAACAGAGAATGAAAGTAGGGTATAGGTGAATGTAGAATGGTTAAATTTTAAAAACAAAAAACAAAAATGATTATTAGATGAAGTATTGATTTTGAGTTTGATAAATTTTTTAAACATAGAAGGTATTTAATAAATAAGTTTATAAAATATATATTTGAACATTATATAAAAGAGAGATGTAGGAGATAAACAAATATAGATATTTTACAACTTTGTTATTGTATTTTAGTTGTCATCCGGACTTTTCTTGTATTAGATTGTATAAACTTTTGATAAATTATTTTATATGTTTATTGTGTGACATATTTTTTTTTCAAAGAACACGAAGCAGGAAAAGATATCAAGCATAGTCATCTTTTTTGTTTTCAAAAGATAAAAAACATGAAACGAGAAACAAATGAGCATGAAATGAAAACATTGTCAAACGAGTCTTGAATGATTAACAAGTTTCTATTAAAGCTTTTACCAGTTTAAGAGGTCGTGTGTGTTAATCTCACTGATATTTCTTATTAACATAAAGCAACGAAAAGAATAAATAAATATAAAAAATATAATCCTTCAAAGTGTCGAAATTAACATATATCATGGGATATGTTCTTTTTGGATGAAATATAGCTAAAGCATTTTTACTCAACTTTGACCAAAATATAGTTCAACATAACTCTTATGAGTATAACTTAAGTGGCGTAAAATTTGTATCTTCACTCAAAGATTATGTTCCTCTATGTGAAAATTAGGCTAAAAATGGAGTGAAAAAGGGTTAACTGGGAACATAGCAAATTACTATAAATTAATTAAGGATGTAGCAAATATCTAATACAATTGCAAATATGGCAAATTTTAATTAAATTATAAGATAAAAGACGAAAATGCCCCCCAAAATACACTACGTATATTCCAGACTTCCGCTTTCTTCTCTTTTCTTCGGCTTCAGTTCGGCTTCAGTTCGTATTTCTTCAGTCTTTCGTGTTCTTCTTTTTTCTTCGACTTCACTTTATATAACTTCTGTCTTCCGCTTCTCTTTTCTCCGGCTTCACTTTGTATTTCTTCCGTTTTCGGCTTTCTTCTCTTTTCTTCGAATTCGGCTTCACTTCATAATTTCTGCTTCTTTCAGGTACTTTTTTTTCTCTTTTTGTTCGTAATAGATTTGAAATACATTTATGTGTTGGGATATTTGTTTGTTTGGTTTCTTTAATTTAGTTTAATGTGCATATTTTGGGTGAGATGTTGCTTATAGTCTTTGATAGATTTGCTTATGGTCTATCAATGATACGTTCTTGTCAGTGATTAATGGATTTGGAGGATGCTGAACTTGTTTCTTTGGCATGTTAATCTGTTTTCAGTTTGATTTTTGTTGCTTAGGGATATGGTCCATCAGTGATATGCTCATATCAGTGATAGACTTGATGTGTGTTTAGTTTGTTTGCATTGAGGCGTTAGTAGATGCGTTAGTTCACTGATGTTTATTTTTCTGTATGTTGTTGCTCATGAATTATCAGTGATATGTTTATATTATTGATAGACATGATAGACCTTGAGGATGCTTGGTTTGTTTATGGTAAGGTGCGTTGGTGGATGTTTTAGATTAAGTGTTGTTTCTTAATTTATCAATGATAGGTTCTATCATTGATAGACCTGAAATATGTTTAGTAAATACTTTAGTCTAATATGCATATTTTGTGTGGGATGTTGCTTATGGTCTATCAATGATACATTCTTGTTAGTGATTAATGGATTTGGAGGATGCTGAACTTGTTTCTTTGGCATGCTGAACTTGTTTCCCACTATATATATATTTCTCTCTAAATTGTTAGACTGCATAGTTGTAACTATTATTTTGCTTTAAACAGGGAAAACAACTCATTATTCCTAAAGAAATGTGGAAGTCTACCTTGAGAATCATCGTGTATTGTAGTCTACAAACTACTGACCATATTATTGAAAGCCTATCACCTAGTTGTCTAGATTTGTTTAAAGAAGGTCCATTTGCACACTTACTAAATGTGAAAATGTCCAAAATACTTTTACAACTTTTAGCACAATTGATTAGACAATGTGTCTCAACAGACAACAATGCTATTTTTTTCAACATTGAAGGTAAAACTATGGAATTTGGTTTGCAAGATTTTTGTTTGATTACAGGGTTAAATTGTTGTGAATACCCTATTGAGGATGTTTTGGATACATTAGAAGAAAATGAGTCGATGGTTAAACAATTGTTTTTTAGAAACAATACTTCTATTAGTAGACAAGAATAGAAAATTGCTTTTAACTATCACTGTAAAACCTGTAGTGATGAACAAGAACTAGCCAAAATCACAATATTTTGGATTTGAAACATGTAAAAATGTTGGATGATAAAGAGAAGTTTAGGAGTTATCCTTGGGGAAGGTTGTGCTATAGTTTGACAAAGCAATTCATTCAAAATGCTGTAAAATCCAAAAGGAAGTCGAAAAACTCAGAATTAGAATCTAAATCATGTACCTTTTTACAAGGCTTCCCTATAGTTCTTGCTTATTGGGCATACAAAATACTTCCTCAACTTGCTAATGGATATGTGACGAGAATAGGAAAAGGCTGCCCTAGAATATTAAATTGGAAATCCATTGTACAAGTAGATTGGCAAGATCTTGAAGCCAACGTGTTTCTGGAAAAAAATGTAAGTTTTTAATTTGTTTTCTTTTTGTCACCAATATCACTGATATTGTACAAAGATAGTCTCGTATACTAAGATACATAGACTCCATCCATCTCATATTAGTCTCAAAATCAACAACCGTATATGCTTTTCCACATCTAAAAAAGAGCTTATCCAATTATAGGGTCCTTATACATCAACTTCAAACTTTTTAGAAGGTGTTGCAAAGAAACGCAATATTCAGTATTTGAAAAAACGTTATGAACACTTTTCAGAATACTTAAATGTCGATAAGATATTACAACTAAACCTTCCTGATCCCCTAAACTTTTCTTTATATTCTCAAAAAACCATCTCCAGGATTCATCAATTTCAGAATCTACAATACTGAAGGCCAATTGAAAATTTTGATTATTACCATCAATTGTTGAGGCCGTCAAAAGAGTTCCACTATATTTAGATTTCAAAAAAGTGTCATCAATAGATATGTTGGGTCTACAATATTTCCATCCTTCAATGGATGCTCCAATAGCCATAAAACAATACTTAAAATGTCCCTTGTATCAGTTTCATAAGCAGTGAATGAACCTGAAATAAAAAATACATATATACATTATATCAAAGACAAATAACATGTTCTTTTACTTTATATCTGTCACTGATGTATTCTATCACTGATACTTTATAATAATTAGCACATCACTAGAACTATGTAACTAATATGGTTTATCATTGATAAGGACTATCACTGACACGTGCTATCACCAATAGAACCTATAGTAAACCCCCATATCGTCAGTTTGATGATATACTCATTCACTATCACTGATACGATCTATCACTAATAGATCCTATAGTAAACCACCATGTCATCAGTCTCATGATATGTTCATTTACTATCACTGATAGGTCTTACAGTAAACCACCATGTCATCTGCTCATTTACTATCAATGAGACGATATCTATCAGTGATAGATCTTATCAGTGATAGACCAAATCATTAAAAGTTTGATTGATGATATATATTGTAAGAATAAAAACATATATGGGTTAATTTCTTTTAGTTTTGTAAGAAAGTTGGGAATCAAGACATAAGATTCTTTTGCTTCACCATTTAAAGAATTCATAACAAGTTCCTTTTCCCTCCACACTTTATAGTAGCTAACATTTACACCAAGTTTAGTGCACATGTGAATCAGAATATCATTTGGAGTCGAACTGTCAAAAGAACTAAAGTCTTTTATCATACAATCACTAATCAATGATGAAGATGCTTGTCTATGAGTAGTTTGAATTACATTCATGGAGCAATTATGATTAGCAATATACTTTCTTAGTCGCCATAATTCCCCACCCTTGTAACGAGATGCATGGACATACCATGAACAACTATCTTGGGAGCACTTAAACTCAATAGATTTAGAATTTGATCTCACAGTCTCGAACTCAAAATTGTTCTTTATAACAATGTAGTAAAATGACTTTGATAGTAGTTCCTTGCTAGCAAACATATCATTTTCTTTCAAATCGAATGTAGAAGATAGCCTACTAACATGAATATGCATAAGAATTTGAAAATCATCATCAATTGAAGAAGAAGGTAGCAGAGAAAGCAAATTATTCGTCCCAATGTTAACAACACTAGATGACCATTCTAAATTCATAGAAACATGAGGAGCATGGAAACTAATGAATGTCTTGTAATTTTCCCTTTAACTAAACTTAGAAACCAAGCAACATATTTATCTTCATGAATTTCAACCACAGTTTGAATATCAGTGATGTCATAATCCAATAAGATTGACAATTGTATTGAAGAAGGAGATGCATCCAATCGAACTTCCCTTAATATCAAGCTCACTAAAGTTTCAAAACAGATTGTCTCATCAACCAATACACTTATAGTCTTGTAATTCAAGTATTTATTTGTATCATCCCACTGTCCACTATGAAACACTGTTATTGGAGGCTTAATCATAATTCCAAATTATTGCAAAATAAAAGAAAACAACTATCATCCTACTATTACACTGAAGTATTGATAAAATCTTTAAAGAAAACAAAGATCAATTGTAAAATCTTTAAAGAAAACAAATTTAATTACATACCAGATGATTTAACGAAAGATCGTTGTAAAGTTGTTGGCTGTTGAGAGCGACTAGTTGGAGGACGAAGAAGGTGATCTTTAGGAGAAAATCATGAAGAAGATGGAGAAACGATGGTGAAGATGGAGAAGGGAGAAAATAGCGAAGAATATGGAGAATGGAGAAAATCGTGGAGTAATGACGGTGAAGATGGAGAAAAAGAAAATTGCGCCAATTTCCTTTTAAATCGAGGGTAATTTTGGAATATTTTAAAGAATAATTAAAGATTTGCTATATATGCAAATTGTTAAAAAAAATTGCCATATACTTAATATTTTATGCCAAATAGGTTACCTATTACAATTTTCGAGTGAAAAATGAGTTTTTGGATTGATTTTGAAAAAGTAGAGATTTGGGACAAATTTGAAATTAAATATCCAAAATACCCTTATTTATTTCCCCCCTTCTCTTCTCTTCAACCAAAAAACAAAACAAAACATTAAGAAAAATAAGTAACTCATTCTTCCGAACTCTCCCGCTTTCACACTTCAATTTCACTTCCACTTCAACTTCGGTGCCTCTTGTGAACGCCTCTTCGACCCATTTCTTCTCCACGACTCTCTGTGTTTAGTTTCAACTTCAACTCCAGTAAACGCTTCTCCACTCCTTTTCAATTTCAACTTCGTTTTCATCGAACCTCTCCATTTCTATGCCACTCTTTGTTTTCAGTGTCATATTTATCCTCTTTGAAGTCAAGTGAGTAATAAAATCTGAGTTTTTATTTTTTTTATAGATCATTGTTGTTTAAGTTGTTTGTTGAGATATGGAATTTTTGTTGGACACATTTTAAATATACCATTAAATTTGTCTCACCCATCTGTTTGATGTCATTGAGATGTTTCACCAAAAAAATTGATGCATATGTCTACAATATTATGTACTAAAGGAATGCAAGAAATTTGTCATGATGATTGTTTTATTTTCTCATTATTGGTTTACACTTGATTTATAAAAATTATTTGTAATACTGTGAGAAGAAATGCATTCCTTCTTGTGATTGGAAGTAACATACCTGTTGAGAAGAAATGCATATGTCCTATAGACACACATATATATGATTAGAAAGAAAATTTAATTAGCTGGTGAGTAAGAAGCTGATAGAGAGGGGGATTTAGAAAGAATTGGGCATATAATTAACAAACATATTGGACAAAGAACCATTTCCACTCACCACAAACTGTAATAATAGATAATTGGATTAACAATTCATTATATTTGTGCATGCTACAAATATATACATACCATGAAGTTTAGGACATTAATTCCAGCATATTTGGTATCTCATCCAAACTCAACAAAGCTACTAGTAGAACAATGTTGAAAGATATTATCATTTTTAGAGTTAATCACATTGTTATAACCAAAAGCAACATTGTTGTTCTCTACTTTGTTGATGTTTTTAGTGATGTAGTTCCAATAAAATGTAGCATTTATTGCCTTGTATAACCAAGCAGCTCCCCATATTAACTCATCTTATGTCGAACCAATTTATTTACGATTCATTTGTTAAAGAGAATTTGAAAACAAGTGATTCAATGAGTTTTGTTCCTAAACCTAAACATAAGAATCGTAGGATTTCCTCCTACTATTAATCATTTTAGTAAATGTATTACAATATATGTTTAGGAGTGCAAACAATTTGATTTAGTAAGCCTCCTATGAACTTGTGGTTTATCTCTCATGCATCTCGCACATATCTAGCACATATCAAAATTTCAGTAGGAGTTTCAAAATGAGATTGCTACCCTTCTTAAACCGTTTAGAATGGTCCTATGAATGTTTAACAAGTTTATTGAGTCGTAATGTTTTATCTTGCATCTACTAAAATTTCAGTAGGAGTTTTGCATACTTTTTAATCTTGAATATGTTTGAATCCTTCAATCTCATTGCTCGCAATCTCCAACAACACTTGTTGTCAATGCATATAACAAAAAAAACCTCTTTTGCAGACTTTTTTACTACAAACTGAAGAAAAAAAATTCATCGCCAAGACACTTAATCTCATTGACAAATCTCTTTTGCAAAAAAAAATTTGTCCACATCCAACTCCTCACTTGTAGAGCTTTATTCGGACCAATCACTCATTTACGTCTTCAACTTTCGGCTAGAACTAGAAGAGCTGTAATTAACTTTAAATTTTTCTTTGCAATCTTTTGTAGGAGCATCTCTATGTTGTGGAATGTCAAACGATTCACTATTCATTTCAACTGGCTCCCATGTAATAGCATCATCTTTCGAAATCACATGACTTATATGATTCCCATATAGTCGAAGTGGTCCCTATCATGTTATGAGCTTGGTTGCTCCCGGATATATACTGAATTGTAATTTTTGTTTAACACTTTCTTGCTTTGATTGCTTCTAGGCTCAAATGAGATGTATAGAGGGATCTCCAATGAATTTTCACTAAGAAGATAAAACTTCAAATCATAGTTATTGCTTAACTTAAATAGAGGAGCTTCGTGTTCCACTTTTATCTCATATATGCATCTTATCATTATGTCAAACTCTGTAAGGTCAACTTCTGCAAAGTCATATAATTCTGCAATGTCATATAATTTAGCCCGTAAATTTTTATGTGTTATTTCTTTACTGACAACAATGTCTTTTAACATGTCTCCTTCGTATTTTCTTCGTCCCTCATCCCATGTACCACTGTAACTCACTAAAAGTTGAACACATGACATCCTTAAACCACCTTAAACTTAAGAATTATTTTGCGAGATTAAAAAACAGTAGCTAAACACTAAATAAAATGTGCATAGTTGCACACGAAATAAGTATATGATTAATTCAGTCTTTGACATTTAAAGTTTGGCAGCTGCGAGATACAAAAAACAATAGTTAAAAGTACCATAAATCACATAAGAACAAGTATAATTCATTTGAGATTAAACATTTGAATTTAAGAACATGCGAGATGCCAGCAAGATGTTTGCGAGATTAAAAAAAACAAATAACTTGGTGACATTATTTGAAACAACTCTAAAACAACCCTAAATCAATTTGAAACAATTAAAAATTATATTTGATTTATACATTTAAGATTCAAATATATATACATATAACACAACATGATTTGAATAAAAAAAAATTAAAATAAACCACAATGTAGATGTTCATCAGAAAAACAACCCTAAATCAATTCGAAACAATTAAAAATTATATTTGATTTATACATTTAAGATTCAAATATATATACATATAACACAACATAATTTGAATAAAAAAAATTAAAATAAATCACAGTATAGATGTTCATGAGAGTAGAGGAGGAACGACACTTAAAAGCGAAAAAGTTGACAAACTTTTGGTAGAGGAGAAAACTGCAAATCAGTTCCACGTGGAAGAGAGGTTGGAAGAGATAAGTGTGAGAAAGTAAAATTAAATAAAAATATTTTGGACATTTCAGTCCAAATTTGTGGTAAATCTACTTCCTCAAAATTAATCATAAAACTCATATTCTACTCCATTTTTAGCCTACATTTGTCAATTTTCCAAAGCTTTTTTTGGAGCTGCATCAGTGGAAGAAAGGGCGGGAGCTGAAGAGCTAAGCAGGACGAGACTATGGCAGACGAGACCTTGGTTGAAGCGGCGCTTCGAGTCCTCAATACTTCCGATCCATTTGAGAAGGCCGAACTCGGCGATAACGTAGCTTCTCGATGGCTTAACGGTGCCATTTCAAACCCTTACGATCCCTCCGCCGATCTTCCCGTCCCCGATCGCCCTGCCAGGCTTTCCAATGTATTAATCCGCCTTCTTCCTCATCTCATTGTTGATTGCAATTTTGCTTTGAAGATTCTCTGTGTTGATGCTTACTTCGATATCGTTCAGGTTAAGTTGGTATCGCCGAGTCTCATGCCGAAGCTGGGGAAGGCGGGAAGCTTACAGAGCAGGCAGGCTATTGTGCATAGTCTAGTCCACACTGAAAGTTGGGCGATCGATTTGTCGTGGGTACTTTATCTTTTTTTAAAAAAAAAAAATTAAATTCCGATTTATCTTGAATTGTATGCAAAACTATGCCTTTAATTATATACTTCATCTGTTACATTTTGGAGGTTTTTTGTAACCCTAAACCTTCCTGTTCATTGTTAATCTGCTGTTATGTGCAACCCAAAACCCTCTTGTGCTTGTCCCATCTATTTTGACCGTTTTGATTATTCTTATGGAATGCCTGATATTTCTCTTCCCCTTTCCTATCATGGATAATTTAGACCCCTAATTGCCTAAGTGGGAGACACTGGCTGGTAATTGCGATGAAGAATATCCATCGAAGGAAGTCATTATTAGTAAATTGTGTTCTTGCTTTACCTGTGTATAATATTTGCAAAATTTACTAGTGTTAGATTGTTTTTGGGAATATTTACTAGTTTTCTATGGCTTAGACGATTGCCTTGCAGATATCAATTTCTGGGTTACTTCTATCAATCTAATTTTTAACCTATCGTTTCATGGGCTTGTCTCCTTTACTAAATTTTAATATTCCGTAGGACATAATAGCTCGGTTTGGAAAACAAGAAGGAATGCCGAGAGAATTCTTCACTGATTTTGTTAGGGTAGCTCAGGATGAAGGTAGGCATTTTACTCTTCTGGCTGCACGGCTTAAGGAACTGGGCTCTTTCTATGGAGCACTACCTGCGCATGATGGCCTTTGGGATTCTGCTATTGCTACTTCCAAGGATTTATTAGCACGCTTGGCAATCGAGCATTGCGTTCATGAGGTGTGTGCTTGATTTATTAATCTGATGATGAAGTAAAAGAGAATGAGCTTTATCGAATATGCTAGTAATGATGATGCCAATTAAGTTTCATTTCTATTTAAGTAACAAGCTTTCTACAGTAGTGAATTTATTAATAAGATCAGATGATAGAATTGATGTTAATATGTTAATCTTTAAACTTCTGAATACGTTATGCTGTTTACTATTTAGTTTCTGTTGAGATTTATTCTTTTTATTATGTTTGACAAGAACCTAAAGACGTCTAATTTCGTTTTTATTTTCCAATTTGATGATAGAATTAGCATATAAGACTAAAGAACAGAGTCTACAACATAGAAATCCATGAAGCAAGGACTAATATATCTAATATATATCATTATGTAAATATATTAGAACAAAATATGATATTTTGGGGACTAACTTGTTTTGTTATCCATTTGTGTAGATTTATTTATGATGATGGCTGATTGGATAGGAGAACATGTATTTGAAAAATATGGGAAATCCTGTCCTTCAAAATGCATTTAGGTGGAAACACTAAAATTTGTATTTGAGAATTGAGAAAAGTATCACTAGGGAAATATCTCATTTAAAAGTTACAATACTCTGAACACCCCTTGACCACTTGCAATTTTGAAACTCTTTTAAGAGTGTGAACTTTCACCCCCCCTATTTTGTTTGAATCAATTATGAAATAAATGGTTGTCTGAACAGGCTAGAGGGCTGGACGTGCTTCCCACAACCATTTACCGATTTCGAAATGGAGGTGACAATGAGACCGCAGATTTGCTGGAGAAAGTAGTGTATCCAGAAGAAGTGACCCATTGTGCTGCTGGAGTAAAATGGTTTAAATATCTTTGCCAGAGGTCAATAGATAGGAAGTTGGATGAGGATGATGATGGGGCAGAGAGTAATGCAATGGAAATGGAGAAGGAAGAAACCATTAACAAGTTTCATGAAGTTGTGAGAAAGTACTTCAGGGGGCCATTGAAGCCACCTTTCAATGAAGTGGCTAGAAAAGCTGCTGGTTTTGGCCCTCAATGGTATGAACCGCTTGCTTTCAAAACAGATCCTACCTTCCATCCACAATGATGGAATGGAATGGAGCTCAAGTTCTTTTCCAAACTATAATTTTTCCACAAAAAAAGAAAAAAAAAAGAACGATGAGGAAGAAGAAGAAAGATTGAAAGGGAAGAGGCAGGTGTTGTTGGATCATCTGTGTGTCATATAGATGAATTGTATCAATAGACTGGGTCTGCAAACACGTTCAGGTCCTCGTGAAGTTTTTTAATTTTGCAATATTGTTGGTATAGATATTGGCATTTAGAACCTTGTTGATTGTTATTGTGAAGTAACCATTTGTTTTATGAGGAAAGGTACTAAATATTGATAAGTTGTAAAAAGGCAGCTTTTAGAGGTATTGTACTTCCGTGTTGTACCTTCTCTCGTCTTTGGCTTAACACTTGGGGGTGGACGGGGATAAGGAGGTGTGTAAATTATTTTAGTTTGAGTTTTAATAGTTTTTGTATCAATAAACGTTATAATAAAAAACAAAAAACGATGAATGTAAAATAGTAACAAATTGTGCCACTAGACTCCCAATCAATTAGGTTGTTAGACAAATTTGAAATCTTTGTAAAACAATTAATCTATTATACTACAAATGTTTGTTTGTGTTTAATAAATTTATAAAATTAAAACCAATGTATATCAAAGTTTATGAACACAATGTATAAACCATCAAATTTTAGGATTTAATCTTAACAGCTGATTTATAACCATTCGGTCTGTTTTGGTTTTTTAAAGTATGAGTAGGGCCTAAAAACAAATATATGAAACAAAGGAAAAATACTATTCATAGCCAACAGTGATATTTAATCTATTTTTGGAGAAAAATTAATGCTTTCATTCATGGTTGAGAAGGAAAACGAGAGAGAGAGAGGGAGAGACACTGACGTGAATCGCCAATTTCATTTATTCCTTCGAAATATAATGGAGATTGGTGCCATCCCAAAAGCAACCTTTAAAAAATTATTCAAAATTTTTTGAACACAACAAATTATGCAAAAAAGACGAAACACAATGACACTCATCTTTTTTATACATCATTATTCCTTGAAAGACATAACTTGGGATGATGGAAAAGGTTGCTTAATATGGCACCTTCAAGTTTGGTTTCTCTTGACTGACGACGCCCAGTTTGAACCACAACTAATTCTTTATGTAAGCTGAAAACCAAGGGAAAATCAAAGCAATAATTACTTTGACATTTTGAGGAATGAAAAAGATGGTTTCAAAATCCATCTGCTGCTAATGTTCAATCAACTTGAAGAAAACTCTACAATAGCAGTCTTTGGATACTGCTGAAGTTTGCTTGAAGAGCTGAGAGGAATTCGCCTGCAAAAATAGATAAAATTATTCAATTGGTCGTCATAGTGCAGCTGCTCTGTAATAATGGCCGTTCGATGTAGATTAAAAAACCTGAATGTCTTTCTTTCTCATAATCTAACAGTGAAAATATTTTCTTCTTTAGAATAAAGAAACATTTCATTGAATGAGAAATAGGGAAAACTCATGCATCTATAGGTTATTACAAGAAAAAACTCCAATAGAGAAGAAAAAAGATAAGACTATAGGATGTAAAAGGACACATGGATTCACACTAATTAAAAGCATTGTGTAAGTAATCCCTTACTAATATTATTGTTGATAGAACGTAAGAGTGCCCAAAGGCTTGTAAGTCTGCAACCTCGTCGAGTATAGAGAGTTGGTTCCCTCCTTTCACGACTACTTTACTAACTACCAAAAACGTACCCTAACTAGCAGCGTCTTGTTCTATATATACACTGACTTGACCACTCCTCACTTTCATACAATTCGGTGGTCACCCTCCTCTAGCGAACTTTCACTTGGACTCTCCTTTTTACCCCTTCTAGAATATTTTAGTAGAACTGAGGCCCTAACACATTAGTAAGAACCGAATAAAAAAAATCTATCAAAAGAAAAGGTGTCCCTGGAAAGCTCACCGCTACGTTCATCCCAAAGAGCCCAAACTACACTTATCTGTTCATTTTGAGAATAATTTCTACTGCCCTAGATAACAGCATTGGTCATTTTGTTTTGTAAAGCATTAAGCAAAAACAAACCAAATCTCCCATCTGTTAAATTTCAGAACAAGGTTAGGGGGTTCTTGTGAGCCATTCTCCTTATCAATTGGTCACATGGAGAAATATTAAAGTGGTTACCAATGTCAAGTTATCTCCGTTTGTTTTCAACAACAGTAACTAATAAGTTCACCAAGGATGAAAATCATTCTTATTCTAGAAAACTGATAGCCAGTCCAACAAGTTTAAAACATTTGAGAAGATTCATATCCATCAGATGAGAGAAGACAAAAGACGAGGTAAAGTAAAGCTCGAAAAAACCATAGCAGTTTTGGTACCTCCAACTTTTCCATCAAAGACACGATGGTCGGCTGACAATGTCAAATTCATTTTATTGACCACCACAGGTCTCTCAATTCCTGGATAAAAGTATATAACCAAGATTACTTGACTTGTTATATGAATAATCAAAGACTTTTATGGTTGAAAATATGAGGAACAAGTTTTGTACCATCATCCCCAATTATTGGCTCAACAACTTTGTTGCCTCTGCCTACAGCAAGAATTCCAGCCTGAAAGATATAAAAACAAACTTACAAGATCATACAAAATGCTGCTGCTTATCAAATTCTTGATATTCTCCTGCAAGAGGCCTAACTTAATTATCGTTCAAGAAATGATACTTTATTTTCATCCCCCGGGGAAAGTAGAAGGGTTTATCCACATATCAAACGTGAAACACAAATACTGAAACAAACAAACATTTGAAGCTGCTCTTACTAAATAATCGTGAATGCAAATAATTTGATCAGTGACAACTCAGTTATAAATAATTTATATAAACAATTTCTTCAATGCTACTTTCAAATGTCCACCTAAACTTTGCTCTATTAGCGAGAACCAATGTGGCCAACTATACATATTAACTAAATAGTGATCTTAATAAAATAAAACTTAGAAACATGAATTTGCGATAGCATATTGATTTCATAAAAACGAGGCAAATCATGAAATGTGAAACAATTGTTTTCTATTACAGAATGAATTCATTTGAAGAACCTGAAAAAGAAAAAAGATCGACATTCAAACCTACCATTTGAAACTACAGATCAGAGAAGGAAGAACGAAATAAAAAAATCAGTTTCCATATGATCTCTAAACCTGGAAACTGCGGACTACATTCCTCTTCAATAAGTGTAAGGCAATCCTAACTGCAGAGAGAGAGAGAGAGAGAGAATGGAGGAGAACCTGTGGAGGGTTAATTATAGCACAAAAATTATCCACTGGGAACATCCCTAGATTTGATATGCTGCAGAAAGGACAAAAATGTAAGTTAGCTCGTTGATGATTCCAACAAAGTTTAAAGCAATAGAAAAGTCGGTAATTTATGGACGCATCTGACAAGCAGAGGGGTTGAGTTGTAGTAGTGGTAATAAATGGGAGCTACACAATAACGTCATAGTTTGAGGAATACAGTTGAATATTAATATTATCATGCTATATAATCAGTGTATTGTATTTGCTCAGTTGATATGCATAATCACCTGAAAGTGCCTCCTTGGAATTCATCCGGTTTGAGCTTCCCTGCACGGGCCTTCTCAGCTAACTCCTTGACCTAAATCAGATGGATGATTACTAAGAGTTAACAAACAAAAGGTAGAAGTAATTTACACTTTTACTGAATACACAGTTTGCTAAATATATAACAATTAGCAAATCTCAGTCTCTGATGAAATAAAATAAGTAATGATGGTACCTCTGAAGAAATTGCCGATATGGTCTTCAAATCGGCATTCCTCACAATTGGAGTCATTAAGCCCTATAGAAGTTTAAATATTTAGTGATCAGCCTGCCTATCCATAATAAATAACTAATGTTGGAAAATATACGTATATACCTTCTCAGTAGCAACTGCAATTGATATGTCAATAGAGTCACAGAAAACAACTTCTCCTTTCACATCGTCCCAATATGCTGTCATGCAATGAACATTTAGTTTCAGAAGCATGCACAAGGTACTCGGTCCTGTATACGTTTGACACCCAATAACATTTTGCAAGATGAATTAGAGTTACCATTGGCTCCACAAACATTTCTTAGAGCAACTGCTACGGCTTTGATGACAATATCATTCACGGAAACCTTGACATCATGCTTCTCTGTAGAATTAAAAAATAATGTAAAGTAAAAATGTTGCCAAAAGGGTAAGCCAACAAAACCAATTAAACCAAGTAATAGTTTAGATCCCAAACCTTTAAGATCTTTTCTAAGTGAAAGAAGAGGATCCAACACGACATCTGATAGCAAAAACAAAAAAGGTCAGTACATTAGAAATAGATGAATTGAATTCTAAATGTGTGTATAATGCAAAAATCTAAACACCTGTGGACAAATATAGGTGTGGTGTATTTTGTTTTGATTCCAATAATCTTTTGGCGATCACCTGCAAAACCCATATTGTAATAACAATTTTATAAGATACTACAACCATTATTGGTCAAAAGCATGAGAGAGCAAGGGAAGAAATAACAATGACATGTTTTCGCTCCTAGTTCAACCAATTACTTCATGCATAGTATTACTACTGGATAATAACGCTTGTATATAGCATTTAACGAGAGAATGTATTCTAGAGCTGATTGTACCATAGTACTCCAGTTCATACTCCATTGTATTTCTTAATCATATAATGCAAACTTAGCATCCTTATTCAAACAAGTAAAACAAAAGTTAATATATTATTATCTTTTGCAACTAGAAAACTCCACGAGAGACAGGCATCAACTAAAGAAGAGTATGAGTAACTAGTATACCATATATTTAATTTAGGTAATGATGTCCATAAAGAAGCTAGATAATATACAAGACCCAGAAGCCATGTACATTCCTCTAAATATCATTGGATCTAATCAAAATTGCAAATACCCGTTAAAAGCACAGCAAGGAATGTTATTAATCTTTTATTTTGAAAAACCAGTTTTTTATTGGTCTCTTTGGTGAATCATGAATGTTAAAGCCTCTGGAAAATCAGTCGTGATACTAAAAAAAGAATTATGCTAAAACAAAAGAAATATGAAAGCGTGTACCTTGCGAATTTGACTATTTGGTAAATCTTCAAAAGAATCAGATTGCTTTGTTGACAGTTTTGTTTCTGATAAGACTGTGGAAGAAGCCTGTGCATGGACCTCAGGAGATCTTTTCTCTCTGGACAAAGAAACTTCTGACAAGCCTTTCCCTGATTTAATGGCAGCCAGCACATCCCCTTTCAACAGTGTTCCATGAGAACCTGAAGCCTTCAATGATGATACATCCAGACCATGTTCCGCAATTAACAACTTTGCAGCAGGACTTATTCTTGCAACAGCACCTCCTCCTTTTAACGTTTCAACGCCATTTTTAACAGTACTATCGGCAGGTTTATCCTCTTTAATGCTGGAACTACTACTGACAGCGTTCTTTACAGATTCGATATCTGCCAGGTCTTCAACCTTACCAAAAAAACAACTTAATGTTACATACTAGTTCAGCAAGAAGAGAGTTGTCCACAATATTAAGAACATGTGTACAATTTCTCATACATTAAATATGTAAAAAAAAATGTGAATAACACTTCAACATCAATCACCAGTATAATTTGATTGCATTGGGTGTAAATTTATCTTCAAGAAACAGCAAAATTAAGTTATAGGGAGCAGGCATTTTAACACTTACTGTAATTGCAATCGGCTTTCCAACAGCCACATCCTTTGAGCCTTCAGGTGCTAGTATTTTAGCCAGATACCTACAGGTTATGTTACACAAAAATAATTGAGGAATTTCATCATAGAAAGAACAGCCCCTCTTATTTTTTTTTTAGAAAAGCCCCTCCTATTCTTAATGAGAATAAGTAACAGCGCCATTATAAGATGAACCAACCAATAAGAAATGGTTACTACAAAATACAAAAAAAGGTCGCTTACAATTCAAGAACACAGAACGAGAAGGCAAACCAATGATTTCGGGAGTAACAAACCTCGAAGATCGAAAGTGTAACTTTTCCAAAGTAGAGTGTTAGGTAACACATTTTTTTTTTAATTAAGAAACATAATGTGTTAGGTTATACTTTAATGATTGTTCATAATGGATTAATGATACCCTAATGTAATCATGGTTATTTGAAGTCCTAAAAACTTGTGCAGTTGAAACTACATACTACACTCAAAATTTCTATACAAAGTCGTGCACACAAGCTTCACTGAAAGTAGGTAAACCCATCATTTGAAATGATATTACCCTTCTTCAAGACTTTCAAATTCAAGGGTTGCCTTATCTGTCTCTATCTCGCATATTACATCACCCACCTCGATCTGTGAGATAATTAAGGGGAAAAAGTAGAATGAAATTTTGCACGAGGAACAGCAAATAGAAATTCATCAACATTTGAAAGAAAATTTCTTGAGAAGCACATTACAAACCTTATCTCCCTCTTTCTTTCTCCAAGTAGCAATATTACCTTGGTTCTGAAAGGAACATGAGAGCAGCAATCTCAAATTTCAACAGGAGGAATGAATAATAAGTTGATAACCTTAGCAGAAATGGGAAACCAAATTTATTACCATAGTTGGAGATAAAGCTGGCATTTCGAGTACAATATGAGGGGGAAGTTTTGACGAATTTATCTCTACAGAACTTGCTTGTGCGCTGGCCTCACTTTTTTCCTGTTTAACGTCAGTTGCACCTGATACATCATTGGCAAGGACCCTATTGATATCATCTGGATCCTCAACCTTGATGATATTGCAATTGGTTAGCGGCATTAGCCCTAACACACTGCATAATTGATTAATGCTTAAAATAAAAAACTTGAAAATGTATGCTTGAAATCACCATAAAACAGTGATTCAAATACACAAAAACACCCTATCAAACAATCTTATTGTCGTTCAAAGTACCAAAAGATAAGAAATGACATATACTTGAAAAAGAATATGCGGAAGGCACCTAATGGAGATGAAGCTAGTTAAATTGAGCTCTAACTTCTAAGTTTCACTCTACCATGAGTCAACTTCAATACAAACAATAAAATGGTATACATAATTTTTGTCTTCCAAATTTTCAGAAAGGAACAGTTTTCCAAACAGTTGTAGACTGATTAGGGAGAGAAAACTTCAACCTTGCGTCCAAACTTTTTAATCAAATCTATTACAGTAAAGAGATTACCCCGTTATGATGCAAAGAAAACAAAATTATATGGTAGCTTTAATAAAAATACCAACATGCTTTGAAATAGAAACAATTACCGTGATTGCAATGGGTTGTCCAACTGGAACATCTTTGGAACCTTCGGGAACCAATATTTTGGCCAAGTACCTGAAGAATGCCCATGACCAAAAGTCATTGTCTCAAGTATTAAGTCAAATAGAGAGAGTTCAAGAAAATCGAAGCAGTTGATAATTTCAAAATAAAAACTACAGGAGATAAACCATTGAAAAATAAATTTGACGCATGCCCAATTGTCTAAAGGTCAAGTACCAAAAAAAATTACTTTTTGAGTTCACTGATGATGAATTTTGAAATCTATAATAATTATAAAATTGTTGTAGTTGAGGGTTATTCAAGGATAACTTTCTTAGTATGAAAACATTTGGAGGTTCTAATTCCCACCCATATATTTGTCTAACTTTTGAAACAATGTTATAATAACTAATATTACCCCTCTTCGAGACTTTCAAACTCGAGAGTAGCTTTGTCGGTTTCAATTTCACACAGGACATCGCCAACAGCTATCTGTCAAGTTAAGAAGACATTTGCCAATGAGGTCAACAAAGATGTTCAAGATGAATTTTCACTATCATCAGTCTGTCTCTAAATCATACAAAGATATAGAAGGATGTTAAACTGACACAAGTTTATCCATAGAAGGATGTTAAACTGACCTTATCCCCTTCTTTTTTCCTCCATTTGGCAATATTACCCTGATTCTGTAGAAAACAGAAATTATTTGGTAATGAATGGATAACAATTGAGGGAAATTTCAATCCAAAAAATCAGCTGTAACTATTCATAACTTCTGATATATACCATTGTAGGTGACAGTGCAGGCATTTCAAGGACGGCATGTGAAGAATCTGAAGTAATAGTCAGCATAGAGTCAGAAGATAATCCATGGACATAATGAACAGAATCCAAAAAAACTTGCTAAAAAACATGATATAAAGAGTAGAGAGGCAATTGAATAATGGTTTCAGGTTTGAGTAAGAGTACTCAAGAGAGGTAGGGTCCAAGTGTCATGAATAAAATGGGAGATATTGTATTTCTTAAACTTTCAATATTATTTCAGCAGTCTGGGTTCTATCAATGTACAATCATCATGAATTTTAGCATGCACACGCTTCTTAGTATTTTAATTTCTAAAGGGTTTACGAACAATTTTGATAATGACCCCAACCCAAGTTCTTGACATAGAGCTGCAAAAGAATCATTGAAGCAACAAGATTATTATTAGAATTTCCTCATCAATTTACGTTATCCTAGCAATCCTCTGAGCAAAATTCTAATGGCTTCTGTAGAATGTCAAACTACAGAAAGTTATGAAAGCTAGAGAGAGAATAAGCTGTTTCTAAAGGGTTTACGAACAATTTTGATAATGACCCCAACCCAAGTTCTTGACATAGAGCTGCAAAAGAATCATTGAAGCAACAAGATTATTATTAGAATTTCCTCATCAATTTACGTTATCCTAGCAATCCTCTGAGCAAAATTCTAATGGCTTCTGTAGAATGTCAAACTACAGAAAGTTATGAAAGCTAGAGAGAGAATAAGCCGTTCCTGTAATACCAACACTCTTGCAACAGACTTTTAAGCATTTCAGGACTGGAAAATGAAGTGAATAACACATATATAGGCAATACCTGTGGATGAGAAAAACCTGATACCAACTGACTGCTGAAAATGAAAACATGGTTACAGATTAGAGAATGGTTCAACTAAACAAGTCGAAATTATGCCCCTTAAAGGCTAACCTCTAGATGCAATGCTCGACCACAAGCTCCAGTGAAACAAGAAAAGGGCACAGGCCTATCACGTTTATTTTCAGTTGGTGAGTCAAAATGTTGAGAAAAAGGTGAAGAGTAAAAAGATTATGTCAGCTACAATGCCTGGTATAATTATATGAGTTAGTTTCGGCACAATACAATTATAAACAGTAAATATGCAAACCTAAAGAGGGATCCATCACCAACCGAAAACCTTTGTACATTCCAGGTGCTATACCTGCAAGACCGTGATTATACAAAATCAAAGTTATATCCATAAGGATAGATCAATTTTCACGGTAGTAACAAAAATTTCCCATTTTTGGATGCACTCAGCATCAGAAAAAGGTAGTGCTGTTTGCTGATATTAGAGAATATTACTAAAAAAAAGAAGAAGAAGAAGAAGAAGAAGAGTTAAGCCAGTGCATGAAGAGAAAAACCAAGTCGAGGACTAGAAGATATTGCCCAACAGATTTCATTCACTTTAGCAACTTAACTTTTATCGAATAGAATATGCCCATGTATGTATTTTAGAATGTTATTTCTTTGGCTTTCCAGATACTCTTAATAGTTTGCTAGAGCTAACCATTTTCTGATACTTAGATTTTAATCTCTTTTTAGTAGGATTCAAAATATCAACAGAATCATATTAAGCTTTCCAAAATGTTACTCGACAATTGCATCAATTTATTTTCCTATAATTTTCCTTCAGAGTTCATAGATCAATTTTGTATATTTTATAGCCAAAACAATGTCTAAGAAGGATGTGATTTGCATTGCAGCAGAAAATCTGACCATACAAGTTGACCTGTATTTACGTTTCAGTGGTGCACTTAAAATATTTTGATGTATTTGATATAATTTTAATATTTGTATAGGTTAATGTTAGTATCAGTCGTTCTTCCAGGCTTCACCATTAAGATTGTCATCAATGAAATTAGTTTCAAGTGTTCACACCAATTTCGATATCACGGCCTCCGAAATGGACACAATCCATTCAAGCTACTCATCTCCAGCAACAAGTTGTTTTCCACAAACTTTAAAGTTTAAACTAACGCTTGTTCTTGGTTGAAGAGCTATTAGAGAGATTCAAAAAGGCACAAGAAAACGGAACACATTCTAAGAACAATAGCTCAATAAAAATGAATTGAACTGGAATTAAATCAACCAAGTGGTCAGGAAAGAATTGGAGAGATTCTGCTACGATAGGAAAGATATCAAAGGAAAGATGAAGCTTCAACATTTGGGACATTGACCACCAAGATATCATACAAATTCAGTATGTCTTAAACTGCTCCTCAACGGTTCCTCCACCGTTAAACCAAACTGACATATTTGACATCTTACACTATCAAACGAAATTTTTCCCAAAACGAATCAACAAATTTCATAACCACCACACCAGCAAACCGCATACAAAGTCCACGCAGGAAAAAAAAAAAACAACTGAACCAAGAATATCGAGCATATAAAAAATGATTCAGCTAAAAGCCATACCGCGAAATGTATCTGGATGATACAGGAGAAGAGGAATGGAAAGCTCCCAGGCGAGCGTGGAGAAGAGAGCGAGCGCGGACAATAACCGGATCGCGAAGCCGATGAAGCGACATAGTGATCCTCCTTCAGAGAAGAGATTCAGATGGAGAAATCTCGTATTTTGAGTTGGAAATAAGAAGAAAATTGGGAGACCCCAATGGCGGAGGTCGGAGCAGAGTCACCGGACGGCCGCCTGTGAATAGAATTTCCGATTGAATTTGATTCTCAATGAAATATAGATTCAGCGTATAAACATATTAGGAGTCTTCGACTCAAACTTTTCGTCTTAGACAAAACTTTTCTAATGTTCCATATTTTAATTCCGGAATATGATTAGAAAATTAAAATCAAATCAAAAAAGGAAATAAAATTAAATACATTTCTTTTCAATGCCATATTGTAAATTTGATGAAAATTAGTTTTTACCTCTAAACTTGTGTTTATCAATTTTCACTTAATTTTTTTATTTCAATTATGGATATTTTGTACACTTTTTTATTAAGTCACTTAATAAACTTTTAAATAATAAAACCGTAAGTGAACTTCCCTTGACAAATTAATTAGAAGAATATTGACTTGTAAAAAGTAATTGTAATATTTTAAAAGATATCTCGTTTGAAGATGTTAAGGGTCATTTTGGATCAAGACTCACAAGCTAGAAAGAACACAACGTCACGAGTAAAATTGGAATAATAATAGTCATATGAATGTCAAAGAAATACCGAAAATTAAGGGATGATCAAGATAAAGGAGAAAATTAGATAGTTCAGTCCAATATGGACACCTTCGCTTTAGCAACCAAAATGGAGGCCAATTTTTTCCTAGGTCAACTTTTTGTTTCCTCATGGTATTAGGCTTTATAGTATAGTCAATCAAGCTCAACAATTTTCTAATTCCTTATAGGTTGGGAATGGGGGTTCACCTGTTGTAAGAAATGAGATCATGGGTCCAAAATAAAGGTAGGTTCCACGTATTAATTTTAGCTTTATTCTCGAATATTGGAGGTGTTATGACAAACATCTAGTAATGTGTTTTTTTATTTGTTTTGTAGGTGGTCTCGTCCTTAAAATATATTATAGTCCGTGGAACGTGAAAGTTGGATGAATATTTAAGATAAAAGCTCATGATATATTTTAAATTCCAACATATTTTTAAAATCTAATTCAACTATTTCTCGTGATAATCATCTTTGCGTAAGACAAAGGCAAATGTCCCTTCAAATTATCATTTTTTTGTAATTTTAATATACATTGTAAGTAATGTTGAATAGCATACATTGTTGGAAAAACAAATGTCAATCATTGTTGTGCCTCGTCAAACCACTATCTTGAAAGCAAAACTCGATACATCTTCGGTGTTCAATCCCATATGCAAAATGATCACAACCAAGAATGGAATCAAAGAAAATATTTGTTAAAAAAGAAATCGAAGTTTTAAAACATAACAACAACCTCAACACCAAAATCTTCTCCTCAAACATATATATAAAAAAAGTAATGGTTTTAGATCTATAGGGATTAATGTATTAAAATATATCATTATAAACAATAAAACAATTACAATGATAGCAATTATCATATTTCCAATTGAAACACAAAATTAGTAATTTTTACAATGATAGTCATCCTCAATGTAGATTAGTAATTTTGTAAGGCATTATTGTGATACTCTATTATGCTTTCTATTCTCGAATGATCTAAAATGAACTTGACTTTGTAGTATTTGATAATACTAGTTTCCATTTAGAAATCAATTGACAATGAAGATAAGTAGTTTTTCTTGGTTTTTCTAATGTGGGATTCTGATATCTCAACAATGCCTCTTTTGGGTTCACCAATCTTGATGAAATCTCAATTTCTTTCTATTGAATCAAATAATCGTTTAGATTTTAGGAAATCTGATGCAATGTTTGATAATATGAGATTCAATATCAAAACCAATTAGCAATGAGATGATTAAAGAAATGTATTTAATTTTATTTATCTCTATAATGATATAATACTGTTCAACTTGAACACAAACTCTTACGTTTTGCTTTTTGTTTTACCAAAACATACTTGATATCAATAGAGACAATTGTTCTCACTTATATACTCACTCGACCAACTAAAGTATAGGTCTACCAAGTTTGAAATTAATTTCAGGTTATGTTGAGAATAAAAAAGAAACCATTTTGCAACATTTTTTAAACAATAAACTAGCCTTTTACTTTGCATTGTTTTTAAGAAAGCCACATATTAAAAATTGCAATAATTTTCTTTTAATCGCTATCTCTATCTCTACTCTCTACTTAGGGCTAAATACGAAAATCTTTACGTGCTCTTTTTATCTTTACATTTTTCATAACTTTTCATATTATCTTTCATTGAGTGGTCGTGACTTTTAGAGTAAAATCTTAAGTGACTTAGTGCATTTGATGTTGATGGGATGCATCTGTTCGGAGTGAAGGTGTGTTGCATTAGTACATTGATTCTTCTAATATCTATATTTGAGATGAATGTGTAAAAGAAAAACAAAAATAATACATTGCATTTATATTCCTAAAAACAATTTAACTAATGAGATCCAAAATTTAGAGAAAAATATTTAAAAAATAAAAGATTTAACTGAATGCATCATTTAAAGTTTAAAAACATTAGGTAATGTATGAGAATATTAATCTATTAATTTAATAATTTAATTACTACTATACTTTTTCACTCTTTCAACTAGATAGAAGATTATTTTTTTTTGAAATGACGATAATATGAAAACATTAGAATAAAAATTATTACGTTACCTAATTTCTAATTTTATTTATTATTAAGTTCAAAAATTAATATTAAAATAAAGTAATTGAAACTAGAGGTGGTGTGATGGAAATTTCCAACTAAAAAGGTATAAAGAAAGAGTAAAATCAAAGTATCGCAGGGAGATGGAAAGGGTTATCATAACCCTTCTTCCATCTTTAAACCCATCTTAATCATTCCTTATTAGGATGAATAAATGTAATTTTAAATACTATTTAATTTTTTTCTCATTTACAATTTATATACTTACCAGTTTTGTTAATTTTAATCCTTTTATTTAAAAAACATAATTTGATTTTATGTTATGGATTTGATACAATTATATTAATTTAAAATTTTAATTTCTTATTTTGCTCTTGAATTAGGTAATTTATTGTTATTACACCACTTGACCCGTATTTTCTTTTTGCTCTCGCATTACAAAAACTATGACAATTTAATAAATTAAATATACGAAATTAGTGTATTGAATTTAGAATATAAAATTTTAAAAATTAACAATTTATTCGAAAATGGATGTCTTATTTAAAGAAATTACTGCAAATTGTTTTATAAAAACTACGGTGATTTGGTAAATTAAATATATGAAAAATGTGTATTAGAGTTAGAATATGACTTTATTAAAAATGATAATAACCTTTGCTCCTGCAGCGGTGTGTTACATGTAGTTGATTTCAATTTATAACTCACTTCCTAAAAACTATTTTGTTCTTCGTATATTGTTTAGTTGAATGAAATTATGGTGCCAGTATTTGGTTTAAATCAATGGTTAAATATATGTAATTTGTGTATTAGATTTAGAATACGATTTTTTAAATAATAATAATAATAATAAATAATTTTCATAATTTTTCTCCCGTGCTACTTCCTCTAAACAAATATTATCATAACACTACTTATTATAATCTTTCCTCCAAAAACGTATTATCATAACACTATCATTCATAATTTTTCCCTTAAACACATATTATCATAACATTGTCAATAATAAACCTTCTACCAAACACATTCACTGTAACACTAACATTATCATAATTATTTTCCTTTCCTCTTCCAAACACACCAAAAACATTTAGTGTCATGGTGACAGGTAGCATAGCACCACTAGAACAGGAATGGATATGTTTAGAAATAATTTTTTTTATTAAAATCATTTTTGTTATTTTAAAAACTAATTGACATTCAAAAATAATTTTAATAATATACAGTTTAATAATTGAATTAACTTTACATAATTAAATGTATGTATGATGTAATTTTTTTAAAAAAATTAGCCATTCTCCAAAGCAATTGGAGTAAATGCCCCAAAATAGTTACACTACTAGTTTTCAATTAAATTTCAATAGATTTTTTAGGTTGGATTAACTTAAAAAAAAATGTTTTTAAAGAAACTAATTTTTGTTTAAACTATTTCTTGTTAAAATTGTTTAAAATACACATAAAAAAACTATTTTGAGTAGCTTCTAAACACTCTAATTTTGTTTTAAAATAGCTTATTTCTTTTAATTAAATACTTGAGAAAGTAATCCAAACACGCCATTAGTTTTTTATTATGATTTTGTTTCTTACGCTACAAAATTAGATATGAAAATGTGGCTTAAGAGTTAATTAGCATAGTCTTCTATTCTAATGGAAGATTCAACCTCTCATCGTCCTATTAAAAAACAAACCTACTAAATTAGATTTATTCTTCCTCTCATCTCTTTTCTTCTTTTTACCACATGGAAACCTAGAATTATATTAAACAAAATAAAAATGTTTAGAGAGATAATATGTTGATATAAATAAATACAATTCATTTTTTAATATAAAAATACATATACATATACATATATGTACGGTTTAAGTTTGTTCAATTTCAATCTCTTTACATTCATTTGTCTAAATGTAGTCTATATACTCAATGATAATAATAATTTTCATGAAAATAAATATAAAATGTGTATATTTTTTCAAAATTTATATAAATATACCAATAGATAAAAAAAAAAAAAAATCAATAATAAACTAACACCAAACACTAAAATTAAGATTTATTGAAAACTTATAAACTAACCTCAAACAATAAATTATGAAGATAAATTGGACAAACCTTTAAGCACGGAGACCAAAATTATATTTAAACATAATCCCACGACTAGTTTTCATATAATACATCTCAATTTTCACTATTTAAATGTCTCGCTATATTTAAAGATCGAAAAGTTCGATCTCACATAATAGTTGTACTAGTGAGCTATCCGGTGTACTATACCTCTCAACTAGCAATAACAAGATTATTATTATCATCTCGACGTCAACGAAGATTTAAAAAGAAAAGGAAAACATAGAGAATTAAAAAGAAAAATCCAACGACAAGAAGGTATGAAAATTTGTAGTGTTATGAAATTGTTTGATTTTTTAATGATATGTTTTCTATTTTTGGTAAAACATTATCTAATTGAATCAAAATATTTAAAATACTATAATCATCAAAAAATAATTGAATTCGTAATATTCAAGATAATTACAAAAAGGAAATTCTATTTTAAATATGTGCCTGTGTTATTATTATTGTTGTTGTTTTTTTAAAAAAATTAGGTAAGCATTTTTTTAGACATAAACATTTAAATAAATAAATTAAATAAATAGAAAGAGACGAGAAGACCTAAAATAAGACAAATGGCAAAAAAAACAAAAAAGAAAATATAACTATAGTTGTGATAGCTCATGACGTACAAAAACTGAGTGCCTGTCTTCTCTACCACTTGACATGGCGTCTGTACTCTTAAACATCAGCATATATATATTCATAAAAACTCTTCAAGAACTAGACTAAATTATAACTTAACTTCACAAGTTTATGTTTTCAAGTTCATGAGATTCAACTTTATGTCTTTGAAAAAAATCAATTTTGTGTGTTTAAGATGCCTTTATATCTTCAAATAAATCGGCATTAATTAACCTATTAGTTATACATTTAAATTTTATGTACAGTACTCCTATAAAACTGTGAGTCTAACAAAATTCAACAGCTTTAAAAAATTTAGGGTAATTGATAGAAATTTTAGTAATAAAAAATTATAGATATATCAGAGTTAAACTTCTATCATTGTTATATTTTGACAAATTTTGCTTGCAATTTTTTTAAGATGTTATATACGTTAATATTTTGAATTTAATTATTATATTTACAACTAATTCTCTTGCAAGTAGAGACTAACTAAACTAATTGAAATGATTTTGTCATCAAAAGCTAAGCATATGGTTCAAATCCTTTCACCAACTAAAAAATGGACAAAAAAGAAGACAAAAGTCTGCTTTTCTAGGATACGAATTCTCGTTAAGTATTTTCATATAAAGACAAGTAGAGAAAATAGAAGTGCATAATGCCATGTTAATAAGTTGTAAAAGGATGTGTCCATTGCCCAACAGTAAAGCTGGCAATACTTTTTTTTTCTTTTTTCTCTTTCATTCTTAAAGTTTGAATTCATGGATTGATAATCTGCATCATCTCAGTCTGCACAAAAACTGGTATAATGGTATAAATTTTAGGGTTCAATTTTTATCTTCCACAACAATCATAGTAAACATTAGAATCCAATTTTAATATGGGGTAGAAGTTTGAGAGTGAAAATTTGAAGGTGCAATTACAGTTTTATTTTTTTAAAAAATGATTTTAAATAAGTGAAATTAGAAAGAGAGATGTGATGAGGCAGAGGGAAAAGTCCTATTAAAAACAGAAAGTCAGAAAGGCTGCAGCCATACTGACCAGTGGTACTGATATATTATCATCTACAACTCCTGCACTGGGAAGTGACTCCACCACAGTTGCCACCAGAGAAATTAAAGCAACATTTTGCACTGCCTTCACCCAATCCAGCTCTAAATATCCAAGAACCGAGAAATAGTACAACATTCTGCACACACAGCAACAAAACATTTCTGAGAGTTACTTTCACAAATAAGAGTACCAAAACTGTCAAAATCACTCCCTAACGTTACACACTGTGCAGTAATTTAGTAAAAGGTGAAAAGAAAACTAAATAGGGTTATTTATGACAATTTCTTATTGTAATTTTAACCATTTCAAAATTAAAATTATTATCATGATGACAAGGAAGTAAAGCAAAAATAACTCACCCAATGGAAACACAAAATCCAAAGATGAACATTGAAATGCTACCAACCCAACTCTTCTCCTGATTATAAGGAAGCCTTTTGGACCCAAACTTTCTTCCCATTATATCAGCAATACCTGCAGTTAGTTAAATCAAAACAAGTTAGCAGTTCTAATAATAGAAGTAGTAATGGGAATACAATTAGAAAGAAGGCGAAAATTTTACCATCTCCTCCACACATCATTCCCAATGAGATCAAACCAACTGGAGATTCACGCCAGAAGATAACAGCCGACAAAATCAGTATTAGAACATAGTATAGAGGCCCTCTCAGCAACTCCCTGTAGATTTAGATTAAAGAGGTTATAAACTGAGGTTATATAATTTAAGGAGTTTAAGGATTTTGAAAAGGATGGTAGTAGATAGATGGAACTTTACTCTGGTTTTCCTTCCCGAGTAAGTGATTTCAAAAGTCCTTCATCTTTGGTTAATGAGAGGCCATTGATAACAAGCCTCAAGCAATTCACAGTAGGAACAATTGAAGCAAAGTACCGAGCCCCCGTTGAGGTGCTATTCTAGAATCAAAACGTTAAACTGAAGTGGTTGAGAAAGAGAAGCACCAGATTCAAATCATTGGTATGCAAAATAAAAGAGGCGAGTAAACTTCTCTGCATGGGAAAGCAAGCTTAGAATTACCTGAATATAGGCCAAGACATTGTGAAAAGCAATCCGGACAATATGTGGACAAGTTTTCTGCTCAAATTCTGTTTCATTGAATGCCAGTTACCAAAAGAGAACAATATTGATGTTATTCATGATCACAAGTAACAAAGAAAACAATACTTTCTATAAGCTTTTCTTCCATGGCCACAAAATTACTAATGAACTACTACTTATATAAAATGAAAATTAGTTGATGTGCAGAGAGGAGTGACAAATTAATTGTTGGTATTATAAAAAAATTGATATCCAAAACAATTGTAATCGACATCCTTGAAACCCAATAAACAGAACGTTAAACACAAGGCCAAGAGGAAGTAGATCAAAGAAAATCTGATTATCAACTGAAACCCAGATGTTAATGAACTTCAAAGAAAGTGAGAAGTAAAAGGCCCTGAACAGATCCATTAACAGGGCAAAAGCGTATACCTTAGAGGATCAAATCTAAGAGGAAGATACTTAAAACCAATCAGTTACCTTGGCAGTGATGCCTCCAAAAAATTTCAAAAAGGGATACGGGGAACTATGATTCTATTTTTGTAAAACTACCCGATTCAGGTTCTGTACATAGTTTTGCTGCTAGCTAAATGCAATGAACTACTTACTAATTACATGCAATTTCTGTTTATACCCAAATTTGTCAACCAAATCAAGCGAGAAGCGTGAGGTTTTCGATTTACTCAAAATGTAGAGAATCTTGCCAGAATTTCTGTATTTAGGTTAGCGGTTTCCAAGAAAATTTAATCCACGTTTTCATTTTGAGAAAGGAAAACCAGAAATGCATTTCTTCATTACAATACATCACTCTTCCATTTGTGGAAATGGAAATATACCTTTCTAAGGCACAAACTAAAAAGTAATATTGTTTTGCCTAATTAACCATTTCCAAATGTACTATCCAGATCTCCACTCGACCGCATATACTTAGCTCACTACTATAACCAAAATAAGTTGCATATGCAATCGAGGAAGAGAATATGAATTTGACGACGAACCTGCTGAATCAAATTCCGGCGGGTGAGATTGTCGAATCCGCGAACAAGCGAGTAAGCTCCGATGAGAACAGCCGCTGTTGCGCCAGCATCATGCAAAACGTCGCTGGACACTGCGAGTGGAGACGAAACGCGGCTAGAGGAGAAAGAAGGAATCCGGAATGCCGGCGGTGAACGGTGGAGAGTTCGGAAAGGTAGAATCCGAGGCTGTTTGAGTTCGCCGGAGAGGGAAGAAACAAGGGCAGTGGTGGTAATCCAGTTACGGCGGGTAAGAGCCAGGAGGCCCATGGTGGCAATTGCACAGCCACAGGCTGGTGGGGACGGTAAGTGACGATGGATCGAATGTGTATAAAGGAAAAATAATTGGATTTATGGGAAAACAGAAACGACACGTCGTACCACCTGAACAAAATATCCTGATGAATAAAAGGGTAAGTTTGAGTGAAGAGTTAGGAATATGATAATGTTGGTGGATAGGGTTATGATAACGTTATCACCAGATATGTTTGAAAAGGTGTTAGGCAGGAAGTGTTAATCTTTTAAAAAAATTATATTATAAATCTAATATACAAATGTCTATACTTAATTTATTCAATCGTCTTTGTTTTTTTAATAATTTGTTTAAATTTTTTTAAATACGACATTTATTTTGAGTAATAGTTACGTGCGTATAAATTTTATTTTTAAAAGAATTCATATTATAAATTCAATACATAAAATTGGTGTATTTAACTTATCAAATTGTTCTAGTTTTAGTAAAATAATTTGTCTTAAATTCTTTAAATACAATGTTCATTTTCAACCTTTGTGCAGATATATATTTTTTTTAAAAAGCATATTATAAATTCATTACACGAATTTCGTATATTTAATTTACCAAATCATCCTAGCTTTTGTAAAATAATTTGGAAAAGTATACGTTACATTTCAATAAATTGGTTTTTATGAATGTGACACGCAACCTATAAACATGTAAATAACTGCAGATAACCATTGAAAATAAAAGTCCCAAAAACCGAAAATAACAATAAAGGCTTTTACAACTCTAGTTTTATTTTTTTAGTGGAAAATTAGAGTGAATCTGCTTTTAGGTTTCTCTTCAATCGTGGATTTTATATATTTTCAAAATATTTATTTTAGTATTGGGTAAAAAATTCATGAACCTATCATCTCTATAACATAAGATTTGTTATGTTAATTTAATTAACCAAATTTAATTTAATAACCAAAATAACATTATGAAAGTGGCAAAATATAGACAAACCAGCTCTGAATGATAGGTTTGTTGAAATTAGAGCTCCACTAATTTTTTTTTTAATCAAATAGTTCTTATAGTTTGCTAATTGTTGTAATCAATTTATGGTAGTTTATTAAAATTGTAACATTTTTTTATTGAATTGAAATTCCTTATACATTTAAGCTAATTAACAAAATAAGTTTGAGATTGATATCAAAATTTTAATCTCATATATTGATATGAATTTTAACATAGAGTTGATTGATGGTAATTAAATTAAAATTTTAATTGTGTAGTTTACAATAAATTACCTAATTGAAAAATAAAGGAAGAAATTAAAATTTTAATAATATAATTGTACCAAATTTATAAATTAAAAACAAGTGTTTTTAAAATGAAAAGATTAAGATGAACCCAACTCATAAGTATATAAATTATAAATGGAAAAAAAATTAAATAGTATTTGAACTCAAATAGATTAATTATAAATGAGGAAGAGTTGGGAATGGTCGAGAAATGATTGAGGGGAGAGGTTAGGGGTAAAACTAAGATTGTGATAACCCATCTTCGACTTCATAATTCAACTCTTCCCCAAACACACTTTAGATTTTAGAAAGTTGTCGCAAGAGATATTTGAATCTTTTTTTATATCATTAAAAGTTAAAATATCATTTCCATCTCTATAGTACAATTTTTGTATTCATTCTTTCAATAAATATGAATTTTAATCCAAAAAATTAACTTTTACAAAATATTAAATAATAATATTAATATTAATTTCCATACAACAAAATAGTTAACACATAAATATCTTTAACTTCAAATCTTATAGTAAAGTGCCCTAAATAGTACAATATTGTTAAAAAAATCGACAGATGTAGACTAAATTTAAGATTTACAGTAGAATATGATGAAAGTGTTAAGGGTGTCAACGTAGTTGAGATGTTTTGATGCATCTAATCCTATATTGTCTTGCTATTATTTAAAAAATATTAAGATTTATTGAAAGTATAGAAATGAAAAGGGATGTCTTCAAATATAGCAAAATTTTGTATTTTATCAATGATAGAAATTGAATTGTACTTTGCAACCACGATTGTGGATAATATGTCAACATGAAAAATTTAAGAGTTGTCACCAAAAATTGATTGGCATAAAAGAAACAAGATAGAAAAAACATAACTATTTTGTTTTGTGTGCAATAATTTTGCATGCCTTGAAGAACTACAATTGTGGTCTCGATCAGAAAATTGGGACAAGTACATGATATGATAAACCTCCAAAAGGAGTGTCACAAGCGCATATTGTTATCGTTAGTTTGTGGTGTGTTTGGAGCTATAAGTTAATTGGGTTTCACACACTGATAGATCAACAAATACAAACAACAATATTAATTTGCATTGAGGACTTGATTGCGAATATTGGACAAAAAGTCTCCATCGAGTTAAATTTGATTGTATCCCTACTTGAAACAATGAAAGATGAATGATGATGCTTCTTGAAATCATGAAAAGTGACGTAAAATAATGGGCAAGTGGTCAAGTGGTCAAGTGGTCAAGTGGTCAAGTGGACAAGTGGGTGGGGTCATGGCTCTTTGGTTTCTTTATGAAGTTCAAAAATAATTTTGAAGAGTGGTTTACGAGTTGTTATATGAAGTTAAGAATATGGTTGAGAATTTAAATTTCTCTTTTTGTTTTGATCTTTCCTCTCTTAAAGATGTAGTTGTTGAAATCATTGTTTTGATGAGAGTTGGCTGGTGTAATTAGAAATCGAGTTGCTGATGAGTGTGTTGTTTGTTATATATATATACGATAATTGTTTTTATAATCTTGCTGCCAAGAATTGTTTTCTTTAAGAACAAAAAACAAAAGTAAATATTGACTTTAAACTCTCTTGTTCAAGTTGTTTTTTTAAATCTCTTATTTTAGTAGATACCTATAATTGATTAATATTCTTATTTGTTATATATAAAGTTTGGAAAATATAAGAGTTTGGCTAATATTATTCTATGTATTATTTTTTAAATTCCAAGACTAGTGTAGCTAAACTATATACAAAATTATATTGTATTTCTATTTTGTATTTTACTATAAAAGGAGTTCTATTTCTTTTTTAGATGTAATAAAACACATGCAACAGCAAAACAAAAAACAACAATCAAATTGAGTATAGTTTTTGTTTTTTTTTATATAAAAAAATTATATTTTTAGTCCTCAAAATTTGAAAAATATGTACCTTTAGTCTTATGGTTAAAAAATATACTTCCTTTTACAAAGAATAATGTAATTTTAAAAATTAATGTAAAAAATAAAGTTAAAACAAAATTATTAACAAAAATAAGATAGTTTTAGATCTTCCTCCTTTTTCATTATAATATAAATTAGGTCCCATATTATTTATTTATTAATTGCGGGCTCCACAATTTTCTTGTTTTCTTGCGTTATATATATTAAATATCTCAATATTCAATCTTTTTTATTAAATTCATATTTCCTAATTTAATTGGATTATTTCTCCAACAAAATTATATCTATCCCATTTTAATTTTTAATTTTTTTAAAAAGTAATATATTAACAAAATATATTATTAAAAAATAGATTAAACAAAATTCTCCTACATCTTGTTTGGATAAACAATACTTTTTAGTATCTCATCTAATTCTTACATTCAGTTTGTATTTTATCTATGTGCAGTTGTCTATTTTTATCTTACATATTTTTAAATATTATTCTTTAAATAAAAATTAAAAAATTGGGTTAAATAAATTAATTTTTTTCTCTAAAATAATATAAATAAATGAAATGAGATAGTATAAGATTTGTCTAATATAAATTGATTTGCTTTTTTACCCTAACTTTCTAATATAACAGATTTTGTCTAATAAATTAAAAAAAGATACATATAATTTTGATTTAAGAAATAATCAAATTATTAAATTAGGAAAGATGAACTTAATAAAAGTGTTGAATATCCAATTGAGATATTTAATATATACATATATATATATATAAATAAAAAAGTTGTGGGACCCACATAATGTATGTATAAGGAAAGAAGGATGGATGAGACCAAAACTACTCTTTGTTTATTTTTCAATAATTTTGCCCCAACTATTTTTTACATTACTTTTTAAAATCATATTATTTTAGATTTTTTTTTTTCTTTTTTTACTTTTAGTCTTCACATCTTGAGAATCACTTCATTTGGTTTTAATTTTAGAGTTTTCACAACGTGACATTTTAGTTCTTCAGTGATTTAGGAAAATGGGTGATTTTGAAAAAAGAAAAATTGTTTTGAAACTATTTGAAAAAAATGGGTGAAATTTTTGACCTCACGTGAGTGGTCTCTTCACTCTACCTTTCTTTAGTTCCACTATGCTAAACCTAAAACGATGGAAAATGTTACTCTCTCTCTCTCTCTTTTAATTTCACCGTCTGATTTTGGAGTGCCTAATTTATTTTTCAATTATTACTTAATAATTTCTTTACGATTATTCATAATTTATTTCACCGCCAATCTAATTAAACACATGGACCTTGCTTTGTCCTTCTCTTCACATTGACATTCTCTTCATATAAGTAATGAGTAGTTAGAATTAATTTATAACGTTTCAAGAAAATGTGAAGAGAAGGACAAAGCAACGTCCCTATATCCCTATGTATAATTATATAAAGAGTGAAAGATATGCGGTGAAATAAATTATAAATAATTGTAAAGAAATCATTAAATAATAATTTGAAAAATTAGGGACCTCAATTAGAGTGCGTCTCTTGCACTCATGGACACAAAATTTACCCGTTTTTCCTATATGGTTTTAAAACAACCATTTTCCTAATTTTATTTCAAAATCACCCTTAGTTCTTAAGTACTTAAGAATATGTTGAAAATGTCTAATTTTACTTAGGAAAATGGGTATGAATAGCAAAATATTAAAATTATTTATAAAATATTGCAAAAACTTTAAATAGATGATTAGAGAGTTGGATGAATTTTGCTATATATTATAAAAGAATTTAATATTTTGCTATTTTTAAAAATTGAGTATTTTCTTAATTATTTATATTCGTAAGTTATTAAAAAATCCACGTCATATAGATTTAAACATCTCGTACGTAGAGCATTTTAAATAAAATATAACGAAATCTGTTCAACTTTTCGTGACCTATTTAAAATTTTTGCTATATTTTGTAAATATTTTTTTTTTCTACTAAAGACAATTTGTTGATTTTTAAAAGTAAAATTATGTAAAACAAAAGTAAATGTTTATTTGAAATATCATAAAATTACGATTATATCTTTAAATTGAAAAAATAAAGAATTGAACCTCAAATTTACAATACCATAAACAGTTTATATGACAATATAGTGATAACTTTTAATATAGTGATAACTTTTAATAACATATAAACAAAATTAACAGTGTTAAGAGAAACATAATATTAAAAAGAAAAATACTTCATAATTTAACATTAGCTATTGCATATTAATCTTTGAAATCAGGAAATAAAATAAAACACACTAATATGAAAGAAGAAAAGGCAAAAATGTCCAAGTGGAATGAGCTCGTGATACTAATAGTTTCTACAAGCACCTGCCTAATGTCTTCTTTCTTGAGATATTGTGAATGATCCAAATAAAAATTGTTTCTAAAGCCCTTTCATAACCGTTTTATTTTTAGATTTAGAAAATTAGACCTATTTTCTCATGCATTAGTTTCCTTCTTTCGAGTTGAATTTAAGAGAATAAAAAAATTTAAATACTCTTTTCTATTTTCAAATTTTAGCTTAGAATTTTAAAATATTGGCAAGTAGATCATAGGTAAAATTTAGAGATGAAAAAATTTAGAGATGGAAATTACTCATTTTGGGTGTCAACAAAACTCTTGTAGATGACCACCCTAGGTCGAAACCATGACCTCCCACCTCAAATTGGAGGGCAAATATATTTTACTACTACAAAAAATAAAAAAATCCGACCACAAATGCACCACTAAATCAATGTGCATGCATGTGTTCGTGTTTGAAGCAAGCAAACACTACTAAGTACATACCTGAAGCATGTTGGAAGAAGGAAATCATAATCTTGGCCACATTTTCCTTTCCTTTCTCGATGAAAACAAACAATATTAAACAAAATTTATGAAGAATGCTGAATGATTAATCTAATAGACTACAAAATTATGAATAATGTAACATGACTAAAAGTTACAATCATGTCGCAGTTTTCTTACGAGCAAACCTCTGCAAAGACTTGGGAAGTTCGACTTCCTCGCTCAACCTCGACTTCTTTCGAGACAATTCTTCTTCCTTTATCTGTTCATGAAGGAAAGGCCGTTTGGCCTTCTCAATAATTTCATGTTTCTTCTTTTCTCTCTTGGTTGGCTTATTCCTTCCCTTGGTTTTCTTCTTCATGGTAATGCCCTTTGCAGCATCAACTGCAGCCTCCTCTTCAGCATCTCTTTCTTTCTTTGTCTTTTTCTCCTTCTTCTTTACTGCCATGAGGGTACCAATTTTCGTGGGGTTGAGTGAAATTGTCTCAGGAGGAAGCTTATCGAGGAGAGACCGAACCTCCTTTTCTCTTCGTTGTTTTGATGTTTCAAATGGGTTAGCTACCCAAGTATCGAAGTTGGGTTCACCAGATCCTGGAATGAGGATACTCGACCAACCCATTGAGTGGCCTATACCTAAAACATCTTCATAAGGTCGAAACAAAATCTTTCCTATTTGGTAACCTTTCGCCATTGAGTGAGCCATATACCTATTGTAATTCTGAGCTCCAGAGAAATCACCTAGTATCTGTACAAATGACCCAGTTCCATAAGCAAGTAACCCTTTCTGACTGAAATCTAAGGTCTTAGCATGCCCAGGAAGAGTCTGAAGGACCTCAAACTTCCTCAAGTCCCAGAGCTTAATTTTCCTCTCGGCGCCAGATGTAGCCATGAGATGGCCATTTGGATGGAACGCTAGCGCTGATACAGGCCCTGGATGACAAAGCATCTTTACAAGAGGAGCAGAGCTCGTAGGTTTCCACATAGCCACCGAACCACCTGAATGACCGGTTGCTATAACTCCATTGAATGGATTTACCTGCATCACATCAGTACGGCCTAGTCCAGTGCGGAAGGAACCGACCATGCTACCAGTTGTTACATCTTGATAGTGAAGCTGTCCAAACTTGTTTATGGATACCAAAAGGAAGTGATTTTTCAGAAATTGAAGCCTCCTGACTGATCCGTGCTCCTAATATAAGTTTTTAGAATACAGTCAGTTCAATATACATTATAACGTGTACTTCAGAGAATGAACAAAACGTGAGCACTAACTGTTCGAACATTTACGCTTGTCGAATTGAAATGTTTATGATTCCATTATAATACACTCAACGAGTTAAAAGAAGATCCAACTAATTATCAAAGGTCATGGTCCCTATGCACACTGATCTAGAACTTTGAGCACACTATCATCATACACAAGCTCAAGTGAAACAAACACAATCTAAGTGAAACTAAAAAACGACGTAAACTCATATTCATTTGTATTTGGAGAACTTGCCATGAATTTATTGAAGCTTAAGCAAACGGCATCAAGATGACATTTAATATAAACTACACTCAAATGAGGGAAAACTATGAACAAAGGTCGGAATGAGAAATAGAGAAATATGACAGTGAAGATCACTCAAATAGTAGGATATACCAACCTTGAGGCAGTGAAGCTCTGTGCCCTCCCGATTATAAATATACGGATACCTGTTAAATTTCAATAATATTATATATATATTTTTTTGTTATACAAAACATTTCAGTTGTGAATAGAGTGAAATTACATAATCTAAGTAATGCAAGGTACCCCTTGGTATAATATGCATGAAGATTTGACTTAAAGGCCTAATTTATGGAATTGTTTTTCTTTTTCCCTTTGGGGATGTTTGGGAGCAATCAACAGATAGATTCTACAATGAATCCAGAACCCTAAAGTTATCGTGAAAAATGAAATGGCTCCATTTAGGCATGCAAAAGCGCACAAATAAGGAGTTAACTATTGTCTACAAAATCAAATAAAGTAAACATCTAATAAATTAACACTTACGAACCAACAATCATCAATCAAGAAAGATGAGAGGGAAAAAACCGTACTTTTTTTGTGCAGCAGCAAAGAACAGCTCATTGTGCAAAAAGACAACATCACGAACAGTCTCCTTAACCTGAAAACAGTAAGGGTGTGTTTGCACACCCATAATTGGATTGAAATGCATTGTAATTTAATAAAAAAAAATCATGTTTAGATTGAGTGTTTTGAGCCCGAATTGTAATGTTAAACTCATTTTGCTCTAGCAGTTTTCAATTAAACTATATTTTCCATAGTTTTCACTTTTTCCGATTTCATTTTTGTTCCACCCTCAATTCAACAAGCATTCCAACACTCCTTTGATTCCTAGTAGTCCTAATTAAATTACCGCTTTCCAAACAGCCCCAAAACTAAACCTTTACATCTTCAATCCCTCTCAGGTCTCAACCACACATCTCCATCCACTTCCCATCCTTCAAAGTTCCACCGTTCGATGACCATAGATTCATCTACCTCTCTCAAGATTTGCTTTGTCCCCCACTCATGATTCGCTTCAATCAATGGGATTTTTTAAAAGAATTACTGAGATCTTTCATCTTGTTCGACCCATTTTATGTTTCTTCTTCTTCAGTTTTTTGGGAGAAGGGTTAGCTACTTAGAGTAGGAAAATAACAAGCTGTGATGGGTATGGGGATGCAAATCAGAAGATAAATTATGTGTGCTAGGGCCTCTCATATGAAGAACGAAAGTGTGTTCATTGTTAGATAAAACAAAATAGAAAAACCATTCTTCTTGTTGTTCTACTAGTTCCTGTTCTTGTTGTTCTCCTTTTTTAACCCACTCTCCTCCAAAACCAGAGCAAAATGGAGAAGAAGAAGAAGAAAAGACAATTGAAAATTTCAACTACCCATCCCCGTGAAAAATGAAAGGAAATATCCATGCCTAGAACAAAAACCAGAAATAAAGAGCAACAAAAACAACATTCCTAAGGGTTTCTTCAAAAAAGAAGAACAAGGAGAAGAAATCAAAATTTCAGGGTTTAATTTGAAATCGTCCATTTTTCTTTGCATGCCATCGAAATCCAAAATCCCATTTCACAGATTCTTCTTCAAATTCATTCTTTCCCTCTTGTCTTCTTCCTCCACCTCACTCTCCTCTTCCTTCTACTTTCCATTTCCATATCTCTATTTCTCTACTCCACTTTCACCTACCCCTTTGATTTCTTCCTCTGTTTTTCTTGACACAATCTTCTTCTTTGCTGCTCTTTTTTCATATGAAGTTGTTTTTGTTTGTTCTTCTAACCTTGTGTTGTTGTAGCAATGGTATGTGATAAGAGTGTTAAAGCAAAACCAAATTTTAACCCAAACCAAACCATGCTTATGCTGAAATTTATGTGGTTTAATTTGTTTTGATTCCAAACTATAAATTGGATTCAGATTCATATATAAGTTTTTAAAAAAATTCAGTTCAATTCGATTTAACCACCAAACCAAACTGAACCGTTTCCACCCCTAGTATGTACCAAATTGAGTCGATCATAATCTTATAGGGAATATCATCAATTACCTGAAACTCTTTAATTAAATTGAGATCCTTCATGTCTACAAGGGCCAGGTGACCCTTACGTCCAGCAATGGCCATATATCTACCGTTTGAAGTATAGTCAATAGAATATGGTCCTAGAGCTGCAAATATAAATTGAATAATAAAAATTAATGCTGAAATTTAAGACAAATTATGAATAAAACTTCACCTTATAAATATTAAAGAAACTAATTGTATAGAATAAATGAATTAAAATAAAAGAGAGAGAGAAAGAGAGAGGAGTGGCAAGCACAAACTAAAGGAGTACAAAAGTGAAAAGATGTGTATTTTGGGGAAAAGACTGAATGTATGAGAAAATATTGAAGTGTTTTTTGGAGAAGAAAAGACATTTCCTTGGAAAGGAAATACAAAAAGAAAGATAAGCCATGGCATAGAAGTCCTGTTACATAAATCTCAAGAAAGGGGTACATTTCAATGTAGTTAAAAATCCCACCAAGTCCACAAAATTGAAAGAATTTCTACATATGATCAAAATCACGTGCTTACAACAGAACCAAACCAAAATTTATAATGTTATGAAGCGTAAACGTTCTGCTAGGCGAGAGAAGTCAGAGCCAACAATGAGAAGAAAAAATTCAAGCAAACAAAAGGAACATATATAAAAATTTCATAACAATGATTTCAAGGGAAATGGTATCTTGAAGTATGAAAAAAGAATACATAATAGCTAAAAGAGCAACCTGGTAAAATAATATCATGTTGATTCCTTCTACTTAAGATATCTACTTCGTGAGAAATTGTTTCCTGTTTGATTCTCCACGTCTTCTCTAATCCTTCAGTCTCCAAGTAGCCTCCCTCACTTGGCATAAGCCACTAAAGATAAAATTAAAGTTAAAAATCAAGGGAAAAAATGTGTCTGTAATGCCAAGAATTTGAACTAGACGGGGGGAAAGGAAAATCTTGTATCATTAAATAAAATCTTTCAGCTCGTTTGATAGACACAAATTTACCTACTTTGTATTCCTTTTACTCTATCGATAAATTTCATGTTTCTTATATGGAAACTAGGCAGAAATGATTAGTCTACGTTTCCAAGAAACTATTAAAAGCTTAAGAAGCAAACATGCAATTTAAAAGATTTGGAGAATTGAGAATCTACCTTTTCGACCTCTGCAGCAGCTTTAGCAGATTTCCCATATAGATCTTCTATAGCAGAAAGTTGACCCTTCAACTTTTTATCTTTCAGAACCTGGAAATGAACATTTAGCTAGGGAAAAAAGAAAATACAAATAGAAAAACGTAAATGAATAAGCCCATAGGTCACATTCATACCTCTAGGTTAGCACCTTCTCCACGCATATATTTTTTAACTTTCACATCTATCTCATTTGATACCTCCTGCACAACAATATGTGATATATGAATGACATACAGATTTGTGAACCCAATTGTCATTCAACAACTGAGAATTCATATTCCAACCAAGTTTAAGTTGCATAAGACGCACATTACCAAATATATACAACCTACTGAAAATACAAAAAGTATGTAAAGAACCTGTTCAGTCGGAGGAAGAATCCTTTCAGTAACCACATTCCCTAGTTCCTTCTCCATTTAGCTAGGTTATAACGTCTTCAAGAACTGCACGAATTTAGGTAAATGAATAACATGTCCAAAGCAATGGATTACTTCAAGTTTCACCAACACTCAAATTATAATTATCATGAATCGTAAATCCAACGAAGTACGAGAAGTTTTTTCCATATCAATCCTGTTAGCAAGGCAAAATAACAGAGAAAGCACAATAAACTAGTCTACTCAACCAAAAAAAAAAAAATGAGTGGAGAAGCCACGCTGATATTCTTCATACGGGTGGGAAAGAAACAACAAACGATAAATTTTCCATGATCATGAAGCTCCAATACCTACTGCAGCGAAGTTTGAAAGAACTAAATATATTTCAGGTAGACGCCAGAAAAAGCTAAGATTGGGGTTCAGGAGAATGGTGGGTGTTTAGTCCGATCAGTAGAAACGTTGCCGTGGGGCAGCGGCGTAGTGCAGTGGTGGCGGAGAAGGATGGCAAGGAGCGGCTGCCGCGTAGGTTAGAGGTGTGTGCTGGGCGGAGCTGCAGTCGTGTAAAGAAGAAAAATTTGAGGGTTTTTTTTTTCTCACTAAACTAACGTATACCTATAATCTATGCTACCTACCAAATTACCAAAATATCCATGAAAAATATAGTTTTTTTTTTTTAAATAATGTTATTTTAAAAGATAAGGTAAAAAATTAGATATAATGTAAACTACTCTAAAATAAAATAAAATAGAGTAGTAAATTACTAAAAGTCTTGCTGTGTTGATGGAAAGGCACTGATGACCTCGACCTTGACTCCAATGTCTTCTCATTTTGAAGTCGTGGATCGAGTACACAACTTAATTTCGACTTGATTTCACTCATTATTTTTAAAATATTAAAAAAATAGAAAATAAGGTTACATTTACTATATAAAAATGTACATATGAAAATAAATAAACAAGGCCAGCACAATCACTTTTTTCTATATTTATTCCTATATCATTCATTTTATAAATATTTATCATTGATCAAATATGAAAAATTGTTATCATTCATCAATATCTATTATTGCTCAACTATAAAAATTTATTATATTTTATAAATGTTTTTTAAATGAAAAATAGTCCAAAGTTTTAAAAAAATAATGGATAAACGATTAAAAATAACATAGTTAAATTTTCATTTTAAAATACTAGCATTTGAAAACTCATTAGATAGTAGTTCTCAATATATCAATAGATCTTGTGAGAGATAGTCCACCAAAATTTATTAAAAATATAATTTTAAAGTGTTAGCCAATATTAACTCAATATTTTATGAATTTTTAGACATTTTTTACCATTATTCCAAATTATATAAAGAAGCTTAACTAATTTGTGTATTGAAAGTTTTGCAATCTTTTGAATATTTATCCAAATTTAAAAGTTAAATCCCAAATCGCGACTAAATTGGGTCACACACCACAAACATCATCCCAAGTCACCAGAATCCATAGATACTTGAAATGAGCAACGAGACGTTACGAGAAGAAGAAGAAGAAGAAAGGCAAAGAAGAAGAAAAAAGGCAAGCAGTGGAACTCTTGGGTACAAGGAAGATGCGAGAAATAGGAAGGAAAATATAAGTTCAGAGTGGACTGACCTCCAGTGCAGACGAGGTTATTTTGGTAAAAACTCCTGGCATCATCTAAAATCAACGTTTGGTTGAAGGGTTTATCGCTGAAGCAATGGTTTTTTATAAGCCTGGGTTTTTTTAAAAGGAATCTCTCCTTCTCCAGGTAAGTCGCCTCCTTTTCTCTCAATTTTGTTGATATCTTCTGCTTTCAAATTCTAGATGAGTTGCGAGTTTTTTTTCGAAATAGGCGATTCATGTGTGAATTTTTCAATGTAGTTTAAGATTATTGGTTAGACCCTGATTTCAATTATAGGCTTTAAACCATTATGGAGAGATAAATGGTAGCAAAGTTTTACGCCCCCCAAAACTTAGAAGTCGTTTTGGCTTGAACAATAAGTGAGTGGGATTCAGACTTTTGACCTGTTCGTACCTTAGCTGTGTTCACGTTGGTAAAACTTGGATGTTCTTTGAGAACAGTTTCCAAATAACAAGGCCTTAATCTTCCGTTAGACAATTTTGTGCATCCACTAAGATGTCATGAATGTTAGACTTGGCCTAAGGCTTACCTTTATGCTCAAATTTCTCATGGTTTGCCCTCCAATTCAATTTTTGTTGAGTTATTTGCCAATTTTGGATTGCTTTGTGTTGAATCAAATGAATTTTTTGGGTGTTTAGACCATCTGAGATCTGAGAGGTATAGTTTAGTTAAATGATGGGAAGACGTTTCTGGTTTATCTCATGCAGGTAGGGGCGACGCTCATCAAACAACCCTCCAAATTTCCACGCCTCCATTGAACTCACGTATGATTTACATACACATATAATTTGTTCTTGATCAAGCCGATGTTCTTCAAAATGATACGTCAATCACAAATTCACACAATTTTTTTCTTGCGAAGATCCTTTCGTACTTGTTACTTAGCAAAACCTCTCTGCACCATTACTGGATCGACTGAGGTCTCTGAATCCCCCGACCTTCCAGACTGGATAAAGTTCTTCGATACTAAAACCTCTACACATTTAGAATCTGAGGACGATGTCTTTGTTATTCCTCCATTGGCGCATTGGCTCGAATCTCAAAAACTCGAAGACAACAATAAAGTTGTTCAAAAGAAATTGGGTGAGACGTGCAATAACGAAGTTGACAAAATAAGTACGATGCTAGAGAATCGATACCCATCACCGGAAAATGTTGCAGAAGCTTTGAATGGAAAGGCTTACAGGGTTTCAAACACTTTGGTTGCACAGCTGCTGAAGAGATTTCATAATGATTGGATCCAAGCATATGGTATTTTCAAGTGGGCAAAAGACCAAATTCCTTATCGGCATTCACCTGAATCTTACAACTCCATGGTTGATATCTTGGGGAAGGCTAAAAACTTTAGACTTATGTGGGAGTTAGTGGATGAGATGAATCATTTAGCTGGATCTGTGAGTTTGGAGACGATGAGTAAGGTTATAAGGAGGCTTGCGAGGGCTGGTAGGCATCAGGAAGCAATCCATGCATTCCGGAATATAGAGAAATATGGGATTAGTACAGACACGACAGCCATGAATGTGTTGATGGATGCATTAGTCAAGGAGGCCAGCGTTGAAGATGCCCATAATGTGTTTCGAGAATTGAAGTGTTCAATACCTTTCAATTTGGCCTCTTTCAATGTTCTAATACACGGGTACTGCAAAGCTAAGAAGCTCGATGAGGCGTGGAAGATTATGGGGGAAGTTGAGAAAAGTGGACTTGAACCTGATGTGATCTCCTACACTGCTTTTATTGAAGCTCATTGCCGTGAAAAGGACTTCCGGAATGTGGATAAAGTCCTGGTGCAAATGGAGCATAAGGGATGCAAGCCTAATGTAATAACTTTCACCATTATAATGCATGCTCTAGGGAAGGCAAAACAGATTAATGAAGCTCTAAAAGTATATGAGAAGATGAAGAAAGAGGGTTGTGTGCCTGATAGTTCATTCTACAGCTCCCTGATATTCATTCTTGGTAAAGCCGGTAGGCTCACTGATGTTAAGGAGATAGTAGAGGATATGGAAAAGCAGGGGGTTACTCCAGATGTGTTGACATATAACACATTGATATCTTGTGCTTGTGCGCATTCACAGGAAGAGACAGCTCTGACATTGCTACTGAAAATGGAGGAGGTTTCGTGCAAGCCAGACCTCAAGACTTACCACCCTTTGTTGAAGATGTTTTGTAGAAAGAAGAGAATGAAGGTGCTGAAGTTTTTGTTAGATCACATGTTCAAGAATGATGTAAGTATTGAAGCTGGGACTTATGCAATTCTGGTACGGGGACTGTGCGAGAATGGGAAACTCCATCTAGCTTGCTCTTTCTTTGGGGAAATGCTGTCGAAGGCGATGGTTCCTAAAGATTCCACATTCAAGATGTTGAAGGAAGAACTTGAAAGGAAAAGTATGTTAGAAGAAATGAAAATCATAGAGAATTTGATGTTCTGTGCAACAAATCAAGATACAAGTTAACAAATGAGACTCTACTAAAGCTACTACAACGTGTGTTCACTCAAGATTTATCCCCTTCAGATAGATGACATAGGACTTTGATTTTTAACAGTGAAAAAAAAAACGATTCAATTTCTCCCTGAAAAGTTTTGTTGCAACCCATTTTTTATGTTTGTTGCATTCTCATATTTTATCTCTCACTTTGAATAGCACGGCATATGTGAATTATGAAGTCAGTCATTATTAAGGTTTCCCTTTGACTTGCAATTTAATTAATCAGTTAGATACTATATGAACATCCACTTGATGAGAGAACTAGTCCCAGTTTCCTCTAAAGTTATTTGATACTTTGAAATGTTTCTTATCACTAAAGTTGTATGGGTATGGTTACTGATAATGATCCATAAACTAGATCGGTAGAATTATAATTTTTTCATCGAGGAATAAGAGAACCATAGTTATTTCTTTCATGTTTTGGATCCTATTCTAATTGCATGATTGCATCTAGTTAGTTGTGACAAAGATCTTAGAGGATTTTAAGTATTCATGTCAACTTTTGATTTTCATCTCAAATTTACCTCGATTATATTAACTTTTGGCATATTCAATGGATGCTCGATGTCAAGAAGGTATTTCTTCAAGGCTGGTCAAAGACATATTTGGTCAATAAATCTAATCAAGGCACTCTCTCACAGCAATTGTTAACCTAATTTGTCAATCTAATCTCAAAGTTTTTAATAACCTAATTTGGTTGATTTTTCTCCAATAAAATGTATTTTCCTTAAACTTGTTAAATTTGATTTATTTTCACAAATGATAGTTGAATAATGTGAAGTCATTGGACTTAGATTGTCTAGTGTATCCTAAAGTATAACATGATGTATTTTATGATATTTTGTGATACTATCATCTTGAGAATGGCATGCCGCGAAGTTCCTTGTGAAATGGAATGGAGTTGTTGACTTTAGTGGAGGATTCTGTTTGAGAATCTGAGAAACAAATATAGTCTATGTTAATTAATATATGAATCAATATTTTATTGATTAAGATTTCTATCTTTATTTTACAATAGTGTGACTAAATAAATAAGAATCCTAAAGGTAACAAATGTAATTAAGCATAAATTGAAGAAATTACATTAATAGTCCATATATAAAGTAACTGAACTTCCAAAGTGTGGATGTTGTCGTCATTTCGATATTAATAGTCTATATATAAAGTAACTGAACTTCCAATACTTCATTGTGGATGTTGTTGTCATTTGGACTATATTGAATTGGACAATAAATTGCAGAAGATATGATTGATGTAAGTTTTTTTTATTAAGCATAGATAATTACCAATAATTCAGAATAATATAGTTAGATAATTACCCAGGTGGAAAATATTTTTCACGTAAAAATGTGCTAGTCAAATCAAAACTCGATATTTGACCAACAATAGGATGGGACAATAATAATGAGTGTGTTATTCCATAATTGATTGTAACTATACTATGTCATTATTAACCATACATGTTATTACAGTTATTTTTCTTTTAAATATTTACTTTATCATTTTCCATTTCAAAATATTACCAAATGTTAAAATATTGGCTTATGTACTATATTGTTTAGTGTTTTCATTCGGTCGGGTCGGGCCAGACCAACCCAACTAAAGAACTGGTTAATAATGAACTAAAGATTGGTGAAAAGGTCAAATTTTGATATATAGCAAAAACTAGAAATAATAAGATTTATAGCAAACCTTTTTTATTATTATTATTTTAAGCTCGATTATATCATTGATACACGACAATTAATTTATGTATTTGAAGGAGTTCAAAAAATGATGCACAATATCACATATTCACGAATAAATGTATTTTTCAAACAAAAATTAGTAAATTTTAACTAAATCTCATAGCGGAAGAATATTGCACCAACATCCCTAAAATAATGACAATATTTTTTTAGCAGATTATCATGTTTTTTTATATTTCAAACAATCAACCAACAATTTATTTAGATAATTCATAATATATATGTTTAATAAAATTTTGAATTCAAACTTATCATCATATTCCTAGAATAATGGTTATGATAAATTCACCATTTTCGCATTCTTTATATTCCAAACTGTTTATAACAAATTTATTAAATAATATATAATATATATTTTTTATAACAATTTGAATTTAAATTATATATTATTTCCTAAATTAATGCTAATTAATTACGATTATCCACTTGTTTTTTTATAAATTTTATTTCAAAAAATTATATTTTTTTATAAATTTTATTTCAAAAAATTATATTTTGAGCTAATTGTAAACTTAGTAGGGGCGACAAGAGTAACGAAATTGGTTGACTTTTTTTCATTTTGATTATGGAAAGTGCAAGTCCTCTCGTAAAAAAATAAATATAAATCATATATTTAAATGTATATACATGGTACGTTATATTAATGTATACGTTTCATTTGTTAGATTGTATTCTCCTCGATATATTGATTGTTCAATAAGTATTCTCCTCGATATATTAATTATGGTGTATTGATTGTTCCGTTTAATTGTGAACATTAATTTATTTTGAAAAAATTAATTAAATTTTTATAACAAACTTCAAAGAAAGGTTGGAATTTGAAAGTTGAAATTTAGTTTTTTTTTTTTTTTTCACAACCATTCAGTTTAAGGTAGAAAAATATTTTATTTGTTTTAATTCGTTTTTGATAATCTCCCACTTACATTGTAATTTATGTTGTAAATAATGTGATAAACTATTTGTTTTCTATAATATGATCACATATTCAAATATTAATATTTATTTGTTCATATAATCATATACTTTTCAAATCGAAAAAACTTAACATTAAAATGAATTTGTTAATTTTCTAAACGCCGTTAAATCACATTTAACTAACTAAACTTTATAATAACCAATAGAATTAATATTTTCCAAACATAGTATATGTTGAGTATGAATGATGTTATAAGCAACATATTTGGGATACAACTAAAAATTTGGTCATTAATATATAATATCATTTCTACATACACTATATTTGAATAGCTCAACAAATGAGACAAGATAATTGCAAACATCATTTAAATTTGGTAAAGATTAACTTGACTTATTTTTACTATACAATATGACAACAACTTCCCTATATACAAAAGTTTTAAGCTTAGTTATATTTTAAACAATTTATTAAATAATAAATAATATATATTTTCAATAACAATTTGAATTTAAATTTTAGATTCTACCATAAAATAATGTCAAATAAATACAAGATTTTCAGCTTTTTTATATTTTAAAATATTAAATAATACATAATATATATTTTTAATAACAATGTGAATTTAAGTTTTATTTGAGAAAAGAAAGGAAGGAGATGAGAGAGGGGACAGTCGACGCAAGAGACAAACCAAGTGAGAGAGACGAGAAAAGTGTGACCAACATAGACGAAGACATCAAAATTTCGACTATTGGGTTTCATTTACACAAAATTGGCATAAGGAATTAATTGCCAAAATTTGTGTGTTTCGTGTTGATTCTAACTTGTGGGTTGCACTCAGTTGTCTATGATGTAACGAAATGCGAATCCTAAGCTCCAAAAACGAAATGCGAATCCTAAGCTCCAAAAACGAAATGCAAATCCTAAGCTCCAAAAACGAAATGCAAATCCTAAGCTCCAAAAACGAAACGCGAATCCTAAGCTCCAAAAACGATCGTAAGCTCCAAAAACGAAACGCGAATCGTAAGCTCAAAAAACGAAACGCGAATCGTAAGCTCAAAAAACGAAACGCGAATCGTAAGCTCAAAAAACGAAACGCGAATCGTAAGCTCCAAAAACGAAACGCGAATCGTAAGCTCCAAAAACGAAACGGGAATAGTAAGCTCCAAAAAACGAAACGCGAATAGTAAGCTCCAAAAACGAAACGCGAATCGTAAGCTCCAAAAACAATGGAATAAACTCTAAGTATTTTTTTTTAAAAAAAGAAAAACTCCACTAGCCAATTAAACCCTCCATCAAAAAGCATGAAAACCCTCCACACAAAAGGATCAAAACTCCATGGTCAATTAAACCCTCCATCGAAAAGCACGAAAACACTCCATCAAATTCTTCCACCGTTTCCCTCTAAAAAGTTTGAAGCTTGCTTTAGAGCTTCGCAGAAGGGGTGTCTTATTTTGCCCACCCAAATCTACGTAGAGTAAATTTTAAAACACCCAAGACAAGTAAATTTTAAAAATGTATATAAAAAAAAGAGGGAAAAGCACAAAACAAGAGAGAATAAAAAAAAGAGGGAAAAAGCACAAAACAAGAGAGAATAAACAACAACAAGTCAAGTTAATCATATTTCACACAAGCTAACCAAACTAGCACAACTCATACAGATCCTATAAGCCAAAAGACATATCCTAACTCCACCTAAACTTTGACTCCAACCAACTCAGTGAATTCAAAGATCGAAAAGGATGGAAAGAAGAAGAAAATACGTCATCGGTAGCATTTTTTTTCTTATCAAAACCGTTTGAAGGAAGTGAAGCTAATATAATAGTACCTTTTGAATTACTACATCAATTGTGGATTTTGCATGCTCGTTCCAATGTGTTTTGATCAGATATTGGAAAGGAAGGTAAACATTCTATATAAGAGGCCCAATAAATTATTTTTTTTAATAAAAACCAATCAAAATAAATGTGTAATTTAAAATATAAATTAAAATAACTACGTATTATTTAATATTTTTTAAAAATAATTTGAAATATAAATCATATGAAAATTGTGAATTAGTTAATTTGGGGATTAGATTTCCGTTGAAAATCTTTTAACAAATTTTTTGGAGAAATATTTATTAAACATTAATTTTATGAATTAATTAATTAAATATTAATTAATTTGATTTAAACCCTAAAAATTGAAATTTTGTTATAAATTAGAGACATATATTTAGGAGATGTCGAAAAATCTCTGAAAATATCACATTCGTTTGTAAATAAAGCTAGTATCTGTGTGATATTTAACCTTATTTGTCATATTTGACCTCATTATTTGCCTGAAAAACGTATATTATATTATACGCATACAAAAAATCTAAAAAGTTATATAATGCTGATTTTGCCAGAATTTTTGTTATACTAAATTTTGTTGATTATCTCCGGTTTAAAACGGCTTTCGTTTAGTTTAAAATTTGGATTGGTTTAGTTTAAAATTTAGGTTGGATTGAGTATGGATTTAGCCCAACCAAAATAATAATATTTTTATTATTAATTTAGTAAATACTAAATAGAAAGTTAGGTCACAATATTCAAGAGGTGAAGTTCAAGCTGCTTCTCATCTGACGCCGTTGCCGGCTCTCTCCTTCTCCGTCTCCAGCGTTCATCTCCGATCGTCTCTTCTTCTCAAAGTCTCCGTCGCTCCCGCTCGGATCTTCCTCACCGTTGCGTTGCTGTGCGGCCGCGCCGATATTCCGTTGTCGAGGGCTGCATTGCTTGAGTGAGTACATATTTCTTTCCTCCAACATTTAGAACCATACTTGAACAATATCTATTTTATGGATGGTACAACCTATCGAGTATAAGCTCTTAGAATTGCTGCCTTCGCTTTGTTAGTTTTATCACTTATTATCTACTTGTTTTCATTCCGGAGATTGGGAAAAACCTTGCCTTACAGAGTTTTCATTTATTATCTAGTTGGTTTTGGGAGATTAGGGAAAAACTTTCAGACATATTGGCCTTACTTTGTTAGTTTTATCATTTATTATCTGCTTGGTTTATTTCCAATGTGCTAGGAGAGATTGGAGATAACAACCTTCAGTCACATTGGCCTTACTTTGGTAGTTTTATTATTTATTATCTACTCGGTTTCATTCCACTTTGTTTCAATGAAAATGATAGGGTAGATTGGATGAAAACTTTGTAGTTCATTATTATCTACTTTCATTCCACTTAGAGGGGGGAGTCAGTTCGTTAGTTTTATTATTTACTATCTACTTGGTTTCATTCCACTTCGTTTAATTGAAAATGAGAGTGAAGATTGGAGAAAAACCTTAAGTTTTATTGGTCTTACTTTGTTAGTTTTATTGGTCTTACTTTGTTAGTTTTATCATTTATTATCCGTTCCACTCTGTTTAAGTGAAACTAAGAGGGGGAGATTGGGGAAAAAATCTCCATCCCGCCACCGGCGCTCTAGGCTCCTACTCGATACCGGCTCCCGACTCACTGTGAACCCTCAACTTTCACTGTCTCTTCCTTCCGACCAAGTCACTGCCGTTCTCTTCTTCTTTCACTCTCTCGCCTCTTTGATTGCCTAACTCAGTGGTTCAGTCCTTAGGGCCGTTGCTGAGATTGCACCCAATGTTTTATATATTTGTTTGTTAGGTTATTGTTGGTTTATTCCCTGCACCACGGATAAGAAAGTGAAGAACTGTTTGTTTTCTTCATTGGATTTCTTCTTTAAATTAGTGTTAATGAAAATATAATTTCTTCATTGGATTTCTTTTTTAAATTAGTGTTAATGAAAATATCATAACTATGTATACCTCACAAATTAGTAACATAAATAGATTGAAATTATGAATAAAAAGTAGCAAAATACATATTAGTAGAGATTTTTCTCTGTTCCAGTCGATCTTCTGAATGTATGAGTTGCAGTTCATTTGATTATCTTATTCGTGCCTTTTGTTGCAGGAAATTTAGGGTTTGTTATTTGCTGAAGAAAAAAAATGAGGTTAGAGAAGTGTTGGTTCTGTTCCTCCCCTATATATCCAGGACATGGTATTCAGTTTGTTCGCAATGATGCAACGGTAAGGACTAGGTTGCGAACTTCCACGATTCCTATGCTTTGTTCTGCACATTGCTTGTATGATCTTACTTGCTAATGCTTATGGATTGACAAAACTACATCGTTCTGTTCTACCTTGGCTTGTTTGTGATGCATATTTTAGGCTATAGAAATAGATAGTTGTTCTTGTCTTGCTGTGCTTTTAAATTAGCAATGGTGGGTGGGAGCCCCATGTTCCTATACCCTAATGTGATTTTCTCTGCAGATTTTTAGATTTTGTCGATCAAAATGCCACAAGAACTTCAAGATGAAGAGAAATCCTCGTAAAGTAAAATGGACTAAGGCTTATAGGAGGTTGCATGGAAAGGATATGACAAAGGTAAGCTTTCTTCATTTATTTGTAGAGCAAATTGGATTTTGTCTTCATCTTTTTAATTGTTGTTTCATTTGTATTATCCAGGACTCTACTTTTGAATTTGAGAGGTGGCGTCATAGGCCGCATAAATATGACAGGAATGTCACTGAAGATACATTGAAGGCTATTAAGAAGATTGATAAAATCAGAATGGATAGGGAATCGAGACATATTGCACGCAGGTTGAAATTTTTTTCCATTCCCATTTGTTATATGCCTAAATGTTTTGCGAATACTATTTCAGTTGTAACTCAGGATCGTTCACATTTGCAGACACCAAGGAAAGAAAGCAAAGGAGTTCAGAGAGGCAAAGAAGGAATTGGATCAAAGCATCAGTTTGGTCAAAGCACCTTCTGTTCTCAAGGAGGATCCTTCCCTCACCCTTCCAAAGCTCAAAGTCAAAGTGGTACCATCACAATCAGAGCAAGATCGTATGGAAGAATGAGTTGTCAATCTTATACCACCATATCAAATATTTATGTAGTAGTCACGTGGACAGACTTCTAAGAAAATTTATTGAATCATTTCCAATTTTGTTTGAGGCTATACATACAGTGGTTTGAGGCAATACTCAAATTTTTGTTGTTGTTGTTGTTGTTTATGGTACCTTTTGTATTTTGTTATTTTCTTTTTCATCCATGGATAAGAAGTTTGTTGTATTTTGTTTAGTAGTCCATTAGATATAGATCTTAGGGGGAACTAACCTCCAGCCAACTTTCTATTGTGCCTGCCCATAACTTCTGTTTACCTTCCTCTTGTCTCATGCCTTAGTTTGAAGTAATAACATAGGTTAACAGACGATTAAAGAGATGAGATATCTTGAATCAAAGTGAAACACAGTTTTTAGATTGTGCTAATGAAAGGTTTGGGAGAGCAGGATGATTAGATTGTGCCAATGAAAGATTTGGACGAATGCTATAAATATGAAGAAGGTGAAACACAATTGGTAAGTTTATTAGTCAATATCTAACACATTTTTCTTCTTCCAACCTCTAACTTAATCATTAGAATTAGAGTGGGTGTAGCTTACACCAATATCCAGAGTTCTCCTTGTTGGCATTGTATATAAAGGAAAGAATAATTGTATATTTATACAGAAAAATGAGTTGAAAGGTCGAGAAAGTGAATGGGATTTTGGTATTCTATGATTATAAGTTGTTTATATCCAAAAACCAAATGGTATTCTATGAACACTCTAGTTAACACTTGGGTAAAATCATTTGTTATTTGTTTCATTATTATAAGTATACTATGAATATAAGTTCTTGAGAGATTTTGTTTTTGGTATATCATAAAATGATTTTTCCGTTTCTTATTTGAATCTGTCTCAAAAGATATGTTGTAAAATCTTTATAAATACGTCTTCTTTCTTTCTTTGAAAAACCCTAAAAGAAAATGGGTTTTTGGAAAGCCTTGTTTTTTAAATGTTTTTTTACTCAAATAATATTGCGTAATTATATTATGTGTTCTTACTAAATTATATATAAAAAAAAGTCTAAAATAATAAACTAACTTTTATATTCTAAGTCGACATACCTTGAATGAACACATTGAAAAAAATATATTATTATTTGCTTAGTTTAACCATAAACTATGTTAGGATGTAATAGTTATTCATTATTACTTTTAGAAAATGAACTATTTTATGTTTTTTAGTTTATGAATTTAAAATGTTAATAAAAATGTATTTTTCATTTTCTAATTAAAAATAGAAAATTTATATATTTGTAATAAAATAGTAATGTAGTACTACCAATATGTGTACACTCTTAACCCAAAACCCTCCTATCCTAAAAAAAAAAAGACTGAAGGCACTCTTGCTATGTAGATTTGATTTATTATTGACATTGCATCCATATTTCTACTTTAAAAAAAAATGTATAGCTTTGCTTCATCTCTTAAATCCCAAAATATAAACCTATTTGCAAATTGCAATACAAAAGTCTAAGTCAAATATGAAAGTTAGGTTAATCAGAATAATAAAAGTTCTGAAAATTAACAAAATGTGCATGGTGAGTAAAACCAAGAAAAAGGAACCTTGAGAATTTCAAACATAACATAAATTAATTGACTACAGTTTATCGATTTCATTAGTTGGCACATTTGATATTCTACAAGATAAATTCATATTTAGTCCTGTTTTGAATGGACTCGTTTGGTATATCTTAAGTTGATATTATATTTAATCAATGTAAAACTTGTATATTACTTAAGAATCATTGGCAAATGGGAAAAAGAAAATCTCAAATGTTTTAACTTTTTTTATCTTTTTTTTTTTTTTTAATTTCATCCCAAGCTATGAAAATCTCACCACAAGGAATGCAACTTTATGAAAAAAAAAAACAAAAATCACATTAGTTTATTAGTTTTTAGAAATATATATTTTATGAGTTGTTTTTTTAAATAAGTATGACAAATGAGGCTTGTGTATTCAGTATTCAAATATTAAATCTTAAAATATAAAAAATTTAATTTCAAAGTTCTGAAAAAAATGTGCTTTAGAATTTTTTTTTTTTGTAGAGTTGACATTGAAAAAATATAGTTGACTATCAATTGTTATGATTAAATATGAAAGATAATTCATAGTTCAAAATGAATATATATATATATATATATATATATATATATATATATTTATCATTTTGTTATATTTTTTATGCGTGTTGTGTATGTATGTATATATATATATATTAAAAAGTGAAAAGAAAATAGGAGATGAGATCGTTCTGATCTAACGACGGCAGCCGTCCGATCCTCATCGCATTTTCCGCGGAATATTTTGGGAATATTCCACCAACTATATTACTTATTTTTGTATTTTGTATGCTACAATCCTTCTGTAGGCTTGCACGTCATGTCGAATTCTCCGTCTCGACATGTCGGATCAGTGACGCTACAGGATGGAAAACGGCTAAATATTGACTCGTTGACTTTTTATAAATTGAAAAACCAAAAAAACAAAGACGAAATTTCGGTCGATGATAAACTGAAAGAAACCTTTTTCATATGGAAGTTGAAACTCCTTCCTCTTCCCTCCATTTTCATCTCTAACCATTCTTTTCCCTTTTCCGCTTTCCGACGACACTGCTTTTTATATTTTGTCCCTTCCCCCTCCGATTACCTTCCTCTTTTCCGGTGAATTTTTTATCATGGGCCGCGGTGGGTCGAATCCTGGTCCGCTTTCGTGTGGGTCGTGGATTCGGAGGCCCGAGAATGTCAACTTAGCGCTCATTGGAAGGTCCAGGCCACCGGATTCATCTCCTTCTACACTTGAGATCTTCTCTTTTGATCCCAAAGTCACTTCTCTTTCGTCGTCTCCTCTGGTTTGATCCTTTCCTCTGTCTTTGTTGCTTTTTTTTTTTTTATTATTTATTATTATTATTGAATTTGAAGTTCTGCCTGTTTTTGTTTCACTAATAATAGGGTAACTAAGGGTAATTGAAATTGGGTAGCTACGGTTTTTCGATTTTGTTTCTTTCATGACGTAATTTTTTGCTGCTAGACTGAATTCGCGTTTGAAGAATGCGACGGCGATCTTGTCAGTGTTACTGTTCATCCAAGTGGGGATGAAATTGTCTGTTCTACTACTCGAGGTGGATGCAAGTAAGTTGTTTTTTTAGGTATAAACATTTGAGACTCTATATTTCGTGTATCTTGATTGGTAAACTGTGATTTTTGTTTTTCTTATAGATAACGCCAATTCTGTTCATGTACTTAAATTTGGGTTCCCATATGAAATTGAGATTTACATTAATTTTTTTTTATTTCAAATGACAATTCAACATATCTGTGTTATATTACTTCAAGGGACATGTGCTTCTTCTAGGGCATAACTTTCTGCCCAAGTTATCATCTGGATTCTGGCATGACTAGTGATTAGGTTTTTATATTCGTTTTAGCACAAGAGATACGATTACTTGCTGCTGGCTCACTGAACTGTGATATTTTTTTGTTCAAACGCAGCCTCAGTCACAAATGGAAATTGATCTGGTAGTATAATGTGTTTGGATACCTACCATGTAAATAATAAAAGGCTTGAGGGAATGCATTTAATTCATCAATGGTCACTGGTCACCCATTTAGGACATAACGGTAATATGTTATGAGTTATCTTGACAACCAAATGTATTGTGTCAAATAGTTGTCATGTGAGAATAGTTGAGGTGTGGAAAAGTTTTTCCAGAATTTTATGAATATGAAAAAGAAGTACAGCGAGTTTAGGTTTTTTTCCCTGCAGTTTGAGTGAGTGGCTGTTTGCCTGATGCTCTGGCAGTTCATTTTCTCTTATTATCACTATAAATTTATAACTGGCAGTTACTATGATAAGATTTGAAGATTTAGTGCTCTCTTGGTTCATCTTGTAGATTATTTGAGCTGTGTGGTCAAGAATTAAACGTGAAGCTGTTGATAAAAGAATTGCCTTCACTGAAAGATGTTGGTCCTCAAAGTTGCCTCACTTTCAGTGTTGACGGTTCTAAACTTGCTACTGGTGGGGTGGTAAGGAAAAACCTGTTATCTAGTTCATGGAATTCATTCTTCTTTCTCAAAAAATGGGGTGGGTTTATTTTGATATCAAATTGCCTACATCTACAGGATGGACATCTCAGAATCTTCGAGTGGCCAAGCTTGCGCCCCATTTTAGATGAACCAAATGCTCAGAAATCTGTGAGGGATATGGACTTTAGGTAAGCCATGAAGTTGTCTACCGCTGGTGTTTTCTCAAAATATGGCAACATATTTGTCTGTTTGTTCGTTGCCTCTCACAGTATATATGCATGTGTATGTAGATATTCCTATTAAGATGTCTCTTTGCAAAATAGAATTGTCCTGATATTTTTGGAACTGTTATTAGGAAAGTGTTCACAATATCTTCAAATTCATACATAATTGATAATTGTATGAAACATTGTGTATAGTAGCCCACTTGACATTCTTCTGTTGTTATCATAACTACATAAATAGCCTTAAAACATAATGAAATATGTAATCTGTGACTGATTATGGTGAAACTGAATATGTTGGAGAAGATCTAAAATCGTTTCTTCCCTGACCCAGATTAATGAATTAGTTCAATTTTGTTCCAGCCTAGACTCAGAGTTCTTGGCTTCTACTTCCAGTGATGGATCAGCTAGGGTTTGGAAAACTGATGATGGAGTTCCTATAACTACTTTGACTCGGAATACGGTATGGTAAATATTTTTACCTGCTATTATGTGTTTATTATTGCATTTCCTCATAATTAGTAACATGCTTGTTTGGATTGTTCAGGATGAAAAAATTGAGCTCTGTCGCTTTTCCAAGGATGGGACTAAACCATTTTTATTTTGTACCGTCCAAAAAGGTACGAGTTTTTTCAAAACCTAGATATTATCAAAGCTCCAATAATCTTATTGAATGGTGTGTTGCGTTCTTGAAAACAGGCGAGAAGGCTGTCACAGCCGTTTGGGACATCAGTAATTGGAAAAGAATTGGGTATAAGAGGTTGCTGAGAAAGCCTGCTTGCATAATGTCCATCAGTCGAGATGGAAAATATTTGGCTTTGTAAGTGCATCTCGTTATTAAATTGATTGTAACTATCTGCTTTAATTATAAGACTTTAATTTATGTTAGATCAATTGATAAATTACTTCCTGATACCTCAAGTTTGATGATGGCAGTGGCTACAAATTAGCAAGATCAATTGAAACAGTTCAATAGTCTTTCTGTTATGACTTTTCTGCATACCGAGTTTCTAATTTTGCGTTTCTGTTGTGCGTTTTGGTGTTATTATGCTTTATCGAACAATGTTCTTTCTGAATTTTATAGTTTTTCATTCCAGAGGAAGCAAGGATGGGGACGTATGTGTGGCCGAAGTAAAGAAAATGGAAGTCAGTCATATGAGCAAGAGGCTGCATCTGGGTACACCCATAAAAACTCTAGATTTCTGCCCCAGTGAAAGGTAAACTATTACCTTTAAGTCTATAATTACTTAAAACTAATTTAATATTTAACTTTATAATTTTATATGCAATTCTCGTATCGTTAAATATCATTTTGACAATCGATATATATTTCTTTGTCTCCCCATGAATCATACGTTTATAACAATTAGGTTCAAAATTTTCTCACTTCCATCCAACTAGGCATGTTGTGTCGATTATTTTTAGTAATTATCTGGAAATCCGTGTTGATTCCTTATTAACACTGTTTCAGACCCAATGAGTACATTCCAAAATAACTGTTAATTGGGCATCTTTACTCTTGCCCATAAACCTCCTTTAATTGTTTATTCACACATTCCATTTCCCAATCCAAAATGAAGAAAAAAAAAGAACAATTGGAGGATTAAAAGCACGTTTTGGGAGTGATTCTAACTAATTTTAGAACTGTAATCTAGAATTCAGAAACGTATGTCTTATTCTCATTGAGTCAAAGCAATGTTACATATTTATAAAGAGAATAAACTAAACCCTAGAGACTATGTAAAATTACAATAAAGGACATATGTATATATATATATATCATAACAAGAACCACTCCTAAACATGTCTGAACTAATTCTTTCATTAAAATGTTTGTTCTTCAGTTTTTGGGTATTTGCTTATGCATATATATATATATATATTTTTTTTTTCTCTCTTTTATAGGGTTATTCTTACTAGTTCAGTTGAATGGGGCGCTCTTGTTACGAAGTTAAATGTGCCAGCTGACTGGAAAGGTCTCTCTTTCTTCTCTATATCTCTCCCTGCTCAGTCTACGACATTCTTTTCTTCGACGCCTAATTTATATTCTGCTTTAAATTTTCAGAGTGGCAGATCTACGTGCTGCTCATAAGCCTTTTCTTGGCATCGGCTGTTGTTTTCTACATATTTTACGAGAATTCTGATTCATTTTGGCAATTCCCTCTTGGAAGAGATCAGCCAGCAAGACCCAGGTTTGATTCATTTGTTGGAGATTCACAGTCACAGTCTGCTGATGATCCATTTGGACCAGTTGACATGTGAATGCAAGAGCGTTATCTAACGACCGAGCGTACGAAAGGGTCACGGGCATTGGTTTTCAGTTCTTCGAGCTTTCTGTGCTTAGGCTTTAAACTTCATTTGCTTGCAAGTTCTTTTATTTGTAGCATCATCCTAAGAAAACTGAGGCTTAGTGTAGTAGTTGTTATGATGATCAACTAGCCTGTTTGTCTGTGATCATTAAAGTTGAAAGGATAGAAATTTCAATCATTCTTATTGCAAATGGTCATTTGAAATATTGCCTTGAGCTAATTTGTTTGATTATTGGCTCCATGAGTAAACATGTATGATGTGTCAAGCCATTAGGATTCTGTCACTATTAAATTCAAATGCTTGTGCTGATTGATTACAATAAATTTAATCACATCAATGCCTCAACATTTTTATCTCTTTGTTTATTTAATTTAATTTCTTAACCTTTGGAAGCAATTTGAAATTATAACCAAATTGTTCATCGAAACTTGCATTTTAAAATCAAACCACTAAGAAGGGTATGTAAACTATATAATTTATATCAATTAAGGCAACATGATTATTATTAGATGTGTTAGAAGTTACTGATTTATAAATTATTCATCGGGACGTAGAAGAGAAAAAGAAGAAAAAAAAGATAATATTATGTGAATAGATGTAAGTTTTGTTTTTCTTGTTGAGAGAGTTGTGCTATGAGATATTGTTCTTTCTTTTCTTATTAAGAGAGTTTTACTGTTATTTCTGTTTCTTGTTAAGATTCTTAGATTCCGTATACGATCAATATTTTAAAAAATAACAAAATCAATTGAATTTCATGTAAAGTTTCTTATTCTTTTTATTTTTTTCTATCCATAACAACTCTCCATTTAAAAGATCAAATTTAATTTTAAAATAAATAAATAAATAACCAGATTAATACATTTATTTATTTTAATTAAGAATTTTATGAAAAAAATGGTTGAAAATAATTACAAAATATAATCAATTTTAAATCAAATATCGGTAGACTTTGTATCAATGTTGATCGTTAATAGAATGAAAAAGAAGGTAAAATTTTGTTATATTTGAAGATGTCATATTGTTAGTCTCTTGTGTTAAAACTAAATCATATATGACATAATATTCTATATTAAAAGAAATTTAACTAAATTCATACCGAACATCTTTCTCTTTTTCATGTTTTTCAAGACCGGATTCATGTAATTTGCTTTAATATTTCCTTATCGTTTGGAAGCAACTTTTGAAATTGTAACCAAATTAGTAATGGAAGCTTGCTTTTTCGGATTCCATCTTCTCCTAGAATAACCAAAAAAAGATGGTAGATTCAAATTTTATCATCCTATTTATATATATGTAATACTCTATTTTGTTTTTTTAAAAAAAAAATGTAAACAATTTGATTCAAATGGTTATAAAATGTCAAATCAATATTTCATTTTGAGCTAAAAGAAAATCAGAATTACAAGATAAGTCATCCTTGAAGATGTGGGGAGATTTTGTCAATACAATGGAGAAAACAATCAAAACATAATTGCTATTTTGAAACATAACCAAAATCAAAATGAAGACATAGATGAAAGTGGAAACACCAATCTATTATTATTATTGTTATTGTTATATGTGACCAAAATTGCCTTAATAATTGCTATTTTGGTTATACAACAGAACAGGAAAGAAAAAAAAAATGCCTATATTCTTGTTGCTATATGAGTATATGTTGAATATAAAAGAAAGAATATTAAAAAAGAATATTTAGTACCTCTCTCTTTTGTAATATTTTGCCTCTAATAAACCGAGCTGCAATTTTTCAGCTTTCTCTTTTCCTCAGTTCTGTTGCCTACAAATATTGTCATGTAGAGTGAGTATATAATTCAGAAAGAACTCCATTTCTTTTACGTACCACCAACCGGAGTCTTTCTTTCTTTCGATCTCTTCTTCTTCTACCCAAAAGTGAGTGCTTTTTCAGAAATTCCTCACCCATTTCTCATCATCCTCCAAGTGATTTTTGCTTGTATCCGAATTTCATCCTCTCCATTAGTTTTACCTTTGTAGTTCTCTTCTTGTCCATCTTCACTCTGTACCTTTCTTCTCTCTCCCTTTCATAAATTCCTTGCCAATGCACTTCTCCTGTTAATGGCCATAACCCGATTTTACCTGATCCACCTTCGTCGTCAGCGGCTTCTGCTAAATCTTCATCCATACTCTTCAATAAGGTGAAGTTGAAATATTTTGCCCACATAAATTCCTTGCGTTGTTCAACTGGATGCTGCTCTTCGAGGAAACCGGAATGAGGATTGATGTAAACCATTCTCCGACCGCTGTGGTAAGCCCAGACATTGACCAGCATTTCCAATATCCGACAGTAACAGTGTTTTTTCTGTTCGTTATAGAAACTAACAGGAGTTGAGAGAGAGAAAATGGTGTTGAAGGAAAATGGATTGGACACGAATTCTTACCTCAATCTCTGAGGAAGCTAACAAACATCCATTTGGCTGACTTTGATTTCTATTCAGAGCATCAAGGTAATGAGTGAACATCCTGTAGTTCCCAAATCCAATTATAGAATTAATTAGATTGTCTTCTTTACAACATAACAATGATTAAATAATGAAAATTACTGTATACGCGTGGGTTATGAACTCCAGGAAACTTGCTACTAATCACCTGGAAAACATGATGAACTCCAGGAAGGAAGGGGTTGGCATCACCCAACTATGGAGGGCAGACCAGTGACCACCATCTTCTGGCATAGGTGGAAGAGCTCCCATATTTGATGACAATCCAAACATCTCGCGAAAGGTGCTCCTGAAGGTGGTTCTGCAATCGTTTGGAGTAGAATGAGCCAAGTTCGAATTTTAGCTATTTTCTCAACTATGGTAATACGTCCATTCATTAGAAATGATCATACATAAAAATAAGCAAATAAAACCACACTTCAGCGCACTCTCAGGAAATTTTGTATACATTTACTACGTAACTGCAGGCTAACTAAGATGTGCACATCCACGACAGATATCAAAGCAAGTGCCGGTGCTTCATGTACAATTTTAACATCTTTTCTAGATGACATTTAGAAACTCAAAACGTTTTCTGAGTAGAAGCAAGGGATGTTGCAGTTTCTTGACTAAAAACAACCAAAAGCACAAGAGAAGTAAATGTCTACAAGTGAAATAAAATCAAATGATGCCATGCCTGCACCAAGCATTCATCCAAACCTACTTGACATGCTTTTTTCATATTTGACATGTAAAATTACCTGCAGAGACCACCGTTCAAGATATCACACACCGACCAGAAAGTGGGAGGAATGGTTCCACGATTCACTTGCAAGTGTGCCCAGAAGTATATAACATCTCCTTTAGGGTTGTCCTGTATGGTGTCTTCCAAGACATTTTCAGCTTTTTTGCCCAAGGAAACCTGTTTAATGATATAAGGATGAATGATATCTGTAGTTCTGTAAGGTATCCTATCCACCCAAGGAGGACTAAATTTCGCCTTTGAAAAAATGAAGGGGGAGGGTGACTCTAGGAAACTTTAAACTTTGTAATAGTCAACCAGTATATCAATACCTTTCTTCCAGAAGCTTGCCATGACTGGAACCCAATCCAAGGTCTTTTGTGAATGTTATCAATCTTATTTGCAATAGCAAACATTCCTCCTATCTCACAGAGAGCGTCCAGATAGTAAGAGTCATCGAGAAGAGGAAGCCGGCCAACAGCATTCACATCATCGGATTTTAACCTCAGTGCTCTCGTGGACTGCCATAAAATTTAAGATAAATTATTTACAAACTCAAACACTACAAAGTCAAAACTTGCTTGGCTGCCCTTAAGAAGTAAATGATAAACAAAAACATTAAATTTTAAGTATACATTGTTTTATCATATAGTGTCAAGTCAACTATTGGAATAGAACAACAAAATCGAAGATCCAAGAAAAAGAAAATGAAGAAATTTATTCCATACTGAGTTCGGAAACTTTTAAGGAAATCTTAAAGAGCTAATACCTTTTAAGCATCACATGAGTAAAATTTCTAACTAAATGAAGTAGCTACAAGCATGAATTCCAACAGAAACTAGCTTAGAAAAAAAACAGTTAGAAGTAGTTGTAAGAAAACAGATGAATGAAACCGATTCTTATGCATTTGATCAAGAAAATAGAAACAACTAGAAGTAAATCGAAAGTGTCAACTTGATAAAAGAAAAGATAAATGGAGCGCACAAGACTTAGTCCACGGTACAAAGAACCATGGTGCATGAATGGCCAAGCTCCAGCACCACTGTATATCTCATATATGGATACGGTCTGTCCTGTTCTTTCAAGCTCACCCTCATCCCGTTCATTTGATTCAAACTTGAGTTTTTCTGATTTCCTAGCATTTCGATATATTTCATCCCATGCACCTAGATCTCTTTCCATTCTTTCTTGAAACTACAGAAAAGGAAGATGATTCCACATTAAGCTGTCTATTTAAGAAGGAAATGTGAGAAAGAAAGTTCAGAAACAGGGGAAGGAAATAGTTAAGCCAGTAATCCAATTTCCAGAAAGGTACCGCAAAATACCTCTTCCATTTCAACAGTTTCATACTCTTCAGCACTTTCTATTTTCTCCAAAATATCCCAGTCTTGAGGAGTTGGAATATCTTGCTCCAGAGTCCCATTTTCATTCTCAGACAAAATTGTTAAATTAACAGAATTAGTTAATTGTGCTTCAAGAGCAAAAATAACACTAGCTTTACTTATTGTTGCAATTCTTTCTTCATTATCTGCATTTTCGTCAATTGTCTTCACCATTTCCTTTCTGAACAAATTCCATTCCCATGCACCTAATTGAAGCTGCGAGACAGGACCTGGAAGCTTAACATCAGATGGGAAATTCAAAACATTCTCCAGGAGCTGTGCATAGCCGGTAACACATTCTGATGCAAGTATATTCTTAGCAAGCAATCTTCCAGAGGAGGCTATTGATTGTGCAAATCTCGAGAGCTTCCCATCTGATATCATTTGCGAGAAAGAGCTCAATAAAGCATCAGGATTATGTTTTGGGAAGATAACCCCATGGACACCATCAACGATCTGAGAACCAGAGAAAATGCATGAGATCAGAAACAGCACAAGGAGAAAGAAAAAGAGGGGAGAATCGGGAGTTGTGCTGTTGTATCGTGACAGCATATCTCAAAACTTACATAATTTTTCAAGGCTGGCAAATCAGGCACCATAATTGGGATTCCAAAAGACATGGCTCGAATAAGTAGGGGAGGAAAACTCTGAATTTCTTGTGAAGATCCATAAAGCACAATGTCAGCCATCATCAGTACATTGTTGACATCTCCATTTAAGCCATAATGCGTTATAGATCCATCAGGAAGTCCCAGACGCGAAGCAATTTCCTACACAGGTTTAAAGATAGATCCCTCGTCAGACACTGCCTTTTACCCCTGACTTGAGACGACTCCAGTAGTGAAGAAAAAGATATTAGGAAGAATGATTTATCTTTTTCTTATTCATCTTTTTATTTTATTTATTTAGAGAAAAAACAGGTGTAAAACAATAGTATAGATGATGATAAGGAAAGTTACCAAAAGGAATATACGAAGATCAAGAATAATGAGGACGATAAAAACATTGTAAGACATCAAAAGATAAACAATCCTACAAATTCAATATAATTTTATATACAAGCAAAATCAAGGAAACTAAGTGTGTGAAGCATTTAAAAAGAAGAAAGCATGTGATTTAATTCCTGAAGAGGCAAAGGAAGATCATCTAAGCGACCAAATAGAACTTATTGCATAAATAACTAGTAATATCATTGGCAAATTATTAGACAATAACAAACAAGATAATATTAAAATTTTAAAACATAAGCTGACTTCACATGGTTTAATTGGTGTATGATAAAAGAAAAATGGTGTATGATCATTTTGAAGAACCCAAAAGATACAATTTGGAATTATATTTAGACCAATTAAGCACTTCATCAAGTCATTGTTCACCCAAATCCTGCCCAACCAAGATTAAGAATAATTACAAAAAGGAGAGAATAACCATGTCTATTCTCTTTATTTCCTTCATATTTTACATGCCTCTTTCGTTTCTTTCCTCCCCACCACAAAAAGAAACAAACCACAAGCATAACCTATATAAACAATCTTCATGTGAAATATAGGATGTAAGTGGCAATGACTCACCCAAGGGTCAGGGAAGAATTAAGTTAGATATTTCAGATATACCATACATCATAAAAAGTGGAACTAGATAATATTCTCTTCCATCTCAACATCAGTAAAGAACTTGAATATCATCACACACTTGAAGCAAAGCCACAATGCCCCGACATGATATATGATTTGAAACAAGCAAAAGTGTTTCAAGCACACAAGTTGAAAACTTAATAATTTAAAAGCTCTCGTTATCTCTCAAAGCTGACCACAGGTGAAAAAACCCTACCTGAAGCAAGGAGTAGGTGTGAGTCATAAGCATGATGCAAGGAGTGGAGTTCCAGTACCCAATCATAAAAATACAATAATAACAACATATAAATAAATAAAATTGTAAGTTCAAAGTGCAAAGAAAAGTATATACCTTTAAAGCATCATGAGACCCATCAGTTGAATTACAACATAAGAAAACAAATTTAAACGATCCTTCTACTTCTCTCCTCCTCGCATATATTGAAAGGAGAGGTCCAATGCTGTGCATAGCCACAGCATAGTCCCACGACAGTTCATTTGGGAAGAACAAACTTCCAACAACGAGAACCAGTATATCATCTTCATTAAATCCATTTTTCTCTCTTAATTGACTCTTGGAGTGAACATTCATGTAGTCCTCTGCAGCATAAACATCTGCTGGGGATCCAGGAATCACGTGGAAGTTTCCATTGTCCAAAATACTATACAGCATCTGATATGGTAAAAAAATGGAAAAGGCATAAGAGTGTCAAATGTGAAACATGGATCTTACTATATATAACCACAACATACAATAAAATCTAGAGATGAAAGGAAGACTAACTGGGAGGGCAAAATCAGGGAACACGACAACATTAGCCCTTCTAAAAGATCTCTTCCAATGGGAAATAAGATGCTTCCAACCCCTTTGTTCATACATAGGCAAGCGGCTGGCTAGTGTATCTTCTCGAACTATCCATATGAGTGGTAAAGAACAAAAAGGTTCCTGCATAAGGCTGCATAAATATAAACCTCACTAATCATAGTATCTTAGTTCTCAAACTACAACAATATGTTACATGATTATCATATGCTTTTGAGCACATGAAAAAATAGAACTCAAAATATTCTTATCTGCACAAGTAAACACACGAACTTACCTTTTAGTCAGTGTGTTTTACAAGTTACAAGCTCACATGTAAACTAAAACATATTGTTTTTGGATAAGAAAACTAAAACATGTCATTTCTTGGAAACTCTTGCTAATTCATCCAACTAAAATCAAAACCATTGGAATCTCCATGCAAAATGTTCCCACTAATAATGGTCAGTGTATTTTTTACCTTTGTAGGCTGGGTTCTTATCCAATCCGTGAGCACTAATCATGGTCAGTGTATTTTTTACCTTTAATTCTGGAAAGTGACCATTTTGGTCCCTTCATTTTCATTTTTTTTTTCATTTTTTTCATTTTTATTTTGGAAAGTGACCAAAATGAACCTTTTGAAAGTACAAGAACAAAAATTAACCAAAATAGATCATATCCTTTTCAAAAAAAAAAAAAAAAAACCAAAATAGATAGTGCAAGGACCAAAATGAACCAAAATTAAAGTACAGAGATCAAAATAGTGCTTGAGCATCTAATTTATTTTCTGAGTTCAACAATGTTAGGGTGGGAATTCAAACATCTGACATTCATGAGAGATGTATAATATTTTAACAAGCAGAGCAGAGATATGCTCAAGTTTGCCACCTATTTTGCATTTAACAAGCAGAACAGAGCAGAGATAATCTGTCTCTACAACAATCTATACGACTCCTCTTAATATACATCAATTCCCCAAACCTTGAAGCTAAAAGGTATCACTTTTAAAATGAAATATGTAGCCTTGATATCTATACCAATTGCCCAACTCTTGGAGCTATAAGGCTACAAGGTGACACTTTTAAAATGAAATAATGTAATAAAACCCTTTTGAAATTATGTAATTACATTTAACATGCTAAAGCTCCAATAAATTATTTACCAATGAACATGAAATTTACATAACCCAACGCTTAAACAACAGTGAATTACCTGTTGATCTAAATCCAACAGAATGTGTTAATGAGAAAACTAACACATAATCTAGCAAGAAAGAGATAGACGCAACTCAAACTCCTACAATAGTCCATCCTAAAAATTGCACTAGCTGGTATGCCTATATTTTGGAATCTTGCCTAATGCAACTAAGATCATGAAGCAAATCATAAATACCGTTGACCAAGAAACAATGACCACATTGCAAGTATAACCAAAGCATTAGTAAAATTCACAGGTACTTTAGGCTATTAAAAAAAAAAAAAGAAGAAAGAAGAAAAAAAAACCTTGCAATTGCCCCCTCTGTTTCCAAGGAATCAGCAATAATACCATCATATCTGGAAAGAAAATGAAAATGGAGTCAGTCGAAAGTAGTCCCAGAGAGTTCTTAAAAGACCAAAATGGAAAAGTAAAATCACAGAACAGAAAATAAAAGAATGGCAACAAAACAGTTTAACAAACAGAAAGGAAGCATACATGGACCAATCAACACGACCATAATGCCCTGGACTCAATATTGAAGGCTGGCCTATCTGTTCCCACATTGACTGTTTATTTCCCCTCTCTACTGCAAAAATCTGTCAGATACACCCTCATGAGGATCCAAGAAAAATAATTGTAACCAGAAGTTAAAGACATCTTTAAATGCGCAAGGGAACTCAATCACAAACAACTACATAAATCTACAAGAAAATCCAGGCACCTTATGAACATTGCAAATGAAATATAGTACTGGACTACAACAATGGACAAAAGAAGGCAGTGCACATGTGAAATAAACATCCCAACAAAATGTCTTTTTTTAAGTATAAATCACCTAAGAAAAATAAAATCAAAGACTCACCTCAAACACATATCCAAGTTTCTGTATGTTCTTCATCACAGTAATCAACATTAATGATTGTGGATCATTCTCCATGCTTCCCAAGATCTGGTATCAGTGAAAGAATTAGGAAAAATATAATTGGTACTTGACTTAAACCCTTGATGATTTCAGATCCAGATACTACTCTCAAGTATATAGCCTGAATTTTTATGTTAGATCCTATCTGAGTTTAGGTTATCAACATAACAATGATAACTTCCTGACAAGCAAATCAGTAATTACTACATAGTCATAGCATCCTAATTATTGAACAAAAAACACAAGGAGACCACATGCTAATCTCTACCACAAGAACTAAAACTCTTAATAAATCACAGATTGATAGAATTATTCAAGAACTTGAATATAAGTCAAGATTAAATTTCATTGAACAGTCAGTACCAGTCAGTGATCCTCTTTATTAATAAAATAAAATAAAATAAAATAAATAATAATAATAATATAAAAATGTATTGGGCAATCGTGAGTCATAAGGAGAAACATTACTCAAAGCTTTTCGTCTCCTCGTGGGCTCAACCTTCTTGAACTTTATTATACTTCTGACTGTATTCAATTAGAGAAGATTTTCGTCTCCTCTTTGGCTCAACTTGCTTCCATTTAAGTTATTTGTTTGGCAAACCTTGTTTGTTTTCTTTTTTCTTTTTTTTTGGGGGGGGATAGAAAAATAACTCAAAGCTTTTAGATACAAACATCATTTCATGATCCAAACATCTGACACTTTCAAAGAACAACGAGCATTGTGAAAAGTGTTGTGATATTGCAAGCAACTACAGGCATTCCTAATTGGTAAATTGTAACTGGTCTCCATGAGCAATTATATTTATCTTACTTTCAATGTTTTCATAGAAAACTGCTTTTTCACAAATTAGAAATACCGTTTGAACTTGAAGATATCCTCCAAGTGGATTGTAGTTATGGATCTAAGATACAGAAGAGGTAATATAACCGTGTCATTGGGTGGTGGTACAGGATCCAAATAAATGGTTCTTAGCTAATCTAATTCACACAGTTGAGGTAGATTGATTTATACAAATAGACACAACATCAGACTTCACTCAATGTTTAAACTGATGGGAATCTACAGCACTGGCTCCCAAGCCGGCTTTGACAAATCTTCCATTCGTGACACTTAAGAGTGTTTGTGCACGTAATCAATAAGGATTGAAATCAACTGAGTGCCATATGCTAAGTCCCATCAGTTAATAACTAATCAACTGATGGGAATCTACAGCACTGGCTCCCAAGCTGGCTTTGGCAAATCTTCCATTTGTGAGACTTAAGAGTGTTTGTGCACATAATCAATAAGAATTGCAATCAACTGAGTGCCATATGCTAAGTCCTAATAACTAATCAGTAACTTGAATGCAAGTAGTTTAAAATAGAAATAATAATAATAAAAAAAAAACTATAAGAACTCACAAGAGCAAGCCTCGGTGCACGAACGCCAACTCGGTCCTTCTTCCGCACCTCTTCAAGCCCATCACCTTCCACCAGCCTCTTAGAAATCCTGCCAGGCACAAACTTCAAGGAGCTCCCAAACTTAATACGCTCCATAAGCCACCGCTCCCTTTGACTTCCGTGGCTAGACAACAAGCTAATGGAGCTTTGCAACAACATAGAGCCGGTAAAAAACCCGAAAACCGCAAAAACAACAAGAAAGTAAAAAAGCGTTTGGCCTCTAGCCGGAATCCAGGAGAGCAAGCCCTTGCGATTGATCCGGGTTTGGTGAGATCGGGAACGAGAAGCTGCATGATCCAACGAGTCCTTGACTCGTAAACGAAAGTGACTGGAATTACGTTTGAAAGGAAAACGATCACGAATGGAGTGAGTGCCGGTAACGGCATTTGCACTCGCATTGTCGTCGATCTCTGAAGATGAACTTCGTCTCATCCAGATGATTTATGTTGGAGAATGGATTTAGAAAGAATTGAATTGAGGAAGAAGAAATTTGAGAATTGGTGGAGATTGAATGAGCGAAACTCAGATGTGAATTGCTCGGTCTCACTGCCTTCCAATGGCTTCCATTTAGAAGAAGACACAGATGCAAAATGAAATGACAATTACAACTTTTCACATCCAAGAAGAAGAAAATATAATGCCAATTGCCAAGTCGGCTAATTTTACAACTACTTTTATTGCCATCATTTTCCAACGAAAGTATCTTTCTTTCTTTTTTTTTTATAACACTATACCTCAAATTTTAATATTATAAAGTATAGCCTTATTCATAATCATTCACACTAAAATTACAATAACCCACTCTCTCTCTGGTTGACTATTCTATTATACGTCTTATATATGAATAATAATTCACAATTTTTCTTTATTTTTTCTTTATTTTTTTTTTAAATAATATATATATATATATATATATATATATATATATATATATAATAAATTATTAAAAATTCACAAAATATTTACTATCCAATAGTTCGTTAATTTTTATATTTTTAAAAAAATCATGTATAATATATGTTAAATTTTAAAAATTATAAATAAGTAGTTTTGAAGCTAAAATAGTTTTAATTAGACAATGGTCTACTTTTTTTTCTTTTGTATTTTTACTTACATAGTCCAGCGATTTATTGCTATGTGCAAAAAGAAAAAAAAAAAAATCTTCGATTATGTTATAAACTTACATATTGTCGATAATATGTACTTGTCAATTTTTTATCAAACTATGTGTATTTACGTTATCATCGCATTTAATATATCAAACGATTGAGTGGAATTCACTCAAAAAAAAAGTTTGATTTTTCACTTATTTACTAAAAACATAAAACATTGAATTTAATCTAGCAAAGATCATAGAAAAAAAATGGAATGAAATAATAAATTAGAAAACCACTTTAATATGGAAAAGAATAGGAATATATATATATATTTGGAAGATATTAAAATAAAGGTGAGAATTATAAATGTGGTGTAAAAGGAATTTACCGTATAAATATATTGTTTTAAATAAACGCTGAAGAATATTGGAGAGGGGTTTGGGCAAAACCTCTCGGAACCCTAGAACGTGAAGTCGGAGGCATCGTCGGTCGGCAACAGAGGAGAGTGAAGATGATCATTCCAGTTCGTTGCTTCACTTGCGGAAAGGTTAGCGATGGAGAACTATCTTCAATTTTTGAGTTTAAAATTGCGATTTCCTGTTCTTCATGTCGTCTGTGCCACTGTTTTTCCGATTGCTTGCACACGAGAACAATATACTTTTCATTTAGTCTCAACTTCTTATTGTGATTTGGTTTATATTTTTTCAGGTGATTGGAAACAAATGGGATCATTACCTTGATCTTCTGCAGGCAGATTATTCAGAAGGGTAAGGAAGCAACACCACTGTTGTTCTTCCTTTTCTTCTTCTTCTTCTTATTATTATTTTATGATTGATTGCTAGTAAACAAAACTATACCCTTTTCTCTTGTATCAGTGATGCACTTGATGCTTTGGGTTTGGTTCGCTACTGCTGTAGGCGAATGCTCATGACTCATGTTGACCTTATTGAGAAGCTTCTTAATTACAACAGTAATCCCTCTCTTTCTCTCTCTTTTTATTCATTCATGCTTGAGTTGTTTGATTGTCGACGAACAATTTTGCTGCCCTCTTACGCTTTAATTGCTTTCTGTTTCAGCTCTGGATAAGTCTGATACCAGTTAGCCAAGGGACGAGTTTTCTGATTTTTCACGTGTAGGCGTATTGGCTTTCTGATGGTGTTTGTGTTCAGTTAAGAGTAAAGAAAAACTACCGGAGGGCTCGAGTTAAGCTATGTCTTGGCATTCTAGTTTGTTTAGTTATGGATTCATACGGACTCAAGTACTTGATCTTCTACGTGTTTGTTAGTATTTAGGAGTTGTATATTAGAGCCGTGTAGCATTTTCCATAGATGCAGTTGATTTTCATTCAGGCAGCATTGACGTTTTTGTGGTGTTTGGATCCAGTTAAGAGAAAACAAAATTTATACGATCATGTAGTGCAGGATTTGATTTAAGCTATATCTTAGTGTCCTGGTTTATTTACTTATTGATTCATACGAACCCAAGTATTTAATCTTCTATGTGTTTATTAGGATTTAGGAGTTATATGTAAGAGCCGTGTAGCATTTTCCATAGGATGCAGTCATTCAGTCAGTATTGACTTTTTTGTGGTGTTTGCATTCAGTTAAGAGAAAACAAGAACTATGGGAACATTCAGTTCAGGACTTGAGTTGAGCTATATATTGGTGCCCAGTTTGTTTGCTTATTGATTCATACGAGCCCAAGTATTTAGTCTTGTATGTGTTTATTAGTTTTTAGGAGTACTGTAAGGTGTATTCTACTTTAAGGATGTAATTACTTTGGTTATTGATTTCCATTCAGTTATCGTTTGACGTATGGATGGTCTTTGCATCCAGCTAAGAGAAAAGGAAAAGTATAGCAATATGTAATTGTAGAACTTGGTGTCCCAATTTGTTTACCTATTGATCCATACGAACCAAAGTATTTTATCTTCTGTGTTTTTTTTTAGTTTTTAGTGTTTCTATATGAAATCCGTATGTCATAGGATGTATTGATTTCCTTCAGATGCTATCTAGTCGTTTCTATGGTGTTTGCATTCAGTTTAGAGAAAAGAAAAACTATAGGAATATTCAGTGCAGGACTTAAAGTTGTATCTTGGTGTCCCAGTTTCTTTACTTATTTGAATCATACTAGCCTAAATATTTAATCTTCTATGGATCAATTAGTTTTTAGGAGTTATAAACCTACAGGACTGTGTCCTTCAGTTCTACAGTTTTTTCGAGTACTACAAACCATTTTTGCATGGTGTAGTTAGTTGTGCTTGGAAGGATTTTTGTTCACTTAAGTGGCTGTGGATTGCTGTCCTTGTCTGTATTATTGTATCTACAATTATCAGATGTGTTTGTGTTGTGTCAGTTTCTCACTTTCAATTAATGGAAATGAAAGTAAATTGATAATGGTATAAAGGATGGTGTTTTCTCGGTGGTGTGGTTTTGATATGATGTTTGACTTAGAAATGATCTTTAGACTAATTAGGACTCACTGTTTTTCTTTTCCGTTCAAGAACTATGTGGGAGTGGAGATTGGGATTGAACCGTTGATCTCTAAGAATAGAGGCTAATATCGCTTTCATAAATTGCATGCATTTGTGTGGTAAATTGTGTCATATACAGTAAACTAAAGTGACTTACCAAGGATGTCAATTGAGATAAAATTATTTTTGCTATTTTCAAAGTCACTTTAAAAATTATTTGTCCTTCAAAGCCAATTTGGCTTTTTAAATAGTATGAAAATTACAAAATTGATTTTGAGTGATACTTTTTGTGATTTCAAAATTGCTTTTAAACATTTAAACATTTATTTATTCTATATTAGAGTATTACAATGTTACTTGTTACTATCACTAACAAGAATCAAATGGTGCTTTTTGATAGACAAACAAAAATAGATGCGAATCAAATGATGTTACTGTTTGGATGTTCTTATATCATATATGCGTTTCTTTTTAAATCAGGTAGAAAACTAATGCATTGTGAAAGGTGATTTTTGTGATTTTGTATGGATGTCCTCTATTTGGAGACTCAAATGAACAATAGTTTAGTTTTGAGAATAAATGAAAAATGGTCTCTTGCTTGCATCATCCCATAATGTATTTACTAATTCGTTGTTCAAAACTACTCACACGAATGTAAATTAGAAACACTATTGCTTTGTGCTTTGTGCTCTACTCTTTATATATTCGATGTTCAATACTTGATGCTCTACGTTTTATTTGTGTTATATTCTTTATATATTTGTTGCTCAATACTATATACTTGATGTCCTATGTTTTATTTATATTATGTTCTATATTTGAAGAACACACAAAAAAAGTGTAGAAATGTAGAAAAAAAACGGAAGATGAAGTGGAGAAAAAAGACAAAGGAAATAAAGTAAAGAAAATAATAGAAGGAAAAAAGAAAAAGAAAGGAGGAAAAGAAGGGGAAAAAAACACAAAAAATGTTACAAAAGGAATAAAAGAGAAGACGAAAACATGGGACGTCAAAATAGTAACTTTACACCGTGGTGATATAAGTAGTAAGTCATTTTTTTTACTGGTTAAAAAAAAAAGCAATCATTTTTCATCTAAGCTTTTTACTTTAGGCTACCTATACCTGTGCAAAATTTCCTTCTAAATATTTGTTTTGTGGATTTGACATTAAGACTAGGGTTGAAGATCAACATTTTCATTATATCATTAAAAAAAAACAAAGAAGCATTGAAACGCAACAACCAAAATGTCATTAATGTTAATATAATATGTACAGGAAGCATTTTAACCCATTGAAAGCATCTATAACATGGCTGCTACTTTGAACTATTTCCGGTTAAAATATCAATTTGGTTTTTGTACACCAACTTTTGTCTCATGCTGTATAATTGTAATCAATTTTAAATTTAGTATATCAAAGTTAATTTCCATTAATATTGAAGGGATAGCATGATATTTTCGTACAAATTCTCAAAGTCCTAACTAAACCTCCACCGAAGAGCCATTAGTCTCTTTCTTTTAACTACGCCGATGCTCTTCTGATACCTTAAAATATCCAGACCATTAGGGCTAAGCTCTCCCTCCTTCACCCAATTTCTATACATTAGGACCTTTGTGAAAATATAACCTTGATAAGTACAACAAAATATATAATATATCAATTTATACTCCTTAACCAAAATGTATCAATATTGTAAATGAAGAGAACTCCTCTATTTTTACAAGTCAATCAACTTAAACCATTAGTTTCATCATACATTGATTATAAAAAATGTGCATACTCCATTAAACGCCGGCTCTACAAAATAGACGATTGTAGTAAATGTATGGATTGCTTTTCAAATGAATTTTTATTTAAGAGTTTAGATTGATTCGTTTATGAAAGTCTAGAGGTTTGATTGACGCAATTATAAATTCCACCTATAGTTGTTTCGAAATTGAACCTAAAGGAAGTTTTAATTTCTACAATTATAAAAATTAAAAGTTCAAATTAATACAATTTATGAGTCTAGAATGTAGATTGATACAAACCTTTCGATCCATTTTTAGTAATTATTTCAAATAAATCGAACTAAATATTACAATTAAGGTTAAAGTATTTTCAAATATAGAAAATACAAAAGTATTGTAGATATTACAAAATCTAGATTTAGTTATCAAAGTTTATTAGCGAGAGAAGATATCGTGGGTAGAAGTTAGTTCATGAGATTTGACCATATTTACCATTTTAAAAAAAGGAAAATTGTCAAAAATAGCAAAATTTTTAGATTCTATGACATTGATAGCTATGCTTGTCTGTGGTTGGACTTAATAATTTCGTGTGTATAGAGCAATTGCAATACGTTACTGAGTCAGGTCATTGCGCATAATGCACTCATCATAACTCTCTATGTAGCATGCTTTAATTCTAGGCAATGAGTCATGGGTCATGATCATAGCATGTAAGATGCTCACTATGTGCCTCTTCATCGCGTGATGTATGAGTCCTCGTTGAATACAAATTTTTTTACAGTTTGTCCAAGTGTAAGTGAAAATAGTAGGTTTACCTGAGTGATCCAGGGTCGAACACAAAGAATTGTTTACATACATTAGTTCTAGGTTCCACTTATCATTTAAGCGAATTGAAAGAATTAAAGAATAACAAAGGTAATACTTGCTATCTATACAACGAGGGTCTGTAAAGCGAGGCTTAGAAGAAGGTGTGATGATGCAAACTAACTTGTCTCAAATAAAGGAATGGAGGAATATCTACATGTTATCGTGCGACTAAATAATGTGATAAATTTAATGCGACATAACTCACTAAACCATATTTATTATTAAGACATGCTTATCTCAAAGTCATTATATGCAACACATGGTCGCTTTTGGAGATCCATATGATTAAGTACAACTTTGTGAATTATATCTAGAAGGATTTACTTATAACCCATATACACTTATGTAGTTAAGGATTGCTATCCCACTATTCACACTTGCTCTCCTTTTGAGATGAAAATGTTGGAAATAATCTTGCGAGAAGAGATGGAAATCTTCATCGCTCACGTTAATTAGGTTTTCGCTACTTTTCCTTTCGAGTAGTTGGCAACTAACATTGGTCGACGATGCAACTAGCTCAACTAACGCGATATAACTTAAAAGCAATTATTTTTTATCAAGAACTTATCATCTATCCATACTACAACAAATACACTAACAGATGGAAAGTATAGAGATGATGGATTGAGACGTTATGTGTGTTTAAAAAAATACAAAGAACGTAGGTCGTAGGTCGTTATACAATATGTACAACACACAATATAAAGAATGTAGACTTAAATGGGGGACAGGGGCATAGAAGAATGTTACAAGTTTGGAGATTAGAAGGAGTAGCCTTCTTCTTCTATATTCCAGCTACAAGCTCTCTAAACGGACTCATACATGCCTCTAATGGTCCATTCAGACCTCATTTTTCTCTTGGTGAGGACAAAGTGCTTGTATAGACTATTTTTCGTCGGGAAACTTCTATTTCTTTGAGTGTGTCAGCGCTGACATCTGGCCATGTTAAGTTACATCACTTCAACTACCATCATTATCTCCTAGTGAGCTTTCATCGGGCGATGTCGTGGTTCCTTGTATGGGGTTGTTAATCGCCAAACTAGTTTCCATCGCGTAGCCTTTGCACGAGATGTCCTGTGTGATTTGCTCATTTCTTTTTTTTCTACTTATTCTGCGTTTAAACATGATAATCGTGTAAAACAGGTATGATACTTATGTAAATTGTATTTCTAAATATTTATAAATTTACGACATGAATCACGTGCTCTGATCATATTCTTATGCGTTTTGAAATCATTATTCTAATAAAAAGGCTATAGGGTCTTTAACTCATATAGCCTAAATTATTATATGATATTACATGAAGGATCCAAATTACTAATAAATTTCATAAAAGTCCTAAATGGACTAGTATATTACCTAAATAATTAATTTAATACCAATTTTTATTATTTAATTGATTTATAACAAATATCTAAATGGAAAAAATAATGAGATACAGTTTTGGAAAGAAGTGGAAAATTTTTCATGCTTTCTTTCCACGAAAACGGTTTCTACTCTTTCCAACGTGGATTATTATTCAATGGTATATCATAGTATATGCGAACGACATGACATTTACTAATAAAAATTATATGTCGAACATGACAGAAAGATGAACTGAACAATAAAAAATTAAACAAAATAGGAGGAACATGACCAAAATATATATTACGAAAGGAAAAAAAGCTTTGAGTGATGGACAATAATGGCTGCCGGAGATGGAGAAAAATAGGTAAAAATATAATATTGAAAAGAAGATATAAATAGATTATTACAAATTAGAATAAAATTATTAATATTATAATATATTTTGATTTATAGTTAATTAAAAAGATACTTAAAAATTATTATCATAATAATTAATCACATTAAATTAAGAAAGTTTAATTCACATTAAAATCAAATCATTTGAATATGAAAATATTTCAAATAATATTATAAATAGAATATCTAATTAATAATCGTAATATCTAATTAATAATTATTAAAATATTAGAATTGTTTATAAAATATTATCATTCCTTTTTAAGAAAATAATTTTTTAATTAGGATATTGTTTAAATTTCTTATTCAATTGATGGCTTTTTCGAATATTTCGCTATTTTTCTAAAAGTTCGGATGAGTAATGGTTCAAAGGTCCATTAAACTTGGACGGCCCAATCCATCCAGTATAACAATAAGACATCAATTTCAACATAATTACATAAATTTCCCACGCTCCGCCATTTCCATCTCCCCACTGCCCATTTCTGTTGGAAGTTTGTACATTGTCTCTCACTAGTTCCCTCCTATAACTCTTCAGTAGGGTTTTAGCCTTCTTTTATCTTCAATTCTTCTTCTACTCTTTCATTTCGCGCTCTCTCCCCTTCTAGGTAAACCTCTCTCGCCTTTTTTTATACACTGCAATTCTGCCATTTTTGGTTCCTTCCTCTCTAGTGTCGATCATTTTTTTCTCTTCTGTTTAAGTGCATCATTTGCTTTCATGGGTGGCTTAGTTTCATGCAGTGTTAGATTTTGGCTACTGGGTTTTTCTTCTTTTGTTATTCTGGGTCGCCCTGAAATTTGCTTCCTCTGGTTTTTGGAAATTTGTTCAGACATGAGCTGTTAACGTGTATTTGGGTTTGTTCATCGTGGTTAAGGATGTGGCGTCTTGATTCTGCATAGCTTTGAGCCTAATTTTGTTTTTATATGAGATTTTGATTTTTCATTGTGCGTTTCGTTAATATTGTAAATCAAATGACTGTGGCGGAAGGGACTATGTGGATTTGTAGATATGGTAGGACAGTGTTTTAACCAATGGAGTATTTGGTTGGTATGAGTTTAACATAGAATTAATTGTTTAATATGAGCTGCAAACTTATAATTACAAATTCTCTGCAAGCGGCAATTTGTTCATGCTCATTTCTGGTCTTTCAACTTCAACTAATTGGTAGCGCAAAAAGTGGATATTTGGATGTGCTTTATCAGAAGTTGTGACTTGTGATAAGGACTAAAGTTAGCTTCCAGTATACTTATGCGATGCAGACTTGTTAAAATTCAGGGTTGAGCGAGATTAAACAATCGCTCCACTGGTGCAGGTTGTTCAGAATAATTTATTATTTTGTCTAAAAGGGAAGTCATCTGTTCCTGTATGATCTGTTAGATGAACTCTTCAATCCATTTGTGAATTTCCGATGGATCTTATCTCATCCAATTCATTCTGAAACACAAATATTATATGGGCGGACTCATCTTATTACTGCTCTGTTATATTGTAGATCTATACTCTAAGACGAGCTGAACTTTCTGGATTTCATGCATGCCATAAAGGGTGGGTGGACGGGGCGTCCTCTCGCCCTAGCCAAGAACAATGAGGCTGAAGGGAGAAGGACTAGAATTCGGCGTTCAAAGGAGGAAAGGAAGGCAATGGTTGAAGTTTTCATAAAAAAGTAAGTACTCAAAGGATGCATGCATTGGTTAGATTGCTTAAATTATTAATTATCTCTGCCTGATGATATTTTCACCTGCAGCTATATTGAATTCTCAAGTGCATGATATTTTTCTCAAGAAAACATTGTCTCCCGCTGTATGACGTTTTCACACCATGATCTATCTTGCCGTTCATGTTTAAACGTGGATCATTATTATTTGGCACTCGTTCTTGGATTTGTTTACGTCACTGTTGTTGAGCTTTTGTATATCAAACACTGTTACGTTGATAAATTCTTTTGCAGCTTAGTAGTCACAGTTATTTTTATCTAAAAAACAGCTGTGGTTATTACCGCTTAGTATGTAGTAGGATAAGAATATAATCCAATTAGTTTGCTGTCAACAGAGGAAGAATTATGAAAGTTTTAGCTTCCTGAGAAGGTAAGGGGAAAAAAGGCTTCCAAAAAGCATTTGTTGATTGCACTTATATTGGATGAACATTTGTATTTTTGAATGAGAAAAAATCAATGACCATTTTTCTTGGGCCATTTAAATATTTGGTTTTTTTTGGTGTTCAGGATAGAACTAATGATAACTTGGATCCTTGTGAAACAATATTTTATTAGTGAAATAATAGTGATGGTAGGCTTATTTGAAGAAGTATAACCTTCTAGTGTTGAGAGCTCAAGAAACTCAACCCTTGATGAAAAATCTCTAAAACTACTCGGTTATTTCATGAAAAATCAAACCAAAGAGACTAGTAATCGGAGAAACCTTGCAATGAGTGATTTTGTTGAGTGCTATCTACATACTATTGAAGATAAAATAAAGTGGTGAAAAACCTTTCCGGATACCAAGGTATCTAAAAGCATAATATAATTAATAACATAAAATAGGACTATAGCCTTCCTCTCCCTTACATGACCAACCTTTTCCTAAGGGTGATATCTTTGAGGATAATTCTGGCAAGAGGTGACTTATTGTTGAGTCTTTCTATTTTAGAATGCACCAAATCCTTCGATATGTTTTCTTTAAATCTCAGTATTGAAGCCTTTATAAATGTTAGAGCTCTCTAGGGCAAGGTGAAAAGGCTGTGGGTGGTTCTTGTCCTTCTTTTAGCTTCAAAACTGGTCTTCTATGCTAAAAACAAGCTATAGTGCCTATTCACGTGGCATAATATTGAAATAGAAATAATATAGTTATTCAAGAGAGTTTGAACCTCTATGGTTAAACTTTGGAGAATCAGAAACTTCCCAACACAAATTATCTGTATGAGATAATTCTCATTCCTCGTTAACCTCTCGATTTAAATACTATGGAAGGAAGATAGTTTACCATTAGAAATCCTAAAATCAGAGAAATTCCTGGACCACAAAAACTCCCGTTACAATAGGAAACTTGTTTAATTGTTAGGGGTTGTTTGGGCCCACAGAAACTCCATATTTGAGTCTCCAATTATAATTATTGATGTTTCCAACTACTATAATCTACAATTAAGTATAGTATTACTATTTCAAATCCCTCTATGTTACAATGTTTATTATTTGTTACATGTTCTACTATTTCTTAATCATCCTTTTTTTTCCTCTTTGCTATTTTGTTTCTTATTTCTTACCCAAACTAAAGTCTTCATCCTAGACACAAACTATTATAAACTACGGACTATAATAGTCAACTCGCTTAAGGACTAAATTTAGATACAAATGTAATTTATTTAACTAGTATAAGTATGAAATGCAGGTATCAGGAATCAAATAATGGGAGTTTCCCCTCACTCAACCTCACTCACAAGGAAGTTGGGGGATCTTTCTATACGGTGCGAGAGATTGTACGTGATATAATCCAAGAAAATAGAATCCTTGGTCCAGGAAATTTGTTATTAGAAGAGCACAATCCGGATCATTCACTTGAACAGAATCCACTCCACTCAATTGCTATTGAACCTCACTCTCCTTTAACCTTATCGTCTAATGAAGTCCATTTTCCAGTCAACTACAACAAATATATAAGTGAAGAACCAATCTTTGTGTCAGATGAGCAATGCACAGCAACAAATATTCAGGGATCACAGAATGAGTCAATAATTAATGGAAGCCTTGTGGATGTAAGCAACGAGGATTCTGATGAATTTATCCAGTCAGAGTTGCTAGTAAATGGACACAAGGAAGTGGAGGAAATGGTTGAAAAAGAATCAGGAATGCCAAAAAATCACGTAACTTCTTTGGCAACAGATGTTGTGCTAGTAAATGAACACAATAAAGTAGAGGAAGTGGTGAAAGAGGAATCAGGAATGCCAATTAATTATGTAACTCCTTTGGCAACAGATGTTGTGGTAGAGACATTCCCATTGGATTCAGTTCCTTGGGATGTTAATGGTTTTGATGTAAGATCTGAGATATTGATTTCAACTAGTGCCTCAGAGAAGCAAGTTAGTCAATCCATTGAGTTAGAATCAGATGTTGGCTTGTTTAACATTACAACTTCCGACTGTGTAGTTGAGAAAGCAGAGGAAAACCTTACAGAGCCATTAACAAAAACGAAGTCTGATTTGGTGGACGAAGCACAAATTGTTGAAATTTCTAATGGGTCTACTGTTAAAGAAGGTAGCATACATGAAGTTGGGGGTCCTGAGTTGGAAGTTTGCAGTGATACTCCAGTATCTGTGAGCTTTGAACAAGGCCAGAAATCTAGTAAAATGAAGGTGAGTGTTCTACTTTTTTCTGGCTAAGCATAGAATGACTTTAATTTCTTTTTTATTTTTAATCTATCGTCTTTTAAATTTCTGGGGCATAGGTATAACTTATTAAAGTTGACTTCTAGATTATGACAAAATAGTGTGGGGACAATTACTTGAGCAGTTTCTGGGCCAGTTGAAACTTTAGATTCAAGAAAAAGAATTAGAGAATTCCTTTTATCTTAAACTTTATGGATGGCATTTGGACGTTCATTTGCATGGTGGTCTTGTTTTTGTGTTTTTGAAATACCTACTTTTTTGTTTGAAAAATGTATAGATTGCACCAATCTTTTGGCAGTTCATCCAGTTATCCATCCAAAGTTCACCATGTGTCAAACACTTTTTCTTTTTTTAGTATTTTTTGCTGTGATGAAGGTGAGTTGCAAGAAGATGGATGCGCAACCCAAAATGCACTCAAGTATTGCTCATAAATACAATAAGTACTCATGTAACCAGAGAAAATCTCGTCTTTCTTTTCATTTGGTGGGGTAAAGGATAAGGAAAGGAAGAAAATGATAGGTTGAACTTTGAAGTTGTTTATTCTAAAGATTTACCACTTTTTTTTTTTTGTGTTTGTAACTCAAAACTTTTGAAAGCTTAATTTGCATTTGGACCATTATTGATGCTCTTTTACAGTCTCCAATTGCTTCTGAGAATCTCAACAAGACATTCAGCAATGACTTTGATCAGGCCTCAAAAATCGAGATAAAAAATAAAGTAGATCCTGGACAGACTGGCGGCTCCCAGAAAGAAAGCGTTCCAACATTAAATAGAATTAATCTGTAAGAATATCCTCCCCCTTCAAATTAGTTCATCATTAAGTGAGAAGATTCCTTTGTTCTCTTATTGGCCATTGTCAGATGGAATCTCATGATTATCTAATACTTATCAACAATTTAACCAACATATTCATCTTCCATCTTTTTTCAGTGACTCATGGGAAGGGATGTCCAAAAACTCTTCAAAACCCGGAAACAACCCGCTTTTGGAAATCATCAAGTCATTCATCACTGCCTTCGTGAAGTTTTGGTCCGAGTAAGTAGTATGATTGTCAAGTCAAGTAGACGAATAGAGAGTAGTAGCTAAATTTTCTGCCACAGAACCTGTCTGTCTTTGTACCAAAGTTGCAGTCGGTTGCCCCGTTCACTCCAGTCGGTCCCATACACGATATTTAGGAGGACAAAACTAGATTCTGGATGTGGGTTGGCATTTGTGTACTCTGCAGTAGGAAAGAAAGTTTTAATAGTAGGCATTTCCCACCCCTCCCCTCCCCTCCCCTCCCCTCCCCTCAGTAAAAAAAATGATAAAAAAGATAAGCAGTAGCTTGTACAAGGGATATTTTTCTCATCTTTTTACTATTAATTAGCATGGCATAATATGTCCCACCGTCCATGATTTTATTATAGATACAAGGGTTTCCTATTATTTCTTCATTACTATATGTTAAAAAAAGGGGGAGGGGGGATGAAGAAGAAGAAGAAGAAGAAGAAGAAGGAAGAAGAAAAAGGTTGGAGTAACGTGGGAAGGAGGCTTTTGATGGTAAGGTGTTTGTGCGTTAGAAGGAGGACAAGGAAACAAGAGAGAAAGGCATATAACAGATTGGAGTTTCAATAGGCATCTTCTTTCCCCCCTTTTTGCTCTGACCCGACATCTTATATCATATGGATCATGTAGTCACATGATCTTCTGGATTCCCCAATTCTTTTATTAGTACTTTTTCACCCCTTTTTTTCTTTTAAAAATATCAATTTTTTCTTTTTAATAAAACGACCTTCCAATTAATATACCATCTTGTTTTGGTCAGTTTCAAAATTACTCATTTTGTTCTCATGCCTTATTGTGTCTATACAACCCTTCAAGTTTGTTTCAGTCGAATTCAACCCATAAACTTAACATTGGATCACATCTGATTTTTGGTTCTTCAAGTTTTCAAATTTCAAATTTTGTTTTATCTTTTCTACTAGACCCAAATGTTTGTTTGTAAAAGTAATATTTGTAGTTTTAATTTTTTACCATTTCTTAATCTACCAGACTTATTATAAACTTGTTGACATACAATTTTGAATTAAATTTCGTAATTCAACTTTTTTTTCTCTTCTTTAGAAATGGATTATTTTTCTTGTTTTTGTATTAAATTCTGAATGGTTTACACCTGTTTGATAAGGACTTCTTTGTGTACAAGATGTGAACACTACTTGGACCTAAGTTTTCTTTCCTTTATTTAGTTTTCCACTTCTTTTTCTTTTTCTTTTTAAAAAATTAAAATTAATTAAATAAAAAGGGAAATAAGAACATTTCCCTTTTACATCCATTACATTTTCTTTTTCTTCTTTACCATGAATATCAAATCTCGAGTATACGACAAATGTTATTTTTGTTTCTTTCCATTTTCTTTTAATTAAAAACTTTATAATAGTTTTTATTTATTGTCTTTTTTAATCCACAAATTTAAAGCAGGTAATCTGAACATTTGACCTATTAATCGAGAGTATGTACTCTAAAGTTTCTTACTAATATATTATACGAAGGTCAAATGCAACACACGTGCAAGAATTTCTACGAACGAAATAAGAAAATCAAATGTCATCACTTTTTTATTTTTATTATTACTATTATAATAGAGATGAATGAAATAATTAAGACCCAGCTAAGATAGTATCTTTTTGTTCAAATGGTCAATTTTCAATCTTTTTCACATTAGGCAATCACCAAAACTCATTTTGCAATTAACCATTTATCATTCGTATTTAATTAGTGAGTAAAACTCTTAATTAATTACCAACAAAGAAAGATAAATTTTCCAATTCATATACACAGAGTCAACCACACATATTATTCCTCTCACTATTGACTTGTATTTTCTAAATAAAAAAATAATAATATATAAGAATATATATATATATATATATATATAATATTTTGACAAGCCTTGTAATAAACTCTTCTAATTCCCTTTCCCCATGCCATTGGATCTGGAGTTCTTTTTTCTATTTAAAAAGTCTATTTTATTTTTCCAATTCTAGTATTCTTCTATAATAATAAAATCGAAAATGATCACATGGAATTCTAAGAAATTAATATATATATTAAAGAAAAAGTGGAATGTACAGAATTTGAAATTATGAAGCAACTTCTTATAAGAAAGAAATAAATTTAATTAAAAAAAATTAGAGGTGGAATGTTGTTTTGTCTGCATTTATAATATGTAATATTAAATAGTTAATATCATTACCGTAGGTTCCCAATTTTTTTACATGCAACCATCTTCGAAATATTCCACGTGTCCTTTATAATTTTTTTAAATTTTAATTATTCTATTTTGCTAGTTTTAAATGTATTATACAATATTTTTTAAATGAAACTTTGATGCAATCAAAATATCGATTCAACCTTTTGTTGACATTACTCCTAAATCTTTTTTACAAATGTAAAATTATTGTAAAACTCTCAATGTAATTTAAATTTAGGTTGAGTTTTATAAACTAAGTTGATTGTATTGTTTTATTTGACTATAGTTTTAGATATTTTTAACGTTTTTATTTTAAATAATTTTTCAACTTAAATATATCTTTCACAATTTATAGATCAATGAAGTTGAGCATTTGTTTTACATAGAGTTAAAAAAATAATTTGAATTTAAACTTTTTTTCATTTAATATTTTAGTTGTTTTATTGACTAAATTGACCCTTTGTTTTATTGTTGGATTATTTTAGGGATGAATTTAATATTAGAGTCATTTTCTTGGCTGTTTGTTTGGCTTACTACCTAATTACAAGGTAATTTATTAATACTTACTATATCATTTATAATTTTGGGTTATTTCTATAAAATGAATTTAAATAGTTAAAAAATATCATATATTCTATTTAAGGTAAATTGCAACATATCAAAATATTATATATATATAGTCACAAATAAGTCTATATAAATATATTGTAGTTTTTTTATTATATTTATAAATATTTTTAAAAATTTTGTTATTTAAAAAGAGGTTTATAACATTTGATTGGATAATCCATACAAAAAAAAACTAATTGAATGGGATAAAATATTTTACTTAAAATAGATTGTTGTCCATACCCTTTAGATTTCATTATACTTTTAGTGCATGGGATTTTTGACCATTTTTCTTTTTCTAAATTAATTGGATTATAATAAGCTTTCTTTTCCAAACAATACTATTTAAATATATTTTCTTAATTAAGGATGAAAATATTAATTATATGCTGTTTTTTTTTAAGAAGAACAATAAACTAACTACATTGATTGTTTTTTTAAAGATAAATTAAAAGTGAAAGGACTAACTCAAGTGAAGAGATAAAAAAAAAAATGAACAACTAATAAAAAAGAAAGATAGAATTATTGTTAAAATAACATTTTCGTACCTCTATTTATATTTTAAAAATATATTCTTAATTGTTTAGTTGAAAAACGTATGATATTTCAATTTTCGTGAAAGTAACAACTATGTTCACTCACTTTGATTTGTAACAATTTAGTCTCTATACTTTTAAATCTATAACATTTTTTTCTTAAACTTTAGTATCTGTCACTCTCAAATCTATAACAAATTAGTTCATAACGTATAATGCTTATTTTTATAGTTATTTTATGAAGTAGATTTGTATTTTATAAAAATATCAAATTTCTAATTAGTTCGAAAATCCCATTCTGTTCGTACACGTTGTTCCAAATGTAAAGATAGGATTAGTAGATTATTAAAAAATTAAAAAGTACAAAAACTAAGGTGAGATATGAAAATTGTTAGTTGAAATAATTATTACTATTTAACTAATTTCGATAAAGTTGGAATCACAAAATAGAATTGAAATACATTGACTAAAATAGTATATATAAAGAAAAGAAATACTTTTGAGGTAAAGAGAGTATTTGGGAGAGATTGATCCGTAAAGATTCAAACAAAAGATGATCCATCGGGTTTCAATCATCCCAAGAAAAGAAAGGGGGAATTGACGTTACTACCCTTCAAGATTAGAATAAAGATGGTGTTAATGGGGTTTTAGAGTTAATATAATATGGTACCCAATGATTGATGGTGAAACCAACACACATTCACTAAATAATATTCATTTCAATTATCTAAAAAAAAGCTCTTTAATTAAACAAAAGAATGAAAGAAAAAGTTTCACGTGGGAGAGATTCATTTAGGTAATGTGTTTGGTAAACTCAATCCATCAATGAACTCCTTTCTCTAATTCCTTTTTTCTTAAAAAAGATATATATTCTTTTATTTTATATTAAATAAAATTTGAATTATGTGTTGGAATCAAATTTTGTGAATTTTATAAGTATTATGTAAGTTATGAATATTATTATTTTTGTGTTCAGATTATTTTGATGTTAACATGTGGATCAACCGTAACATCAAAGAAGGTAAAAGCAGGTGTGAAGTCTAGTCGTACACACTCTTTCTCTATATGACACTGTTGGGAATTCGAATAGTTCATTACAAGAAATTGAAGGAATTTTGACGCGGCATAAGGCGTTAGCGAACCGTGCATCGACGTTGACCACCCAACGCCGACGCACGCATAGTCGCGTCGACGTAAGGCATGTTCCTCGATGTATTAATTTCAAAACGTCACCTTTCTCCGATATGTGGCAGAGGGACGTCGGAAAAATGTGATTACCCGACATCTCCGAGCACGTTGGAGATTGTTTACTCTATTTCTTCTCCTTCAACATAGAACACAAAAAACAAAAGAAAGAAAAGAAAAATCAACCGAAAGAGAGCTAAGAGAGTTTGTTGCCTTCGTTGTTGGGCCGCCACCCGTCTTTGCTGTTGCCATGAGTGTCATCGTCATCCGTCTTCGCCACTGTCATTAGTGTCACCACCTCTGTCCGTTCCTCCGCTTGTTGTTTACTGCCAATGTTGTTTTTTTTTTTTTTTGAAATTAGAATATTAAATTTTATATATGTTTGTTATATAAATTTATATGATTTAAATGTATATTTGTTAGATATTAGAAAATTGTATGTATCTATGTATTTTAGAATTTAGAAATTACATAGATTTGTCCGTATGTATGTATTACATAATGAAAAATGTATGTATGTGTGTATATTTGAAATGTAGAAATTACACACATAATGAAAAACGTATGTATGTATGTGTATTTGTTTATTTAATTTAGAAAAATGTATTAATTTAGGAAAATGTATTTATGTATGTATGTATATTTGTTTATTGAATTTTGAAAAATATGTATGTTTCAAACTTTGAATATGATAAGCATTGATATAATGAAAATATGTATGTTTCTTCGACATCACCACATTGTGCTCGTGAATGTTACGTCAACGTGGACGTGCCTCATGTTAGAGAAAGTGTCCCTGCCAGGGTTTTCCCGACGTCACTTTAAACGTCAGAAATACCTTGCCCGATGCAAATCATGGTTTTTTCGACGTGTGACTGCGTCAGAGAAGGTCTACTTTCTTGTAGTGGTTTCACAACTAACGGTTTAGAGGTCTTCCTCCATAGGTCCTTTGAGCTCTCCTTAGTACTGTCCTAAGAGTGATTTCCCTTGTGGGTCCTCCTCCTCTTAAGAGGTTAGACTCTCATTAGTGGGTCCTCCTCTTATGACTCATCTAAGAAGGGTCTTTCTTAGGTTTCGTTGAGCTCATCCTTTCACTTCTATGAGCTTACTTCTCTTTACCTCATGGGTTCTATGGAGCTGTCTAAGTTCTCCCTACGAGTGCTTCTCCTGAGCTTTCTTTAGTCTATGAGCTTCTCTTGAGCTCATCTTATGGGTCTACTAAGCTCATTTGATCTTCTATTAAGCCTACGTCATAGGTCTCATTGAGCAATCCAAGCTCTCCTTAATAGATGCTTCCCTTGAGCTCTCTCTTCTAAGCTAATTTGGGCTTTTCTTGAGCTTACTTCATGGGTCTCACAAAGTTGTCTAAGCTCTCTTCCATGGGTACCAAAGCTCTCTCATTTGCTCATGTGAGCTTCTCTTTGAGCTCACTTCATGAGTCCACCCATCAAGCTCTCACTAAGTTCGCCTAGGCTCACCTTCATGACATGAGTCTACCATGCTCTCACTAGCTCACTTCATGGGTCCTTCGAGCTCTCTCACTAGGTTTGTCAATGTTCACCTTATGGGACTACACCAAGCTACCACTAAGCTCACTTCATGGGTCTGTTGAGCTCTCACTAGGCTTGCTAATTAAGCTCACCTTATGGGACCACCGAGCTACCACAAGCATTCTTTGGCTCACTTCATGGGTCCACCAAGCTCTCACTAGGCTAGCTAGCATACACTCACTTCATGGGTCCACCCACTAAGCTCTCACTAGACTCGCTTAAGCTCATCTCATTGGAACACTAAGCTACCCTAAGCTCGCTTAAGCTCTGCCATAGATTTTCTTGATAAGCTAAAATTCACCCACAACATATTATTTCATTTTAAATATTTTGGAAAAAAAAAAAAACTTGTTGATATATTTGACTTAGATTTAAAGGTCAAAGTCTTAAATGTAAAACTATGATTTTTTTTCTATAATGTTTCTATGGTTTTATTTGTAAAATATTTTACAAAATTGGAAACACGTGTAATAAATTTAGGGATGTTTTTAAATATACAAAACAAACCAAAATAATTACAAAAATAGCAAAATTTTATATTCAATTAATGATGGAGACACTTATAGATTTATCAACATTGGTAGACACCAATAGAAGTTTATTGATGTTTATCAGTATATATCATTTGATATATTATGATATTTTGCTATATTTTTCAATATTCTCAATCGTTTTTCCATTTCCAAATTTTTTCTATTTCCAAATTTTTTCTATAAATATAAGAGATTCATTAAAATGAGCCAATACTTATATAAGAGATTCACAAGTATAAAAGAGCACACATTTAAAATTAAGAGGAACTAGATATAAGGATGTTTTCAAATATATATCGAAATGAGCCGATACTTATATAGCAAATATTTTACTTTATATTCGTTATAGATCGTGATAAATATATATAACCAAAAAATATAATTTAAAAAAATTATATAATATAGCAAAATATCACAGTATATCTATGATTGATTATCACTAGTGTCTATCATGTGATATTTTACTATAAATATTTTTAAAATTTTTTGTTATTTAAAATAATTTTTAAAAATAAAAAATATAAAAGTGAAATTTACAATATTCATAAATATTTTGGTTAAAAAAATATTTGTTTAAAAATTTATAAACTAAAATTCACATAATAATCTTCCTTAAAAAAGGAAGAAAACAAAATATATATAGGAAAAGAAAAAAAGAAAAAAAGAAAGGAAAGAGAAGAGAAAAAGTAGGGTTAAGGAGAAAAGGTGAAGTTGGTGGGTAATGGGTATCCAATGCCATCGTCGGTACCGTGACATCACGCGCTTTATTCTTTATTTTATGCTACTTTTTCTTTCTTTTTTTTCTTTTAAAAAAATATAATAAAGAAAAGAGAAATTGCAATGGATGACTATTTTAGCAATAATAATTAATGATATAGCAACATTTTAAAAAAATTGCAAATATAGCAAAACTATCACTGAATAGACTTGTATCGCTTATAGACTTCATATGATATATCAGTGATAGACCAATATTTGCAACATGATCTATCAGTAATAGACTTATATCATTGATAAAATTTGACAAATTTTACTATATTTGTAAATTTTTTAAAATTGTGTTATATACTTAATTAATTTGAATTTAATTGCTAAATTTGCAACTATTCCTAAAGAAAACTCTATTAAAAACAAAATTGTATGCAACCATTACTTAAATACAGCAAAAAATTTATTCTTATCAAAAGAAAAAAAAATGAAACATTTGATAAAAAAAACTACACTTTCTAAAAAAAATCAATCGTAATAAATTTTAAAGTCTACCGAACAAAATCTATTATATTTTGCTCTATATTTTACCATTTCTCTTCATTTTATGATTAAATATTATTTTCTAGAAATTCTTATTAATTTAATCATTATTTTTTAAAATTATTTCTTTTAAATTTTTAAATCAATACATCAACCTTTTAAACTTTGATTCTCCTGATACTATTTTTTAAAAATATTTTTATGGTTTAATCTTTTAGTTTTTCATCATATTGAATATTCTCACATTTGCTTAAAAACTTGTAATAAATAAGCAATTTTTTGAATAGTTAAAAATGTAAAATCATCTGAAAATCCTAATCTATGTCACACACACATGTACATACCCAATTGAAACTTAATCGTGACAATGCTCACTTTTAGGGGTTTATTAAACTATATTCTACTAACTTTATATGTTCAAGAATGAAACAAGAAACTTTGACAATGATAAACAACCTTTTTATCTATGAATCTTTCAATAAAATTTAAAAATCGAATTTTGTGAAAGTTTGTAAAATAATCAACCATTCATCATCACATTAGTTGAAAAATTGAGAACATATATATAAAAGTTGAAAGTTGAATGACACCATTCAAATTAGATTAAACGTAGTTTAATTAAATTAAATTATGGAGTATATTATATTAAAAGAAAAAAAAAAAAGAAAGGATGGTTTCATATTGTTTTGTACCTGTGTAAGCCATTGAGTGTAATCAAATTATAGGGAGGAAAATTAGATGAAAAAAGGTTATAAACTTTAATTGATACATATCCATATATATATTTATTTAAGACAAATTAAGAGGGGACATCTCACCACCCACACTTTCTCTATCTTTACTTGGTGGTGTTGGCATTTTCTTTAAATGGGTTTTTGCATGTTGAGATAGGGTTTCTTTTTTGTCTTTGGGCAAATAAAATTAATTCTATTCATTTGTATTGGTTTAAAATAATAATAATTATTATATATTATAGTAATTTTAAAATAAAACAAAGGCAATTATATAAGACAGCACAATTAAAATTGATTGTTGTGTTGGGGTGTCTTTTGGCTTCACTTCACTATACATTAATATTCTTAAAATTATTGAATAATACTTTGTAATTTGTTACAATTTGGAAGAATAATAATTAGCCAAATGCACACTTTGGTTTAATTGATTCTATTACGTACTTTACTTCATTTGGGAGAGACAAATTAGCCTTATCGTTTACACTATTTTAGACTCCAAACGGGTATGGAATCAAATGAATTATTATTATTAATTGAGTTTCGCTTATCAAATATTAATTTAAACATACAAATAGGGTTTGTTGATGCCATATTTTACTAGAAGGAAAGTGCACATTAACCTTCATACCTAAATTTGTAAGTTTAGAGATAATTTATTTTATCTTATATAGTAAACTTTCAAATTTATAATGAAATTTTATTCTACTTTTCTATAGTTTTCTCATTTACTATATAATTTTTAAAGTCTATAGTAATATTGATGAGATATAAAATTAAAATAAAGTGTTTTTGTTTCGTATAGTTTCTAAGTCTGAACTTTTCAACATAAGGATCTAAAAGCTTTTAAGTTAAGAAATATAGGAAAATTTTGGCCTTCATATTTTATTATATAAATATATATATAATTTATATATAATTTAAAACAATATTGTAATGTATTCTTTTGAATTTTCATTTTTGAAGTGATTATGTTAGGTGGGTTGGTAGGGTTGAATTACAAACCATCAAAGGTTTAAATTATCAAAAGAACAAACGAGAGGTAAAAAGAGTAGGTTCTTAATACAGGTGAAAGATTACATATTTGTAAATTTTATAAAAGTCACAAATATGGTAGTTTATAAAAGACTCTATTTACAAATAATAGTAATATAAATCAAAACATTTATAAAATATAACAAAATATCACCGTTTATTTATGATAAACTTTCATATCTATCTGTATCATGATAGATGCAATTAGTAGTCTATCATACATGGCATATCACAAGTAAAATTGTGGTTTATTTTACTATATTTGAAAGTTTTGTTATTTAAAATATTTTTTTTGAAAAGTTAAAAAACAACTTTGGAAAAAATTAAAAAAATTAGTGTATTTCTTACCTTATATTAAGTACTTCAAGGTAAAAAAATTAGGTTAATTAGGTTTAAATACTCATTTATCCTATTTTCTATTTGATAGTTTAGTATATTTTGGTTCATGAGTTACTCCTAATATTAGTTTAATTTAATTTTTGTATTAAAAATATAATAGTCATCTTTTAATAAAGTATAAAGAATAAAACAAACATTTGAAAAGTATAAAGAATAAAATGAAGGTTTTGAATATAGATTAAATTAATTAAATATTTATTTTCTAGAAAAGCATTTTGTTATAAGGTTAAAGAAAAAAAAAGAAGAGTTCATAATTGAAAATTTGAGAAATGATTTAAAAAAATTTGGTACTAAGTTTGAATGGTAGATGGAAAAAAAATAGTAAAAGAAAAAGAAAGTTATATTATTATTGATATATAGTGGTTTGAAACTGGACACATGTATATAACTATATGGGGATAAAAATAATGGTCCATCTCAAAATTAGAAGAAAAAAGATCTAGAAAATTAAAAACAACAAATAATAATTCATGTGAAAAATTATGATACCCTTAAATTAAACTTTGCATGTTGCTAGTCAAAACCTTAATTTAATGCCTATTTTTCCCCCTATAATTTGCATTCTTTGATTCTACTATATAGCAATTACCAATTAGCAAGGACATCTTCTCATCCTATCTAATAAATTTCTTTTCTCTTGCTTAGATGTTAAACATGTGATCGAGTTTATTATGACTTTTTAGAACAATTTTTCTTATGCATTTTTCTCTCTACAGAACATGGTTTTTGATCCGGTGTTCCTTGCATAAGAAAAAGAGTATGTTCTATATTTTGAAACAATTATATTACTCATGAAACTCGATCTTCAAAATCGTTGGTTTTAGATTCTCTCGTATATACAAGATTATATATTCTTTTGCCTAGTTGTAGGTTTCTCTACTCTTATTATAATTATTTTGGTTTGAATAACTTATTTATAGCTATCTTTATTTGCTAAAAGAAGGTTGTGTAACTTAGTATCCTTACCCTCCTCATTTATATTCACTAAAAGATATTTAAAATATTCCTATTTTAATGTTACTACATTCTTGCGTAATTAGTCAATGTAATTTCAACTATAAATCTTAAATTAGGGCACAGTTATTATTGTAAAAAAAGAAAAAAAAAACTTTTTACTATTTACTGAACTAAAGTTAGTCCATTAGAAATATAACCTAAAATCGAACCATTTCAAAGTAATGACTTTTGAGAAAAATCTATTTTCTTTTTTTAAAAGAGTGTAGTGTCCAAATTGACCTTGGGAAAAAAGAGCCTACTTCTTTTATTTCTTGCACTAAATAATTGTTTTTTTTAAAAAAAGAAGTAAAATGAATAAAGGAAAATGAAAAGAGAGAAAAGAAAGGGAATTTAAAATTGAAATACAAAGTCAAATTGAAACCTTTCATGGACCAAGTAAAAATTTCAAATTTTCATCCACCAAAAACATTTTTATACAAATACATATATATATATATATATATATATATATATACTATTTTATAATATTAACCTTTTCCCAAAGTATAATGGCCTACATTAAAGTTAGTAACTTTTTTGAGATCCCAAAACTACCCTCAGTCCCAAAAATAAATAAAAAAAAGAGGAATATTTGATGGTTTAAAATGGGTCTGAAGAAACGTGAAATTTCCCATCCCCCTTCCCAACCGACACGGCTCACGCGCTTAAGAGTAGGCGAGTGGCCTGCCAGAATTCAGAAAGCTTTTGGGCTACCCTGAATTACCCTGGCCGCTGCCCGCTGCCCGTTCAATGTAGTGTAGTGTAACGTAAAAATGAAGTTCCACTTGGCAAGGTGTTGTTGATGATGATGATGAAACCCACCGTCTGATGTTTATAAGGTTTATCTTTCGTCCACGTCATCATTCTATGACACGTGTAGTGATCCCACTTGTCCTTCACTTCGCCACATTGCGTGTAACCAATTATTGTTTTTCTCTCTTATTATTACTATTCTTTTTTATTATTTCTGAATTTCATGCGGCTTTTTGCTTTGAATTGTTGGATTAGAAAGAGACCCTACAAGTTTTGTCTCAACTTTAATTTAAACTCACTCTCCTTTCTTTTCCTTTCTTTCTTTCTTTCTTTCTTTTTTTTTTTTTCTGGATAAAAAAAATATGCTTTTCATCTCTAAGACTTTTATTTTCTCTTTTTTATTTTTGCTCTTAAAGTTTTTTTTTTCTTTAAATTTTCTTAAAGGCTTTTCTTTTGAATTTCTCTTAAAAGTTTTTTTTAATGGGGATTCCTACACATTTTGAGCATTTACTTTTGAATTTTGAATCATAATGGCTGTTTTAAATGAAGATATAATTCAGTGAAAATTATCATAAATAGTTAAAAATATTTATAAAATACAGTAAATTTTAATAGACATTAATAATTTATTTAATATCATTAATTATTTAAGTTTATTTCAATATATTTAAAAATTTCTCGTATTCTTATCTAGCTATGGATTAGATTAATTTATGGAGTAAACAAGGATATGTATTGAGAAAATTTGTATTCTAATTCTACGAGCACAAGCAATTGTGGGTTATCTAGAGTGCTTTTGTTTTCCTGTCTTAATGTAGTTTGAATGATTTTTTTAATTAAAGAAGTTATTAAAAAATTTATTGGTTTTTTTTTTCAAATGTGAAGGATAAAATTAAAATTTATTGTTAATGTTTTTTCATCTTTCAACTCTTTTCACGGTAATAATCTATATTTATATTTTACCCACATTTTAAGAAAATGAAGTTAAAAGTAGTAGAAGGAAATAGACTAAATTTTAAAAAAATTTAAAAAACAAAATGACTATCAGACATAAACTTAATTTGTAAAATATATTTTTTCTGACCACTACATTTGTAACTATATTCGTAAACAAAACTTACAGCTAAGACCAATGAAACAAACAAACCGTTACATCTCTTTCCATATTAATTTAAAAAGATTTGTGCAAACTCGTGAAAGACATGATTTTCCTCACAACAATTATCTCATGATAGTTCTAAAAAGTTTATTCAAGAAACTAATAAGGCAAAAAAAAAAGAAAAAATCATTGCTCAAAACAAACTCTCAAAGCTCAAATATGATTTAAAATGATAATAAATTCCATAAAGTTAAAAAGAAAAAAAGAAAGAAAAAAAAAACGGATAGAGATAAAGACGTAACTCCAAAAATACACTACGAAAAAAACGTGAATAAAGAAAGGGTATACCTTTTTCAGTTGCTTTAATGAAAAATTTATATCAAAATCAAATCATAAAACTTTGGTGTAAAATAAAAATAAAATTAAATGTTTGGTGGCGTTTTTAATGCATGAAAATATGGAAGTAAAAGCTCCATCCCTTCATGAAATATGGCTAATTAATATGAAATAATAAATCATTTTTATTATTATTGTTATTATTATATATTTACAAAAGAAAGAAGAAAAAGGAAAAAACAAAAACAATTTTTTTTGGAACCTATTTATTTTAGAATTTATTAGTGCAATTTATATTATTACTATTAATGATAGAAGCTTTCCATTAATGTCAATAATTTAAATCTCTTGGTTAATTCAGCTGTGTTATTATACCTTTAAATTATTAATCATCATTTCTAACTCACCCAAGTAAGTGATTTCAAAATTAATAACGTGTAAGTAATGTATTAATTAGTTTAATCTAAAGCGTATTTGATTTAATTTTGAAGTGATCGACCAGCACTTAAAACAGTTTATATATATATATATTTAAATAAATGAGAGCATAAAAAATATCTGCAATTTTTATTTAAATACAATTGCAAAAAAATGAGGAAGAAACAAGATAAATATTTATAAAAATTGTAAATTATTATAAGTTTGGCCTTATGCCATTAAATTTGAGAGTAGTTTCTTTAAATTTTTGTAATAAATTCCTGAATTTTATGGTTGTATATGCATTATGTTGTATAGAATCCTTCTACTTCAAAGAATATCTGAAAAAGTCATAATTTTATTTTTTTCAAAAAATTTACATACAAAATAAAGCATAAATTTCAAACTTTATACATTATTTATTGCAATTTTTTTTCACAAAATTTAGAGATCAAGACTAACTTCATAATAATCAAAACCAAATATAAATATAACTTGAAATCGGAGTTGAAATGATTAAATAAATAACGTAGAATTAAAAGTTTAGTTTATAAACTTTAGAATTTTATTAAATAATTCTATAAGTGTCCATAAGTTTTTAACCATGAATACCTTAACTTTAAATAACTTTAAATGTGTAAGTTAATAAAATTTTCTGATTAGTAATTATTTATTTTAAAAAAAACGTGGACTTATACTAGACGTGAATTTGAAGATTGATGACCTATACTAAACTTTAATTTCTATCACCTATTAGATGTATTCCTCTATATGTGGAGTACATTTAATTTTGCAATAATGAGTATAAAAAAGTTTATGTTATTCGTTTTTGAATGTATGTAAGTTGTATGGCTTCACGAAAACAGCTTGTGGTGATCACATTGAGAGACGCAAAAGTGCAAGTGATACCATAAATTATAAGAAACCGAAAGCACGAGAGTCTACAATAGAAATTTTGAAAGGAAGAAACTTAAATGTTATAAAGTTTAGTTTGCAAATTTGTGTCTAATAGACCTAAATGTCTTTAGATATTGTGTAAAATAAATATTTATAAACTTCTGATTCTTTACCTAATAAACCCTTAATCTATGTCTAATAGGTCATTGGTTTATTTGACATTTTTTAAAAAAATACACAATCTATTGGACACACTGATAAAAGTTTAGTATCTTATTAGACACAAAAATTAGCATGCCCAATAAATTTGTTAATTTAAAAAAAGTCAATACGATAACTATTATAGACGAATATAACATATGAAAAAAAGGTAGAGAAAATATCAATTTATACCTCGCATTCAGAAAATTTCAACTTCTTCCTCGTCAAGATGAGGAAGAGTAAAGCTAGTTCACAGTTTATGAAATGTAGCGATAGAAGACTAAAACAGATGATATGAGAAAACACCAAGGGTAAGAGGCAAAATGAGAGAATGCATCACGTTAGTAACTTGAGGGATTGTATCAATTCGAATGGTGAACTTTTATAAGCATATCAGTTTACACCTCCCATTATATTCCATACGTAAAAAAAACTTTGTTTAAACTTACGACTATATCAATTAAAACTTCAAATTTTTCATAAAATCAATCAATTTAGAATTTTAATCAAAAGTTTTTTAACGAATCCATTCATGAAATCTATACACGTTTGAGAATCAATACATTAGATCATTTTAAAAGAAGTCGTAATGAAAACTTAAATGAATTGTTTTACACAAATTTAAGAGTAAGTTTTTCACGATATTGTTCAAATTAAATAAGGGAGAGGACATTAAATTAATTTAAGATTTAAATTGATACAACTCACCGAAATTAGGAATAGAGTTAGAAGAGTAATTAGATAAATTTAGAGATGTATTAGAGACAGATGTATTTAGACATGATAGAGAAGGAGGTGGCGTGAAATGAAGAAGCATGATAAGAGGGCATTCTTCCTTCACCAACCTGTCTTAGTTCTATTAGCTTCTTTCTTTCTTTCCTCTTCTTCTTCAAAGTTCAAAGGGCACATCTTCCAAGTGATTTCCTAAATAAATACTCATCCATCCACTTTCCCCCCCTCTTTCTCTTCCATTACCTCAACCTCAATCTCAATCTCAATCTCCGAATAATCCCTTTCCGCCATGTCTATGGACCTTGAATTCCCCAAAAATCTCCCCAAAATCCGCCTTCCTTTACAGGTCCGATCCCCTCCCAAACCCTCCCTTTCCGACAACATCATACCCTCTTCCGATCATGACTCCGACCTCGACCGCCGTTCCTGCCGGACACCTACCTCCGCCGAGCACAAGATTCCCAAGATCCTCAGCTGTCCTGGCGCTCCTAAGAAGCCTAAACGCCCTCCAGTCCCTTGCAAGAGGAAGTTGACCATGGAGCTCAAATTCTTCGAGATCGTTAATCAAGAAGAAGTCGATAATTTCTTCCGATCCGCTTACGATCTTGAATCTTCTCCCACTGCGCCGCCTAAGAGGAGTTGCTGCCGGCCGTCAGCTTGATCAATTTCCAGATTGCCGGTTTGAGCCCTAAATTACTCTCTACACCCATTATAGAAAAATCAATTTTTCTTTAATTCTTTCTTTTCCTCTTTTTTCTCCTTTCCTTCTCCCATAGCGAATCAGCTCTTTGATGTGTATTATTATTACACGTACATACACATGGAATCCAATCGAATCGAATGCGATTCCTCTTAATTGCATCCATCAGAGTAATGATAATCGTATTAGGATTATCAATATCAACCAACCGCTTAGAAAAAGGGAAAAAAAAAAAAAAAACGAAAATTATGCACATATGTTTCCGAAAATCCTCAACGATTTCCTGAAATTCGTTCTTTAATCGCTGGGTTTCCATCTCTATCACCTGCGGATTTCTTTCTGAATTGTCGATCTGAAATATATTCCTAAATTAGAAAAACCCTAACTATTTCGTATGTACTGTTAGCTTGAATACGATCTGTTGTTGCAATAATTAGGTCTAGAAATAATGAATTTAAATGGTGACTAGTGAAGGAAAAATATAGGACTATCTTGATGATTTCCTTTTCAATTCTGCTTTTGGGTGTTTGATTTGCAGATTCATTGCCCTGATTTTTGCTCTGCTTTTGAAGTAATTCATACGGCGTTAGGGAATTTTTGTAATTTTTGTAATTTATTTTGTGGATCAATTTTTCCAGATACAAAGAGAGAGACGTATTGGAATTTCTTTCCTAATTTCAAAATTTAGAGAGATAAGAAGTGCTTCTTCGTTCTTCCTTCCCCAAATTTATTTATTAAATTAAATTTCACTCTATCCCCAATTTCAAATTATAGAGAGAGAGAAAATTTGGGGGGAGTTGAAATTTTTTAAGAGAGAGAATAAGATAGAGGGAGGCAAAATTTTAAAATTTTTTTTAATGAAAAATGAAAAATGAAAAATTATTATTAATTTTTTATTTTATTTGTCCTATTGTAGGCCACAACTTTCCCCAGGCAAAAAAGGGGTAAATTTAATATGTCTCAACTCCACATTATTTTATTTTCAGTGCTTTATTATCTTTTTTTTTTATATATATATATAAATTGACAAAATTAAAAAGAAAAAAAAAATGGTAAGATGCAAAAATGAGACCATCAAATTAATTGGAGTGTTTCAACTAAGAGGATATAATCGTAATGATATTTGTATTTAGGGGTAGTCTTTTGTAATTTGTGAAAAGAGAAGTGGAAATGTATGAAAAGGAATAATATGTGAGAACTGATGTATATTGGGGATTAATATTTGGAACATTATCATGAATAGTTAGATAGCACTTTTATTGTGCTCTTTCAACAAGTGGCTGTGCCTATCCTTTAGCTCATCCAATTAAGTCAAAATTATAAATCATTATTAATTCAACCCTACATCCACACACACATATATATATACAATAGAAAAATATATATTTTCGTTCTAACATATGAATCAAAACCTTGGAAATTTCTATTTCTTTTTTGGCTCCTTTTGGATATAAAATTATTTATATTTGATGAAGAGATGAATAACATATAAGATAGATGAATTCTAAAATGAACTTAATTATTGTATTAAATAATAATAATATTACTTTAGTTCGTATTGTTTGAGAACCTTTTGTATGCATAATTTCATTATTCTTTCCTCTTGAAGTAAAATTTTAGATAAATTGTAAAAACCCCTCCTAGTGATGCTTCCAATTATCCCTTAAACTTTCCAAATTCAAAATTTGAGTCCCTAAAATTTAAATTTAACTATTTGTATAAATGATATTGATTATTATTTTGTGGGTCTAATTTTTATAAGTTTAGGAGTCTAATTGTTTATTTTTAAAAGTTTGAAGAGGTAATTACTAACAAAGGGTGGTTTTTACAAATTTCCTTAAATTTTTTCTCCATACTTTTTTTTCAAGTAATTTAATTAGTTTATTATTTCTTTTTACATATGTTTGAAGTTTTTACTCATAATTCCTAATTCTAAAATTTGGAAGAAGGAAGCTAATTAGATGGAAAAGAAAAAAAACAAAAAGAAAACATTTTTACACCATCTTTTTTTTAAAAAAAAGAAAAGAAATTAAACAAGACAATGGGGTGTGTTTTTGTTTTTGTTTTGCAAAATTGGAAAATATAAGAATATAAGTTATACAATCAAATGCAAAATTCCAAAGTTTTGTTTTGTTTTCTTTAAGTGCGACGACGATAGTAAGACGAAGATGAAAGTCTTGACCCAACAGACTTTGAGTTGTTGGAAATAAAACTAAATGAAAAACTTAAAAACCTTTTCATCAAAGCATGACAGCAAAATTGCTTACATATATCTGAATACACACAGTTTCAAGGTTAGGCAATAGTGTTAATTAATACTCCTAGATCATAAGATGAATAATAATTTTGAAGGGAGTAGCTTTAGCTTAGGTAAATCAATTAATGAGTTTGATATAGCCCTAGGGGCATAAATTAGAATATGTACTATATATATCTCTCTCTATATATTATTAGAATAGGGAAGTTTACATTAATTAGTATGGTGAAAGGATATTGGCCAACTCTGTTATGATATATAGTATTAAAGATGGGAGGGGGGGGGGAGGAGAAATTAAAACAGAAACAAAGAAGCATACAAAAACCTACTCCAATCCAATGGCTATTACATTACATAATTAGCTAGTGGTAGTTGGATTGGATCCATTTTTAATTTTTATTATGTTTTCTAGAAGTTAAATCCATAAATAATCGAGAGAACTTGATTTTGAAGCTATACTCAATGGTGTCTTGATCTTGAAGAAACATAAAACAAACATATATCATTATAAGTTCTTTCTCAAGGAAACATTAACAAGAAAAAGGGGGAGGTTTGTCTAAGTTTTAAAATTGATTTGCATTTAATCAGATAACCTTATGTTATACGTGTGTGTGTGTATATATATAAATATAGATCTTAGTCCTTTTCATGAAGCATAACTTTTGGACCACTGAAAGACCATTTTTACCTGGTGGTGATGTTGGATTAGACGGTTGAAAGTGCTTTTGGAAGAGTTGTTTTAGGAAATAAAGTATTGATATAAATAAACTCATAAAATTGAAAAAGAAAAAAAAACTTTTTAATTTTTGTGATGGGGGAGAAGAAAGAAGAGAAAAGAGAATGGAGAAATGGGTGAAGAAGAGGGGAAGCAATGAGATCAATGATTGTTAGTTGTCTTAATGCAAATACTGATTCTTTTTTTTGTCCACTTCATCCAATTTCTTCCTTCTCATGTGAATGTCACATTCTTCTCCCCCCCTTTCTTTTATCCAAAGAATCATTTCAATGAAAGAAAAAACACAAACAAATAATTTAAAAAAGAAAGAAAAAAAAAATCCTAAAAAACAATACACACACACACACACACACTAAGTTCCTAAGTTTTAAAATGTCACATTTAGTCATTAGGTTACAAATTATTACCATTTGTTTCAATTTTTTAGCTTCCATGACTTTAATTTTTTTTTTGCAAAATTTGAAACCTATATAGAAATTAAACTGAAACTCAACTAAAATCTCAAGTATAAAATTTAAACCTTACTGACTAAATTGAAATAATCAAAGTGATAGGATAGGAATTGATAGGAATGGTGGAAACGTGAAAAGACAAGAGTCTGAGTAGGAAAGCCCAGCCCGTAATATAATAAGTGGGCTTGGATTTTTGGGTCGAGCCCATTAATGGCCCATTTTGACAGATTCGAAGTTCCGGAGGCTCCTCCAAGAAGAAAACAACAAAGGGAACCCATTTTGTTCCTTTGAACATATTCTTCTTCTCATTATCCAAACAATTTTTTCACTCTTTTCAAAAAGGAACAATGGATATTTGAACTTTTAACTGTATATCAATTACTATTCAGTTCATCTCAATTTGGGTAGATGACTCGAATCATATGTGGATTCCTACCAACTAAGATCAATTAAATTTGAAAACAATTTATAGTTCATTAACTACTTTTCGTTGTAAGTCTTTCGAAAGAAACTAATTTCACTAGTTTCTGTTTTTAAAATAAAAAAATTAGTTTGTAAAAGCTTCCTTTTTATCTTTGAATTTGACTACAAATTCATATCTTTTTTTTAATGGGAATACTATTACACTTGGTGGATGCATAAAGTATTGCATTGTGAGAATAAACTAAGACTTAGTTTAGTGAAAATTAGCAAACATACTCTCCCGTTCAACTTTAAAGTATTCGATTGCTGTACTTAGAATTGTTGTAGAAAAACAATGATTTATTTTGTTTTTTGTTTTTTTAAGTATAAGAGTCGAATTTGTAGCCAAATTTTTAAAAACAAAAACAAGATTTTAAAAATTGTTTTTCAAAATCTAACTTGGTTTTTAAAAAATAGATAATTAAACGAAAAGAAACAAAATAAAATGAATATTTATAGACTTAATTTATTAAAATCAAAGTCAAATAGTTACTAAACTCGACGTAACACGGAATTGAGATTTTCAATAATTAATACTTTAAAGTTGAAAGTTGTGATGTCAATATATCAAAAACATGCCTATGTTTATTAAGTAAAGGTTCATATAGATTCATCATGTGGGCAAAAAAGCAAATCCAATTTTGTTCATCACATCCATCTCTAATACATATATAATCTTTGCCCCTACTTTAGCTTACAGATTTAAATTCAAAATATTAACTCTAACAACTGAACCCTTGAGGTGTGTAGTTTGATTAAGGACCAATGTTTAAGTTCTAATTATATGAAAGTCGATATGATACGATGCATGCGGATTCGAAAAGGGTTCCTTTCCGTTTCCACATGATACATTGGATTCGTTAAATTCTTAACAAAAAGATAGGCAAAGCTACATGATCAAATATTCAAAAAACCAATGTTGTATAAAGTTATGCTTTTTCCATGCTCCTAATAATTGCAGTGATAATCTCATCTCATGCACCGTAAAGTAAACACATTAATGGGTCAGAATCACCTTTTCCTTTCCAAGTGGATCAAAATTTGTATTTACTATTCAACTGCATAAAAATGTTATGAGCTTATTACATGAATTTAATTCTATTGAAATGTCTTGATTCTGTTTTTGTTTTGATTGTTTGTAAATTCCATAACAGAATCATTTTGATCAAGGCAACAGGAAGTGGTTTTGGGGAAGGGAAGATCTTTCAAGGAAAAGCACTTTGATGAGTGAGGTCTTAAAAGATTATGGAGAAAGACAAGAAGATTTCAATGGCACTCAATATAGTGAGGCTCTATATCATTCATTTTAATGCATCTTTTGAAAGATTTGAATGTCAAGGTTTTTCCTGAGGTAATAAGAAAGGAAATTCACGGTTCGTGTATCAAAGAAACCGTTGTTCGATTACGTGGAGCGTCTAAAGCAAATGGAACTAAAGCCTTGAAGCTAAGAGGAGGAAGTTTTTGGGAACTTTGTTGAAAGGAAACAGACATGGATACAAAGTTTTCAAAGGATTTTCGAGGCGTCGAACGACTTTGTTGCGAAATAAGAAATTTGTAGCTCATTAAAGCAAAGAGAAGTTCTAATAAAGAATTTATAGGTTCTTGATCAAGACCACAAAGATCTCAAAGAAGAAAATATGTATTTACAAAGTCAAGTTTGAAGAATCAAGGAGGGATATTCAAACAGGTCGCAACTCGAGTTCTTCCTTTCTAATACCAGATTTAAATGCTGTTGTAAGGATCTTTGAAACTGCTATCTGAGTTGTATGAATGTTGTTGGATTTCCGCGAAAACGAGAGGAAGCACATGGATTTCTCTCCACTGATGGCATTTTTAGATTATGAAAGCAACTTCATGGAAGGTTGCGGAAATGAAGGTTTTCATGTTGGAGAACAAGTTGAGGTCTATCTTCAACAAATTTATCCAACTCAAAGGATTTATTTGAAGCAAGTTTTACACTTGATTGATGGATAAAGTTGTGGTTTATATGCAGTTTAAAAAGTCTGCATATGGAATATGTTGAAGCACATGGAGATTGAAAGCTCGAAGCATCGTAGAAATGTTGAGAAATCACATAAAGTTGTAGTAATCACCGCACAAATTTACTAGTACAAAAGAACTCGGAAAATATTTTCAAGTATGCATACACATAGTTACAAATGATACTAATAACTATTTTCAAACTTTCAAGATAGAATCATAGATTGATATGGTAAAAGTTAAAAAATAAAAATAATGCATCATCAAATTAGACATTTAAAAAATTTAATATTATAAGAATAGCTGCTCCCTTCAACAATCATGAATCGATCGATTCTAATGGTGCATAACCTCAATAAAGACCTAAGAGATTAATTTATGCGGCCGTTTACTGAAGATTTAATACCTATCAGACCCGTTCAAAAGTTCTAATACCTATCAGACCCGTTCAAAAGTTCGAAGAACACAGACATAAATTGCTTGGAAGCCTCACAGATTTAGGTAAACAAGAGTCTCATTGGTATGTTTATATATAAACACAAGAAAAGAAGAACCAACAGAAATCTTAACCAGCTTTGATTTTATTTATATCTTAATCCGTTTATATTTCTTCAAAGATAATCAATCGTTGATACATTAGATATCATTTCATACACATAATTAACATTACCGTTTTAAAAACCAATCCAAATTATTCTTAAAGACTACAAAATAAAATTCAAATAACATATATGAACTATACTTTCATTAAAAATACCTTGAGGAAATTTACATGTACTCAATATTAAACCTGCTTAAAAACAAAATTTTACTAATGCCAAACATTGAAGAGTGTGTCTTTGCTTGGCAAACTGCAAACAGGAGGATAAATTCTGGCAGCTTCTACTTTCTAAGTTCCTGTTAAAACGTCGAAGGAAACAAACGACTTCGAGAGTTGAAAATCGCGGCATAGATTTTGGATACAAATCTCAGATTTCACCTGTTCCAAGAGGTTGCCTTGATGTATCACCAGAGGCCCATGCTTGATAGTCCTTCACAAGCTGCACGACAGGATCATACCAATCAAAGATTTGTATAACTTTTTCTAGTATAATAAAGATGAAGTATGGAGATCTAAACCGTACATGTCAGTCATTGTTGAACTAAGCTATCTTAACATAGTTTTACCAACAGTAATATAAAAGCAAACTCCTCTGTTTTGGAAACATTTTTGCATTTGATATACAAGTGAACAATGATGGATAATGCCTCCTTATAAACATTAAATTTTGGGTTTGGACATCAATCAAAATGTTGTCATCTCTTCGGATTATATGCGCTAGGAACATGAATAATAAAGAATAGAATTCAGAAATAAAGACCATATATATTGTAGATTTTCTCTTGTAGTTTTTATAGTTAATAAAGATCATAAACAATGCACATATAAATATTCTTAAATTTAAGATCAAGCAAACTTTGGAATACTAGCAAATTGCATACAAAAAGATTTTAAGAAAACCTGGGCTGTGAAGCGAGGAAGCATAAGCTTCAATATTTGTTCAAGGACTTGGGTTCCGGCTGATTCAATTGCTTGTACAGGAATTGCACGGAAGGCGAAAGGAATCTCAATATTAACCTGGATTTCCCAGAATAAGATTATTATTATTTGTTTGGCCAATGCACACATATTTTCTAGTGATAATGCTTGAATAACATTGCCATTACCTCAATGACCGTGTCCGAAGTGAGTTTCTGCCAGAGTGAGTTGCCTCTATTCACATCGTAAGAGATCTGGTTCACCATAGAAGCTGCATTCCGACACCAAATCAATGTCAAAGCAGTCCTGAAAAAAGCATGAACCAAAAACTCAACATGATGAATGGGCTGCTCATCCAGTAAAACAACTTAGAAATCATGGAGAGCAGCAATACTATAAGGATGCAATCTAAGGCCAAAACATAAAAATGTCATTCAGTCATTCTTTCTTTCTTATACTTGGTGCTAATAACTGGAATAGGCCAAGAACCCCGCTCTCCAAATACCACTTGTTTTCTGGGTAAGAGTAAACTAAGAGACAACAACAAATTCTTCTTACACACACCTCCACTAATCTCACAGGACAACCCGTCTAACACTATACAACATTTGAGTGTCAAGCAAATTGTAGAATATTAAATCATGTCTAGGTGGCCATTGTTAATTGAACCCATAACCTCTTAACCTCGTAACAAGGTCATGACATCTATTTACTACTAAGTCAACTCACAATGGTTGAACTACAAATTATTATACATACAATATAGGGAAAGTGAGCAAAAAGACCAAGAGCAATGGAGCATGAGCACAACTTTTAAATTTTCTTTCAAAATTCACCTCATCCACATTTTACAACAAAGAAAACCAATGGACATTTGAAGGCAGCAAACAGCTCACACTCAAGTTGCTTCCTCGAACACCGAAAAGGGCAGAAAGCAAAGAGAATAAGAGCATGTTTAGAAAATCACTTGTGTCGTGAATTTTCACTCCAAAACATGTATTAAACCATTCAAAATCATTTTCATGTTGATTATACACTTTTGAACAGAATTATGTAAGGCTTTGAACCTGACAAAAATGATTCTAAACTATTTTAAAATCACCCTTGAACATACCTTAAATCCATTTGATATAAATGTTTGATGTTTATACACCACATTAGTTATGCATAATTCAGATTCTCACCGTCAAATTTATCATTCTGTGCAACCACAATTGGGGAGCCCTCAAGCTGAACACCATCATTTAAACATGTCAAAAACAAGAACATAACAATCAAAACAAACAAGAAGTAAACTGAGCATTCAACATTCCACAAATTAATCCAGACCTTACATGAAAGCAGCTTGATACAACACCCATTAGGCTGCAGTTCAACTTTAACAACCAAAACAGGGCAAACCTCAAAAGCAAAGAACTTAAATCTATAAACATGACACCTAAAAGTACAATCATCAATCCGTTCAATCCTCTCCGCGTCTAACACCGAGTACTGACTAGCCGGCAAACTCATATACTCATCTGCATCAAACCAAACAAAAAATCCCTCACAATCAAAACCCCAAAAAGTGAAAAACACATTACAATAAATCAAAAGTTTCATCACACAATCCCAAAAAAAAAAAGAAAAAAAAAAAAGAAGAAAAAACCGCTTCTAACATTACTTAGAGGCCGTGCCAGCTGCCGAACCGTGACGGATTCGCTCCTCCGGGCGATGAAGCGGGCTTTGGGATTGGAATTCGTGGAGATTGGAAGTGAAGGCCTGGTAGAATCGTTTGCAGAGGAGGCAAGAATTAGGAATGGCTTATGGGTGAGAGAAAAAGGGGTTTTTGGGTTTTTGTAGTGAAGGGAAATGGAAGAGGGAGAGCAAGAGCTGAAGGCCATTAGAGAAGTTGGAGAATTTTGCAGAGAGGGATTGGAAGTGTGAATGGATATTGATATTTGAGGCTTTGAAGGAAGTAAGCAGCAAGAGAGGATGTGAGAGATGGATAAGACAAAGGGTAAATATAACTTATTTTATATACTCTGTGTTAATGTTTAAGGGAAACTATTTCAATATTAATTTTTGTTTTTCTTATAAATAATTTCAACCCTTTTTTCATTTAAAATACATTTTCAATTTACTTATACATTTTTTAGTTAAATATATATTTTTTTCATCAAAATCCCACCACATATACACTTTTTTTTCTCCAAAAAAAGAAAGAAAAACTTAATAAATGTTTTTTAAGTCAAAATTAGGACAAAAATAAATATATATTTTTAGTCAAAATAAACTATGATAATAAACATGTATTGTGATTTACTCTTTCAAGTTTTCAAAACAAGAAAAATAGCATACTTTAATTCTATATTTTATTATTCTTTAAGTGTGTTAGAGACAAAAATCAAAATTATGTCATTTTTACTATTACAATTGTCATATTTAATTGTTTTCATCAAGATAAAATAAATTGTATTTTTTATAAATAAAAAAACTATGGGAATAATCAGAAAATAATATCTTCCTTTGCAAACAAGTAATATTTTGTACTCAAGATTTCAATTTTGGAACAAAAAAGTTATTTTATTTCTTATTTATTTTAGTAATATATATATTTTAAATTTATTAAGTCGTTTTAGTCTAATACAACTAACATCTTTCACGTATTCATGTATTCACTTCAACTTCAATTCAAGTCCTTTTAAAATTATCTCAATAAGAAAAAGAGTAAGTATAAGATGAAATATAAGGCCGGCTATTATACGTTACGTAGTTATGGCAAGTAGACATTAATTGTATAGACTATAATATGATTATATTTATAAATAGTATGGTATCTAACATGAGACTGCCTTTATATTACAAACGCAACCTGACATTAAATAAAAACATATAAATATGCATGCATGCATAAAATAAATTTAAAGAAAACGCTACACACTATATTCTATGGCGCAGCCTCACCACTCCCAACCTCCGATGGAAGCCGTCAATGGCTCCGCCGCCGCCTTTATTCCTATTTCTTCTTCAATCCGACGCCAAAATGCAACTAACTACCTATGGTTATAGAACTGATTATTTCTGTCCAACATTTGCTTTCATGGCGACATTTCTTCTTCCCATCCTCCACGTCCGGATCCGTACCCCGATCCGTATCCAGAACCAAACCCGGAGCCATTCCCTGAGGAACCTCCGCCACCGCCACCGCCACCGCCTCCTCCTCCTCCACCGCCTCCACTTCCATATCCACCTCCGCTGCCGTATCCCGAGCCGTATCCCGATCCATTTCCGCCTCCGGATCCTCCGCCTCCTCCTCCTCCTCTGCCCCCGCCGCCTCCACCGTCTTTTCCAAATCCTGAACCGCTTCCAGATCCGAATCCAGATCCGAACCCTCCTGTTCCTCCCCCACCTCCACCACCGCTTCCTCCACCGCCACCCCCGCCTCTGCCGAACGCTCCGTCGCCTTCTCCCTCACCGTATCCTTCGCCTCCGCCCGAACCATAACCGTAACCCGAACCAGGAAACAGTCCTCCTCCTCCACCGCCGCCGCTTCCGCCACCCCCTCCCCAGCCCCCTCCTTCACCGAACCCTTTCCTTGGTGATCGGGCGGCAAAAGCGAGGTCCACGAGGAACAAAGCCAACAATGTAGCCCCAATCGCTCTGTTCCACGCCATTTTGATCAGAGTTAATGATCTTCAATCCCTTTATCAGAAACAACTCTAATGGTGATCCGATTCGTTGATTGATGAGAAGATTTGGAGCGGGAGCTTCCCTTTATATAGGAATTCGAAAAAGGTAAGCTTCTGAAAACATTTTCGAAATTTGAATTATTATATTTTTCACACTGTGATTATGATGATTGAAAAACGTGTATCTGTTTTTGGTGGTGGGGTCGCCGGTGGACGGACGGTGGTGCTGTTGCTAGTTAGTGACACTTTTAGTGGGCTAAAATGTTCATAAGTATTATTAATTAATTGGATAATGAAAGTAAAATTGGTTAATTTGTGCGTGCATAAAACAACATAATGTGCTATATATCGTTCATAGTTTAAAATGCCTGAGCTCTGGATGAATAATTAGGTCAAATAATTAGTTTTGAAAGCTAGAACTGACGTGTGTTTCATCACCATTTGATTTTGAAAAAGTAGTCCGTTTTCTATTCACCTTTTCTTTATAATCATAGTTTTTTCATATTTCATATGATAACTTTATAAAAATTATATGATCTAGAGCATTTATCGTTAACATTTGCTCTATCAGTGTTATGTTTTTTTGAAGTTAAAAGGATTCATATCTTTGCACCTTTTTTTCTTACATAAATGTTGATAAATATTAGAATAAAATATTGTGCAATAGAAAGCTCTTGTATATATATATATTTTCATATAAAGAGCATTTGATTTCATGAAATGGCATTGCACAGAGGATGGTGGTACGTGGTAGGTAGATACTCGCACCTCTATTGACTTGTGAATATGGGAAAAAGAAGGGAAAATAAATTATATATAATCATGGTACTCTTCCACTTTTGACTTGTGGAGAAACCTTAAAAGGAGAGGTTGGAAATGGAACCACTAAGATGAGATATCATACTTTTCCTTCACGTCTTTTAGTTTGGATTTTGAACCTTCCTAGCAGTGTCTGAATTATATTGAAAGTGGAACGTTCATTGTTAGAGATTATAGAAAAGTATTTAAATATATCTTGAGGAGCATAATGTTTTAAATATTTTTTTATGTAAGTAGTGAAAAAAATAAAAGAAGCACAACTTAAGGATTACATTGAAAGATTTGATCAAATGATAGAAGTTACGTCAAAGCTTTAATGATATAATTTTTACAACATGTAATGTAGTTGAATTGATGAACAAAAGACCAAACCACTTTACTGCTGTAAAAAAATTTCATATATAATTTTTAGTTGTTACACACTCTTCTACCTTATGGTTGTTTTTAGATGTGATGCCAATACCCAATAGCTTTAACAATTTGGTGCATCTTTTGATAAATGCAGTTTCATTTTGGCTTTTGATAATGCTTCAAACGGTTCAATCTTTTTAAGAAATGAAACATCTTATACATTGCCACTTGTATTGCATATATATCATGGTTTTCTCTTTTGGCTTCTACTTCCCAAGCCACAAAATCCAATTGACTCACCTACCTTCGTCAAAATCCCACTCAAATTTGTCTTTCTTCAAATCCAAGCTTGGTGTGACAAATGGCATCATACTCACTTCAGTCTCCCTCACTTGCATGCTCTCTGCCTTTAATCATAGCTTGGTTGCAATCATGATTCTTATTTACCTTCCCCACTTGCTCTCTAATTCTTTTTGACTTATTGTGTGAAAATCCACATTCTAATTGTCATGGTTTAGGTTTAAACTTTGATTGATTTTTTTATTTTTAATACTAATGTGTATCCAGATTTCACCCACCTCATCTTCGCCTTCAAATGACTGGAACAAAGCGAGATGAGGGTAAATACCTTCTGACTTTGTTCCCAACCCTAATATACATATTCGTGATTGTATGATCCCTATATTTCGTCCCACAACATGGTGTTAATAAAATAGGTAGGAAAATAAATTTTATGTCTCCTTTTTATCCATAGATGATTGTTTGGTGATTAAATTAACGTTGATCATTATTAATAGTTGTAAGTAAAAATAGACAGTGGTGTTGGCGTGAGTTTCTCACCATTATTAAATTATTCATTTCTAAAGTTGATTTCTTAAATTGTCTAACCATTTATATATGCTTTGCATTATTTGTAGAAGTATAAAATAATAGTAATTGTAACAGTAGTAAAGTAATAAAGCAATAAAGCAAATGCACTAAAAATTATTCATTTGGGAGTAATCTAAAAGGGTTTAGCTAGGTTTTAAAAGAATTGGGTACCCTTATTGTTTTTAGGGCAATTACAGGTAAGACTGTACTTCTTGGATAAGTAAAATGTTTTTATTACAGCCTTTAATTATGTAATATTATAAAAAGATTTATTCAAATGGCCATTAACTAGAGGATATTGTTTAATCTGTATCTTGTAATTCCCTTTCAAAAATGATGCATTCATGAATTGATCAGAGGCAGCAAGCACTAAGATGGTTCTAGAAGTTGATGTGGAGAAAAGAACAGTACATATGCACTAAGTGGGAAATTGCTACCCAAAATCATATTCTTTCTTTATTGTCCATTGCCAACTTAAATTTTCATGTCTGCAAGCCTACAAGGTATGACCACTTCACTAATATGCTGCCATTAATGTTTTTTGATCTGGGTTGTTGGTCTCTTACCAAATTGTGAGGATTGGATACAGCCTGTTATAAAAATTCTTGAAATATAGCTAAACTGGTTTGATATTTAAGAAAATTTTGGACTGTTCTTTTAACTTTTATACCCTCATCTCACATCCTTCTCGATCATATGTATTATTTAGGTCTCATTTAGTTAACCATTTTAAAATATGAGATAGAAGAATGGAAGGTGGTTGAATGTTTGTTGAACACTACATGAGCAATTGTCGAAACCAGGGTGGAAGATGCAAAGTTAGAAAGAAGAAGATGGAAAGCTTTAGAATGAAGAAGAGAGTTAACGGGGGGACGCTGATTTTTGCACAGGAGTTTGTGGATGATTCTTCTTTTTTATTTTTCTTCATGTTTGGTCGATAATCAGAAAAATAAAATTGAAATATAAGCTAGCACAAATAAGAGATGTGAGCTAGCTATTTAAATAGTGAGGTAATAAATCTTTTTACTTGTTGGTGCATAAAACCCTGAGTGAGTTTCTTTTACCTACCCAACTCCATTGTATATATATATGTGGGCTGTCGTCGAACGTCCTCTTAAGATATTGTGAGGAGTGTTACACCATGTTGTTTTGATAAATTACCAAAAAAAAGAAAACATTATTCAAAATATGGCTTAAATGGGTTAAGAATTTAGATTCCACTTGATATCCCATTTTGGTTTTTTAAAAATTAAGTTTATTTTTTTTTTCATGATCTTATCTTAGTATGGATGTTAATGGTTGAAATTTTTGTCAAATTCTAAAACCAAAACCACATTTTTAAAAACTATATATATAGTTTTCGAATTTTGATATGCTAAAATATAACGTAGAAAACTTGAAAACTAATGAAGGAAGATGACGGTAAGATTTACGGGCTTAATTTTTAAAAATCATTCTTGCCACCTTGCCCGTAGATTTAGAATCTAAGTTACGTGTATGTGTGTATGTATAACCTATGGTGCTGTGAGTTTACAAATCTTACACCAAATAAATAAAAAAAAATGTTACAAATCTCTCGTTTTATATGTATATTGTGATTTATTTATTTTGTTTTAAAAAAGAAAACGAATGGAGCCAACTACATAGAAACCTCATCCAGTTCAAAATTCAATAATCACCAAGGAAAAGCATACTCCCAAAATCTCTCAACTTTCGAAGGGAAGAGCGGACTTGCACAAAAGGAACCCTCAAACTAATAAATCTAGAAAAAGAAAAAGAAATCGAGGAGGGGACTAAAGAACAATACAAGGCGTTCACTTCATTAATCGAATTTTTCAATTAAGTAAAATCTTCTTCCTCAGAATTCTGGCACTTAACCATCCCATAGGCATCATATTCAACAACGATCGAAAGGCGGGCAGATTGGATTAAGAGTTGTCATGCTTTTAAGGCCTTCAACAATAGCTTAGACTTTAATCACCCATTCTTGATTGATTTTTCTGTATCCCACCCAAATCAAAGAACTAAGAGAGTCACAAACCATCCACCCAGTACTGTCGCAAGACAGTGAGGTGTTCCAAGAGTAGTCATTTTTGTCCAATTTCCAAAAGTTCCAACTAGGAGGATTAATAGACCACAAATTATACACCAGAGTAGAAAGAAGAAGAAGCAAGGAATAACCGCACCTTCCAAGGAGAATAGTTTTTAATATTGTTAGTAGATATTTCATAATAGGGAGAGTATAAATAGGAGGTTGTTAAGGAGAGAGAGGGTTAGTTAGAGAGTATCATTTGGCTTCAGGCTATTCCTTGAAAGATAGGAAGGCAGAAGAGAGTTTTATATTTAGTTACCCTTGTATTTTTCTTACTATTTCTGTAATATTACTAAAGTAATAAAGTAAATCTTGATCGCCAACATGAGCTTAGGGTACTATCCAAACCATAGAAGAAATTCCTGAGCTCAACCTGTTTGGTTTATGGGCTTATGACGCTGCTTGGGCGCTAGCCATCGCAGTCGAGAAGGCAGGAATCGACAATCTTCGATATAGCAAGCCCAATAATGTTACTAGCACCACCATGAAAACAAATTAAATCATTCATCAAACTATCTCTACAACCTCGGCATAAATGAAAACGGTCCCAAGTTGCGAGACGCATTGTCAAATGTTAGGTTTAGGGGGTTAGCTGGTGAGTTCACTCTCGTCAATGGCCAATTACAATCGTTCGTTTTCGAGATAGTGAACGTGGTCGGTAATGAAAGAAGGAGCGTGGGGTTTTGGACGCCGAAAATTGGGCTGACAACAAGTCTACGACACTCAGGGAGAAAAAAGGAGTTGAGACAGATGATATGGCCGGGAGATACCGACGAGGCGCCAAAAGGGTGGGAGATTCCAATGGGTGAGAAGAAGTTAAGAGTTGGAGTTCCAGTGAAGGATGGATTTTTAGAGTTTGTGAATGTGGTTCGTGATCCAAAAACAAGTGCAACGGAAGTGAGTGGTTATTGTATAGATGTGTTCAAGGCTGTGATTGAAGCTTTGCCTTATGCTGTTGCTTATGAATTCATTCCTAACGACAAATCTAATGCACATCCCGGTGGTAGTTACAACGAATTAACTCATCAGCTCTACCTTGGGGTTAGTATCAAACTTCTTTTTCTTTTTTTTTTTTCCCTATATACATTTCACTTCATATTATAATAATAATAGTTTATAAAAAAATTATGATTCCGTGAAATTTAGTTAAGAATTCAAGTTAAAAATTGGGAACACAATTTTGAAAACAAAAACGAAGTCCTCATTCCATAACTAGCTACTTGATTTTTATGTTTGTTTTTGAAATATTTGTTTTATGAAATGTCCATGTCCAAAAAAATAGTGAGGTTTCAATTTTAATTATTAGAAAATATCTTTGAAAAATTATAAAAACAAAAATCATAAAATTATTTCATTGTTAAAATTATTTATACATATAACGAAATTTCATAATCTTTCATGATAGATTTACCCGTGTTTTATCGAATTCGTATCAATAGAAGTCTATTAGTATTTATCGATGTCTATTATTGATAATAGATTGTGAAATTTTGTAAATATTTTTCTTTCTTTCTTTTTTTGTTTATTTTGCTATATTTGAAGGTGTTTGAAACTAAAATATCTTTAAATTATCATGGTTTTGGGTGAAACAGAAGTTTGATGCTGTGGTGGGTGACATAACGATACGAGCCAATAGGTCTGGGTACATAGACTATACATTGTCATTCACAGAATCTAGCGTATCCATGGTCGTGCCGACGAAGAGCAGCAAGAACACTAGCATGTGGGCTTTCTTAAAGCCTCTTACTTGGAAGTTATGGGTCGTTATAGGCTGCGCCTTTGTGTTCATGCCATTTATTGTTTGGATACTCGAACATCGAGTCAATGAGAAATTCAATGGAAGTGTTGTTGATCAGATTTTTAACAGTCTTTGCTACTCTTTTTCCACCATGGTTTTCGTCCATCGTATGTAACCCAACTCTAACCTTTTTTAATATAATTAAAAATAATTTGTTGAAATATCTTGAATATCTATTATCTAATACTAAAATGGACCCAACACAGCCATCACTGGTGGGGTTTGGAATGCAACACCTTTGGAACCTAAGTTGTATTTGTGTTTATATGAATTAGAAGAATGCATACATCATAATTTCTAATATGATATTTTCTCCCTAATAATAAACTGTTTGAACCACGTAAATCTCTACCGTTTATCTTTGATAGTTTATTTTATATCAGCATTGGCATTACTAAATATTTTGTAACCTACTATTTTGGATAATCTTATAATATTTCAGGATCAGAGCCTACATACAATCATTGCACTAAAATTGTGGTAATAATATGGCTCTTTGTGGTTCTTATCATTACACAAAGTTACACTGCAAGTTTGGCTTCATTTTTTACTGTCCAAGAGCTCAAACCAACTGTAACTGATATCAATCAACTTCTTAAAAATGGAGAGAACGTTGGGTATCAAGGAGGTTCTTTCGTGTACGAGATTCTCAAGTCATTGAAGTTCCATGATTCCCAACTCAAAACTTATCAATCTCCGGAACAAATGCATGAACTTTTTCTCAAAGGAAGCACCAATGGCGGAATTTCTGTTGCTGTAGATGAAAACCCTTATATTAAGTTGTTTCTGGCCAAATATTGCTTCCAATATACCACCAGCGAACCCACTTACAAAGTCGATGGATTTGGTTTTGTAAGTTACTTAATTTGTGTTTAAAAACATTTTTTTAATTATATTCAGAAAAATAATCTTAGTTATCTACCAAAACTTGCAAAAAACTCAGTAAATTTGGAAAATCTGGATTGGGAGGTTTGTTTGGATTAGGCCAAAACAGTTAAAATAAAGTTTTTATATTTCTAACACCATTTCTTATATGCTGTTTGTTTTGGACAGGGTTTTCCGAGAGGCTCGCCGTTAGTATCTGACATTTCGAGAGCGATTTTGAAGGTAACAGAGGGTGATAGAATAAGAGAGATCGAAAACCAATGGTTCAAGAAGGTGAGAGAATGTTCGAGTTCAGAAGCTGCTGAATTGTCTTCCTCCCGCCTCAGTATCGACTTTTTGAGGGACTTTTTCTTGTAACCGGCATTGCTTCCATATCTTTTGTGGTTGGTTACCTTGTCGTCTTTCTCTACAAAGAACTGCCACAATCTTGGAAACCTAATCGGTCCTTCCAGACAATAATAGTTGAGTTGTTTTCCACGTTCCTGGCTACAGATGACATAGCTATAGCTATTGGAAGAAGTTGTGAACACCAAGATTAACCCAAATTCTTGGAAAATTGCCAAAAAGAAAAAAAAGGATAAAAAGAAAGGAATAAATGAATTTTAGAATTGATTTTGAAAATTTAGATTTTGAGGACAAATTAGAAGTGAAAGGCCTAAATTGTCCTTCATTCATTTTCCTCCATTCTTACAAACAAAACAAAACGTTAAATAAATTTTTTTTTAAAAAAAATTGTTCTTCACCTCACGCTGAACTTTCCCGCTTCCACTTCAACTTTGGTGCCTCCGGTGAACGCCTCTTCGATCCATTTCTTCTCCATGCCTCTCTATTTTTAGTGTCGACTTCAACTCCGATGAACGCTTCTCCATTTCTTCTCCACTCCTTTCCAATTCCAGCGTCGTTTTCATCCTCCTGTGAACGTCTCTCCATTTCTTCTCCACTCTTCATTTTCAGTGCCTTATCCATTCTCTTTGAAGTTAAGTGAGTAATCAAATCTGAGTTTTCATTTCTTTTTTTATAGATCATTGTTGTTTAAGTTGTTTGGTTGAGATATATGAGATTTTTGTTGGAAAAATTATGTAAATTTGTCCGATCCCTTTGTTTGATGTCATTTGAGAATTTTCAACAAACATGAGAAATTATTGAGACATGAACTAAAGGCGAACCTATTGAAAATCCCTAACAGAAAGGGAAAGAAAAAGGAATCTCACCCTTAAAGATATGTGTTTCGTCATGAGAAATTATTTAAAAAAACTGTGTCACAATCTAGTAACAATTTTCTCTTATTTTAATATTATATATATATATATATATACACACACAAAAGAGAAACTATGGTTAAACCACCTCAAATCATTTAGTAAATTGGGCTCATCCTTGTTTGTCCGCACCTTCACGGACTAAGATGCAACATTTGCACTCTCTATCATCAACTCAAAATATTTATGCCATGTATCCTTTTCTTGCTATGGGTTGTTGGACCCACAGAGAAAAATCTTCGTTCATTTTTTTCAAGAAGAATCTTGTCGTTCTAGACGTGTCAAGCAGAGTGTTGAAAGTGGACTTTAGCCAGTCCAAAGATTCTAGAGTGATTGCAATTGAGAAGGATTTGTAGGGCCCCTTTTCCGTTATCGGAAGTTTTAGCTCTCTGGATCGATTATCAACAGAAATCACAAAGTCTTTTTTCTCGATAGTGCATGAACGGGGGAGTTGTCGAAGGAAAGTCATATTGAGATGAAAGGATTAAAGATCAGATGGAGTTAAATGGAGAGTTTGATGAGCGTATACCTTAAAAGAGTTTTTCACGGCATATCTGTCTAGGGAGGAGAGAAAATCTGGTGTAGTAAATATGGTGGTTGCACTGTATTATCAGGAGAAGCTCGACAGGTGTGTAGAGACAATTGATTGTTCTGAAGGTTTAACCAGAGAGAAGAATTTTAGAGAAATTTCCAAACTCTCTCCTTTCTCATATTAAATTTTATCGGATGCTCCCTTGTACCAAAGCATGGAGGTTTTAATATAGGAGTGTAGTTGTTGAATTATATAAGCAACATATATTTAATTCAAGTTAAGTTTCAAGTTCAAACAAAATTTCGTAGTAGTTCTTCAATTGCCACATTTAAGGTATGTCTACTATCGCCTTTAATTTGGACCAAAAGAAAAAAAAATACAAGAATAGTTCAATTGAACGTATAAATATGTTAGTAACCAAAAGATTTGTGACATGAATGTGGCAGTCTTATTATACTAAATGAAATATAAATTATTATATATTAATTTAGGTTGAATATATAAACAAATTAGACTGCGACATTAATAATGTAATACACACTTGTGTAGTTGTCACCCATTATATAGACTTTCTATAAAGAAAGACCAAGACATAATCAAATTATATCTTTCTTCTTGACAATTTTGTTAACTCGCTAATAACATAAGCTCAAAACTAATTAAGTCATCCTTTCTAAAAAAAATACACACATTCTTAAAGAGGGAAGATAATGTAATTTACAAGCTAATATATTTTCACACAATCTCTTAAAGACTAAAAATGATTTAGAATTAGAAAGAAGTAGTATTCACTGTCTTTTCCACCAGGTGCACCAAAAGCAATGCATTTCCCAAGTCCTGAACAACTGATTCTTCACAATAACTTGATGAATTCTCTACATATCTGTAAAAACAACACGAATCTTGATACACAATATCCTCACTGAAGTATTGGGTTAAAGTATTTGATATATCAAAGCCATCGAGTGAAAATTTGGAACCCCTCTAAAGTTATTTATTTCTCAATTAATATTGATAATCAGTTGGTAAGCTTGTTGCAAATTTGTGAATCTGGAGTGAGGAAGACTATTAAAGTGTGTATATATATATATGAAACCCATCAATTTAACGTCATTGGGTTCAAAGGTAGGCAATCACATTGACAACAAATTTACAAATACTCTACTTTATATTAAAAATTTACATTTGATTTTGATGAATTTTCTTTTTAACGTTAATCCGTTTCTACAAATATGAAAGTACATGATGATTAATATTACACCTATTATAGTTTAAGAAGTAAATTGATATAAATTTAACAATATAAAAACTAAAACGTTATTAATCAAGATTTAAAGACTAAATAATTGTTAGAGATGTTTTTTAACCTTACTTTTAAGAAAAAGAAAAAGTTCATCATTTACTTTTAAAAGGAACCCGAGTAAAAAATGACAAAACAAGTTATAATTAATAATTAAGTCTACAACATACATAATTTATTATTTGCGAAACTGGCAAAAAATAAAATTCAAGCGGACACATATAAAAACCTGGATTTGATTACTTTTACTATATTTGCAAAATCACAAATCTTAAAAATATTTTTACAAAATACCTAAACTAATTTGTCATCCAATACAATTTTTTTTATATTAAAAAACTATTTTGGTTTTGTGTTAAGAAAATTTTAGAACTTCGTAGATGAAGATGCAATCAAGAAAACTATTTATGAATACAAAATATTTATAAATATGTTAACATTTCAAATTTATCGATAATATATATTCTTTCTTGTTTAAAAGAAAAAAAAAGAAAATTGCATTAAATAATTACCAAAATATTTAAAATATGATAAAATTACTGATATCAAACTACTATCAGACTATAACCTTCTAAAAGTTAGACTACACATTCAATATTAAAAAAAGAAACCATAACATTAACGGTGACCAAAAACTTGTACTCACCAATATCGACTTTTATCCATATTATAGACTTTTATTAAAAGAGGGAAAAAAAAGAAAAACAAAACTAAAACTATATTTCAAGAAGAGAAAGAAAAAACAACTTTATTAATTAAGTTTAAGTGCCCAAGTTGCCAATAATGTAAACTTAAACACAAATCTTTTTTTTTAAAAAAAAACCCTATATATATAACGAAATAAAATAACGAAAGACTTTACTTTTAAAAGTTTAGGTATCCAAGTTTCATATAATATAATCTAACTCATTAATCTATCTCTCTACCATTATGGAAAACCAAATTATTGATTAATTAAATCCAAATGTGCAAAGTTGAGGAAGGTGAATGCTCATATATTCTAGGAAGTCTCCATCATTTATGGAAAATATCCATTTGTTATGTGTATATTACCACCTACTGTGTTTCTATTATTTCACTTAATTACATTCACATATCTCTCCATAAACAAATATTTTATCCATTTTTATGTTTAGAAGCATTTTTAAATATAACAAAAGAAATAAAATTGTCGATAAAATATAGCAAATTAAATCTATTCAATTTTCTATAACTCATTTAAGATTTTTGTCATATTTTGTAAATAGTTTCATTTTTTTTTCTTTCGCTAGCCATAAAAAAAATTCTAGATGAAATTTGAGATTTTGCTATATTTTGTAAATAAAAAAAAAAAGTTAATTTCTTGCTAATTATCAATCATTATTGCAGCTCGAAATTAGCTTAAAATCTCCTCTCTCTCAATTGATAAAAACTTGCTATAAATATCTGATTTTCATTTTATAATGATATAACTAACCCAAAGTAATCATAATTAAACAAGCCTAAATGTGAAGTATATGGATGATATATCTTAATTATATACCTAAAATATGAAGTATACATACTTAATATATACTAACAAAGTGATTTTTTTATTTAATTTGGTCATATATAATCAATCAATATTTTCAAAATTAATGTCAACAATAATGAATTATATGACTTAAAAAAAGAGAAAAAAAAGCAAATAATAAGATGCACAAAAATAGATGATATCGAAAAGTTTTTCGTTAGCTATATGATGGACAAGTAGTGTTATTTTTAGGTAGACTTATTACTTCTAATAATAAAGTCAACATTCAACATACCAAAAAAAACCCTAATCTATATGTGCTAATTTCACATTTAATATATTTTAAAAGAAAATGAGCTCGCACGTTCAATCTTCTCCCCTTCCTCTTTCATCTTGCTGTATTCTATGTTTTCTTCTTCTCTCTATAGGAAGAATTCCAACTATTATTTATCCTAAACATCCAAACACAAACATTTAAATCCCAAATATTATCCTACACATTAAGACACTAAGTATTTAAGATCTAAACATTCAAATTTCAAATACATTTTTTAATAATACATACCAATTATTTTTTTGCAATCCAAAAACGGTAACGGTCTATTTAATTACTGTGTTATTCAAACCATAAACTGATCTGCATAATCAATAAAACTTTCGTATATGTATATTAGTTGAATTTTACTCGCTTTCACAATGTATTTAATTAAATTTTAAAAAATAATTGTTAGATTAAGTTAACACAGCATATACTTTCTCTCCCACGTCTTGAAATTCAGGTATATAAATAAGCTTTGCGTTCAGCCATTAACGCAACAGACATTAAAACTGAATATGAGATGAGGAGAAAAAAGGGTTTGGGAGGTGGTTTTCGGGTGGTGGTGGTGGTGGTGGTGGTTATTTTCCTTAACATATTATTGAGGGCAGGGGCGGAGGTGACGGAGCGGCTGGAGGACAAAGAAGCAGCGGCAGCGGCAGCGGTGAAAGTGAAGGTGGGTGTGGTTTTGGATTTGAATGTTATTGTTGGGAAAATTAGTTTGAGTTGCATTTCAATGGCTCTTGCTGATTTCTATGCTCCTCGGAGTTATTATAAGACCAGAATCATCCTTAATCCCATTGATTCCAATGGCTCTGTTATTCGTGCAGCTGCTGCAGGTTTTCCATCTCACTTATCATTTTTCTTTTACAATATATTCCTATATAACGACTTTAATGCTAAATGTCTATAACATAAATAATATGTAATTATTTGCCACTAGTAAGATTTTTAAGAATGACAAATATAACTAAAATTTATTAGTGATACAGTTTGAAAGTTTGATTTAAATTTTGTTAGTTATTTGATAGTAGAATGTTTCATCTTCAAATTTTGACAATAAAGGGAGTAATTCAACTATATATCATAATGAGTGTAAATGTGCTAAAAGGAATCTTGCTTAAAAAATGCATAATTTTTGTAGTCGGTCAAATTTGACCATTTTATGAACGTTTCTTAAACTTTAGAATGGAAATGGATTTCACAATATTGCTAAAAAAAGAATTGAGAAATAATTGAGAGTTGAACCACTAAGTTAACTTGTAATTTAACCTGAACTTACATTTCTCCTAAACTAAATGAACTTATTTGGAAAAAAAAAAAAAACAGCTTTGGATTTGATAAAGAAAGTGGAAGTGCAAGCGATCATAGGGCCAACAAGTTCAATGCAAGCCAGCTTCATGATCGACATTGGAGACAAAGCAGAAGTTCCCATCATCTCATTTTCAGCCACACGACCTTCCCTCACTTCTCACCGCAGTTCTTTCTTCTTCCGAGCCGCTCAAAACGATTCGTCTCAAGTCAAAGCCATTGGAGCCATCATCAAGACCTTCAAATGGCGACAAGTCGTCCCCATCTATAGCAACAATGAGTTCGGCGACGGTATCATCCCTGACCTAATCAACGCTCTACAAGAAGTAGACACCGACGTGCCATACCAAAGCAAAATTTCCCCCACTGCAACAGATGAGCAAATCGGCCACGAACTTTACAAGTTAATGACAATGCAAACGAGAGTATTCGTAGTACACATGCTAGCTCGTCATGCTTCTCGACTTTTCGCAAAAGCAAAAGAGATTGGAATGATGAAAGAAGGGTACGTTTGGATAATCACAGATGCTATAGGAAATACATTGGATTTAATAGAGCCTTCAGTATTGGAGTCCATGCAAGGAGTTTTAGGAATAAGAACTCACGTCCCCAAAACCAAAAGGCTTGAGGGTTTTAAACTTGAATGGCGTAAGAGATTTCGAAGGTATTGTTGTTATAGTTTTTTAAAATATTTATTAATTTTATTTGAGTTAGAAAGAGAGTTTTTTTTTAAAAAAATCTAAAAACATATTTGATAACTTTTGTAAAAGCGTTTTTATATGTGAGTTTGTTTAGCTTGTTATATATGTTATAAAAGTGCTTTTATTTATGTGGAATTACAATAAAGGAATTTTTTCGGTAGCAGTGATGGTAAGGAAATATTGTGGCCGAAGTTTCTCATACAGTTCTAAATTTATTTTTTTTCAAAAATCTAATTTGGGTGGTCACCAACACTTGATTTTTCTTATAAAAAAAAAATAACATATACTTTTTAAATTAATCACTTTGACCAAAACCTAGGGCTATATTCTAAATATATATCTTATTTGTGGATTTTTGAACTGTGTAGAATAGTTTGACTCACACAACGTTTATTGTGATTGAATGTAAAAATCTAAATATCTGTATCTCAATCTAATCGTTGATGTATTTGTTTCTCAATTTTCAGATATTATCCAACAATAGAAGATATTCCTGATTTGAACGTGTTTGGGTTATGGGCTTACGATGCAGCTTGGGCATTAGCCAAAGCAGTGGAGAAGGCTGGAGCACATAACCTTAAATACAAACCAGCCACAAACATTTCAGCCATGGAAATGAACTCATCAAACTATTTATACAGTCTAGGAGTGAATGAAAATGGTGTAAAATTGAGAGATGCATTATCAAAGGTGAGTTTCAAAGGGTTAGCTGGTATGTTCAATTTGATAGATGGGGAATTGGAATCATCTGTTTTTGAGATAGTGAATTTGGTGGATAATGGAAGAAGAAATGTTGGGTTTTGGTCAGCAGAAAGTGGGTTAAGAAGGAAATTAAAAGATCATCAACAGGGTTCAAGATCAAGATCATCAACAAGTGGATTAAGGACCATAATTTGGCCAGGAGAAGCAGATTTTACTCCAAAAGGATGGGAAGTTCCAACGAATAGAAAAAAATTGAGAGTTGGAGTTCCAATAAAGAGTGGATTTCTTGAGTTCGTGAAAGTGGGGTTTGATCCTAAAACAAATGAAACGAAAGTGAGTGGTTATTGTGTAGATGTGTTTAAGGCTGTGGTTGAAGCTTTGCATTATGATGTTGCTTACGAATTTATTCCAATTAGCATTGAAAATTCAGATATAGGAGCCAGCTATAATGACTTGGCTTATCGACTCTTCCTTGGGGTAAGTACTATTTAAAGTTTAATTTTCTTTATGTTTGCAATTTTAAATACTTTAAAACGTCGAGTAATTGGTGATTTGAAGGAAAAACGTTCAAGATTTTTTTTAAAAACACGGAATAGAAAATTGTAAATGTTGATAATTAGTTGGACGGGATTCTATTTTGAAAATTGTATTAAGGCATATGTTTGCTTTCTCTAAAGTTTCATATATTAGAAATTTTCGCATTACTGTAAAAACACTTAAAATTTGAATTTTTAGCTAATTGTTCAAAACCATACTTGCCTGATTTGGATTTGAGTGTAACAAAATATTTGATTTAGCCAAATTAAGTCATAAATAAATTTGATAACATTTAATAGTGAATGAAATTAAATAGGAGTATTAAGAGAGAAGAGTATGCTATACTAAATTTAGCTAAATAATCTCTACGTTGATTCTCTATTTGTTTACATATATATGAAAATGGAACATTTGCATGTGTGCAGGAGTTTGATGCTGTGGTAGCGGACTTAACGATCCGTGCAAATAGGTCGTTATACATAGACTACACATTACCATTTACAGAATCTGGTGTGTCAATGGTTGTGCCAATGAAGAGCACGAAGAATAAAAATGCATGGGAGTTCATAAGACCTCTAACAGGTCAAATGTGGGCTCTAACTGGTGGGTTCTTCCTTGTCATCGCACTTGTTGTTTGGATTCTTGAACATCGAATCAATGAAGAGTTTTATGAAGGAAGTGCTTTGGATCAGATCTGTACTAGTCTTTGGTACTCTTTCTCCACCATGGTTTTTGCCCATAGTAAGTATATTCCTTTCAACACTCTTAACTCAATAATCAACCATCCTTTAACCAACAAACAAAATAGGTTGGAATTATAAAAAAACATATATATATATCTCCAAAATTTTATAATCTATATAAAAAATAACTCCAAATTTTCAAAAGTAAATTTCCTTGAGTTTTGGAGAGAAGTTTTGTTAATACCTTTGAACTTAACAAAAATTAATAATACTATTGTAGATTGCAATTTTACACCAACTAAAATTTTAGGTTAAAACATAAATTTACATAAAATCTCACCAAATTCTAAAATAAAATACCTCCTTAAAACATATCAAACCAATAACCCGTCAAATAAAAAAAATGTATTTAGTTTGTTGGCTAAAGATGTACTTTTTACACAAAACTACATAATAAAATTGGGTGAAACTTTTTATAATTTAGCCAACAAAATATATATCTGATTGAAATAGGTTGAATTTTTCATTATTTCGTGTTCCAAACAACTAGAGGCACATTTTAAACTAATTAGAACTAGTAATAATAAATTTGTAGGTTGATTTGGTGATTGTATATATGTAAGATGGTATGGAAGGAATGCGGTCCTAAACACATCTTTGTGTGAAGCACCTACAAAACCTTATATATATCCTCTTTTCGTTTAATTTGATTTTCATTTGTTCTATCTTCTTCATGTTTCAAGATTACAAGTGAGAAGTGTTAAATGATATATAATTAAATTTATCAATCATCTACTAGTTTTAAGTTTTCGGATCAATTTGGTGATTTAAGACGATTTATGTTTGCTTCTCGATTTCTTAAACATATTCCACTATTACAAAAAGCTTCATTTTTCATCTTCAGGAGATGTTACATTTAACAACTGGACAAGAGTTGTGGTGATAATATGGCTGTTTGTAGTTCTAGTTATTACACAAAGTTACACCGCAAGTTTAGCTTCACTTTTGACGGTTCAAGAACTCAAACCAGCCGTAACTGATATCAATCAGCTTCTTAAAAATGGAGAGAACATCGGTTTTCAAGGGGGTTCTTTCGTTTATGAGATTCTTAAGTCCTTGAAGTTTAATGATTTCCAGCTCAAACCTTACGAAAGTGTAGAAGAAATGCACGAACTTTTCACAAAAGGAAGCATGAATGGAGGAATTTCTGCTGCCTTAGATGAAATCCCTTACATTAACCTATTTCTCGCAAAGTATTGCTCACACTATACTACCACCGAACCCACTTATAAAGCCGATGGGTTTGGTTTTGTAAGTTCCTCTATCTATCAATTCTTTAACATGTTTTAGAGTAGACAAGGAGAGCAAGAAATGATGTGTTAAAACTCATATATTTTTGTTGCAGGGTTTTCCAATAGGTTCGCCCTTAGTACCTGATATCTCGAGAGCAGTCTTGCAAGTGACAGAAAGTGATAGAATGAGAGAGATCGAAAACGCATGGTTTCAGAAGACGAAGGACTGTTCGGCATCGAAAGCTTCGGAGCTTTCTTCTAGTCGACTCAGCCCCATCAGCTTCTGGGGACTTTTTATGATCATCAGCGTTGTTTCATTTATTTCTTGCACCTCTTACATTGGCAAATTTCTGTACGACCAACGATACGAGTGGTTAAACGGAAATCAGACCATCTCTAGCTTGTTTCGAATGTTTATAATGGAGAGAGAATTGAGATAGAGCTCGCCCGTTGCGGAGGAGGAGAAGATTCATATATGCCAATCCTGTTCTTCGAAGAAACCATAGTTTTTAGACTCAAGTTGCTCACATTCCAGCAGATTTAGAATGTGTTTCTTCGTCGTTCTTGTGTGGCACATTTTGAATATGTTAACTATTTTTCAAGAAGAAAATGATTTACGTTTTGATTTCATGAATTTGGCCAGTTGCATTTGTTCTTGTTCTTGAATTGATACCACCACAGCCTTGTTAACTGATCACCCTCCCTTTAAATGAGAAAAAAATTATGTGCATTTACAATGGGTGTCAAAGCATTTTCTAATTCAAATTAGGAATTCATAAGTTTCTTTCCATTAATTTAATTCTTGTTCAATAACATGTTTAAACTTCGGCTTTCTGGAATATCATTAGTACAAAAACATTCATTGACATGCATTTTAGTAGTGATCATGATTGAGTATATTGTTGATGTACATTGAGTATATACCAGTGATCATGTTTATATATATTCCTTTCTCTACTGTAATTCTCGTATGAAAAGAACATATTTGATAATTGATAGCTTATTTAAACTAAAAGTAACAATTTAATATAGTGCCCATTCAAATTTCCAAACTCTCTCTCTCTTTCTCATATTCAATTTTATTGGACGATGCTCCCTTCTACCCAACCATGGAGTTTTAATATAAGAGTGTAGTTGTTGAATTTATATATGTTTTATGTAATACACACATGTATAGTTGTCACGCACTGTTGAGCAAGAAATTTCGACCAATTAAGTTATGTCACGTCATCACACAGCAAAAGTGTGATGATTATAATTTGATTGGATTTTGAGTAGTCAAGTTTCTCATATCCAACTCAATGCAAGCTCTTGATGAAAAATTGAGTCAAACAAGGGGTCCGAGTCCACAAAGAAATGGGTCAAAACCTAAGCTTAAGCCCAACAGGCAAATCAGTCCAAGTCCAAATCCAACAAGCAAATTGGTCCAAACCCACCTAAAGCCCATAAAGTTTCTCTATCAATAGAGACTTTTGCCACTCATTTAAGTGGGTCTTTGGTTGAAAGAATAATTGAAACTCTGAAGTACTGAAGAATTGAAGATTCAAACTTCTACAAGCTCTCAAGACGTGCAAGTTCGTATCAACCTCGAGATCAACAACTTCTGAAAGATTGAATACTTGCAACAACAACATCCTAAAAACCGAAGATCAAGAAGTTCTAAGTTTTAACTTGTATTCGAGAGAGCATCAAAGAAGTAAACGTTAGAGATTGTATCCGCTATATTCATCAATATACAAAATTCAATTCCACAAAATACATTTCTTTGCAATCTCGTGTCAACACCCATTATATAGACTTTTTGTATAAAGAAAGACCCATTATATAGACTTTTTGTATAAAGAAAGACCAAAGACATAATCAAATTAGATCTTTCTTCTTGACAATTTTACCAACTTGCTAATTAATAATCTAAGCTCAAAATTAAGTACACTTTTAAAAAAAAGATATTTTCCCTCTCATTGTAACACATACATGTGCCTTTTTTTTTTTTTTTTGAGACATATACGACTATAACCTATCATTTCTCTACAAAAAGAAAGATAAAGGCATACTATGGCTTTAGACTTTTCTCAATGTTGGCCTTAGTTTGTTGTATTAAAATTGGAAGAACTCAAATTAAAATGCATTTACTAGTTATATTTTATATTCAACTTGAAACAAAAAAAAAATTAATTAGGCCTTATTATCTTATTTTATGTTATATATCTTTAAATGTCAATGTATAGCAATATATGCGACTGAGTTATTCAAATATTTAATTTTGCAATAAGTCGTTTGAAAATAAATTAAAGTAGGTTTAACAACTACTACTCAAATTAAAATAGCTTTTAAAACATTTTCAAAGTATATTTAAAAAAAAAAAGGTGTATAATAAGATCGAGTGGAATCAAGAGGTGTATCAGATTATCTTAACTAGGGTTGATACGGTTATTTATTTAAAATATATTTTAAAACCTATTTTGAGATGTTGTAAAGGTATTGTAATAATCTAAATGTATATAATGTAGGTAAATTCACGTTGGCCCAATTTTTATATATATCTAAAGATTATAAATAAAATTGACATTCGTTAAAAATACTTTTATACATCTCTAGTCAATCCAACCTTAAAGTTATCATAAATAACAAAACTATTTTGTAAAGTTTCATATTTAGATTTAGAATTTTGATATATTTTATAAGTATTTTGCAAGTTAAATTTTTTTTCGATTAGTGACCATTATAATATAGGTCGAGAAAATCTCTAATTTATTTTTTGCAAAAGAAAAGGAAAAAAGAAAAATTGCATTTCAGTCGTTGCTATGATTAAATATATCATTATTATTTTTCGTACTCTTTTTTAATCGTATAATTCAATCATCAAGGTAAGTGTGTATAGATGACTCATGAACAAAGTTTGGTATATGTTGTTTCATAATGATCAACCATAAAGATTTATTGATACATCAGGTTAAATTTGTTGCAGTACTGCCTGTACCCTGTTTATTTTTAAAGTATACAGACAAAGAGATATTGAATTTCAGAGTTTAAAACATTAGTGTTGATCTCCCCTTTAGACTAAATTAATAAAGTCTATCTTTGGTCATTCTTATAGAGATATTCTTGATTGGAGAGTTGGATTATATTACAGGCAACTTGGGCAGTTAGGATTTAATTGAATAAAGTATTTGTTCCTTTCAATTATATATATGTATTCAAAGGAATTAGAGAGAGTATTAATTTAAGTTAAAATATACAAAATCCAAAGCATTTAGTTTTGTGGAGCAAATTGACAACTGTGTGTATACAAGTCAGTATTTGAAAGAAACATATATTAGCAGGACTACTTTTTCTATTATTGATCATACTAATGAAAATAGTAAGGTTGGAATATTTCAACTAGTTTCTTACTCCCACGTTCTTGAAATTAAGTTGTATAAATACATTGTCCATCTATGTGTATTGATCATGCTGTGAAATGATTAAAACTAAAACCACGATATAATGGAGAAACACAAAGGTTACATGAGAGGTGGTTTTAGGGTGTTGGCCGTGATCGTTATCCTCCTGAACATAGTAATAATGTCCGTGGCGGCCCAGGAGGAGGAGGAGGTGGCCACTGCCGCGGTAGTGAAAGTGAAGGTGGGTGCGGTTTTGGATTTGAATTTTTCTTTTGGGAAGATGGGTTTGAGTTGTATTTCAATGGCTCTTGCTGATTTCTATTCTTCTCGGAGTCGTTACAAAACAAGAGTGATTCTCAACACAATTGATTCCAATAACACAGTAGTTGGTGCAGCTGCAGCAGGTTTGTTTGTCTCTTTATATATATATATATATCTTTCTATAATATACGTCCAATGCTTTTTCTTGATCAATACCTGTGTTTCAAATAAACTTGCAAATAAAATTGTCCACCTTACAACATGCATTGGGCAACCATATTAGTTATATGACTGATTAGTGACAAAGTTGTATAAAGGGATAGTTATGTAATAATTATCACTAATAAAAGTCTACTAAAATGAAAATGTTGGCAGTAATGACAAAGCAACCAATTGTATAATTTTTTTTGTCACTCCTCTATTAAATTTTACTTTTAAATATGTTACGACGATGTAATCCATGGATCGGAGTTAGGGACTAAAATGAACTCTTTTCTAAACTTAAAATGTACGATTTTGAAATGATCTATTGTGCAAAACTTAAAGAACGACTAAGATTGTAATTTGTGAGGAAACATATATTAACAATTTATACCATTTGTATTGAACAACAGCGTTGGATTTGATAAAGAAAGAGGAAGTACAAAGCATTATAGGTCCAACAAGTTCGATGCAAGCGAGTTTCATGATCGATGTTGGAGACAAAGCACAAGTTCCCATAATCTCATTTTCCGCCACACGGCCTTCCCTCACATCCCATCGCAGCTCTTACTTCTTCCGAATCACCCAAGCTGATTCCTTTCAAGTGAAAGCCATTGCAGCCATTGTCAAGGCCTTCAAATGGAGAAAAGTTGTCCCAATCTACGTTGACAACGAGTTCGGCGACGGTATCATACCTTTCCTTGTCGACGCTTTACAAGAGGTAGATGCGAATGTGCCATACCAAAGCGTCATCTCTCTTACGGCCACCGACGACGAGATTGAACTCAAACTTTCAAATTTAATGAATATGCAAACTCGAGTGTTTGTGGTGCACATGTTACCTCCCCTTGCTTCAAGACTCTTCACTGTGGCAAAAAAGAAGGGAATGATGGGTCGTGGCTACGTTTGGATAGTAACAGATGCTATCACAAACGAGTTTAATTCGATGGAACCCTCAATTTTTTATCAATCAATGCAAGGAGTTTTGGGAATAAGAACTTATGTCCCAGGAATCAAACGCCTTGAATCCTTCAAACGTGGTTGGCAAAAGAGATTTCTAAGGTACTATCCAACCATAGAAGAAATTCCTGAGCTCAACGTGTTTGGTTTATGGGCTTATGATGCTGCTTGGGCGCTAGCCATCGCAGTCGAGAAGGCAGGAACCGACAATCTTCGATATAGCAAGCCCAATAATGTTACTAGCACCACCATGAAAACAAATCATTCATCAAACTATCTCTACAACCTCGGCATCAATGAAAACGGTCCCAAGTTGCGAGACGCATTGTCAAATGTTAGGTTTAGGGGGTTAGCTGGTGAGTTCAGTCTCGTCAATGGCCAATTACAATCGTTCGTTTTCGAGATAGTGAACGTGGTCGGTAACGAAAGAAGGAGCGTGGGGTTTTGGACGCCGAAAATTGGGCTGACAACAAGTCTACGACACTCAGGGAGAAAAAAGGAGTTGAGACAGATCATATGGCCGGGAGATACCGACGAGGCGCCAAAAGGGTGGGAGATTCCAACGGGTGAGAAGAAGTTAAGAGTTGGGGTTCCAGTGAAGGATGGATTTTTAGAGTTTGTGAATGTGGTTCGTGATCCAAAAACAAATACCACGGAAGTGAGTGGTTATTGTATAGATGTGTTTAAGGCTGTGATTGAAGCTTTGCCTTATGCTGTTGCTTATGAATTCATTCCTAACGACAAATCTAATGCACATCCCGGTGGTAGTTACAACGAATTAACTCATCAGCTCTACCTTGGGGTTAGTATCAAACTTCTTTTTCTTTTTTTTTTCCCTATATACATTTCACTTCATATTATAATAATAATAATTTATAAAAAAATTATGATTCCGTTAAATTTGGTTAAGAATTCATGTGTTCCAATTTTGAAAACAAAAACTAGAAAATACCTTTGAAAAAATTTACAAAAAAAAATCACAAAACTATTTCAAATGACAAAATTGCTAAAAATTGCTAAAAATATTTATAAATATTACAAAATTTCATAGTCTATTTATAAGAGTAGATTTACTCGTGTTTATCACTATCACATAAATTATGAAATTTTGTTATATTGTAAATATTTTTATTTATTTTACTATATTTACCTATGAAACAAAAATATATTTAAATTATTATGGTTTTGATGAAATAGAAGTTTGACGTTGTGGTGGGTGACATAACGATCCGAGCCAATAGGTCTGAGTACATAGACTATACATTGCCATTCACAGAATCTGGCGTAGCCATGGTGGTGCCGATGAATAGCAGCAAGAACACTAGTGTGTGGGCTTTCCTAAAGCCTCTTTCTTGGAAGTTATGGGTCGTTATAGGCAACTCCTTTTTGTTGATGGCAGGTATTGTTTGGGCACTCGAACATCGAGTCAATGAGGAATTCAACGGAAGTGTTGTTAATCAGATTTGTAATAGTCTTTGGTACTCTTTTTCCACCATGGTTTTCGCCCACCGTACGTAACTCATCTCTAACTAAAATCAAGTATAATTTATTGAAATATCTTGAATTTGTTATTATGTTTATATCATTTACAAGAATGCCCACATTCTGATATTTTTTTTCTAAATCTGTACACACTGTGTGAACCACATAAATCTGTACGGTTTATTTTTTATTGTTGATTTTATATAGTATTAATATAACTAAATATATTGTAACCTATCATTTTGGATAATCTTATAATATTTCAGGAGAGCCTACATACAACCACTTGACCAAATTTGTGGTAATAATATGGCTATTCGTGGTTCTTATCATTACACAAAGTTACACCGCAAGTTTGGCTTCACTTTTGACGGTCCAAGAGCTTAAACCAACTGTAACTGATATCAATCAGCTTCTTAAAAATGGGGAGAACGTTGGGTATCAAGGAGGTTCTTTCGTGTACGAGATTCTCAAGTCGTTGAAGTTCCATGATTCTCAACTCAAAACTTATCAATCTCTAGAACAAATGCATGAACTTTTTCTCAAAGGAAGCACCAATGGCGGAATTTCTGCTGCTGTGGATGAAAACCCTTATATTAAGTTGTTTCTTGCCAAATATTGCTCCCAATATACCACCACCGAACCCACTTACAAAGCCGATGGATTTGGTTTTGTAAGTTACTTAGTCATTCGTGTCTGAAGACATTTTTTTTAATTATATTCAGAAAGAATCTGAGTTAATTATCTACCAAAACTTGCAAAAAAAAAGCTCACTAAATTTGGAAAAACTGGATTGGGAGGTTTGTTTGGATTAGGCCAAAATAGTTAGTAGCTAGTCAAAATAAAGTTTATATTTGTAACACCATTTCTTATATGGTGTTTTTCTGGACAGGGTTTTCCGGTAGGCTCGCCGTTAGTACCTGACGTTTCGAGAGCGATTTTGAAGGTAACAGAGGGTGATAGAATACGAGAGATTGAAAACGCATGGTTCAAGAAGGTGAAAGAATGTTCGAGTTCAGAAGCTGCTGAATTGTCTTCCTCCCGCCTGACTATCGACAGTTTATGGGTACTTTTTGCCATAACCGACGGTGTTTCCATACTTTTGGTGTTCTGTTACGTTGTCTACTTTGTATTGAAAGAATTGCCGCAGTCTTGGAGTGCTAAACGTCCTTCCATCTGGCAAACGTGGACCCACTTGTTTTCCAGGTTCATGGCTACAGATAACGAAGCTATAAATCGTCGAAAACGTGGTAGCTGTCCCTGTCACCAAGATTGAGCAAAATTCTCTCGATTTTTCTCGAGTGAAATGCACACCTATAAAGATAGATACAGTCCAGAATACATCAACATGCTCTTTCAAAAATCTTATTAAATTATTTTGTTTGGTTTACTTTAAAACTTTTTTTATTCAACATGAGAGTGATTTGAGGGATTCCAACCTCTACCCATTCACACTTATTAATCTTATTAAATTAGTTTGTTCATGTTTGCGTAAAATTTTACTTCAAATCTATATATTTAGAATCATGGAAATGATAAAAGCTCCATCACACTGTTTGGACTGATCAAAAGATAAATAGTTGCACCAAAACATCTTTTCTAGATGGACACTTCCCTAGCATCTTCATCGTAATAAAAAAGACAACTAACGACAGAAAAATATAATAATGAACAAGTTAATTAAAATATATAATTTGCACATTTTTGCAATTATATTATTCACAAAGGAAAATTATGGAGCCGTTTGAGGTAAACAGAGAAAGTTTTCCCTTTGGAAATGATCTCTTTAGGTTTGAATTTGAATACTCAAAATGGGAGATTATGCAAAAATTAATATAATTTATACTGATTTGAATGATGAGGTGCTGTGATAGAGATGTTATGGTAAAAGAGATCGACTTTTGTTGTGCCTCATCTATTTTTATAAGTATTAATAACTCAACTATTTGGGTTATATATATATACAGACATTGTTGAAGCAGAACACATATATGCTATAATTTAATTATTTATTTTGGGAATAAGAGGAATAATGTTAGGAGTTGTGTGATTGACACTAAAATAATATAATAAAAGAAACATTAGATGAAGCAATAATGGTTAATATATAACTTTTGTTTTAATGATAAGATAAAAGCTAGAAAAGAGTGGAATCAAGGGTACACCAGAATATCTTAATATAAGTTACCTTCACACCTTCTTATCATACCTATAAGAGCCTTTAGAAGATGTATTCAACCAAAATATGGATAGTTTAGACGAATTGAAACGAAATATGAGTTGATGATAATGTACTAAAAAACAATACTTTGAATAAAATGAATAATGATTCAGATTAAGTTCACGAATAATAACAAATGCATGAGCGCATAATATGAACTATGGATGTTCGATCATTTAGGTTAGTTCTATCAATGAAGGTTTAAAAGCAAATAATATGGATTGATCAAAACTAATGTGTGAAATACAATGTTTACTTAATATATCCAACAACATATTTCATCACCCAATTGGAAGAAATTAAAATATTTAATTCATCAATCTCTTTGAGGGTGGCGATCATCACTAGCAACAATGGCTTGTGGATTAAAAGGAACCCCATTTATGGATATCCTTCGTCTCAGCGGGTGAGCTCTCTGATCTCTCTTCACGAACTCCTTGGCCAACTTGTATAATCTTTCCCCGATTGGGGACTCTACGTTTTGCCACCGCCTCCGTTCGTCGTACAGAAATTTGCCGACGTAAAAAGCCACAGAACATAGGGAAGCAACTCCAGTGATAAGGAAAAGCGCCCAGAAGCTGTTGATGCTCAAGCGGGTGGAAGACAACTCTGCCACTTTTGAAGCCGTACATTCTTTTAACGTTTTGAACCATTTCTCTTCAATGTTTTTCATTGTCTCGCTTTCTGTCACCTCCAAGATTCTTCTTGAGATATGAGGAACTAAAGGCGAACCTATTGGAAATCCCTGACAGAAAGGGAAAGAAAAAGGAATCTCACCCTTCTTATGATATGTGTATTGTCATGAGAAATTATTTAAGGAGACTTTTACAATTATCTAGTAACAATTTTCTCTTATTTGAATATATATATAAAAGAGAAACTATCGTTAAACAACCTCCAATCTTTATCTGGTGGTTTGTTCTTATAGGATAGGATAGATTTTGTACTTTCATATTCTCATGAACTCTGTCATTAGGAGCAGAACATATGGTATCAAAGTCAAGCTACTCTCAACAAGAGTGAAGTTGGTGCGCATGTAATACTCTAGTTCAAGAGGGATACATAAATGATACCAATATCACATCTAAAGAAGGAAATATTTATATAAAAAATATGGGTAAGAAATGTTTAAAAGAATTGATGATTACTAAGAGAAGAAACAACTCAATATGGCATATTTTTAGAGCGACAAAAAGTACTTGAGAGAGATGAGGAACTTACAAAACCAAAGCCATCGGCTTTATAGGTGGGTTCGGTGGTTGTGTATTGAGAGCAATACATGGCAAGAAACAACTTAATATAAGGTATTTCATCAACAGCAGCAGAAATTCCTCCATTGATGCTTCCTTTAGTGAAAAGTTGGTGCATTTCTTTTGGGGAGTTGTAAGGTTTGAGCTGAGAATCATCGAACTTCAATGACTTAAGAATCTCGTGCACGAACGAACCATATTGATATCCGATGCTGTCTCCATTTTTAAGAAGTTGATTGATATCAGTAACAGTTGGTTCCAAATCTTGAACCGTCAAAAGTGAGGCCAAACTTGCCGTGTAACTTTGTGTAATGATGAGAACCACAAATAGCCATACTATCACCACTACTCTTGTCAAATTGTTCAATGTAACTTCCCCTAAAATGAACACGCATATATATGCCTTAGTCTAACAACTGACGAAATTAAAAATCAATTTATTGGACATAAAATTAAGAGTTTTAAAGTTTAGGAACATCTAATTTTAAAAGTTGACAATGTATGTGATACTTTTAATTTAAAGTTCAAAAACTAAATAAACACAAACTTGAATGTTCATACACGTAAATTCTAACCAATATTGTATTTTAAAGAAAAAAAATATAAGAACTAAGAAACGGAACCGAGAAGACGTACTATGAGCAAAAACCATGGTGGAGAAGGAGTACCAAAGACTAGTACAGAGTTGATCTAAAGCACTTCCACGAAACTGTTCATTGACTCGATGTTCAAGAATCCAAATAACAAGTGCTACAAATACAAAGAAGAACGCAGTGATGATCCACAAATTCAATGTAAGAGGCTTTAGAAATACCCATGCGTTAGTGTTCTTGCTGTTCTTCATTGGCACAACCATGGCCACCCCTGATTCTGTGAATGGCAATGTGTAATCTAGGTATGAAGATCTGTTCGCTCGGATCGTTATGTCGCCCACCACAGCATCGAATTTCTGTTTTTCGAACAATAACACAAGGCGAAAAAGAGAGATCAGTAGGTGTGTACCACAGCATTAAATTTCTATTCACCCCACAATTTTGTATCTAAACTTTAAAAATGTTTTCTATGTCTAGAACTTTGAAAATATTTAATATGTCTATCTAATTTTCAATGTTTAACAGGTTCCACTCAACTTTAAAAAAGTTCTATAGATTCATAAAAACTATAATATTTTGTCTGATCAATCCCAATTTTAGGATCCAAAACTATCAATCTTTTAACTTTTTAACTTGTAGCTAGTAGGTTAATCGAATTTTTTTCAAAAATTTATAATCGAAAGATCGTTGTTTAACCAATATGGATTAAAATTTATTAGACACACACTTACATGGAGGAAGACTTGATAGGTGATTTCATTGTAGGTGAAATCCGGGTTGGCAGGAACAAACTCATAATCAACTTTATAAGGCAAGGTTGCAATCACAGCCTTAAACACATCGATGCAATATCCTCCTACATCAATTGTTGCATTTGTTTTAGGATCACGAATCACACTCACAAACTCCTTAAATCCATCCTTCACCGGAACTCCAATTCTCAACTTCTTCCCATTCGTTGGAATTTCCCATCCTTTTGGTGTAACAATACGCTCTCCTGGCCATATGATCGATCTCAACCCCTTCGCCGATCTTTCCGAGTCTTCCACCTTCCTCCTCAGCCCACTTTCTGCCGACCAAAACCCAACGTTTCGTCTACCATTCCCATTTACATTCACTATCTCAAAAAGAGATGACTGTAGTTGTCCATTAATTAAACTGAACTCGCCAGCCAACCCCCTGAACTTGAGGTTTGAGAATGTATCTCGCAATTTCTGACCATTTTGATTCACCCCCAGGGTATATAGATAGTTAGTTGAGTTTATTTTTGATGCGGTAATGTTGGTTGAGGAGTACCGAAGATTGTCGGTCCCAGCTTTTTCTACAGCTATGGCAAGCGCCCAAGCTGCGTCATAACCCCATAACCCAAACACGTCTACCTCTGGAATGTCTTCTTCCTTTCTTCTTGGATAATAACTGGTAAAAACAGAAAAATGGACACACGTATCGAGTTCATTATCAAATTGGTTCTGATGAAACTCATGTTATCTAATAATGGACGGGAAAGATACTTTCATCTAAACATCAATACAATACCTCATAAATCTCTTCCTCCAATCATGTTTGAAAGAATCAAGCCCTTTGGATCTTGGGACGTAAGTTTTTATTCCCACAACTCCTTGCATTGCCTTAAGGACTGAAGGGTGTATTAAATCCAATAGATTTGCTATAGCATCTGTGATTATCCAAACGTAGCCTCGTTTCATCATTCCAATTTCTTTAGCCATTGTGAACAATCGTGAAGCATGGTGGGGTGCCATGTGCACTACAAACACTCTAGTTGGCATTTTCATCAAGTTGTTAAGCTCGTCGATGATTTGCTTGTCTTTGGCAGAGGGGGAAATTTTGCTTTGGTATGGCACATCGGTGTCGACTTCTTGTAAAGCGTCAATTAAGTAAGGGATGATACCTTCGCCGAACTCATTGTCGCTATAGATGGGGACGACTTGTCGCCATTTGAAGGTCTTAACAATGGCTCCAATGGCTTTGACTTGAGATGAATCGTTTTGAGCGGCTCGGAAGAAGAAAGAGCTGCGGTGGGAAGTGAGGGAAGGTCGTGTGGCTGAAAATGAGATGATGGGAACTTCTGCTTTGTCTCCAATGTTGATGATGAAGTTGGCTTGCATAGAGCTTGTTGGACCTATAATGGCTTGCACTTCCTCTTTCTTTATCAATTCCAGAGCTGAGGGTTGAAAATCAAGCAGTTTAGACTAATCTTTTGTTGATGAGAAAAAGATGAGGATATACAGAAAATATGATTTCAATAAAGTGCATACAACCCATTTATTTCATACATGGATGCTTAGAATACAGTGAGAGTTCCTGTGATTAAGCTACTAAGAAGAGAAAATATGTCTCATTGCTATAGATAATAACTACTACCAAATCTCTTGGAACTTTGGACTCGCATCGAATGTTAACTCATATTCATATTACATTATTGGAATTCTACGCTTTCTATTAGACTTTACATCTTAACCATGGAGTAGTAACAAAGGTTTGAATTTGATCTTCAAATTTGATCCATGTTGGTCTATTTGGAGTTCGAAAAAGATTCTAAATTTACTAGATAATTAAGATAAAGATAGGACAACTATCTACAGTGATACAAAATAATATTTTAGGTGAAACCATGAAGGTTTATGTTCAACAAAGTACACAATATTATATCATTGTATAAATAATGGGAGAGTCGTTAGTTTCTAAACAAGAGTTTTATTACATTTTTTATGATATGATTCAAGAGAAGTTAGAGATAGAACCTGCAGCAGCTGCATCAACAACAGTGTCATTGGAGTCAATGCTGTGGAGAATAACTCTAGTCTTGTAATAACTCCGAGAAGAGTATAAATCCTCCAGAGCCATTGAAATACAACTCAAACTCATCTCCCCAAAAATAGAATCTAAATCAAAAACCACACCCACCTTCACTTTCACTTCTCCGGCCACCACCTTCTCCTCCTGGTCGTGCACCGTTACAACGGTCGCCGCCGTTAGTAACATGTTAAGAAAAAGAACAACCCCCAACGTCCCAAAATCACTACATCTCCAACCCTTTCTTCTCCTCATCATTTAGTTTTAGTCTCTGTTTTGTGGAACTCTCAGATGAAATTGCTTGAATACTCTTGATAAAAGAAATTAATGGAGAAAAAGGTTATTTTAATGATGGAATGGGAGGTTGCTTGCATGACTTTATAAGAAACTATGAATTTAAAATTAAACAGTGTCATACATGAGCAAAATGTCCTACTAACTGTTGATGTTAAGACTTGTATTAAGAACGAACAAAGACTTTGTTGATTATGTCTAGCTCCTCAAGTTGCAAATAACCAAATAAATTAAAATTAAGTCAAAGCCTACTAAAATATATTAAGTGAGACCAAATTTTGGTATGCTGTTACTAGCCATTTTCATCCCTTTTGATCTCATTTGGATTTGCAGAGGAATTGACTATTCAATAATCAATATTATCATTATTGGTTTAGGGAATTATAATAGTTTTCACCTTCAAATTCTTATCCAAAGAATGAAGCATCCTGAGATTATTCTACCTTAGAAAAATCCAACAATCTTAATAAGATAGATGTGGACTAAAAGAAGTGTTATACACACGAGGTAACGCGTAAAGACGTAGTAAAGCGCATACAGAAATATTGCAAGACAAAACACAAAGTTGGGTAGAAAAGATAATTCCCTAACATCTATCTTATAATGTCAAAGAAATGTTGTCAAAGGATTTATAATGTTATGCTCATTGGTAAATATACATGGCAATTTAAGTGTCATACTATAATCTGACTTAGAGAATGATCACTAAAGCTCCTCTCTAAGTGTAAGACTTTTCCTCAATGAAATACCTACAAATGAAGACTGCTCCAGTTCGAGTACTTAAGCTTCCCTCAGAGAATTTGTTTTTAAGTTGTAGTAGATGATTCACTAAAATATAGAGAACCACGGAAGCAGAAGCTTCTTAAAGTGACAGATTGACACCAAAAATCACTGCAAAGATTGACACCACAAATATTTTTCTTTTTGAACATTCATGACCCTACTGCTCAAAAGTGCCTTCAAAGTTGTAATCCTAAACTCATCAAAACACACTTGTAGGACACAACATGGGATAGGATGATAAACATCTTATATCGGACAACCACAACATATTTTAAAAATATATAGCAAACGCCAAATCTCTAACACTCAAATCATTTTCAATTGTTTATAAGACAGAAAAGCAAAATTTGACAAGTTCAAATATTTAATACCGGAGAATAACCCAATCTTCCCTTTCTCTGTGTAACGTCAACATAAAAACACAAATTACAAACAAATTTGAAGGTAAACAAAGAAATGATGAAACGTTTACCATCAAGATCAAAAGTAAATATATCATGATATAAACAATAAAATGTGCCATCTAAATCCCACCAAGAAGATATCCATTAGTATTACTCAATCTGCTCGAGGGTGATCATTATCTCGAATAAATAGAGGTTGTGGATGAACAGGAGCGCCATTTATGAATACCCTTCTTCTAAGTGGGTGAGCTCCTGCATCTCTATCCATGAATATTTTACCCAACTCCCTCAATCTTTCCCTAGTCGTCAAACGATTTTCATTCAACCACACGCCTTTCTGCTCGTACAGAAATTTGATGATGTAACAGATGACAGAAACTGCAGACACACATGCTACGATAACAAAAAGTGCCCAGAAGCTGCCAATGCTCAGACGTGTCGACGACAACTTCGAAGCATCCGATATCGAACATTCTTGCACCTTTTTAAACCATGCATTTTCAATTTCTCTCATTCTGTCACTTTCCGCCACCTCCAAGATCGCTCTTGAAATATCAGGTACTAATGGCGAACCTTTGGGGAAACCCTGCAAGAGAAAAAAATTGTTTCGAATTAGCAAAAGTTCAAACTTACATGAGTTTAGGCTCTGTTTGATCATTTTCTTTGGAACCATCATCATATCCCAACTCTAAAAATTTCATTCGATAAAAAAATATCCGTTAAAATGGAACTGGAGAGAAGCTCAAAAGTTCAATTACAGACAAAGGAAGGGCAAGGGCTAGAGTAAAGCCCCCTATAGAAAGGAGGAACAAAGAGGCAAAGAAAATAGATTACATAAAAGCTGCTAAATTAAGCGATATAGTGGTTGGGTTGTATCTCAGGAAGAGCCTATAGACCAAAAAGACCAACAACCTCAAAAGTAGTTTTAAAAAACTTTTACTTTTGAAATTTGATTAACAATTTTACTAGAAATGTTTTAAACTAAATAAGAAATCGTTATCAAACAGAGCTTACTCTTTTTAGTTTTCAAGACTTGAAACATGAAAGGTGACAATAATTACAGGCTTAACTTTTCAAGTTAATCGGAATACCAAACAGAGCGATAACTATTTATTCGTATTGTTTGGAGGGGAAGAAAAGAAACTTACAAAACCAAAGCCATCAGCTTTAAAAGTGGGTTCAGTGGTAGTATATTGTGAGCAGTACTTGGCGAGAAACAACTTGATGTAAGGATTTTCATCCATGGCAGCAGAAATTCCACCATTGGCGCTTCCTTTGGATAAAAGTTCGTGCATTTCTTCTGTAGTACGGTAAGTTTTGAGTTGGTCATCTTCAAACTTCAATGACTTGAGAATCTCATGGATAAAAGAACCAACTTTGTGCCCAATTTTTTCTCCATTTTTCTGCAGTTGATTGATATCAGTCACAGCCGGTTTGAACTCTTGAACCGTCAAATATGAGGCCAAACTAGCAGTGTAACTTTGTGTGATTATCAACACCACAAATAGCCATACTATCATCACAAACCTCGTCCAATTGTTCAATGTTATCTCCCCTATAAATCAAGAAAACTTTTGTTAAAAAGAAGTACAAATAAGAACACTTTTTTCACTCTCAATACTCACTTTTTCTCACTATTTCAAAAGTAACTTGGAGCCCAAATAAAAAGGAAAAGTACATTTTTGGCCCCTATGTTTTGGATCTAGTTTCTATTTAGTCACTATCAAAACATTACAATTTTAAGTCTAAGTTTTGAGTTCGATTACAATTCAGTTTCAATGTTTCAAAATGATATACTTTAGTGTGTAAACAAGGAATGCAAAATGTAACTTAACATCCCTACATACTATATATATTTGGTACTCCCTTTTTGTTACCTTGAATTTGGGGTCCCGCTCCTAGTAATGGCAAAATCTTAGATATTTCTGTGTATATGCATACATTATTGAGATATTTGTTTATACCTTCTACATAATTCTAGAAAGACTAATTTAGATATACTCCAAAAAATTTATAGAATAACTAGAGCTGTATTTACTTCTAAGTTTTTAACACTCAATCCCAAGGCACAACATTTGCTTAACCAAGCCCCACTCATCGCTTGTGCCTCAAACCTGATTTCTTAATTCCCTTCTTTAACTTTTCTAGTTCTAAATGAAGATTTTTTACTTGCACTTTTTGTATAGTGTGCTCTGTTATTGTGCTTTTGTTTTTGCGTAAAATGGTGCGGTTATGGTTGTTAGTACTTACGATGGGCAAAAACCATAGTGGAGAAAGAGTACCAAAGACTGGTAAAGACCTGATCCAATGGACTTCCACGAAACTCTTCATTGACTCGATGTTCCAAAGTCCAAACAACAAGTGCCATGACAAGGAAGAAACCGCCAGTGAGTGACCAGAGATGGCCTGTTAGAGGCTTTATGAAGACCCATGCATTGGTGTTCTTGGTACTCATTATTGGCACAACCATTGACACCCCTGACTCAGCAAATGGCAATGTGTAGTCAATATATCTTGACCTGTTTGCTCGGATTGTCAAGTCGCCCACCAAAGCATCAAACTTCTAATCACAGACAAAACAGCTTTTGAAATCAATAAGGATATAGATCTCGATCAATGTAGAAGAGGATGATCACTTAACGTTTGACATACTGAGTAGGTACGAAACGAAACTTGAATTAATTATTCTATATCTAATTGAATAGGTTAGAGTAACACACCCTAGGCTCAAGACTTGAATCCCAAATGGAGTAAGCGAAAAACCACTTCTAATAATACATGTCAATGTAATGTGTAATGCCCAGATTTAGGACTCGAAATAAATTTAGATCCAACACCTGGCATCCCATCGTTTTTTCCAGTATCCACTATCATTATTAAATGTAATTTGTAATTTCCTATTAGTCGTTTGAGTTCTTCAATGTGACTACTAGGAAATATGCGGAGATTCTAGGATTATGAAATTTTCTGGAAAGGATTTCTCTCATTAACTAGGTATCTCTAGACTTTTCTATTAACACCTATAAATAGAGGTTGATCTCTAGTACACACCTTGTACGTAAGTAAGCAAGTAAACTATGCAAAATGCCAAAACACTAAATAGTAAAAATTTCTTCATATTTTCTTTTCATTCTAAACTCTAGCCAAAATTTCCTTCGTTGCATCCAGCTACGTAGTTACACGATCTATGCTTATATTTAGCTACTTACAAAGACTGTCGTCGAACCAACAAGCATGTTTTGTCCTCACTAAAGTAATTTCACCCAACATATGATCCGCTACAAACCGAGCATGCTCAACTTTTGAGATCACAATCATAAGCAGCTTAAAATTAATAAATATGACGTAACTAGCTCATAAGGGATGCAGAAGAATATAGAAAACATCAATTACAAAGGCCTCTCTACTTCCATCATATACATGGAGAGAACATCTTGATCAAATGACTAAATTTAAACTTTTAAAATCATAACTAGGCAAAAAAAAATACTAACCCCATAATAGATTTGATCAACCAAGTCATTGTAGGTGCCACCTGACTCCGCCGCAGATTTATGGAAAGGAATAAGCTCATAAGCAACAGCATAAGGCAAAGCTTCAATCACAGCCTTAAACACGTCTATACAATAACCACTCACTTTCGTTTCATTGGTCACAGGATCACGAACCACACTCACAAATTCCCAAAATCCATCCTTTACCGGAACCACCACCCTTAGCTTCTTCTCATTCGTTGGAATCTCCCACCCTTCGGGCGGAACCCCCGAATCCCCGCCGCCCCATATGATCGTTCTCAGCCCATCTCTCCCTCTTTCCAATTCCGTCCTCAGCTCACTTTCCGGCGACCAAAACCCCACATTCCTTCTCCCATTCCCAATCACATTCACTATCTCAAAAATTTCCGAATCCAATTGCCCATTTTTCACACTAAATTCTCCCGCCAAACCCTTGAATTTAACCTTCGAAAACGCAACACGCAGCTTCTCACCGTTCTGATTCGCACCAAGGTTGTATAAATAGTTCAAAGTTGTAAAATTGGTTTGGCTGTACTTAAGGTTGTCGGTCCCAGCTTTTTCCACTGCAATGGCTAAGGCCCAGGCCGCATCATAGGCCCATAATGCAAAAACGTCCAGCGCAGGAGCGTCTCCCATTTTTGGATAATACCTAAGAAATCTCTTTCTCCAATCACGTTCAAAAGATTCAAGCTTTTCAGTTCTAGGGACGTAAGTTTTTAGTCCAATAACTCCTTGCATTGACTCAAAAGTTGAAGGCTTTATTGACTCCAACATATTTGTAACACTATCCGTTATTATCCAAACATACTCTTTTTTCATCATTCCGATTTGTTTTGCTTTCATGAAAATACGAGAGGCAAGGTCAGGTAACATGTGTACCACAAACACTCGCGTCTGCATTGTCATTAATTTGTAAAGTTCACTTGTGAGATGATCGTCGGTTACATCCGGGGAAATGATGCTTTGATAAGGTACGTGAGTATTGACTTCTTGGAGCGCGTTGATGAGATAAGGGATGATGCCATCGCCGAACTCGTTGTCGACATAGATGGGGACGACGTTTCTCCATTTGAAGGTTTTGACGATGGCTCCGATGGCTTTAACTTGAGAGGAATCATCTTGGGCAACACGAAAGAAGAAAGGGCTGCGGTGAGAAGTGAGAGAAGGTCGTGTGGCTGAAAATGAGATGATGGGAACATGTGCTTTGTCTCCAATGTCGATCATGAAGTTGGCTTGCATTGAGCTTGTTGGACCTATAATGGCTTGCACCTCCTCTTTCTTTATCAATTCTAGAGCTGCTCCATAAAAATATAATCGTAAGATGTAAGTTTGTTGAGACTTAATGAGGAAGGAAAAAGGAGAGAAACTTTATGGTTGATGATTATTTCTCATTTTGATTTTAGGATATCTACTTCTAGTTATGAGTTTCCTTGTTTGTCAGGCTGAATACAGTTTTTTGAAAACTTACTCAAATAATTATTTCTTAAGAAAACTGACTAAGAATTCGAATGTTTTTAATTAAGAAATGTGAAATCTTTAACAATAAGAAAAATGGGAAGAAACAAGAAACATTTTGAAAAACAATTAAGAACCACAAGTTAAGTAAACCAAATCTAAAAGAAGTAATTTTTTAAAGTTTCATTCTTTTATTAAAATTTTACTATGAATTCAAGGTTTTCAAAAAGAAAAAGAAAAAAACTTGGATGCAATTCAGCTTCCGAATAAGCATACCCATGCAACTAATGTTTCATGAAGAGAAGCCTAATTTTCTAAAAAGAAACGCTAAGGATTGGACTTTAAACTTTGGGTTTTAGAAGAAAAAAAACATTACAAAGTCTTAATTAGGATTTACTAAATTCAATTTAGTGACCCACCCATTTTAAAATTTGTACTGATTGATAAAATTCCATAAATAGTTCTTGGACTATTAGTTCAAATTTTATTAAACCATACAAACTTTAATGTTAATTTTCTATAGAGATTAAATTTGAAATTTAACCCCAACAAAACAAAAGGAAAAGGAAAAAAGAACCTGCAGCAGCTGCATCAACAACGGTACCATTGGAGTCCATGGGCTTAAGAACCACTCTTGTCTTAAAATGACTCCGAGAAGCGTAAAAATCTGAGAGAGCCATTGAGATGCAACTCAAATCCACCTTCCCATAATCATCCGAATCCAAAACTACACCCACCTTCACTTTCAATGCCCCCGTCGCCTTCTCCTTCTCCTCCTCCTCCTCCTTCGCTGCCACCGTCGCCGTTGCCAACAAGAGCATCATCAACAACACCCAAGAACCACTTTTCATACCCTTTCGTCTCCTCATAATCACTCCTAAAAGAAAAGCCAACAAATCGATGCAATTACATCAAAGGCTGGACAACTTCATTCCCACTATTTTGATGAATTTGATCATTTTATGTATAGTTTGTGTTTCCATAATCTGTACCATAGACCAAACCAAAACTCGCACTTGTCATGGGCAATGAATACAATAGGTGTACATTTTATTTATTAAGAATGAAAAAAATAATCTAGGCTCAACTTGCCAATAATCTAAGCTCAAGTTTTAGACTATTGGCTGATAAAACTATATTTTCTCTTTCTCTCTCTCTCCCTCACATATAGTATTTCAGTGACTTTTCTTTATAAATTTCAACAACCAGGAAAAATGTAGAAATTCTTATGAATTTGAAAGAGATTCAAATTGACTTTCTTGGGCATATATTAGTTATTTATAAGTCAACACGAAACTAAGACAAAATCTTCTTAATTTATATTATCACAATTCAGCATCGTTGCTGAAGATAACAGGGTCCAAACTTGGGCACTTTCATAGTATTATAAGAACAATTCAAATCCTAACCATGTATTATATATATAATCCAACTTGGCAACTACGAATTCATATAAATTAAATTGAGGAAAGACTTTGGAGATGTCCATATCAGTTTATTCTGAGGGTATTGAATTGTTCAAAATTGGCGATGGAAAGATTAAACAAAGAACCATTTTGTCATAAACCTGGCAAGTGAATTGTATATGCCATTCAGAATCAACAGAAAAGTCGTAGTCAGAAACAAATGAAAATAAACTGAAGTTGAAATCTACAGAAAATGCGTTCTGGTCACTGACAGATGTGGATCAGCCATCAATACACAACCTTGTACGAACAAGAATGATGTTACGATTTTCATTATGCACAGTTTCATTCAATAGACAAGTAGAAAATGCCGAACATATCTACCGCTTTGACAGTTCAAAAAGGTTGAGGCCTTGCTATGTAAAGTAGGAAAACACAGCTACTTAATTTTGATTTTCAAAGCAATGCCATAATGTACAACATGACTCATGATGACTGCATGGCAGGGACTAAATTTAGCTGCAGAGTCAGCCAGAAATACTCCAACCCTGAACGCTATCCATCAGTAATTCAGTATATTCACGACATAAACAACGATGAGACATTTTAACCGTTACTCCAACTCATTCCTCTCTGGAAGTAGAATCCACTCCCGTTGAAGGGCTATCAGCAAAGTATTCTTGATGTTTCACATTGACGCCATACTGTTCATCAAGTACCAACAAGGCGGTTAGTTATGGATAAGCGACTAGATTACCAAGTGTCTATGTTCAAAACGTAATCATTTCCAAAGTGATGGTCATAAAATGAGAACATGCACATTAAAGATTCCCTGCCGAGTGGAAACTGTATTATAATGTTGAGGATGTGCATCATACAATTAGAAAAACTAAAAATCACAAATTCTATAAAAGATTACATCCTGACACGAATTTATTACACAAACAAGGCAGACAAACTTTATGATAGATCACCACTCTTACAAGAACTCCCCGCCCCCGGCCAGCATCAACTTTGAAGCCTTAAGTGACATCGATAATTTCACACAACCTACCCATAATCAACCCCCCTAGTACCACCTAAAAATGAGAGTATATGACAAAATGAAACTAATGATCTCTTATATCTGCGGCATATGAATCAACCATAGCAAGCACAAGAGCTTGATGACAAGTAAATAACATTTCGAGCTTACCTCACGAAGTGCCTTTGAAAGATCATCCATAGTCAATATTAAGCGCTTATCCTGAACCAGTATAATGTTAGACTGGCCAAATAATTTATCAATCAAGAGACCCTGAGTTACAAAAAATGCACCTTTTGTTGTTTATCCCTTTTGTCTTTCACTACTGCTGCCTGTCTTGCCTTACAATGCCTACATTGCACAAGAAAATAAGTTTTTTTTAATCAGATATTGAAATTTTATTGAGAAAAATGGCATACAAAAAAAAGGAACAAACAAAAACGTAGGCCACAAAATATGAGGCCAACTAAAGAAAGCAATCAAGAAAAATATTGATTTTAACATAAATAAATAAGAATAAGAACATATTTTCTTTAAAAAAATCCTTAATAGGTTGTGTGAGAGTGAATCAACTCAATAAAACAAATCAAATCAGTCAACAAACAAAAATTTAATAGGTGCATGAGGGCAGCTGTAGAGGATTACTAAGAGTGATTTGTTCCTCTAATAACTGTTTGTTATATTGTGCTAATCATTAAATATACAGTGAGAAAGGTCCAGTAAGTCTCTTCTTAAAATCCTGATAATCTTGACAAGTAAAATTGTACATTCAGCTGTGAGGTTCATAATTTCCATGGTAAATTTAGGAGTACCAATCTTTTAGGGGAGATTGGTGAAAGTCTTGTTCTCGAAGGGTGGGAGACCAGCATTTTCCAAGCTCTTCAAAGACAGAGCTGAAAGAAGTTCCAATAAAGGGAATTGATTATTGACTAACCTTTGAAAGATAAGGAGATTAACCCCAATTCGTTGATGAAGAATAACGTGACCAAGGAAACCACTATTACAACTTTCAGTAAGGCCATTTGGGATGACCGTCGAAATAGAAGTACTTAGAGATGAGTCGCACACTTTGGATCAAGCCATTTTACTACTGCCCACAACCAGGCAAATCTTCATGTCTTGCTCAGGCTGAAAACTTTTAAGTGTAGTAAACTCTCGAAACCTAGCCTTTAGTGGTGTGGGATCCCTATCTATTTTCTATCCTTGTTAAGAATATCTTATTCCTTGGAGCAGAGGAGAAAGGATTGTAAACGATTTTTTTGGAAAAAAATTTCAGTAGGAATAAGGGTCTCATCTTTGGAAGTGAGAGACAGCTATCACATGCCATGCAATAACCGCTGTGTATTAGGGCCTTTCTTTATGCTTTAAGAGAAAAGAGCTAAGTGGTTGATTTGTCAGTCGTGCTCGTAAAACAATCAAAAGGAATATTCTGTAGCATAGCATTGTTTTCAGAAAATTCGTCCTCAAACTCAGTCAAATTATGAAATTAAAAAGAAGAGTTTGCAACTCAAGCTCTTTTTTATAAGGTCTCCAACCAAGTAATGACCATATCCTACTAGCACTTCATAGGAAAAATGGGGGAAGAAAGAAAGCATACTGGAGAGCATCACTTGCAACATCCGCAACGAACTTCTGTGTGGCAACAGCGACAAGCCTGATCCTACAAAAATGAAGCCCTATAAGAACAATGTAAACTGATTTTCACAAAAAAAACAGAAATTCCAGTATCTAATTACAAACATCACATATCATCGTGAAAGCATTTAAAGCTAATAAAAACTGGGTATCACTTTGCCTTAAACCACAATAATCATATCAAATGACTAATATCTTCTCCGTTTTTCAAAATTCGGGTGGAAAAAGTAGAAAATGAAGCGGTAGAAAAGAGAAGAAGAATCGTTAGAGAAGAACAGTGATTTATTTATTTTTATTTTTTAAAAAAAAAAATGCTCCTTCAGTCTCATCCTCTGTTCATAGAGATTGAGCAATGTACAGGCAACTTCTCAACAAAAAAAAAAAAAAAATCAGCAACTATGACGAACATGGTCTCTTTAAAAGAAAAAAAACACAAAATAAGAAATTCCTTAATTAAGCTTCACTTCGATCGATTTCAACCGTCAAGAACCAACCAATTGAATGAAAAACTCTCCAAGTACGATCAAATTGTGAAAAGAAAGCAGAACCACTAAAAACATTAAGAGAAAGATATACCCATCTCATCTATCGGTCGAAAACCCGCGTTTTTGGACCTAGGGTTTTGATGAACAAAAATATATAAAAACCAAACAAAAAGGTACCTACAATCGAACGTCGGGACACTGAAATCCACTCTTTCCTAAGTAATGCTCCACCAACTCATCGGGAATCTGTAAAACGATAGCCCCAAAAAAAACCAACAGCGGCATGATTTGAACTTGCAGATAAACGAGTGGAGAGAGAGAAGCGAACTGGGGTTAAGAAGCATGGAAAATAGATCTTACAGTGGGAGTATACTCCATTAGAGAAGCTAAGAACTCGGATAGCGCTGCGTCATCGTCGTGCCTGCTCCCTGTCGCTTGTTGGTTATGGTTCATCTTCTTCTTGCTCTTCTTCTCCGTTATATTTTTCCCTCTCTTCGAAATCAAGCTCGTTTGAAAGGTAATTGTCCTCTATATATATATATATATAGACTACCCATTGGCCTACGTGGCTCTCTATTACTCATCCACTTAAGCATTTATTTTCTGACTAGGTACACGTACCACATCCCATAATTTGAAGTTAATTTTTTAAATAACATTTTTCTCTAAATTCAACCCTTCTAATTTAGTTTTTGAATTAAAGAAAGATATCAATTTAAAGTTGTATGCATGCAATCTATATCTTTTTTACTCTATCATACCTTGAGTACTTCGTATTCAACTTATTCAATATTCTTTTTATTACCATCAGAATTCTTTTTATTACCATCAGATGAGTAGAAATCACTTACATTTATTGATTAACTAAGCACATGTCAATATTAGTGATAATACTTAACTTAAATCTGTGTTAAAGTCATGTCAATGTCAAATAGCGTAGGTAAAGGACGAGTCCTTAAAACATACATTTATCATTTTTCTCATTTGTTGATGATGTGGTAATAAATATATTTTGATAAAGTCCAACACAGGATAGAACGAAACACCATATTAGCATAATGGACAGTTAAATTGAGTTTCTGAAAGAACTACCCATTCAGGACACTTCTTCCCCTACAAAATTACAAAGGGAAGGGGCCAAAAGAAGATGGCTTATCAAATGAATTTGCAGATCTCTGCATGATATTATTGGCACCAGATACAAGAAAATGAACCGTCTTTCATCTTCAACCCACTACACAAACTGTCAAGTAAATCCCATCGAGTGAGAAGACACAACCAACATTTTAGATTTGGATTTTCTCTAATATATTTATATATGTCATAAGGACAGAAAATATTCGTGCCTAGTCTCTTATCAAATCTATTTCGACTTGTGTTGACTGTATCTTTGTATACCATAGATGTCGATGATGCCGGGAGGAAAGACAGGATCTGTTGCTGCCCGAACAGAAACCCTTGCCACCGATGTCACACTTACCGGAGGAGTAAATAGGGGACCAACGAGTGGTAGCTGGTGTAGTGGTTTGGCATGTTGAAGAACCTGCAGGGAAATATTTTTATATCATTATATTTGAAAAAGATCAGGAATGCAAGGACTGGTTTTTGTTACCAAATTTCGATGTTTCGTTACGTCCTTCGTAAAATGTAAATTTAATAGCAAGAAAATGACGTTGAGACACGCTATAATTGATTCAGATTAAGAGAAAAATGTCCCATAGCCAAGATCCAGTTTACTAGTCCAGAAAACAATATAGCCAGAAGTAGAAACAAAAAGGGTTTGTCACTTCAGTAATTGTAACGAGTCACAAGAAACATTATTCTAAGCAAGCATACAAACATTTGATTTGTAGCCAAGTTATACGAACAAAAGTATGTTTTTAGAAACTACTGCTTGGGTTTTAAAAATGCCCCTACAAAGTAGACAAGAAAACAAGATAAATTATAAGTAGATATAGTGTTTGTAGGCTTGATTATCCTAGCGCAAAAGACAAAACAATTATTCCAATGGAGCCTTGGAGAGCAAAAGACAAAACAATTATCCAATGGAGCCTTAGAGAGCTCACTTAATTGTGGTTTTTGTATGTTTAAACTAATAAGACAGTAAGAAGTAAAAGAAATTAGAAGTATGATCAATTTTAGGAACTGGGAACTCTGGCTGATGTTCATGGCATACGAGAAAGAGAACAAACGAAGAAACCACAAGTTACCATTTCCAAAGGAGAACCAATTATTCCCAGAGGCAACTTCATGCTCCCAACATGACGGGTCCCATAAATAAACCCCGGCCTCAAAATCACTCCTGAAATGTACATTAAAAAATGCTTTATTTTCCACTTATTTGCTAATTATAAAAGACAGGATATTTCAGAAAAGAAAAACAGGTACACAAAACCCAAAAAGCAAGATCCCTTGCTAGCGGAGTATGCATTCATCTTGATCAGTTAAGTGAAAGAGTATTGGGAGTATACATACATTTTACGAATTAAAGGCAAAACAGAACTGCACAAGCATAAATGGAAGTGAAGAACTTGATGGTACCATTGATAGATTAAAGATCTAACCTCCATAAGGAAACTTAGTGAGGAGTTCTGTCTCAGCTGCTCGCTACACAAACCAAAACACAGATTTTGCATGAGCTACACTATCCAAATATACATGAATGTGAAGAGGGGAAAAAAAAAGGATTGGTATCACCCGGTCACCCCCCACCCCCACATTTGTGGTGGAAGTTACATTAATTGTTTCATCCATCTATTCTCAACGTTTTTCCTTAAGAAAACCCCAACCATAATTTGATTTGATCAAGAAGGGCATTGATATTAAGTGTCCAAGAGGTAAGATCTTGATTAATTAACAACACTTGGAATGAAGGGAATAGAAACACTACCTTTCCCTCATAATATCCTTGTAGCAAGTAATTAGCCAAGCCAAAATCAGCCGCAGAGATATAGACAAATCTCTTCACACCTGTGACCCATTCATATTACCTTGTTAAGAGTCCATAAGTATAGCTAAATATTAAATTCACTACAATCATTTGACAAAATTTTGAAGTTAAAAAATATGATGGGTATTCTATTAGAATTATATAAGGATATATTAGAAATTAGCAAGGAAGTTGGATATGGAATTTTGGTTATAAATAGAGGATAGGGAGACAAACAGCAATATTTTAGTGAGTGATTTAAGGGTTGAAAGAATTCTTAAGAGAGGGAGTTTCCAAGAACCTCGAACTCTTGGTTTATCTTGTAATTTCATTATTGTTTTATCTTTTAATATATTTTGGTTCTGTTAAAATAATTGGAAGGATCCAAAAACTAGACTAATGGGATGGAGAACAAAACATTTAGTTAGGGTAAAAAAAAACCCATGGCACAAGAAAGAAAAGGATAGTTGTAAATTCTAAAAGAAAAACACAAGCATTAGATATATCTGTATCAGAATTATAAGTACAGTGATATCGGCATAACAATAAAAATAACATAGCATGCAATGCATATCAATGGAGACCTGTGAAATATAGAAAATTAATGGGTTAAGGAAGTGTGTTTAAACATTGACGGGTGAGCTGCTATCAAAGCAATGAAAGATTTGAAGTTTTGAGCGGAAACAGACGAGCCTGGCCTACATAAGTTCAGTTTACTTACACAAAATTTATGACAACATAAAAACTGCACCTTTATCAGAAGCAACTCTGATTGCATTGATATTTGCCGTCCCATTAATCTTGTACATTTGAGAATTAGAGCCAAAACCACCAATGCAAGAGATCTGGAAATATAAAACTAAAATTTACCCGAATTTGTGAACAAGAGAATCCTCCCCAAAGTAATCCACAGCACAAGTATGAGAAATTAATTGGCAGGAGTACGAAATGCTATATTTACAGAAACAAAAAATGCTATATACAAGTCGAGAATCCTCCCTTAACTAGATGCTACTTAATACTAGTTTAGTTGTGTTCATAAATAAGTTAATTTCCTAACACAACTGAGAATAATGGCTTCCAGGAGTCTTGCGAGAGTATCCTGACAGTTAATCAGGAAATATGCAAATAGAACCCAACCATTCAACTTATCTGTAGATTAGTGTGTACACAATAATGTTGTAATCAATTTGTATTTTAATCATTAGGTACAGACAAAGAGGTAGAGGACTACATACAACAGCTGTAACGCCGTCAAAAGCTTCACTCAATGAATCAGGTGAAAGAAGGTTTCCTGGCAATGGGAAAAAGAGTTGAGGCATTATCATTAAGTACCCCACAAATATGACAATAATTAACAGCTTAACCGGAATCAAACCTTGATGCCAAATTACATTGTTAGCCCAAGAATCACGTATTGATGATCTTCCCGACCTGACAATAATAGCGAAATGCAATAATTGTAATTTCAGAATAGAGCTTCGAACACTAGGGAACCGAACAAAGATGTTGAAGTTATCATTCATTAAACAGAAAATGGGAACTCAAATCATATTTCCTTATCTACAATCCTGTTTGTTCCTGCAGTATTCCTCCTGTACATTAAATGAAAAGCACTACAACTGATGGAGAAAATAATGATTTGCAAGGCAGCATATGCCGCTGTGGTTTCCAAAAAAAAGGTTCTTAGTGGTTCATAGTGGTTCTTAGCTGATCCTTTCGTGCTTTCCATGTTAGCATTTATTAAAACTAAAATGTACCAAGTACAAACAGTTCACTTGATAAGGAAAAAGAAATACAGATTTACATTATCACTTAAGAACGTAGATCTTACTCAAAAAATTCTATGTGACACTTAAGGCAAGTGTTCTTGCTCAGAAACATACCTACTAAGGCTAGCAACTGTAAGACCACGATTTAGAGCTTCTTGACAGATATGAGAGCCCACAAATCCATTTCCACCCAACACCAGCAGCTGATCAAATGCACACACCAGGGATATAACAGAGATCAAAGTCAAAGATATAGACAGAATAACGAAAAACCCCTAGCCTTCATTTCATATACCTTCTCAGTTGGAGGCGGGGGAACATTAACTGTTTCAGCTTCCTCAACCTTAAACGGTTCATCGATCTTATTAGAATCTGTTGAAAATGGTCTTCCACCCCGAGAAGCAGCCATCGTACTACACAATATAGTTAAGAAACACATTTAGTCAAAAGAGCTACAATTGGTTCATAAATTATTCTCGACACATCGGGATTTAAAAAAAAACAAACTCGATTAAGCAGGAGGTAGTGGGGTCTGAATAATATTGGGGGAAAATGCGATCACATTGTTCTCAATTCTGTCTCTATTGAGTAGTGAGATCGTAACTGACTAACAATAAACTGAACATCCCTACAGTCAAAATAATCCAAGTTTATAATTATCGAGGAAATATTTTCGCTTCGGATTGCAACAACAGTGGGCAGTTCGACAATGCGACAACACTTCTGAAAAAAAAACCCGACTCGCCAACAAGTCTAAAACCTCGAAATGAAATTCGAATAACAAACCACCACGATCCCCCCGTTGCAGCATTCTTCCGGAGCTAATCGACAGTAACGAACAAAATTAACCTCATATAAAGAACGGAAGGCACAGCAGAAACTCGGTGAAACCCAAACAACGAACATGTAATCAATATAAATAACAATCCGCCATTCTAAAACAAAATTGAGTGTGGTAAAATGAAATGAACTCACTACAACTTAGGAAACGATGATCTCGAATGGATCAACCGCGAAAGAGTGGAACTCATATCCGATTAAACTGTGAGCAATTCCTTGTCCGAAAGTTGTATTTGTACCTACGAACGAATTCTCTCTAAATGTGTGTGGGTTTGGGTGGGACGAGGAAGAACGATTGATGAAGCAGAGGAGTTTAGGTTGTGAAGTTTTTGAGCAGAGGAAATTGGGGGAGAGGAGAGTGAGGAACGTGGCGCGCAATGGTTGCGACAGGTTTGAGGCCTTGTGGCTCGATGTGAGCCTGTAGATTCTTGGCGGGACGGAAGAATCTAGTAACCCCAACACACGCTATTCCCTTTTTCTATATTCGTTTTCAACCGTCGGATTTCTTAATGGATGGAAGGACGAAAAACTGGAAACGTCGGGAATTCATTTCCGGCCTCTCAAGTTTTGTTGACTTATAACTCAACCCATGTAAAGCAGCCAACATCATTAACTCAACTCCACCTATATAGTTTTTTGTATTAAAAAATCTCCTACAAAACAAAGAGTTCTTATAAGTATAGTATAATTTTAAGTTTAAATAAATCCATATAACCCTCTTGAAAAAAGAAGTTATGAAAACAGAATAATTTTGCTTTGAATTTTCTGACTGAGTTTTGTATCAAATATAATGGACCAATATATCGTACTAGAGGACCTACCACACAACAAAATCGAGCCCATTGATGCAAAACAGGCCCATTCGTCTAACACGGCCCATCCCTAAAAGTATAACACCTTGTTATAACTTAAAACCATATGTTATAATTTTCAGAAAAAAAAAAAAAAAGTAAAGTAAAGTAAAGTAAATCCAATAATCCATTCAGATATTTGAATAAAGTTTGTACTTTTTTTTCCAAGGGATTTAAGTTATTTTTCATCCTATCATCTAATAACATTAATGGTGTCACATATTATATGGTTTGAAGTATATAACATAATGTTTTTAATATAGATGGTGGGATTCTATTTTTAACCAAGTGGTTTTCTGATATTGAATATGGTGATGTAATATTCCAAATCTAAATCTTCTTTCATTTTCTATATGTTTATGGCACCAAATATTCCATCCCCATGATATCTCCCCCACTCATCTTTCTCTTTTTCTAATTACACTAATTCATATACATACAAAGAATATGTAGCCATTTGTAAAGAGTGCTGTTTTTTTGTTATCCATTTCAATTTCATATGTCATTACAATTACAATTTTATTCTTGTACCATGCCCTTGTCTATTAGATTTGATTTTATTCCTCGGCTAATATCTGTTTTCGAATTACATATATTTATAGATATTTTAATTTTAAATAACTCGAACATACAGTTTTAACATGTTTATATCAAATGTCAATAGCAAATTATTATTTCTCTAATCTAAAGAATAGGATATGTTATAAGACACCGCGTTGATTGTTAAACTGAGTTTAGTATTACGGTGGTTGATATTTTGACAAGTACTTTTTCGTATATATTATCATATGATGATCTTTTACACGCCGTTTTAAGATATAGTGTTTTATTACTCATCCTCGGTATCTAATTGTAGGCAATTCAAATGATGTTCGTAGTTTTCGAATTCACTAAAATCAGTAAATGTGCATTGTTTCACGCAATAAACTCTATTGTTTTTGTTAAATTAAAAACAGATAATATATAAATACACATAAAAATAAAACTAAACTAAACGTAAATCAAGTTCCATAAATCAATTAAAAACATTTTATATCCAACCTTATATTTATCGAGTAACTTTTTATTAACTTGTTTAAACTCAAATAGTTTATCAACCTAACTACTAAATGTGTGTATGAAAATATGAAATACAATTTTTTCGGTTAAATATCCATTGTTATTTTCTTTAATTTATGTATTCATACCATCTATCAAACAAACCCTAATTTCTCGAGTTTTTTTTTTTTTCCTTCTAGTTCATGGATGGCAATCAATAATTGGCTGAATTATACATATTTTTCCTTTTTAGAAAAAAAGGCAAAAAAATTTAGAAGAGAAAGACAGTGAGAGTAGAGAGGAGGAATATTTATCTAATTATATAAAAGGTTGACATATTTTTTAAAAACAAAATGGAATAAATGTAATGAGAAGTAGTTTCAACTTCACAGTGCCTTTTTCATTAACAGAAAAGAGAATATTTGTTAGCAAAGTGGACAAGTTTTTTTTTTTTTCTTTTTTCTTTTTATAAAAGAAAAAATAAAGCAAATAAATAAAGAAAGAATCCAAGAAATGGATTAGTTTTTCTTTAAATAAATTAATGAAGAAAAATAAAAATGTATGAACCCACCACATAGGCAATTGGCCACTTGATTGATTGAAGTACTCACTGCCCCACCAATTCATGTTATATGGACCCAACCAAAAAGAAATCCTTCTTTTCTTTGCCCTTTACTTTCTTTTATTTATCAAATTAAAATGGATTCTTTTAATAAATAAACATTCAATCAATTACATCAATTTAAACTATATAAACTTTTTTAACAATCTAAAGTTATCGTTCTATCCATCCTAATTCATACAGTTCCTCTAAAAATATATCATCGATCACTTCTTCGATTGTTAGATTGTCAACTTTCATTTTCGTTTGTAAGTTTTGTTGTGACATTTCAAGTTCTCTATTCCATATATCTCATCATCCATCTCTTCTTCGGTTTTACTTTAGTTTTTTTTAGTTAAAGTTGAGAGAGCATATATGCAATTTAAAATTGTCAATGGTGTGTTCTACAATTGTACTCCATATATACATATTGAGAAAGCATCTCAAACATGAACTAGAAAGGATATATATTCAGATGTCGAGACAAAATATTGCTGTTAATTGAACGAGAGGACGGTGAATACATTTTTCGTCTTCGTCATCTAGAATCCTACTTTCATCCTTTTTTTTCTTTATGTGCATTTTTTTTTTAATAAATGATGAATTGACTATGAGCTTAGTGAAATCGTTTTAGGAGTTGATTTTGGTTCGACTTGTAAAACTGTTAAAGCATCATTACATTAGCCTTGACTACTTTCTAAGGTTGAAATGGAATCGGACTAGATTATGGTAAAAAGGACTAATGAAATCAATTTCATTTTTTTTTTATTTTTAGCTTCTAAAGCATCAGTATGTTACAAAGTCTACCGGAGCATTTGGATGCTCGAAATGTAATGAGTTTGTAATATAATATAATTCAAAACTCGTGTTTTGAATTAATGTTCATTTTGGTCAGATTGTAATATCTAACCCATTTTTGTTCCAAAGTTTTTAACCCCTAACTCTTTTTTCCGCTCTTTTACGTTCTATTTCCATTTTACCCTTGATTTTCCTTACACATTTCAAACACTCATCATATTCTCAATAATACTAATTCAATATCTACATCATTTATTTTAAGTTTTCAGATATTTAGAAAAATTCAACTTTAAATTAACTCAACCAATAAGTTCCTATTCATACATGTTTAATTTAGTATATAATATTTGAGTACATTTTTATTTTTATTTAAATTTCAATTAATTAATTATTATTACTTTTTATATTTATAAATATCTTATTCGAGCAAACTTAGATATACGTCAATTATTCTCACATAAGATAACAAAATTTTGAAGATATAATATCCTAAGTGATTGGTTATTGTCTTTTATTATTTTACAAAACATTTCATTACAAGGAAAAAAAAAGATAAAAGTACAAACAACAAATACAATGTATATGATTGGCATAAATAACAAACAAAAAAATTCTCACAGCCCAGTTTTCTTGTCTTAAATCATAATTTTTTCTCACCTTTTTAGCTTTATAATTAGTCAACGTTAACATTCGTCTCTCGAAAATAACAATTAAATTTTTTTGGTATTAGAAACCTCTATAGAACGTCATGAAATCAAATTAAAACCAGTATAGCAATATTCTGGTGTTAAATATTAAATTAACGTTAGATCATGAAATCAAATTAAAACCAGTATAGCAATATTCTGGTGTTAAATATTAAATTAACGTTAGATCAAACTTCGAAAAATAATCTTTGTTTTAAAAGTCACAGTATTACTCTTGGCTTTATATTTTAAAAGTACGTAGAATATAATTTAGAATAAATTGAAACTTGAAACACGTCTTACATTATAATTTATTGATTTTAGGTCTAATAATTTTCTAATGTTTAAACAAAAGATCATGAGACATTTTTTTAACATTTAACTCTTTATCCATCTAATCCTGAATTTTTAACTGTATACCTAATGGATCATAGACTTATTAACTTATAAAATTAAAATACATATCCAATAAATTAGTTGATTTTTAAAACATTATTGTATATATCAATAATATAATGTTGTTAACTTAAGAACCTTGTAGTTACTTTTCATCTATTAATTCAATACCATAGACTATAAAAATAGAAAATTTGAACTTTAAATCTCTTAATTAAAGTTACACATGATTGTAATGGTGAATCGAAATCGGTTTTTTCAATCAAACCGTCATCAAATCGATTTGGTAAAAAAATGTGGTTGTTTTGTATTAGTCTCATGATACGGACCAAACTCGTCGTTTTTTCTTCAACCATACGTACGTCTACCCGATGATACGGTCCGATACATTTTGGTTAGTGAATGGGCGCAAAATTCATTGGATGGGGCCCAATTAGTGGCGGCGTCACGTTGCGCCTTCGGTACGGCCAACCGTGGGGCCGAGCGACACCAATTTGGATGCTGGTTGGGGCCCTGGCGGACTGAGTGGCTCACAAACCCCACACCACAAATGTGTCATTAAATTACCGTAAACGATCCCCTCGCGCTATGCTCCTTGGGCCCCTCCTTTTCTCTATTCCATCTTCTTTATTGTTTTATTAACGCTTTCTTTTCTCTTCTTTCATCTCCCAATTCCATTTTACTCTCAACAAAATTCCTCTTTTTCCTTTTTCTTTCTTCTCCTTTTTATTATGGAATAAACTCTGTTTTTCTACTTAAGTTTATTTATTCCATTCAAGTTTTTTTTTTCTTCTTTTTTTACAGCAATGAAAACTTTTTTCTCTGGAAAAAACCATAACCATGATGACCGAAAGTTAAATACTAATTCTTTTCCTTCCTATGATTTTACTCTTTTTTAGTTTTTTTTCTTCTTCTTAATTTAATGTCTTTTTAAATAGAATGTGATGGACTACATTGTAAAATTCTAAACATCACTCGAATACAAAGGCATAAGAATATTTTAAGAAATTTACTGTGTGTAATATTTGTGCTAAAATCACACGAAAGAAACAAAGAAAAATAAAAAATAAAAAACGAACAAAACTATATATAATCGGTTGGATAATCATCAAGAAAATTACATGTTAAAGACCAATTTGAAGCCCTTAATGACCAAGTATTTTTTTGGAATATTAATACCAAAATCTCTAATAAGGGAGTGAGATAGAAAAAATTAGTAACTCTGTAAATTTTGTACACTCATTTATACTATTTTCAATTTACTTTAGTTGTGGTCTTACTTTATTCATTCGTGTTTATTTTCTAAACATTGTCAGTAAAAAGACACTCAAAAGTGGTACAATTGAGCATGTGCCATCCCATCCAATTGCCAGAATATGAGATATATTTGAATGAAATAGTCTATCACAAAATGATAAATCATTGATTTGTATAAGGCATCATTATTCTATTTGGTAGGACAATCAAATCAAATATGAAGCCAAGCAGTAGTACAGTTAAATATAAATGTGAAACAAATTTAAATTGATACCTTAAAAATGTAACAAAAACTAATTAAATTTATACAAAGATTGATATTTTTTGTTTGTGTGGGTCAGTGGGTGTGGTCCGGTTCGGGTAATATCTGCAAGCCATATCACAGGCGGCACCGATGCTACGTCAACGCCCTCTTGCGGCAAGGAACCGGTGAAGCTCTTCAACCGAATATCACGAGACACCTAATTCAACTAAGTGATCTAAATGCCATTGCTCGCCCTCCACCTACTTTTTCTATTTTTACATTCAAACCTATTCAATTTTATGAATATTTACTTTCGTATCAACTACGTTCTGTTTAAATCAAATGCAAGAGACGTATTGATATTTTATCATGATTTTCATGAACGCTTCTTCCAAATTTAGACTTTTACATTTCTTTTTTGTCGGTATCAATCATTTAATTACTTATTTATCCATTGTTGATTGACACGAGTGTTTGAAGTGAGAATTAAAAGTTAAGTTGGCAAAGTTTGTGATTATTGAACTTTAAGTTTGAATTTCAATATAATTTGTTAGTCTTTATCTATATAGTCTTGTATGATATGTTGTGTGGAAGAATTGAATATTTAACTTCAAAAACGATAATGCTTGTTTTTGTGTTGGTTAAGTTATGGTTATGTTAATGTGTTAAAAGTGACTTTAATTATAGCGATATTTTTACATTAAAGAAATGACTTAAAACATTTGATTCCAATAAATTTTATAAGACCAATGATTAGGGAAATTAACATTCATGATCTAACTAAGATGCTAAATAAAAAATATATATTTTAAAAAATTCAATAAAAAAAATGACATTTGGTTTAATTCGTCATATTATAAAATTACCATTTTTTGTTCTTTTATGTTCTTTTTCCTTTTGCATTTCTTCATTCGCTTTTCCTTTGAATCAAGTATAGAGCGTACAGTATAGAATGTAGATTATCGATAATCATGTAGCAAGCATATATCTAAACATATAACATAAAAGTGCACATAGCACCGAACACGAACATTGAGTGACGTTCTATATTGCAAGCATGGAGAAGGATTTTAGGCTTGAATCGATCAATTCACCTAGCCGTGCAAATGCATATAATACTACTTCTCGTACAATTTTAAAAGACGTACCCAAATTTCATCAAGATCCTTGAAAAGGTCATTTATTCATCCGACTCTCTGCCCTAATTAATGCTCATTTTTCTTTAAAATAAAAAGTGAAAAGAACAGCAACCATCTTTTAAAAGAATAAAAGCTGAACGATAAAACTTGACCATTTTTTTCCTTTTACAAGAGAATATAGTTTTTTTATTTCTCCTTTTCGACGTCTTAGCTACAACTTCAACTTTTCTCTCTTAATTAAATTTCCACTTTTAAAGATATTTTATCTCTCTATTTTATATATAGAGAGAGAGAAAACTTATACAAATATTTCCAAAAATATATATTTCATTGCAATTCAAGAGACAAAAACAAAAATCAACAAACACCTTTTAAAAAAATACCCAATATCCAATTAAATTTTGCATAATTAAAAGCAAAAATAAGTGTTCTTTTTGATAAAAATTAAAAGATTTTTTTCCCCAATATCGGAATTAATTAAATTAATTTCATTATAAATATAATAATGCATGTGTCGTATATTCAAATGGATTCAAACTATTTATCAATGACAATAATAATTTCCCAAAATCAGTCATCAAAGTAAAATCAAAATACCAATGTTAACTACAAGACAAACTTTATTTCCCTTCATCCACATCAAATCAAGCTTTTACAAAATTGTCCAAACTTTATAATTTCGTGCAAAGTAATTTAAGGGGACATAAAGAAAGTCCAATATATTCCAACTTATAAAAAGATTAAGAAAAACAAACAATAATAAAAACAAGCAATCACATTATATGGAAGGCAATTACATTAATAATTACCTATATATATAAAGTTATTTAGCAATAATATGCCATTAAGAAGAGTACTCCCAAATGGAATCTTATCATATAACATAAAACATCAAGGATTATATTGTTTTATATTTATCATAAATCACACTCAATCTAAGATTAGTGGGTATACACCCAATATGATAATATTTCATGCTACAAAAATTTAATCCAATTGACCAAAATACCCATAATGTTGCCACACTAATCAAACAAGTGCAACCAGGAATATTCACTTTTTTTCCACTAAGTTCCTAATGTCTTCAAAAGTGTATTTCACTAATGCTAATACAGAATATAATTCCATCATGGTTACATAAAACTCTTTACATTTGATTACTAAATTTAACCATATATTAATTTTGAATAGTAACCAAGATTCAAACTATAATAAACCCAACAAATTAAATTAGGTTAAATTTTATCAATAGAAACTAGATAATATGATTTATTATTCAATGCACTTGTACACTTGTACACTATACATATACAAGCTATATATTTTTAAAAAAGGGTTTAGTTATATATTCTTATACTAATTCCAATTATATTCATCTTTACAGCTAATTGTCATTAGCATTACCAATACCATCGAATGATATGACATGACATTATTCTTCCCTAACCGGACAAGTATAAATTTTTAGATTTGGAAAATTATAAGGAAGAAGAAAAGCAAATAAAGTTTTTAAACCCATGAATAATAAATTAACAGTACTGGAGAAATGAAATGAAATTAATACAGAAGAATGCATGTGAATTTTGATAGTTACATATAAGTTGGTTGTAGTATTAATGAGTAAAAAAGGTATAGAAATGTTGAGAGGGAAAGAGAGAAATAAAGGTAGGGAGGAAAAAGAAATAAAAAAAGAGAGAATAAAATGTCAGTAGATAGGAACTTAGAAGGGGTAGTGATGTAATGTTCTGTATTATAAAGGAATATATTTCTTTGGTTTTGATCAAAATAATTTAATTAGGGTTGACAAGTTTGGATCGGATTCCAGCATCACGCTACGTCTCCCCCTCGTCCTTATCATATTTTTACATTTTCTATAAATAAAAAAAAAAGCAAACCCAACGACGACGTTTCACATCCCACTAATGTAAAAAATATCTAAAGGAAAATAGGCTGTATTACATTTAGTAAAGGGAAATTGATAAGTGCAACAATTTTTATTACGCTTTTATTTGGTTCTATCAATTAATTTAAGACTAGTTTATGTTTTATCTTTTTTAAATAATTATGTATTAATTATAACCTTCCATTATAATAATAGATAATGGTCTGATAGGGTGATTTTAATTTTTAGGTTAATTTGAAAAGAAGAGCAAATCTGTTTTTGGGTTTGGAATGTGAAAATGTAGGACCCAGTATTATAGTGGGTCCTGTCTACGTGTCACCGGATTAAAAGGATCGGAATTTGCATATTGCTTTGATCCGACGTCCGGTCCAACTCGGCTAATCAAAAATTGGAAAATATGTTCATTGTTATCAATATTACTCAACACAAGAAAAGCTAGGTCATGTTTCCCTCAATCTAATGGTATAAATTATTTCGATTCATAAGTAAAGCGTCATCAATTTATTTACGTTTGAGAATTACATTGTTTCATTGTTACTATTACCATTACATTATGTTTATGATTACCAATATTGTTATTAGAAAATGTATTACATTATGTTTATGATTACCAATATTGTTATTAGAAAATGTATGAATTTTGACAAATCTACTCTATTACGACTTATCTTTAGAGGTAAAGATAGTGGTAATGACAATAGTATTTAATGTTTTTTAAATCCATTATTTAACATAACCTATCTTAATTATATGTATTTAATTACAAGCATTGATTAATTACAAGTTAGCACAAACCATTATAAATATAGTTGATAAAAAGAAGTCATCACGGATAGTTTTCTTGAGAGGAAATCAATACAAATAGTTTATTTATTTATTTTGACAATTACACAAATAAAAAATTAAATTAAAATCCAACTCTACTCTACGTATTATGTTCGTGGTTCAAATTTTTTATTTTATATTATACTTTATGTTAATTAATTAAGTTACATATCTACGTTAATTTTTTTTGTCATTTTATTTTAATTTTGTTTAGAAAAAATCTAAAATTCGTAATTCTTATACTTTTATTCCAGTAGAAAAAAAAGGCACTTTACATTATTCTATAATATCAAATGTTTTTTAATCATACAAATTTTAAATTTGAATTTTTAAAAATATAAGTTTAATTAATATTTATATTGGGAAATTAAAATATGTGTGTTAGATAACATATATTAATAAGATTAGCATATATGCCTTGAATAAAAAAAACCTTTTTGGTAGATTTTATTTTAAACATGTACTATCAAATTAGTTGTTAAAATTAAAAATATTAGTGTCAAATATAATAGCAAAAGTGAATTTAGATTATACATCACTGTTGTCATTATTCTAATAAGGCTTGATATTGGTTTAGTTAGCAATGTATTTGAATTAATCGTAACAATGCATTTAAATTAGTTATAATTATGAAAATGGTGTTTTGGGCCTATATTTGGGACGTTTGTTCTAATTTATGGGTTCACGAGACAATAGTGAGGTGGAAATTTGAACTTTCGATCTATAAAAACAAATGTATCATATCGATCGAAATTAATTTTTCAACCAAGCTACCACCTAACCCACCGTGATTGTACTCAAATACAATATGAATTATGTAGTGGACTATAATTAATCAATATGAAATTTATCCTTATTGTTGTGGATAGATATCTTTGGACCTCTTGATTAAGCGCGGCGGTGGAAATGCATGGTCGTAAATGAATTAATAAAGGTATAGATGTCATTTATTATTACAATATGTTTATTGATTGAGAAAACACTTGAATTAAATAAGGTGACTTTGTTCATGCCTTATATTCAATTATAGATGTTGTGTGGTAAAATGATTAAAGTAATAATTATATTAGGTTAGGTTTAGATCACCGACTTAATTTAATATGAGTAGTCATAATGTCTTGCTAAAGACTAACTATAACTTATGGGCCATAAAACGACTTATAGGCCCATTGCCATATTAAATTAACCCAATGGGTCGCACACGAAAGAACGTGGTCAATTTTATCTTTGAACACAGATAATTAGTAAGCTCAATTAGAAAATTGGAAGCTTATTAGAAAATCATAGAAAACCTATAAATAAGACCTTAATAAGTGTCTTATTTGATATACAAGCAAAATACATAAATTTGTTTTACACGGAGAGAGAGTAGAGAGAGTCATAATTCTCATTTATTGAATTCGCAGTTCGTGTGTGGATACCGTCAGAGAATGCTAGTGGTTTCGCAGCGTTTGGACAATACGAATCGGAGGATCGTTCTTATCAGAACAAGGGCAATTCGAATTTGGAACATTGACACAAATATATGTTTATTCGTGATTTAATTGTTTATGCACGATCTATAATTTTTATTTTAATTTCGCTGTGTCTAGCCCTAGTTCAATACCTATTACTTTTCTTTTCTTTTTTTTTTTAAATTAAGCTTACAAACACTTTTTCTACCTTGTATTTAATCTGCTTCTTATCGGGGCTCGAAAAAATCAAACCGCATATGAAAATTCAATTCCTATATTTTGAAAATTCTAACAATCTAGTTTTGATGGTGAAAAATGTTTTCATAATTAACTGTCAATTTTTATTAGTATCAACTTCTAAAATAAATTCACATGAGTTAGGAATTTCACTTGATCTTTGTAAATATTAATTGTTAACAAATGAAAAGGCAGTAGGAATAAACTGATATTTGTTCAAACTCAACCACTAAATTATTATCAATTTAATTTATTGTGACTAAAACCTTCTTAGACAATTTTGGTTTTTAAATATTAATTACATATACTTTGTCTCAATTTGTTGAAATGATTGTAGCTTTTGTAAGTAAGAGCTTAGATTCTCAACCAAATTTCAAAATTAAATTCTTAAAAACTACTCTATTTTTTTAATTAAATAAGGAATAAAAACTCTAAAGATAACTTAATGATTTTGCATAAATAGTTTTAATTTTAAGTATTTCTAAAAATATACCAAAAAAATCTCAAATATTTGTATTATATAGAATAATTTAAAAAACGAGAGTGCATGTATTTGAAGAACGATCGTTTCGAAGATTTGTTTAGTATCTTTTTTCAAGATTATGTGTACACTATCATGGATTTGGGTAGTCAAATCTATCTTTTTTTGTATCGTTTATATTTGGTATAAGGTCGTTTATATTTGCATTTAAATTTTGGTATCTTAACAAAAAAAATTCAATATTTTTTTTGTACACGATCGTTTACTTGTTTATATTTGTTACAATATCGTTTAAATTTGGCTATATTTTTACGATCCTTTAATAACTTTTCAGGATCCTTTATATTTGATACATGATTTTGAACCAAATAAAAATAAATAGATAAAAATCGAAGAAGAAAAAAAGTTGATAGAAGAAGAGAAGAAAGACGATGAAAAGAATGACAAATCTTCTTCTACAATTTTTTTTTCTTTTTTTTCTTCAAACTCCTATTTGGTACAAGACCAAGTACCAAACATAATATATATATATATTTTTAATAAATAATCGTATACCGAAAATAGGAAAAGCTAAACAATTATTTACCATCAATTTCTAAGAAAATCATTTAAATTTGCATAACGATTGTCTAGCAAATATTCAAATCTAAACTCATAAATTTTGAAAAAAAAAATTTTAATGTAGGTGGTCAAATTTAAACATAAAATCGTATAAAAAAATATATGACATGTGATTTTTTTCCGTTTTCGAAATAGTTCTATGGTCAAATATTCGGACATTTCTATATATTTTTTTAAAAAAATATATATAAAAATAAATAAATAAATAAAATATGGGTTCAAAATTATTATCAATTAAAATTTAGAGAGAAAAAGTGATATATTATGTAAAATAAAAAGAAGAAGAAAAAAACTCCCGCTGCCTTAGCTTTTTTAACTTTTGTGGCCTATAAATACCATTTCTCTGCTTTCTCTGTTTCACACCCTCAAAACAAACAAACAAAAATTCATCCAAAGCATTCTTTAGACGAAATGAGAAATATAGTCTCAGCTGCATCCCCCATAAACACACCGGAGCCCCCTGCAGCATCACAGCGGACCCCCTGGCACTCCCCCGTGCCCTACTTGTTCGGGGGACTGGCAGCCATGCTTGGTCTGATCGCCTTCGCCCTCCTCATTCTCGCTTGCTCCTACTGGAAGCTCTCCATCCAATCCGAGGAAAGAGACGGAGACAACAGAGATTTAGAGAGCGCAAACATTGGGGAACTGGAGGAAGAGAAAATTAAGCAACACCAAACCAATAAGATTTTTGAAGAGAAGATTTTGGTGATTATGGCCGGAGATCAAAATCCCACTTTCTTGGCCACGCCGGTGACCACTCCCAGATTCTCTTCCCTTTCCCAAAACTCTCACAATCTTTCTTCCGCTAACTTTGATCATTTTGTTCAAAAAAATGATGAGATGGGTTGTGATAATTGTGAGAAGACTAAAGAAATGGGTCACCATCAAAATCAAGAACAACAGCATCAAGAGCAACATCATCAAGAACAACAACAACAAGAAGCTGAGTGAAGCTTTACTAATAATCATCCTCTTCTTCTTCTTCTTCTTCTTCTTCTTCTTTTTTCTTTCTTTTGGTTATTTTTTTTAAACCAAATTTTCCAATTTTGGATATGGATATGGGTGTTTCTATGTAATTTTGTTCTTTGATGTAACGAGAAATGTAAATTAAAATTTTGGAGAGATAAAATGGAGAGTTATGTGATAATAATTATAATATTTGCGATTGAGTTTTGTTTAAAGTTGAAAAATGAAAACTTTCATTTCTAACCTTTTCTTTTCCCATCCCTTTGTGTGTGTAAAATTTATGAATGTAAAATAGAAAAAAGAAAGCTTTTTCCATTTCACACTTTTTTTCTCTTTGTTATTTTCTTTTTCTAAGAAAAATATCATCTACAAAAACACTTTTTAATCTTCATTTAGAGTATAATTAAGATGAAATCGATAAATATGGAGTATGAACACTTACATCTAAACTATTGCTTATATGTAAAATAATTAAAATGGTATAATTTTTAAAATTAAATCACATCGGCCCTTTTTGTTTTTCTAATGGTTCTGTTTTCGTTAAAGTTTTTTCCTTTTTCCTTTTTCTTTCTAAAACTATTTAAAGTAAAGTTATTCAGTCCATTTTTATTTTATTTTATTTTATAGTATTATTTATTTATTTTTAATCAATAAATAATGCTTCTAATCTTATTTATGGGTTTATTTTGTTTTTTCAATTTTAATTAAATTGCACTTTCAATTTAGTCAAATGCTTTAATTTTCACAATATTCAATATTTGACTAAGTTACCTGCTGCTATATATATATATAGTCAAACAATATAAACCCTCAACAATTTATGCAGAAGAATCAAAATTTGCACAAATTTTGAATTTAATTAATGCTCAATTGAATTATTAAATGTTTAAAGCGACAAAAAATTAGCAAAATGTATGAAATTTATAAGATGTGGTTGTCTCTTAAAATACTAATTTTGTTTAAGGGCAAAAATGCACTCAAGATCATGACTGCATTATAACAAAAATTGAGATTTAAAATGATGTGCGTTGATGATCTAAGACGATGTGATGATCTAAATTTTCTTTTTAAATCACTATCAAACAATTTTTGTTCAAAATTCAAAATAATTTATACTATAATAATGTTAGTTCCATGAGTATTTTTTGAAATAAATGATAGAGTTCAAGCACAATTTTTTTAAAAAAAACTTAATCTAAGATCAACATTGTGATAATACTTAGCTTGTTATCATTATGTTAAGCTTGACCTTTTATATTCTTATCGGGTCATATTTTATCATTTATATATCTTAAACTTATTCCGTTTTTTAATTTTTTTAGAAATTTAAATATATAACATTTGTTCTTACTTTTGAACTAAAGAAAAGAAAAGTATATGCAAGAAAACATTTATTATCTTTTAAAATATGGACGAAATAATGGTGTTTTATTAACGCATTAATTTATAAAAATCAGATTCCCAAACCTTATTATTATTTATATTGAAAGATAACATAAAACAGAATAAAATGTTTTTTCTTTTCTTGTTTCTGTTAGATTAGAGAATAAAATGATTTTGATATGTTAAAATAAACAGTATTTAATATTTAGGGAACAATTTCCTTTTTTTTTTTTTCCCACAAGAGGGTATTGTTAATTAAGTCACTTTCAAGAGTTATAATTTATTATAAATGTATGGATATTTTTTAGGTTTATTAATTTAAGAAAATAATAATAATAACTTATTTGTTAAAAAGTAAAGCAAAGAAAATGACTGAAGGAAATATATTCTTTATCAAACAGCCGATGTGGCGATGTGCCTTCCTCCAATCAAAGTATAAATAAGTAAACGGTGACGTTTTTGTTTCACCGGTGACCGTACCGGCGAGTCAACTGACATTCAAATGGAAGGAAATTCAACAGTAAAAGATAAAGGAAGGGGACACGCGTCTTGATTTTAGTGGATGGAGACTAAAACTTTTAGAATAGTATTTGTGTGGTGATACGTCGCCGTGTTGCTTAATGCTTACTGTTTATTAATTATTACCCCAAAACTCATTATTTTCAATCATTTTGGTTTGAACTCTCCAATGCTTTTGAAGATTAACAAAATAGCTTCTAATCTTCAGTTGAATTACTTTAAAAGTTTTGTGATTAATGGTAGTTTAATATAATTATTTGATTTAAACATGTTAGTTAAGAAAATTATTGTCATGTAAGATGTAATTGTGTTTTTATTCAACTTTTTAAAAATTTGAAAGAAAAATAGTTTACAGAATGAAAATAAATAAATATTTGGCATAAAGAGTTTGTAGTCCACAACTTAATAGCAATGTTTTACGTAATTTATTGTCTCATTACATCATATAACACATTTAAACAATTCTAAACTCGGGTGAATTAGGTTTTAAGTATGGTTAACTAAGAAACTCTAAATGTTATTGATTGTTAAAACAAATACAGCTCAATCAGCATCAAGTAAGTACGAATGATCAATCCCTTCACTCAACAATAGCAAACAAAAAGTTACATTTTATGTTCCTGTACTAACTATTACAAATTTTCAACTTATGTTTCTATACCAATAATGAAGTGTATTTGAACCTTTCTTTTAGAAATTTAATAATGTTTTTTTTATATATATATTTTTAAAGATTTGATGATATTTTTATAAATGAGTTCTCAAAAGTAAAAAAATTTGACAAAATCTTTACAAAATATCAGTGTGTGTCATATCAGACTAAATCCATGTTAGACACTTATATATGTTTTTATTGTTGACATTGATAGACAATAATAGAAATTTATTAGCCAACATAATCTTAGCTTTATTGACACTTGTATGCACTTATGAACAAGAAGTGTTGAGTTCAATTTTCCACCGTGTATATATATATATATTGTATAATTTAATTAGATTAAAAGAGTGTAAAATTTGAAGACTAAGTTAAGGATGGAGAATGGGCTCAAACCGTTTTAAAAAAAGCCCAAAAAGTTGAAAAAGTCAGCAAATGGAATTCGTATAGAGAGAAATCAAATAACTTTATTCGGTAATATGTGCCTTTTTTTTTTGACAAAATATCATTTTCTTTTCTTTTCCACAAACTAATAACTAAGAGAGAATTTCCTCCAAAAAAAAAAAAAAAGAAAGAAAAAGAAAAAGAAAAGAAAAGAAAAGAAAAGAAAAGTTACAAGAGCATATTAAATGAGGTGTTACAATTATTTTAATTCAATTTCTACAAATACATTTTAATGTTTTCATAATTACAGTTATTAAATCAATTACCACGTTTAAAATCACTTTCAAACATTTTTTATCATATACTTTTAGAGACAAATCACATCATTAAAATTGATTTTAACAGTATTGGAATCACTTCCAAACATACCTTCAGACTTTATGTAATAAATTTATTTAATTTTTAGTTTGACGCATGAGAGTAAAATTTTGAATAAGTAACTTTTTAGTCCATAATAGAATATCTTAACGAATAATTCAAATATCATAGTTAACGTTAAATATAAAAATTCAATTCTTAAATTTAAAGGTTTTCTTATATTACATCCAACTTTCAAAAGTTACAATTCTAATCTTTTGGAAAAAAAAAAAAAGACAATTAGTAAAAATTTAAAATCTTAGCATCCTAGTGGACAAAGTTGAAATATAGATTTAATAGATCAATTAAGTAGACCTAATAGGCTCAAAATAAAAAGTTTATTGCTTCATTAGATAAAGAATTAAAGCTCCAAACTTCAAAGTTGAGGTAACAATTATGTGTAGTTAAGGTAACAATTACGTATATACTAAACAACAAGTATGTATAATTCACCGGTAAAATATGTTATTAAGCGAGATAAAATAGGAATATAAACTTTTTTTCAACCATATACTAAGTTAAAAAGAATCGAACATATGATTTCATAGTCAAAATTACAATTTTATGTTAGATTGAAATATGGTGCATAAAATAAACTTGTGGTATTGGAAGGAAGAACAAGGAATCAAAGACTACCTGTTTGCACATCTAATTGCTGTGTGTATTATATTCATATTGATTAACATATTTCCCAATGTGAGAATATTAATCTTTTTACCATTTTTAAATATAGTAAAACGTATACTTTTTCATAAAATGAAATTTGAAACAACCTTCTTTTAAGAAAGATGACACCGAGTTCGATTATTCATCTCTTGTGTACTAAAAACAATTAACAAATTTATGCTTAATTACTCAAATTAAAATTAATCTATAATTTGACATTCTATTCAATTAAAATAATCCCTATAAGAGGGAGAATGATTTCCCTCCACAGTCAAAGCCCAAATGTTTTGTTTAATTTTCTTTCTATTCTAAGTGTTGGTTTGTGCATTTGACAAAAGTGAGATTTTGTTTTTTTTTCTTCTTCTTTATATGTAGAGTATTAGTGTATAATATATCAGGTAATTAATAAGAAAGATTTGGACAATTAACGTATTATAATCAAATATTGCACATACGTACTAAATTTTAATAATATATCATCTTTCAATTTTGAATTTATTGTTTATTATATTATATAAGGGTTTTCTGAATGGCATTGATTACAATATCTCTAATCAATAAAATTATGAAATATCTAATTTCGGTAATTTTAGTTAATATTCATATACGTAGGATATTTAAATATATATCTTCTTCATTTTATGAAATTACGATTAATTTATTTTATATTCATAACTAAAAAACTCATCACCTCTCGATTGAAATCTCAAGTATAGATTAAATATATTTGATAATATATATTGTAAATTGTAAAATAGAATAAAACACATTGCTTAGAGCATGATTTTTTTTTATTTTTATTTTGGTGTGTTAGCAACATATGGGGACGGAGATATAAACCTTTGATATCAATTGAAAACTTAACCATCTTTATTAATTTAACAGTGTTTTGTTGGTAGAACTTAAGGCCATTCCTCTCATGTTCCTTCGTAAATTTATTTCACTAAAACTAGAGAATACAGAAAAGAGATTTGATTAAATCCTATGTCTAAATAAGTTATGATAGAGCATATTTTTTGTGCGGCTAAAAATACTTCTAAAAACTATTTATAAAAAAATGCAAAGTAGAAAATCATTTTTTTGTTTTTCTAGAGCATTACTTTTTTACTCGAATACTTGATCATCAAATCTTAAAAATTAAGGCATAAAAAAAAAAAAAAAGTAAAAAACAAATACTCTTGAGTTTTGACTGGAATATTAGATTTAAAATATACTTTAAAATGAAATACTAAAGTTAATTTATTAAAAAAATATATGTATTTTAAAAAAACTATTTATATTGAAAGTAAATAACCCATTTATTCTAACTTCTAAGAGAGTGGAAATATTCCCTATTTGAAAAAAAGAAAAAAAGATTTCAAGGGTGGACATCACAAGTGAAGTCCAACATGTTTACATTATAAATGGGCCGAGACCAGCAAGGAAAATCAAGAATTGGGCCGATGTTTTGGGCCAACAGAAGTCTCTAGAGAAAATAGGTCCCACCATCATTATTACACACCTTAAAGCCTTTTCCAACTCTACTAAGTTCTAACTTTTTTTTTTTTTTCAATCTTCCATCTCTATAATTATTCAATTAGAAAAAACTCTTCAATTTGATGAGTGGTGCTATGAATTATTAAACTCATTAGAAAAAGATCATATTGTAATTTTTTGAGGTTATACTAAGAAAAACAATCATAATTTGACACATGAAAAACTGTTGTTACACTTATGAAATTGAATAAAACAAAGCTCTTGTTATGTACCACACGATGTATCGTCAGTGTTTTGAATTATTAAGCAGAAAAAGAAGAAGAAGAAGAAGTTGAATTGAAACGTCCAACTCTCACATGAAGTCCGGAGGGGGAAAGAAGAAGTTGACAACCTCACATCGTTCATCTCACGTGGACCCATTTCTTAACTTTATCCTTCACTAGCCTCGTGTTGTAAAGAAGAAAGAAAAATATTTTTCAACCCCCTAAATATTTATTAATTTCCCCCTTCACTGAAGGCGATAAATATTTTTGGTTTCTATGGCTAAGGTTCACCCACGTGTTCCATTTTCATTCGTTCATGACTGGATTTCGTTGGCCCCACCGGATAGACTCGTACACACATGATTAACCAAAAGAATAGTATAGAACCAAAGAAGAAGAAGTGAGAGAGAGAGAGAGAGACATTACATACCATTTTGAGTTTTCCACCATTGAAGCATGGCTTCCAAGCTTTGTGACTCGTGTAAGTCCGCAACAGCCACTCTCTTCTGCCGTGCTGACTCTGCTTTCCTTTGTCTTGGCTGTGACTCCAAAGTTCACGCAGCCAACAAGCTTGCCTCTCGCCATGCTCGTGTTTGGGTTTGTGAAGTCTGTGAGCAAGCTCCGGCTCATGTAACCTGTAAGGCTGACGCTGCCGCTCTCTGCCTCACTTGCGACCACGATATTCACTCTGCTAATCCGCTCGCACGTCGTCATGAACGTGTTCCAGTTACGCCTTTCTACGACACATCCAACTCTGACAACTCACTCCCTGTTAAACCTAGCGCTGCAATCAACTTCCTCGACGACCGTTACTTCTCCGATGTCGACGCTGATGCCGCCGATGTTAGTAGAGAAGAAGCCGAAGCTGCTTCCTGGCTTCTTCCCAACCCTAACCCGAAGGCAATAGAAAGTTCAGATCTGAACTCAGGCAAGTTTGAGTTTCCAGAAATGGATCCTTACCTAGATCTGGATTACAGCCATGTAGATCCGAAATTAGAAGCGCAAGAGCAGAATAGCTCCGGTGCCGATGGAGTTGTTCCTGTTCAAAGCAAAGGAGTTCATCTCTCATCAGCAAACGATCGTTGCCTTGGTATAGACTTCACCGGCACCAAATCGTTCCCGTACGGTCATAACCCTCAGTCAATCAGTCACAGTGTAAGTCATTACCTTCCAATCAATTTCTCATCCAAACATCAAAATCCAGTAACTAATACAAATGAATCTGAAACATCGATCTCATCTCACCTTTTCTTTACCATCAGGTATCATCCTCTTCGATCGAGGTCGGAGTGGTGCCGGACGGGAACGCAATGACAGATGTATCAAATCCGTACACGAAACCTTCCACAGAATCGTCTGTTCAACCGCTGCAAATCTCGCCGGCGGATCGGGAAGCGAGAGTGTTAAGGTACAGAGAGAAGAGGAAGAATAGAAAGTTCGAGAAGACGATCCGATACGCATCTCGTAAAGCTTACGCTGAGACGAGACCGCGAATCAAAGGACGGTTCGCCAAACGGACTGACATCGAACTTGATGTTGATCGAGTGAGTGGATACGGCGTCGTTCCTTCGTTCTAAGTTTTCATTATCATTTTATATAAAAAAAAATAATAATAGTAATTATATATAAAAAAAAAATGTTTGTGTAAATATGAAGAAAGAAAAAGAAGAAGAAATAGTCGGAAAAGGAGGTTTTGATCGACGATATCTGACCGTTGGATCATGTACACTCTTCTCTCTTTTTTTTTTTGTAGCATTAAATCTTTTGCCTTTCTTTTTCTTCTCCGGTAACGAAAATCTTTCTTTTCGAAATCCCTTTTCTTTTCTTCATCTTAATTTTAAATTTTAGATTGTGATTTTGTTGAAGCAAGCAGCATTAGTTGTTATATTTTTTGTTTTGCTTTTTAGAGCAAAGTGTATCAATTTCTAATTTCCAATTGGTGAACTGATTTAAGTCTCATGTTGTTTGGTTTGAATATATATATTTTATTCTCATTAAAATATCAAAAGGCCATCGTTTGTTGTGTTGGGTAAGTTTGATTTTAATATTCTAATGCTGGCCACTTGTAACGTTGATGAGCTGATGAATATCCAATTGCTTAAAATATTCGAAGGTAGGGCCTTTCGTTTGGTTGAAATTCCAGCATCTATTGATTGGTTGAGATTGCTGTGTTTGTAAATCATACATGTATGGTTCTCATATGCTCTCCTTGGAATCTTTGCTATTATTTTGTGTTATATGAAGGTATAAATTATGTGTATAGCTTCATTTTTAATTGAATTATCTTAACTTGTAATTTAAGTGTTAATGATTGTATACATGTACGTTGAACTTTCAATTTTGTCTTAATCTTACATGATATCTTGATTTTAGTTTATTGTTGATGTTAAGGTTAGAAGCTTAGTAATAATAAGTTAAATAGTCTCAACAAATTATCTAAAATTATAATATTAAGTTAATATTAAAAAGAAAGTCACTATGTTTTCTAAGTGATCTATTTAAAAGAAAGATAACAAAAAAATCAAGAATTAAACATCATCACCAATAAAGAATAACACATTAATGTGTCATATAATGATTATCCCAACTTAACTACGACATTTGTTACTTATCGTTCAAGAAAAGATAATTTGTCCAAATTAGCAAGAACTTCACCATAAGGAAGGATTAATTATCTAATCAATTAAATCTCAATAAATTAGGATTGTTTGAAACGTAGTTATAGATATTCAAACATCCCATATAAATGAATACCAAAAGATTCAACTACTAATAAATGTTTTACTTTTTAATGAACTCCACAATTATGATTTTGATGCGACTTTGAATGTGATGAGCTGCAAAGGAGACACATTGATTTAATGAGATAGACAAACACATTTTGTTTGGTCACTTCTTAAAGTCCTCCTCACAATTATATTGTATAGACTGGCTATAACTTTTGCTTTAATCTTACCATAAAGTGGGGCCCTTTTGTTCAGAGAAGAAGATGAGATGCCATGAGAACAGTTTTATTGGTAAAGGAAGCAATTAGGATTGCCCCAAATTTCCTTGCTTACTTATTTATAGAAAGAAAATTTCTACCAAATTTGGAAGTGTTGCGTTCTTCTATCTAGTTTGTCTTTTGTTATAAATATTGCAAGGCTACAAGGATTATCTTTCCCCTCAATTCGCTGACTGCTGTTACTTAAAAAGATGAGGGAGAGCATGGCAAGTCAATTGAGATAACCCCCCGAAAAAAGAAAGAAGCTCAAATGAAATCTAGTTGTAAATATAATTTGTTAGCCAATTAAAATCAGCTTAGACACCCAAATAAAAATATTCTCCAAACAAATGTCATCAAAGTAGGAAAGAAACTATCAAGAAAGTCACCCAATAAAAAATTGGGATAATTTAAATTTAAATTATTGCAAGTAGAAAGTAAAAGGATAACAAATATTGTCATGCACGTCCAAAATGAACCAAGTGTTCGTCTCCACCGTGTTGAGGTTAGTATGTTTATATGGAGTTACGTAAGTTTATGGCTGAGATGTAAGGTTTGAAAAGAGTTCCTCAATAATTGAAAAAAAATTAGATCTAATTGAAGAAAGCAAAATTGCTTAATAAGTAAGAGAATTAAAGAGAGAGAAAAAGATAAAGTTGGTAGATAAATGTAAAAATGTAAAAATGAAAAAATGAAAAGAAAAAGTTAATACAAACACTTTACTGATTTACTATTGAATTTTAGTTATTTGGACCAAATGACTCCCTCAAATATCGATAAACTCAAAAGTGAAGTTCTAAAATAAATAATAAAATAAGATAAATAAACTCGACACAAATATAAAAAGATTACTGAGAATTAAAGAAACTTTGAAATGAGTGTCGAATGGAGTGCAGAACAAAAAATGAAATCGTGGAAAGTGAAGTGAAAACTGCCAAAAGATAGTAAATTTAGTATTTTGAAACGCTCCATCCGAACACAAATCTTGGATTACATCATATACATTTCAATCCCATTACGGGCGTCCAACACCCCTTTATACCAAACCAATTTGTTACACACTTAGGAGACTAAAAATACTTTCCCACCAAAAGAAAAAAAAAATCCTCAAGGAAGACCCATCTCACCATCCCTATGCCTGAGCACAATGTACTCATAGGCACATGTTAAAAGATATGGTTTCTCCAAACGTGGTGGGGGTACCAGTCTAAAATAATTGTAAATAAAGTAGTAGATAGGATACTCTATAAGATTATAAAAACAAGAATTTGATTAATAAAATGATTATTTTCATCCTCCTAAACTTAGAAGTCACCTATCGAGCATGGACAAATAAAGCTAGAATTTTGCTAACCCATTTACAATGGTAATAATTCAACTGCTGAGTACTAAAATCTAATAAAACTAAAAGTTTGCTCCAAATTCAATTGGGGCAAAATCCAATCGAAACTATCAGCTTTAGAAGATAAACAGTCAAGGGCTTAGGATAGGACATCTTCCTTAAGAGCTAAACTAGCTGACTATCATTGATTTCTTTAAAATGTGTTCTATATAAAGAGAAAGAAAGAGTTGTTTAAAAGAGAAAGAGAAGCAGTTTACTTTCCTCATACTTTGTTAGAACTGTAGTCTTTCTCTAAGTCATGAAGGAATCGTGAAATACAAATCCAAAGATGGTCGGGAATTTTTTTTCCAAAATGCATCATGACGCTTGAAATGACGTCCAGAGAGAAACTATGAACCTCAGGCTTTAGTGCCATGCGAATGAGCATAGCCGTCCACACTTGTGGTGCTAACTTTATTGCTTGACAGAGGCACTGAAACCCGTGAACAACTCTTTCCAGCATAGCATGATCCTACAAACAAAATTACACCAAATTGTCCATCACCCTAACAAATTTGTTCCGACTTCGAGAATGCTTTGGTTTGTAAGGATATTATTTGAAGCAAATATGTAGAAGTTGAGTTGAACAAACCTCAGATCTTGTCTGACGCTTCTCATCGGATGAGCACCCAAAAACTTCATCCTGCAGAACAATGTCAACTGTTGCAATGATGTCGCGGAGGAGGAAAACTCGAACCCTTGAACCTTTCTTAGAGAGAATGAAAAGAAAAAGATCTTCAGTTGCTGCAACAACTGCTGGCATGTCAAATGATTTCCATCCTAGGGGATTCGAAAAATTTTCCTTGAGGGATTCCTCACTTGGCTCGGAAGCCTGTTCAGAAATGGCTGCAACCTGTAACAATTTTTATTTTTTTTGCTAAGATACAAATAAAGAAAGCTGGCAGACCTCTTGCAACAAACAAAACAAAGAAAAGAAAGCCAAGTATTTGCGTATATAATCATCACTGGTACATTCTTTTCCAAAGACAAAGTACTTGCTACGTGATAGAGAAATAAGAGGAAGAACTTACTAAGCGTTCAAGCCGATTCCACCTAATGGATCCATCATTTCGGATGAGGAGTTCCCTTAAAATTCTTCTCATATCAGGGTTTGGATCTTCCAAAAGCCTCCCAATGACAAAAGGATATGCACTTTCTAAGACCTTGAATTCAGGATCAAGGACTTTTGCAGTGCCTTCAAGTGACCCTAACGCTCTTATGACCAAGGCATAGTCCGGAGGAAGGGAGAAATCAAATTCATACATCACATTGTATAGCTGGTTCATCACTCCCTAAAATCCATGCCAGTTTGCACGCAGAAGAGTCTTCAGCTTTAAACATGGTCCGCAGATCAAAAGGATTTTTGTTTTCTTTTTTCTTTTGAGATAGTAAATGGAAATTAAAGTTCAGAAATAAGAACGAACCTGAAAATCCAGTGATTGTTTTCTCCCATCGCCAAATGATGCATTTAGTGCATCAGAAACTAATCGTATATCAACCCCTTCAGGAATGAATCCCAAAGAAAGAAAATCATTGGCCAAACCAAGTGAGTCACGATTTACAAAGTGCACCAGCTGAAAGAAAATAAACTTTTAACTGGTTTTCTGACATTCCTACCATATTTTGCATCAAACTTAGAAAATGAGGACTGGAAACAAAAAGTAAAAATGACGTGAAAGAAAAACAATAAATCCAACCAGATAATGGAGAACAACATTATTCAACATTAAATGTTGTAACAAATATATTTTTATTGACAAACATGCATATGGAGAAGGGAAGACCCACTGAATATGTAAAAATGAGTTTTGACAAGAAAGTTATGTGCAGCCTAGACCAGTATTAAGCAACTTTAGACCATTCAACAATGATGGAAATTCAAACAATAGGGGAATTACCAATATTACGTTGTGGACAATATCCATGCTAGTGTCTCTTGGAGTTTATTTTGGGGTTGAAAAAACATTTTGGTCCTGATTTTTTGTGAATCTACAATTTAATCCATAAACTTTAGTTTGTAACCATTTAAGCCCATTTGATGACCATTTGATTTTTTTGTTTTTAAAAATTAAGCTTATAAACACTATCTCCCCTATATTGATATTTTTTGTTTTGTTATCCACTTTTTAGGAGTGTTTTAAAAAGCAAAGCCAAAGTTTGAAACTTTTTTACATTTAGAATTTAGCTAAAATTTCAAATATTTTGTTAGGAATGATGAAAGCTATAAAGAAGTTGCAAAAATTAAAATTAAAAAAAAAAAAAAAAGTAAAAATAAAAATTTTCAGAAACTAAGAGAAAGAACAAAATGGTTATCATACAGGCCTACTTTCACTTTTTAAGGGTCAGTTTTTGTAACATAATGACACAATCTCTCTAATTTATTAATGAACTCTCATTACTTATTCAATCTATACAAGTAATAAATCTCATTAAATCGTAACAATGCTTTTCCCATTAGAGACTAAAAAGTTACCAATTATAAAGTTTACAGACGATATCTTTACCAACTAAAATACAAGAACTAAGGGTATTTTTCAATCTCGTTTTAAATTTCCCAACAAAAGTTTTCCACCCCTCTCCCTCTCTCCATTTTTTTTGTTGGGAGTGTGGGGGAAGGATATTGTTTCTCCCACCACGTTTCATGTTTTCACAAATCTCTAAGCATCATATGGACGATAAACATCCCAACTTGCATGCAATATATCTAGTTCGTGCCAGGGGCTGGAAATAAGAGAAGTTAAACAGATGGTAACATGTGAAAATTATACCCCATTCTACCAAATGCTTCTTCAAATCAGTGGTAAGCCTAAACAGTCAACTTATTGAACAGAGGAATAAGTTACTAAAGCTGCATAGTATTTCCTTACCACTTGAATCAGTCCAACGCGATAATGCCGAGGGATATCACCCATCATCCCAAAGTCAAAATATGCAAGAGAGCCATTTTCAGTAGCAACAAGGTTCCCTGGATGTGGATCAGCATGGAAAAAACCCACCTCAAGCAGTTGCCTCAAAGAGCAGTACAATCCCTACAAGAGAATAGTGGATAATACTTATAAAATGGCATACATTAAATTTTATGTAAATAGCCTACTTCAAGAAACACAAGAACACGATAGAGAATGGACACAGCTGCCTGATGAGAAAAAAAGCTTTCATATCTTTTTTCCATTTTTTATTTGTAAAAAACTTATTACATTAACAATAAAGCTAATATAAAAGATTGGAAAGAGAAACAAGAAATAGACGAACAATTTCTGTATAATACCTGGTCAATGAGCTCCCTTCTATTCAAATGAGCCTTTTCCAAGCCAACTTCATCAGTAAGCTTTATTCCATCAATCCATTCCATGGTAAGCACAGCTGTTCGAGTGAAGTCCCAATATATTTTGGGGACTTTAACACAGTTTGATTTCTTGTAGTTAACAGAGCCATCAACTGCATAACTCTTCCCACTGTCGCCTACTTCATTGTTATGAAGAAAATCATACAAATGCCAGTCAGTTATCAGACTTCAAATGGTTTAGCAAAAGATGATCTTCAAACAGAAAAGTACGGTTCACAATGGATATTGGCTTCAGTATATGGAAGTAGTAGTATTCTTAGGACATAATCAGAATACCTTAGCACTTACATGGTTGACATCCATAGAGAGAACAAAAACGCTCAGCATTTTTCCCTTCTTGAATATAATTGATTTCATCAAACATGTGCCTAACCTGTTCATTTGCAGAAAGAATTGAATGTGAACAACAAGCCAGGCAATTGACAAAATATATATAACAAAAGAGAGAGAGAGTGTGACAAGAGGCCAAGGAAGCATGCCCCCAATCTTTGAGAGAACTCAACACCTCTCAGTGTTATTGAGAAGTAATATTGGCCATTATAGATCATGCAAGAAGACTTGAATACTCTTGGAAAATTGTTTGGGGTTTCATGGCACCAAAATATTTTTTTACAATAATAACAAAGTTACTGAAGCTCACAAATCTTGAAATATGCTGAAGATAATTTCGAACATGATCCAAGAAAACTGATTTCAAACATCCAACATCTTAAATTTAAAATATATGATATATATTGACATTTTCGGATACTTTTCGGAGATATTCACAACTGAAATAACCACAAAATGGGGAAAAAGAATCCCTCTTAAAGGTAATAAATAACTTACAAGCAAGAAAGCCACAAATGGAAAAAACGATCAGTTCTAACAAATAAAAAGTATGCACAGGCTCACCATTTCATTAACAGCTACTAATAAATCTTTCCGGGCCTTGGCAAATCGTTTTAGCTGGCCACCAATCATCTGGAACAACAAGGCATCCAGAGTCAGTGAAAGAGACATCCCAGGCCTTTGTACTTTGACAGCTACAAGCTCCCCAGAATGCAGGTGAGCTGCAAGACTTGAGGCAGAAAAAATGGGTATATAACTTCAGCTTACATCAAGATTCAAGACTTTCACATTCATATCTGAACACTCATCTCGTGGATGAACATGAAGAGATTGTCTGAAGAATTTCAAACAAAAGAGAAAATTTTCCATTCAGGAGAGTGGAAGTCACTTACCCTTATAAACCTGCCCCAAGGATGCTGCTGCAATGGGCTCTGGGCTAATATCAGCAAAAATTTGTGAAACAGGACGACCCAACTGGTTCTCAATAGATTTGATAGCTTGAAGAGTTGGAAATGGAGGTATCTTGTCCTTTAAAAAAGAAAGTTCAAACTATCAGCATAGACTGAAAGAAGGTAGTTGGGAAGAAAATTATCTCTAAAGACTATTTGTAATGCATATGGTGTCCAACTGACCTGTAACCTTGCAAGTTCTTGGCAATACACTGTTGGCAATATATCTGGCCTTGTGCTCAAAGCCTGCCCAAGCTGTAGTTCAAGCACAATCACATTTAATTCATCTGGCCTCTTTTCACCATCAATTAACCTTAAAGTTGATATATTATTAACACAAGGAGAATAAATGTCCTGGTTTGGATTATGGCAGTGGGTTCTTTAAACTGTTCCGAGACTATGCAAAGGAAGCTTCCCAATACGTCTTTGCTGCCTTCAGTGTGTCCCCCTTTGCTTGGAAAACAGTGAGCTATTAATTCACCTATTCATTTTCTGTCCCTTCTCATCAAATTGTTGGTTTAGCATATTTTCTATGCTCAAATCAGTTTGGGTCTTTGATGGTTCGTTTAGCGCCAATGTGCGCCAATTACTGAGGGGGCCTTATTTATCAAAAAAACCTTTTCTAATTTGGGTTAATTTGATAAAAGAGGTTCTAGCTGAGATTTGGTTTGAACGTAACCAACGCATCTTCCATGATAAAAAAAGGAATTGGGCTGACATCGTAGAGATTTCTAAAAGAAATGCAGCAACTTGGTGTTCTTCGAATGCAGAATTCAAAGATTACTCCATTCAAGACATCTGCCTCAATTGGACCGCATTGATCGGATGAGTTACAAAGTAGTTTCCCTCGATTGCCCGTTCAGAAATAGTGCTTTTGTAGTTTGGACGGGTTTTATATGTATTTCTGCTGTTTTGTTTTTCCTTTCAGCCTTGCTTTTAGTCTACCATAGGTAGCTTTCGTAGTTATTTAGGTGGTTACTTTGGTCTTTTCATGACCTTAGTATTGTTCTTGTATTTTGGTCTTTTCTTTGTATTTTGGATATGATGAGGGTGCTATGGGGTGTCAACCTAGTTGAGATGCCCGGGTGCACCTACTGATCCTTTCTCTCTTTCTCTCCCTCTTTTCTTGGCTTCCCTATTATTCTCATTGTATAGATCTCTTGTACATTGAGTTTCTTTATTAATAATAAAGAAGCTTGTCTCCTTTTCATAAAAAAAAACAAGCAACAGATAAATAGTGATAAAACCTTTTGCAACCTCTTTCGCATAGGTTATGATTGATTAAAAAAAGACTAAAGAAAAGGCACAATTCCAAGAGTTGGAGGCCACATTTCCAATTAAGGGAAAAAACTTGCCTTGATATAAAAAGGTCCCAATCTGATTAGTGTTTCTCGAAACTGCAGGGAAAAAACAACACTTTACTAAGTCAATCACAAACATCTTACTCAAAAGCACATGGAACAAAAAAGTCAATATCTTTTACACAAACGATATACAGGGAATGGGACAGACATAACAACCTCCAGACCCATAAAGCTTCATTGAGTTGTTAAGTATTATACTAAAAGGTTATTCACAGATGCAAATCTTTGTGTAGATGTGTAAGATAAATACCTTAATGGCGCGCTTCTTTAAGTCATGAACAAAGAACTGCCATATGGTTAGCTTCAATACATGGAATGAAATAATTGCTGCCCTATAGAACGCTAAAAATGGGCCAAAGTGATAGACAGAGGAAAGTCTCTTGGATCTGTAAGTTCCAAGTGCATGCCCAAATTCATTTTCCAGCAATTGCTTCCTCAACTTCGCATACTCTGCAGATGGCCTTCCACCATGTACGCTTGAATAGCCAGTAGAAAATCTGCATACAATACTTAAGTAAATGACTATAGTAAGCACATAAATATTAGGACTTAGGAGAGAACAATTCCTGGCAATAATGTGTTTGCAGTTTTTCCTCCTTCATTTCGTTTATCAATGAAATCATTTCTGTTAAAAAAATAATAATAAATCCTGGCAAAATTTATATATATATATCAGACAAGAGTCCCTTCTCAAATATGAGCATCCACTCACGAGTTTTGGTGAAACAAGTTTGTCAACAGATAAACATCTCGTCTCCTCAGAGCTTGAATATCTTGCAAATATCCCAATGATATGCATTTTCCAAAATCATTGACATGGCACAAATCTGCAAACGTAGCAAAAATGCAGAATTTATAAATTGTAATTGAAGTGTAATGTCCTAAAATACATGGAATATGAAATGGAAATGACGGGGCAATCCTCAAGGCAGATGAAAATTGATTCATTTAACAGTTAAACGTGATCGACAAATTCACTTCCCTAAACCTGCCAAAATATATTTGCACTTGGAAGTTATTACATTAGAGCATATAAACCATTTCACAAATATAAGTTTTGAGGATAAGTTATCCCATGTGGACAACAATCTGGAATCCTATTCTTTTCACTCGAAGGCTAGAAAAATCGATTCAATCCCAAAAAGAAAAATACCGATCTCAGTCCATGGATGGTTAAACAGTTGAGAAGCTGTGAGAAAGATAGGATTTTCGAACAAAGTAGTTAGGTTAGCTATAAGTTCAGTAAAAAAAACATACAAGCAAACAAACAAACAAACATACATATATTTTTAAACTTAGTTCTATGACTCCATAGCATGATTCGAACAAAGCAGCTTATCATGGATTCACATACATATTTGAAAGGGGGGAAAATATCCTTATGTTTAAACTACAATTTTGTAGGCAAAATCATAAAAACCACTCTAGAACAAACAAAATCAGAAAAACATTCGAACCAAAAACAGCCGAATGAGCTCAAACAAAATCCCAACAATCCTGTTAATAGATATCATAGGTCATTCTTAAATCCAAACATCCCGTTCGTAAAACCAGAGTCTATGAGAATGCAAGCAGATATGATTGATTGAACTATTTAAGTAACGCGCCTGATTTTTTTTTTTTAAAACGAAATCCTAATTCTTAATTCACATTTCACGCTTCACAATTCGCGGCTGTTCCGTTTGTTTAGTGGTGTGTTGGGGGTAAAATATAGTTCAAGATTATATAAGCTCGTCGCAATCTCCTCAAATTAGCTAGTACACCAAACTCAATCCGGAGTACCAGAACAACAGAAGTCCAAAAAAGTTACGTCAACCGAAGTCCAAAATGCAGCTCCCGCAAATCAAATCAAGAAAAGTATCAATAACCGATAAAAGAGTAAGAGTAACGAAGATCCTAAAATCCTAACGTCGCCTCTACTCTACTTGAATTTTCGAGTGATTTGATTTATCACTTCCATACTACATCTCTTAAGAATCACCAGGCAGACATCGCAGAAACAAAAGGAATTAGAAAATGCAAGTAAGAGTGAAGAAAGTACTTGGGTATGGCGGAGTGAGCAGGCGGTGGCGGTTGAGGCGCGCAACGACATTCCTCATCGGCTAATGACTAGAAAGAAGAAGAAATGCAAGAAGAGATTGGAGAATCCATTAGAGATGCATCCTGTTCCAACAATTGTTCGAGAGAATGAAGAAAATTGAAAGAAACCTGCAGCTGGAGAAGAAGAGTGTGAGAAGGAAGAGGAAAACGGGGAAGGTGGTTTGGGTAAAGAAACAAGAAAATGCCACGTTTTGCGTCTACTTGGCGCCTCCTCCAAGCACCAAATACCTTCGGGACATTTTTACTTGAGCTTCTTTTAATAAATTGTTATGCAATGAGATAATTAGCTCTAACAAATTGTTATGTGATAATGAAATAGGGCAGCTTCTCTTTAATTTAATTTAGGTTAAAGTAAGAAATTTGCTCTCTGCTGGAAAAAAAAAACCTTTGAATTTACTTGCTATGATTTTTAAGAGGTTAGAATGAGAATTTAAACTTTAATTTACTTTATTGAAAATATTCATTCGTAATTTCAAAACTTTTTTATTTTGAAAACCATCAATCCACAAATATATTACAAAACATCACTAGTAGTTAAATATATGTAAAATAAGTCACACAGGGTAAGAAGAAAAAGGTAGTGAAGTTGAGAGCTTTTACACTAATCAATGTGTAAACAAGTGTACCAAAAAATTGTAATAACGTCTCACGTATGAATCAAACGATATCAAGGTCTAAAACAAATGAGTTTGTCTCGTTAATGAAAAAAATATACTTTGATATGATTCACACTACCATCATTAAGTAGATTAATGACTCTACGTTAATATCATGGATGTTTATGGACAAAATACTTTTCCAATCCTCATTTATAGTCATCACTTCAAGAACTTTAATCTCAATGCATCGACAAATTAACTTAAAGCCTAATAATCAAACATGACCCAAATGGTGGAAAAGCATTAAACCCAAACTTAAAACCTATATGATAGTTGTGTAACATTCATATTAAGCTTTTCACTAGTGCTTTGTCGATAGAAATTAATCGACATGATAATGTTGAGAATATAACCTTTAAAAAAAACTACATACTTTTTTTAAAAAAAGAAGTTGAATTTAATGTTAAAAGATAAGTTTAGGGCCTATTTGGTAATGTTTTCGTTTTTCTGTTTTCATTTTTTAAGAAACGGAGGTGTTTGGTGACGTTTCAAGTTTCTCGTTCTAGAAAAAATAGAAATGTTTCTAATTTAAAATAAATTATTGGAAAAAAAAAGTAGTTTATCAAGTTCCCATTTCTCAATTATTTTTCTTAATTGTTTCTATCAACTTTCTTTTCTTTTTTCTCATTTCTTTTTATTGATTTTTTTTTTACTTTTTTTTGTCTGTTGGTTTCATTTTCTTTCTTTTTTCTATTTCATTTTCCTTTTCCATTTTCGTGTAGTCATTTTCTTTTTCTTCCTCTTATTTTCATTTTCTTCCATAAATAACCACTCTCCACGTTGTTTTTCTTCTTCTTCTTATCTCCATTGTCTTTTCCAAATAAACATCATCTTCCTCTCATCGTCTTCGTTGTCTTTCTCTTCGCCTCTTATCGTCTTCCTATACATGACGTATTCCTTTTAGCTGGATATGAGTTTTTCTCTTCCTCTTTGCATGAATTGTGTTTTCGCCAAATTTGTGGATTTTTGTCAGATTTGTGTTTTAGTCGTGAGTTTTTGTCTCTCTCTTTGTCGTGGGTTTTCGATCCTCCTCTTCATCTCATTCTCCATAAGATTATAACAAAACATTCCTATCTAGGTTTGATATATATATTTTTCTTATGTTTAATGGAGAACATATATTTTTGTTTGATGTTTAATTGAATTAAATGTGAATAAAATAAGAAATAAATTTAAAAAACTAGAAAATAAAAAACAACTATCAAATACATTTTTTGTTTCTATATTTTTTTCTTAAAAAATAACAAACACATTCATAAAATGAGAACGTTATCAAACAAACCACAGACCTACTTGCATTTGTTTTTGTTAGATTTTAGTTGATTCGGTTATACTTAAAACAAAAATGCTGAATTTGGGAAGTAGAGTTTATAGAGCAAATATGTGACAAATTTACACAAAGATATATTTAATTCATTCCCGTGTCACGATAGCCCCCAAATTTCCCTGCACCGTTCCGGAACTGCAATTTTGTAAAACTTTGATTTAGGGTTTATACCTCCTTCCATTCTTCAATCTCTTCGTCTGCTTCTGCTTTTTCTCTGGCGACAATGGCGAACGAGCAACAATCGACAGGAACCTGGACCCTCGAAACAATACCTTTCATTATTCTTATTCTCATAGCATCACACATCTTCGCTTTGGTACTCTCTAACTCTAATTTTTGTTTCATTTTGGGGCATTTGTATCCAAATTCTGTACTTTCATGTTTGCTCACTTCCACTTAATTTATGTAGGTATATTGGATTTATAGGTTAGCAACTCAAAAACAACCTCCAAGGAGGAAGGCACACTGAGTTACACTACGATTCGGTCTTGGAAGAAATTTTAGTGGAACCCTAATTCATTATTTGTTATAATTTATGTCACTGAGGCAGTCATAAAAAAGAAGCCATATAACGATGTTTCTCTGTAAGTATCCGTCAGTGTGTATTCTCAGAATCTCTGTTTGGTATTGCAAGAATGTTGGAATGTTTCTTGCAAATCAAATTTGATTTGTATGGTTTTCAATTCATAAATTTGAAGGTGATCCATTCACATATGTGTTATCTTGTTTGGTTTTCGTTATCTTGTGTTGCTTGGTTATTTGCTGATTTTCACTAATTTTATGGAGAAAAAAACTTGGCCTTTTAGGACTTTTTCAAAATTCTCTAGGTAAAGTTATAGGTCTTAAGCTGTCGTTTGAAGCATGCTTCCATTAGGATAGGTAAAGAATCATCAGATCAAGGAAGGATCGAAGGAATTCTCTACTGAAATCCATTATTGAAGAGTCTGTTTTGCCAGAACATATAAACTTTTGCCATCAAAACTCTTAGAGAAAAATGTGAAAACAGTTAGGAGCGTATACCCTGCTTTCATTCTCACATGAAGAGTAACTGATTCTGCTTCTTGTTCCATGGAGAAATGGATTACTGCTGCTCCCTGTGGACTAAGAGCTCCATTAGTTTTCTCCTAGCATAGTTAGCAAATAATGTCAAACTTCTGTTACTTGTCAAATTTTGATTGAAATTGTCTACTGCAGATTCTCTTTCTTGGACGGTCTGCAGACTCTATTTGTATTATACATAGTGAAGAATTCTCTACGTAAATTTCAGATTAAAAGGACGATATGATGTTGTGCTAGACTTTTACGTTCTTCTTGAGATCACCTAGGGTGGATTGTTGCTTTTTAAATATTAGTTTAAGTAGTGGTGTTACTTAATGAATGAAAATATATTTTCAACGAACAGGCTAGTCTAGCAATGAAGAAATGTGAAGTATGAAGGAGGAATGTGTTCCTTCTTATGTGATGAGTTCTTATAGTTTTATACTAAACTAAATTGTACGTTTTATAACACAATCTCATTTACCTAAAGCCTCCATAATTAGTGAAGGATCACGTTGGGCCCTCTATTATATACCCTTACGTTCGCAAGGGTAAAAGGGGCACATGGATGGTTATTAGCAAGTCGGGGAGTCATCCAGTTGTATGAATGATGATCCAAGGATAGTTAGAGGTGAGAGTTAGTAGGAAGTGGTTTAAATATCGGGAAAGGTCAGAAAGAGGATAGGGAAGTTTTAGTGTGTGTAATGGGTTTCTTGATAGAGTGGAAGTGTTTTTGTAACTTGCTTACGAGCATTTTCTGTGAATTCAATAAAGAATACTTCAGTAGTTCCTATCAGATCATTGTCCGGATCAATACCAATTGAGGTTTGTATTGTCTTTGAGTGGCTTTTTTTTAGCTTGTTATTTTCTGCTCGGGTTTTTTTAGATTTCATTTTTATGTTACCCGAGTATAGTCTTTGTTTTAGTTTTAGCTTGTATTTTCCCTTTGGTATTTTTTGCTCTTGGTATAACTCTCTTGTACTTTGAGCTTTAGTCTCATTACCATTAATAAAGAGGCATGTTTCCGTTTCAAAAAAATACCAATTGAGGCTTGATAGAATCATAATATGAATTTGATTTATTTCTCCCTTAGATATGTGTCTTAGATTTACTTAAGTATTTTCCCGGGTAAAGTGTGTGAACTATTATCCTTGGTGTATCTGTTAGGAAAGGAACTACTGAAGTATTCCCGTGTGAAGTATTCTTTATCTGTTAGGTGAACATCATAGTTGATTCGACATTATCCTCAACAGGATACTTACTTGTATGGTCATCCATACCTTTCCTGAGATATAGTCCATACATTGTTTGGCTGCAATGTTGAATGATGGAGAAGGTGGAGCAAGGCATTTACACCTAACGCCAGCCATGGTGTGTTCCTTCATATGGGTGCTCGTAGTTGTCATCACTCATGATCACCATTTTGTGGTATTCTTTTTGCTTATACAGCTTAGGATTAGAGATAAATTTGGGAGTTTGACATGAAAATAATAAATAAATGATTTCAAGCCATGGCATTTACCTATTTTAAGATTTAATATTCTTCAAGTCTTCTTGACTTCCAAAGGTAAAAAAAGGAAAGACGGTTATCCTTTGAGAAAAGTCATGTTGTGCCCAACGGGCTAGACACTATAAAGGTTTTAGGTTTTGATTTTGCCTTTCCTCTAGAGCATCCACTTAGTGAAAATATCTCTCTCCAGCTCATCTTTTCTTGAAAATTAATGGGTCTTCAAATCAAGTTGTCTAATGCCTAGAATGTTTTTCGGTAATTTTGACCGTAGATCTGCTTTGTAATTTAACGGGTCTTTAGCTCATATAGTTTAATTTACCATAAAAACACAAATTGATCAAATTTTACACAAATGTACTAAATGAGCTACAATATTACACAAAAATATGTTCAATTTACATATATGCACATTAGGTAGTTTTTTCACACAATATACATATTATATTAATATAGAAAATGGAAGGAAATCGTGCAACATTAAAATAGGAAAGTTCTTTGACAGTTTTCTCATTTTTCATATTCAACTAAATCATTGTCCTCTTGACAGTCAAGTAAGTGATTCGAGTTTTTGGTTTTCAGCCGTGAAGTTGAAGCGTTTAAGCGATTTCGATGGTGAAGGTTTTATAAAACGGCCGACCAGTTCATCTGTTTTCCGACGGTCGAAAGATACATGATTAGGTTGTATATATTCTATACACAGTTTGCATTTGGTATCTTATATAGATTAAAGATTTTAGTCTGAATAGGCAACGAATCAAAAATGTGATTTTGCATGTATTATATTCTAGGGTTTATTGAGGTATCAGATTAAAGAGAAGTTTTTTTAGGAGAGGGTTTTTCATATGGATATTGGGTATATCTGGAAATTTCTTTGGGTATATGTTGAATGTTCTAGTTGTTGAGCAAATGCAAAAAAGTAATCTTTTTTTAGACATACTCTCGTTATAGATTATTATAAAGTATAATTGTAAATAATATATGATATACATCATATAAAACATCAACTAAAAATATTATATCTCACGGGTAATATATAAAATTAATATAAATATAAATAAGATGTGGTGTGTATATAATAAATCACATATACAAACTATTATATAATGTGATAATATTATAAAACTAGTATAATCATAAATAATATGTGGTATATATTTATAAAATCATCATAATAACATTAGAATGAGGGGTATATTGTTAATATATACGATATAATATACTCTGAATAGACTAATCAGGTAGTTTTATTGTTTAACTATTTAATTTTAAATGGGTAAAAGAATAGACTAATCAGGTAGTTTTATTGTTTAACTATTTAATTTTAAATGGGTAAAAGAACAAATGATTTACTGTGGACTTTATCGTAGATTCAAGTGATGGAGAATTGTACATACTTATTAAGATTTTACAGCTTACGGTTATGAGAAATTTGAATGCAAATTGAGAAAACAATGTAATAAGAAGTTCAAATTTTATGATTGAATTAAATAAAGATATAATTTTGGAAAGAATATATAAACAGTTTATTACAAATTAGAAAAAAAATTATAAATATTATAATATATTTTAATTTATAATTAATTTAAAAGATACTTGAAATTTATTATCATACTAATTAATCAAATAAATGTATGGAAGTGATCGAATTCATATTAAATTCAAATCATTTTAAATAAGGTAAGTTTTCAAATAATCTTATGAATATAATATCGAATTCATATTAAATTCAAATCATTTTAAATAAGGTAATTTTTAAAATAATCTTATGAATATAATATCCAATTAATATTTATATTATATAATTAATAATGAATTAAAAGTTATAATTGTCTCTAAAATATTATCTTTCCTATTTAAGAAAATAATTTTTAAATTAGGACCTCGGTGTATTTTTTTATTACATTAATATCTTTCATCTAAATCTTTTTAATTTAATTATCAAATAGATTTAAGAATGCCCATATCATGAAAAATATTTTTGTTGTCACCCTATTCTAAAGTATAATCTGTCATCTTGTCAATAAAACTATATATTTTCTGTTAAACAAAAAGAAGAAGAAATTTGTCCCTTTAGTTTGTTCAATGAGAGGCTGTCACTTTCAAAGCACCATTTACCTCAACAACACTAGCATATTTCTTTCTCCATTTACATGTTAAAGTTCATACATAACTGGTAGAAGAATCTCATTTACATTGAAAAAAAGAAAGAAATATGTTCTAATTTTCTCACTTTTCCTTGGCATTAGTAGAGGCAATGTGTGGTAAGAAATTTGATTTATAAAAATGTGGTTGTGGTTCTTTCTCACAAAGGGATTCTAGCTGTCTGTCCAAGCAATCTTACTTGTACTTTTTGCAATGTTGTCATAATCTTGCTTTTCCAGCTAAGGCAGATCCCATGACTTATAACATCAATTGATCCTTTCTCTTCATGTTAGTTTGTTTGATAGGCGATTCTCCATTGCTAGAGTTACCTTATTCAAGACCATCAACATATTTTGGTATTATTACTCTGGTGATTTTTTTTTTCTTTAGCCATCTGATGGTCTGAGTGCTTTAGGATAATTTTTATTCTTGGTAGTATGAGTAAGCCTGTGAAGTGCTATTTTCTTTTCACTAAACTGATTGAACTGTCAGTTGATTTGTTGGTTGAGCTTTTTTGTTGAAGAAAATAGAGCAACTACTCACCACTTTGAGAGCATTGTGATAGATTGATCTAAAATATTGAGTTAAACTGTTATGTGACGTGACTTTCTCAAAACAAGGTTTTAGGCCACGGTACTTAAATCAATGCTTTTCATGTGGGTTGCATTTAATTGCGCTTGTTTAGAACCATGGAATTCGTCTTCAAATCTATAATCAAAACATGCCATTAATAAAAGAAATTGAATTATGAATAAGTATTTGAGTGGTGAAAGAAAAGAAATTGAATTATGAATAAGTATTTGAGTGGTCAAAGAAAGAAGGCAATTTTATTATTACTATTATTATTGGTAAAAAGCTTGTAATTTCTGAATTAAATTGCAGTAAACACAAATGAAACTCAATTCCTCTTAATTGCTGCAAAGCATTATGAAAGCAAGAGAGAAATTAAAATGGGTATAAAAATTGGTTTCTGTAATATATTACACCAAACAATGCACTGCAGCCTTTCAATTTTGTGAATGAAAAAATACTTGAAAGGGAATGAATGAAAAATTAACACGTGAAGATATTGGATATACTTTTTGTTTTTTCCATTCATCTCTTTTCGACATTGTCTTAAAGCATAGTCTGGCTTACTCTGGAAGATCAGAGAAAAAAGGTAAAACCTTTTACTCTAATCTTTTCCAATAGACCCACACACGCCCACGCAACCCCTACTCTCTAACCCTAAACACAAGTGAAATAATTTAAAAAAGAAATAACATGTCCAAACTTATGAGTATATGTATATTAAGAGTTTGCAAAAGTAACACCCACTTCTCACTTTTGCAAAGATAAGCAAAATTTGGAAACCCAACCAACGGTCAAAAGATTGATTAGTATAATTAGTATTATACCTAATTACGATTGATTTGACAAATATACCTTTTTTTGTTTTCTTTTTAAAAGCTATAAATTATATATACTGATTTGGAAGTTAAAGACGAAAACATTGCAACTTTCTAGACCATTCAAAATACATTAATTTTTTTCCCCCAAAATTTGATGACATGCCAAATATATTAAAGGCTTATTTTGGTGACATAATCGTGAAAGGGAAATGTAAACGTTTGTGTTTGAAAGCTACTAATTGTATCAAACTTGCTTCTCTAGTATATGTGACATAAAAAGTATATTAACAATAAGCCACACAAATATTTATGTGGATGATTATTAGATTATAAAGTTTGTATAATAATAATAAGTATGCATGATTGTATGTCATATCAATAAATAAATATCTTAGCATAAAAAACGACACTCTAAAATATTATGAGTCAATGTCAATTGATTCTTTATTATTCGTGATTTATATGTTTTCATTATTTTAATAATGCATTAAGTTTTTTCTTGTATTTATAAATTGTTTTCTAAAAGCAGCTCTATGAATTAAACATAATTTATGTCCAAACTTCATCTATAAGTGGATATGTGGATTATAATCTCTATTCTCTTCATCATAATATGTGTCTTAAAATATACAATGTTATTAAAAATAGAAAAAATATTTTTTTAATCCAAGTAAGAGGTACATTTGATCCTCGAAATTAATTTTAAAATAATTTATATATAATTAATAGTTATGATAAAATTATAATAGTCCTCAAATTATACAAAAACTTAATCAAGAAAATAAAGAAAATAAATCATAATTTGATATATTTTGTCTAAGATTTTGTAAATTAATATTGTGTTATCTAACAATATCTAATTACATTTAGGGATAGTTTATAAATATAGTAAATAATGTTAAAATATTTGTAGGCATAACACAGTACAAAATAAAAATCATAGTTGTCAATAATAAACTATATTGTTTATACAAATCTATCGACTAATAGTTTTTGCTAATCAATAATTCTTTCAAATTAAACGACGTTATACACTCAATTATTGTCTACAGTAAGTACTTGACGCTTACCTTTATAAGTTTAAAAACTCAACTAAACGTTAACTTCTAGATAAATATATAAAATAAATAACTAAAATACAAATTTTACAAGAAAACTTATTATCCATTGCATAAAGTAAAATTTTTAAATAAACCTTTTTGAAAATAGCCAAACAAATTAAAATATTTTAAAGATATAATAATTTCTTTTTATTATATCCATGTATAAAATATATATGACAGATAGAAGAATAACCGATAGAATATGAAATTTTACTTTAATTTGTAAATATTTTATCAAATTTACTATTTTTAATAATTTTATAGTTTTTGTAAATAGATATAATATATATAATGTGGATTTTAAAGGAGAAAGTTACAAAATCCAATGAAGAAGTCAAAATAGTCCAATCTTAAAGCTTTGAACTATAACTTTTTTATTATATAAAAAGTGTGTTTTGTTAGTGGGAGGCAACAGATGTCACTAACCAATAGGGTAGTTGTAAACACAAACACAATTACAATTACTAAATATATAATAAGTTGTGTTTTCGTCTTTTAAGCTACAAAATTCAATGTGCAACTCAACCTATTCCCAATAACATGTTTTTCTTTTTCTAAATTCTAATAAATTATAATTAATGATTTGTTTTCTTATGGAAATAAAAATACATGTGTTTTCCTAATCTCAAGGTTTTGACCATCATAATTTTAATTATTAAAATTTAAAAACAATCAACCCATTTATTTCTTTCACCCTACACAAAATTTCTATTTCTATACACCACTCATTTGCTATTTAACACATCATTAATTAAATTGTGTATTATTGTATAGATTTCAACTACTTTTAAGGCTAATTATTAAAACTTATATATATAGAAAATCCTTATTTTCAGGTAATGAGAAAAAAATAAAAGGGCTAAAATAGGATAGTATATATTTATTTGATTAATTTTTAGAAGATGATTTTAGATTGAGTTGAGTGAGGAAGTAGAATTGATGGCCAAATGGGTAAAGTGGAATTTCCGATTTCGACCATTTTACTCAAACAAGCTGATTTCAAATGTGCGTCATTAATGCCACTTCTTATCCCCACCCTCCCCCTTTTTCTTTTCCCTTCCACGTGTCGCTATCGTCATCGTTAATTTCGAGGCCGTGTGATCAATCCTTTACTTTCCGAATGTACCCCCAGCATTTGGTGGAATTTGCATCCAAAGCCATCCATCCCAAATGGGGTATTTTAGGGAAAAAGAAAGGGCAGAGCCGGTGGGTGGGTGATTTTCCAACGCATCCTCTTCGTTTTCCAACTCATAAAAGTGGACCATTATTGTCGTATCATCATTCTTTCTTTCTTTAACTCTATTTGTTTTCATTCTCCATTTTTCTTTCTATCTTCTTTTCTTTTCTTTTTCATTTACAACATTTTAAACCATATTTCATAATTTACCTTTCTTATTTAACTTTCCCAGTATGAAAAAATATGTTTTTTTTTTTCTTTTTCTTTTGTGATAGTTTTGCAAATATTAAAAAAACTAGTTGAAGCACTTGGTTTTCACATATCTATTTTTACTATATATATATATACACACCACAAAATTTGGTAATCATGCCACTCTCATTATTTGCAAAAATTTGGAATCTGTCTTTTAATTAAGTCATGGAGTGACTCCAATATAGATGATCTCAATGAAGAGTCAAATGTTGTATTTTTTTTTGTAAAGGATTCAAAAGGTTTAATTATCAACATTCATAAGTTGTATATATATATATATATTGTCATTAATCATTTACATGGCCTTAGAAGAAAATGGAGAAAGAAACCTACCCAGTTAAAGAACGGGTCTCCTCCTCAATAAGGAGAAAGATTTAAATTAAAAAAATCTTGTGTTATTGTCTATAAATCTCCTCAAACGTTATTGTTCTATTGACAAACTCATATGACCTATAAAATATGAAGGAGTTGATCAATATAATGAAAATCATCCATAATTATTGTCTTATTTATTATTCATAACTATTGTCTCAATCAACGATAATCTCATGAACTACTAATTTAACACCTCTAGATTTTTAATCTCTTTATTTAAAAGTTGAATAACCTCAAGAAAATTAGATTCCACTAATAAGGGGTAAAAAGGGCTAACATCAAGAAATCGATCTTGATTGCCTCTTGTTCAACCGCTTTGCATCTAATTAAATCAAACTATTATTTCTTTAATGATCTCGCCAAGTCCAACTAGACCTTAGATTAGTTGCATTATAAAAAAACAATGTTACTCATGACGTTAGTGAAGAAATCCAACGATGAATTGCCACAACTAAGAAAATTCATATACTCCCACACATATCACACCACGAAACCACTAAGTTTGCCTAACCATCAAGATCACAATGCTCACAAATTCAATTGAAAAGTGATTCATGCAAGACAACAACACTATTAATTACTTTCAACACCACACCTTAAAAAAATTTGATGATTTTCTATCTTTAAGATCTGAAAGATCAATCAAAATTTCAATATCTTCAAAGTTGGTAGATAGGATAGATCGTGTGAGTTCCCTTCCCATAATTAAAATCCACTAAAAAAAATACAAACCCGAACACAAATCATCTCCACGTGCTCGATAAGATTCTTCCCTACTTGTCATATTCTTAATCTAATAAATGTTTTGGGTACAAAATTATATTTCAAATTGACATGTAAAATTGTACCATAAATATAAGATGAGGAGTAAACAATAATTTGTGTGTACCAAAAAATAATGATGATAAATCAAATGATTTAAAATAAAGGAATGGATTGATTTTGAGATCAAGAGACTTAAATACACACGTGCATCGGAAAAAAGAAAGAGAGAAAGCGTGTCTCTCTTTTCTTATTTAATTTCATTGAATTATGATAAAGTCGGCAAAGGCCACGCATAAATAATGATGATTAAAAAAAAAACTATGCAATTAATTACGTTGAAAATAAGAATGGCAATGACGTAATTAAACTGAAAGCGGGGGTCATTTATTTATTCCCGTAGCCCTATTTGGACTTTTCACTACCAGCCCTCACTACCGGAGATAAAAAGGAGAGGAAGCACTCCATATTAGAGAGAGAGAGAGAGAAGGATTGTAAGAAGGGAAAGAAGAAAAGCCATGTGCCCCACGACGGTAAACCAAAATCACCGGACCTTGATAGGAGAACCGGCCGAAAGCTGTTCGGAACATGGAGAGTCCACTGCGACGGTGGATTGGATTTCGGAGACGATCGATGGTGGTTCCTTACGCCTTGTCGACCTGAACACAGGGATTAATGGTTGGGCCTCACCGCCTGGGGATCTCTTTTGTCTTCGTTCTAAGAACTACTTGACGAAAGGGAAGAAAGCGCCGTCTGGTGATTACTTACTTTCTCCTGTTGGTGTTGATTGGTTGAAATCTAGTACCAAGCTTGATAACGTTCTCGCTCGTCCTGATAATCGAGTTGCGCAAGCTTTGAGGAGAGCGCAAGCCCTAGGTAAGTCGATGAAGAGCTTCATTATTGCGGTTAACATTCAAGTCCCTGGGAAGGATCAGTATAGTGCCGTGTTTTACTTTGCTACTGAAGATCCAATTCCGTCTGGCTCGCTTCTTCATCGATTCATCAATGGCGATGATGCTTTCAGAAATCAACGGTTGAAATTGGTGAATCGGATCGTGAAAGGTCCATGGATTGTGAAGAAAGCGGTAGGAAATTACAGTGCGTGTTTGTTAGGGAAGGCATTGACGTGCAATTACCACAGAGGGCCTAACTATTTGGAAATTGACGTAGATATGGGAAGCTCAAAGTTAGCCAGTGCGATTTTGCATCTCGCGCTTGGTTGTGTCACTAATGTTACAGTAGATATGGGATTTCTGGTGGAGGGACAGACGGAGGAGGAGTTGCCAGAAAGACTGTTCGGCGCCGTCCGGATTTGCCAGATGGAGATGTCGTCGGCGACTGTCGTAGAGGCGCCGACATTGGCGCGTGGAGTATCATGTGCAAAGGTGAATCACCACAAACCTGGCGACGAAGACGATAACTGATTCGATTCAATTGGCGGTAAAATTTCCGAGTCTTGCTCAGTTCATGAGTAAAATTTCTTTCAGCCTTGAAATGATAGATTCGTAGATGGAAAATATAGAAGGTTACTAGCCGGATTCATGATTGTAGATAATAATTGGAAAATGCTCGAGATTATTTGCCTAATTGAAATTTCTCTGAAATTGAATCGAAATTATATCTTGCTTTCAAAATCACACACCACAGGTTTTTGTTCTACAATAGAGTTTGTTTGATTATAATTCTTAGACGGGCGGTGGAATAACGTTCCTCCATTAGAGTCTGTTTGCCAGACATTTGTATGATTACAAATGGCCTGTTTAAATGCCGTCTATGGTGGTGGGGACGGCGACGGAGACAGCAACGGCGGCGATTTTCCGTCGGTTGGCAGTTTCTGGAATGGGGTAGTTGAGGTGTATTGGAACGTTGAGTATGTTGTGGGCCTAACAACAGTGATATGGTCCATCTTTAAACATTTATCTGTAACTTTAGCATTGAATAAAGAATTTTAACCCTTTCTTCTTGGGATAGTTTTCGTTTCATGGCCTTTGCCATTCCATAAAGAATTTCAACTCTTTCTTCTTGGGTAATTTTGTTTTGTTTCTTTGTGGATGATCATGATGTTTTCTTGTTGAGTGTTAAAAATGTTAGCTTCTCAGTCCTTAATAGGGGAGTGATGTTCGTGTAGTAGTGCCTATTCATTAGGTTGAAATGTAATTAGGATTCCTAAAAAATGGGTGGAAAAGAGAGTTGGGTTAAAAATGTGAAAAGGAAACGAGTTTGGTATTAGAAATTAAAGCCAAAAAAACCTTCACTCCAAATGTGGGCTTTAGATTACATCCACATGACAGCCTCATTTTATTTGGGAGAATTTCCTCCACATATATTGAGTTAGAATTCATATGATTTATGGGTAACAAAGTTTTTGGAGCCAAGAACGGGGTGGAACTCATTCTCTAAAATCCCATAAGAGATTGAAAAACAAAACAAAAATATCTCCAAGTAAGTTAAATTTCTGTAACAAGTAGTAAAGATGTTTGAGACTAAGTTTGCTTATTAGGGGAATCAACTACATATCTTTTGGTTGTTAGTTCAATATGTTTTTCTTTTCAAGTTTATAGGATTTGTATTTGCCAATTGAATGTGATAAGATAGACTATTAGTTATATCCCTCATTAAAACCATGATTTATATGAATCTATATACTGAATGTAAAATATGAATGGTAGGCTGTAGTTCAAAGAAGTCTAGCTTGAAGGGAACAGTGTATATAAACTATTGATTGATTGGTAATGAATGTTTGGTTTATGAATGTGGGCTTTAAATGAAAAGTTTGGTTTGGTGTGTTACTGTCACAGAAGGACAAAAATTTATGATATCTTCTTTTGGGAAGATTCTCTTTTGGGAAGGTTACTACTAAATTAGAACACAATAATTCAATACTATATATATAGGTCGGGATCTTAAGCCTTCTTCAACTCTAACATTCAAGTTGATTTCAACCAAGGACGAACTTATCATAGATCTGGGTCCTTATGCCTTCGATTCTAATATTTTATTGTATTAGTATAAAATAAAGTTATGTTAATTATTGAAATGACTATCTTCAAGAATGCTCCACACAATTCTTCACTATATTAATTATATTGAGCATGAGAACACAATTAAATATGTATTTAATTTTAGGACTAAATTAGTAGTTTAGTCTTTAAACAAAATTTTGAATTTGTGTTTGATTGAGTAATCGGTCATTGGCTATTCTAAATCTCCGAATAAAAATTATGGATCCTTCGTGAAGTTCAATAATAAATGAAGCTTGGAGAATGGAACTAAAAACTTTCGAGTTAACACTTAATTAGTTAAGTAGTTTATCTATTAAATTGTGTTTGGATCGACAAATCAATACAATGTCATGATAAGCATAATACATACTGCAACGTTCTAAGTTTTCTTATGATTAATTATTAATATATGGGGTTATTTTTCAAGCAGCTTTTTCTTGTCTCAAATTGTTAAAGTCAAAAATGTATAGTTTAATGGATTTGTTTGTTGGTTTAGGTTTAGGTATATATCTTTAAAGCTGTTTGACTCTATACCCACGTTAATCTTTTCTTTTTTCTTTTTAAATAATAGTAATAACAACAATAAAGTTAAGATATAAAAGATCAATTAATTCGGTGGAATTTATGATATTTAATTATAAGAACAGAGAAGTTAAAATGCTTATGAAAATTACTATGCCCCATTTGACAGAAACTTAGAAATAAACAAATATAAATTTTGAAAGAGAAAAAAAAAAAAGGTAAAAATGAAATTATCACGTGTTTCTTTTATACTGAAAACTAAATCAGCTTTTGAAAACTATCGAAAAAAGTTGGAAGGTGTTTCATTTACTCTTAGAATTTCACTAAAACTAAAATTGTTTAAAAATATAAAAACAACAAACATAAATTTGAAAGGCAGAGTAAATCATTATCATATCAAATAAGTCTAAACAAATTGAATCACTTTCATCGGTTTGAGATTATACTTCTAAGTTAAAATAACACGGTATAGTTTCACAACATCTAAAACTATAAAGCATCAGTTAGTCAACTTCAATTTTGAAGTTGGCTTCCATTAATTTAATCAACTCAACATTTCAAAACGGTCAATTTTGTTGGCCAAATTCAACTTAAACCAACCCACTTTTACTTTTGAACTTCCATGGCCTCAAGAGAACGAAACTTGTGTTTGAAACACTGCTCCGCTCCCCTGTTAATCAAGATCAATTTGTTTGAATTCACTTTCTAAGTCCTTAATAAGGTCGAATTATGCATTTGCATAGCTTAATTCTTCCTGCTCCAGAAAACTCTTAAAACCATCAGCATCTTCCATTCTTGTGATTTCCTCCAAAAGTACTTCAAGCAAAAAGTAGATCTGTTGGCAACTGGGATGAGAATGATCTTGTGCAATGAAAGCATGTACATTGTTGTTAACTTCAATCCAACTCCAACCAGGGACTTTCTTAACTCCTCTTTCCTTCATTAGCCTTTTCACTTTGGCCTTCTCATCCCATCTCATTAAATTTCCATACATGTTTGAGAGAAGAACATAAGTGCAATGCTCTTCAGGCTCCATCTCTAGCAGATGGCCTGCAACCTGACAAGCTAACTCAATGTTGCCACAAGAGCGGCACGCGCCCAAGAATGTCTTCCACACGGTGGTGTCTGGTTTGAATGGCATTTCTTCAATCAAGGCCTTGGCTTCTTCAAGACGTCCAGAACGCCCGTATAGATCAACTGCACAAGCATAGTGCTCCATCCGTGGAGGAACGCCATAATCAGATTCCATACACCGCAGGAATTTGCAGCCTTGTTCTACTAAACCAATATGGCTACAGGCGGTCAGAACTGCAACGAAGGTTATGTGATCCATTTTCACCTTTTTTTCTTCCATTAGAAAGAAGAGGTCTAATGCAACATTGCACTGACCATGTTGAGCATAACCAAACATAAGTGCATTCCAAGTGATTGAAGAGTTCTTTGAAGCCTCTTCAAATGATCTTCTAGCATCTTCAATAATTCCACACTTGGAATACATGAAGATTAAAGAACTTGAAACAAACTCGTTGGACTCCAAACCGTATTTAAGTGCCAAGACATGAATCTGTTGTCCCAATTGAAATGTAGCCAAATCTGAACATGATCTGAGTACGGCAGAAAAGGAATAGTGATCAATGTCCATTGCTGCAGATCTCATATGCAGAAAAGACTTCACTGCATCTTCGCTCGACCCCGTTTGTGATAATCCAGTTAAGATTGAATTCCAAGACACACGGTCCTTAAACTCCAAGGATTCAAATATACATAGGGCTTCTTTCATTGAGCCATAGTCTGATTTAAGATACATAGAAATCAATGCATTTGAAATTGGCACCGACTGTTCAAATCCTCTCTTTATCACCAACCCATGTAAGGATCTACCATTATTGCTAATATTTTCGTTAAAACAAGCACTGATGATGCTTGTGTATGAATACAAGTCTGGTTCAAAACCATGTTCTTGCATGTCAATCAAGAGTTTAAAAGCAAGATCTTCCTGACTACGCAACAGGTAAGCAGCCAACAAGGAGTTCCATGTAACTAAATCCCGAATGCCTGCCGAACTATCGAAAATCCTTTTGGCATCATCAAGGGATCCACATTTTGAATAAGAAGTGATCAAGGCATTACACATTGTATTAACAAGTTCCAATCCATGTTTTATAATTTTTCCATGGAGTTGGCTTGTTAAGTTACAGAAGTCAGCATCATCAAGCAAAGGCAAAAGAGGAGCATATGTGCCATCATCAACCTTCTCACCTTCTTGCTCCATGCAATCTAACAACCAAAATGCGGTCTCACGGTCACCGGCTTGAGCATATCCATTAATCATTGCATTCCACGAAACAGTGTTGTGTTTTGATATACTTAAGAACGACAAATATGCATCCTCAAGTTTCTCACATTTTGCATACATATCTAAGAGAGCACTCCCTGCATATACATTTTCAGCATAACCCATCTTAATGATGATAGAATGTACTTGCTGACCCAAATGAAACATTCCAGCAAAAGCAATGCCTTTCAGCATGCTTCCAAAGGTATATCTATCCAGCTCAAAACCACAACTTCTCATGCACCTAAGAACATCCCATGAAGCCTCCAAGTTTCCACAGTTTATATGCCCCGCGATCATCGTATTCCATGATACAGAGTCTCTCATCGGCATTTCGTCGAACAGTACATCTGCAGATCGTAACTCTTTGCATTTCCAATACCCATTGAGGATATTGTTGCAAGTGTAAACGTCTGCAATGGTACCCAATTTGACGGCCAGAGAATGGTTTAACAAAAGATTGGCCAAAGCTCGAAATGATGTCCCAACTGCTGACAATGGCCTCATTCATGGGTAGCCAAACTCTGTATTCCAAAAGGCAAAGAAACAGAACGTAACTGAGTCAAACGGGGACGAATATGGTAACTAAACAGGATATGATAGCAGAAATGGAAACGGAACCAATCCTTCAATTCAAGAATTCTGAAGAACAAAATGATGAATCCAATTTTGACAAAAAGAATCAAAGAGTTCTTGGGATCGATGATGTAAAGCAATCGGACCAGCCCTTCTTCTCAACTGACAAAATTTATAATCGAAAAAATTATATGAAAGTAATAAAATTTGTGTATCAATTACTTACTCAACTAAACATTTCTCAAACTTCATTGACTAAAATATGTCTTTTAATTCGAATGTTAGGGATGAAATTTGAAAAGTAAAACACTTTTCTCTAAGAAATACAATATAAATACAAACACTTTAATTTGTGTTCAAAAAGTGTAAAATACATTCCTTTATACACATTTACTAATTTTTAAAAGTTTTTAAAATTAGACATTATTTTACTGTGAATTCCCTCTAGGAATCATTTTTCAAGGTTAAAAGTATAGAAAAATACTCCTAAATTTTGTTATTGCTTCAAAATTACTAACATTTTTGGAAAAGTTGAAACTACCTTGAAGATCTAAATATAACTTGAGGTTATAAGTTTGAATCATCCTACTTGACATCTCAAATAATAATAATAATAATACATCTTTATGAATCAAAGAGATCACATGCCTTAGAGCTTAGCAAATACAATCCAATTTAAAGATGTTAAAATTCTTGACAATGAAAATTCTCTAGAAAGCATGATACTTTTAAACAATCGGCCAAAAATTAGGATACATTCTGAAAAAAATGAAAGTTTCATCGAAGAGAAAGCAAATAAAAGGCTTTCCTAAAAGTTATCGTAGAACAGAAAATTTCATTTTCATTCTGTACATATCAGATCATCAATCTCTCTCTCTGGGTGAATAAAAAGTGTTCTAAGAAGAGTTTGGTAAAGAAAGGCTCAACCCCTTCGCGTTTATGTAAATGGGATATATATAATTAAGTGGGAAGAGAGAGCCCATTCTATACAATTTTAGCATAAAGTAAATGGTAAAATCTTAATTCACTGAGGAAGATTTTGGTGTCATTGCTCAGATTCAGGGTTTATGCGTCTTCAGGTTCGGCAGTTTCACCTTCCACATCATCTATATCATCAATTGGAATGTCTTCACTATCAAAGAACGAACCTACATCCATAAATATTACAGAAAACTTATCATTATGTGGGCTGGAACGAATTTTCTATTTGAAAATTGTGAATCTACAACATGTAATCCGATACAATACACCAAAATCCAAGGTCGCAATACTACGAGAAAATATTCAGTGAGACCACCACAATGTGGTTGATAGTCTTTTACCATTAGTACTTCAAATTTATGTCCAGTGGTTATCAAGGACATTAGTTTATGGAATCCACATCCACCCGTTAGGAAGGCACCGGATTAGATTAGTTTTTTTCAGTACTACAGGCCTTAGAGGAATTCAGAGAAGCAACTACATCCCATTAGAATGATACTCGAGTGTTCTTGGTTTCATTTACTTTGAACGACGACTAGATGGATCTATGATAAGTACATAAATCAATAGCAGAAGAAAACTACTCACTCTAAGAAGTTATCAAGCATCAAATGAACCAAGGGATAAGATAAATAATTTACCACTGACTGATGAAGGAATAGAACTCCCTGATGGCCCATCAGATTTTGTCATGTCATCAAGAAGATAAGGGAGTTCAAGAAACTTCAGCAAAGATTCAGTCTGGGGATTTCGAGGATATCCTGTGATAGACAACAAGTGATTCAATCAAGACATTGAAAACGAAATCCATTTTCCCTGGTAACTAGCAGAGTGAACTAGACAAAGAACACAAGATGCAAAGTTCTTTAGCTATTCATCATCTGGCAAAAAATTGGCAAGCAATTGAAACTTCTCAAACATGATCCCCAAAAACTATCTACCCCTATAAAGGGAAAGTAGACGTCCAAACTTTTCTACTGACACAGATAAAACTCAAATGAAATATATATATTCAAATTACCAGCAAGTGTACTGTTGGAGATAGATCTTGCTGGATCATAACAAGGAACTGTCTGAGCGAAATCAAAAGGTTTTGTTCCTCTTTCTTTTAATCTAGATTTGACCCATTGTCGACAATCTTCCATTTCTAGCTTAATATTTCTGATATTGCAAAATGGAGGTTACAACTCATACTGCAATTAGCCCACAAACAAGAAAAAAAATGTTGTATTGTCCAATCAGATCTTCAAAATATGTTCTTGTAAAGCATACTCACCCGTAATTTGCATTTTTTGCTGTTAAAGGGAAAATTTCATTGAACCTTTGTGTTATTGCTAACCATTCTTCATCATAATGTATCTCGTAAGGTCCAGGCTCTGATTCAATCTCAATAACCTAAAAAACCACGTGCCCACAGTTAAAGCTTTGAAATCACGAAGACCAAAAAGGGACCCTATGAATAACTATTAAGAAATTCAAATAATTTTTCATAAGAAATTCAAATAAAAATAAAGTACCTGTAAAAATTGGCGTCTAGGAAGACACTTGTCGAGAGCAAGAAATTTTGTCAAGGGGCCGCCTTCACCATGTTGAACAAGAGCAGCAAACTTACAGTGCAAATGGGCAGAAAACCAGTAAGGTGGTTTCAACTTCTCCAGCAACACAGCTGCAGCCTTACTCCCAAGACTTTTTTCCTGAATCTGGCATTTAAAGTTAGTACATGAGTTTACTGGTACTAAGGTCAAAATCAAACAGAAAATTTGAAATATTTTATCTGGTATCTGCTTAAATTCTACCAGAGACCATTCTACTGCTAATATGTTGGATCCTTCAACCTGTGAAGAAATATAAGTCTAATTCCTCGAGGATCTTTGAGATTTATACGTTCAATTTACTAATGCTTTCTAGGTCCAGTTTCATTGCTTCTGCTTTACAACAGATCTAGTTCTTACAATCTAGGTTTCAATTTTGAGATTTCAACAAGCTTTTATTAAATTTAATAGCACTTGCACAATCCTCTTCTAACATTCACTTTCACACTCTGCCAAGAACTAATCAAGTACATTACTAAAATACTCGTTGGTTTTTTTATGAGTAAATCTTAGTAGGTTGATGGAATTAAAGAGCGATGGATAGATGTAGCAGATATGATGCTTTTCACATCAACTGCAACAAGTTTAATCTGATGATGAAAAGTGGCAACATATAAATTCATGTCAGAGGTGGATACCCTCAACATGTTAGTAATAAAAATCTTACATTCAAGCCACAATTAAAGAAATTACATATATGCCAAATATCAAGTAGAAAATTACTAAGCAGTATGCACGCACGTTAAAAAGTGGTTTTGTAAAAAGGTGGTATCAAAATATTTTTAGTTACCTCCTTCTCAAAAAATGGTTTAAATCTAACAAGTTGCTTCCAGTTTCCATAATCAGTGATGCCAAGTGGCCAATCATGAGAAAGAAAAATGTCAATGGGTTCCTCAACTTGCATAAGCTTCTGAACATCATATTCACGAACATGGTAAATAGATCTTATAGTATTCTCATTATATGGAGGCCTCTCATGGTGACCTGCTCATTGCATGGGAAGAAGATTTTGTTGCATTTAGTTAAGCAGTTATTGCAGTAAAAGAACAGGCAACACAAAGATAGAAAAGTGCAACTGTACATATGAATGTCAACTTTTCTAAATAAGCTGAACATACTCCCAGTAGGCACAACTTCATATATTTTTAAAACTAATGAGTTAGTAAGCTACCCACCAATGGATTCACTTCCAAAACCTTTACCAATAAGACCGATTCCTCAAAAGCTAATAAAATGTGAGAGCCTCCTCAAAAGAACTCAGCGATAAAAGCCCCACACTAAAACAAACCTATCTATAGATGATGCAGCTATGCACTATTTAAGCAATTCTCACTCAAGGCCATTAATGCAGATGAAGAAAGGAACAAAAGAAAACCTTGACTGAATGCTATTGCTAATCAACTCAGATAACTACCTTACATTATTTTACGTCTATATAAAATAACTGATAGAAAGTTGTTCGCTCACCTAAATGATAATGGCGTTCATTATAGATCCCAGATAGCCCACCGATACGGATATTTCCAAACTTGACTACACCAGCAACGCCTAAGAAGTATATATTAGGCGCAGCCCAACCTCCATAGTACCTAAAATAAAAATCAGATCATATAACTGATGTGCCACAAGAAGGAAAAAACAATTAAATGCAAAGGAGGAAAAAAAAAAGACACGGGAACGATTGAAACTAAGGGCATGAAAATGATTTTGAAAAGAACTCATATTATTGTTCAACAGAACCAACGACCAACCATCCGTATACCTGGTAACTCTCCGGGATTACTTAGTAGCCAATTCACGAATACTCAAAGCACTCGAAAAGTTAAAAACTATACATCAAGTGGTAATCCACGACGACGATTCAATATATTTCATAATTTCAATTACCGCAAAATAAATTTATATCTCTAGACACCGATAACACAAACAACCGAAGAACTCGAGGAGACCCTTTAAGATATAACGCAAGCTAAGCTCAAGTAACTCACAATTCCCACAGATAATTAGAGGCTTCATGATTCCCACCAATGAAAATAGTAGGATAGGGAGCGACTTCAGCTCCAGAGTAATACTTCCAGAACGAGTTCATTGATCGATATTTGGGCGGCACATTTAAGCTCTTCAGATCGTTCTCATTCCTAACAGCCTAAATCGGGGGGTAGATACTTCAAAATAGGAAAAATAGACGGAAAAATAGGATGTAAGCAGGAGTGAAGAAGTACCTGAAAGTCGCCACAGCAGAGCAGAAGGTCGATTTTAATGTTTTGAGCTTGCTCCATGTATTGGAGAGTTCTGTAGACATTGTCGAGGTCACCGTGCATGCAACCTTCCACTGCAATCCTCATGATGCCGTTGCTTCTTCTTCGCCGTCTTCTCCTTCCGGCAAGAGACGATTCTGAATCTACCGTTGGAATTTAAGCAACGTTTAGAATTGGTGTGATGAATCAATTCATACCCAAAATTACTACGGGGATAAACCCTTCATTTTCTAAAACCCTTTGTCGAACATCGTGCTAACCTTGTATAAAATCCTACACCACTTCGATGTTGTATATTTTACTCTCTTTCTTTATGAACAGCATTCCACAAACAATTATGAACAAAATAAATATAAAAGATAGCACAACCAATTTTTAGACATCAATATGACAAATCAATAACCACATCAATTTTCATGAGAGTACTTTTCGAAACAAAACTGAAAATATATACTTTTTTTCGAAACTAAAATCCATGTAAAACCTATTCTAAAGTTCATGATATTTCAAATATAAAGAGAGTAAATACGAGCCTTTATTATGTGAATTAAACTCAAGTAGTTTAAGTCAAACTTCTAATTGTATGATCTAATATGTCCTACACAAACTACATATTAAAAAAAATCTAAATTAACAAATCTTTTACTACTTTTTGGGTTTGAGAGTCAAAGTTAAATTGAATTGATAATTATTGTATGAGAGAGTGATTAGGAGAATTGATGTGAATAACACGAAGTAAGAAATATAAATTAACACATATAACAAAATAAAAAAATAGCACAAACACGCTAATAAATCTTTTCAATTGTTGGTAAACCAGAACATTGGGATGTTGAATAACTTATTCATCCACCTCAATTATATATCAATTATATGTCCGTTGTCAAACGCCCCCAACTCCCTTTGAATATAAATTATAGGGTATCTCTTTGTCCCCCTCCATTGTGCTGCTCCCTAGGGTAAAGGTATGCATATCACAAAATCAACAAAAGTGACTATAACATGTTAAACTGCAAAAGAAATAAATAGGGTTGTTGTTCCTGTTTATATGACTCCACTCAATGGATTGTATCTGCCAAAAATACAATCCAAATAACATTATGATATTTCCACAAAATCATATTAGATGGGGGAGGGAGGTTGAATAATCTTATAGTTTGATCCCTAGATGAAAATACACCAATTGCCAGCCATCATGGAATACAAGTGACACGATTCGCCTCGCTAATTCACACTGTGGTGTTCGGTTTCAGAAGAATGAAATGAAACTTCTACAGGTGGAGCTATCATTATACAACGAGTCGGATCCTAAAATTTCAACCATCTTTTTTCCTTTTCTCTACTGTTAACTGCATTTGATGCAGACGCATGAGCCGCCTCAGCTTCGGCCAAAGCTTTCCGGGTCTCATTCAGCTTTCTTAAGGCAGCCTCGTAAACAACCTTCTCTTTCTTATTTCTATTCACCATTTCTTCAAGCTTCTCTATTCGTATGCGCAGGTCTTTCACCTCGTCATCATACGCAATTATGGTTCGTCTATCCACTTTCTTCCAATCTGCTGAACCTTTATCTTTCTGTTTCTTCACAGATCCGTCATTCAATGCTCTATTGTGCATTGCAAGGTGGTGGTTGATTAGGTTAAAGACATCGGGTCTCGACTCTTCTTCCTCTTTAGCTGCACGTGACGCTGCAGCAAACTTTTTCTCGCGTTTCCTCTTACCGCCTCTACTTCGTTTCTTACCATTATTTTCGTCATTAGTATTATTCTCCTTTTGTGACTCTAGAGCATGATCCAGAGATTGCTTTGCTGGAAGAACTTTGACCGGAATAGGATTTAGCATCCCCTGCCCAGATGCACCCAAACCCATCCCTTCACGATACCCCATATTAGCCATCATCTTGGAAGCAATCCCCCGGGTATGGTTTTCCCATTTAGCAAATATGGTGGTCTCAGTCTGGATGCCCTTCTGCTGGGTAGAGCTTTCGAGAAATCCCAAACCCTGCAAATCATCTTCTTCATAATCACTTGAGTCGGACTGTTCCAAGCTGGAATCACTTTCCTCTTCATCATTAATTAGAGCATACTCAGATAAAGCTATGTCCTCCGGTCCAAGCTTTTGAGAATATCCATCACCTTTGAAAACAACTTGTGCAACTTGAAGTGCATCATCCCAAGATTCAAGTTCAGCATGCCTCCAAATGTCATTCCTAGACGAGAGAGCCAAAATACTGGATCCTGCCATTGACTGGTTCCAAATTGTCGGCACGTAGCTCCTAAGAGAGGTTAAAGGGATATCAACTCCTGCGCATGAAGAACTCTCTCAGTCAGCTTATTGAGAATAACAGCACAGCTATTGTCTGTAGAGATATACATTATATTATTATACAGAAGAACAAAACCTAGCATTAGAAAAAGAATAAACGAACGTAAAAATATATCTTCCTCAAACTCTAAATTGCTTGATGAGCTTAATAGAGAATAGCAGCATAGCCATTGAATTTTATGGTATAGAAGGAAAAATATATAATTGAGAATAGCAGCCTGGCTGTTGCATTTTGTTTTCCATAGAAAGAAATGGATCATTCTCAGAAAAGGTGAACCAAAAACTGGGGTAAGTTCAATTATATAAAATGGAAACGTTAAAGCAACGTGAAGGGAATTCATGATCGTGGCATTATTGGAATAGAGATAAAATACCATCTTATGTTTTCATAAACCAGTCATAAAACGTATCATGCAAAGAATTTACACACAGAGACAGCTGAATTGAAGGGGTGTTCTAGATGTTTGATGTTCACAAACAACACCTACCTAATACATAATGCGGGCAATTGAATTTTCAAACAAACTAGAACGATAGAGAAATCCATGAAAGTCTCTTTGCTCTCTCTCATGAAATAGCTTAGTTCACAGTTCCTTGACAGTTTTTCTTCAGTGAAGTCTCCATTTTCTTTAGTTTTAGGATTGGGGACGGGTATCTAGTCCGCCACTACCTCGTGCATTCTTCTTTTAATAGAAACAAATCGGCTACTAATCTCAAGGGGAACAACAAATTATGAATTGTAAAAAATCTAAGATTTACTCCCATTATTCTGTTAGGAATGAAAACAATTAAAGATCCATGAACAAAAGAACCAAACAATACTGGAATATTTTTTTTCCACATGACTATTATGAAGGAAAACATTTTTAGTCCTGGACGGAAACAGGAAGTTCATCATTCGTCCTACAGATTCCTTTACTAAATAGTGTTAATAATTCATCCTAGCATCTCAAGATAGTATTGCTGGTGGGAACAACCACTGAAACAAGAGGAAGGCTTTTACTTCATGAGTTGTTGGATCTACATGGTCGACATGAAAGAATATGACATACCATGCGATAAACGGCAGTTAGTGCCAAACCGACATCTTTGCTGTAAGAAGAACTTGCACATCTGCACTTTGGTGGTGGTATGTAGTATTAGTATCGTGAAGTGAGAAAAACCATAGATTGCTCAAAAGTTTAGGGGAATCAAAACCCCAGTCACTATTAACACTTGATAATGGCAGCAAACTGTTCCTCGGACTATTAAAGGGAAGAAGCTTAGTCGAGTTTCCTCAAAAAATCAAAGACAACCACAACGATACAGAAGCAATACGCAGAACACAATACAAGTGAAATATAATAACAAATAATGCTAACAGTTCCGCAAAATCCGATATATAAAGTCCCAGAGTGCATACCAACATATTTTCAGTTGTGGGAGTGAGAAAAGAGATTTTCGCAGAATTAGAACCATCCAATCCAACAATTTCACCGTCATACCAACGTCCATCAGTGTACCGGAATCTACATTTCGATCCAACAAAGAAACTATGATCTTCAAGAGGTTCAGGTTTGATATCCGTAGCATCAAGAGGCTCCACCTTAACATCCTCCGCTGCGTTACTATCATGACCACGTAACACCGTATCTGCTTCTCGTAATAACCTAGAACGCTTAAGGTGAAGCAGCCCTTCCTCGGCATCTTTAATTGCTTGAACGAGCTCCTCGTGAACCTTGACATATCAAACAGATTATATTCAGAAAAATCAACAGGCAGAGGTCTCCAAAACTTCTAAAATAAAAAAATCGAATTCATTGATAAACAAAAACCCGGTTCACGCATTCCTCGGAAGAACTTTCTCCAAAACACAAAAGGAAATTCATTTGGCCGGAGAAAATAATGTACCTCGAGAAGCTCCGAATTGGACGGGTCGGAGGCTAGGGCATCTTGTAAGGCGGCGAGAGACTCTTTCTGCTCGTACAATTGAACCTCCAGCTGGTGCTCTAGAGCTCTCTCTTCGTCGCTCGCCATTGCCCCCTATCCTGAGATTGTATGATCTTCTATGTGAGTGACGGAGATGAAGAAACCGGCGTTATAGGAAAAATCGCACTGTCATGGTTCGAACCTGCGCTCGATTCATTGCGCTTGATTGAATCAACCTCGTTTCTGGATCGTGTTGGGCCGCTTACTATCAAAGCCCAATGCTACGCGGCCCAATGTAGCTGTTCAAAAAATCAAACCGAATCACAAATCGAATGTGTGCAGTTCGACGGCGTTTCATGTTTAGTTTAAATTGAAACTACTTCTTTACGATTTAGTTGGGTGATATTAACTCAATTCTAAAATCGAAGCAAACATTAAGAGAATAAACTATTATGTAGAAAGCTAAACGACTATGTAAGAGGTTGTAGGCACAGACATCTATAATATGAGGTAATTTAAAACTGAATCGAAGTTTTTGCATTTTACACTTCAGCAAGGTTTCATTTTCAAATCGAATCGAACCAAACTGTGAACACCTATAGTCCAATGTACTATTTATTTATTAGAATTATTGTTAACTTTAACCAGGACAAATATAGCAACGATCAAACTCTAAACCATATTTATCAACTTACACATATACATACATGTCATAGAAAAATATTTTAATCAACTAAGATATCTAGTTGGTTGATGTTAAATAGTATTTTACTGATATATTATTACATTGTTCATATATGTCAATGTACATCTTGTTATATAAAAACTTTCAACAAAATGCACCATTCACCTTCCCTATTTGAAGTTTACATTTATTAAATTCATAAAATTTCAAAATATGTATAAATGAATTTAAAACAGTGATAATTTTTAAGTTCAAATTAACATATTGTTAACTTCTGAACATTTGTTTCATTATTTTCTAACTAATTAAACATTTCAATGCTCAACTAAATTTCTTTAAAAAAAAAAAAAAAAACCTCTCTAATTTTATAAAAATGATATGATTTTGTAAACAGTGGAAGAAAGCAATTTACAAACTATAGAAATAAGAAGACTATTATTTATGAATAAAAAGGTGTTCAAAGCCTCTAACTATGCATGTTAAGTGTTAACAGGTTCAAGAGGAACAAAATAACATGTTTTAACAGTGTTATAGTTGCAATTTGTTCACAAAGAAGAAAAAAAGGTCAATCTTGCAATTACAACAATAGCCATTAAGGAAGATTAGACCACTCAAGACGTTAATATTTTAACTTTCCTATATTTTGAAAGTTGACCATTTGCCTTTGGTTAGATCATTATTTTGAAAATTTGAAAGTTTAAAATTACTTCTTAGCCCTTACATTTTAGTCATCCATTTGTTTTAAACAAACACCATAAATCAGAATCCCATACAATTCTTACTATTTAGGCTACTTTATAAATTTTTATTATTATTGTTTTGATTCAGTCATAAACCTTGATTATATCATACATGTTTAATATTCAAATTTGATGTTAAATCAATTTCAAATCTGCTTTAAAACTTTATTTTCCTTTAACTACAATTGTATCAACCTATTTAAAAACCGTCAAATATTTAATTTATTTGTAATTGAGATTCTTATTAAGATTGTGTTCATTTTAATGACGGATGAGTGAATGCATGAACTTAAGTTAAAAAAAAAATTGAAGGGTCACCTCAGTGGGCAATCAGGTTTTGGACGGTGAGATTTGAAGGGTATCATATGAAAGATTCATATGTACCACATGGGCTGCACATTTTTCCTATTTCAACATTACTTGAAATTAAGCAAATCACGTGCATTTTTTTCTCCTCTCATTCGCCAAACTTTCCACAATCCCATCAAATTACTTTTCCTCTTTGAACATATATTTTTTTTTATAGTAATTTGGTTTTAGAAAAATTAAAAAAATAATATCACTTCTAAATTTACTTAAAAATATATAAAAAAAATTTATTGGTATGAAAATTACGATTTCAAATATTTTAAATAATTAACTAAGTGTTTCGAAAAGATTTTGTGTAATCATATTAAAATAATAATAAAAAAACATACTACGATAATTAATCACTTAGTTGATAACCAGAGTCATATTAAAGTTAACATATGATTAAAATAGGTTAAGAACGAAAATAGTAACAATAGCAATAACTCTCATCTTCATATTTAAAAATAAACATTTTTAAATATATCAAAACATAACTAAAGAAAATTATTATTGTATTGGAAACTTAATTAAAAATATTATATTTGTGTTTTATAATTGGTGCAGTAATTTTAGTGTTTATTAACGTACTAACTAAAATTTTGGAGATAAAAAACAATCGTAAATTTAGAAAATAGAAAACCTTTTTTCCCTATAATCTAAAGTTAGTAAGAATTAAATATATGGAATGTAAATGGGAACAAGTTAGGCCAATAAAATGAGGGTAGTCATCAATGTTCATTAAAATCCCAACGCATAAAAACGTGGGAATTGGGATTATGGACTTTTAACTTTCATCTTCAATCATTTTCTTATTCTTATTCTTCTTTGGTGGTAGGGTGTGAAATTAATATTTTAATTTTGTATCTAAAAGATTTTTATCGAAAAGATTATTAAAAACAAGGTTAAAAATATTTTCATAATTTCATAATCTATCCGTTTATTTTGTTTATATTTGAAAAGACTCATTTTTATCGCTTACTGAATGAAAGTTTTGTTCTTTTACCATATTTTCACAACACGCTTTCAAACATATACTATTTCTTATTTCCTTTTTAAACACATTATAGTTTTCATCACATTCGTTTTAAGTAAGTTTTTAATATCAAGTTAAAGTTTTAAAAGTTGAACAAACTAGTTTAAAAATTGAGTTGTTTTTAAGTATATTATGATGAGTACAAATATTAGTGAAAGATACCTTATAGATGTCGATAAATTGATAAAGAGTTTAGACTATATTTGTAAATATTTTCTAATCGTTTTTTAAATTTAAAACATTCAAATTGAAAGTCATTATATACAAAGTTAAATGGCAAAAGAGAAAAACAACTTTTTTTCTTTTTCTTTTTATTTTTTACTAATGGTTTCCGGTTGAATTCAAAACGTTGTTTATGTTCTTTATAGACGAATAGATTTTAGAAAGAGAGAAAAAAAAAAGTGAAAACTTGGATAAATTTGACTGTCGGGTAAAATGGGGTATTTGGAGAAATCAAGAACACGCCCAAAAAGTAATTTAATTTCGTTGATTTTCCAAAGAGAATTGGCGATGGCCGGTGGACTTGGAGATGACTAGTGTAAATCCATTACAGTTGGGAGGGTCCTATCCCTATCCGATGGTGTTTAGGTATCAATTTCCATTTCCAATGGAATATACGGTTGAATTTTGGGCTATGGAGCTGTGAAAAACTAAGCGACATTTTGACGCGGAGCTGGAAAGGAATAAAAGGACACATCCTCAAGCGCCATATTTCATTCACTACATCCTCTCCTTGTGGCTGTGGAAGAACCAGTTTCAGAAGCCAGAAGGTCCCTCTCATTCAACTTCAACATCTCTCTTTTTCGTTTCTCCATTCTAATTCAATCAACTTCAACGACCCTCTTTCTTTCTTGTTTATTTGTGTGGAATCGTCCCATTTTTGGTTTTGTAGAACACCCATTTCGTTGATCTCCATGTATCTTACTTAGCTGCAAAAGAAACATGCGTAATCCATCGACTGTAGTTCAAGAAAATGGTTCTGTTTCCGATTTCATTTCTCAACTGGGTTATTTTGCGTTTAGTTCAAGGTTTCTTAACTTGAATTCAGAAGGGTGTTCTGGTTCGTCGTCACACTCTCTTTATTTGAACGGGTTTGAAAATTATCGTTGTGTAAAAAGGCCACCCAGGTCTGGTGCTTCGTTGAGCTTGAGTTCAAGAGGTAGCTCGAGCTTAAGGAGATTTGTGAACGAGTTCAATAATGTTATAAAGTTTCATTGTCACAAACCCCCTCTTGGGTTTGCTTCGTTAGGTGGTGTTTCAGATGAAACCAATGGGATTAGAGACGATGGATTTGGTGTTTCGCAAGATGGGGCACTGCCATTGAATAAAATCGAGGCTGAGAACCCCAAACGGGTTCTTATTTTAATGAGTGACACTGGTGGAGGTCATCGGGCTTCTGCTGAGGCAATCAAGGCAGCCTTTAATGAAGAATTTGGGAACAATTATCAGGTTAGTTTTGCTGGGTTGATGGTTAGAAGTCAAATTTTTACTAAACGAATTAACGTACCTGAAATGCTCGTTTAGAATTTCATACCTGTGACATTCAATTTCTCACTGATCCATTGGAGGTTTAAGAAAAGTATACTATGTATTTGGTTTTTGTGGATCTGTGATAGTGTTGACATTACTTTATTTGTAATATAATATGAATGATTGCAGGTGTTTATAACTGATTTGTGGACGGACCACACTCCTTGGCCTTTCAATCAATTACCAAGAAGCTACAACTTCTTGGTGAAACATGGCACATTGTGGAAGATGACTTACTATGTGACTGCTCCAAAAGTGATTCATCAGTCAAATTTTGCTGCAACTTCAACATTCATAGCTCGGTGAGTTTTTCTTTCACTATCACTGGTAGTTGCCTTAAGATTCCCTTATGATCGTCTGAAGAGCTTAAAGATAGAAAGACTGCTCAATTTTCTGACTATTTTCCTTGATTGGCATTTTGATTCTATTGAGTTGTTTCATTTCATGATATTTTTCTAATTCATCATCATCTACCAGAGAAGTAGCAAAAGGACTGATGAAATATAGGCCAGATATTATTATCAGTGTTCATCCTCTGATGCAGCATGTTCCCATTCGTATTTTGAGGTCGAAGGGCCTCTTGAATAAGATTGTTTTCACCACAGTAGTCACAGATTTGAGCACCTGCCACCCAACATGGTTTGTCATTCTTTTTTGTTATGTATGTTGACTGTTTATTCACAGCATAGTTTTCACTATCTTAATATTTTGTTCAGGTTTCACAAGCTTGTTACAAGATGCTACTGCCCATCTACGGAGGTAGCAAAGAGGGCTTTGAAAGCTGGACTCCAGCCTTCCAAACTAAAGGTTTTTGGCCTTCCTGTGCGGCCTTCCTTTGTTAAGCCTATTCGTCCGAAGGTAGACTACTGATTCGAGAATTGTTTGTTTGCATTTGATACGACTCAGTATTATCCGTCCCGTTTGCATTTGATACCCCACTCTGTCTTACCTTGTGAATTGTTTTTGATCGATGATGCTGCTTTTCTTTTTTTCTTTTTTTCTTTTTCTTTTTTTCTTTTTCTTTTGTACCATAACTTCCATAAAGATTTCAGAACTGCACACTAGATGTTTAACTCTTTAGATCCTCAAGGTTGCAGAATAGGAACCTTGTATATTTTTCTGCAAACCCAAGTGGACAATGGAAATTTGCAATAACTTTTTTACTTGGGAAACATTTCATTCACTGTAACTTAAAATCATTTATGTTATTTAATGTTGAACAGAATTCTGGTCTAAATTTTGAATTAAAGCTCACTTCGTTTTCAATGACCACAGATTGAGTTAAGAAAAGAATTGGGCATGGATGAAAATCTTCCTGCCGTGTTGCTTATGGGAGGGGGGGAAGGCATGGGTCCCATTGAGGCTACTGCAAAGGCGCTAAGTAAGGCATTGTATGATGAAAATCATGGAGAGCCAATAGGCCAAGTTCTTGTGATCTGTGGCCACAACAAAAAACTAGCTGGCAGGTTGCGTTCAATTGATTGGAAGGTTCCTGTCCAGGTATTCATCAGTCTAAAATCCTCATTTATGCTTGGATCGCAATTTTGACTTCTGCCTGTTATCAAGTCTGCCTGTTATCAACTCTGCCTGTTATCAAGTCTGCATATCAATGTCAAGTCTGCATATGTTTCCAGCAAATGCTTAAAATATGAAACAATAGAAGCTACGGATTCATCGATTGAATCCATAATACTCACTCAACTTCTATGTGAGTTTGACCCACTTTTTGACTTTGGTTGCTTTTGACTTCCTTTAAGCCATTGAGGATCTTACTTCAAAGGATTGGTAGAACATGGGAATTTGAACTCATGCATTAGGTTACACATATACTATCCTACTTTCAATGACCTAAAAGGCGATGGTCTTTTACTTGAATAAAAAGGCCCTTTTATATATTACATTAACCATTAAGTCTGGTAACCCTGAAAAGAGAACTTAGCTACTTTACAGGAGCTGATTTTGATTATTTCTTCTATGGTTAGTGAAGTGTTGATGAGCTAGAAAATGGATGCGCTAATGCTCCAATATGGGGATATCTAAACTTTGATTGGCCAAAGTCAGCTGCGTGTTATATGCTTTATCATTTTTGGTGCAGACAAATTTTAAAAAACTGTCATTGGTAGTTTCAAGGATAGATGAACACTATAGTTACTACTACCTAGATGCTTGGTCAGAGGGGCATCCATGCCTAAATTGGTGGACATTCCATTACACAAAATTCTCTCTAATGTTGTAGGTGAAGGGGTTTGTCACAAAAATGGAGGAATGCATGGGAGCTTGTGATTGCATTATAACAAAGGTAATTTCTGAATGGATTTTATTTTCACGGTGAATGTGGCTATCAACTAACGGATTTACCACTGCAGGCGGGCCCTGGAACGATTGCTGAAGCCATGATAAGAGGTCTTCCTATAATTCTGAATGACTACATTGCTGGACAGGTCATTTTCTTATTGAATTCTTGAAAGTTCTGTACATTGGCAGGTCATTCGTAACTGCATGGCTTTTTAATTTTCCTTATTTATCCTGTGAAATTTTCCATTATTCTAGTTAGCTTATATTATAAGCTCCTATTCTGAGGATTTGGATAGCTCAATTAATTTTTCTTGGTTTTGGAGTCCAAATTTCTTTCATGTGGAGGCAAAGTCAATGCAAACATTTCTTGTGACTTTGAGTTTATCGTACAATGAAAGAAATGTTTCCTGGTCTAGTTTAGATTAATATTCTACAAGTTTAAATTAATGAATTGTGATTTGGTTGCTCCATTCATTACATTGGTCACACACATCATAGTTGCTATAGCACTAGATGAAGTTGTCAAAGAGTCCAGGTTACTTTTCCCATCACAGTCAGTGTCACATTCGTTACCGAATTACTACTTTCTGCTTTCAGGAAGCTGGAAATGTGCCATATGTCGTCGAAAACGGATGTGGGAAGTTTTCAAAATCTCCTAAAGAGATAGCGAACATTGTAGCAAAATGGTTTGGGCCAAAAGCAGATGAGTTGCTGATCATGTCACAGAATGCCTTGAGGCTTGCTAGACCTGATGCTGTATTTAAGATTGTTCATGATCTCCATGAGCTTGTTAAACAAAGAAGTTTTGTACCACAATATTCCGGCTGATGCAAGCATCCTTGGAACTATGGGAGCCTTCTTCTAGTTAGGATTCATTGTACTATCATTCAGAACAACAAAGGAAATCGTGTGCCTACTGAATGAAATGCTTTACGGTGTTAGTTTTGTTGCAAAATCATAATTTGTGAGAGGAATAGATTAGATTTAGCATTGCTTAAGAAGCATTTTGTTCACACCAATTCTTCAGAATTGATATTCAAAATTGAAATTTGTCTGTCTTCCTTGCAAATGATTTTTGCAGACGCAAGATACTTGCTTCAATCTGATGGGTTTTTTTTCTTCTTATTATTCTTAATTTTATTTGTTGCTTTTAACCATTTCAGAATTAAACTTTTGATCTCCTCTATTTATTGAACGATACGTAGTCTCTGTACTTTTAGCTATAAAAAAAAGTACCACTTTCCATCTCTCGTGGTGTTCTTGTTGTGTGTTTAGATGGTTGGAAGTGGTTATATGGGGGATCAATGTGCTTTTTTCTCATTTACATATTACAGAAATTCTCTATAAAGATCACAAACACATAATTGTTAAACTAAACACGTTTAATTATTTAGTTTATATGATTATTTAACAGTAAGGCAGTAAATGTTGATTCGCTTTTATTTTAATCATACTTGCACGATCTTATCAATATCCCTTCTCATTCATATGGATGTTGTTCTTGTCCATTCTTGAGAGTCACGTGTATACTTATGTTTTAGTTTGTTTTGAACCAAATCATACTGACAAAGTTTCTTTTATTTGTAACGCTCCAACCCAGAATCTAGATCAAGACTCCAAAACAAAATACCAACTGGAGACGAATTTAAAGCATAAAGATCAAATTTCACAAAATACCAACTGGAGACGAATTTAAAGTATAAAGATCAAATTTCACAAAATACCAACTAGACGAATTTGAAGTATAAAGATCAAATTTCGCACTTGGACTAAAATAAAATAATACTCTATGGAATATAAAGATGAAATTACTAGACAATTTTTGTTGGCAGTCAGAAATAACAACTGAAATTTTTTCATAATGACGTGAATAACACATTTTTTGTGTTTAATTTTAAAGGTTATTTTCAAATATAGTAAAATAAAACAAGATATTTATAAAATATAAGAGTGGATCAAAATAGACTACTATATGCATCTACATCGTATCTCTATTCATCTTTAGTATGTTGTGACATTTTACTTTTTCTTTTTAAGTTTTGTGATTTAAAATACTTTATTCAGGGTTATAAAGTCAAATTATTCCAAACGGACACTTCCACAATCCTTTGCTTTTTCTCCCCATTCGATTGAGGATGAATATGAAAAGTGGTTGAATTCACCATTTCAACTGAAGCTACCGTTCCTCATTCTGATCAATTTCCCCCGGAGCCAATGGAGCTTTACACCTCGATGACTGATGCCCTACAATGGCACCGACCCATCATATCCCATACCCCATATTCACCAATAAGAATGCGAGCAGAGCTATGCCAAAATGAGCAAGAACGAGGCGGTCATCACCTTTGAGAAAGAAATCGGTGTTCTCAGTGAGCGAGAGAACAAAGTTCAAGCCAAGTACCCTAGTGTTAAAAAAATTTAAAATAGAAATTTACTTTTTTTAATATATGTGTGTCGAACATTGATCGAAATGGGACACTTCATCAAGGGAAGGAGTGAGTGTTGTTTACAATAGTTCGCGAGTATGTATTTGATGAAAACGGTACACAATACAAATGTAAAAGGGTAAAAACTATAATAAATAGTAAATAATAGTGTTTTTATTGTACTAATAGGTTGTTATCATAGTCTTCAATGACTATAGTCCCAAATGCCTCAAGTATTCTTCTTTGCTCAAATGACTACAAATTTGTTTGTGCATTGTTGAAGAAGGGTCTTTCAATTAGCATATGTTTACTTATAGTTAGAGTGAAGAGGAGCATCACCCTTTACTTTGTTGAACTTGAAAAAGAAATTCTGTTATAAAATTATGGTTCTCTCAATAACCATTTCATTTTTTGTTTCTGATTTTTACCTTCGTTTGGGTATACGTTTATAGAAACTATGTACAGTTTGTGAATACCAAAACACGTAGTTTTTAAATAACTTGTATTTTCAGAATTTTGTTAAAAATTTAAAGATATAGGTTTGAAGAAACGAAAAATGATGAAAAGTTCAAGTATATGAATGAATTAACGAGGAAAATTTATTGTATTAACAACAATTTTTTTAAAAAAAAGGCTATCTTGTAACATGAACGTCATTATCATTTCAGAATACAATATCTCTAGATAGTTCTATCTAACCATGGTAGAACAGAGTCATTCAGAATTTGAAATCCAGAATCATACAGAAACCAACAACAGCTGTGGCGATATCAAACGAAAACAGTGACAGTCTGTGGCGCAAAATAGAAAAAAACAACTACAATGACAGCACCAGACTGATTTTACTGACCTTGAATTGAGAATAAGAAAGAAAAGGTGAATACGAAATGGCATATGCGCTTCAACTTTACTTTTTCCCCCCTCTTTTTACCGGTGCACTATTTGATCTCGCAATTTTTCGTTTCCGTGTCATAGCAAACTCTCCAAATTTATGGCCAACCCTTTCTTCAGTGATCTTACAACGAATAAAATTTTTTCCATTGTAGACTCGTACGGTGCTACCAACGAATTCCGGCAGAATCATAGATCCACGTGACCAAATTTTCTTGTTCATAAGTGGTTCTACATTCTTCTTCATTTTCGACAGGAATGCATCAACAAAACCGCCCTTCCATATAGATCGTGGCGACATGAACGAAGAGAAAGATTACACCGTGGAGAATGAAGATCAGAGGTTTGTGAAAGGCAGAGACGTGAGAGTTGAGGAAGAAGTTGAAAGAATTGTGGAAGCTAGGGTTTCCTTTTTTCTTTTCTTTTCTTTTTTTTAGTTAAAACATTGGGCTTATGTTGTTGGACTTTGCAAGATTGATTGGGCTAAGTTTTCTTTCGGCCCTTTTTAATTTGACCCGGTACCAAAATTAGGGTTTAGATTTGAAAATTCTTAATTTTCATAAATATAAATATAGTTCGCAAAATAACGAGGAACAAAAAAAATATGATAATAGAGTTCATGTCACCTACCTTTTTTAAATTGTAAAAGTAAAAATTTAAAAGCAGATTATCATATGGTTATCTTCGATTATCAGTCATTTTTGTTAAATTTATAATATAAAAGAAGGTGTTATGAGATGTTTTTTCTAAAAACGATTTATAATCTAATGCAATTTTCCTGTAACAAAATATCAAAATATTAAAAAGAAATTTAAAAAAAAAAACACTTATTATATTTTAAAATATTTCAGATTTGCTATTCATTTTCGTATTTTTTTCTTCCTTTTTGCCATTTTTCTTTTATATTGAAATTAAGATATTTGTTTTCAATCAACCATAAATATTGTATTGTTTTTCTGAAGGGTTATTTGATTCATACTAAATATAAAAAATTTCAGTACATGATCTTGAACAAAAATATTAGAATAATATTAGTACAATATCTTAGACAAAATATAAAAAGATCTACAAGATCTTATACCATTATAGAAATTTTATATTTGATACACAATCTTGAAAAAAATCGTTGGCATATTTATTTGGTACCTCCTCGTTTAGATTTGGTCGCTCCATTCGTCACACATACTATATAAAAGTGAATAAAGTTATCACATTTGTTACCAAAATACTTAATTGTGTATCACAACATGTTTTTGAAGCTAGTAAGACTTGATGCTATATTTAACATCATGATCTCGTTCATAGGCATGTCAAACAAAGAAATTTTGTACCACAATATTCGGGCTGATGCAACCTTGGGAGCTTTCTTCTACATAGGATTCATAACAATTGTGACACTAATTTTCCAGAGAATAAATGGTAGCGTATGGAAAATGTTAAAGAAAGATGTGAAAGGAGATTCTATGTATAGAGATGAAGGGTATGGAGGGGATGTTTTTCTTAGAATTACTATTTTCCTATTGGTAATTTGATGGTTATTCTCCCTTTTAGTCCACTTTTTTTTTAGTTTCTAAATTTATTCTTCTACTTTTAATAAATTTGGAAAGAAAGAAAAAATTCTCCCTCCTCCCTTTCTTGTTCTTTTACAAAAATTATTAATAGATCAAGCATTTCGTTTTTTTTCTCACTTACATGTTATGGAAAGTATTTAAATATCGCCAAACATATGATTGTTCAACCAAATACTTACATTTTTAGTTATTGTGATTATTCATTTAATAGCAAAGTAGTAACTATTGATTTAATCATATATCATTTCTGATTGATATGATTTGTTGTTTCTTTTCCATTCATGTACTCCTTTTCCTTTCCCTTTAGGCTTGACTTATATCTTAATTTGTTTAAACTAAATCACAAAGTTTTTTATTATTTGTAACCCTCTAACCTTGAATTAATCTAAACTAAGACATCAAATTTACCAATTGGGGCGAATATATATAAAGTATAAATATCAAATTTCACACTTTAAAGTACAAACATAGATTAAAATAAAACAACAATCTGTAGAATATATAGATCAACAATAACATTGGGTTAGTAAGTCAAATTATTCCAAAAGAGACATACCAAAAATCTTTTGCTTTTGTCTGCCCCTTTTGGATTGAAGATAAAAGTATAAAAAAGTATGTTGAACTCACAATTTCAAGTGATGCAATCGTGTCTTGTGGTCATCAATTTTTCCCAACCTAATGGAGCTTAAGCTTACTCCTCAGCAACTGCTAGTCTATAATGGCAGCGACCGATCGAAGCCTCTGTATGTGGCTTTGAAAGGCTGCATCTACGATGTCACAAAATCCGTTTTATTGTACGGCCTTGGTGGGTCTTACAACATGTTCGCTGGCAAGGATGCGAGCAGAGCTTTGGCCAAGATGAGCAAGAACGTATCGGACATCACCTCGTCGCTCGTGGGCCTTTCTAAGAAAGAAATCAGTGTTCTCAACGATTGGGAGAAGAAATTTCAAGCTAAATACCCTATTGTTGGCCGAGTTGTTTGAGTACTTAAGTACATACATCATGATTCTTAAATGAATAACTATATGGAAATGTTAAAAAACATTTGTGAGATTTGCACAATTAAAATGATGTGGATGTACTACTCTTTGATTGAAGGAGGCATTCAATTATCACATGATTCTACTAGGGCAGGAGAGAGTTGGAGCTTCACTCTTATATTGTTGTAATCAAGAGGGAAAAGGAAATTCTATTTTTAGTTATTGTCAAGGAATGCAAAACTTTAACTTAAAAAAAAAGTATGCAAAACATCTTTTTGCTTTTTAAAATGAGATGAGATTTATGATTACTACTTTTGACCTATTGTGTTATTTGTTTTGGTATAGCGGATAGGTTTTTTAAAATCAATTACAATTTTTTGTATAAAAAATAGTTTTAAAAAATCTAGCGTTTTTGAAAATTTTATAAAAATTTAAATGTTTATATAAATCTATGATAAATAAAGAATTAAGAATCAAATTGTTATCAAACAATATGTTATGGAAGAATGATTCTAAGTATTATAGGATTGTTAACCCGACAACTAAGCTTTGATTTGAAGGGCAGTCGGTTGATCTTATTAACTTTCTAAAAATCAATGGCTTGAGCGGCCATAGAAAAAGGTAAGTATTTGATAAATCTTCCGTTGTAATAACAATTCTTTAATATGGCAAATCACAGTTGTGGAAATGTCATAAATTTGGTTGAAATGACTCAGAATTGGAGGTTGAAATGATCAAGTGGACTACAATTACTGGACCCCTGCCTTTCCCAAAATGACATTCGTTTAGATCCCTATTTAATTTTGGGTGAGATTTGAATTATTCTGAATGGGACATATCTAAAATCTTTTGTTTTCCTTCGATTAAAGATAAAATAAAAAGGAGAAAGGGATTGAATTCTCCACTTTTAGTTGAAGCTACCGTCCGGCGTCCCTCATTCCGATCAATCCCCTCCAAGCTGAGCTAATGGAGCTTACACCTCTACAACTGTCGGTCTACAATGGCACCGACCCAACAAAGCCCATCTATGTTGCTTTGAAGGGCCAAATCTACAACGTCACATCAGGTCGTTCTTTCTACGGCTCCGGTGGTCCTTACGCCATGTTCGCCGGCAAGGACGCGAGCAGAGCTCTGGCCAAGATGACCAAGAATGAGGAAGATATCACCTCTTCACTCGAAGGCCTCTCTGAGAAAGAGATCGGTGTTCTCAACGACTGGGAGAACAAATTTCAAGCTAAGTACCCTATTGTTGGCCGTGTTGTTTCTTAAACATGCAAGTTTACGAGTTTCGCTGTGTGGGTGTTTGTTGACTCATCGTAGTTTTCAGAAGTATTAAATGAATAATTGTTCAACTCTGAATATGGGGTTGCTGAAATGACTGTAAAGTTTGTTGTGCTTGGTTTAATAAGGGTCTTCAATGGCGGATTGGTATCAGTCTGAACTGCTTGGTGAAATAAGAACTTGCTTATTTATTTCAGCGTTGTTTAATATCAATTATCATATAATTTCTTATGGTTTGGAGTCACTGATTCTGTACAGACTCTTGTTATTCTTGATTGTTTCTGGTCATTTGTCGGGTTTTATTTGTTTCAAAATTCGAAACTATGTTTGTCTATGTATACCTAGTTCTTATCCAATTTTATCTTTAAAGAAAAAAGTTAAAAAACCTGGGTTTAGTTTTTGGGACTGTATAAGATTGATTCTGAACACAAGTGATTTCTTCAAAATCTGATTTCTTTGACCTGGGGGGTGATCACAAGATTGAGGAAGAAAAACTGGACTCCAAATATTCAAGAAGAACTGAGGACGATTGAGAGGATAGCCAAGTGAACTGAAATCTAGAAAAACCTGGTTTTGATTTTGAAAGGATGTCCACATAACATTCACAGAATGAAGTTTTTAAGATACTAGGTGAAAACCATCAAGCTTCTTCCAACATGGAAATAGGACCCGATGCATAAAATTATTGACATCCTCCAGAGTAAAATTTTACAACTTTGTCCACTACACCACCCCAGAGACAAGTAGATATGTAGGCTCCTGTTGTAGGGTTGTATAATTTGGATTTTAGGGTTGGTCATAAAAGGGAGTTCCATTTCCATAGGGAAGAAATGTACTTCATTGTGGATCATGGGCCATGGGAAAGGTCTGGAGGATAGTTAATGTACGGACTATGATTAAGGATTTCAGTATGAAAGAATTTTTTTTATATGTTGCGACATGGTCTTTATTTTTTTTTCTCTTTTGAGGGGGGATAGGGAACATAATTTATTAAAAAACAAAAGACATTCAACCTAGATCAGGGGGAAAAGAAGTAACCCACTTATTCAAGTAGACTGTAAAAGGGTTCTAGTAGCATATCTTCATAAGCATAACAGACACTAGCCAAGAAAATTACCTCTAGTGAGGACTGAGGAGCTCTGGAAGGCAGTTTGTAATATTATTTACTAAGCATTCTGGCAAGCCAACTCTTAGAAGCAGAATCAAAATGGATAAATGAGTGGTTTGAAACCAAGGAAATTAAGACTCCTTCCTTGTTCTCACTCTGTATTGGGCAAACTTCAATATGTAAGAAACCAAAGGAAAGACTTTCCTCTCTACAGCTCTTTTCCTTTGCAAACTAGTTTAATCATTGGCAAATGTGATAATGGGGCTCTATTATTCAGCTTGTAGTAGATGGACTTGCTTGAAAGGAACCCAGATGCTTCCAGATTTCAAGGTCTTACTATATCAATTATTCTTCAGGCAAACCAACTTTCTACCCCTCTATCAAACAAGTTTCTTCTCAGTTCTAAATCCCACCCTTCATTGCCAGAGTTTCAGCATTCTGAATAAAAAGGCTTTTTTTAGTAAACCAACAAGAGGGGAAGGAAGGGGAGGGGAGAAAGCATACTCCCAACTAGCTAGAAGATAGGTATTCTTAACAAAATCCCATCCAATAATATTCTTCATTGTTGTTAAGTAGTCGCCTAATCTCTGTCGACGTAGGTTCCAAAAATTATTTGTGTTGGGTTACTTCCAAGAAGAAAGCCAAGAGAATTAGGCTGGAAAGTGTTTATTTAATGATGTTGCCACCTTGAATCTGCACCTATATGGTCAACATATCCCGAAATATATGAGAATTCACCTTCATACTGTAGAATGCATTTGAAGAGAAAACACAACAAATAAAATGGTTAGTGAACAAAGGTAAATTTTATCAACAGAAAGAAACATTCCCTAAATGAAACTTTGTGAACCGTGGTGTATGCCATCTGAAGTAGATTCTTTCACATTTTTAACCCCGTCATTTAAGGGAGAAAAACAAGCTCAAATCCTTCTGGATCTCGGTTTTTTTTTTATAGCCATAAAACTCCCAATGTCATGGTCATAAAATTATTAGTTTGTGTCGCAAATTATTCTCTCCCCTTCTGTCATAGCATATCACTTCACACAGGTAAGAACGGAAGAAATCAAACCGCTTAGATGAAGTAACTTTTTTTTTTTTTTTTTTCTGTTTATGTTGTTCAAATTGGTTGTTTAATATCTTCAATGATCATCAGATAATCCATTCAATTCAACCAAAGTTAGAGAGGGCAACCTCTGGTCTTCACTGTTATTGCTTATTGTCCATAAACCAAGCCTGCACAAAGACCAGCTCCATCTAACAATCTTTTGAGCCAATGTGGATATCCACTAAAAGGGGGAAATTGTAATGGAAACCAATATATAGATGGATGGCACGTAGAGTTTATGAATGAGTAGTATGTTCAATTGCATTGCTAGATTTTTAGGAAAATCATCAATGGAATCTAAATTTAAGGCAATGACAAGTTCGCTAGAACAAGAATATTCACTAATACATGTGTTCGTCTAGATGTAACGACCACTTAAAAACTCGATTAAATATTTTTGAATAGGTGAAACTTTTGTATTTTTTTTCGTTTAAATGAAACCCTATTTATGTTGGTATATTTGTTTTCATTTACCAACATGGTAATCTAATCATTACCTATACAATGACAGAAATTATGTGAAGATTTGTGTTCAATTATTAATGTCTAAATAATAACAATAACACCCCATCGTGAAGACGACTTCTACTGTTAAGGGAGAATGTAGGTATTAGCACTAAGCTATCTATTTGTATCTTTAGGCCACGCCAAAAAAAAAAAAAAAACTAAGTCTTTATTGTTTAGATTTTGTAAAAAAAATATATTTAAAGTTAAAAAAGAAGAGTTTGGTGATGATTTGATTTTTTAGTTTTTGAAATTTGTGTTTACTTTCTTAAAACTATCTTATCAAAGTTTCCATATTTACTAACTAAATATTTAAATTCTTGAGATTTTTTCAAAAATGAAAAAAAAACAAAACAAAATATTTATTACACTTCATTAAAAAAAATCACTAAAAGAAAAAACTTATAAAAATGTAAACATTTTGTTAAATTTTTTAATTTTTTTCCCCTAAATACAAAAATGAAAAATCGAAACTGGTATCAGTTTTTACAACTTGGTTTAATTTTTATTCTTAGATAACAAAAAGAAAAAAAAAAGTCAATAGAAAAAAGTTGTGTACAAAAATTTAATTTCCAAAAATAAAATAAAGATTTAATTCTTTGTTCTTTTTTAAAAAAATATTTTTTTTCAATTTTTTTACAACAATACGTATCAGTCTTAACTAGAATACTTCCATTCTTAGGCAATTTTTAAAAAATTATTATTTCCCTCTCAAAATTTGACATGTTCTTCAAAGGAGGATACCGAAACAAAAAAGTTAGAGGTAGAGATATTCAAATTCTAAAAACAAAATCAAAAGCTAAACACAAAGTTCTGAGGTATTTTGTGGAATTAAAGAAAATAAGCATTGAGTTTAGTGTGCGGAAAAAGGGGAATTGATAAAAATAGGCCAAAAATGGGATAGATAAAGACTTTTAGGATTGATTGTAAAAAAGTTGACATTTAGGACAAATTGGAGGTGAAATGACGAAAATATCCTCATTTCAGATTAAACATTTCAATTTAAGAACTTGCGAGATGTCTGCGAGATGTTTACGAGATGTCTACCAGATGTTTGCGAGATAAAATAATAATAATAATAAATTGTTTTAATTGTTTTATTTTTTTTTAAATCCGAATATGAATTGTGTTGTATGTATATATATTTGCATCTTAAATGTATAAATCAAATATTATTTTTTATTGTTTCAAGTTGATTTATGGTTGATTTAAGGTTGTTTTAGAGATGTTTCCAAGGATGTTAGCAATTTATTATTATTATTATTTTATCTCGCAAACATCTGGTAGACATCTCTCAAACATCTCGCAGACATCTCGCAGATTCTTAAATTGAAATGTTTAATCTGAAATAAGGGTATTTTCGTCATTTTACCTTCAATTTGTCCTAAATGTCAACTTTTTTACAATCAATCCTAAAAGTCTTTATCTACTCCATTTTTGGCCTATTTTTGTCAATTCCCCCGAAAAAAGATAGGTTTGAAAGACGTGGCATTTTAGTGAATTAAATTAAAATGCTTGAAATGGCGGCAGCCCAAAGTTGGGCGTGAGATTTGCTTTGGACAGAGAGCCAACTAATCTTTAAACATTGCATTTACACAAACTAAATTCTATCTCCCCGCCATTAAAAAAACTACTCTTGCCTTGTCCCCACTTCCATGGAACCATTAAGATCCTCCCACCTGTCCCTCCTTCCCCTTAATCTTTGAGGTTTATTGTATTATCCTTGAGCTGATATTCAATCTCACCCAAAAGGGTGTACTACTCTCGAATCTCTGGCCCATTGATGCTTCAATTGACTTTAAAGTTTTGTTTTTTAATTTGTTTGACTGCTTCCTTGTGAAATCTTGTCTTGTAATGTACTAATTACCCTTTTCCTTTTCTCATTAATTGAATATGGAATTTTTATAGCAGTAAAAAAAAGCTAGATCTGAAAATGGGGTTTTTCCATTTTATTCAAGTTGTGGTTGGTCAAACCACCTTCAGGAAGAAGATGTCTCAGCTTCTCTAATTTGAAGTTTGAACACTTCTTTTTTTTTTTTCCTCATCTATTCTGAAGTTGTAGATTGTTTCTTCTTTTACCCAGATCGGATTTTGAGATTGATTGAGTATCTCAACTGTTAATTGAAGCAACTCTGTTGGTTTTTGTGTTTATTTTTGGAGCTATTGAGTTTTCATCAATGGTGGCTAGTTTCGAGATTAACTGAGTTGAGGCATTACGAATTTGGTAGAGGGATTTCTTCATCTGTTTGATTTTCAAGCCAATAAGGGTTTTTTTTTCCTTTCTTTCTAGGAACTGGATGCTGAAATCTCTTTGATTTGAATAGTTCAGGATAGTCAAAGTCTGTTCTTTGAACTGATGGTGGAGGAAGAGAAGCTTAAAATTTCTGTTGAAGATTTGGAAGAAGATGAACCACAGAAAGAGTCTAATGTCTCTATTGGGACAGCTTTTTATTGGTTCAAATTACTGGTTACTGAAATGCATTGGAGTTTTGTGTTTGGAGTAGTGATTGTTTATGGAATTAGTCAAGGATTGGGTGGAGCACTTAACCGTGTCTCCACCAAATACTATATGAAAGATGTTCAGAAAGTACAGCCATCTGAAGCACAGGTTTATTCAGGCATTACCTATATTCCATGGATGGTTAAGCCTATCTGGGGTCTTTTCACTGATTTAGTCCCCATTCTTGGATACCATAGACGGCCTTATTTTGTTTTTGCAGGTAAATTCATCTGCCATGTCTTGTTGCTACCCTCGAATTTCTGTCTGGTTCAATAGAATGTTAAATGTGAAGCTAAGAACAAACAAAATGGGATCTGTCGTTTGAAAGGGTGTTTTGAATTTTTGCTGCTTTTGGATCATGAAAATTTCAGTGTGAAAATATTTTCATGATACTGTGCTTAGTTTCTAATTATTATAGGTTCTTCACTATTTTATAAATTGTCTCATATCAAATCTATGAGATCAATTGCCAGCATAAATGGTCTGCAAAGGTTTCCATGCTTTGTCTTAGTATTTTTTTTGAGTGCTTTGAATAGGCTGCTTGTTCTAACAAATTTTCAGTATTCTATTTTGGACCTGTTCATTTGGGGAAAAAATAATTCTTCTGCAAGAAATCCTTTTGAAATGCCCGGTAACTAAGTCATTAGCTATCCCATGCCTGCAAGTGAGCTACATCTGAAGCTTGCAGATATGCTGAACATCAGTGAAACATTTTGTCCTCATGTTCATAAAAGTCTGCTTGGTTCCCACTTTCTTCTACTTAATTTGTCTTCTTCACTTGTTATATAGTTTCTAAGTCGATCAGATGGTGAAATGTCTGTAATTTCCAGGTTTTCTTGGTGTGATCTCTTTGCTTTCGTTAGCCCTACACGAGAAGCTGCATCTTGTGCTCGCGATTTTGTTGTTAACAGCGGGAAGTGCCAGTGTAGCCATAGCAGATGTAACCATAGATGCATGTGTAGCACAGAACAGTAACATTCATCCTACCCTTGCAGCTGATTTGCAAAGTTTGTGTGCCTTGAGTTCTTCAGTCGGAGCATTACTCGGATTCTCGATTAGTGGTGTCCTTGTTCATCTGATAGGCTCTATGGTTCTCTATTATTTATGAACTCTTTGTTGCTTCATACTTGTAATATCAAGGCTTGATTCTTTCATTGCTTGGGAGATTTACTTACTTTCTTTTCTCTGTTAGGGAGTATATGGTTTGTTAGTAATACCTGGAGGGCTTGTATTTTTGGTTGGAATTCTACTTAATGAACCCCATATGCCAGACTTCAATTACAGACAGGTATAGGTATTCTATAGCATCTGTTATGTGTAATGTCTTCCCTTTGCTTCGGTTCATAACTTCTTACTTTGTCTCCTGGAACCAATCAGGTAAACGAAAAGTTTGTCGGTGCTGGGAAGGCTATGTGGTCAACGTTAAAGATTCCGAATGTGTGGAGGCCGTGCCTATATATGTATTTATCTCTTGCATTGTGCCTTGACATCAATGAGGGACTGTTTTATTGGTACACAGACTCAAAAAATGGTCCAAAGTTCTCTCAGGTAACATCTAGGATATTGACTCCTTGAAACTTCTTTGGATATTGTCAAAACTCTTTGTATTTCCAAGCCGTAACATCTAGGATATTGACACCTTGAATCTTGTTTAAGTAAATGAACTTTGACCTGGCTGAAGTCAAGTTAATAATCAAGATGTGTGAATTATGCAAATGATTCGTCTCTTTTTCAGCCAGTTGAAGATTTTTTATGTACTTTGTTCATTTTTTCTTTTGGCTTTAATGCAGGAAAATGTTGGTTTCATTTTCTCAATTGGTTCAGTTGGGTCTCTCTTAGGAGCTTTACTGTATCAGTATGTTCTCAAGGATCATCAGTTCCGCGACTTGCTTTTCTGGACTCAATTGATTTTCAGTTTATCTGGGATGCTTGATTTCTTGCTTGTTTTGCGTTTGAACTTGAAATTTGGAATACCAGATTACTTCTTCATTGTTATAGATGAGAGTGTACATCAGCTTGTTAACAGGCTAAAATGGATGCCTCTTCTAGTCCTCAGCTCCAAGCTTTGCCCAAGAGGCATTGAAGGAACTTTCTTTGCTCTACTTATGTCGATTGACAACGTTGGACTTCTCTCAGCATCATGGGGAGGCGGTTTCCTGCTCCATATCCTTCAAGTTACACGAACGAAGTTCGGTAATTTATGGCTAGCCATTTTGATTAGGAACTTATTGCGACTTTCCCCTCTCTGTATGCTGTTTTTGGTGCCTAGAGGTGATCCAAATTCTTCAATTCTTCCAACCGAGCTGCCAAGTTCTGAAGTCGATAACGATACTTCTGAAGAAGCCGACAACATTGAACTGGTTTCCCTTGTTAATGGGATGAACATAGATAGCCAGAAAGAAGCGTTCTGATACTGAGGCTAAAATGGGATGAAGCTATTTGTAGATATGATCTAAAAGCAAGCAACCAAAAAAGCAGAAGGTAGATTTGAAGTTATGAATATCTATTTATCTGCTGAATGCCCCTTTCATTTTCCACTTCTGTTGCATCAAAATTTTGTATTACATTTCTAATTACAGGATGTGTTAATGCTTCACATGTAAGATTCAAAGATAAGAAAGGACTCAAATTCTTGAATTATTTTCTTACATAACAATGATATATCAACTTATTCTTCTTCCCCAGTTTGGTTCAGCACAAAATATCTTTCCTGAGGTTGAAATATGCTAAGATTTTGTTGCTGAAATTTTGTGGATGAAGTTGAAAATGCATTTTTCCACTTTGAATTCTGAAGGTTCCATCTTTCTCATTTGAATTTTTTCTTTATTATTGCCGAAATGGTTGTTTCCTAACCATAAGAAAATTTAAATCTCTTATTTTGTTTGCAAAAAATGGTTTCATATGAAGGAGAAACGAAAATGACAGTTTAAATCTGATAATTAATATATAAGGAACTATTTTCTAATATTTAAAAAGAAAATTGAAAAAAAATAAATATACAAATTCACAATTTTAATAAATACTCCTTTCTAGCCTCTTGAAACTAAGATTAAAATCGATATTAAGAAAATCTTACAACTACATAATATGAACCACTTTCCTTAATCTTGAATAGCGTTTTCATGTAGAATTTTCTGTATCTTCTCCTTCAAGGTTGGAGATTTTCCTTAAAGAAAATATTTTGTAGTAGAAAAGTTAATTACGAAAATGAAATTAAAAATCTAGGGAAAGATCTACCAATTATTATTATTGGTAAAAAAAAAAAAGTCTTTCTCCCATTTAATGACAGATTTATGAATTAGGGTGTAGATTAGCTACTTATAGCATTTACAATTTATGTTGCTTTTGTTGGAGATGCTCCATTTTAAGCACAAATAAATAATCATCATTTTTCTTAGAGCTTTCGGAACAAGAACTATCTATGACACTATAATAACTACAGTGAATATTATTTCATAATAATTTCTATTTACTGCATAATATTTTTACTAGTTTACATTCACCTCAAGTTGTAATGTTTTCTTTTCAAACAAAAATAATTTAAACCTCAAAACATATTATCGTAATTCAAACAAAAATGCTCTACACCCTCGAACACAAAATATTGTAATCCAATTATAATAACTAAGAACTATAACAACCAACCTTTTATTTCAAATGTCTCTTAAAGTTAAAAGATGTCATATCAATATATATTAAAACAAAATTTACACGTAAACTAAATATGATTTGACTTATTCTTAGTTATCATATCCTAATGAATCATTTGGAAGAAGGTTTGAAAGATAAGTAAGTTGAAATAAGTGGTTTATATGTTTTTCTTTATATTGATGTATAACAGTACAAAGACATTTGATGCTCATCCAAAAATGTTTTCTACATCTCTTTTTCCTTCTGTTTAATATATATATATATAAAAGCTTCAATTTTGACGACCGACGGAGAGGTTTATAGTTAAATAAAAATAGATGGAAAAGAAGTATATAAATGTTGAGGTTCAAGAATAAACACCATTTAATTCTGATTCATATCAGTATTGTTCTTTAAAGATATGTAGTGCCCATGAGTATGGATGAAAACATAACCAAATGGCCGAAAGAATGATGAGTGGAAACAACCATATGCTGGAGAAGATACGAATCATTTTTGAACTCTTGGAAAGGGTTGAGGCAAAGTAAAAGAATTTAAAACTCCTATACCAAACGGATTTGATTTTCAAGTTGAGATATAGGGAATGGTAAGGAAAATGTTGTGATACAAATGTAATATTTAGTATAAACATGAACATGGGAATTTTCATTTCAATGGGGAACATTACTTCCTATCAATTAACACCTTACCAGTTACCATACACATGATGAGCGAAATTCCCCTTCTCTCTCCACAACATCCATACCTTAGTTTTCTTAAAACATGAACTGTCAACAAAAATTACGATACGTTGTTTTTCTCGACATCTGACCTGCCTAAAACTCTCGCATCCCATGATTGCGATAGACCCGCATCCAGTTTTTGTAGAACACTTGGCTTGGCAAAATCTGATGGAAGGAATTCTTATTTTCCTCGTTTTCTCCTATCCCTATCTCTTTCTTTACCTCTATCTCGGTCGTGATCATCCCTTTCTCTGCTTCCACTCTTTTCTCGGTCCCTGTCTCGTGATCTTTCTCGCTCTCTGTCCATGTCATTTTCCCTGTCTCTGTCTCGGTTTGATGACTTTCGTACTGGGCTATCACTGTGGCTCTGGCTACGATGCAGCTTCCTTGATGACTCATGGCTATCATCCGGTCTATCCCTCCTCTCTGAACATGTACACAGGAAGAGGATTTTGAGTACAAATACCAACAAACTCATACTATAATAATTTATAACAAATGATTATAATCTATTGCAACTTTAAGAGAGAATGTGTTTACAGTAGGGCGCGCACACAACACCATATATTATTAATCGCATAAAATTTCCAAATTTATCATTTTAAGGGGGAAAACGTTAATATAATTGCACATGAAAACGACCAATTCTATCCTGCCTTTGGGCCAAAACTGATTCCAAACAGAGTAAAAAAAGACAGTTTTCCCCCACTATGAATACTTGTCAATTGATAAGAAACTAAAGTAGATAAACATGTAATAAACTAAATACTAGAACTTGAATAATTTAACTTAATAAAGTGTCACAAAGATCAGATCATAAATAAACTTAAAACAAATCTAAATCTTATGTCCAAAAAGTTATGAAATAACACTTACTCTTCCTTGATGCAGTCTCATTGGAATCCGACAGTCCGTATTCAGATTCTAGTTGTTTCCGATATATCAAAACTTTCCTCTCAATTTCCTCTGTACTTTTGATACCTCGTTCTTCTAAGGATTCACGGTATTCGATCAAAGCCACTTCTACACGTCTTAACTTTTGCCTGACACAATAAATTCACATGCAGCAAAATAAATAAGATTTTTATAGATATTTTGTAGATGTGCATAAAACTAAAAAGCTTCAATATAATGACACACTTAACGGGATGCATGGAGGTATGCATGGATCAATAACCAGCAGGGCCAACAAGCCACCAATTTTAAATCCTTACAAAGAAAGAAATCGTCAGCTTTAGAAGTTGACTGTGTACCTCTGCTCTTCATTCAACCCACTATCAGGTTGCATAAGGGCACTTAGCTCCGTAGTAATCTCCATCTCGTCAGCTTTACTAGGACCATCACCTGCATTTTCACTTCCTGAAGATGAATAACTTAAGCCGAGACCCCTAGTACCTCCTTTTTGCTCACTGTCACTTTCATCATCCTCCCTAGCCCATTTAGAGGCAGGCAAAACAGGATCATTTTTCCCAGACTTTATGAAGCCTTTTAGTTCAGGCTGTGGAATGGAAAGAGTTTGAGCCAAAGGCACAGAACCCATCCTTTGGAAATCTGCCTCATCGTCCCCAAAACGGCTCCAACCCGAAGTTTCTGCTGGACCTCGTTCAACTTTAGTCTCTCTTGAGCTACTTGAATATCTTCCAGAATGAGAATTACTATATTTTAAGTCTTCATCAAGTTCATATCCACTCAGTTTTTCTGCCTCTTCAAGACTTAGTAAACGTGCAACCATCATTTCTCTACCACCAACAAGAGACAACCCATTATGTCTGCACCGTCTTTCCAATTCTCCAAAGGGAAGATTCATTAACTCCTTCATAGCTCCTCCTTTGCCCATTGCCAATTCAGCATCTTGATTGATTTTACTCCCATCTCCTGAATCATCACAATTGGCCTTCCGTTCAATCTCAGGGGCATCACCACATAATGAATGAAAAGGGATCACACCAGAGTTTCCTAAGCGAAGAAACGTGGCTCGCAATCCATTGACATAAGCATCTGAGAACAGAAACCAATCGGACCACACTTGCAATAATTTCAGTACTCGTTCCTGCATAAACAGAGACGTATAATCAAATTAGCAAATATAGGAAAAACATAAGTTGATCTACAACAGATATAGGTGAAGTAATACCTTGAGGGCTTCTGCCGTAATTCTCCCTGTTATGCTGCGATATAGATCATTGAAGCTCTCAATGATGTCGGGTAATGTTGCTTCAAATTTTGTGCGGTATGCAGATGCATTCTTTACAGGAGCACTACTGTTATGAAGGATATCAGACACAAGCATCAACCTTGCAACTTTGGTTGGAATAGGAGTTTCTCTAAGCGTTAAAGATTCTGTTAGAACTTCAACTATCTGCAATTTGAAAAAGTAAATAGATCAACAAAATAAACAAATTTCCTTTTAAACTTAACACAGGAATACAAACATTCCACAAATCACGATAAAGTTGAATAACGTTTTTTTTTTTCAGAAAAACACAATTTTCATGGATGAAAAAACAATAATGAATAACATATTGGTATGCTTTTCAAGGGAAAATTTTCTTTTCTTTATTTTTCTTTTGAGAAAAAGAGAAGACAGTTCATTGAAAAGGCAAGCACACCAAAAAAAAGAAAGAGAGAAGAAAACAAAAAAAGAGGGAGAAAAAGAAAGTATTGAAAGTAGAGATGTAAAACAAACACAAATTTACATGGAAACCCTAATACAGGGAGAAAAACCACAATACTGATATTTCTTATGATAATAAAGGTACAAAAGGAGGAGTATTTATAGGCAACATGAGCCTTGTTAAAATAATAAAAAATTAAGGGAAAGTATATTTTAACTACCATTGGGCTTTCAACACAACCTAAGTCCACTATTTGTAACAGGAAGAATAAATTGTGTTCGATACTCAGTTCGAGTGCATAAATACAATTGCACAAGGTCACAAAAATATAGGCTATGGAAAGTATTATAATATGATAAAACTCTACGATTGTACAGAAGAGGAATAATGAAAATAATAAACCTGAGAACAACCATAAACAAATCACCCTTAACAAACAGATGAAATGAGCACCCTAAGAAGATGTAAAGGATGATCTAAGAAGTAGAAGAAAAGGCATACACATAAAACAAGTTGGTAGGCTTTAACATCTTAGTAGAGTAATATTGGTTTCAAGAAGGATAAAGAAAACCATCCATATTTGTTCACATGCATTTCAATAATTCCCTTAACGCCAGAGCTACCTCTCCAGCTGCATCAGCATTATCCAAAGCAAACCCCATTGCTTCCTTTATCTGACTCCTTTCTAGTGTCAATGCCCGAAGCATGTCCTCAAACTCATCCCTTTGTGAATCAGTTAATGTTCTTTCAAGCTCCATGCGCTATAGATGATCCCACACCCACCAAAAAATGAAAAAAGAAAGAAAGAGAGAAAAATCAGTTAGGTAGAATACATAATGAAGAAATGATAGAAATAACATCAAATTTTTAAAGTGACAATTACTCTGCTTCTTCCAGCAGCATAAGTGGGACCAGACTCCTTCTCAAGTTCTGGGCTTTTAGCAGTTGGAAGAGGTGGTGGAACCCATCTGTAGATTCAAAATAATTAACATTTATGGCATTTTTTCGAAGGCCTGATATCCATTACTATATAAAATAACAAATTAGATCCTGAAATTGCCCCTGCCAATAGTTTCAGACAAGCATACCTCCCACTACCAGTTATCATGATAAAAGGTTCAGTTCTCCACCTTTGAAGAGTATCCCCCTATATTCAAGTAGAAATAGAAGGCACATGTAGACTGTAAAGCAGAGATATCCTTGGTCTCTAAATGATAATTTGGATTAGTATACATGAGACATTTACCTGAGCAAATGAATAAAGTCGCCAAACATAGTAAGTATGTTCTTTTGAACCAAGCTCAAACAAGAAGTTGAAGAGAGGATTTCCCCGACCCCTCTCCATGATAGCTTGTTCAAAAACACAGCCTCCATCCAGAACATAAAGAGCCATAGTGTCGATGACATGGCGGAGATGATCATCCTCAGGTGGTTCAACAGTAATATCAGGAATGTTGGGTGTCAGAACCTAGCAATGTCAGTCAAAACATCAGTAAAGAAATAGAGTCTATTTTCAAATGGAAAAAATAAAGGGATAGACTAAGATCCAAATGCAATGAGCAGGGAAGGGACCATATTCAATTGAGAATGCAAGCCTCAAAGCTTAAGGCGCCAAAAGCTAAAATGTCTAGAGATAATCATGTTTATAAATATTGCTCCCTACACCTACAGTAACTCCTTAGACATGGAAGGAGTACGATTATGCTTTCTATTCCCAAATCTCCTTAAAAGAGGCTTAAGTATGTAAATTATAACTCTAAAACAAGACAAGCAGTTCAAATTATACTTTTAGCAAGGGCCAGCATTGCTTTTTTTTTTCTTTTAGGACAAGGCTAGCAATTGCTTAGATGTGCAAGAATTGCATTAACACCCAACCCTTAATTTACACCCAAATCATTAATAAATAGCTGCCGCCCAACACACGTCCAATATATATTAAAAGAGGAAGAAATAACACAACATATCAAGAGGTCTGAACAGTAGTTCTTTTTTCTAAAAGGAAACACACTTTTTATTGAAGTAACAAAAAGAGACGATCTCTCAAGGTACGAAAAGATCCAAGGAACAAAACCATTGGATCAGGAGGTCCCGACATTAAAAATTAAAAATAAACTTTAATGATTTATGGTTAATGATAATGTTGTACATCTTAGCAACTAAAAAGGCTCACAGATTGGTGAGTCATCATAATTCAAATATCCATCATAATACTTTACCTTTTTGTCAAATAAAGAGTTCAAATTCTAGGGAGGATGGTCAATTGAAGGTAGGAGAGTTCGGGAGTTCGAGCCAGAGACCTTACGATTATTAACCTACTCATATACCAATTGAGCTATGCTCGCTTTAATGGGGAGGATGGTTTATGCAATAATATTACCATATGCAAACATAGCATTTTGATAACCAATTTCAACCATAAAGCGTAAAAAATAATGGAAGTTAAGGTAGAAATTAAAGGTATCCTACCAGTTCAGAATTTTGATTTGGGACAGAAGTGACTGGCGGTCCTGATGAGCCAGATAAGATAACAGTGCCACCCTGTCAATCAAAGAAGGTGAAATCAAAAGGTGTCGAATTGCTCTAGTTTACTAAAAATCTAAATCCAGTAGAAACAACGAACCTCCTTACTTCTAATGGCCATATGACCGGGAGGAGGCGCAGGTAATGCTTGGGAAGGAAGAGCAACAGACTTTCCCCATCCAATTTTCAGCTCATACCCATAAACAACAACTCCTGCACATAAATGTTTTAACCAACTTATACTTTTCTTCTCCAGATACGTTTAAGGGTGTGTACAAAGCTTTCATGGTTAATGTCAATTTACTGAACACCAATGATAACAATTTTGAAATGACAAAGATAAACTATATATTAATAAGGAAACATAGAAACTCAAGAATAAAATTCTGGAATCTTGAGTCATCTGCTGAATTAATAATTCAATAATCATTATATAGAATCACATTTAACTGCCCAAAAAAAGAATCCTATTTCAACAATGAAATGGTCAATTCGATAAAAGAATCCAATTTCAATAATTCAATTATCAAAGGTCTTTATTTTGCAGAAAATTCAGATCACCCTTCCCCCACATTGCTGAACGGATGGTTAGGGGTATTCTAATCCAACTTTCAGATTCAAACTTCGGTAGGAATTCTTAATTAGAGACAATCTTTTTATGTCATTCTTAAGTCACCAATTGAACCAAAAGTTTAAGCTAATGAGTGAAGAAAAATTTAATTATATATCATCCAACATTCTCCTCCCTTATGGGCCTAAAATATGAAAAAAAACCCAACATGTGTAAATAACATTGCACAAGTTTGAACACAGGATCTCCTTAAAGCACCTGCTCTAATACCATCTTAAATCACAAATTGACCCAAAAGCTTAAGTTGATGGTGAAAGGCAAATTTAACTATATACATCATCTAGCAGTTATCTAAATAGAACTAAGACTTGTAAAATCTCTTGGTGGAGTAGGGCGTGTGTGGATCCCATGCCATAACTAGGATAGAGAAACATGAGTGAAGTATCAAAAGAATCAAAACTATTGCATAAAACAATGAAACTGCAAAAAAAAAAATTATAAAAAAGCAAATATCATTAGATAATTATTGATAACTAAAAGAAATACCATAGTAAAACATAGCAATTCACAATAGTTAACAAAAACTATGAGGCAGTAACTCCAAAATATAAATAAAACAAAACAAAACAAACCCTGCATTTCATCCTTTGCAGCCTGTCCATCCACTCTATTCATGAAAGCTACAAATCCACAATTTCTTTGCCGTCTTCGTTCCTCCTCTGTCCTTGGCCACATTATCTTTACACTAGCAATTGGTCCAAATCTTCCAAAAGTTCGAAGGAGGAAATTCTCATCAACCTAAAAAGGTTAAGATAAAAAAAGTGAATGGACTTTTTTCTATGCTAGTTACTAAAAAACAAGATACAGAAGAGTACAGGAAAAATGTACCTGTGGAGATAAATTTCCTACATAAAGGTTAGTCGTTTGAGGATCTCCATCATCAAATGATCCAGGGAACTTTCCACTGGGATCAAAGTCGTCAGGCAGTTCATCAAATCGACTAGATGGCTAGACATTGAAGAACAGAAACATTAGATGTGTAAAAAAGTTGACAAAGAAACTAAGTTAAATCTTACATAAGAGAGTATAATAAAATAATAATAAATATACTGCCCAGACAAACAAATAGAGGTGCATGTGTGTGTTACATAATGGAATACACACAAGAAAAAGATTTTAGTGCACAAGTTGTTATTTAACTTAGTTAAAGTACCTCCTCAAAAATCTCATTATCTGGCTTAGAACAAAAAACTACATCAATACGAATGGAAAAAAATGAAGTGGATAAAAATTTGGTCCCTGCTATCTATGAGAGATTAAAAAGGTATTGCACATGCTGCTGAAAACACCTACCGTTGAGATTTCTCCATGGCGTCCTTCCCGCCAATGTTCACGATCTTGATTTCGTCTTTCCCTCAGCTCTTGCTCATGCTTCAGCTCCTCCATAAAATGATCAATGTTCCTAGACTTCCCCTTTTCTTTCTCCTTTGGCTTTTCCAGCTCCTAGACGTTGTAAAATAGTTCAGAACAAAATACATTCCTACAGATTTCATCTGAAATGATAAAGAAACATGATAAGCAGATTACCTTCTTGTCAGATTCTTTTCCCTTGGATGCCAATGGAGGTGGAATGAAAGATGGCACATATCTGCAAACAAGTATCAAAGATGAACCTCCAACTCAGTATAGATTGCTCGAATGAAGGGAGGGAGTAAAGGCAGCAATAAATTTTGGCCATTCAATTCCAGCACAGTTCTCAAAAGTAGCTTGCTCATTTTAGACCTTCTTTAGGTGATCCCACACCCACTTAAAGCAATACAAACACTTCTAACTACCTAATAAATTACTTAATGAATGAACTAAATTGAATTGGTTAAGCAAACGTTTACCAGTACAAAAGCGATCTATGATTAAGTTTTCCGTCAAACAACATCAATTGAAGAATCCCAGTACCAAGTACCAACTTTGATCAATACAAGCCATCTTGTAGATTTAGCACACAACAGAAAGAATCGCAGCCTGATGCATCAACGAAAATGGATTTTCGGGTTTTGAACCCTGGCCCCAATAAAAATTTGAAGCACCTCACATGCACTCCATGCCTACAAACCAACAGTTGGTTACCCTTCTTTCTATCATTTTTTATTGGTTGGTTCATCCGAAAGGGATTTCTGGGTTTGGGTTCTGATAACATCCAAGAGTTTCTCTTGTAGATCTCGTTTACATGTCCTTTGCTTCAGTTCTCCCTATCAGCACATGCCTCAACTTTCTCCTCTCTATAAACTAAAAATCCAAGTAAACTTATTTGCTTAGCAAGTTTTGTATGAGACTGAACACCCAGCACTGTCTCCAGAGACATTTTTCTTTTATATTGAGCCTGCAATGGTATGTTCTTTGCAGGTGGTAGTTGGAGGAGGAACTTGACCATTTCCTGCCAGGTTGCTAGTTCGAAGTCGATACTTTAAGTCATCTCAGGATGCTTCATCTCTTAACAAAATTTCTGTTCAAATTTCAATGATAAAAGAGTTGATCCTAAACTCTCCCGTTCAGCAAAAGCAAGGAGTTTTGTGGCTTTTTGTTTTGGCAGTTTTATGAGTGGCATGTCAATCTTCATTATGATTTAAGGTGAAAAAAGGCCCTCCATTAGTAGGGAATTAGAGAGCAAACTAAAATTTGAGGAAATAAAACAATAGTTAAAAAGGATTAATTGAGGAATTATCCTAATTAACCTTAGTCTCCCTACATAAGGAATAGTAGAATTTTTAGAGGATCTGATAAACCGTCTAATTCTAAAGAGGTTTTGAAAGTTGTAAGGTTTAACACTTCTTTTATTGTATGTTAATCAAGCTTTTTCTAGTTAGTAGTTAGCAGCCTAGTCTCATTTGGGTATATTCTTGTAGGTAATGTTGGGACTACTTTAGCGTTTTTTCTTCTTTTTGTAAGTTCATGTACATTCTTTCATTTTTCTTGATGATAGTGCGGTTTCTAATTATTCTTATCCATTTATTTTTATTTATTGAAAGAAAGGCTTATTTTCACACCATCTCTAAACAGAGATAAAGAAGCTACACAATTTCAACTTCAGAACTGAATCCAAGAAACATTTACAATTTACCATTGCAAATAAAATAAATCTAGAATTCTTTTCTTCCAAATATTTTGAAGAAATCACATGAACCTTTTGGGCAACATTTTATTTATAGAAACAACTGCTTTCATTGAGAAAAAATGAAAGAATACAGAAGCAACAAAAAAACCAAGCCCAAAAGACCCCAAATCACTAATTGCCTCAAAGACATCTCAACTCTTCAACGGGTCTCTCCAACCATCATCAGACGTTCTTCAAAAGAAATAACTTTTCACTTAATTGCTTCAAAGATGAAGCTCAAGCTGTTCTCTTCTCCATCTCACCTAATCAAATCAATATTTTTTTTACCAACTTTTCATCTATCACCATATCAAATCAAAATTTCACCCACTTCTAGTTCAAAAAACAATTCCACCAATAGGGTTAACCTAGAGACTTCTCTGCCTGAAATCAGACCGTTTAACATGGGCGAGCTTTCTTGTTACTGGAGCTTGTTAGGGAGATACATAGTTCTCTTTTGAAAGAAGTAAGGATGTTAAAGAATAATATTAGTTTTTTCTTTTGTTGATCTATACTGAAATAAGAATGACAATCCTTTTTGGTAGAAACAGGAAAACTTTATTTCTTTCCCTTCAAATATTGTGTTCCTTCTGAAACACAACCGAATGATGCACTTTTTTGTTTCCTTCAAGCGTTGGGCCACACAATAACAAGTGGCATAAACCAAATGTCAAAACCAACAAAGTAAGACTAGGAATAAGCCCATTTTTCACTTCCCAAAGTCTCTCAACTGAGCCCCATTCACCATTTGTATTGCCAAAAATAAATCTAATAAATTGGCAAAATGTACACTTCAGTACACCCCCCCACCAAACATGGGCTTTTTTCCCGTCATATAATATATCAAGATTTCACTGGTTAGATGAAATTTACAAATGAGTGGGGAAAGAGGCCCAAGCTATTGAAAGTTACGTAAACCAGCCCAAAATGTTATTCCCTCAAATCAATCTGACTACTTAAGTACTCAATTGGTAGGTTGTAGCACCTATAAAACCCATCAAATGTTTCATCTTCAAACCCACTATATAATTTTGAAGTTGTTTCTGTCAAAACTACATCATCCCCCAGAATAGTTAAAAAAATTCCATCAAAATACTGAGACGCTAAAGCATCTTAAAAGCAGCATGCAGGTAGTTTTAGTAGAAAAGGCATTGGAAAAACAAATGAAGCCACCTCCTCACAGTTCACACTACTATGAATCACATAGTAGTTTGTATCACGAGGGATTTGAAGAAACCTTTCTTGCATGTGTTTGATGTATCTATTCCTCCATGGCTTAAGAGTCCAGAACAAGAAATTGACTTTTTCAAGCTCCTTATATCCCACAAATAACATTTTCCAAATTCACCAGTAAAGCTTCTCTCATAGCAAATGCTGTCCTCAGCCTCTGTCTACATTTTCATTGCTTTGGTGACATTATCTTGCTTGGTATACCAAAAAAAGGCGTACATTATGCCAAGATGTTGGAACGACTTGGTCAGGTGTATTTCATTTGAAGACCTAGATGTGGCACAGGCACGGGATGTGAATTGACTTGCAAGAAAGTGGTCTGCGTTAGTTGGCCCATTCTATTGTACTCCATGACAAAAGCAGAGGAATATTTGGATCACATTCTTTGCGTCTTTATGACTTTTGCCCTCTTGTTTGATTGACACAAGGACATCAGGGATTTGATCAGAGAGCTCCTCCTCCATCTGTCTTTTCGCGGAGGGAAAAAAATGTTCTTATAGTTTGTTGGGAATGCACTATTTCGTGGGACTAAGTATGAGCAGAAACATAGTTTTTAAAGGATTGGGGATGGATCCAAGTGAGGTTTTGGTCCTAGCTAGATTTCAGGTCTCTTTTAGGACATCAATTTCGAAGATCGTTTTGAGCACTTAACATTTTGGATGTCATTGTATTCTTTCATTTTTCCTCAATCAAGATTGTTGCCTTTAATATACCACACAATGTTTTTTTGTATGTCATCACACACACACAAGCACGCCAAACAGACTTCTGGGGCTCAAGTGCAAGGTGCAAAAAAAGGTGTAGGCTTTTTTTTTTAGGCACACTGTATATATAAAAAGTACTACATAAAAAGGAGAGCATAGTTGAAGTGGGAGTATGGGAAAACAAGCCCTAAAGTTAAACATAAGGAATTTTGCATTTAGTCCTAGTAAAAAATAGTCAATAACAAAGGAAAAATCCTAATTGTTATATTTTTCTCAAAATAATGAAAGAACCCCAAGACCCAGAGCTTTGGGCCTCACCTAAGGTGCACGCCTACTGTGAGACAAGGCACCATCCCTAAGCTTCATGCCTGGGATCAAGAAGTCCATCAATAGTACTAAAGGTTAACCTTGACTAATTTTCTAGTCTTGTCTATCAAAGATTTAACCTTCATTTCATAACAAATGAACCTCGATGAAGAGACTTCCTCAATTACATAAACTGACTTTTTTTCTTTGATAATTACATAAAATGAAATTCTCTTTATCCTTGTAACAAATTTAAAATCTTTCTTTTGAATAAGCACGTAGCACAACGGAGAACACTCGCAATTAAATTCTAACTTTCCATGAGAAAAACCAGGTTTCTAAAACCTTTTAATAAGATGGTAATTTCCAACTTTTGGAATAAATCATTGATTCGTTCCAAAGATGTATGTTTCCCCTAAAAGAATCTCAATTTTACAATTTTAAATCCCTTTTCAGAACTAATGCAAGTAGTAGTAAAAAATCACCAATTATATATAGCCTTACATTGCAAAAACGGTTAAGCAGGGTAAAAACTTCAGACAAATACATATGCAAGAAACTTAAACTACAAAATAAAGTGAAAATTGTCTTTTCTTCTTTTTCTTCTTTTTTTTCTTTTTCTTTTTTTTATTATATCCATGTGAGTGAGAGCAGGGTGAGAAACAAAATACCAAGACTGCAATGCTAGACCAGCTGACTGTTGCAACCAGAACTAAAAATAACTGTAATATGAAAATAGGCGGTCATTTGTAAATCAGATACTAATATCTACCACAGTAGATAGCTGAATTCAAGAATCTGAATTCACCACCGACTAGCAAGCCTTGTATAATTCAATGCATTGTACAAGATTATATTATGAAAAAGAGAATAAGGAATTTTGAACACTATGACAGGTCATAATGACTCTAATTCTTCCACGTAGCTGAAACAGTAAAGGCATTGAAATGTGCTTAGCAGCATAACTGAACAACATCAGGGCAGTTTCTTCTAGTTAAATCTTTAATTCTCTATTTTGTGCAAATCATTGTTATATTAAAGATTAGAAATTTCGAACAAATCTTGCCTCGTCAAAATAGCATGAATATGGTTAATCAAAAGCATTTCTTTACCTACTTCCCTTCTTTGGAACAGATACCCCATCTTTGGACTTTTCACCTGCCATCCGGGAACGAATAAAAAGGCCCATACTTTTATTAATGTGTCCCCAAAATAATAGAAAACTAGCTATTTATCCACATTGCTGATATAAACAGAATTATGAATTTAAAAGCTTCATCAGTAATTAACAAGTGCAATAAAAAGATTTGTAGTGGCACTGACCCTCAGATTCACTCTTCAATTTCTCGTTGGGGTTGATAGTTCCTCCACGAACAAAAGTCTTAGACCCAGGTGCATTATCTCCTTGAAATGACTCCACAAATTCCGCATACAATCGAGCAGTTTCATCTTCCTCTCTCTATAAAATGTAATGAAATAAAATTAATGAGACTAGTCAATGTCAGTTAGTGCCTCAGATAGTGAATCCGCTTAATAAGTTAGACCAAATACCTTCTTCTTTGCTTCTTCTTCCTCTCTGTGTTTTTGGAAAGGAGTCTTCTTCCGAGTGATGGAGAATGAACTCATGTTTGCATCAATTTCTATACAGCATTAATAAACGTTAGTTCCAGACACAGTAAAAAAAATCTCACGTCAAAACTCGAAACTCGATTCATAAATCACCGAGCACGACTGCTATATGACTAGTAGAATGGGATTGCTTGCTGATAAAGTTCAGAACAACCCAACACGCCTGGATTAACGCTCTTGCAATTTACGCACTAGCATAAAAACAAAGTAGCCAGGAATATTTTCCACAAACGAAGCAGAAATTAAGAAGACCAAACCCCATTTCTCAAGAAAAAAACCAAAGCCAAACAAATTTAACCCCTTTTTTAAATTCAGCTTTCTAAGAAAGACTTCGTCTAGCTGTTCAGTCAGTGAACCATAATAAAGCAACAGAAACGCGCGAATCGAAAACAGAAACATCAAAATACGCGACCTAAGATTGATAAATTGAAAACCGAACATAAACCAATAGTCTAACCATAAAGCCAGAGAAAAAATCATCCAAGAAAAGTAAACATTGATACAAAACCCAGCTCGCTTGGAAGAACAATAAACATCATAAAAGAAAAACTCCGCATCGAAGCACACAGTAGAATTGGTAGAAAGGGATGAAAAGAAAAATAGGACTCACAACGAAAATAGAGAGTCGGAAATAAGTGCTAGGGTTCCGGCAGAATGGAAGGATAATCAATGAAGGTTGAAAGTGGTTTTCCGTTGGGGACGGTGGCGCGATGACAAAAGGGAGGGGGCGGAGATTGAAGAAAAAGGGGTGAGATTTGAGTTGGGAGTGGAGAAGAGCAGAAACAGAGCAACCCGGGAAAATTAGTAATTATGTTACCCTTACCGCTGGGTACAAATTGTAGAGTCACGGTACATCTCTTATTCGTCGGTCACCCAATTTGTTTCCATTTTATACGGACCCTAAACTACGTTACTCTCCCATTTTACCCTCTTCTTATTTATTTATTCTTTTCTTTTCCCACTCCTCTTCTACCAACGTAAAGCTAAGCAAAGCCATCAAAATTTTAGTTCAACGGACCGTAACAAAGATCAATATGTAAATTTATGTTCAAATCTCTCCCTTCAACTTCTACTAAAGCTAAGCAAATATGTGTGAATTTAGACTAAAAAGCCTGTGTTCATTATTGGTGAGTTGTGGTCACTTCTTTTGTATACGATGATTATGTTAAAATTTTGTTTTTGTATCGTCTCCTCCTTTCTTTTAATTAAATCATTCATGCGTAGATAGTTGTTTTCTTTTTTCTTTGTCTTTTTAAGCGTAAATATTGAAAAATCAAGAAAACATCAAACTCAATCCAAATAAATGAAAATATACGTGTGTTTGTTTCTATGGAGAGTCTTGTATCTTAAGTACAACAATTGTAACAATGGAGATTGGAACTGTCAACGTGTTAAACAATTTTAATTTAAAGAACATTAATGAGAAACAGGCTTTGACATTTTTTAATTAAAAATTAACATGTTCTTTGTTAATGAGTTATAAAACAGTAGACAGTCTAAAGCAATGAAAACAATCCCTTTCTTGAGATTCTTTGACGAAATGTTGCATTTCCTTTCTTGAGATTCTTAAATAACAGATTAAAAAGTCACTTGTTTATACTTAAAACAATATTTTATTGTGCTATTAATGCAATTAACGCTTTAACTTCATTCAATCATATGTAAAATTTTGGTTGATTATGTTGAAGCATGACAAAAAGAAAACAGACCAAATCAAGCTTATTCCCTCTAAATTTCTTACAACAATTTGCATCTTCTTTTATTGAATTCTTGGCTAAATTTCAAAAAAAAAAATTGGAAACTATTTTTTTAGTTTTCAAAATGTTGGCTTGCTTTTTTAAAACATTGGTAAAGAAAATAGATAAAAAATCAAGAAATTTAGAGATAAATACTATGTTTATAAGCTTAATTTCAAAAACCAAAAACCAAATGTTAACAAATGAAAAAAAAATTCCGACTTCAGGCCATGCATGCCAACGAAATAACTAGACTGTGAAGGAGGATCAATCGAAGTTTAACAATGAAGCTCATCAAAGATGGGGAAAAGAAACTTGCCATCTGCAAAAGCCAACAGGCAATAACCTTGTAGATTATAACAGATACTTTCTGTAAAGGATAGGAAAAACACAATCAAATACCCTTTAGACATAGATGCACACACAGAAAGTTCAGATTCATGTATAATTGAACCCCGCAGATTGTAAGCGGGGCAGAGAAGACGGATAAATTTCTACACTTCATACAAGAGCATCTTTAACTTGATAGTTGGATGCAGAAGTTTAGAATGTTACTGAGAACAGATGCAGCGCCTTTATAATTGTCTCAATGTGCCAGTTTCTTCAGATGTTGAAATATCCTTTGTTTAATCCACTGCCGATCATAAGGCAAATAAGCCTGAATTGAATGTTCGAAGCTGCGAAGGGAGGTGGAAATCAGATAACATGCCATGACATCAAAACTAACATAGATGAATGGATATGTTTCGAAAAATGGATTCATGATACAGTGTACAAATGAATATGTCAATAAAACATGACTCCTATTTAAGGCCCATTTAAATTCAACTGCCTTTTATTTTGTAACTGACCAAGAGCTAAATATGTTGACATCAGTCTAAGAACTAAAATCATAAAAGTTCGCAATATATGTTCTTGTCTTTGTTCTTCCAAACTATCTTTTGGCATTCCTATTTAAGCTATTTCCATGGCAATATAAGCATGGATATTAGTGACGCCAATATCAAATACAGACAATAAAGATCAACCAATAGACCTCAAGACTCATAAAGCTTTTTTTTTTTCTTTTTTGAAAAAAAGAACATTTTGAAGATACTGGGAAAAACAGTTGCTTTTCCAACAACTCGAACTGTTTCATCTTTATTCCTAAGGGGTGAGTGAAAGGGAAAAGCGTGGGAAAGATAAGGCAGCATACACTAGAGCGCTCATATCGGCGAGGCCATCAATGAAATTGTAGAGATCAGCAATATCATAAGTGATATTTCTGATGGCTGGATTTAAGTCCTTAAGCTTCCTTTCATACAGCCCACATATACCTGTACCAACAGTTCAAAGGTATATTCCATAAGTTCAAATAAAAAACTAAATACATTTTTTTCTCTACTTTTGTCTTTTCGAAGCATCCATCTTTTCTAGTCTTTCAACATCCATGAGTGTCCAGACCTATTTAGTTTTATCTCAACTGAGCTCACCCAACAACTATAAAACTAATCATCTTACAGAATCTAGCATATAAAGAATTACAGTATATTAATATTTTAAATCCAAGTCCTCAAAAGTTTTGACTGACAGCTCGTCTCTTTTATTATCAGTTCACCGCATGGTCATAAAAACGGTTTCCATTCAAGTCACAGACTCACAACTAAATGATTTTGTATTTTATATAAACATGGAGCAAAGGTCCCAATCTGCATGTTCCTGTGTTTTTAGAAGAGCAACTAATCAACAATTGAACTCGCTATTAGACACATCATCCCCAATGCAAAGGTTCAGGTGGTACGACCACTAAGAAGGAAGATAGTGGAGTTGTTTATAAAGGGCTAAACAGCGAGAATTTTTGTTGAATAATAGTTTACATGACTTTCTAAGATGAATGCAATGCTCCTTACTCGTCCACTAGAAGGTTACCACAGTGGACAGGTCTCTTCATAAGCTACCCATGGGCCATGTCTACTTTAGTAGTTATTAGATTCAACTCTGACTTCTTCTATTACCTTGTTTTCTGCTTGTTGTTTGTTAGAGTATTGATACAATATTAAATTTGTCCATAACCCATCCGCTTAAGTTTTGAATCAATTGGTATCTAGCATGGTATTGGAGTAGGAGATCGTGGGTTCAAACTCTTGTAAAATCATTTCCTCCTCAATTGATATTGAATTTCACTTGTTAGCTCTTTAACAAATTTTGAAGCCACAATGGGAGTATCAAGAGAGTTGATATAATATTAAAAAAATTCCATAACCCATCAAAAGCTTTCGGGTCAATCAAAGTTGTGTAATAATGTGTACTAAATTCTGGTTAATTTTTAAATCTTTTAATGATCAATAGTTTACTTATCTGGACAAATATGTTGCAGGGAACGGAGAGTCAATTGTGAAAAAATTAGAAGAATACCAAGTTTTGTAATAATCATTGAAGAAATTGGAATATATAAATAATAACGCATAAGAAAGAAAAAATGAAGGTTACATTGTTATACCACTTAGAATGTGAGCCGGCAATATGGCAGCCAACATACCAACAATTAATAAGATGCTGACTTTGAGTTATTAGAGATAAATGGGGAAAAACACACCTAAAATTGTAATGATGCTCTAGAGGTACAATTTTGACTTCTGTATCATTTTGCACAACTCAACAGTAAAGATAGGTATGTGAATGTAATACCTTTGAAGTAAAAATTTAGAACTCCAAAATTAGGAGAATAAGGATAGAACGGTTGTACAACTTTAGCATGCACATAAAGGTCGTAACCATCAGAAATGCGAAAGCGAACAAGAAGAATGCCTCTTATGTAATAAGTTCAAATTATCCTTCAGATGCTGATGCTGATGCTGTCATATGAAACTACTTTGACTCTTACTAAATCAATAGACAGGCAAAACTTTTTGCATTATAAAAACTTTAGTGAAACTAACCAATCATCCAATGAAAGGTATAGAAAACTTTCAAAATTAGATGTTGATAATTTTACTTTTTACGTTAGTGTTTGAGAAGCTTGATCGCTTCCCCTAGCATGTTCTTTACCATAACATACTAAAATGTTTAAAGAAGTTCGATGGGTGATTAAACTTGCTAGCCACAACAAAAGTAGGTGAAAAAATAAATTTGAACATAATGATAAATCATACCATCCATAGCTTGACTTATTGAATCGTAATCCATAAAAGTCCTAGTTGCCCTGTTGTGTGACGTTTGCATAAGAAGAATGGTGTGCCTGTTAGCCTGAAGGAGATAGAAAAAGAATATAATTGATTAAAGAAAAACTCACCAATAAATGTGAGGGTAACTCTTCAGAAAATCAAAGAGAAGCTCAAACCGCGCAACCATCTTCTACTTCTTGACAAATGACATCATACCATGACAGCGTTTACGTTTATTCATCACATGCTCAAGCAATTTAAAGATATTACGTGCATTTACAAGTTTTATTTGTACAATATTGTCAAAACTATTCCCGAACGGAACTGAATCTCTTTCAGTGTAACATATGCAAATTTCTGTTTAAAAAGAAAAAAAAGAAAAACCTAACCCTAAAATCTGAGGGGTGTAAAACAATGGGGGAAAAGAAGCAAACGAACTAATTCAGCTCGGAGGCAGAGAAAGATACTTACAGTTACTATTCGATACGTTCATTGAGTAGAACAAAGATAGTGAGATGATTAATACTTTAAAATCGCATATATTGGGACGCGTTTCAGACTGGTAAGGAAACCCTAACAATATTCAAATAAGTGGATAGGCCAAATTCGTGCCGGGAATGTGAGATTGAAGCTTAATCGATTGAAAGAAGTAGAAAGGAAGAGTCGAGCAGAAAGAAAAAAGTTCAAGAGAAGGGTGTAAATTACCATGGAGAAACGTAGTGAAGGTGAGGTGAGAGCAAGCTCAGAGGGTGTGTTGTCGCGAGAGGATGGTCGGTGTGTGAGAGAGCGAGCGAGCGCAGGTAAGAACGACCGATAATGATTCGCCTGTAGACTTGACCATCGCAAAGTCAATCGAGGGCTTTCTTTTCTTTCGTTTCTTTCTTTTCTTTCTTTTTCTTTTTTAGTTACAAAATATTTTGGATTTAATTGAGTTACATGTGCGCTTTAATTAATAAAGTAAATCCACCGATTTTATTTTTAATATGTCACTAAAGTGTGTAACCTGTATGTATTGAACTAATAGCCATCTCAATTTAAACTCAACTCTTCTTCGTTTTAATACAAAGTTTAGATGATATTGGAATTGAGCGGTGTTAAAAGATAAATAAATAATATCCTCGTTTTTTCTATATATATAATCTAAAACCAACATTATTTTGCCAATAAGTTATAATATTAAAAAATCTCATTTGGCAACTCAAAAGATCTCATTTGACAATTCCAACAAAGGTCGTGTAGGTAAATGAACCGAAAGTGAAAAACTCTAATTTTGTTGTAATGAGCTAGGGCAAATACAATATGTACTAAATTAAGAATCAAAATGTTAAACTAAATAGATTAGGAATCAAATGTTAAACTAAATAGATGATGTATTGAAGTGCATTGGGCTTTATATCACTTGTTTATTTCACTTGTTTTCATATTTTAAAACCCATAATATTGCTATCTAGAAACATTAAAATCCACCTAACGTGGGCTTTTAATATTCTCTCCAAACCAGTCAGATTTTTATACCTAAAAAATGAATAAATTGATTAATTAATATAATTAACAATTACTGTCAACCTTAATTAATTACTGAATATAAACATATTATTAATACTCAATAACTTATCAACTAATACGATAATAGTTTATCTTGCCTTAGCTATATAAAACCACTTAATATAAAGATTATATAATCAACCGTTAATGTTTTAATTAAATTATTTTTATTGTTAAATAAAACTATTTAATTAACAATATTCATCTAATTTATGACACACATCAGTGTGCTTGCATTTGTTATATTCTATTTTATTAAATAATTATTTAGCTTTCTTATCTAATAAATTAAATACATTTTTCACATTTTTAACTTTGTATATTGATATATCCATATCCAAACAGATACATCTGATATCTATATCCATCCAACAATATATGAAATCCAAATAACACCTAAAACTTAAGAGGTAAATGGTTTGGAGCTGGACATTCTATTACAAAACAATTACAATTTTAATAAAGTCCATATGTTATTAACTCTATCATGCTCTATCCCCTATAGACTCTCTGACCCCATTCTTCTACAAAATTTCAACACAACAAAAAATGAACAATCCAAAATACCTCAAATTTATAATCCAATGATTCCAATCCCACATAACATTTCTAGCTCTACACTCTGTACACACTAATCTCGACCCTCGCTTTTCATAGAAACAAGAGGAATGTTATCCCCATCTTCCGAACTACTCTTTCTAACCATCGTATGATCACCCGGAATCAAAATGTCTGTTTGATTCGCATCGGGAACAAGAAAAACGAACCCCACAACCACAAATCTCAACACAGTTCGAAGCAGAACCACCAACCACAAGTTCCTAAAATCACTCCTCGTTACTCCAAACGCATGGAGCACCAATCCCCCGCTCCATTTCGAGCACAACGTCCCCAAACTATCAATACAAGCCAATAATGCAAAGAAAGTCCCTTCGATTCCAACGGAACATAGTCGAGTGTTCAGAACCATCATCGGCGTCCATCGGATTCGCGTCACGATTCGAGTAACGCACTCTTCAATCACCACGAATAACTCATCTGGAATTCTTAAGGCTAAATTCCAACGAAGGACGAAGATGACGTCGAGAAATCCGGCGACGCCGTAAAAGAGTTGAGCGAAGAAGAGGATTCGTCGGAATTTCAAGTCTCTAAGGGTTTTGTGGTAGATTAGTACTCCAATTAGTGACGCCGCTGAGCCGACTGCGTAAATTAGGCCTACCGATTCCTGCGATTCAAGAATGTGAAGAAAACGACATGACGTTTTTACGCAAATTTGAGTAAAAGAGACCAGGACGACATGTAGAATTACCTGAGAAAAGGCAGGTCCAGCTTTCTTGTCTGTGTACCAATAAAATTGTCCCTCGTGGGTACTTATGCTAAGAGAAAGGCATAAAAACATAAAAAGGGAAGGCCTCCACACGTGTGGATATTTGATGGCTTTGCACGTGTCTCTTATGGCCACTCCCACTTGCTTTATACTTCCTCCCTACATATGTCATGTAATAGTCCCAATAATACTTAGATACATTTTGGTCAGAGTTGTATTTTTGTGTCTCTCATTTTACTATTCAAAATACTTCTTACATTTTCTCATAAATATCTTGATTCAAATGGATGATTGTGAAATTCTTGCACATGTTTTAAAAACAGATAAAAAGCAAAATTAGTACTGTTTTTTTTTTTTTTTTTTTTTTTTTTTTTTTTTAAGAATTGGTAAAGTTGGAAGATATTGTTAGGGGGAGATGGACCTTGGACTTCCCATTATATTGAAGGGTGGGGGATGGTGTCTCATGTATGAAGAACCCCAACAAGACTACCAAGGCTGGTGGAATTGCCAAGATTCCAAGTGCTTCCTGTGCCCAAACAATCCACATTTGTAATGTTCGTTATAAATTAAAAATAGTAAGCAGTTCAAGGGCTAAATCATACCATTTTGTGCAATTACAATTATAGCGATTTTCAAAAATAAAAATTAGCTAAAGATTTTAATAAATACTTATAAAATTAGTGTATTATATTTATTTGAAGCAAACAAAAGTCTTAACGCACCATTTTTTTCCAAATCCAACACAATTTACTAAAAATTTAATGAAATTAATATAATTAAGAGTTTTAATTATAATTGATTATTTCCAAAAGTTTAGGGTTATAAATTGTTATTATTGGTAGTTTTTAACTTTTTAACTATTATATTTCTAAATTTAGTATATAAATTTGTAATCTGTATAATAAGAATTTGGAGATTGTGTTAATTTTTTCATCAATTATTTATCATTCATTATTAAATTTGATAGTTTAACTACCACTACCTAACCCGTTTAAAGTTTTAAACAAAAGATGAGTTGTGAAGTCATTGTTAAACAATTTATATAAAAGAAAATGAAAGATAATGATTTAAATGGTTTTAGATATAATATTTAAAGATTAAAATAAAATGTAAAAAGCTTATTAATCAAAATAGAATAAGAACTGTCCACCGAGATAAAATTTGATATAAATATTCTACCCACTATTTTTCCTCCCATAGTTAATAAACTATCGTATTAAGTAAAAAAAAATAGGACAACTTTATTATATTTGTTTTTTCGACCTTTTACAAAAACAATAACAATAAATATAATTAGGGTGTCTAAAAAGTACAACTACTTTCATGTATATTAACTTGGCAATATGTTATACATGGTGGCCATTCCGATTTCCAACTTCTTACTAAATATTAATTTCATGCCAACGTACCTATATTGCCTAATTACATAATATATTTAGTTCCATCTTAAGAAAATTCTTTATATTACAAAAGTGTGAAAAATATATGGAGTGGGTCCTATCGACAATATCGTGGAGTCCAATCCACTCGTATATAAACATGAGCTTAGAGTGTAAACAAAATAAATATAATACTTACAGTATTAGAAATTTGTTGAAATAAAATCCTACATCACACTTGAATTCCTTCTTTTATTGTTTGTCACCTTAACAGGCTAGTATTTAAAAAAAGTAAATTTGTGAAAAGAAAACAGGAATATGATTTTTATGATTTTAGGCACTACCTAACCGTGTATGGTTAATTTATATTAAATGATTGATGATTTATTAGTTTATTATACATATACATTTCTGTCCTTAGTTTTTGTTAATTTTATTTTAAATTGTTATTATTATAATTATAAGAAAAGAAGAAGATGCATAGAGATGGGTGAAATATTATTTAGAAAAAGGAAAATAAAGAGAGGGTATTAGATTAAGGACCTGAGCGCCAAGAAGATGAACAAAAAATCCACTAGTTGAATATCCAATCAAATGCCCAATCGAAGAACAAGCTCCACACAAGCTTTGCAAATCTTGGGCTAACCACTGAACTTCAATGCTATTTCTCACAATGCAAGCATCAATCGTCACATCCGCAATCGCCATCGCCCCTGAAATCCCAATCAAAAGCCCCAATGCTTCCAAAACCCCCAATCCCCCTTTCACTGCCATCCCAACCGCCGCCGTTGCTCCAACCACCCCCGAAATCACGAAATACGGCCGCCGCAAATACCCTCTCACTGGAAACGCGTCCGTTAATAACCCCCAAATTGGTTTCATCACCCACGGAATCGTGTATATCCCGATGTAGATCTGAACTACTGAGGGTTGTAGCTTTTGTACGTCTTTCCAGTAGTAATCGGAAACGACTTTGAAATAAGAGCCGGAGAAGCCGTGGCTTAGACCGTAGATGAGGATTACTCCGGCGATGAAACTTGGATGTAGCTCCGTTGAAAGCATTTTAAGCCACCGGAATGGCTGTAACATGATTGAGAAGAGTTTGTTGTTGTTGGTGGTGGTGGTGGTGGTAGTGGTGGATAGATTGGAATTTGGTTCTTTCGCCATTCTTGGAGGTTCAGAAATGAAGAAGGTGGGAGAAGGAAAGAGGACGATTCAATCTGTTTAATCAGGTTATTATTTGGGTAATTAATTAAATAATGGTTTTTGTAGTGTTTAACTGTTAACTCCTTCAGCCAACTTGTCTATATTAAAATTGTGAATAATATTTGAATTTAATTAATTGGAGAAATATAGTCAAACAAATATAAGTTTATGGAATCACTTTTTTATTATTATTATTCTTTGAGAATAGTTTATTGGATTGTTTTTAATTAAAGTAATTTAAATCTGTGATGATGATTGTGTGCACATATATGCATTTCTATCATGTGTGACCAAGAGATTAAGGCCGAACTTTATTTTCTTCCATTGATTCTCCAGCTGTCTTCTTTACGCCAAAAAGAGATATTTGGATAGTATTTTGTTTTTTGAAAAACTTATGTACTATCAATTATATTATTCTCATTATTTGTTCCCTTATTTATTTTCCTTCCCTTTTGTAATACCCTTACCTTTTAGTATTTAAGTTCATATTCTTCCTCGTATTTTGTGTGGAAAAATTTGAGACAAAAATACACAACTCCAAAAGTATTTATTCTCTTGATGTTACTAAACACTTTTACTCTGTAAGAATCTTCTGCAACCTATATATTGTCAACGGACAATATCTTAAAGTGTTTGCCGTAAAGAGAAGGAAACAAACTATCCCAACTGGATTAGTTCTGAATGGTCAAGACCCGCGCAGTCGCTGATGTTGTTTTAGGGAAAAACTCGGTTTAGTGTTTGTCTAATACTCGATTAGATTTGAAGTCTATATCGTATATCATATATATGTAATTCATTTTCTCTTTTTTTATAAACTTGATTGGAGAGATGCATTACAATTAAAAATCTTTCAAACTAATGATTGTTTTCTAATTTTATAAAGACAGACAACAAAAAAAATCTTTCAAAAAAAATCTTTTGAAAATTAAGCAACAATAACAACCTAACGGTTCTTTTTGTTTTTAAAATTTATTAAAACTAGTTTAGACATTTGAAAGTATACAAATTAAATATATAATTAGATATAAAGTGTACAAACTATAATGATACTCTAATTTTATTTATTTGTGGGATGGGTTTAGTTATTATAAGTTTTAGTGATTATGGTAGTGTAGTGAAGGCTAAGGTTGGAAAAGTTGTGAAATTACTGTCTAAGTTTGAAGTTGGTCAAAGATTTGGGATACGGATTTATTTTATATGAATGGTGTATCGAAGAGGAAGCAATTGATTTGATGAATCAAACACTGAAGTGTCGATGAAGATGACTTTTAAAAATATGGATCTTCGTTAACACATTCACATTATTGATTAAGAGTCTTTTGGATGTTTGTCGCTGGTTCTCCGGTCCTTCCCTTTTGTTGAACATGACTGTGCTTATCTTAGTAGTGATGTCAATGCAGTGGGGGTTGGCCGGTCCGAGTTATATGATTTGGTATTGATATCAAAGTCTTTGTTGCTTATACTTAGTTTGGTGCTTGCGTTTGGCGAACAGTGATGCTCGTCGTCTGGTGCATGTTCCAGTGTTTGTTTGGTTTTCTTGTGGGGGAGGAATTTGTTGAGCTCTTAGCTGTTTTAATACATTTGTTTTTTTCCTTCTTAAAAAAAACGTGGTGTGGCATAGAGGATTTACTCATTAGTTATGCACTTTTAATATTTTAATTAGGAATACTTGCTTAAATTTTTGCACTATGATGTGATTAGAATTGTGTGTAGCTTGGATAAGTTGTAATATGTGGCACATCCATGAATCTCGCTTTCTTCTTCTTTTTGGACGGACCCATTCTCTTTCCCTTCTTGATTTGAGTTGAAGGGAAGAAGAGAATGAAACTGGATGAAACTGGAAGCTTAGGTTTAAAATAATCTACACACGTACATTTTTAAAATTTATGATGAAATTGGAAGCTTAGGTTAAAAATTTATACAACAAAATTGTTGGAAAAAAGTCCATTCCTTTTTTTTTTTAGAACATGGGTAATTTATTTTTTTGACAGAGAAATTCTAGAACATGGAAAGAAAATTAGACAAAATACCAGTAGTAAATCAATTTGTCCCATTCAAAAATAATATGTTTTCAATTTAGCGATATTGGAAAACTTATTTTTTGTATTGCTTTTTTCTCATATCTTTCTAGGTCTCTCACCAGTGTTTTAATCATATTAATGTTCGTTGATTTTTGCTTTTTTTTTAAAAAAAAAAGATCATCCTCCTTCCACATCTTATTGAATGCTTCTGGAGTGTGAGCTGCTTGCATGGGGAATTGATTTAGATTCTAAAGACACAAGAATTTCAATATGGAAAAATCAATGAATATATTATATTTTTTTTTTTAATCATCCAATTCTAAATCAAACAAAACCCAGAGAAAGAAACCCCAAATCGATCAGTTCCAATCCTCAAACCAAACCAACACCAACACCCAAAATTCCTACAACCACCGCCAAAAGCCCAACCTTCAAATTACCAGCTCCACTCGACGGAGCAACCGCAGGACCCTCACTTTCCGCCGGAGAAGGCGCAGGTGAGATCCCGATGAACCTCCGGCGAGGTGTCACGACCACAACGATCAGCTTCTGGCCCTGCTCGCAGTGACCCTTTGCCCCACTGATGAAATAAAATGGTCCTGGCTTCTCTAGCTCCACCTTCGTCTTCCCATCTTCGAATCTCTGTTCAGGGTTTTCGGTATTGCAGGCTTCATAATCTTCCTTCGTCACTTTCAGTACCGAATCTTTCCCATCTTCGTAATCCCACACTAATCATAGTAATAAACAAACAATTCAAGATGGTTCCCATTTTATTAAAAAAAAAACTAAACAGAGTAGAGAAAATTACCGAGAGTGTCGCCAATGCGAAAGCGAGAGGTTTCAGCCCATTGATTGAGAGATTGAGATTGAGAAGAAGGGATTTTCCAGGCATTGGATTTGCCTCCGACTAAAATCTCTCTAGCCTCTGAGAAGCTGATGAAGAGGAGGAGAAAGGTGAAGAGAGACAGAGCTATTGAAAAATTAGCCATGGATGATTGTGGTTGTTATATGATGGGTGAGAAAGAGAGATGAGAAAAAGAATTAATAATTGGAAAAGAAGAATGGAAGAATGAATAATGAGGAGAAGAGGGGGTTCGAATTTATATGGAGAGGAGGAAGAAGGAGAAAAAGTAGCCGTTGGGGTTTAGCTAAAGAGGTGACCTGAGTGTATGTTGGATTTTTGTCCTTTATTTGCCTTTCAAAGTTCCAACGGCTGAGATGCATGGAGAATGGTGAAAGGGTATTTTTAAACGGCTATAATTTAACGGTTATATTTTGGCTGGGGACAATGGTTATTACTTTTTTATTTTTTGTTGGGGAAAGTACTTCTTTTTTGTTATTCACTTCTTATAATTCAAAAGTTTATACTTTGTTTTGATTTTGAATTCAATTTTTGTCTTTTTCAGTATTAAAATGTTATAATTTTACACTTTTTTTCAACCCTGTTCCTAAAATTTAATATTTTACATTTTAAACATAATCTTTTTCATTTATTAAATACTCATTTACAAGCATTAAAATTCTAAAATTAATTTCAAAAGCGGTGAAAAAAAATATTTTTTGATTAATTATAATTTTTTTAAATTTATTCATCAACATTAACAATTAACAAGAAGGATTGAATTGAAACAAAAGACAAATATTGGTAAAATTATCATATTTTGAAATACTAAATAGAAATTCAATTTAAAACTTTAACATTTTAACATTTTGAAATAAGGATACCTAAAAGTACTCAAGGACCAACAAGAAAATTTTGTTTTTAGAAAGTAAGTTATATATCTAAGCATTTTCCATTTTTTTTCCCCCTTAAAACTCAAATTTTTAAAATAAATTGATTTGTTACAAATTAAAATAAGTTTTCTTATGATTTCAATGTATAATAACAAATATTGTTACTGAAGATTTTGGTAAAAATTGTATGAGATTGGCCAAGAGTCACTAAAACAATTTGTAGTTGATCATTAACGAAAATAGTAGTAGAAGCTTGGCTGATGACGATCAACAGTGATCAGTCATCGGTAATTCTCCTACGATGATTGCTAGAAATTAAACAAACACACAGATTTGATCAATCGACAATTTTCTAAAAACAAATGTCGATAACAAAAGCCGTTACAGGTAAAACGATAAACGATAAACGATTATCATCATCCACAATTTCATGAAAAACAGTCTTCGAAGATGGTGGATCTCCAATGTTCGAATGGCCGACGACAATTGGCGGAAGACTATAAAATGCGTACATTACTAATCCATTTTAGATGGTTATTAAATCGTTAGTTGTTTCCATTTTTCCCTCATCTCTCTCTCTCTCTTTTACGTTGGCTAATTTTATTCAAAGCAAAAAAATATACTGATCTCCTAATTAGTATAAAAATCTTTGACCTTGTTACTTACACTGTGATTCACTTTGTTGAGGAGTAAGCCTAAATGTTGTATAATACAAAATAGTGGATTCTCTTATTAATAAGTTGTGTACTTGTATACCTCTATCTTAGCCAATGATTTTCTTCCTCATAAGATACCGATAATGCCAAGTTAAGCTAAGCTTCTTTATATCAAAGTGGGATTTACCAACTTTGCTTATTCTATTATTACCCTCTAATTGAGAGAGAACGAAAAATAATTCTCTCAGAGTTAAATATAAAGAAAAACAATACGAATACGAATGAATCATTACTCCATTTTTTATTATTTGTAACTACTCCATTTCTATGAACTTTTTAATTGCTCCATTTTTCCTTCTTTTTTATTTAAGTATTGGATCTCAATTTGCAATACTGTTGTGAGAATTGAAGATGTAACATAGAGCATAGAGTATATAGTGCTATCGTTCTCAGTTGTAAACACAGGAGTTGTTTTTAGGGACAAATTGACAAATTCATCACAAGGTGAAAATACAAGCATGCACAAGACCGAAACCTGATCCAAAGCACCCTAAACTGCAGAAGGAGCACCTAAATATTTGTATAAAAGAGGAGGATATAGATGTCTATATATATATACATACATGCTTTACAACAGTAAAGAGGAAGATCAAACACATGACAGAAATTAGAAAAAGAAAAAACATATCCCTAGAAAAAGAAAAAAGAAAATATCATCGACTAGGTTGGCGGTGAATGTTATCGTTATTATTTTTGGATTTGTTGACATAAACCATGTAGCCGATTCCGAGGAGGAGAGTTCCAGCAATTGCGATGGTGGTGTTGCTGAATGGAAGGTTCCTCTTTCGGCTCAATACCCACCCCGTCGTCTTCCTCGATGCCTCATCGTTTACTCCCATTCTTCTTTTTTTTTCCACTCTCTCTCTTGTGCTCTTTCAACAATTTGCGTTTAGGGTTTGTAAGGTGAATTCAGTTTTTTTTTTTAATAGAGAAGAGCAAAGAATGTTGCCAGCTATCACTGCCACTGCCACATCATCTCCAAATTGACATTCGGCTTCCTTTAACATCCAACACGTGTCTTCCATGCCACGTACTCCTACATTTGTACTTCATCTAATTTCCACGAGTTTACTTTGTCCACTCTTTGTTATTTTAATTTTTCCCTTTCCTATGGAAATTATGTACTTCTTAATATATAATGTGTGTTCAATTCTTATAGGATCAAATTAAAATATGTGGATTCATTTCAGAATCATATAAAGATCAAGCTAATGTAAGATATATGAGGACGTACAAATTCATGTGTGGCCTAAAATATAAAACTAAGGAGATTAAAATGTTCGTTTCATAATCATTTTATATTTGAAAATTAACCATCTAACTATAGTTTGTTCAAGAAAGCATGAGAGATAAAAAAAAACTTTTATTTAAATAATTATTATAAATAATAAGTTTGTTATAAAAGTATTGTAAATAACAGGTGAGATAGTCGTGAATCTCATATACGATTAAATTAACTCATGCAAATGATATTTGACATGAAAGTCGTGTATCTAATGCACAACTTCACTACCACGTCTACAGCTGATTTGTCTGACATGTACGAAATCATGAATAATGTGGATGTCGATACTTAAAGTAATTTATCGTGTATAATTATTTGATTTTCACTATGGTATGTCGTTCTTTATTAGATTATCCTTCAAATTAGTCCGAGAGAAAATAAAAGGTTAGAAATGTTGCTAAAATACAAACATTATTAGATTTATAAACATGAATGGAATATTAGTAATAAGGCAAGTCAATTCCATAAATCTTTCTAAAAAACCTACGAAGTCTTATATATGTTTCGTGCGAAAACAGACTTTCGTTTATATGGACATGGACTCAAGTTTGTGGGCCTCTAATGGGTTAGGTTTTGGGCCCAATTTTACTTTCCATATTGCCCTTCCCTATGTTTTAGATCATTTATTTAATCAACACCCTTTTAGATAAATATTAAAATTTTATCAACAAAGTTAAAAAATAAGTTCAAGGAAGTTTTATAATTATTTCAATGTTAAATATTAAAGTTACAAATTTTCATTTCAATTTTCGAACGACATTAATACAAAAAATATATATATATATTCTTGTCATCAATATATAAATATTTAAATTTTAAAACACGTCGCTAATCTATCATATGCATTGCTAATGAAAAAATTAATAATCAAAACAGTTCACACTTTAAAGTTAGTGAGAACCAAAGTATATATATATATATATATATATATATATATATATATATATATATATATATATCTTTTTTTTTCTGGTAGAAAAATAGATAATTTAATGCAGAAGATATCAATTGGAAATTTGTAAACATATTCTAATTGATATCTAAATAAATAGATTAAATTATAAATTTGTCAAATCTTTAACTTGAGTAAGTTATTATTTTAGACAAAATTTTGACTCAATCTATTAATTTAACTCTACTTTAACACTTATTTAAGTCATAAATAAAGTTCTTTTTGTTTGTTAATTCCTTCAAATTTGTTTAATTATTAAAGAAAAAAAAAACTAAATCTCTTAAGTTTGAAATTAACTAAAATTGGAAAAGTAAATAGCTCAAAATTTTAAAATAATGTTAATAGAAAAATTAGAAAATATTTTAAAAACCGAACACAGTGGTGAGAAAATATTAAGTTCATCTAAAATGAAAGTTAAAGTTTTTTTTTAAGGAAATAGTTGACATTTATGAAATATATAATCTAATGTAAGAAATCAACAATTGAAAATATTTATTTTTACTCGGTGTTGGAGAAAAACAGAGTACTGATATTCTAAATAAAAAAGAAAAAGTATGGATGGGATTTGGAGTCGATGAAAAAGGGCATGCATGTATCGACGAGCCACATTCATCGATCACACACTATAACTTCGGCTACACCATATCAAAAGTAAAAACATGATTATTCCCTAAAATAAATTATTAAGAATAATATAAAGCGATCGTGAAACTTTCAAAATTAAAATTTAAGTCAATTAAACTTATTTAAAATTTTAAATTGAATGCTAAAATTTGTATAATCATTTTAAGTTATATTAATTATATAATTATGGAATACAATTTTGATGTCAAAATTATATGTATGAGTGTATACATTGTATTCATTATTTGATTGCTTGTCAATGACTGATTCCTAAAAGTGGTCATTCCAATTCAAGGAATGAAAATTTATTTCGTTTTAGATATTTTCAAAGGACATTAATATTTACTTTCAAAAGTTTACATTATTTCAATTCATTCTTCTTTTACTTTACTCTCATTTTTCATATAAAATTTTCCAGGATTTACACTTCACTTCTTATATTTCTTATGATATTTACTTTTAATTATTTTATTTAAAATAATCAATAGATCCATTTTTAGTTGCCCTAACCATTCTTAAAAAATTAATAAAAAATCAAATAGTTATAATTATGTTAGAATTTTCATTAATGTAAAATTAATCCACGTAATTAAATTCAATCAAAAAATGTGAACTCTTTAAACTTAAGATTTGTTTGAATTGCATTAATTAGTAAACATTTTTATTTAAAAACAGTTTTGATAGGTTTTACTTAAATAAAAACTAATTTGAATTTATCAAACACTCTAATCATTTTTTATAAACACAATTTATTTATTTAAATTAAACATTTTAGAATGTAGTTCAAACACGTTCGTAGTTACAATAAAATGAAAACTCAATAACAAAATTATAAAGTAAACATTTAAAAGTTCATGAAACAAAATTATAAAGTAAACATTTAAAAGTTCATGAAATATAAATTAGAATAAATTTCGTTGTAGGAAAATTCAAATGTCGTATGAACAAATGTTTGTAATTTTTGTAAGTTGAAGTAGAATACAAATTAGAAGCATATTCCAAGTTGTTATAATCTACGAAAACAACGATATTACAGTGAACAAAATTCCCACATCATCATCATTGTTGTAATCTCTTACATTCTCTTGAACAATTAAATATATCCTTATTTTTCTTTTGTTTAGACAAATTTATATATTTATACTATTATATTGAACATCACTCACATGCATCTTTCTCCCACTAAATATAATAAATAATAGAACACCAACTTTTTAAGGAATATTCTTTCTTTCATTAAGAAATTTGAAAATATATATAAAGATTCAACAAAATAATTTCACTTCAATACTTTAAAAATTAAAAAAAAAAAGGAAATTGCCAAATGTCATTTGTGGAAGTAAGAATATGAAAATGGCCTTCCCTTTCTTCCCCACTATATGTATCATTGTCATCCACTCCCATTATTATCAAAACCTTACAACAACATTAACTTCTCTTCTTCCCCTACTAATTCCAACTTTATTAATACTTAAAAAAAACCAAACTAAAATATTTTAATTTTTTTCTTTTACACCAAATGAATTAATTACAATAATTAATCCTCCTTTACAAAATTGTCTGCTGTACTATGGTCTATTTAATTTGCTCAATTATTATTGTTGACGGGTTATTTAATTTAATTTAGTTTGTGCATTTTCAATAATAATAATTAATATCACAAAGTTGCTTCTTACCTCTTTTTAGGGTTCTCTCTTTTAAAGTATGTAATGTAAAGTTAGCAACAAAAAAAGAAAAAATAAAAAAAAGGCAAACTTTTCATGAAACCTCTTGCTCAATTCATGTTATTCAAAGTGTACTTTGTGTTTATTGCATTTTTAAATATCTAAAAGTCTATACTACTTTTTGAAATTGATATTATATGTATGTAAATGGTTTTAGTGTAGTTTATCTTACCTTACTTTTTTTTTTTTTTTTTTTTTACTTAGTAATACTCTTTTAGGAACAAGTCAAACTTCTTATTTGAAAAAAGAATAAAATAAATTGGTATGATGTATTGTTTGGATCTAACATTTGAGGATTAAATTGGTTTTTGGTATCTTCTTTTAAATGATGTGATATTTTAAGTCTTATCTTTAATCATCTTATGTTTGTCATCTTGGAAAAATGAAAAGAAACTAGACCACGATCTTCTTTTTAAAAGGGTTATTAGTTTAACCATCAACTTTCGTTTGCATATCTTATTCAAATTATTTTCTTACTTCTTTATCATTATTCCTTTAAATACCCCAAAGAGGAGAAAAAAAAAAAAAACAATGCTTTAGAAAAAATATATATCAATGGTTTTTTCTGACTATATATAATTCTATTTACATATGAGTTGTGTTGATACTAAAAATAACATCAATTGTAAATTTATATTACTGCCTACAAAATATCTTGTAAAATTGGTATTTACTTCAACACTAGGTTTCATTTTAGAATTAAGTTTGTTATTAATTGACTTAATCAATTTTTATTTTTAAATCCTACCGTTATTTGTGATAACTAATAAGTTTAAAGAAAAAAAAAACACCAGGGATGATATTTAAAAATTGAATTTTTGTAATTAGACAAATTTGTATCAAATAAATATATCTAGTAGATATATTTGAATGAACAATAAATTAATGTTCATCTAAATATATATATATGTGTATGGAAGTTTGATCTAAATATTGTGAGTCGTCAATTATTGTTAAGAACCAAATTATTGGTAGTTAACTTTTGGGCACCCATGTGCATATGATTGATTATTCTATAGTATTTTGTTTTTATATGGCCATAACTTTGAAGCGTTAGTGTGATACTAGATAGGAGGTGTGAACTGTTGAGTTATATCCATGTGTATCTTATAATTTTACATTTCATTTAATTAGCCTTCTGATAAGTATATAGTGTGAATGTAGTTATAAGATGGAAAAGAAATAAATAAAAGGTGGTTGGGTGTGGGTGGGAAGTAGTATTCTACTTTGATTACTTTTTTATTTTATTTTTTAAAGAAAAAAGAGCATAAAACCTGGAGAGCATAGTATTCAAAATAAATCAAAATAAACAGTAGCAGCACCCACTTAAAAAGAAATGGCAATCCAAAGAAACAAGAATAAGAACAACAACCAAACAAAACCAACAACAACAATATATACATATATATATATATAACATTTATGTTTATAGAAAACCATATAATAATTATATAGAAGAAAAGAGAAAAGAAATTAATCCCAACATTTGAATATGGTCCCCCTCCCATCTCCATCTCCATCTCCATCTCCATCATCTCCATCTCCATCATCTCCATCTCCATCTCTAATCCAAATATATCCCCCACACACACACCATCACCATTATAACCTTTGGGACCCTTCTTCTTTCCTTTTTTCTCTTTCCCCATCATAATCCAATTTAATTTTGGGATTTTACTCACATATCTCCCCCCACCTTTTCCATTATTATCCTTTCATCTCCTCTCTCTCCATCTATATCTCTACTCTACTCTACCATAATTTTACCACTACACTAGCTATTAATATCCTTATTAACTTGGTTTTTTTTATATATATAAATCATACAATTTTAAATTCTGAATCCATCATCATGATTATGAATGATAATATTATTGTAAGAGTTGGCAGGGTAAAAAGTTTTTGGTGGAGACTCTCATTATTTTGCATTATTAATCTACTTATTATCACTTCTTTATATATTTTCTACTTTTTACTTTTAGTCTTTACATCAACACATTGATCAATTAATGATGACAAGTGAAATTTAATTTAATTTAATTTTCTTTTTTTTACGGTTTTACATCGTTTAGAAATGATGTGTTTTAACGGTCAAGAAGTAAAATAATTAATTAAGAATAATGGCGTAATGTGATAATTAATTAAGAAAACTTTTGTGTTATGAATATACATTAAATAATTTACAGGCTGTTTAAGCTTTAAAATTCATACAATATATAATTTAATTCTAAAAAAAAAGGTCTGAAGAGCGTGAGGATAAAAATGTCTTTTTGCTTTTGGTTTCACTAAGAAACATACATTCCTTTGTTTTTATGTATAACTATAGAGATCTTTCCCTCTTTGGTAACCAACTACCTTTCCCCATTATAATAAAATATCATTTTAGTTTCAAACTTATGTAAAGTTAATTCAAATAAATAAAATCTAACCATTTATTTTGAAATTCATGTAATGTTAATTAAACAAAAAAAAAAAAATCATGTATTGTGTCATGGAGTGTGAACGACTTGAATTTTAACATCTTAATGCAAAGATGAATGGATTTAATCAATTTTATGGCATTTAGAAACCATAAACATTAGAAATAAATTAAAAGGCTGGTTTAATTTGAGTGGTGTTTTCTTAAAAATAAAAACAGAGGCAATTTCATTTACTATCAATAAATTTTATATGCTTTGAGTCTCTTTTGCAATAATTTTTTTTGACTGCTCTTGATTTATAAACTCTTTCTTATCATAATATTACTATTGGACTCACTCATTCTTAAATTATGCTAACATAACTTATAGTAATCAATAGCATTGATCTATTATACATAGAAATTTCATTCCAAAGCGTTCTTTTCGTATGACAAATGAGAATATGATGTCTCGAGAAAATAAATATTTTTTTATCTCAAATATAAATTAAACAAATCCCCCAACAGTTTCTAGTAATTAAAGTAAATCCACAACTTAATAATAATTAATTCCACGTTCAGAATATAAACAAATAATAATGATTTTAAATTTATATGAAAATTTTGGGGAATGAATAAACAAAACTTTTTTAACATATATATTCAGTCTTCTTTCCTCTTGAGCCAAACACCGTTTCTTCTTAGAAGAAAAAAAAAACCATAAACTACGATTTCCAAAGTAAAAAGTTATAACAAGAGGAGTTGAAACATAAGCAAATTTAATGATATTTCATGGTGTTTTCAAAGATAAGATTTTATTATATTTTAACAAATTAATGATGTAAAACAAGTTTTGTAATCCTTTGAATAAAAGGATATATATATATATATATATTATGTTGTTGTGTATAGGAGATGGTGTAAAAGAAGATAGCAAATAATTGAAACCAAGAGTTGAAATCATTGAACTATTCATAGCCTCAGTGCATGGTTGGTATTTGATGAAATTGAATAGTGAATTATAGGACACGATATCGAAATGGCATGACATGCATATTCTTTTTTTCCATAAGAAATAAAGAAAAAAGATCAAAATTTGCTGTTTGCTTTTTATTTTAGAAAAAAGATAGATAGATAGATAGGATAGATAGATTTGAGTATGAAAATAAATGAATGGACAGAAGGAGCAATTATGAGCTGCAAACCCCTTTTTGTTAAAAGAAGTTTAAATATTTAATCTATCATTTATTTCGATCTCCGGAGGGACCGTTTTTTTAAATATTAATTAAAAAGTTAAGAACTGTCCAGCGGCAATGGTCCATTGCACTTACACCCCCCCCTTCAATTTAATTGTTATATTCCTTTTACTTCGTTTTAAAATAAATATCATGTTTGGGTGAGAATTGGGTTTTCGTCATTATTATTTAACTTTAGGGTATTTGTATATATCAACAACGGTTTGTAAGTTCCTCCACAATTATTAAACACTACTTTTGATGATCAGAGTCGTTCAATCTCTAGTAATTATTTTCACTCAATTTCTAACCACCCCCTCTACTAATTCTATCCACAAATTTAGACAACCAATCAATCTTTAAAATATTTTAAATAAAAACATTTTTAATATTTATAATACATAAAAGAAAATTGTATATATAAATACATTTAAACCACATTATATGCTTTATTTAAACTCGTTAATAGTCATAGTTAAATTTGTTAAATGAACCATCTTACTTACTAAATTTTTTTAATTAAATCACACATTAATTTCTATAAATTATGTTATAGTATAAAATTGTAGAATGACGTTCCAACTAGTTTGTATAAATTAGTTGTAGGTACAATTCAAACTGTATTTTCAAAAAATGCTATTTCATGTATTATATGTCAAAAAACAATAGAGAAAAAAAAATTAATAAACATGATATAACACATACTATAATAATCTGCACCTCAAATACATTTTATAATAATCTAAATTATAATACTTTACCCTTTAAACACAAACTATTAGTAACCACATATTATTATAACCTACCAATAACCAAATGTGTAAAGGTGTGAAGAGAAAAGAGAGGAAATTAAAGAAGAAAGGGAAAACGGTCCCCTACCCTTAAGAGGGCCCGTTCTTGAGGGGGACCGATTTATATATAAATGGACGTTGTTGCCCAAATTAATGCTTACGCTTCCCCTTCACCTTTTCTTTTTTCTTCCATGCAATTTGCAAACATGCCCCCCTCTATTTTTTTTAAAAAGATATATTAATTCAAATAAAGATATTTCTTTTTTTTTTTTGTCAATTTTATATATTATTATTTTAGATATGGAAAAGTAAATTTAGTTCATCTTAAATAATCAATTCACTCTAAAACATAAAATGTTTGGATGAAGACAAGTGAAAAAGGAGATTTGAACCTATGACCTTTTAGACTAATATATCAATACCATATTGAATTATCGATTGATCGAAAAATTTAAGTTAGTTAGTAAAAAGAAGTTTAATATAATACCTAATGCTTCAACTCAAACAAAGTATGTGTTAACGTTGTAGAATATTTTGTTGTTTGAATTTTTCTTGTACTGCATAGTAGAAGAAAAATAATAGCATGTCAAATTATTAGCTTATATCTATTTTAAAATGATATCGAATTGATAAAATAATTGAGTAATTTTAAAAATGAAAACAAAGAAGAGGAGGAAGAAGAAGAAAAAAAGAAACTTGAGGTTTTCAATTTTCTTCAAATTGTGGTTTCACCAAAACCTAATTTTTTAAGGTTGCAAAATTATTGTCCACCGAAATTGTCAAAAAAGAGAAAAAAGAAAAAAAAAGGTCAATTTGTAGATGGATGTGCTTTTAAAAAATGAATCCATTGCTTTCTAAACCATTAAAGTTGAGTTTCTTAATAGAATAAAAATGAAATGTTACAAATGTCCACACAATTCACCTAATGATGGGATTTTTTTAAACTCATGCATAGTTGTTGTACTTTTGTCAAAATTCTAATACAATTTTGTTTTTCTTTCCAGTACAACACTGTTTTATAATTGTTACCAAACTTTCTATCTCCCCTATATAATTTCCCGTCAAATTGTTATTTTTATATTTGTTTAATAGTATATTTTATTATTATTATTAAAAAATGTCAATCGCAATTACTACAGTTGCATTTTAATCCATTAAATTATGGATATTCACTAAAAGTTTAAACATTTATGTTAGTCCATAATTTTTGTAGTGCAACCATGCTTTTCCTCATATCCCTTAAAAAAATAGCTTTATTTTTATTTTTCTTTTTATGGAAATAAATAGTTCATAAAAAAAAATGATTTTAAATATTCAATATATATATATATATATATATATATATATATATATATATATATATATATATATTGTTTATTATGCTTTCAATTTTTTAGTATCAATAGAGAGGATGAAGTATTAAATTAAGAGGCTCGAACATAGATTAAACTAGGATAGGCTTATAGGTTTGGGTCCCAAATGTCTTGTAATGAAGTTTAACAAATATATATATAGAGAGAGAGGGTTGGATGATTATCCCATGAGCATAAATAAATAAAGAACATGAAATGAAAAGGAAGCAAAGGAGTGGAAAAATTGTACCGATTTTTGTGGAAACCAAAACATACTTTTAGACTGCTTTTCGTCAAAATCTTCCGGCGCTGCTTAAAACTTTCTTTCTCATCTTTAATTCATTCTCCTTTTATTTATTTATTTATTCATGACGATAAATTTCTATTTCATTTAATCTCATATTTTTTAGTACCCTTATGGAATGGAGTATAGCCGTAGAGGATTGGAGTTTTGACATCTAGAGATGAATAATCAGGTTGATATCATAAAAAAATTATAGCTTCTTGTAAACCTGAATTAGATAGTGTGGAGAGTAGAAGGGGGGTGAGGAAGAGTGTTATTATGGTTGAAGAAAGGATTTAAAGGATGAAAATTGAGTGACCCGTTGAGGAGTTGCCAGGTGGAAGACTATAAATTGAATAGTGAAAAGTAGAGCTGCGTAGCGTAATATTTCCTACCTGGACCGTACCACAGCCACGTAAACGGAGAAAGAAAAAGAAGAAGAAGATTAAAAGGGAGAGAGTGGGGGAGTCAAGAAGTCAAAACTTGTTAAAACAACGTAAATAATCCCGAGAGGGCGCGTGATTAAGAAACGCCACAAGGACAAAACCGGTAAATATTATTATTAAATATTAAATGATAAAATGGAACAGGGGTAAAATCGTCCATGTGGGCAGTTGGCGTGCTTTAACGTCATAAGCTTAGCCACGCTCTGTACTACAGTGCCCTATTCTGCCATACACACACACACACACTAAAAACAGAGCTCCGTTTGAACGCGCGAACAACTTCCATACACGAACAGTTCTCAAACACCATTTTTCTTTCTCTATTCTTTTCTTTTCTTTTCTTTTTTTTTTTCTTTTAAATTTTCCATTTTCATTCTCACCCAAATCTTCCAAATGGCTTGCTTACTTGGGAATTTATGAGGATGAAAGAGGGGAGATTTTTTATCATTTGATGCAACAGAGTCCATTGAGATTTGCGCCTTTGAAGAAGATCTTCAGCGAATCAGTATGAATTAAAGGCAAAGGCGGCTGAAATTTATGATGGGTTTTTCAATTACAGAGAGAAGAAGAAGAGAAGATGTCTCTTTCTCTTTCTTTATCTGTAATGCTGCTGCTGCTACTACTCGCCTACTACTACTAGTTCTTGTAAGTTTTTCTTTATTTTTTTGTTATCTGTTTCTGACGATTCCATTTCGAACCCAGCGACATAATTCTATCCACTTTCCCATTCCTCTTCTTCCTGACGCCATTTTTTCTGTGCAAGTTCTTCGCCAGAAGAACTTCCCCTTTCTTCTAGTTTGGTGTTTCCCTCATTTCCCTTAAACGCGAATTTTTCTTTTGGTGAATAATGAATAATCCTCTCTGATTTGTTCTAACCCAGCGTCAGCAATGTCATCATAATGCCTCGAAGTTAATGGATGGACACGATACCCGAGGCATTGGTCTAAATCGAGCATTTCTCTCGGGCTAAATGTTTATTATGCTTATGTTTCTCAGGTAGTAACGTGCTTTTGACGGGCGAAATCTCTGAAAATCCGCCGTTTCTGGTACAGGCTTAAGCCTTCTTTCACTGAATTTGCTTCGAGCCAGTGATTGCTCTACTGGGCAAGTCCCACAACTCGTCTACCTGTAGAAGAAGGAGGTGGATGGCGTGAACGAAGTTTACAGAGGAAAACAGAGGAGTCGTTTGTCTGTGTTATTCTGCACTGTTTAACTCTTGATATTATCATCGAAGATGAAGTTCATGAAGTTAGGATCAAAACCAGATGCCTTTCTAGCTGATGGAAAAACTACTCGGTGAGTACCTACTTCAGTTATTCGTTTCATTTTTCCACACTGCTCAGAGAATTTCAAATCGTCACTGCCTTTCGCTTTCTTTCTTAACTTGCGGTAATGTCAAGCTCAAAGCCTCGAATGTTTTTTTTTTCCTCTGTTTTCATTTTTGCTCTACTTGACTGTTCTTCTTCCCTTATCCCAACTCTTTCTTATTTCATTAAATGTGTGTTTTCTTGTCTGTCAGTAAAGAGTGATTGCTTTTCAATATATTGCAAGTTGTGATCTCCATAAAACTGTGCATACATGACTTGACCCACTACTCAGTTTTTGGTAAAATAATATGTGCTTTTAGAAGAAAAATAAGAATGGGTGTTAATAGTTGGATCAATATGAGATAAATTCTCTGCTGGGTTTCCATTGTATTTGATTGATTCGATGGCAGTATTTAATTTTGCGAGCGAAGATGGAGGTGACTGGGATTCATTTTCACGACATCAGGTGGTGGTCCACTCGTATATGTTGTCGTCTTCTTGTTGAGTTCGTGGTCCATATAATCTTTTTCCTTTGAGTTATCCTTAGCCTTTCTTTTCCTTTCATCTTCAACTCTTTGCACCAATTTGTCAGCCATTGATTACCTTCCTTGATCTATTACCTTTTTCTTACTCGTGGTTTCAAATATTAGTAATGGACTCCACTAAATTACATTGGGATAGTTTCTCCACAGCCCGTAAATCCACGTGCACTCTGATAATTATTAGATATAAATTCGAAGTTTTTCTGTACTACATCCATTTGTGATAAAAGGACAGTCACGCTGTGACGGCAACTCGAAATCCGAACTAAGCGGTCACTATGTCGATATTAATCACAATAAATTTGGTATTAAATTCAAAGATTATGTGGATAAGTTCTTCGCCCACCTTGTTATTATGATATGGCCTTCTGCATGTGCACTGTGCCTTGTCGATCATTCCCTTGTCAGATGGTCATGCTAAGACGAAGCTAGTTTAATTGTTTGTCGTTTTGTTTTTGTTAGTATATAATGATATACGCATCCATTTTTCAACTCGATGAAAGAAGTTTGTTAGTACACACTATGTCTGCTTTTGAAATATTGACAGCCTTGTTACGTCTTTTAGTATTTTGGGATAATTTAAGTGCTTAAACAGAGGCACCCAAACGTTCTTTTTCAGTGCCATGTCCCTTTCTTGTCATTTGACTGTCTTGGCATCAATGAAAAAGGCTTACCAATGCATGGAGTCTATTCTCTTGTGCAGCGAATTCTTGTTTTTTTGTAACCATGCAATCACGATCTACGATGCAATAGTATTATTCTAGTAGTTACTCTTTAACTGATTGATTAGGTATAATCAATTGAACGTTTGTTGTTGGAAGAATCCTAATCTGTACAGTGATAGTTTGATTAAGTAGTATTGTTTTTATGTTGAAATTATTTTCTTTGGTTGACTTCTGTGTTACTATCAATCATCCAAATTTCTATTTTTTTGTCTCTGATTTGTCTTCTTTGTTTGTCCCTTAACTTTGATCAGGTATGTTTCATCTGAATTGCCAACGGACGTTACCATTTTTGTGGGTGAAGTAAAGTTTCTTGTTCATAAGGTATGATGTTCTTTGTTATGTCAACGGATTTGGCATCTCTTGGACTGACAAAAAGTCAACATTTTCTCGTTTCTGTTATTGGACAATTACCAAAATCAATGTTACTTGAACACACAAGTCAATTTCTTTATTCATCTTGAAGTTTGTAAGTTTCTGTAAGGTTCTACTGATAGTGGATTACTACCCAGTGCCTTCTAAACTGCAGTTGCATAATACTTAAAATCAGATCATAATGTGTTGCACTTTTATGAGTGTTTGGAAGATTAATAATTTCTTTAATGCATTTTAATTGCCTAATCATGTAACCTTAGAAGTTTGAGTTTCTTTTGTTTACAGTTTCCTCTGTTGTCCAAGAGCAATTGCTTACAGAAACTAGTATCGAAAGCCAATGAGGAGAATTCGGAAGAAATTCACCTGATTGATTTTCCCGGTGGCCCTAAAGCATTTGAAATCTGTGCAAAGTTTTGCTATGGAATGACTGTTACTCTTAATGCCTATAATGTAGTGGCTGCTCGTTGTGCAGCTGAATTCCTTGAAATGACAGAGGACATTGAAAGGGGAAATCTTGTATTTAAGATTGAAGTGTTCCTAAACTCTAGCATCTTCCGTAGTTGGAAAGATTCCATCATTGTGCTCCAAACAGCCAAATCTCTTCTTCCTTGGTCTGAAGATCTGAAGATTGTTGGAAGATGTATTGATTCAATTGCCTCAAAAACCTCTGTAGACCCTGCGAATATCACATGGTCTTACACATATAACAGAAAACTAGCAGAAGTGGATAGAATTGTAGAAGATGGAAATAAGTACCAAAAGAAAACTGATTGTGTACCAAACGATTGGTGGGTTGAAGATGTTTGCGAACTAGAGATTGATCTGTATAGACGTGTTATGATTGCTGTGAAATCAAAGGGAAGAATGGATGGTTCTGTCATTGGGGAGGCACTTAAGACTTATGCTGTTAGATGGTTACCAGACACCGTAAATGCTTTGGCTTCTGATGCTCATATTAAGAGGAACAGGTCTCTCATTGAAACAATCATTTGTTTGTTGCCATCTGATAGAAACATAGGTTGCTCATGCAGTTTCTTGCTCAAACTCATGAAGGTTGCCATTTTGGTTGGAGCTGATGATGCATTAAGGGAGGATTTGGTTAAGAGAATTGGGTTGAAGCTACATGAGGCTTCAGTCAAAGATTTATTGATTCTTGCACAATCTCCTCAAGTTACAAGATATGATGTTGAATTGGTTTATAGGATTGTGAATCAGTATTTTGTTCATCAAAAGTTCAACCGGAATACCGACATTATCGAGAGGAGCGAGAAAGGGGCTGAAAATCTTTTACTGGGACATGGGTCCTCATTGAATGTAGCTAAATTGATTGATGAGTATCTTGCTGAAATTGCAGACGACCCAAATCTCTCACTCACTAGTTTCATTGACTTGTCACAGTCGATTCCTGAATTTGCAAGGCCCATACATGATAGATTATATAAAGCAATCGACATTTATCTTAAGGTATGCATTGTAGAGTTTTTACGTCCATTTATTTTTTGGTAGAAAGTAGTTTAAACGGTTTAGTTTGCACTCTAAACTATTTTGAATACTGATGTTCTTTACTTAGTTTGCTGTGGGGAAGTTTGGCCACTGGTTAGACTTACTCGCACCCAAATGCTTGCTTAGGACAACAAATCGGACAGAAAAAATAAAGAATGATGAGAGATATTGAAGTAATTGTTTAGTTATGAAAGTTCTGGTGAATGAGCTTTGTTGTAGACGCACGCTTATTTGAAATATAATAATTGTTTCCAGGTTCACCCAAGTTTGTTGAAAGCTGATAAGAGAAAGATATGTAGTCTGATTGATGTCAAGAAACTTACAACGGAGGCGTCGATGCACGCAGCGCAGAATGAACGACTCCCACTTAGAGTTGTAGTTCAAGTTCTCTTCTTCGAACAGGTTAGAGCCTCAGTTAGCGTCGACGCACAAAACTCTCGAGACTCTTCAAGTGTAATGACAAGCATAGATGAAGAATGCCCGAAGGAGTTGGACAGCTGCAAGTCCCTCAAACACAATATGGGGCACATGAAGATAAGTGAAGACATTCAGAAAACGAAGAAGTTAGCTAAGAAGAGCAGCAAGAACAGTAGAAGTGGTATGCAACTGTTGCCGTCAAGGTCTAGGAGAATTTTTGATAAGTTATGGATCATGGGTAAAGGGCACGGGGAGAGTCGGAGTCCCGAAACGTCGGGGAGTTCTCAGAGTCCAACTTCAGTGGTTCCAGGAGATATGAAATCTTCTGGTTCATATACAAGACAGAGGAGGCACTCAATATCTTAGATTATGGATAAAGCTGTAGCAGCCAAAGTGTAGAAAGTGGTAGGAGGTTATATTGTAATGATTTTCGAAACAATTTCTTTTCTGAAAAAAAAAAAAAAAGGAAGACAAGATATTTAAATGCCATCTGTAGAAACTGTTAGATCATTGTACTTGCGCTTAATATAAAAAATCTATGTTCATTCAAACGTGAGTTCGACTATATTATTCACTTGTTCAGTTTCTACTCATGGGATTCCAGAAGCTGATGTAAGGGCGATTTGTAGTATAAAATTAATGTGAAATAGCTTCACTTCCATGGCCGGAAAAGATACTATGAAAAATGACAACAAAGCAAAGGAACAATTGACAAGTACAACTTATAAAGCTTCTGATATTTTCTACTTCTGAAAATCTAAATTCATCAGTTCAAAAGCATTAACAACATCCATGATCCAAATCATATAAAAGGAAAAACACATAAAAATTCTAAAAGAACAAATATTCCCAACTATGACTTAGGAGTAGTTTAGTTGACTTGTGAGGCGGGGAAGTTAGTTCTTTGGGCCGATATCCTTCAAGCCACAAATTTGCTCTTCTCCCATGGCTGACATGACACTCACAACAAGGTCCTTTCCTTCTGCAAATCCATCTTTAATCTGAAACCGAGGCATGAAATGTGTGAAAGGCTAGTTATTGCTAAATGAATATAGCCGGGCAAGAAAACTAGTTCTGTGCTCCCATGTGTATTGTGTATGTAGGAGAATCAGTATGTGCAGAGCCTTACCTGAGTAAGTAAACTTTCATCAGTAGGAAGCCTCAAATCATCCTTTGTGCTTCCATTATCAGTCAAGAGACTCACCTAGAACAAACCACATTTCTGTTGGTCAATCAGATCATCGAAATAAATCCAACACATCTTCGTAAACTACAATATTAAAGCTTCAGACTGGCAGAAGACAGTGGGGAAAGCAGACAACCTAATGAACAATGTTTATTTGTTCATACGAGTCCCTCAATTATTTGTTTATAGCCTTCGATTCTTTAATTTATATTTTCTATTTAACTATTTGATTCTAAACCTAAATGCAGACGCCATCCAGGATGTGACTGGAGTAAAGAACTCAAGATCAAACTACTTCTCAGTTAGATATGAACTTATCATATTCTTGTACAGATAATCTCTAGTATATTAATTTCAGTAAGAAATAGATCTATTCAGTATTAAGTTAAAGAAATATGATGCCCCAAGTTGGAATAAATACAAGAGTATGCGATGAAACATCCATTGTTAACCTAAATTTGACTACTCAAATAAAAAATAATGAGATAGAAACTCACAAATCCATCTTCAGATATGTCAATAAGCTGATAATCGGTACGAGTAACCTCAGGAACCTACAGAGGGAGTGGGGAGAATGTGAGACACAGAGTGGCTATGCAAACGCAAACCTGATATAAAAGCGCACATACACAAAGGAAAAGAAGGAAAACTGCTAGCAGTTCAAAAAAGATAAGCAAACAAGACCAATGGGATACTCACATCACAGTTGTGGGATGATGGAACAATATCTTCAACTTTTTTGCCAGTGAAGATATCGATTGCAACAAAGTGACATTTAGCATGCCCATGCTTTCCAGTCTTGGATGTTGAAACCTCAACTACCTACATTAACATAATATCATTAAAAATAAATACTGTAAAGATCAAAGCTCCTACACAATTATGCCAGTTGACCATTTTGCTTTGATGGCACATGAAGAGACTTCTCAAACACTGCCTCTTGAATGAACAAACCAGTACAATTAGAGCCTGACTTTCTTTTTTACTGATCTAATCATACATGGAAAGCAACCCCTTTAATTCAGCAATGATCCATGATAAACAATAGTGACTCAACTGTAAAAAATAACATAACAACGACTTTTAAGCAATCTACAACCAAAGATAAACAGAAAACGATAAAGAATCAACAGGTTACTAGTAGTATGTTAACCTTGTTGATTAGAAAAAAAAAAAAAAAAAATCAGATATCATATTACAAAAACATCTCAAGATTAGAGTGTTCATATATAGTGCATTCAAGTATTTCTAACGATGACAATAATAACAAAAAAAATTGACAAAAAGTAATCCTGTTGCTAGAGATTAAGAATCAATTTATGTTTGCTATTTAAAACCAAATCAGCATAGCTTACAAATTTGGAGTCAGTATTAGTCAGAATGCAACAAAGTAATAATGTGTAGTTTCAAAACAAACAAACAAATAAATAAATAATAATGCGTTGAACAACGTGATGTAAGACAAAACCCAACAAAATAGTAATGAAAACATCTTTAAATTCCTAAATAATACAGAAAAGTAATGAAAAAAAAAAAACAAACAAGCAACAGTGGTTAAATTCTGATTTGAACCTATAACAACCCAACAACGATCAAAGCCACCGTTTAATCTAAAAAGTTAAGCAATTAAGGGTTCAGAGAAAGGAGGGAAAAAAAACAGAGGAGATCAATTATAAAAAGAGAGAAGATTAGTAATGGGTTTTAACCTTGCAGGGACGGCCCTTGATGACAATGTAGCCATTCTTGCGGATGGTTCCGGCCTGTTGAGGGAAGGTCTTGGAGGCTCCGGCGTCGGCCTTGGACTCAAAATGATGCTCTTCGTCCGACATTGAAGATTTTGAGGACAATGAAGAAGAAGAAGAAGAAGAGGAAGGAGAAAAATATATGAAAAAGGATTAAATTAAATGAAGAACTTAGAATGAGATTATATTTAGGAATTATATGATTTCCCAGGCAACACAACACTTCTACCCTTTTATCTTATCAAATATTATTCTCTTTTCATTCTCTTTATTTCTTTTTCAAAAAGTTATATTCTCTCTTTTCCAATAAAGATTTTGTCAAATTAGTCCATGATTTTCTAGGAGCTGATTCATTCTTTTTCTTTATTATATATTTTTTGTATTCTTTACTTAAAAATAAGAATTTTGAATTCAGAACCGCAACTTGAATTAAGTTTCTATTATAAAATTTGAAATATTGTTACAGAAGGAAACTAGATGTTCAAAAATCATTATCCAAAACGATTCGAATTAATTAAAAACATATCTTAGATTTGACTGAGAGTTGAATAAGATAAGAAAGAATAACTTGTGATAATCTTTTCATCTTAATATAAATCTTCATCCACATTCATAGAAAGATATATACAGTATCAACATATCAATTTAAACATTTTTGCTGGTTAATATTAATAAAGACATATATTTTGACTATGTATTATCACGGGGAAAGAGAATAAAATTTGAACAGGGAAACTGTACACATATCAATTAATTTGCTATTGTTAGTTGAGCGATGATCCATTAGGTTAATACACACATAATTTAGAAGTTCCCAAAGAACAAAAATCTCAAAAAGTAATCTGAACTATGTCTTTATTTTAATTAAATTGAAAAGTTTTCTTATAATTTATGATCATCTGCATGTCTGGAAAGAGTGAGATCAAGATTGAGAGACATTGGTAGAGCAACTCGGTTGGTCTCCACCGGAAGCGGTGGTGACGAAGACGACCCTCGTTGAGAGCTTGAAAGCGGTGGAGGAGAGGCATTTTCGTGGTTGTGGTTGTGGTTGTGGTGGCCATCGTATGTGACTATCACCATTGACTTATTTTCCAGGCTTCTTTGTACCTAAATTTCAACACCATTTCACATTTTAATTCTATTAACTATTTATAACAATTCCATTGATTATTATAGAAAACTAAAAAGTGTAGGAGAAATCATTTAATGTAATCCCCAAGATACTGAATTCTGAATTCTGATCATCATCATGGTCTTATTTAGGTATACTACAATTACAATTGTAATCTAATATATAACTTTCAAACTAAATAAGAGTAAGAACATTAAATTGATACCATTATAGTGTAATGAATCAAAACATAGTAAAGTTTCAAATTTAAAACTTTGTAATTTAGAAATTGGAATAAATTACCTTTTTTTTGACAGGGCATCCTGGGGAAGAACACTTGAAATAAGCACGAGGAGATTGATTATCCTTGGTAATCTTTTGCCCATATTTCCTCCATTTATATCCATCCTTCACCATCTTTATAATTCAACCCAAATAAATACATGGCATCGAAATTTTTCATTAAAAACAAAAGAAGAGGGAGATCACAGGAAAACTAATTTCTACTATTAAATTTCCATACCAAAGCTTGGTCTTTGAAGGTAGTTCTAGCATATGCTTGGGTGGTGGACGAAGTTTCGAGAGCAAGAGCAAGAGCGGGTGGACTAACTTTGAGATTGGCTCTCTCTGATCTTGAACCCTCGTCATTCTGATCATGACGATGATCTCTTGAACAAACATCCACTTGAGATACCAAGTTCTTGATGCTCACAACTTTCAGCATCAACTTCAGAGCTTCATTCTCTTTCCTCAACTTTTCTAGCTCTGTTTGGAGACATTCCACCTGAAATATATATAGTGTTATAGTGCAAAAATCTTTTGTAATTAATTCATATAATTAATATTATTATCTTCACGATGATTTTATGTAAGAAGAAACTTGCCTTTGAATCCATATGAATGCTTCTATGGAGAGAAAGAGAGAGAGAATAATGAAATGAAGGTTTGGGTTATAATGGGTTATAGTTTGTTGTGTTCATTAATTTCATATCATTATTAACTAAGATGTTTTAAAAATGGAAAAAGGAATTAAGAATACATATAAATATTTGTATGTATTTTAATTAAGTGGGAAACTTTGGTGCCGTTAAGTTGAAAATGGGGAATAATTTGGCAAGAAATTCAAAGAAAATAAATAGAGGTGGATGTCATGGATTTAAAATTTCTCTTATGTTTATTAAATGCGCTTTTGGGATGACCATGAAAATTAGTTTTTGTGGAAAAAGAAAACCCTAATTCTAAAACTTTGGAAAAGACTTTCTAAAACCTAAAAACGTACAAAGAATGGAGTTGTGGTGTGATATTTCCCCCCCTTTTTTTATGTGTATCTAGAAGGGAATTTACTAATTCGACCTTGGATTTCTTATCGTTTTATCCTTCTATTTTATTTATGACATCATACTTTCTTTTTTAATAACCGAATCAACTTTAGGGTATATTTACAAATAATTTTAAGTCGATCTATTCCAAAACACTTCAAAATACATACATTTAACTACTAAAATTTAACGCAATGTTTAATTTTAGACAGTGAAACATAGTTAAAATTGATTTGGAACCACTAAAAGCATTATTCAAATGAATATAAAATTGATAAAAGTACTTTTAAATATAAATATGACATTAATTAATTAATTAATTTTGTTCACTTTTGAATATCTATAGATTTTTGTAAAAGTGAATATGGGCCTAGGCTTGCTTGGGTTGGGTCCAACCCTTATGCCCGACGTATTTGAGCTCGGTCCAATTAGTACCCAGATTATTCGGTTTTTCTTCCGGTGAGTTTGAATTAATTTTGATATGGCATGATGACTAGTTTATGTCATTAAAGGGCTAAATGAGTGACATTATTTGATTTTTCAATCTTATGCCTTCTTAATTTTATTCAGAAATTTATTAATACATAGTAGTTCTAAATTAATTTATTACAGTAATATGTTCAAAATATAGAAATGAAGCAAAAGGTTAAAGGTGATAATACTTAGCCTTGTATATGTTTTATTCCACTAAAGGTAGGTTGATTAAGCATAATTCAACAGATAAATTTTTTACTACAGACTTTAAAATAAGAGGTTTGATCATGTACCTCACATTTCAATCAAGGTGAGGTTTGCTAAATTTCTTTCATCTGTTTGAAATTTTAGACCATTTTTGCTGAAATTCCTTTTGTAAATAAAATTTCTTCAGAGGACTTTGTAAACATTTAGCTTTCATTTGGGAACAAAAATTCTCTGTCTGTTTTGAAAACTAAATAGATTAGCTTCAAATGTTCCACATTTTTGTTCTTTTATATAATAACATGACTTTTTTTTTCAACATTTCCCCTTTTTAAATAAAAGAAATAGAAAAAGAAAAAAAAAGATGTAAAACATCTACCTCAAAAAGAAAATACTATGATTGTAGTTGTCTCGAACCTCATCAACTAAGCTATGATTAAATTAGCACAAATACTAATTAATATATCAATTAGATGAAATTATAAATTAACTTATTTTAAAAAATAAAAAATATTGTCTAAGCAAGTAGGAAAGGAGAGAAAAAAAAAATATAGCATTGAATTTCCATTAATAAACCCATTAACTTTTATAAGTTAATTTATATATATAGGGAGAAACATTTGAAGATACATTAAGATTAGGGTTTCTTCAACCCTACAAATGAAATTAAAAGCAAATCTAATATATCCCAAAGTAAAGAGGTCATTGGGGTTTTAGGTAATTCGCCCACTGTCATGTCATTGTTAGAAGTTATAACACACAAAGAACAGAATTTGAATTATTCATACGATATCCCTCTCTTGAGCTTGTTCTCTCACGAATATACAATAATGCTTATACACTCTAAGATTCTCTCTATGCGCAATTCATATTTCTCCCTTAACTTGTGCTTGCACCCCACTGCCTCAATATTCATGCTCCTGGCTCTCTCCCTAGCTCCTCCTCTCATAATTAACACTTGTTGCTATGAACCTTAATGTGGTGCAAGGGGCAATATAGATCATTCCTACACTCAACGCTTAATATAATGTGACAATAATTAACAAAGGGTCATCTTTCATTATCTTAAAAAAGAAAAAGGAGAGCAAACGACATTTAGTTCTATAAAATTCTAGTCATTGTATAAGCTGAAATCGAAGAAACTAAACATTAATAGTTAACGATAGGCGAACGAAAATGATTTCAATATGAATGACAAATTAAAAAACGTCAATTCAATCAAGATTATTAAGACAAAGTGGTTGCTATACATTGTTAAAAAGATTCCTCTAGAAACTAAAGAAATAGAAGACATTTCAAGGGAAAAGGGTTTAAATTCTTCCCCATGAAACGACAAGGTAATGGTGGGGAATGGTTTGATTATTCGACAAAATAAGTCGAGTTGTCTTTATTTTTTATCAAACAAATCCCATTGACTCCAGCTTTGATAAATAAATGGGAGTAATTTTCAATCAACATCAAATTGTAAATATCAAAACAATAATTTTCTTTCCCATCTTCCAAATGTATGGAGCTACATAATAGGAAAGCAATAGACAATTAATTCTTACAATTATGCTCCAAATCGTATTAATTCATATCACTTTACCTAGTTTTGTACTCAAACCAATAAAAAAATTCAAAATTTTACATTATGAAATATTAAATTTAAACACACCTACATCACTCGAAAATATACTTGTTGTTATCGAACTTCTAACAATTTTGGTGAATGAGTACCGATGTTTGGAAAACAAAAGTTGAGAAAAAAAAGGACTAAAGAACATCAAAATTTGATATGTTTGGAAGAAAAAGGAGGAAAAGACTGGAAGGTTTGGGGTAATGAGAGAAAAGAAATGGTCAAAGTCATGGATGCTTAAAAGTCGAGTCAATCTTCGTACCATTTGATGTACTTTTAACATTAGAATACAACATATCCAAAAACTAGACCACCTCATGCACCAATCAAATTCATTTATGCTTTCTTTCTTAAAATTAATGTGTTCGATTAAATTACCTAAAATGCCTGCCTATGCCTTTTTCTTTTCTTTACAGAATCAAGATATACATGAAATTCTTCTATCTACTTCTGGTTTCTTTTTCCTTTTTCTAATTTAGTTTTAAAGTTTGTTAACATATATCTGTAATAAATAAAAGTTGTTGATTAAAACCATTACCTAATTCTTCTATGTTAACATATTGAAAACATTCATATGTGATATGCAAAATCCAATCCATTCATCAATAAATTAATTAATTTTTTAAAACTTGGCAATTTTCAGGTTGTGGTGTCTATATGTATATATAATTAGTATAGTGGTTTCTTAAGTTTTACTGATATATGTGTGAGAAATAACATATAAAGATTACTATAACAAATGGGAGAAAGCAAGTGGATGATGGAGAGAGTTTAGGGAGAAAACTCAATGACATCGAAAGAAACTTGGAAGAGAATAAATATGTGTGAAAGTAGAGGTTAGCGAAAGAAATATTAGGTATAGAAAGAGATTGGCAAGAGGAAGTGTCAACTATGAAAAGATAGACAAATAAGAAAAATTTTACATGCATAAAGAAGCTAGTAAGAAAAAAAGTGTAGTAGAAATATCTATTATGAGTATTAGTCCCCTTCATTTTTCTACCAATATGTAAAATTCTAATTAACATCTCAACATGCTCAATCCCTCGTGATGAAGTCTCCTTGAGTTTACCAATCTTGATTGAATTTCAATTTCATTCTACTTGATCGAATACCGATTTATGTCCTATAAGCTCTAATACTGTATTTAAAAAGTAGGAGATTATATTTCAAAATCAATTGACAATAAGTGAACTACGAAAGAAATTAATTAATTAGAAAAAAGAACCAAAAGGTTAAAAATGGAAGCGAGATTCCTACTTGGGCTACCAAACTATTGGATGAATCCACAATGTTATTGTACCAATCAACTCATGACCTCAAGGTTTAGATAGTTCATGTACCGATACAACATCATCATGTCTCAAAGTTACGTTGATAAACCATATGTGTAAACATTTTGATTATTGACTATGTAAAATTAATTTAATCATGAAAAGAATGAGTTCAATACGTACTTGTAGAAAATAATGAACGATTCAAGTACATAGACTAAAATGATAATTTGATAGGAGAGAGTAATTCAAAATTCTTTAATTATTTTTCTTATTACAACAATATAGATTTATTAAAATCGACAATATATCATATATATAATGAGATGTGAAATGGGAAACTAAACTTGTGGATATAATTTGAAAGATAAAAAAGTGGGTTGAAGAATTTTCAAAAAAAGAGAAAGTTGGGTAGATGGGAGTTGAAAAGGTTTTGGACTTTATTCTACAAAAAAAAAAGGTTCAATTTTATTTGGAGTTTGCGATGAAAAAGAATGCTAACGCGCTGCACATTTTTTAGTTACAAAGATTCCTCCAATGGAATTGCTTTCACACACACTTTTCAATTCAATTTTCCATTTTATTTAATTACTTTAAATTTAATTTTCCAACTTTTCTATATATATATATTACGGTGAGAGGGTCGAGCTTCAATATATATATATATTGTTGTTGTTGATTGAGCTTGTTCATATTGATGAGTAAAAATTTAAAGTCATGTCTACGTGTTAGAAATTTGTATGTACTTACAAGACATCCTACTTTTGAATGAATTTGGATTTATTTTAAAAAGCTTATAACTTTGTACACACTTGTTTCAACCTTTTCTTGTATACTCACTTTTGCTTCCTTATTTTGCTTGTGTTTTTGGAATTATTAACTTCTGAAAATAATCAATTCTAAGAAAAACTTAGATGTTATTTGAAAAGAAAAGCGAAATTAATTTGTTTTATTTTAGTATATTTGAAAATAACTTAAACTATTTGGAAATTAAACTTAAGAACATGGGTAGGAATAACAAATTTGGTATGACAATAGGACTTATGTCACTATGGTCTTTTAAATTGCAAAAGTATAAAGTTTAAAAGTGTATAGTCGTCTAATATATTTAATTAATTGTCATATTTACAATATGAAAAAAAAAAGTGCTATAGACAATTTTTTTTTTTTTTTGTGATCTAATGCAATTTCTCTTGAACTGTATTATTTGATAATAATAATTTGTATACTAGATTTAGAAATAAAAATAAAAAAAACAAAATATATAAATTGAAAAACCTATTTTAAACAAGGTTAGAAAATGGTTTATTTCAAATGATTGATCTCTCAACACGTATAAGGTAGTATGAGTGTAGTTTATATAAATATATGATTTGGAAAGTTAAGATAAAAGGGCGTTGTCAAAAAGAGTAATTATGGAGAAGAGACATTATTTGATGTTACATTTTAGGTCATAAAAATCATATTTGGAGAACATGGATGATTTCTTCAACAGGAAGTCTTGAGGAACTTTCTTTACAAACACAATAACAACAACAATAATAATAGATAAAGTTGAAGACTGGTCTCTCAATATATATGACCCAATTATTTGGTGGTGATTAAGAAAAATTAAAAAAAAATACATTGAAAAGTTTAAAAATAAAATAAAATAATTCTAAAGACCAAGACTTTCCCATTTATTTCAATATCAAATGTTTTAAATTATATTGTGTGTGTGAGAGATTTATTAAGTCTCAGTCGGCAGGTTACTTATGAACACAAATGTTGCTATTTTGAATCAAAATACATTCATTTTGGTTATTATTTATTATCGTGTCAACTTTTCCGGCGCAGAGTGGGTCTCCATTCTTACGCGGCGGTGACTGTCCGACGCCGGCCGATGGGAATTTTTTATTATTACAACTGTTCCCACTGGTCACTGACCAACTTAAGCTTCTTATCTCTCATCTTCGGGCTATGCAAATTATTTATCGTCAACTTTTCAATGAAATGAAAACCCTTTTCTGATTACCTTTTCAATCCCAATTTTCTTACCTCTTTGCCTTTTCCACTTCATCTTGGGACAGTTTTATGTTACTTTTTCGTTGTTTATTCACTTCTTAATTAAAAATAATGTTGGAAATAATCTCCTACTTCTACGATGCAATCAATCAAATGAACCACAAAAATCTAAATCCAAACAAAAATAACCTTTTACAAACATAAAATAATATCAAAACATTTCTAAAAATAACAAAATAAATTAAAATATTCCAATAATATTTGTTATGTATAAATAAATAATTCTAGGTACAATTATTTGAAACTAAAGTGATAGGTTTTGTTGGGGAGTAGTTACAAATATAGAAAAATAATACCAACAACAAATTTGCAAATAAAGCAAAATTATTTATGCACAGTTCTTGAAATCTATTCGTGACAAAGTAAATAGCTAATAGAGTCTATAATTAGCGTTTGTATATCTTTAATAAGAGCTAATATGGTTTTAACACCAATAAGTTATATTTGCAACTCTTTTTTAGAGTGCTTGAAGAGTCGTTCATCACTTTCTTGAACTTCTTTGATGTGAGATAAGTACATTTTAATTTTTTTTTAGAAAATACAATCAAAAACAGATTAAAATAGAGAATCTATTCTCTTAAAAAAAAAATGATCTTGGAGATTGTGTAATGCTTACTCTCAAACTATTTGTTTATACAGTAGTAATATTCTTTGTTTCTCTCTTCATTTTCGGATTCCTATCTAATGACCCGGGACGTAATCCGGGGCGTGAAGAATAAAAAAATCAGATTTTTTTTCCAGATATATTATCCCACCAACAACGACGTTCAATCTCATTGATCATTGCCCAACAAACTATACCTGGTACGCCTCTAATAATTTTCCAAAAACTAATAAAAGAAAAAAAATAAAGAGAATTTATTATGAAGTTTGATTGAATACTCATTTGAACCTTCTTATACGGCAATTATTGTTGTTCCTCATAAGAAGTCATATTGAAAGGAACGAAATTTAGTAAACTCCAGCTAACTAAAATAATTTATACTTTAGTTTCATAATTGAAAAGATAAAAGAAAAGTATATTATTATTATTAAATGATACACGAAGAAAAATGCGTCCACAAAATACATCCACTAAATGAAAACTATACCAAGAGGATGCTGAATTAATAATAATACAAAATGGAAGAATAATATAATTTGATGATGATCATCCCCAAATTTCACTATCCACCATGTTTCCGGTAATGGCAGTGGCAAGAGCTCTAGTGAAATTAGGGTCTCTGGTCAAAAGAGTAGCCATTTGTTGAACAAGAAGCTTTTGAGTTGAAGAAGAAGAATTAGACGATGAAGGTGATCGTATTTGAGGTTGAGATTTAGTTAAGTGATCAAAAGACATAGAAGGCATTAACGATGATGATGATGGAGATTTGATAGAGGAAGAAGGTGATGATGTAACATTAGAAGAATCAAGCTTTGTATTTGAACCTAAATTAATTGGTCCAATTAATTGATACTCAATTCCTGAATTGGGTTTTGGATGATTGTGTTGTCCTTCGTATGTTGCTACTAAATAACATGGCTCTTCAACACTTCTTTGTACCTATAATTATTAACACAAGAATTTAATTAACTAACTTTTTACTAATATAACAAAATACGACTCATAAGTGTTAATAAATACTGTGATAATCTATATAGTTATCTACTATTGATAGTTAAAATGAAAGAGGTAAAATTGCAATGCTATTCCCTTGTCAAGTCATCCAAAAATTTTACGAAAATATCGATTTTAGTGAAATTTCATAGGATTTATAAGTAGTCTTTATCATATTATAACTCCCAATTAACAAACTATGATTAAGCATGCTACGAACCATTTAATTTATTTTTTTCGATTACCACATATGACAGCATGAGTTTTTTTTTTTTTTTTAATATGATGGATGGGTGGAGAAATCAAACTTCAAAGGTGGTGAGGTTAATTGTAGATGTTTATTTCAATTAAGATCACTTAAATCACACGATTTAAAGCCATTTAATTTCTTGAACTGTTTGCTTGGAGTTTAAAAAGAAAGATTAGGGTTTTTATTTCTTTTTGGCGAAATTTGATTATAATAATAATCAAACCATTAGAATTAATTAAGATGGGTTGCAATCAAAGTTGAAAATAGTGCATTAAGGATTGAGGATTACGGTGTTGGTAGGGAAAGAAAAGTGTAAACAAAATTGAATAGGATGTGTTGAAATTTAATAAAGAGAAGAAACTTCGTGGAAATTACCTTTCTCTTCACCGGACAGGTAGGGGCAAATGAGCATTTATAGTACGCTCTTGGTGATGGATTGTCTTTAGTCACCTTTTGACCATATTTCCTCCATTGATATCCATCCTTCACGATCTATATCACCACAAATAACACACTCTTCTTATTTACGCCACAAAGTTTTTGTCATGATGTATTGTTATATACATATCAATGTTTATGTTTGGAATTCGATTCCTCAACACTATTTGTAAATATTTTGGAGAGTATTTTCATTTAAAATTATTATCTACCGAAAAAACAATCTAATACTGCTGAAGAATCTGCGAATACGTACCAAAGTGGAATCGGAAACTGGGGTGGGAACGAGGACTCTCATAACCTTGGGTTTACTATTATTTTCTCTAGGCCTCTTATTATAACAGGAATCATTATCATCGCTACAACAACCGCAATATTGATCGGACGAAGCGCTCCTATTGAAATTACAACAATTATCACATCCTGGAGCTGCTTTTCGTTTTCTGGTTTTCATGATTAAATCGATAACTTGATTTTTCAAAACGCTGTAATTCTCAACCACTACCCCAAGCATCTGATTCAGCTTCTTATTCTCCGAACTAATTCGATTCAATTTTTCAGCAAGAATGCCTGTTGGAGCCTGCAAAGCAAGATGAAAATCAATAAACACTACAACATGTGATTAACTAACTAATCAATTAATGAAGTCATTGGTGAGTATGTATATATAAATGGGTGGACCTGTTGTTTGAGTGGAGAATTAGGAGTGGGTGGATGAGGTTGGTCGGCCGGAGGATTGAAATTGAGGTCAAGAGAAGTATTGATGGTGGTACTTGTGGGTTCCATTTTTTTTTCTTTTTTAAAGTTTGTAGAAGAAGAAGAAGAAGAAGAAGAAGAAGAAGAAGAAGAAGAAGGGAAGAATTTGAATTGAGGTGGAGAAGAGAGGAATTAAGGAAACAGGGAAATAGTTGAAGTGTTTAACAGCAAACCGGGTTGTGTTTTATAAACGAAAGTCTTCTGGAAATTGTGTGGAAAATCCTTTTTTCCTTTTGTCTTCCTTACCTATATGACGTCATTTTATTTTTTCCGTTTTCGAGTAATTGTGACGTCATTTTACTTGATTCATACACCAATGCTTCAATATAATCCCAGCCTACGTTATCATTTCCTTACCTTCTTCTGTATCGCTATAGTTTCTACTCTCCTTTTTAAACCCACATTTTTAGTTCTCCATTCACTCTTAAATACTCAACAAAAATTTAAAGTAAAACTTTATAAAATTCACATCTCCACAACGTTCTTAAGTGGAATTCTCAATACTCACGTGAAGGAATTTGATCTTTAATAATTAAAATTTATCAATTGTATTTTTTACTATAAACACAAATTGTGAAATCAAACTAACTAAATTGAATTTAATACCATTAAAGTTCAATTGCATAATTAAATTATTATCAATGGGAGAGAAAAGCACTAATCTAAATTTTGAGAAAAGTGTTCTTTTAATGTTTAATTGAGAATTCCTTCTGAAATTTCATGATATGTAAAAGAAAAAAAAAATCCAAAATCTATAGTCGAGTCGGCGACCACCATCATCTCAGGGCGTAGCACAATGTTGGTCTTGACACCAATGTCGATCCACGGTCTCTAATTGTTTTAAATGAATGTTATTTGATTGTGTTTAAATGAACACATGATTTTGATTTGTAGGAATTTAACAAACCAAACTTGTCTATAAAAAACATTTTTAGACATTGTAACCAAATATATTATTAGAAGATACTATCATATTTACTTGGGAGGTTAATCAAATGAATGCTCACACAGAGGGGTTTTCTTTTTTCATGTTGATCTTGATAAAGAAGCGTACATGAAATTACATATGATTTTTCTTATAATCCAAATATGTTGTCTCAGGAAATAATTGTACGATTTACATTAAGCTCTTTGGTGTTATTGGTTTGCTAATCAAAGCTAGTAGTTGCATCATTGGGTAAATATGAATTTATTCAGTCTTATTCAAATTATTCACCTTTACATTGCACTAGAGTTCAATTTAGTAACCAAGTATATGTTGAGCATTTGACTATTTCTAGAAATGATTTTTGCTTTGTTATTGTTTCATTTTAAAAAAATTTATGTGGATGCTTTTCACATGAAGGATTTGGTTATTTTAATTTGAAATATTTTATTGATGTTGATGATGCTTGAAATGCAGATATTTTTTATTTGTCATCGAAATGTACACTCTTGACATCAATTTAGAAATTAGACACTTGGGAGGAAAACTTGTAGGGTTTCCGATTGAGTAAAATCATGACCTAAACATTAGCCACCGGCTCTTTCTTGATAAGTCTTAAACGTTTTGCTTTAACACATCTCATATTAGTTTATCATTTACGTAACCCGAACTTCTATATATACTAGTTGGTAACATGTGCTAAGCACGTTAGCTTTTATTTTATTTGACTAAATAAAAAGAGACTAATTAATTATACAAGTAGTATAAAACTATATTTATTTACCCTTGGTTTTTTACAATACATTTTTTAGCTTCATTCTTGAGAGACCTTTTACTCAAGACTTGTTATACACGTGTGAGGTGTGTATAAATCGAATGAGCTAAAAAATATAAATAATTTGACTATAACTATGAAACAATCTATTGAGTAGACTTTTTTTTTTAATAGGTATCAATTACATATTAAATGTTTAAATGAATTGGAACCATTCAACAAATTTTTCAAGAATTATAATTAGTTATTGTTTTGAAATGAATAATTAAATTTAAATAAAAATATATTATTGATATAATACAAATACATAAGATAATTTTTTCTTTTGATCCCTCAATTATAAGATCCATAATATACTATAGTGGATAAAAAACATACTTAATTACAAAGCAATAATAGAAAAATTTGAAAAATCTAGTTCATCCGCATCCTCATGCCACTTTGTTATTTTTTGGAAATAACGCTTCTCTCTTTAGTCTCCCACTTTTACATTCTTCATCTTTGAATCATTATCAATTTTTTCATGTCTTTTTTATTGGATAGATTGCTTGCGCCTAGACATTACAAAAATCTATAAATGAAGGAATATACATATAAAAAACAGAGAACAAAATAAAATTAAGAAAACAAAATTAGAAGAGAATTAAAATCATGATTTAATTTTTCTTCACATCCTGACTTTTGACTTTTTATTGTGATTTTGTGAAGCTGAGTGAATATAAAAGAAAATGAATGAGATATTTATACTTAAATATTTGAAAAGGGATACAAAATAGTTAGTATGAAAAGGAATATGAATAGGTGGTAGATAGGAAGATATGAATGATATAATTAATGAAGCCATAAAAAAGTTACAATTATTAATACTTAGCATTTTATTAATATATAATTTTAAATTTAAAAACAAATAAAAGAAAATTACAATAAAACCAAAGAAAAATGACAAAATTAGAAACAATTTTTTTTTTTCTCATCCATACTTTTATATATATAGTGCTCATTTTGGTTTAGTTTCTGCAACCACTACCACAAGAGCATTGTGATGGTGTAGTTCTTACAGTTTATTATTTGAAAAGTTGTTCAGGTCAAGTAATCCTTCTTTGCTAGCTCCATTTTTTAATCTTTCTCTACAGTAACAAAACACATAGATGTGTAGATCTTTCATTATTTTTGGTGGCACTATACGATATAACATTATTACCACACATTAGATTTCTACCAAAATGAGGAGCTTTACAAAAGACTCTGAAAAAATAGCAATTTCTTTTATCCTCTTCACAAACCTGCATGGGTATGTATGTAGTCCTCATGCCTTAACCTAATGGGTATAAATAGCGCATATTCTCCTATTTACTTTTTAGGTATATTTCTTTACTTTTAATTTAAGCTATATTATATGTTCACCAAATATAGGAAACAAACAACTTTATCCATAAAAAGGATTTATGAAAAATATATTGAAAAATCTGTATATAATTTTTGAAATTTCTACTCTTTTTTTCTTGTTTTCTACATTGACTTCAAAAGCCAGGTCAAATTTACCTGTTCTTTTTTCTTTTTAAGCACAAATAAAATAAAAATAAAAAAAGTGGACAATTCCCAGTATTTATTTATTTTTAAACAACTTGTTTTGTACACGTTTGTGGAACCATAGTTTTATAGCTAATATATATACTTACATTTTTATTTTATAATATTCCGTTCGTAGTCTTTATTTAGTCAGGTAGATTGTTTTTTCCAATTTAAATTGTTCTTATCAAAATGAATCTATGAATTTATTCAAAATATAAATTAAAGTAATGGGGATGGATGGGTAAAACATAAGTTTCTTTAATGAAATTAAAAATGGATAGATAAATATGAAACTTTTCGTTCTTAAGAGAATGAAACTTTTCTTCTTATTTTCTTCTTCTTCTTTGAAAAGATTTTCTTCTTAAAGGTAGACATCATTAAATGACGTGAGGGATGATGACGTATTGATGAAAATTGGAAAGTAAGTCGGAAATTTAGATTTGAAGCCAATAGGGTGTTGACAACTGTATTTGTTCAAAATGATTTGATAAATATAAAGGAATTGATAATTAAAGTTATTATAAAATAAAGACCAAGGCCTTACCTATTCAAATCACACTTCCTTTTTCTTACAATTTTTACACTAAAAACTTAAAAGAGTTAGTTAGGTTCGAAAGCATTCTCAATTTTTTTGTTTTCTTTTTCTATTTCTAATATGAAAGAAACATTTCTAAAAAAGAAACAAATTTTGAAAAATTACACAATATTTTTACAATACAATCATATTACATTTTAATTTAATTTTAGATTTAAATATCATTTCCATCTATGTAATAAATTTTAATATATATTATACTTTCAACTTACTATCCGTTTATTACAGATTCTTTGAGTCCCATTGGCATTTAGGTTTATATCTTAAATCGAGTTTGGCACTCAAAGATTATCCATTTGGCATGTGTTCTCCCTACGTCCATCAATAAAAATATTTTTATAGTTATGCTTTTAGTCTTTTTATTATTGATTTCCTTGAAATTTAGTTCTATCTAAAATGTTTCACTTACTTTTCTCTAATGTTTTATTTAAACATTTTTCAATTTAAATCTTATTATCAAAACATATATCCTTTAAATTAATTATAAAAAGACAACTACGTGTCAAAATTTACTTAATTAATTAACTTCATTTCTTTTCTATTATTTTTAATTCCATAAAATAGGCACAACACCAACTATAAAATTTAAAATAAATGTATTCTATATTATTGGTACATCATAATATAATTGGGTTGACGTTCTAGATTGTTATTTTTTAGTACAATACAATATAGAAGTTTCCAATAAAAGATTTCTTAATACGTAGATTAACTCTCGATACTTCTTAATTCATTTGATTGAATAAACGTTGGTATAGTACTAATACATGAATACATGAACATAAAAGAAAACCTATTGTTCTCCTTTTATATCTAGTAAATTTTTTGTAAATAAGTCTTGTAATTGAGGGTAGCCCTTGGTAAGGTCTAAAATTTATAGGTAAGGCAAGTTTGAAAAATAGAGGAGAGGCAATATAGGAAAACATGGGTCCCAAGTTTTTAAGCCTCGAGTTTCGATCTAACTAGTTGAATCAGACAATTGAAAAAAGTTGGAGTGAAGCACTTGACATGTCCTCATGTAGTGTTATGTGACCAAGTTGTTGAGAGTCTTATATTAAAAAAGCTAAAGAGACTTACACTCCTTGTAAGATAGATAAACTACTCATCTTATTACCAATTGATTTTGAGATGGAACCTTATACTATCAAACACAAACTACCTCAATTTATGATTCTCATAGAAAACTATATGTAATCTTCAAAGGAGATAAGTAACTTACATTTTTGCTTAGCTAAAAGTAAACATCAACATATAATAATTGTTTATCAACCTATATTATTGATATTTTGTTATATTTGTAAATATATATATTTTAAAGTTCATTTTAGAATGTTAGAAGAATAATATATAGAAAAAAAGCAGTAAAGTATTTAATAAACTACTGCATCATCAACGCATTATTACCGAATGAGAAAGTTAGAATATTCCTCACCCAATCACACACGTTGAGTCATTTCAATAATTGAAAAACAAAATGTTAGTTTTCTTATTTGTTTAATCAATAATTAGAATTTTGACGTCATAATGACCACGTAATGAATCCAGTTATGGTTAAAGTTCTATTTTCAATAATAATCCTAACAAATTAATGGTTGAAGTTTCAGTTTTATAATTTTTCTACTATTTTTATACATCATACAATTATAATTGACATAAAATGTTGATGTTAATGTAAAAGTTGACAATTAAATCATCTATGTTTATTCAATGTGTATCTGTTTGCTTCTACCTCTATTATTATAATATTTGGTTTTAATTATAAAAATATCGATTATTAATAGATATCTATGAAATTATAAATAAATAAAATAGTTAATAAACAAAAACAAGTTAAAGATATTTATTATTTATATTACATTTAAATTAATGATATTTTGGTGGCTTATTTAATTATACTTATTGAATTGTTCTAATATTATAGAAAAGTTTATCCACATTTTTATAATAGAGAAATTATATGGATATGTAGATGAAAATTTGAATGATATAAATAAATGTCAGTTTATTTTTTTCCTTCTATATAAATCTGAGACGTGTATTTATGATAAACTGAGTGTTGCAGGCGTGTGTGGTTTTTTTCTTTTTTATTAAGAAAGAAAAGGGGAAATTAAAGTTTATATAAAAGGTAAAGACAAAAGCATGTTGAAAGAAATTTGAAGGAAATTTCATTGGATAGAGGACAGATTAATTTTTAATATATATACATATATTATTTAATTTAGAGAAAAAAAAAATGTATTTCTGATTGAATTGAATTTCTCAGAAATTTCATAAAAACGTGTTGGACTAGACTTAAAAGTCAAATTGGCAACTTGATCTTTGGAAAATAATCTATTTTCATAATTGACGTATTGAAACCAAAGTTCCAAATATATGATGGATGATGAGTTGTTGACCAATATTAATACTAAGCTTAGCTTAATTAGAGTTAGTCGGTATGAATTTCTATCAAAATTGTTCTACTCATTCTTTTTTTTTTTTTTTTCTTTTTTAAAAATTAGTTCAAATACAATCATGACTGGAATAATATTGGGCAAATATACTACCATACAAAATAATTTGTGAATATAACCCAACTTAAATCTAGCACTTTTAGAAACAAATCCCTCTTTCTAATATTCGGTTATAAAAAATGTAATTCCTTTAAAGGGTTGATATCCACATAATTCTTTTAAAATATTGTTTAAATAGCTTGGATACATATTTTTCATGCATTATATATAAGACATTGATGTTTGGACATTGTTATAGTCTGAATAGTTGAGTTCACATTTCTAGTACTTGTATTTTGTTCCCGTTACAAATAAGAATAATGTATGTAGACAAATGTCACTATTAATTATTATATAGTCTATTGATAATGATTTTACTTTTCTTTTTCCAAATTAAAGAATGAACCTAATTAGTATGTGGTATCGATAATTATAATAAATTTTTGTTTGAAACTTTTGTTCTTTCCTTTTTAACAAATTCAACCAACCAAGTATGAAAGATTATAATTAAAGCTTCAATGATTACCATATGTAACTTGACTTTTGATATATTTATATATTTATTTTGTTAAACACCAAAGTCTATGACCTAATTCAAGGAATAGAAACGATAAATTTGTAGATTAATTAGAAATTACGTGGTTTATAAGATGGAATAATCTATAAATTGATGTGGTGTGTCGCAGAGGTTTCGTTATACTTACGTCAAAAAGTGTATATATATAAGTGTGTTTGAGTATTACAACAAACTTACTTCTCTATGAAACTATAATGACGTATTTGTTAGTATAGATGACAGAAATCTGGACACAGTAACCAACAATTTCAAATTCTAATAGAAGTGCAAAAGGAAGGAAACTGGACAAGATAAAAGCAATGGGATATAGGATTCAGCATGAATATAAAAGCTTCGACTGTTTTTATAACTTAAAAACTAATACAATTTTTGTCCAAATTACAGCTAACAGTACAAAACAAATTACACAGAAACCGAAGGAAGGAAATAAGCTAGTAGACATGTCTTTTTTTTTTTTTCCTCAGTTAAATATGATTTCTCATTCCACTTTAGCAAGAAAATGCAGGATCAGTATCTTTTGCATAGATTTTAAGGGCATCATCTCCAACTTAGCAGCTACCCGAGCCCCGCAGGCATCAACAACGCGGTTGAGATATACAAGTGGTGTATTCCCAATTAGCTATTAATTTTAATATATGAAAAATGGACGCAATGAAGTTCAAAAGTTCTTGGAATTTAATTGAGGAAAAAGAGAGGGAGGAAGGTTAGTGGCTCACTTCAGTAACATCTTTAGCTATTTAATAGACTTTGTATCAACCATTTTGAGCAACAACTATTGCAGTTGGATTGTCAATCATGCAAATAAATCAACTATGCAGAACAAATATTCAAAATCAACTTCTTTAAAATCTTATGTAATATTTGCAAATCTCCACATAACAAATATTAAACTTGTTGATCAACAAATTCTTAAAACAAAAAAAGATTCTCCACGTAAACAAAACAAAACCTAAAAGTTAAATAGGACATGACAAGAAACCACATGAAAAACAAGAAATCTTAAGACTTAGATAAATAACCTAAAAGTTTTCCCTTCCAAGGTATCAGGGCATTGAAGTCAAGTAAATAATGGTAAGGCGAGCAAGCCAGGCGTTTTAGTTGCAGAAGTTGTGCTAGTCGTTGAAAGCCTAGAAGTTTTATTTTAAGCCCTTATTGGAAAGAGAAAGCCTAAATATTTTATCATTTTTGGAAACGCATCTTATTAAGTAATAACGATAAGTTTGTCGATTTATCATGAGTTGTGAAGTTAAGCTTAAAGTTCAAATAATGCATTAAAACCAAGTTGCTTTAAGTTTAGTTGTTGGTTATATTAATTCCAGTTACTAGGTGTTTTATGTGATATTTCGCATGGGGAGATATACAATAAATGTCTAGGCGGTCACGTCTCTACTTGATTGCGTGGAAATAATCTTGGGGTGGAGCTTGCGTGATAGCAACGATGACACCAGAAGAGAGAGGGCATATGACGAGGATAGTGGTGACGCGAACAATAGTGCTACTTTTCAACAATGTTTCTCTTTTTCTTTTCCTCTTCTTTGTAGATATTTGGATTTGTGGAGGATTTTTAATGTCCCACTCTCGATGTCGCCCAACATGTGTTAGGAGATATCCCAAAAGTGTCGACGCTTTAATTAAAGTGTCAGGCAGTTCCCTGAAACTTCTTACGCTTTTACTAATGGCGTCGAAAGATGTGAACTGACTACCGACGCAGGGTTTATGTGTTGGGAGATGTCAGATGCCATATCTCCTGAATGTGTAATATGCAGCGTTGGGAGTTTCAGAGGAACTGGTAACACTTTAATTGAATCGTCGACCAAACTCAAATAAATCTTATATTATTCATTTTATATCACAAACTTACAAACTATATATACTTGCTAAACTCAACCAAAACCCAGTTACAAAAACACAAATTCCCCTTAAAAAAATGGGAAAAGAAAAGATTCAACAAAACACAAATTACACACACTAACCTAACCTTCTCTATAACCTCAACTCATAATATAATTTATTAAAATTACATTTGCTACAAAAATGAAGTATTTAAATTTGATGGCAATTTTAAGAATAATAATTAAGTATATCAGTCATAGACTAAACTTTTATCATCAATAGATTTTGCTATATTTACAATTTTTTTAAAATATTATAATATACTTAATTATTTTAAATCTAATTGCTATATTTGCAATTATCCTATGAAGTAGTTGCAATATAATAACAAAATACAAAGACATGTAATTAGACAACATATAGTAATGACAAGGAAAATAAAGAATCAAGCCAACATAAGTTTGAATTATTAACGAGTATAAGTAGTACGAACTAAGGATTAACAAATGTACGATCTTATAAAAATTAATCTCTTAATCTTTTGGTGGTGATCTCCTCAACAACCGAAATAATATAGTTTGATTTTTTGTTGACAAAATGTAAGCAGAGTAAGGTTAGGAAGAACAAGAAGAAGTAGGGCAAAAAATATATAAAAAAAAGTTGACAAAGACGAAGAAAAAGAGCCCATAAATAGTCATAAAAAAGTAAGGTGGAAAAGATGACATAAGTCATACCATGAAATTATGATGACACACACTATTTTATTCATAAAACAATTGTCTGAATTTTCTTCACATTAATAAAAACAAAGACCTGCCTTTTTCAAAATAATTACACATCTCACAAATTCATCTTAATTTACAATAATACTAATAATTCTTGACTTACAATATAGATGTTATCAAGACCAAAATATATATGTATAAGAGATTTGAGATGTTTTAGTTCAAATATTCCCTCAACCACTATACTAACAAAAAAATAAAATTAGTTGACTCCAAATAGAGGTAAGTCTAACATTAGAGGTAAGGCTTTGGGATCGTCCCATGAATTAAAAAAATGTTAAATATAACAAAGTTTATCAAAGTGTATTACTAGCTAGCTAGTAGTCCTCGTTGCAAATATTGATCTATCACTTATAAAATTGATAAAAGAAAGCCTAGACAACTTGCCAACTCCATATCCTCTCTTCTCACCACCTCATTAAGAAAGAATTAAGGCTATTATTTCAGAAAAGAAAGACAACTCTCACAATATTCTTTGCACCTGGACCTCTCCGACAGGAGCAAAGAATAGTGTCTTCCACTAAAAGACTTGTTTATACCCATATCAGCTTTGAGCCTTAGTCGCAAAGTTATTTAAGGAATGAACGAGTCAAAAGGAAGGAGCAAATCCAAGCGGTAGAGTAGATAGTTCAAGGACAAACTCTAGAGAAAAAGAAGAAAGGGAAGGCTCTGCCAATCATACGAAGGTCGACAAAAGGAACATTCATACCGAACGGGTCCTTCGAACCTCTTAATTCCACTAAAATAGTTGGACGGATAGGCTTTCAGATAAGATAATATCATATCTTCAACTCAAACCTCTAATTTGTCAATATTTATAATTCATATTTGCACAATTACTAATACATTTTGTTATATTTTTATAACTTTTTAAAAATGTTTATATGTACTCAATTATTTTTATAAAATTGCTTCCAATTACAACTATTTTATATATAAATATATTACAGAAATGGCGTAAAAGGAAGAATCAAAACTTTTCCTTCAATATCTCAACAAAGGTTGGACAAATAAATCCATAACACTCTCATCGTATCTTTAAAACCAACAGATATATTAGAAAAAAAGCATCAAAGGTCAAGTACACAAGAGTCAATGAAGAGTCGTTAAAAAACGGGGAAATCAGGCTTTGAACCAAAAACTCGAAAGGGAAGACACACTAACATTAAATTGAAGCATAAGATACTCTTCTGAGAGCTTTCTTTTTTCAGCCTTAAAAGGTAATATTGAGAAGAAGATACTAATTAAGTTGGTATTAGGAAAGGAGAAGTGATCCAGAAGAAGATACATCAAAACAAACATGCCTTAAACAACTCTTCTCCTCAATTCCTTACATTCCTTATTTTATATATATTCTTGTAATCAATTTTGTTTTTAATTGTTTTTTCTTTTATCTCTCATATTTATATTTTTGTTCTTACTTAAACTTAATATTCTTTTTTATATATTTTCTTTCCTTTCTTTTTTAATTTTTCGTATTTATATGTTCAATTTAATACTGAATTTTGAATTTTTAAATTTATATATTATTTAATTTCCAAATTTCATATTTCATTTTTAATAATATAATTTTAAAGAGACATTTTTAAAAATAGTAAAATAAATTAAAATATTTAATAACATGTAAAATTGACAGAATACATTATAAAAATTGCTATTGTGTAACTAATTTTATATGTACCTAATTATTTTTTTAAAATATAGCACCTAGCAACTTGTGACATGGAACCTACTACAAAAATGTCGATAGAGATAAAAAGATAAACCATAAGTAATTAATCAAATTCTGCTATTGAATAAGTTTGTTTCTTGTTCTAAAAAAGAGAAACAAGAAACTATTAGGCCTAATTGGGTGTAACTAACAAACAAAGCAAATTAACTTAAATAAGTTAAGAGCTTTTTTTTTTTTTTTTTCTCTTTCTAAATGGGCGGCCAACTTCAAGAAATCAGACTCAATTTACTGAAACATGCTCCCGACTAAATTTGTTCTTATTTGTTTTCTCGTTATAACAATAACCATATATATAGGCTAAAGGTTTCTACCAATCTAAAATCCTCCATCGATTTAATCAATTTTTGTATTGTTGTGGAGTACTCCATAGAAATACAATTCTTGAACCACCAAAATAAGTAAATAAAAAGTCACCTTGATGATTGGTATGCAGAAATAGCAATAAAAAAAAACTAATTAAATATTTGATTTCATACTTTTCATAAAAAGTGCAACGGAGCTATTCCCGAAAAAATCACCAGCAATTTTCCTGATACATTCGACCGTTGCTGCACTGAGAAATTGGCAATCGAACTTCTATTATATGTGCTGCCTTGCCATCCAAGAGTCCGATTGAAAGTGAAGAAGACCGATATGATTGTTTAAGGAATCAAAAACATGTTTATATATAAACCATAATAAATGTTTACTTCGCTATTGTACAACACAGAAATTGGTGATCCAACCAACGGAGATCAACTGTGTTAAGCTCTTATCTCAAGGTTTCTGATTCCATCATTTTTGAGCCGGTCGTTTCTGTACGGACGCCCCACCAAGGGGAAGGCAAAAGATTCATTCACAGTTCACTGCAATGGAAAATTACAACTCAGAAAGATGGGGAGAATTTGACTGAACGAAAAGGGGAAGAAAACAACATTTACATGGTTATTCAACATTCCAATTACTTCTATAAATTTGGAGGACTTGGGAAGATAAGTGAGAGGAAAAAAATCATCAAGCATTTACTAGGTATTCAAACATTGTTCAACTTCAGAGCATGCAAAAGGAACAAAGATGGACATGGTTTAACTCTAAAATAGTAAACAGTTGGGAAAATATGGGACTCCTAAAATTTTCTGATCATGGCATGAATGTAAAAGAGCAAACAAGTTATTCGAGAACAAATAAGAACGGAATCATGATAACTCCCACCCCGGCCAAAACACAAATGGGAGTGTGAAGTGGGCGGGATTGTGGTACATAATCGCACGGATTTTCTCTTTTGTGATAGAAAGGAAGTTAAAGTTCAAGCAAATCCCCAAGCATTGCATAGGCAGATTAAACAAAAAACTAATAGAGTTTTAAGTTAGTCAAACAATTCCTACAGTTGATCTCCTACCCTTTATATGTGCACAAGGCCAGTCTTTGAATAAACACAAAATAATGGATTAGGATCTCCACGTTCAATGGGCAGGTTCAGGTTGGAAAGAACCATCTTCTGAAGTTGAAACAAAATTTCGGACCATGCCATCTCTAGGCTCTGCGTATTGATCCCTACTCAGAACTACATACTTTGTCAATTTCTTCCTCCACTGCTTTGAACTTGATCTGCCTATATATATATAGCTCTCTTACCATATGCCTCTCATATACGATGGAAAAAATGAAAAGCGATTTCTAAAATATAAAATTTACACGGAATGATATCCTATTGAAGAAAACGATTCAGATGTCACCAACAGATTACAAGGAACATATGAACAATCCATTCCTCAACAGGTAGAACCAACCGGCCAGTATAATATAAAAATAAATAAATAAAGCAAAACAACACAATTTTTTATCCAGCTAGCAAGTAAAAAGCTTTCATTTTTCACTACATGCATCCTGTATCGTGATGTTGTTTGGATGTTAAAAGTCAGTATTTCACCTCTATTCATTTTCTTGTCGCACACTAAAAAGAAATGATATTTCTTTGATCGATGAACTTAAATTTAGTCACGGAGAAACTTAATTTAATTTTGCAGGATTCCATCAAATTATTAAATAAACGGACATAGAAGATCTAGATAGAAAATATTTACATACAGCATATATATAATAGAATGGCATTTCAAATATTATTAAAAAGGGCATTCACTAGTTAGCTTTAATCAAAAACTTGTATTTACAAGAATCCTTATAGCCTTTAAAAAATAGCATTTAATTCAAAATATTATTCACAGCATCAGTAGAAGTAGCAGTTACATATGAAGCAAACGTAAGAGAATTGAAGACTAATGTGACGCCTAAGCTGAAGTAACAACAAATTAAATTCCCTTGATGGGTCTGAAAAATTATTGTTCCCTAATGTAGTATTTTGTCCAACGTCGTCACCTAACAATTATTACTCTAATGAGGAAATTGATATAATTGCGCAAAAACGTCACCTCAACATATGCACATTAAACTTCGAAAAACAAGAAAATCTCGAGCATTGAACAGCTACTCAATTAAAACGCACAAAAAACTGACATTTCGCTTTTATAAATTTTAAAGATTCAACCTAAAAAGTAAAATATATCACCATCACTAAGCCACGAGAAGGGGAAAAAAGGTTACTATACACAGTGAAATCAGAAATTTTAGGATCTAAAACTATTGTGATGGGGAAATTCATTGGGCCAATTTAAAATAGTGTGGCGTGCAAAGGTCTAAAAATTCAACGAATAGCGATTTCCTACATATACAAAAAGAACAAGAAAGAAAAAGGCTAATAGGCTTCGCTATTTTACAAATTACGAAATTATAGATAGGTTTCTCCAATTAACATGCATTGTAAATCGTATTAATCATAAGAACATGATCGGAAATTAGATTAGAAAATTCTCCATTGGTAATACAGTAACAACAATGGCATTCAATATCTAGGTTGCATAGGGGGTATTAAATTCAATATCTAGAGAAGCTCCCATCAGCCATACTTTAGGAGAAAACAGACACCGATGTTATGAATTTAAATCAAAAGCATGCGCGTAATAACGATAAATTAATACATCAAATGACAAAGAGTTTAACATGAGAAACAAAAAAGTGTAGCGCGCGCGCGAGAGAGAGAGAGAGATATACCGATTAGGAGAGGACCGGCCTATACGATGTAGGCTTGAGAGAGGTCCCGTTGTTCAGTATTCTCTCACGATCGTGGCCATAACACCGGCCAGTGAGCAACATGAAAAGCAACGCTTCTAAAGAAACAATACTGCAGAAATACAATTCATACAATTCGGAGTCCAATAACCATTTCGTTAATCCATAAAAGAATATCAAAACTAAAACCGAAAAAATCGATGGAGAAGAATTATGAAACTGGATCCGTTTAACGAATCTGACAGAGAGAGAAGTGAGCACGCAAAAGTATTGATATACACTTTATAGCAACTGCCTCTGGGTGCTCACTCTCTTCTGTCAAATTATCCAAGGGACAGTGAAAAACTAACCAAATTCAAGAACGATAAACAAATAATTTTCAGTAAAGAATCTTTCACATGTATAACGGAGACAAAAAAAAAAAACCGCGTATACACATAGAAATCCGCAGAGCGAGACGGGAGAGAGAGAGATCGGAATCATCCGATAATGATGAAGAAGACGATATGAACCAGATCCAGAGTATGAAACAGCACAACGCCGCTCAAAATTCAAATCATGAACACAATATTTGATGAAGGAACATACATTTTGTGAAGATAATGGAAATTAATTAGGGTTTTTAGGTTCAGTAGGAAATAAATAAGCAATTAAATAAACCAAAAAAAAAAGGAAAAAAGAAACTGAATTCTCTCTCCTCCATGCAGGACGTCGGTAACAGTGCCGACAACACGTAATCAAAAGCTTCTGAAAGACAAATCAAACAGTGCCGCGAGTCGGCGACGACGGTGACCGTCGCAACCATTCTTCAGAAAGAAGAAGACGACGGGAAATCGATATGAACAGATGAATCAAAAGAAAGAAATTAGAAAAACAAAAAGGAAGAAGAAGAAAAAAAAAAAAAGAGAAAAAGAAGATCGATCCAATAATCGGAGCGATGGATGAGCAGTGAGGTTGGAATGGAAATGATGTTTATCAGTTAAATCAAAAACTCTCACTCGCGGTTTGTTTTTATTGCGGAAGAAACACACAATGGATCGAGATCTTTCAGGACGCAAACAATAATTTTTTCTAAAAGAAAATGGAAATAAAAGGAGGGGGAATCAGGTAGTTCGCTCACACTGATGTTGTGTAATCAAATGAATTATGTACATACGTGTCAGTAGAATATTGGATGGAGATGATTTGTCGAGGGTACGTGTTGAAGGAGTACGGAGAGTTGTTACTTGGAGTGAATCTCCACCGTAGAGTTTTGTTTGGAAATAGAGGGATTAATCCCCGCTGTAGGATCATTATCATTAGCGTGGGGCCACCAGATATTTCTCACCGCGTTGGAGAATGGTATAATTGGAGTGCGTAGGGCCAGGCAACACCAATAACCTCAATACATATTTTAAAGAAAATCCAAGTATAGTTCTTACTAAAATTGTTTCAAATATTTATAAATATAGTAAACCTTTTTTTCTTTTTATGTTTGATTAACTCATACAAACATCTATTAATCACTAAAATAATATATTTTTATCTACACCAAAAACATATAAATCAAATTTTTGTTATATTTATAAATCTTTTTGAGTATTTAACTATATTTGAAAAAATGTAATCTTTTTATATATCATTAATAAGTTAATAAAAACATAATTTATAATTCAGAAAAGAAATCAAAAGATAGAAATAAAAATATATCAACTAGATAAATAATTAAACTATAAATTGAGAGTTGAAATACACGGCACATAGACTATATATATTGACACGAAACTTGAAGATATTATGGATCATAAGATATTTTAAATTTAATTATCAATTTAGTTTTCTGAATTATATAATCACGTTGAAAGTTTTGAATTACATATGATGATGAACTTTAGGTTATGTTCAATAAATCCTAACCATCAGATTAATAAATTGGTAATGGGACCAGAATATAAATATAAACTAATAAGGGACAATGGATCCATATATGTTTATATATACACACACTCAATTTAACCAATGACTTCACATTAAAAAAAAAATATCGAAAGCTTCTCTTTTGAAAAAATTAATGATGAAAGCCTGTTAATTAAAAATATCTTCGACGACTATTGTTATTTCTTAGTTTTTAAAATATCCATCTATACTCTGAATTACAGATATGGTATTAATTAAATTATGAACTTTACAGGCTTATGTTTTATTTTAATACCCTTAGTAAAGTTGATTTAAATGGATATATTCATGTAACTTTCAAGTTAATTAGTTTAATACATTTGTGAAAATGAGTACAAAATTTCAAATGATATAAATATTTATCTATAGTATAAATTGATCCAATGCAGTGTGTAAATTGATAGTGGTTCATTTTTTAAGGGAAACTAATTATCTTTTATTGAAATAAAGTTTTAAGTATATTGATGATGAAAAAGAATTTGAATGTAGGACATCTTGAGCCATGGTACACCCAAGTAAGGTTTTATGATTGAACTTAAGGAGTTTGGTTTAGTAGTAATTGACATCACATCTCGTCCTAGAAGTGGGAGATTCGAATCCTTCCAATTTGTTTGGAGTCATAACAAGTTTTGACCTAATTTTTATTTGAAAATATGAACATATGAGACTGGGATTACACCGAAATATATATATATATATATATTATAATCAAATGATTGGTTGTTTCTATCAAAACTTATATAATGTTTTAAATCAACAACCATATTATACATTAATTAAGATCAGAAAGTCTTGGGCTTGGATAATTACTTTTAAGATTGGTTTACAAAATAATTACAATTTAGGTCTTAGTTTGTGTGTGAGATAATTTGGTCCCAAGTTTTGAAATGCATAATATGATAATGAAGTCTAAATTTTGTATTTGACAATTAAAAGAGTTACAAATATGTCTTTAAATTTTTTCTTATATATCCAATAAATTTCTCAATTTTTAATTTGGCCATAAAATGTTTTCAACCTATCAACACATACACAAAGCTAATCATAAAACACATAATGAAAGTTGCAATTATACTCTCAAACCTTCAATATCAATAATTATTACTCTTAAACTCACAATAATTATAAAATTTGGATCCTCAAACTTCTTATATGATGAATACAATGTATATAATGAAATATATAAGTTTGAGTATCTAATCTTAAAATTTGAATAAATTTGATGGGTATAATTGTAAATAGTATTTAGCATTAATTTAGAAGATGATACCGTTATAAAAGGCTTTTATAAGGATAGATTATTACCTGATTTTGTGTACCAAATTATATATGTTGTATCTGTGTGTGTACATGGATATGAATATGTTTAACTCTAATATCAGAAATGGGTGGAACTTTAATTTGCAGCATCAATATGAGGGAGCCACTAAATTAATAGCCAAGAAATTTGACCACCTGGGACCACCCTTTCCATTTTCTTTTTGTTTTACTATTTTACTGAAAAATGGGAAATGTAATAAAATAATTTTAATACTATTTTATTATTTTTTTCAATAACTGTTACATTCACATATTTGGTGACCACTTCACCAAAACCCTTTCCTTTCCCCATCTAGGTTTTAAAGCCTTTTGTTTAGGGTTGAAAGAGACTTCCCCCTTTTTTACATTCTTAATTCTACTTCAACAATTACAAACTTCTCTAATACTCATTCCATTTAATATTAACACATTTATTTGTTGAGTTTTAATGGGATCCAATGCATTAGTGTATGTATAATTATACTAGTCTACATTTTTTTTAGATAGATGAAAGTTTAATTTCCATCCTTATGCTTTAATAAAACCATATAAATAATCTCCGACTTAATCAAACCATAACACTAAATTAAAGCTCTCTCGTGAAAATCTTAATAGTTAGTTTTTCCATGTTGATATAATTGTTTTTTCATGATTTTCTCTTTACCTTAAGTATAATTCTTTTTAATGGTAAAAGTTAATATCAATGGTCATTTATTAGATCTTACATTTCTTTTTACAATGTGTCACTAATTTCAAACGTGCTATAGCTCGAAAATTCAATTCTTTTATAACAACATTGTCTAAAACTCTTAGTGCAAACTCTCTTTAAAAAAAAAAAAAAGACGTTAGTTCTGCAAGCAAAAAATTGATATTAGTTAGAAGTATGAATAGATGATACTTTCATCCATCATATCCTAATCTCCTAAATTCGTTTGTTACCTCTTTTAGGATGTGTATGAAAAAATACTCCCAACAAAGGCTCATTTCCTTCTAATTTTCAAGATGAGATGGAAACCTTCGTCTTAAAAAGAATACACATTAATGATATAGAGGAGCTCACCCTCTGCCCCTTCTTTTTGGTTTAAATATATCAGATAATTAATTGTAAATGTAAATAATATTCATTTAATTTCCAATAGATCACAGTATTGGTAATTTTCCAAATAAAAGGGAGAGAGAGTATTTAGAAATATATATATATATATAAACAAATTAAACTTTTCATGTATTTAAGAGAGAAAAATGATTAGATAATTGTAATTAATTGACATTTAAGAAAAAGGTTTGTTTTAATCAGGGCTTTCTATATTTAGAAGATGTAGTATGTATATAAAAGTATTAATGAAATGTTATGATAAAAGTTGAGCTTTGACACATTAATTCATACAATAATTTTGAGAAGAATGTGTTAATGTGAAATATATTGGCACATTTGAACTCAAAGCCAACTACATTTCTCTAAATAGAAACGATGAAATATGATTTATTTATTTTTAAAAATTGAGAAAAGAATAATAATAAAAGAGGTAAAAAGGGAGGTGAATTTTTCAGATGAGTGTCAGGTAGATAAATTAATGGTAAAGAAAGTGGGAAAAGAAAAGAGATTTTATGGGAAGCAGAGACCACGCTATTAAAGGGGGAGTGATTATTCCACGTATCCAACTTCCTTAATTTAACAACTCCATATGAAAATAAATTAAATAAAATAGGTACTTTTTTTTTTCTCTCTTCTTCTTGGTTTAAATAAATAAATGAAAAATGTAGGGAAAAAGAGCTTTTTAAGGTTTTTATTAGGGTTTGATAATGGGTATGGTATGGTATGGAGATGGACCACTCTCTCAACTACTCATCCACTATTGTATCTATAGCCTCTCTTGAAATAATGAACCATCATTTAATAATTTGTTCAACAAAGAATCTTTTTATTTCTCCCCCCATCATTTACAATTAATATATCAACCTTATTCATCTTTTATTTTCTCCTCTCTTTTCATAGTTTTTTTTTTTTGTCTTAATACTCCGTTCATTTTTTATAATTTAAACATGGTTTGTATTCTTTTATTTAAAAAAAAAAATTAGTTTAACGATAATTGACATAATTTTCTAGTTTAAACTTGAGAGATTTTTTATCTACATCCACACTATCGTTGCATTAAAAAACAATTTTCATAGTTCGTTTTCTAAAATACAAGAGTCAATTTCAGAAAAACAAAAAATGGTTTAGGATAGTTAAATAAATAAATAAAAAGATAATAAATATAGAAATTCAAATGTAAAAGTAACGTTTATACAGTTGATTTTCAAAATTTATTAAACTAAAGTCTCCTCTAACCTCTAATATCTATTTAGTTCTTTGTTTTCATTTTTCAAAATTAAGTATGTAGGTAATATTTTGACCTTCAAAATCTTTTAGAAAATAAAAAACTTTACATATAAAAAACATAAATCAAAGAGGATCAAATGATCAAAAATAGTAAATTTGATAAAATATTTACAACATATAGCAAAATTTTCAGACTATATCAATATTAGATATTGATAGTTATTGACATGCTTCTATTAGTCACATTGATAGTGAGAGATAGAAATCTATCAATTTCTATAATTATTAGAATCCAAAATTTTGTTATAATTTGCAATATTTTAATTTCTATATTTTTCTATTCTTAAAAATGCCTCTAAACTCAAATTAAATCAAGACCAATCAGTTAATTTTATTGTTAGACGAGTTTGCAAAATAGCAAAAAGAAATTATGATAATAGATTTTATATTATTTACATTTTTTAATTTATAAAAATAACAAATTTGAAAGTAGATTATCGTCTTTTTCTTATTTCTTATTTTTTATTTTTGTAATTATATAAATATATAGGGAATTGAAATACACACATTTGGGTACACAAGTATAGCCAATTTAAAAGTTTAGGACTAATAAGAAGAATTAAGCTAAAATATAGAAGAGGTTGGAGGTTGGGAATATTTTAGTCATAATAATAATAAAAGAAATAAAGGGATGATGATCTTATTAAATGCTTTAATGATAGAAAGGAATATAAAAGGATTAAGAATATGGATGGGATTTTTGTTTGGAGTCCTCTCATTGGGAGACCCCTTCTTGAATTATTAGTCTTTTCTTTCCCACTCTCAAAGTCTCTCTTTGGAAAATGGATATTCCTTATCCTTAAAAAAAATTGCTTTTTTATCTTTAAAATAAAATCTGTTAATTAATCAATACGTGTAATTAATGATTCAAATTGATATGACAACTACAATAATTCCCATTATTATTAAGTTTTTATCCTTTTCTTCTCTTTTCTTTTCTTTTCTTTTGTTTTTGGATTATAATCTAAAATGAAATTAATCAAAATTTCAATATTTCATTGCAAAACTTCATAATTCTAGTAATGATTTTCATTTATAAATAAGAATATCCCTTTTAAGTAAAACGCCTACGAATGAAAATCAAACTTTGAATTTTGGAAAACGAACTCAGCTGGGTATTATTGAATTGAAAAAGATTATGTTGTTATAGAATTAGTCATTCATATTTTGGAACACACCCAAATACAATTAATGCAGTAAATGGAGATGGGAATATAATTGCTAAAAGGCCATCGTCACCATTTTTATTATTATTTTTGTGGGGTTGAAATTCTAATTGACATAATGGAGACAGAATATATAGTGAGGAATAATTCATGCTGGCCACGTAGCAGTAAATACATACTTTAATAAGGTTTTTTTTTTCTTCTTCTTTTTTTGGAGGGGGAGAAGATAGGGATTCTTCTTCTTCTTCTTCTTTTATCACAAAATTGAAATAAAAACTTTTCTTCAATTACTATATGCCTTCGATTTTATGTGTCCAATCATTCATATACCTTCTCTAGAAATTAATCACCAATTGAAAGAAATACACTTTTATTTAGTTCGCAGCTAGATTTCAAAATGGTGTAGACGTGAATTCCCTTTTGTGGCAATGAATCTTCTTTATATGGATGTTTGATTGTGTTAACTTAGTTGAGATGGTTGGATAGGGTTCTTCACAAACCAAATGTTAGCATTTTTTATTTTTGAATTTTGAGTTTAGCATGTATTATGTTCCTCACTTTGTGTCTTTTTTTTTTCTTTAGTACAAAAGTATTGGAAGTTATAGATTGACATTCAACATTTAAAAGAGAATGTTATATCAATTATAGTTGATTGTTGGTTGTTGCTCACTTTCATCTTAATTTGAAACAACTATGAAGTAAAAATGTGTAACTAATTTTAATATCAAGAAAATATATGTGCAAACTAATTAATAGTAATGTTTAAATTATTTTAAATTAATTAATGGAGGAGATTGAAAGTGTATTTTGTAAACAAAAATGAGCTTAGAGAAGTGTATATTTTAAAACTTAAAAATAAATGGAAATAAAATCCAAAATTTTAAGGATGGAAATATGAAATTTTGAAAATAAAAGACCATAATAAAAATTAGACTCAACTCAAGAAGAAAAGGTGTAAGATTTTAAAACCTAACTATCAAACGACAATGAGTATTATATCATATGTCAGTGATGTAGAGACTAAGTTATATTTCTTTCCCTAATAATTTATATCTAAAGATGTTTTCCCTCATTTGTTTATCATTGGTTTTCTTTCCTTTTTCTTAGTTAATTATATGACTTTGTACTTCAACAACATCTAATCGTGTCAAGTTAATTATTTAAGTCAAAATATTAAATGTCTTCACGATCAAATATTCGAATTTTCACAACAATTTGAATTCTATAAATACGTGTGGAATAAAGTTATTGTAACATATATAATTTGAATGAGTCTCCGAGTAACTAGATTTTAAATTAAGCATAAAAGAAGTTAATAGGAATTTATTCTAAAAATATTAAATTATGACATTGGAAATTTTAAATACTGGCAATATGATTATTGAGAGAACCAAGTTCATTTGAATACAAATGCATTTTTGGAAATTCAACTATTCTACTTTCTACATTTTCTAAAGTCCAATGTTTAAATGTTTGTATTAAAAATATGGTTGGAGACAATAGTTTGTGTTTGCATATGAATGTTATAGTTAAAATATTTTGGCCATAGAAAGAGGATGTTTATGTCCTGATTTTAAAATAAATTCTTTTGAGAATCAGATTCAAGTTCATTTATATAGTTATCCAATTTAATTTATTGACCCCACAAGAGTATGGAATAATAGGAATCTTGAAATATGACTATAGAATTTAAGTTATGATATAAAAGTTTTTTAAGTGCAATATCTTCATGGAATCCATCCAATAAGTGCTTTGTGTAATCACAAAAGAAGTCTTATAGACTACAAAGTTGACCAAATATATATATATATATATATCTGTGTGGCATACACCTTATTTTAGTCTAATGTAACAATTAGTGTTGAATAAATTTCAATCTTAAATATATATACATTGTTCTACAAATTTCCTTTTTGGAATCTACCTTTGCTGATTGGTATTCAATTGAATGACATCTTGGGGTATCAATGTATTTTAAAAAGTGATTCCAATAAATTCGTTTTGAATTGATTTTATCATTAAAAAAATCTCAACTGAGAGAATTTTATTTGATTTATAATTTTCATATAAAATTCGAATATATCTAAACTATTTGTAAGGTAGGTCTTTTCTAATGTAAAAAATAAGCCTAGCCTAACACAAGTGTATAATATTTCATAATAACATGAAACATATTTTTTCGAAAGAAAAAAAAAATCGTAGTTTGAATCCTCTAATTAATTAACTCCTTATTTATACATTTAAAAAGTTTCAAACTCAACCATTAAGGATTACGAAACGTTTTCCTAGTTGATATCATTAAAAAGTTGAATGATATCAATTAGGAGAATAAAAAAGTTGAATGTATTTTAATTCAAATAAAAAGAATTAAGTGTAAATCTAACGTTTTTCACCCAAAAAATAAAAATATAGTTAGTTTAAGAAACCATTTAATTTTTCAAAATTATCTTCTTTTTTTTCATAATTTCTCACAAATATAGTGTTTGTATTTCTTAAAGAAATACTTTGGATGTTTGCTCAAAGTAGATGTTAAAATATAAACCACTCATGGTTGTAAGTCTTAATTTATAGATAACATACCATTACTAAATATAATTAAGAGATTGTTAGTTAATTAAGTAGTTATTCTTCGTTCATCTTTTTTTTCATTGAGAAGGATTTTCTTTACTATTTTCCCTCTCTTCTTCTATTTTCTATTTTATACCTAATGTTATTTTGAATATACTTAATTACTAATAGATTATGTAATTTAAACAAAATATAATTATTATTTTTAATAAATCAATAATAATATATTAAAATATTTACTTAATTTATTCTCACTAGTAAAAATTTATGAAATAAATGGTTTTTTTCTCAAAAATAATTAAAAAACACAAACTATTTATCCTTAAAGAAAATTTTATGAAATATATTTTGTTCTCTTTTTATTACATTATTTTTTATAATGTTTATTAAAGTATTTATTTTTATATTATTTAATTAAAATTAATTGATGCAAATGAAATTTATGATTAATATTAATCAACTTGATCATATTGTAATGCACTCATTTTTAATTAAAAAACTAGATTAATGTAATTAATCAATCTATTAGAAATGATTCGTGGTTACGATATTTAATTTTGTTAATGTTTTCATATATAATTATACATAACAATGTTCCATTTAAAAAACCTTAGAACAAACATCTCTAAAAAATAAATTGGTTTATTTTCTATAACTAAATGAGAAAAGGCAGATAGTTTGAAAAGTTGAAATTAGATTAGGAAGTGAGATGTAGGTCACCAAAATAAAAAGATATAAATTAGTTATGTCTTTTGACTTTAACATAGATTACAAATCACATCATGGTTTATTGACAACTCAACTAAGATTGTGTTCATAATAACACTTTTGATAATGTGAATAGTAAGTATCCAACTCAAATAAACACTTTTTTAAAAAGCACTAATGCTTTTGTTGCAAGAAAAAGAAAAAAAAAAACCTAATTTTCAAAACTAATTAAAAGAATTCCCTCTTTTAAAAAATATAACAAAAGGATACTATGAAACTATTTCAAAAACAGTAAAAATCCCTACCCAAAATAGAAAATATCCAAAAATGGTTCAGTCACCTAGTGATTAATTTGTCACTCAGGAACTAATATGTTTGTTACACGATCATTTAATGGTTTTTTTTTCAAGATTTTTTGGTACACGATGATTTAACGGGTTTTTTCATGATTTTTGCTACATGACCTAAATTAAACGATCATGTACCAATATTCTAACGATTTTTTTCATAATATTTTATATTCAGTAGACGATATTAAAACAAATAACAATTTGAAAAAATTATACAAGATTTATGATTAATTGAAAACAAAAGTCATAATTTAAAAAAAAAATATATATATATATATATAAAAGTGACAAAAGAAAGACGATGGAAATGAAAAGAAAAATTGCATAACAAAGATAAAAAAAACTTGTTGACTTCATGACCTTTTTTATTTATTTTTGTTATACTCACACCGTAAATATGTTGATGTTAGGTTATATTTATAATAATAAACTCTAAAAAAATAAATAGATAATGGTAGGAGCTTAATATCTATTAAATAAATAAATAAAGCGTATTTTATTAGTTTTATTTTGTTAAAATAAAGATGTAAGAAATATGAAAAACCGTACATTAATTATAATAATTTCTCTTGAGGTATAGTTTTTGAATGTATAAAGTGAACTTTTCAATGATGTAAATAATAATTAAAATGTGTGGAAAAAAGAGAGAATGTGTATGTAATCTAATCTTTGTGAGTCCCCAAATAAAAAAAGGAAAAAAAAAATCTAATCTTTGTGACGTTTTATTCCAAATCAAAGAGAGAGAAGAAAAAAGGAAAAGGGTGTTTGAATGTTGATAGTGAGATAAGGATTCAAAGGCACTAAAGCTCAAACAAAAAGGTTAGAGAGTTTGAGCATTTGAGCCTTTGAGCCTTTGAGCCTTTGAGCCTTTGAGCCTTTGAGCCTTTGAGGGACATCAAATTAAAATACACTCATAAGTGTGTGTGTATATATATATATATTCATTCATCGCCAAGTGGACACTCTCAACATTCATGTTTCCAAATTATGTGTGGCCATTGTTTATGTACACATTCTCTTTCCTTTGTATTATCCACCTACCTTAATAACTCACTATCTCCACTAGGTTAACTTATTTTTAGCACTTCTTTGAATAACATGCATGATGATTGATGGGTGTGTCGGGTCCTCATTTTAAGTTTTTAACGTTAACCTCTTTTCATCATTTAAAATAATTATGAAGTGAGTTTTAAATTTAATTTTAGTTATGAATGAAAGATAATGAATTTGTAAACATTGCAACTTAAAAATGAAATGCAAGTAAGTAGTTAAAAATCTAGAAAAATTATATAATTTGAAATATAAGGATCAAACGAGGGTGTCAGAAATACATCAACTTAATTGAAATATTCGAGTGTAACTACGCTAATCACTTGACTTTTAGTACTTTCTTTTTTAAAAAATCATAAACATATAATTGAAACGAAACTAGAATCTCAAAATTAGAATTATTATCTTTTCAAACTTACCTCGAGAAATTAAAATCAAAATTTAAAACTTATGATCAAAGAAAAGATAAAATAAAGTAGAACGGAATCTAGAGATTAGGAAAAAATATATATATTTTTCACTTTTATTTTTCTTATTTTGTAGAAATAAATTAGTATGAAGGAAAATTATTTCTAATCCCAATTTTATAAATAAATAAGATTAATTAGGTTCTTCAAAAAGAACAAAATACATATTTATCTTTTTTTCTCCCCTAACCTTTGTGTCTAATTACATTATCATTTTAATCATTTTGTTTACATATTTAAACTGTGACCATATATTATTAATTTAAAATTCTAAACATGACGATAAACAGTCAGATTTTTAATATATCAATTTAAAGCTAACAAAGTCAAAATAACGTCCAAATAATAGATCATTAATACTTAGTTTAACCTAAACTTTGTATGCACTCTCTTTGCTTTCTATTAAACTTTAGCTTAAAATACTATTTCTTTTTATTCAATTTCAACTTCCATACTTTTAATTCTCCAAATTTTTGTCAATGTAGTTTAGATAAAATTTAAAATTAGTCGGAGTTTAACCTAAACTTTGTATATTATTAGTTTGGGGTTAATTTAATATAGAAGGTTAAAAGTAATTATCATGAGCGGTGATTTTCATTAAAAAAGAAAAGAAAAGAAAAAAGTATCAAAAGTAGTTGTTGCTATACCTATCCATATGTTTGACAAAAAGGTTAAACTATATATTTTCCAAAACCCATCCTATAAGGCTAAAACACCAAATTGAAATTCAAAAAGGTTAAATATATATATTGAAACCCTTAAACAAATTAAAGTTTAAAGTTTAAATAAATGAAATTGAAAATCAAAAGTAAGTGATATGTAGAATACCTAACAACTAAAAATTAATTAACACCAATCGAAGAAGTAACATTACAGACATTTATTACAAAAATTTAACTATAGAGTAATAGTTTTGATAGATTTAATATAATATTTAAGGAGATAGAAGGGAGAAAATGAAGAAAAGGGTTGGAGAAAAGAGCTAAAGAAAAGAAGAGAGGGAAGAGAGTATTGATAGGGGGGGTGTAAGAAAGCAGTAGGGGACAAAGCACTTTTAGCGGTGAAGTTTGGGGGGGGGAAAAAACAAAGAAAAACAAAGAAAAGACAGAGGGAAGCAGTACGGTTTGAAGCACAGAACTGAGAGAGCTGCAAATATAAAGCTGAAGAAAGGGCACAAGAAGACGATGGAAGTGGGGACTATGCATTAATGTCCACATTTGGTTCAAAAACAACAAATTCAACCCTTCAATTTCAGTGAAGTACGAAACTTACCTAAAATTGCAAATTTAACAATTTCTATTTCCACTTCAATCATTTCAATGTACTTTTAATTTCAATGTTTTACTTACTCAACTTTCCCCTTTGTTTAACTTTTAAATCAGTTCCTAAACTTTTTTCTTAAAAAAATGTATCAGTTTTTCTTTTTTATTTTTCAATTTTGCGTATAATAGGTTCTAGTTGTCTTCGATCATTTTTAAATTTATGAATTACCAAACACAAAACTATACATAGAAGTGAAATTTATATGTAATATACTAGGCCAATTAGTTATTAATATGTCAATCGGTATTAGGTTTTTAAACCGAATAGACAACTCTTGAAACTTTCCAAATCCAACATAAAACTATGGAACAAAAATTTCATTATGGGTTGCCTCAAGAAAGGCCCAAACTCACGAATGGCAAGTTCATCGAAAACTAGATGGTGTCGTGAAACTGTCTCAAAAGGAAAATCAAATAGTTAAATTTCAACGTAACAAATCAAGCTTAATAAATTCCAAAGGAGAAACTCTAACCATTTTATAAATGTTTGGCTAAGCCAAATACTCCATATACAGCCTCGAGCATCAAAATATATCGAGTTTGATACCACACCAATGCAAGTACTCTCACACTCATCTCATGAGGTCAAACCAAAGGAGATCCAAGGCCTGTGTGAAAGTTTTCCAAGGAAATGTATATAGACAAATACCAAGCCATGGTTTTCCAATTAGTCACAAACTGATATTTATTTTATAACAGTCCAAAAGTACTAGCAAAAGAACATTCAAATCACAATTCTAACATCACATCTGTGCACCATAAAGAACTGAACTGAAGAAGCCATAATTTGAAATAAAAAAGTTGGGTTGTCAAGCAAGTTAGAACTTCTATAACCAATTTCAGGATAGATAAATTCACGTCAAGTAGTAAAAACAAGTAAACCTATAAGATGGTGGCATATAAACATATAGATTTAAAGAATCAATAATCTATGGAAAAAGAACTCATAAATAAATTGGAAGTTTGATAAGCTATACAGACCCAAACTTACGAGCCAAATGCTCCATAAGGTTAAGCTTCCAAAACGATTAATCAAATACGGGATGATGATGATGATGTTAGGTTAACAATTACTCTGAAAATCACCCAGGGAGTTTAAAAGGGGTAAGACAACAGATAAGACAGAAAGGCCTACAAAAGCCTTAGTTCTAAATCTGATGGCTTTCCTTTCTCTAATAAGGCAATCTTTGTTTCACAAAAGCCCAAGTAATACATAAAGCTAACTTAAGGATCCTCTACTATTACCTCCCACAGATGATATGAATAGCGGCAAACAACTACAAAGAGAACTGCCATACTCCTATAATTGCTGCTAACCTACCTAACTAAGAATATACGACAATCTCGAAAATGTGCCAATGAGATCATCAGATCCAGAGATCACGTTTGCCAAGAACTACTCATAGTAGAATTTGCAAATATGTGGTGCAAACCGAGGCAAGAATAGACAACTCCAACCTTTTTGGAATATACGTGGTGATCAACCTTTTGACTCTCTTCTTCTTTTCTTTCCCGACTTGGATTCACTGCCCTGATCATTGGATGAATTTAGTGACTTTCCCTTTGAATTCTCCATTGTTTTCCCAGAAGTAGATGAATTCTTCACATCTCCACTTTCTTTTTCTTTTTCTTTTGCTTTTGAAGATGTGAACTTAACCTTGGTGGAGAGATTGGTATTATTAGACTTATCGCCCGTCTTGGTAGACTTGCCTTTTGAAACAGGAGTTTTTGGGGTTTCTTGTTTGGACTTCCCCGTCTTCGATACATCTTGCTTGTTGGACTTTGCAACAGCGGCAGGTGTGGATGTCTCATCGTCCTTAGATTTGCTAGTCTTGTTGGATTCGGCATCATCGTTCTTCGACTTGCCAGCGATTTTTGGACCTGTGCTACCAAGTTTACTTCCAGTTTTAGGAGTGCCTTGATCCTTTGATTTGCTACCAGTAACAGCTGTATGTCTTCCAACCTTAGGGGTATTTTCTTTCGACTTGCTTTCAACTTTGCTGCCACTGCTCCTGTCAGTTTTTGTAGCTGCACCCTTGGATTTGCTGGAGGAAGTCACTCCACCCCTAGAATTGAGTTTAATGATTAAAGATCTAGAACCAATATTGAGAAACTGGACAGTCGTGAAATATAACTAACTTTTTGGGTGAAGCATCCATCTTTCCTCGCTTTGCAGACTCATTGGCATTTACTTTTGCCTTTTTCTTTTGAGGTCTGTAACAAAAAAAAAAACAAAAGAATTAATATAAATAATATCACATGATGTGTTTCTCTCCATAACGGAAAACCCCAGATAGATTATATTTGGGCGTTTCTATAGAAAACTAAAATAGTAGGTTAAATTTATCATTGCAAGAAAGGAAAATAAATTCACAATGTTAATGAACCAAAAGGAGCAAAATTTGAAAAGTCTGCTGCACATACGTCTCTACTGCAGATTCTGACCTCACTAAATCTGTTGTTTCCTCCTGAAGTCGTGAACCAAATTTCAAGGTTAGAGGATCTTAGCTCAGACAACAAGCAAAATATTCACACAGCCACCTACCTGCTCAGATTCAGACGCATCATCAATATACTGCCATTTCTCCTTTTTAAGATTTAGTATCTCTTCGTCTCCGTCCGTATACAATACCTGCATAGAACGACATTTGTAAAATACGTAAAAACATGTGTATGTACAAGCACTAAGAAGAATAGACACAGACACAGAAACGACACCATACAGATGTGGCGACACTTTCATTTAAAAAACAAAAAGAGGACATGTGAACAGTTTGACAAATTATCGCTTCATGTGATCTTAGCTCAACAGAAATCGTCATGACCTTCCTTTCTAAAAAGTTAAAGGTTCAATCCTCACTACCACAATTGAATTAAAAGTTCAATAAACCATCAGCTTCTAAAACCTTTTTTATTTAATTAAAAGAAATCCATACAATAACCCATGTCCCATGGCCTAAAAAAGGGCACATGAAATTTTAAAAATTATTTTTCTAATTTGAGCGACGATTGTTTTTTAACTGTAGAGAGATGAGAAAGATTTTGAAAAAAAGAGATCATTCTTTTTCTTTAAAATGTCATGTAATTAACAAAATTACTTCAAGGACCTTTAAAACTTATTCTCAAAAATTGACAAACTAAAAAGATAAATTTCAAATACTCCGAGACCGACTAACCACACCTATTCTTAAAAACTTAAAAACTAAAGACACATTTCGAGAACTCAATGACCAAACATGAATAATCTTCAAAACTTAGACTAAAAGTGTACTTTTTTCTTTCTCTGCTTAGATTATCGTTTCACGGTTTCAAACATGTCAATGAAATCTCGAAACCTAACGCTGACACTTCACCATTCTTAAGGTGTTTCTGTTTTATCACACAAGTGTATATAACATATAAAACCCATACATATGTACTAAAATGCATGCAAGTTATAGTAACCAAAAGAAAAGCAAAGCAAAAACAATAACAAAACAAAACCCAAATGGGTGTTTGGCCCACTAAGTGGAGTTAATATCTTGAAGTTAGTAAGTTTGTGTTTGGGTGTAGAGTTGTAATATGGAGTTTCTCAATAATTGTAAAAAGATAACTTAAGGAAGATGGAGTTACTCGATAAATGTGAAAAGAAAAGGACAGAAGAAAGATGAAGCTCCTCGATAAATGTCCCCCTAAGATTCCATAAAATCGATAAATGTGCAAACTTCAAGAGTATTTACTATGGAAGTTGAGTTGTTTAAACCAATTTAAGAAGTTGACGTGATGGGGTGTTGGCCCAACTTCAAGAGTAATTTCAATTAAATCTTACCTTGTGCTTCTTTTTTCCACGATCAAAAGATTCAACGACACCTTCATAAAACCTGCAAGCAGTAGATGTCACACAACAAATAACGAGACAGCCCATCATAATTGTTTGAGTTTTTCTATGGATAAATGAACCAAACGATCAACAGTGTGTGAAAATGCAGTACAAACTTCTTTAAGAAACGCACAGGGTGCTCTAATAATATTGATTTCTTTAATCTCATAAATGACTGTTGAGAACACTGTTTACTTTACAAACACACACACACACATATAATGTGCTTTTAGTCTTAGGCATGTGGCCCTTCACAAGGAATTATGAAAAGTTAGCGCATCAAGTAATTATGGAAGTTCCCTGGAAAACAATTTATTTAGTTTACTAAAACAGAGCAACTTTTATATGTTTATAAGCAAAATTTCCAAAAACCAAATGGTTATAGATTGGCCTTTTTAATAAATAAACTTTTTTTAGAAGAAGTGAAGGAGCTAAAGTTAAGCCAAGAAGTGGCTCAAATCCAATAGAATAAGATTTAGCAACTGGTTCCAACTTACAAAAACCCTAAACACAACTGGAGCGATGGATCAAATAAAACCTAATTATGGACTAAACCACCACTTAATCCCCTAAGATACATTATTTCTCTCCAACTTAATACTCTAATAACTGCAAGAGATAAACCCAAAAAAGAGTCAATCGAAGAGGCTAATTAGACCTTGAAGAAGATGAATGACAAAGACAAGGGAACTCCAAACACAGGGCTCTATGAGCTACCAACAATCTTCACATATTTGGAGGTAAGATGCTTACCAAGGATTTTTGGATGTGCCGTCTGACCACGCCATGACCTGAGGCCCATTTCGATGAGCTGCGTCATACTTTCTCAAAAAGACCTAATGTCGCATAGAACTAGATTCCAAAGGAAACGCTGTAGCCATTGGCCAGCATCAACCCATTACGAAGTACCAAATTAAACATACCAACCCTACTAGATGGAACGTCGTTGACATAGTGTCCTACCTAACTTACAGGCCCTCCTTTCCCTCATCAATCTTTTCAAGGATCTTACTCAAAAAGTCAAGACTCCTAAACACTAGTATGAAATATGTAGGAATCCGCTAAGAACTAATTGAATAAAAGTCAAACTCCTTCCCTTTCAAGAAATCCAAGGAAGAAACTAACCCAGGTAAAAAGGAAGAGACCTGTCAGACATGCAGCTAGAGAATAGTTCACAACTTAGCAAACGCCCAATTACTACTCAGAATGGCATGTTTATCTTAGTGTTTGGCTTCTGTCAGAATGCATTCATCTTCTGATTCTTGGTTTTGGCCTCTTGACCCCGCCCTGGTTTCTGTGAGTGATTTGGTTGACCATAACGGATCCTAATTTGTCTTCTTTTTGCTATGTGATTTGGAAAGACCATTATCCAAAAAAGGATGAGGATCTTTCTTTGAGAGCTTAGCTTGGGTGCCATAAATGCTACTGATCGTCTACAACATTGTATGCCTTATATGCATCTTTCTCCCCCTTGGTGTCACTAGTGTCATCATCATGTTGAATCTCCTAGCTTTTGGGATGTTGTTTTGCATGCTTTTAGATAGTCCTTTACTTGCCTCAATAACATTTATGATATTTTGGCTTCTTTATTGCGGGTCATCCTTTTGGTGGTTCTAAGACAATTTAGTTGACTCTGTTGCATGCTTTCTTTTGACTTTCCAAGAGGAAAGAATTGAAGGCTTTTCCATGACACTTTTTCCTCCTTAAATACTTTCACGGAGTTAGTTTAGTCTTCTGTTTTTTCTTGGTGCAAAATTAAGCACCCTTTTATTCATTATAGCTTTCGTAGTCACCAATTGGCATTCCCTATCTTAATCACCCATTGGTGTTTGGGGTTTCTCCTTATTTCATTTATCAATGAAATTCCAAGAAAAAATACACACACAATTAATGTCAAAGACCGCACTCTATTGGACCTATCAATGTTCTTAACCAAAATAAGTTCAAACGCAACAAATACAATTGAGAATTACAAAGGAGTCCTCCCTATCTGAATAAAAGAAAAATAGTATCATTAGCACAATGGATACGATGACAAGTGAAGATCCCTCCCTACCTGAAAACCCACAATAGCTCCGTTTTCACACTCATGACTAAAAATCTACCCACCAACAGCATGAAGAGAAGGGGAAAAGGTTTCTTTGCCTAAGCCCTCTAGAAGCCTCCACAGTATCTCGCGGTTGGTCCTTGATAAGGAAGGTATATTTCACCTTCCAAACACTTAAATTCAAAACCTCCACATGATTGTATCGTTTTACAACACGAATTAAATAAGGTATCGATGTGCAAAAATATTTTAAAAGTATACTTGTGCAAATATTGTGTGAGCATTACGATTTAAGTTTATTATATTATGATACCACGCATCAAAGAAACCCAAAAGAGCTAAAAGAGGGCCCCATGGCACTTACATGCGATCTTTTGGCCACCACACTTTTATCTTTGAACCAACCAAAGATTCATCAAAACCCTTGGTTCCACCAGTTCCAGTTCCAGACTCCTGAAAATAACAATATGTGAAAATGAGATTTAAGTTATTAAAACAACAAAAAGTGCAATACACCAATCACTAACGTGTCAGTAAGATCATATTAAAATTTAAAAAATAGCAGCAATACTGGAAACCAGGAATAGTATTACTTTTATAGGTTTTGGGTTATTTAGTTAGGTTTTTTTTTTTTTTGGAAATAGATATCAGAATTTTCATTAAAAAAAATGGTCATGCATCATTGAGTTTCATGCTCAAAACAAAGAACTTTGCACCAATCAGCCACTATGTCTACAAGAAGCAGGCACATTTTTAAATCCTCACGAAATGATTCATAAATGCACAAAAAAGAGAGATTGACCTGACACGTAATCAGGAAAATACAAAGAAATTAGTAGCTTCTTAAGAGAACAAGTCAGCCTCCAGTCCCACAAATTAAATTTAGGAGAGAACAAAAAACTAACATTCATGAGCACACTACAATACAACAATCGCAACATTACTAAATTTCTTTCCTTTAAGTAAAAACATCATCATCAATAATGACATGGAACAAAATTACTAATTAACTTTATACAGTAGAAACATACTTTTTCTTTGACAGGAGTTCGTTTCCTCTTGGAAACTGTTGTTGGAGTCTTGTCCACAATCTTCTCATCTTTGGTGTTTTTGGAGGCTGGTTTCAGCACAGGTGTGGTTTCCTAGAAGAATAACCACAATTCAACAAACCAATTACTAATGCATCAATCAATATAAGATTCTATCACAACTAAGGAAAACATAGATTTAACATTACTCCACCCACCTTTTTATCATCATCACCTGACAATTTTTTCACGTTTTTTCCAGAAATAGATTTCCCTGATCCCTTCTTTCTCTTGACTTCTGATTGTTTTAAAGAACTCCCCCCACTCTTGCTGGTTCCATCACCCTTCCTAACAGACTGCTTCAATGTCCTAGTTTCAAAATCACTTGTAGTATCACTTTCCCTTTCTCCTGCATCTTCAGCGGCAGCCTTAGTATCATCAGAAACTCCAGCAGGAACCTTCTCTTCAGCATCTGAATCAAGCTTTGCTCCTGAGTCATCCATTCCATCCGATGATTTTTTTGAAACTTCTGCAGATGATGCTACCCCCTCTTTAACTGAGTTGCCTTTCTTTTTTGCCTGTCCAATCTTATTTCCCTGTCCAGACTTATTGTTACACTCATCAGGAACACTTTCACTAAGTGAAGGTGAAGCAACATTTGCAGATTCAATCTCCATAGCCTTGGGTGAGGAAGGCTTGGCATCAGCCTCATTTTCCAAAGGCAAATTTTCAGCAGACTGGTCTTCACGTGGAGAACCAGGATGTTCACTGTGGCTTTCACGTTCTGGCTGGCTCTCAGATCCCTTCTGGGAATTAACATGAGAAATTTCAGTCGATTTCGAGGACTGATTAGATTTTTTACCTTTTTTCCTGGAGGACTTTTCAGATCTTTCCTTCACATTGCTAGCCTTCTCAGAGCCCAAATTAGCAGGTTCAGGACTTTTGGGTGATTTCACCTCTTTGCATTCCTCACCATGTTCTTCCTTCTTGTTCTCCAAAGTAGATACCGAGCCATCTTCACCCCCTTGTGCAACTCCATTGCTCTTAACTGAATCATGATGTTTCTCCATGCCCGTGTCAACTCTCTCAGGTGTGGCCACTTCTGTTGGTTTTTCTTCAACCTGATACATACCACACCATTTTACTCAATATTGGTTAAATAAAACTACAAAAAGTAACAACATTCCACATACCACCCAAATATATTATATTTGTATATGTTACTTACACGAAATTATAAAGAGCTGCCTGTTCTAGCAAGGGAAGAAATGCTTCATAAAATAAAAATCAAAAAAGAATATGCCTTATTCCTTAAGAAGCATTGCATGGTCGCATTACCACATCCATAGACATTCTAACTGTCTTGCACTCAATGGATAAAATGCAGAAACCATTACATAAAATTAAAATTCAAGAGAAATGTCAAAATCATATAATCATCACTTATGTCAAGGTTAAGTTTATCTTATATGCTGACCCTTGGGAGTTAAAAATTATTTCAACAACCAGAAACTCAAGCTAAAAAACCCAAACTCTGTATTCAACATCACAAATCACATATCCTATAAATTTTAAACATGAGAATCAAAATTTAGACCCACAGCAGATTTGTGAGATAAAATTTGGCATGGTTGCAAATATCATAAAAAATTCTAATCACTTGTCTCCCCTGAAAATAACAGAGTAAAAACCTACAGGGCTTTGTTTTTATGCTGCCAAATCATAGCCAGATACAGAATACTCAATATTAGGAGGTGGGCAAACAGATGGACTAATAGTAGACTTGACTGGCACCCAACCTTAGAATATATAGTTAAAAACACTCAGCTAACAGTTCTTTAAGAACTTACCACATTTTCACCAGCATCATGAAGATTACTTGGCTCAAGAGAGCCCGAGAGATCTTTGCATATAGAAGCAACAACATCACTGTAATCATCAAAAGAAATTCCCAAAGTTTTTACAGCTTGAACCAAATAAGGTTTGAGCTTGGTAGAACAGTTGTTAAGAACCCTCTCTCCTAACTTCCGAGCAATGGGTAGAATTTCCTGTAATTATATTGAAAGATTCAACCCAAAATCAAAGATGAAAATATTAATAACTGAAAAGAGAGGGGAGTGAACAAAAAACAACCCAAAGCACATTACCTCATTGTCCTTCTTAACACTTTCTAAGATAGGAGATAGGAGCCCTACAGCCATATCTTCACTTTCTTCTAAAACAAGGCTCATAATTGTCTCCATTGACGAAAATACATTCTCTGGGTGATAATCCCTGGATGAAGAACGCTGTCAATGAACTTAATAACATATTGGAAATCAAAATTCCAAAAATTAGGACTTCCAAGTCGGCAAAATAAAAATGCTAAAATGTTCAAGACACTAATCAAGACTTTCAAAAAGGAAAAACAAAAGATGTTCAAAGAAAGAATAGAACCAAGCTGTAAGAAATTTAGAAGAAAAATGGTAGACCTAAATTAAGTAAATGGAAAGCTAACAATAACCCTAAGTGGTATATATTTCACAAAGGAGAACAAATTACAAAGAGATTGTTTGGTGATCTGTATATTCAGAAATTAATTGCCAAAACGTTGTTTCAAGTATCAGAAATTAGCTTTAGTAAATCTTTTACTTGGCATTATTAAAATCAAACCAAACCAACTTTTACTCTACAAACACCAGGGAAGAGTTAGTTGGTACTGCAGTCATCAAAACTTCAAAATATCAGCAACTTATTACATGAACTGGCATGGCCGGCAACATGCCAAAACATCATTACAAGTTATTATCTTATCTTTAATCTCCTATCAGGTTTCAGCTCCAATTCAATAACAATTACAGGCAACATTTTGCAAATTAAAATTTACATGTATTTTAATCCAGCCAAGTAAAAAGACTAAAGAAGAACACGTTCACAAAAAAGTGTGAAAATACAATAGAACTTTCCATTTCCCCAATTTATGGAAACTCAAACAGGCCAAAAAGTATTCAAAACTAAAACTAAAACAGTATATTTGTGTTTACATTAAAATATAAATATTTTTCATCTTCTTTTTTCTTTTTCTTTTTTTGCCTTTTATAATTAGTTTCTACAGGAATTTCTCTACTATTCTATTTGTGTATTCTTGGATCTTTTGTACAAAGAGAAAAATGATTTACTCCAGAAAAAACATGATATCAAAGCAACAAGTCATGCATTCAAACCCATGTGAAGTCACCCTCCCCAAGTAATATTTATTTCCACTTGTTGAACCTTCTACAAATTATCAACCCCACAAGTAGGAGGTTATTAAAGTATCGAGAGAATTAAATTTATTGTAACCCACTTTTCGGGATCATAGGTGATTTAACAATAGCTATTAAAAGACAACAAAAAAAATTGAAAGTTTGAAACTGATTGCAATGCTATCCAACTAATCCAAAGGTTTTTCCATCGCAGTCTTGCTATCAAGATGAGTTAAATTTTGTGTGGCACTTCACATCTTGTTGTCGTCAAAAATGAAAATCCACAAAAGGAAGGAGACTGTGCTAAATCGAGCACTACTATTCAAAAGCTAAAGAAGATACTTTCCATTCCCATTAAAGCCAGATTCTTCATTGTTCCCATTCTTGCAAGTAATTCCCTTTCTCATTCAGGCTCAAATACCAAACTTAAAGAAGTAACGTCTAAACTCAGGAACAACCAAAGAAAATTCAATTCCATGTAAGAAGCCTTGAAAATAAAACAGACATTCCTTAATATGTAAAGGTTGCCTATTAACCAACCTACTACCACCCCGTGACACTAATAACAAGACTTATTACATGAAATTAACCACAGTTATTGGAATTGACCAAAATACAGCCAGCTAATTTAATTCACTGCATTACATCTTTACTTTTTCAGTAGAGTTTTTCTTTCCAATCCTTCAAATGCACTCAAATACCACTGCTAGGAACTATATATCATCCAAAGCACCTAATATAATGGTTGGTCAATTTCTGATGAAGGATAGAAGTCTAGTAGTACTTCATGGAGGAAAAAAATATATGCCCTTGCAAAAGAACTTGAATTGTGGGAAAATTAATAGCTACCATAACTGTGCTCTTATGAGCACAAATTTAAAAGGAATTTGATTTCAAAATAAAATATAGTACAATACCTTATTGTCTTAAGAAAATGTTGGAACATCTCGATGATCAATCCATCACATTCCAAATCCAGCATGACCACACATGATCTAACCTTTGCAACGGTTTCAAGAATTGATGCCCGCTTTGCATATGATCGACTTGACTTGTCAGAGAGATCTTCGAAGGATGATACTATAAGATGAAAGACCTCCTGAACAGCAACATAAATTGAACGCTTTAGAAGTAAATTTGATGAGTAGAAAATTGACTTTGCATCCACTCTCAAATTTCAAATTTCTAACTACCAAATTCCAAATCTCTAACTACCTTCATTTGGTCATCACTGTAAGGGGCATCAGGTGCAGTGATCCTAGTTATTTCACTAATACATGCAGCAACTGAAACTTTGACATCAATATCTGAATGCCTTAGAAGCTGATCAGAAACCAAGGCTTTCAGTGATGGAGTGAGTGCAATTTGCATTGATATTGAAGGGGATTGTTCAACTTTTGCCAGCAAACTCTCAATTTTCTGCAATCAGGCAGATTATTGTGAAATTTAAGTAACATGCAATGCGCTGCCTATCATAACCACAAAAATTAAGATCCTTAAAAATAAATAAATAAAAGCACCTATAAGGCCAATTTACCTAATAACATTCCATTGCATTTCATTTCACCAGAAGAAAGGAGAGATAAGAGGGAGAATAACTACATTAGCAGGATTAAACATCAAAGCAACAAGGTGAAAAAGTACCTCATTAAACATTTAATGTGCAGTTCAAAGAATCAACGTGAGAGACAGATTTAAGAGTCACGGTTAGAAATTTTAAGAGATGCTGAACTGCCGGACTGATCTTAAGAACGTGAACCTCGATACATTAGAACCCATTATCCACATTCCTGGAAGTAATCCCCTCAGACCCTCCTTACCAGTTTTCAAATATTTATAGAATCTCAATCAATTCACTCCTTAACAGTATTCAGACACTCGCATTACTTTCCAGATCACCAAAAGTGACACTCTTACTGCCACCTCAATGTGAAGTTAAAATATGTCAGCTACCCAACTGAATTATTATTTAATCTAAGCTATGCTACTTCAAATCTAAAGCTTCAGATATATATTTCAATACCAAAACACACACACGTAAAGAAAATATATCTAAGAATCAATTCAACTTTTCTTTCGTGCGAATGAAGTGGATAGCTATAAAAAAAAAAAAAAAAAAACTTGTTGAAGGCCCGGTATACAGCTAATGGTAATAGTAACGGCTACAATGTCTGCAATTCCTTTCAAAGTGGTGTTTACAACATACACTATCGTGCGTGCAGCTCGGACGCAGAAAAAAGTTGGGATCTTCCAACACAGGGCAACGAAGGGCAGACAGACAATACGAAACACGATAAATTGTATAGGGAAAACCAATCGAGCATCAAAATATCACCACAAAAAGTACAGCCATAAAAAAAAATCTTTCAGAGACGCCATTCTACGAGGTTAAAAAACAAATTGAGTAAAACACAATCCTTCGAACAAAAAAAAATCACAAATTAAAAAATATATAAATATATATCCAGGTGAAGGACGTAGAGAAGAAAAACGAAAGGGCTTACGTCGAGAAGAGGTAGAAGTTCTTCAACTGAAGTAGGAGGTTCAACAATCTTATTGCCAGCTTCCAAAAGCTGCTCTTCAACATCCTTGTCGGAAGACGCCATTGTTGGTAGGTTTTGTGGGCTAAGCTGACAGATCCTTCAAAGTAGGGAAGGAATGAGTTCAATTGAAGTCCATTGAAGCAGACGAACCCACCAAATCAGATGGGAAAGGGAAAAATCAGATAGAAAAGGGAGGGAAACTGGAAAGAGAGGACGAGCTAGGGTTTTTTCTCTCTAACGGAGAGGGAACAGAAAAAAAAATGTTTCGAAATATTTTGCTGGGAAAATTTAAAAAAAAAAAAAAAAATTGAAAAGAAAAGAAAAGAAAAAGAAATAAAAACTCCCTTCCAACTCTTTTCATTTTAATATTAATATTCCTTTCTTTTTTCCGAAATAAATTATTTGGATTTTTCTTTTCTTTTTTTATTAAAATCTTATCTTCTTTTTTTATAAGAAACTTCAAGTATATTATTATTTTTCATGTATTACTCTAATTTATTGCAAACAGAATAAATATAAGTTATTTGCATACGAGAGTTAAAGAAAATTCCCATGCTTGAATCTTCATCTTTTAACTTAATATACAGTAATTGAATTAGTACTACCAACCAACTACTAAATAATCTAATAAATCACATTTAAATTTGTGACCTCTCTCCTTCCATCCACATAAATGAAACTCTTACACTGATTGGTGCAACTTCCTCTCATTTTATATTCACTTTTTAATAAATAGCAAATATATATAAAACAAAAACTAATATGTGAATGTGATTAAATGCAATTTTATATTTTTCTCTTTATTATCTCCGGTAACAAATGCACATAAGTGATTAAATAAATTTATGCATACATTCAAATATTTATTATAAGCTATAGACACTTATTCACCTTTTTCTTTTAACAAGAGTTGTCAGTTGTTTTCAATACTTTTTTTGATGTCATACTAATTTTATTACAGTATGATTTAATACGTTGGTTAACTAATACTTTAACGTGTCATTAAAGTATAACGTGCATCCTAACTCACTAGCTAACTTAAAGGTTTAGAGCGCAAATATAGAGTTAATACATAATTTTTTTTAGACCACCTGCTTTGATATTATATTAAATAATCATTTAATTCAAAAACTTAAATTAGTATGTGACGATAAATTTTGATATTATATCCAATTTTACAATATGACTTTAAATTTTTATCACTTTTCGAATAATATTGAATTTCAATTGTATGCTTCGAACGATAATCTTCAAACTCGGAGGTGAGGGTAAAATTTGTGTGTGTTCTTATAATATTAAACTATCAAAGTCTGTGAATTTGAGTTTTTTATATGTTAGAGTTATTTAGATGAATAATAAAACTAAAAGTCCAAAACAAACTTACTTGTGCTCTATATAATGAATGGGTCCACAAAGTGACAAAAAAATACATATTTTCAGCCATTTTCACACATACACAATATGTCGAACATCATCATAAATGATTCAAATAAATTATTTATATTAAAAAAATTCGGAAGAAAAGCCCAATCTCAATACAAGCCCAAATTATAATAGAACTGTTAATGGGAAAAGCTACATAATTTGGGCTCCAGGGCTCGATCCAAGTTTCTTGCTTTCTAAATGTTTCTTCAACATTTAGTATGAGTTCTTTTGAACAAGAGCCACTGTGAGCTGTAAATTATAATTGCTATGAGAAAATATCGTAAAATTTAAACATAAATCGGCTATTCGCTAAGCTAAAAAGCATCATTGTTAGTGAGAAAAATTAACACATTATCTTTTTTTATTAACTAATAGTAATCATAAATTGTTCTTACTATAAAACACCCTATTTAAAATTTGTTAAAAAACACACACAATAAAAGTAATTAAAGAGCTGTGATAATTAAAACAGGGGGACACCATTTAAGATAAAAATGATAAGCTTTTAATTGAGTGAAAAATATATAATCTAATCCGAATTGAAACAAACTTATGGCTTCAATTATAATTGCCTAATTCAACCCATGATTTAGTTCATCTATGGTTTGGTTTTGTCATTTAGAGAGAGTTGGAATTGCTGAAAAGAGAAAAAAAAAAAGAAGAAATTAGTAGGGTTGTGGAAGAGACATGCGCATGTGAGCTGTGTGTGTGTGTGATAATATAATATATACAACATTATATATATACTTATGTGTATTATATATATACATATTCTCATGGAATATTTGATATATGACACACATAAAAGTTCATTGGCATGGCTGCTGTCTTACCCCATTATATATATTCATTATGTATCTTATCATAAAGTCATCATTCATATACAATCTCACATGTATTTTTATATAAAATTGAATGATAAATGTCACATTTCAAATAATGATAAGATGGGAGTAGAGTGGAACTGTTTAATGCTTTGTTAATAGTTCTCAACTCTATTCTTTACCTGCCCTAATTAATTGGTCAATGTTTGGATTTTACATGCTTTCCATTATCTATGCACTTAATGCATGTTAATTATTAAAGTAATTTTTTTAGAAAATTAAAGTAGACAGTTAATTTATTTTTCTATTGTGTTTATTGTTTCACACTTAGTTCAAATATGTGTATATCATCTATCTCTTGATTTTGAGTTTAAGGTCTACAAATTTTGAGGCACGAAAGAAAAAGGAGTTTTAAATTATTACAATTCATTAGCTCAAGTTTTTTTAATTGACTGGTGTTATTGTTTGGCATATAACTTATATTATGCAAACTCTTTATTTTTATAACGTTTGTTTTCAGGTTGCATAATAAACAAACTTTCGAAGGTGTTTGCTCACCAATTTGAATTAGGGTTGAGTTGGTATCCCCACTTTCATTTTTGTTGGTTTCTAATAAGTCGATCCATTAGTCACTATCGAACACTAACCATGGTAACAATCATCATCAATAATTAGTATTGCCTTATTTCAATAAATAACAATATTGCAACCATCTCCATCGATCAATTTCAACGACTAGCTTTAGTCACTAACTAATAGTTCATACATCCAACAACTGTAACAACTGTGCATCCTATGATTATAACTTAATTTCCACATTTTAGAAGGATATGAACATTTTGAATTAATACCTATCAAACTAAACAAATTTGTGTATAAAAATATTGAAAATGACTTATTTGAAAAATATTATTAGCATACATATTTGGTTATATTTGATAAAATGAGCTCTCTAATATATTCAATTTTATTTAATAGAAATACTTAAAAAATTGATTAGGGACTTATTAAATACAAAATTTAAAATATAATTTATATATATATATATATATATATATAAAAAAAGAGCGAGGTAAATAGAAGACTTGATATAGGCAATAATTTAAGATAGTGAGAAGAGAATACATATAGCATGTGTTGGAAAGGAGAAGATAGAGGGGGGAAAAGGTGAAATATTGGTGGGTAAGGCATCAAAATCAGAAGGGGGAAAAGTTAAATTATTAATTGGCACAAGATGCCAAATCTGGTAAAGAAAACAAAAGCAATTTCTTCATAAAATAGCATTAAGAGGTGTGCCTCAAAAACACAAAAAGGGTGGCTTTGTTACATTACATTAATAATATATCCAATAATACACATCCCATCTCCGACAATGTCAGCTGCCTTAGGACCGTACCCAAACCACAATCATTTTCATCTTTCTCTATATCATCTCTCCATTCATCTTGGAGTATCACTCATAACAGTCCCACAATTTTCCCTTTAAAAAGACCAAGAAAGATTTAGAGTGTAAATCTTTTTCATATATACCTAGAGTGTAAATCCTTTAAAATTTCATATGCGAGTCGGGAGTCGTAGTCTCATATAATGGTGTGTGGCAGTGGCTTTAGAACAAACCACAGCCTTTATTGTTTATTATATGTATATTGAAAAGGTGGATGAAGTATTTTTTTTAAGCCAATGGTAGAAAATTTAACATATAATGAATCTTAAGATACAGCTCAACAGATTTGTTGAATTTTTGTATTATCATTGTTGCTGAACCAAAAAGAAACAATAGGTTAAGAAATAAATTGAATAGGCTATTTTGAAGGTTAGGTGAGAAAGTGTAGACAAGTTTTTAGCTAAAACAAAGGACATATGTAAAATGAAAATAAAAAGGGAAAAGGGGATGCAAAGAGTATCTAAGGAAAAATAAAAATTGTCTAAAAATGTAACATTGGATGAGAAATAAGAATTAATATAGCAGCCAATCCGTGACGAAAAAGGCATTGTAGTCGACTAATCATATCAACAAAGGGTACAAAATATAGCAAATTATATATATAAAAAAAAATCAAATTTAAAAGAGACAAAAAGAAAACATCTAAGTAAACTATAATCCAATTAAACTTCTAAAAATATTAAAATGGTACGAAATAATCATAAAATTTAGACTTAAAATTTCAAATCTTCCCATTAGGATTATGATTACAAATTCCACAATTCCACTAGTCTTTAGAGATGACCTGTTTTTTAAGGAAAAAAAATTGCCCTACTTTTAAAAAAAATGAATGCACTGCCTACCCCCACATCCTTTACTGAAAGCCCATAATTACATTTTTCACTTTATTCAAAAGAGAGAGAAAAAGTTTAATAATTGTCACACCTCTCCAACATACTAAACTTTATTCCATTTCAATATTAAAATAAAGTGAGAGTGGTAGAAGTGGTCTACTCGATGGGAAAATAACTGAAGTTTTAGTAATAATGAATAAACAGCTCTTTTTTTTGTATTCAATTCAATTGTTAAAAATAAGAGAAAAAATGCTACATTTTTATGGTGGTTTAGATTCATGGCAATTTTGTATGAATGAGTGTTTAAATTACTAATCCTATGAGTATATTCAATGTGATCAATTGAATGTAGAGCTACTTGACATAACAACCAAATTCAATTGGAACAATTTTGTGGTTTAGTCCATCTTATTATTTATGTTCACTTCATCAAGAGAGATATCCTCTAAATCTGGTTCAAAATGACTAATTGATTAAAATAAAATTAAAGAAAAGGCAAACTTATACATGAATTTTGTAATGTATGGTTTTCACTACATTCATGCAATAACACATCTAATAGTTAATTGAATCTTCACTCCAACGTTTAAACTTAAAATAATGGAACAAAAAAAACCCATTGAAACCATTAAATATCTAATAAATGGAATAAATAAGATGAAAAAAGGGAGAAAGGTAGAGAATTGAAGAAACCGTGCACTTCAGGAAGTTACCTGTTATGTCATTACGTCAAAACGAACTTAGCTTAAATGTAACTAATTGATTTATCGTTTTACAAATGAAAGATTTGAATCTTCAACTTTCAATTGTAATACTAAAAGAAACTTACCTACTACTTTGACAAAGTTGTGTTAGGTTGAATTTTGAAATAAACATTCAAGGCCGTGTTCAAATCTATACACATCAAGGTAGGTTTGACTTGATTTTCCAAAGCTTACTAGACTTAGATGTCAACAAATGTTTGTTTATACGTTGTTTTGTCCATTGCTACTTTTTCACGTTACACGTATGAATGATATTTTAAGAAGGTTTAAATTCTATTTTGATCTTTAAACTTTGTATCTTTGGTTATATTTTAGTTCCTAAACTTTTTAACCCACATGTTTTAGTCCCTAAACTTTTAAGAACTTTTTGGGTCTTTAACGTTAGAATTACATTAAGTCTTTAACGAAATAATAACATAATCCTAATGATAAAAATCAAAATAAACTTATTTTAAAAGTTTATAAACTATAACATAAGTTTTTAAAAGTTTAAGAAAAGATAAAAAAAAATTTAGAAACCAAAAAACATTTTGAAGAACTAATTAGCTGAGTAATATCAAAGTAATTTAAAGAAACGGCAAGGAATCGTGGAACTAAATTCCACCTCATTTTTTAAGTACTTTGTGAAACTAAATCAACGAGAGCAATAAATGGATGTAAATTGTATTATTATATCAAAGGACACTTTTAGAAAACTAATGAGTTAATGAGTTTTGATCCTTTTAATGGGTAGCCTTTAGCTGTCTGGTATCCCCACCTATGCTCTATGATTTCTAGTGGCTTTATAGCCTTTCTTTTCCTCTACCTTAATTAAATATGTAACTCCCATGCTTCTTCAATTTTAAATTTATCTATTAATTTCCAAGTATCATTAAAAACTATTACGATGATCATAGGTTCAGTTCGGATCTAGCAGCTAGCACAAAGAACCTCAATAAACAACAGTTCTACTAACTCACATTTAGCTTGTAATTTGTTTTTGGATTTAAATAAATAGTAAGATCAATTAATTAGAGATTTCCATTCAAAAGTTCAAATGATTAAATTAATCTATACTTCCACTAGAAAGAAAAAGTCTTTTTGTCTCACCTCCAATTTTCAATTGCACTTAGCACAACATCAGCACTAACATTTTATAATATCATTCTGTGCTCAGTTAATCTTGTGAAAGTATGGGGGAAATTGAATTCAATGGTATTAATAAAAGCAGACCCCACTAAGCATATCAAACCCAAGAGGCTTGACTATCGAACATCAACAAGAAGAATTTGATCATAGAAATAACTATCAATTTCATCTCACAACTAGTCAAAACACAAGGAATTGAAGGTCAAGGAGTTCACAAACTGTTCACAGAAGAGAAAATGAAATGGGAATTATAATCTAAAGCTATCTACAGGCCAAGAGAAGAAAAGTATACATGGGGGGTCATTGCAAAAGTAAGAGATAAGACAGAAGTGCAACTCTAAATTGAATAATAGATTACTCAATATAGTCACATAATGAATTCACTCAATTCTATATTTACAATCAATACCTCGTGCTCAAGACATGCCTTGGAAATTATTGTGCCTATGCTATAAACAGCTCAGCAAATTCCCTGCTCCAGATCTGTATACAGTTAAAGCTGAAAATGGATGAGAAAATATTAATCAGCACAAAGAACCAATTCATTCCACTGCTAATTTAATCCCCACAGCCAAATATTTATTAATTACTAGAATGAAAATTTTGAACTATTCATGATGTTTCAAAGCAAGTGAAAGTGCTATCAACCAGTAAAAGAATAGCCCTTCGGCTATCATCCATCAGGTTTGAGGTTCAAATATCTACTTATTGAAGGTTTAAAAAAAACACGTAAAAGTGACCGACACTTGTACCAATAGGCCTAGCCAGCAAAAGAAAAATATGAGATGTGCATTACATTACATTTTAAAGGGGCCACCAAGGTAGGCTGAATTGTAATGGTGGGTCGAAGGTGACCCACTAATCGGTACAAGAGCAGTGGCATCACCACGAGCTTTGTTATGCTGAGTGAAAACAGCCACAGGAATTTTCAATCTTTAGACAGTTCCACCGCCAGGGAAGATATCAGAGTAATTGCTTAGGATCTGGTTGTTCCACGAGGGTTGAATTTGGAAGCAGAGGTAGGCCCTTTCTATTTTACTTCTACACAACCAAAAAAAGGTTAAGAGACTAAAAAGACTTCTCTAATGAAAACTGACTGCTATTTAATTACTTAAAAGAATAGACTAATTTCTTCTCAATGATGAACACTTGATTTAGATCTCTCAAGGAAATCTGATATTATGTTAAAATGGTAGGCTTTTTGAAGTTGAACTTGTTGTAAGTGACTTAAAATGCTCTGATGGAACAAAATCTTGAGGCAAATTAGCCCTCTTCACAATCTTCCTCATGTTGTACTGTAGACTCTGTTGTACTAGTTGCTTCACTGCTTTTTTCTCCATGCTCATGGCTTCTTCAGATTCTTCCACACAGATTTTGTTACAATTTGAAGAAGATGAAGTCCCAATAATGGGAGCAGACACAGCAGCACCACCAAGATTGCCACCAAAACTTTCAGAAACTTGCTTCCCTTTATCATATCTCAAACACTCCAAAATTCTGGATGCCCTTTTCTGAGCCAATGCACTACCCAAAAGTGTTAATTCAAGAGAAGCAGATACAAGGCCTGCTTCTACCATTGTTTGTCTTTCGCCATAGAGCTTGTGTGCCATCACCATTAAAACATAAGACCCTTTTTCTTGACACCCAGGTGAATCTGTCCAGTTTAAAACATCTACTAATATTGGGAATGCATCTGGAACAATGCTTATTGCTCTTCTACCTTCTGGGGTTGATACCACATTGCTTAAAATTGAAAGGATTCTTTCACTTACTTCCATGTCGCCCAACATGTTAAGAAGAAATGGGATTAAATCCGTTTCTAATATAATTGGGATGTTTGATGAAGCAATGGAAAGATTGAAGAGCGCCCTTAAAGCATCCTGCCGAGCTTGATTGCTGATTTTACAGTGGGTGTTTTGAAGGGATTTGACCAAGAAGGGAATCGCACCAGACGATCCAATTACGCCCTTGTTTGAGTCTAGTGCGCTCAAACCGAGGAAGTTTGCAATTATTGCTTCTGCAACTGATGAGTTTGATGTAGCCTCTAATTTAATCAGCTTTAACATTTTGTGGATGACCCCCACTTTCACAATTGCTGCCTTGTTCCTGGAGTGGGGTAGGAGAAAATTCAATGTTAATGCAAGAATTTAGGAGGGTTTTTTTTTGGTACATAAAAGAAAATGAGACACTAATTCTGGAGGATCAATTACCGAAGAGACTGTTCATATGACTTACCATTTCGAATAGACGCGAAACAACTACAAGTTACGAAGACATTTACACAAACAGAGGAAAAACGCAGAGTTGATAGTGGAAGAAAATTAAATCAACTAAAACATGCATGCAGAAACAATATGTAATGGAGTTAAATGGAGAGAGAGTTTTGAAGGAGTTAAGAGCAGAGAACAAAGTGAAGAAGTGGAATCGTTAAGAACTTACGCATTGTTGCCGATTCCAAGGTTTAGCAGTGCGTAGAGAGCAGCGATCTGGGATTCTTCATCTTCCAAATCAAGCATCGCAACAAGAGGAGGAATGGCACCGAGAAGAGCAAGCGTCCCTCGTATTACCAAATCCTCCTTCGCCATAAGCCTCACACTGCTTGCCGCCGATTTTTGCTTCCCCAAATCCTCCGCCTGTAAATCCTTCACCGTGCGTTTCAACTCCTTCAACTCATCCTCCTTCCTCCTGGTCTCCGCCTCATTCTCCAGCTCCACTGAGTCAGCCAAGTTCAGAAGATCCACGAGCTTCTCGGATTTTCCATTGCCCAATTTCTGTTTCCTCGGTTTCTCCTCCTCCGGCTCCTTCAAATCCCTAGAAACCGATCCGTCCCCCATGGTGGGGTCTTCATCCATTATTTCATCCTTGTACCGGTGGCGATACCGAGAACTCCCACCGCAACTAACAGCGTCGTAGATTCTGCGTCGGAATGCAGCTCCAGAAAAGGAGGTACAGAATCGGAAGTGTCTAGTAGGTGCATTGGCGCCGGAGATTCCATGGAGAGCGACTGATCCGATGGTGTTGGAATGACACTTGGCCATTGCCCTGTAAACTATTGTTACAGCGCATTACATTGCAAAGCAAAATCCGTATGATGAAGTGGAAGACGGTGGCGGAATAATCCAAAAGAAGGGTTTTCGATTTCAGAAGGATCGTGTTCTTCTTCGTCCTCGTCCTCGTCCCTTGGGAATCCCGCACTCACTCAACTGAAGAAAAAAAAAAAAAACAGAGTCTAATGATTTTCTTCTCTCTTTTTCTTTTTCGCTTCTTTATATAAGACTGATACACAGAGGTTTTCTCTTTCTTTATTTTGTTATAATAATAATTATTGTTTTTTTTTAATATTAGTATTTTTGTTGTTCCAATTAAAATTTAAAACCCAAACAATAATATAAATATAATATAGTGATTTTTCTCAACGTGTCTTTTCCAATTCTCTTCGTTATATATATTCTTTTTTTTATATACAAATTAGTAAATAAAACTAATATTGTTGCCCACAACGCCGTAGACATTTTCACTTTTAATCTTATTCCCACGAGTAGCCTTTTCAAATATAGTAAATCATTTAAAAATATAATTAAATTTTATATTCTATTAATTATAGAAAGTGATATAGTTTTATGAATGTTTCACATTCATAACCATTGTCGTGTTTTATGAAATTGTGGACAACACAGTGTTACCATCTGTAGAAGCAAAACTAAAGTGGGAAATACTTAGTCTGATTATAGTTAGAACAAGTGGAGAGGACAAAGATTGATCTTGAACACCACTTCAGCATCGGAGGTGAAGCCCCGTTTCATAAGAATTGGTAAAAACAACCGTCATGGTGTCTTTTTATTCTAGAAGGGGTGAGGGGAAGGGGGTGTGTGGGGTTTGTAGAGATGATTATTAACAGCGTCTTTACCGTCTACCTCAATGAAGGAGGGAATTGGATTAGTGGATGAAGGGTCTCACAGTATTCTGTGAGGGCCACGCCACGATGTTTGGTTGTGGGGAAGTGATTGGATAGTGTGGAATAAATATTGTAGAGGTGAGGAGTAGAGAAATGGAGTAGGGATTGGGTGTCAAAAGTATTTTTTTTTCTTTTACTTTCTCTTTATTGTTTTAATTTTTAGGTACTTTATTTGATGTGGTTTGTTATTACGAGATATTGAAACGTGGATGGGACACCCCCCCGAGACACATCGTTCTGACACTACGAACAAAAAATAATATGTTTTATATACAATCTCTTTAAATCTTATTTTATATTTGGTTTAAATATTATCTTTTTCTATTAAAAAAAAACAATACATTTTCATTTCTTCATTACAGGTGATTGTTTCTATAGTTGAATAACAGTAATATCAAATAAAATAATATATAGTTATAGTTTTAATTTTAACTAGATAGTAAATTATTGTTTTATCGAATAATTAAAAAGATCACTATCTTTTTCATTTTGATTCTTATTTTGGTGCACTATCATTCTATGTCATTTTTTCAACTCACATGTTTAGATGCAATTTATTCATGTATCTCAAGTTGATTGAGGTGTTTTTTTCTTCTTACAATTGTTTTCTCCTTTCTTTTTTATATCATGATTAGTTGTGAAAATATTTGTTTGTAATTTCATAGAATTTATTTTAAACAAGTGTTTTACTTATTTTATTTTATCTTTGTTATTGATACTAAACACTCCATTTTGTTTTTTTTTTATCATACTTATATATTTTTATTTTAAAAAATAAATAAATAAACGTTGGAGAGTGCAAATAAGATGAGAAAGATTTAAGTTTTGGAGAAAAATAACAAAATTAGTTTTAAATTTTGGTTTATTTAATTAAAGTGTATTAATTATATTTAGATCTTGACATTAAAAAAATGATAATAATAAATTAGCAAGATTTTATTGTCTATTTATCAAAATAATTAGTATGATGAACTTAAAAGTCTAATCATTCAAATAAAGATGATCGAAACAGAATTAACTTTTTTTTAAAAAATTCAAAAATCAAAATAGATTTTTAACCTTTATATTTGTTCTCTAAAATGTTAACTTGTTTTGTTTATTTAGTGTTTGAACCAAAACTGTTTGATTTTAAAAATAAATTATTTTCAAAACCAATTAACAAACACTTAAAATAATTTTAAAGTTTTTTTTAATTATATTGATCAAACAAACTATATAGAAACGATTATTAATTTTCAGCGAATCTTTAACTTAGTTATCTCAAGTCTGTGGGAAAAGCTTGGACCTCTAAATTATTAACTTTCACTTAAAATATGTATGTTTGAAAATATTTTTTAAATCCTTACCAAACTTAAAATTACACTAAAACAATAATTTAAACACTAAAAATCAATCCATTTTTATTTCGAATTTTCAAATACATTTTTCACGCTACTAAACTTGACTTTGAATGATTAAAAATATTTTTTAAGTAATTCCCGAAATGAATAAAAAAAAAAAAAACAACTATCTCATAATCACCTCCAAATATTTCCATTAAATTGAAGCATAATTTTAGGTTAGTGTAGTTTCTAAAATAACTCTTAAACGTAATAACTAAAATATATAAATCATCAATTTTTTAATTTAATTTTATAATTTATAGCATTAGATAATTGTTTATAATTAATTAGGATAGTATAATTAAAACATTAGGTGAAATAACCGTATTTTCAACAAATTAAGATGCTATAGTTTTTAAAAGAAAACCGGATTGCATTGAACTGATCATAAGAGATAAATTTGAGTTGGTGAAAAAAAAAGAAACAAAACTTAATTATAAAGGGAACAAACTAAAGATTAATTAAAAAGTATATATAGTTTTCAAAGAATCTAACGTTGGTATGTCACATATCTTAAAATGAGTGGATGTCAAGCTAGCTAGTATAAGTGTTTTGAAATACATCATATTTAAAATATGTTAAAATATCATCATCTTCAAATATATCAATCTAAATGCTTATTATAGTTTTTCATATTATTGTTTGTTGAAAGGTTCTATTTTACTGATGATAATTTAAAAAAGAGAATGACTTTTTTTGAAAGAACGAAAAAGAAAATACTTAGGCAAAAGCAAAAGAATCCCATGTTACCCATTACCTTTTGTTCAATTTATTTAAAGGAGGGGTAAAGTTCATCACAATAATATTCATTACTAGTGCCTCTTCAGTTCATACATGCATTTATTTATTACGAGTCTGAGTTGACCTTTCTTTGCTACTGCCAATTTTTATTCGACTAATATAATGTATGTAACATTTTTTTTTTCTTTATTATTCCAATATGAGTATTTTAATAAGTTATCTTCTATGGATTTTTTCGTTTTGTTTGAGAATCTCAACTTGCTTTAAAGGGTTTCCATGTGTTTGTGTATATATAACTAAATGATTTATTAACCAAAAATTTCAACAATAATAAAATAAGAATATTTACTTTGATTCTGGTTGATTATTTTGGCTTCTTACACATGTCTAAAAAACAAAAGTGGAACTATTTAATTGTACAGTACCATTCAATAATCAATTCAACTCGAAATATTAGATGTGAACGAGTAAACACAGTCTAAAGAAAAAATTATTATAAATTTTAAAATCTATAAATAATAAAAAAAAAATAACTTGAAAAGTATATGACTTCAATTTCAACCATCAACGTTGAGATTTTGAATCACAAAACTAACATTTGTGGATAAAAATTAAAAACTGGATCTTTTTATTTTGTAGTTTAATATTTGTGTTTACACCAGTTAAGATATGTTCATATTAAATTAAAATTACATTGATTGTGATATTATTCAAACATAAGCAACACCTAAGTTCAATTTAATAAGTAATTAAACATTCTAAACATTTTTTAGATTTACACGCTACCCAAAAATTTAATACTACAATTTATTAAAAAAACAAGGTTCAACCTCAAAATACAATTTACATTTTAAAAATATGATAAATTAATGATATTATATTTTCTAAATGGTTTTAGATGTAAATTTAATTTAAGTATTTTGAAATGGAATTACAAAAATAACAATAATAGAACAATAAATTACATTAGGTATACATACATACACATATATACATATATGTTGCACGTGAAATATATTCAATAATGTCTCGAAAAAAAAGTTGTACTTTCAATTTCTTAAAAAAAATAATTCGTACTTGAAAATAAAAATAATTCCCATGCCACCTTGTCTCCATATTAATTACAAACTTAATGCATGTCCTTGCCCTAAATTAATCCCCAAACATGAAATAATTTTTTTGTTCCTATTTTTTGAATGATACCAAAATAATAGAAGAGAGAGGATAGATTTAATTGAAGAAAATGTAAATTTATAGAAAGAAAAAAAGAGGGATTGAATAATTAAAATTCTATTGTTTGAGTTTCAATCGTTTTGGAAAAATGACCTGTAACCCAATTCCAAATCCAAAGGTTCATTTTCCCAATTTAATCAATTTCTATACTTTCCTCCAATATATCATTTTACTTATACGTAGTTAGTAACTAGTTATGCTTGTTTATCTCGTGACAACTAATTCAGTACAAAATTAATTTTTTTTATTAAACGAAAAGAGAGAGAAAAGTTTATCTCCGTTGACTAAACTGAAATGATAATTATATTTTTTGTCCTTGCCTCCAATAGAAAACAACATAAGATATATATAAATATACGTGTATTTATTTATTATATACATGCACTTACAATTTAGTCATTTTCTAATTTTTCGTATTTTAATACATTTTCTTAGATGTTTAAATATTTTAAGAATTTTCTAAACATTTGTCAAAATTGATAGTGATCAATAATAAATTTTATATTGATAGTGAAGGTTAGTCGAGATCGATATTGCATCTATGTTGAATTGAATTAAATTAAATTGACAACCAGAATTACTCAATAATTTATTTAAAGTTTTATTATAGAAATAAACAAAATGTTAATATTGAAACAAATATCGAATTCTTTTCCTATATTGGAGTAACAACTCATAATTCAAAAATTATAATATAAAATATTATTTTCAAAATCCAATTTTGTTTTGCAGACAATCTAAGAACATAATTTTAAATATAAGAATTTTAAACAAAGCATAATTAAATTTGTGTTTGAAATATAATTACTCGCTGAATATTAAGATGAATATGTATTATTGTTAATTAATTTATGAACATATTTGATATAGCTTTCTTTATAATTATTATTTTGTAATATTACAAGATATATAATATTTGTATACTTTATCTAATATAATTTAACAGAATAATTGAGTTTATAACTTAAAACAGTATACTTGTTATTATTTTTATCTTTGTTAATATATCTTTGAATTCAAAATATGAATACTCTAAAATATTAAAATAAGTATTAATTTTCAAATTTTGCACCATTTTGACTACGTAACTTATAAACGGTTATTGGAAGAAAAAAAAGAGTATAAATAGTAAAAATTAAATGTTTTACAAATTAAGATGGGTAAAAAGTATAAAATAAACGTAAGCCATTATCCGAATAGAATGATTGGGCTTGGGCCGAGTTTTCTTCATCATAGAAGGGTTTGTTTCGAGGAGAACGGCCCAATAAAATACAATATTTCACCGCCCAATTCATTTTGCTTAAATTTTATTTTTGGATAATTATCTTACATAACAACGTTTTATTTAAAAAAAATTACTAATATAGCAAAAAGATAATAATAATAATAATAAATTTTTATATCTTTTGACTGAAGACAGCATGATACATATTTTTTTACATATTACAAATATGACAAATAATTATAGCTATTAAATTTACTACTTTTGCATTTTAAAAAATATTGTGACCATTGACCTTATTATGAAACACATATATATTTTGTTATTTTTGTAAATGTCTTAAATTTAAATCATCAATAAATTTGGTTGTATATTAATTATTAAAAGAGGGTTAAAAAACAACATTTGTGAGTAAGGATTTAAAACTCAACAAAACTTGATAAATAAAAATATGTCTAACTTATGGCAAAGAGTGAGAGAAATAGATCTCAACTAGCCTACCTCACCAGTTGCTCTATTCCATAATTGACCCAATGCATAAATAAATTGATTCCAACTGAGACGACCTTCAACTTCCAAACTTTTATAATCAGATTGCACCTAAAATAAGTATGTTGATGTTGACAAATCACATGACAACAAAATTGTTAAAACTATTTCACACAAAATGAATCATTTTTATATGAATGTTTATCCTTACTATTCTCAATTTCTTTCATTAATAAAGATGATAAAAGATTACCGTATAATCGTGCAAGATGATGCTCATTCTCGTGACCAAATACGGACCACATATTGTTATTATTATTATTATCACATAATATATATGAATATGGTTTGATGACTTCAACAGTACCAAAATATATATAAAATAGTGTGTGTAGGGCTTAATTAATTAAGGGTATGTGAAGTTAGTTGATTGGGAGTGCGTTGTTGAATGATGCATGGGAGAAAGAAAAACAATGTTGAATTAGAATGAGATGTGGCACAATTGACCCACCAAATTAAATACCATATGATTTGAATTGAAATGAGAGAGATTATAGTTAATAAATTTTAGGATGGGTATATGAGGTGTCAACTTCGTGGAAAATGAAAAACAAAGAATAAAATGGTATGAGGTGTCAATTTAGAAGGAGAAAAGGAAAGAGGAAAAAGAAGAAAAGTCTTCACATGTGTTATGCTGTGCCTTTCGTTTTTTTGGCCAATTAACATCAACACTACACACCATTCAAATATAACGTGAATGCGACTCATCTATAATTTTAAATTACATTTTCTTTTTCACTCTAAAATTACAACAACTCTAATTTTAATTTATTTATTTTGATTTCAAAAACAGTAATTGGAACCGAGTTGAGGTAAACAATGGACACAAATTATTATAACGAGATGTCAAACACATTCTACAAGAATTATAATTTTTAGTTTTATCGAACAAAAATACGAGGGTTTTTTTTTCTTTTTTATAAATATCATACCCAAAATACCTCTTTAAGACTCATTATTTTGTGCCTTTCCAAATTTGGGTGTTGCATTTTTTGTTATCGACATCTAGATTTGAGTACTAAAAACCTAGGTAAGATATACAGTGACATGCATTCTATTTTATTATCTACATTTTAATTTTCATATCGTGAGATACTATAGTGTTGTGTCGATTGTATTATATTTCTCTAAAAAATCACATCAAAATTATTTTAAATTAATTAACTTACAAATAGAAGTGTAAAAAGTCAACATTTAAAAAACTCGAGATAAAAATACTAAAATTTAGAATCTCTCATTTGACAATTATATATATTTATTATTATCAATATAAAATTTGTTAATTTTCAACTCTGTATATAAATATTATACTCAATATATACTTTTAGACATTACACAAAACTTGCAAACATGTCATGTTTGAATACATACGGCAAATCAAACAAACATTAAACTTATAATTTTGAAGTTTAGAGAAAATAAAAATAGTAAACTAAAAACCATAACACATTTTCTTATTACCAAATTTAGAAACCAGAGCAGATAATCTTAAACAAGTTGGAGTTTTCAATAAGTATCGATTATGTTGTAGTAATCTTTATCCTCGACCAGTAATATACGTTATTGAGTTGAATAACAATTAGAAACTCTAAGTTTGTCCTCAAACGCATATGTCTGGTTATGTGCCATGATGACCCTATGAAGAAAGTTTATAGCACTAAAGGTTGAGTATTTCTAAGGTATATATACCTTATATATATTTTTTATTGGTACAATTGATCGACTTGGTTGGTAGAATAAAATATTGAAGTACTTAAAATTTTCTTTCAGGATACACTTTTCCACATCTCTCATCTTAGTACCTGAAGTACCAGTGGACTTTGAAGCTTTCATATTCCTCACCGTAAAAACCCAATAAAAAAATTTTAAAATAAAGAGTAAAATGAACAAACGATTAAATTTAGATATAACATGTATACTTATTATTTGAAAATGAAAGTATAAATTCAACATATATGTTATCATAAACACCCTTACGGTTGTTTTACTTAAAAAAAAAATTGAGTATTGACGATTGAATTTGAACATATATTTTAATTTTAATTTGAACATGGATAACGATGAACGTAAAAAGATGTGAAATTAGAAGCCAATGTAGTATTGAAGAAATGATTAGAAAAAAAAAAAAGGAAGAACAAGGGTGTGAGAGAATAAAATAACACACGTGAAAGGATGTTGAAAGAATAGGCAGTAGAAGAAAAAGGGATTGTTCAACTTTGAATGATTCAAACATAATTTGTAAACACAAAACATGGAAAAGGAAAAATGCTATACACATTTTCATTGAAATAAACCATCAGGAAATGGAAAAAGAAAATGAAAGACAAACAAATAAGATATTATGTATTATAGTACTGAGCAAAACAAAAAGTACTAAAAGCACTATTTTCGTTAGTATTTTGTAAAGATTTACATTAATATTCTTAACAAAGTCAAGAACTATTACGGAAGGATATTTTCTAAAGCTACATCAAATTCAAAAATAACCAATTTTAATACAGTAAGTGGAATGATATGATAGTTTTTAGTCTTTAACAAATTTCAAACAATGAAACATCAAAATTGATATCAATAAGATAATTAATAAATTGGTAAACAAAGAATGGGAGTAGAAGGACTATTGAGGAAGAAAGAATAAAGAGAGAACTATTAAAGAGATAGATAAAAAGAAAAGATAAAATGAACGATAAGAGTTATGACGAAGTATGAACAAATACTAATGACTCGAACCCTTAAATGTAATATTTTTTATAAGAGATATTAATGAATTTGTGTAATAAACTAATGATATATAGATATTTTAGTTTTGGTTATTTTACAAAAATAAAAGATTAAGTTGAAGATATTTTTAAACATTTGAAGTATATTTTGAAAATTTAGTATTTAGTATTAGATATATTTTCATGAAAATTTAGGAGGGAAGAAAAAAAGGAAAAGAAAAAGAAAAAGAAAAAGAGTAAAATAGAAGAAAAGAAAAAAGAAAAAGGAGGGGACGCCAAAATTGAACAAAATGGGAAAGAAAAGCGACTTGGAAAGCAAGAAGGGGGGAAACGGCGTCGTATAAACCATAAGTAGTGGATGTGGATCCACATTGAAACGACGTCGGATTTGAAAGTGTAAACATCACTTTCCCCGTCGTCTACCAGGGCGTTGAGCAACGTTTTAGGGAGAGGGTGAGCATTAGGCAAACTCTCTCTCTCTCTCTCTCTCTCTCGCTCTATCAAACCCTGTTTTCTCTCTGCCGCTCCTCCTCCTCCTCCTCCTCCTCCGCCGCCGTTGACCTCCTTCTACAACTCCCTTCTTCTAGATCTGCCCTTCCCATCTTTCAATTTCACATTTTCAAGGTCAGATCTACTTACCCACTCCCTATTTCTTTTACATCACTTCATTTCTAGGGTTCCACTTAACCCCCTCCTTCTCTTTCAGATCTGTAACCACTTCTTTACTTCCCTTACTCTGGCGTTGGTTTTCCCACGCCCCCGCTTGCTTCTTTTTATATCCCCGTATCTGTTCGCCATATTTTCTTTAACTCTTCGTCGATTTCTCACTCTTATCGAGTTGACCTTGGAGGAATGTCGATTTTACCCAAAGGTGATTCGATTCAAATCCGGGAAGTCTGGAATGCTAATTTGGAAGAGGAGTTTGCGTTAATCCGTGCGATTGTTGATAAATTTAATTACATAGCTATGGATACTGAGTTCCCTGGGGTTGTACTTCGCCCTTTGGGTACTTTCAAGAATATCAATGATTTCAACTACCGGACTCTTAAGGATAATGTTGAGATGTTGAAGTTGATTCAGTTGGGTCTTACTTTCTCTGATGAGGATGGGAATCTCCCAACTTGTGGAACTGATAAGTTTTGCATTTGGCAGTTCAATTTTCGTGAGTTCAATATTGGTAGTGATATTTTTGCTAGTGATTCCATTGAGCTTCTTCGTCAGTGTGGTATTGATTTTCAGAAGAACAATGAAGAGGGTATCGATGTTAATCGTTTTGGTGAGCTTCTTATGTCTTCTGGGGTTGTGTTAAACGATGATGTGAACTGGGTCACGTTTCACAGTGGGTACGATTTTGGTTACTTACTGAAATTACTGACTTGCCGTGGCTTACCCAATGATCAGGCGGGTTTCTTTGAGTTGATCAATGTCTACTTTCCAGTGCTTTATGATATCAAGCATTTGATGAAGTTTTGCAACAGTCTCCACGGTGGGTTGAACAAGCTTGCTGAATTATTAGAAGTTGAGAGGATTGGAGTTTGTCATCAAGCAGGATCAGATAGTCTGCTTACTGCCTGTACTTTTAGGAAGTTAAGGGATACCTTTTTCAATGGGTCTATACAGAAATACGCAGGTGTTTTGTATGGCCTTGGTGTTGAAAATGGACAGCGTACTAATTGAAGAGAATTACAAAGTGTTTGTAGAAGTGTGAGACATTTAGTTACTTCTGTACAATTTGGCTAAAGCATTGATGATGATTGTAACCGTTTTCAGCTTTCCTGCTCTGTAATAGAAACCTCCGACTGTTTTTTGCAGCTTAGTGGTTTCTTGTAAATTATGTCAGCTAGTGTTTCAATAAGAATTTTATTGACGTTTTTTAGAATGAGTTTCCACTTCTTTTGTGAACTTATATGTTGTTACTAATTCCTTTAGGTTCGTTAATCATGTAAGGCCCTAAAGGTATTTGATATGATACACAATGTTGCCAATAGAACTTATTTCTTTAACAACCGGTTATGTGAATTCTCAGGTCTTTCATTTGTTTTCTTCTTTCCTAATGATGTGACTCTTTAGCTTTGTTGTCATCGATGCCATTACGGTGGACACGGACAATAGTTGGATTGGATTGGAATCTGATAAAGACCATCAGCCTGTCTCAATTCTTATAGTTAAATTGGTTTTCTGTCATATTGGACACTTTTTTGTTCTTAGTAGTTGTTTATATCTGATGGTTCTGCAAGGTCATCTGTATACTTCAATTGTTATGCGTTTGGTTGTTTTTGTAGTAAATCGCTTATTTTCTTCCATTTTCAATAATATTTGCATACTCTGTTAGTGCGTATGTTTCTGAGGTATCCCTGTAGCTAATGTTTCTTTTGCTGGTCTGATTGTAGAGATTAGAGGTGAAACTGCTCTTTACCGAGTTTTGTCTTACAACATGATCTAAATTTGGCCACATTTTATTTTCTTATTTTATTACTGCACAAAATTTTGAAAATCAGAATGGAATGGAAGGACTAAGGAGCCATGGAGATGTACGGCCTCTGTTAATCCTCATTCACGTAGGCGAAATTTCCTTTTCCTTGATTCAGTTCTGGGAGTTGGTTGATCTGCAGCTGTTACTACCAACAGGGCTGACCCATGTTATCAATGCAAAACAAGATCTAATGGTCTGCACATCGGGTGAGTATTCTATCCTCTTTAGTTTAAAATTCTCTCTTTGTAGCCACATATGATGAGATTCAATGTATTTGCCACAATTTTGAAGAGATATGCACCTTACTGAAGTAAAGTTGCATACTAGTTTCAGCTGTCAAATCTCAATCATATTAAACTTTCGACTTTTAACCGATTGCCCTGCTCGTTTGATCTGGTAGCAATGGAACCACTAGAAATTTCTGCCACAGTGATCTTAGAACTCTTAGATCTGATCATATATACTTATAAACACTTCCACACTTGTTCTGTCTTTTGGTTTTTGTAGACATGACCAAGCTGGTAATCAAGGAGGAAGAGGGTTGAGAATTTGGAATTGGAGAAGGTATTTGACATCTGCCAAACTTGAAGATCCATTGTTTAATCTCATATTACCTACCATCATGAGCTGGAATGGAGTTTTTCACCCCCCAAGAGATAAGGATTTAGATCTGATCTAGTATGATTTTGGTTATTGTTGTTGGATCCACATTTTATGTCATATTATTATATGACATTGGGTGACTTCCTATTCTGAAAAATAATTGTACCTAATCTTTTGTTTGAGAGAGAAAGAGAAATGGGTTGCACATGCATATGATTATGATCATATGTGCACATAATAGATTTAAGAAAGCCATTTGAGATGGGAGTCTTTTTTTTTTTTTACCTCTAATGCTTTCACGGCTGAAATCAGCAAATTATATTCACTTGTATTGTATCCAGGAATGTTCTCTTGGATTGGCATGCTCGTGCAGCTCAATAATGGTTCATTTAGTGGTCTATTTAAGGGAAGGAATAGTAGCGATTGAGATATGTTAGCTTTGATCTAGAAATAATTTTGTTTGATTTCTTATCTTCTCTATCTTTCTATACTTCTTTCTACTTCTTTGAGAAGAATACTTTATTATATATGAATCTGAATTGATAAATTATAGATTAGAAATATTTATATATATTTGGTTTGTTATTTTATTGGAAGGGTAATGATTGATTGGAAGTGATTGTGTCTAAATCATGGGTCCCAAATTGGGTAAATCACTTGCTATCAGAAAAGATGTGGGATGCATGTAGGTACCATTCAGGATTTCTTTTTAAAAAAGAAATTTCATGTATTGTTTTCAAAGGTATGAGACAAATAAAGTACTTTTTAGAGGGCGACTTTTGATAATTTCCTCCTCTCTCTCGGTTTTTTTAATTATTAAAATTGAGATAATTAAAAGACTTTTGGTTGGAGACTACTTTTGATAATTTCTACAGAAATTTGTGTCTAATTCTATAGGGTAAAGTAGAGAAGTGGTATACCGAGACCAGCTTTGTTATTTGATTTTAAGTGCTTCATGTTACCTGTTTAGCATTTATTTGTAAAAAAGCACTACTACCGTCTATATACCAATCACATGCTGTTTAATTTTCTTTTTTCAAAGTTCAATTATTGTTTAAACTTTTTTAATACTTTTAAACAAACTTTGGTTTTAATTTATTATTTCAAATACATTTTTTTTAAGAGTATTGTCGAAAAATTAAAATGTTCAATATATATTATTATGCTAAAACCGAAAGTATTTACAGCTTGTATATATATAAAATAAAGAAAAGTCTATGACATGCAATCATATATATATATATTTAAATTCCATATTTGTTCTCGTGACTTATATCTTTTTCGTGGTTTATTAATTTTGGTGTCAACCTAACCTAACTCGTATGGTTGGGTTGGATCGTCACGTTTATTATTATTATTTAGTTTCTAAATTTTAATGTTTGTAAATAAAAATCATCAAGCATAAATCATATATGTTTCGCATCAATAAATTATACATTTTGATGGAAGCAGTATAGATAGTGATTGATTGATAGGAGTATATACTTTTTACTTCACCAAACAGCTGAAAGGATAAGAATTGATTTTTGAAAAAAAAAAACGAAAAGAAAAATGAAACAATTATTGTGGGAATGGAAAAAAGAATAAGAAGATAGCCCAAAGGGAAATGCGAACGACGTCGTATAAGGGAAAACGACATGGTTTGGGAGGTGTGTGTGAATCCATTCATCATCGTCATGTTGGTGATGATACCGGGATGAAGCAAAATTTAGGGCGGGTCGAAGCGGAGCTCTCATCCCCATTTGTTTGTGTGCTCCATTGCCTCTCCGTCCAACACTTCTCTGCCTTTTAAGATCTCTCTGTTTCAATTCCTTCAAGGTTAGATCCCTTCGCCTCACTCTTGGAGGGGGTTTCTCCCCCCATTTCCCCCTCGATTCTTTTTCCTTTTCCTTTTCCTTTTCTTTATCATCTAGGGTTCTATCCAATCCTCACTCTCTTTCTTTTCTGCTTCACTCTCCCCCTGATCTTCTAGATCCAGGAAGATTTCAATTCTTTCTCACGGCCCCACGTTACCTTTCAAGGGCCAAACCCCGAACCCCTTTTCTTGTTTTTCTTTTATTTTCCCCATTTCTTGTTCTTGGGGGTTTTTTCTCTCTTTTGCCATTTTGTTGGTTTTGTTGACGTTCGAGGTATGTCGATTTTGCCGAAAGGTGAATCGATTAATATCCGTGAGGTGTGGAACGATAATTTGGAGGAAGAATTTGCTCTTATACGTGATATTGTCGACCAGTTTAACTACATAGCGATGGACACCGAGTTCCCTGGCGTGGTTGTTCGTCCTGTGGGTTCTTTTAAGAATATTAATGAGTATAACTACCGAACCCTCAGAGAGAATGTTGATACCTTGAAGTTGATTCAATTGGGTCTTACGTTTTCTGATGAGAATGGGAATCTCCCAACTTGTGGAACAGATAAGTTTTGTATTTGGCAGTTCAATTTCCGCGAGTTCAATATTTGTGATGATATTTATGCAAGTGATTCAATTGAGCTTTTGCGCGAGTGTGGTATTGATTTTCAGAAGACCCATGAGGAGGGAATTGATGTCAATCGCTTTGGTGAGCTTCTCATGTCATCTGGGATTGTGTTAAACGACAATATTTTTTGGGTGACGTTCCACAGCGGGTATGATTTTGGGTACTTGTTGAAATTGTTGACTTGCCGAAACTTACCAGAGACCCAGGCCGAATTTTTTGATTTGATCCATATGTACTTTCCGATGGTCTATGATATCAAGCATTTGATGAGGTTTTGCAACAGTTTCCATGGTGGGTTGAACAAGCTTGCAGAGTTATTAGAAGTGGAGAGGATTGGAGTGTGCCATCAAGCAGGATCAGATAGCCTCCTTACTGCCTGTACTTTCAGGAAGTTGAGGGATACTTTTTTCAATGGTTCTACACAGAAATATGCAGGTGTTTTATACGGTCTTGGTGTTGAAACTGGACAGACTACCAATTGAAGACACTTCAAGTGTTTGTAGCATTGTGAAACTTGGTTAAAGCATTGATGGTTGTATCTGTTTTTCTTTTTCGCTTGTAAATTATGGCAGTTGGCAGTTAGTATTTCAATAAAACCTTAATGGCACTCTTTCAGTTAGTTAACTTGTTTTGTTAGATGCAATGCTATATTTTACGTGCCTTTCCATTCAAATCTGTTATACGTCAAAGATAGATGGATGAATACAATAGTGGTGGCAATATAGAACATATTTCTTGAGATACTGTGTGCCTTATTATTTGATTTCTGAAATTAAATTTTCTTCAATTGGCCTGTTGATACGACCATTCATTCTTCTTCCCCTTGATGCCGCCATATCTATACCATCTACTGACGATTGTTTGACAAGACTGATACAACAATTAAGCTTTTCTCCCTTTTTTTTCTTCTTCTCAGAATCCTAGTTGAAACCTCATAATTGAGGAGAGCGCTCTTTATATTTGATTATTGTATGTATGGTAGGCTTGTGGTAAAGTGCTTATTTCGTTCTCTAGCTTTGTATCTCAGATTTTCAAGTTTTGTGGAGAATTAGATTAGACCCTGTGGAACTCCCGAACTTTGTTCATACGCCTGTTTTGGAGGCTTTCCTGTAGCAGTATATTTGCAGCTGCTGGTATTTGAGAAGAGTTTAGATGTAACTGGTTCTATTTAACCACATTGGCTAACACTGGTTATATCATCTTTTTTTATCTGATTTGCTAATGAAACTACTCGAGACATTCTTGGTTCGTAAAATGAGTTTCAAGATTTTACCCTGTTCATTTTTCTTCAGGTATCTCAACTTTCAGTTTTCTCTTATTTAGTTGATGCATAATCTGTACTTGTTATGAATTCGACGCGGTTAACCCACCCAGACTATCAATCCAAACCTGCTCATCCTCTCCTCTGCTTATCTGGTGAGCACTCTCTAAACTTTATTTTCAAATTCTCACTTGGTATCTATATTTGATGAGGTTCAATGCATTTGCTGCAATTTTAAGGTGAATCTCTTTGTGAAGGTCGCATGTTCCAGTTGTTGACTCTCGGTAGGTTTATTCAAATTTCTGATTTCTAACCTTTTGCCCACTTTTAGATGGAAACGAGACTATGGAAGAAAAGGCATTTCAAATAAATACTCCAAGTAGTATAGAATGCGTTTCTGTCCTGGACTACCTTTCATTAAACAGCCTGAGACTTAAGCAAGTTGGCCTGGAATTGGGAATTTGTTGTGAAATGGAGAAATAGTTTTCGCAAGCTTGATCATGTTCATATTCTTTACTTGAGAGAGATTTGGGAAGAATTCGTTGTTCTTTAGTGGAAAGAGTGGTTGTATTTATGTTTGTTTTTCTTTCCAAGTGAAGTTCTTTATGCCTGCCGTTATCCTAGAGATGAACTATCCACTAATGTTTCATTGCCTTTTGGCCTTTTCCCTTTTCATTGATCAATGAAATAAAATGTTTCTTTATCTAAAAAATATTCATTAAGGTTTCATCTCCCATTGTTGGACAAACCACCCCTGATATCAAGGCCTATAAGAGTTCAGGACTTGAAAAGAATCAATATGTAAAGACAGCGACTGGTTTTGTGGCCTTCCTACAATCAGTCAACAAAAAGGCAAATACTTGGCCTTTCCCCCCCACCAGCTTGAGTTGAGGAAGCTTCAGATTATTATACTCTTTGAATGACCTTTCTTGACAGGATCTGTTATGTTTAATAGGTTGAGGTTGTACAAGTGTATTCTCAAGTTGTACAAGTGTATTCTCAAGTTCTTAGGAAGCTTCATATTACTCTCTAGTTTTACCACTTACCTTTCCTAGATTTATCAACAAGAGTTGAGAAATTCTATCCATACTACAACTTGAGATGACAAGTTAGGGAGCCATGCTTCCAATTGACCTATATTAGAATCATTAAATGAAATGCGCTTTGGACATTTACGAATCTCATTTTGTAACATGCAGCAGGCGAAGTCATGATGAACTCTTCCTTTTTTTCCCTTCTTTTTCTTGTTGCAAGAGTAGTTTTGAGTCGTCCTTGTTGTGTGCTGCATCTTGTGTTTATGGACTTGACTGGAGCGAGTTTGCCTAATTGCAATGCTTCTTGCAGGAACCTCATGTTAGATGTTAGACGAACACCTTGCACATCTCTGCAGGTAAAGCGAGTCGGTTCTTGTATTGATCACGTGACATGTACGGGGACTACCAAGACAAAGCTTTCTTCTCCAAGGAAGGGATTGATTGTTATCCATTGTTGGCTTTTAGCACATATTGCTCACATTACATTATGGTTGTTTTTTCATAGATAAGCTCAGAAATGGGTTGCACATTAATACGCCTACCAATCATATAGCCATACAGAAGTGTTGAGGTTAAATTACATACTTAATTCGGGATAACGAAGCTGATTTCAGTTGTAAATGCAATTAAATCTGTATCTGTTTTTTCCCCTTTCTTACAGATCACATAATTTAAAATTTTGTACTTGATTCCTTAACAAACACAAAGATTAAGCCTTTCAATATTGACATCAGGGTTATTATGCTAAACTTAGTTTAATTTAACGGTATTGGGTTTCAGCTTCCTCCCCAGAAGCCAGTGGTTAGATTTCTGTCTCTTGTACTAAGATCAGCTTCATTATTTAAGAGATTTTCATTTAAATTTTTAGTAATGTGAATGCTTCAGAAACCTTTTTACTTTTTTTTATTTGTTCCTCTTGGCTTTCTCTAGTGAAGCTCAATTACTAACAATAAGCGCTTGGTTCCAAATAGAACACTAATCGGTTTCAAAAATTAATGTCCATGACCTTAGCTATTCAATTTTTATGACATGCCAACATTTTTATTGACATTTCTACACTTTTAAACGTTGCTTCGAAAAGAAAAATTAAAAACGTCGGCATAGGGGAGAAGAATGTTGCTTCGAAAAGAAAAATTAAAATTATCGGCTTAGGAGAAGAATCAGCATTTTCATTATATCAAACCTACAGAGTGAGTAACAAAAAGTTATTAATGTGAACACGATATAGTAAATTTTATTTATTAATTTAAATTTAAGAAATTTATTTTGTAAATGTTTCAAAAATATTTATTAACGTTGGTATATTTTTTTATTAATACTTTCATAACATTTCTATTATTAATACCGAGGCTTGGACATATTTGTTAACTTGAACGTTTTAAATCATGGAAATAAGATCAACTCTGATTTGAAAACAAGTCAAAAATATTTAAACCAAGATTTCAATAGGCATATTTGTGAATTTAAACCCCACAAACCCCATCATACTTCACGTTTGAATCTCCAATTATTATTTCAGTAGGACAAGAAAATATTGGACAATTCTTGGCTTAGTCTTTGATTCAATTGCATATTTTTATATATACTTTTAAATACGTAACATAGACATTAGTCTAGATAAAAAAAAAAAAAAAGAACTCTTCAAACTTAACCCTTAATTAGTTTATCAATTTTTAAGTATACGAATCATTAAATGTTATCACAATAGGACTAAAATGTCTCAAAAATAAATGGTTACAAATTTGAAGGTATAGAGACCAAAACTCCATTTGATAACCATAGGTTTTTCTTTAAAGAAAAATTAAAACTACTTAGGATTCTTGCATCAATTACTATATAATGTTTACCAACCTTCTTGAAAACATTTAAAAAATTAAAACTACTTAGGATTCTTGCATCAATTACTATATAATGTTTACCAACGTTCTTGAAAACCATGCTCAGTTTTTAAAAGCTATAAAAAGCAGTTTTTTAAATTTATCCTTTTTTTTAAAAAAAAAAAGCTTTAACTTATAATTTAACCATTTTAGTTAAGAAAGATTAAAATCACAGTTAAAAATTGTGATAAAAAAAACTTAATTAACTAAAAACCCAAAATGAAATTATAGAGACCTTTATTTATGATTTTTTATTTTTTGAAAATTATTTATATTTCCTTCAAATTTTTATAATGATTTCCATAGTACAACAATTCAATTTTCAGTCAAATTACAAAAACAAAACAAGTTCTTAAAAACAGTTTTTTAGTTTTCAAATTTTGACTTATTTATTATAAACATCGATTAAAAATAGATTAAGAAATACAAATTAGAAATAAAAATAATGATATACAGACTTAATTTTCAAAAACTAAAAACTAAATAATTCACGAACCAAATTTAAATTATTACAAACTAAAGTTCCGTAGATTTGTACCATCAAATCACGTTAAAGTTGATAGACTAAAAGTAATTTTTAAGTTGATCATAATTGGAATGTTATAAAAATATATTACTTTTATCTTCCCCTATCTCACATCCACCTTTTTAATGATAGCTATATGGATGTAACACCTAATCTTACCCCTTAGATTTAAAAACCTCATTGTTTATAAAATGTCCTACCCTTAGGTTTTCATAGCTTCTAGTCTTTACCTACTTCTCCTACATCATATATTTAGTAAAAAACAATTGTCTTTGCATTTGTGGTTCACAAAATTCTAAATTAATTAAAAAAAAGTATACTTATAAACGTTTTGATCGAGTAAAATGTAAATATAATTAAAAATTATTGTAACTATAATAGAGATCAATGGAAATAAAAATAACGAAAACGAAAAAGTGAAACGATAACCTAAAATGAAAACTCAAACTGATTTTGGACTATATAAAAAATAAATGGCACAAACTGATTTTGAGAATTTTAGTTCTAGAACGATGCTGATGATAACATTGTTTATCATTAGAAAACACAAAAAATTAACAAAATCGGACGGTTGATTATCACTAAATAGTCCTTAATTAATTTTATTGATATTATTATTCACTTTAACCTATTAGTTAGAATGCACCTGTTAACTCATAATAATATCCTAACTTTAGTTTTAAAAAAGAGATGAGTGGAAATCTGGTAAAGAGATTTGGTTAAACATGATTAGACAAGTAAATGACACAATTTAGCATCATTATAATGTGTTTTATTTTTTTTAATCAACCAATGAGAGCCTAAATGCCAAAAGTAATAGTACTAATTAATTCTTACATTTCCCAACAAATAATTCTTCCTCTTCTTTTGCTTCTTTTCTTGCTCTCTCTTTGATGAGAAATTCTTCTTTTTGTCTATTGAAGGGTTTGGGTATTTTAATGGAACTCAACAAAAGTAGCCCAAAGATGACTTTAACCCATATGCTTTCACATAACAATAATTCAGGTGGAACTCATACTTTCGTTTCCTTTTACTCTTTTTTTTAGTTTTCTTTGTCTCACTAATTACGGTTATACTTTGCATATAAAATTTTATTGAAAATAATTGATACATTTTAAAAAAAAATTCTTTTAAGAAAAACTACATTGAATTGAACACATAATACATGGTTATTGATATAAAATAACTTAATATCAAACAAACAATAGCAAATTTAGGAAGACATAGATTTGATATCCTAGTTTGGTGTAGAGAGAAATAGATAGATAGATAGGAAGTTATATGAATTTAATTAGTAGGACAGATGTGAAAGTTTTAAAATGACGTCACACAGCTTTGGTAAAACTAATTTGTTATGGAAGCTAAGATAGTAAGAGTTAAAAGAATAGAAAAAAGAGAAGGAAAAAGTAGAAAGAAAGGGAATGAGATCATAGGTTAGATTTTGGATGAAGTTAAAATTAATTGGAATTGATTATTATAAATAACAGAAAGAGAGGCTCCTCATCAGTCATCACCCTCTCCTCTTTTACTTGTCGGCCATTTGTCCCACATTAAATACTTCCCTTTACATTCTTACATTTCCTTTCTATTTTACCATATATCTTCTCTACTCCAACTAAGATGAATGGTATATGGTCCAACCATTAACTTCTAACATGCTAATAATACTAATAACGATAAGAAACAAGAAGATAATTGTGTAAGATATAATGTCTTTGCAATGTAGAGTAAAATAGTACAATAAAGTAAAGAGTCCAAAATAAAGAAGGGGCACAGAACATTCCTTACAATAGGGGGTAACCCTACAAAAGCAAAGAGACTATAGAGAAGGACACTATAAGAAGCTGAGAGCGCCCTTGAAGATGGGATTCCAAGGGGTGTGTGTGGTGTTGTTTTGGTGGGCACATCTTGTGCAGGGAAGGGTCCCCTATGCCCCCTAATAAGTAGGACATGTTAAACACGACTTTTCGTAGTCCTATGTATCCCTTGTTTTCATTATTAGGAATTTCTACAATCAATTTAGTTGTTCTCTAAGTTACACCTATTTTTATATATCTATATTTAAAACAATTGGATTACAAACGTGATCATTTTTATATAGTTCACTTGAATGTGTAAGTACAAGTTTACCATGTGATAAAATATTACTTTTATTCGAATAATAGGACAACATGGAAATGAGACGCACCCACAAAGTATTACTTATCTAAACTTTTGTTTGCAAACAACATATCCTTAAAGTATCTATGTCTATATTTTCTCCTAAATATACTAATTTTCATGATTTATAATTTGAATTTAGTCCAATGGATATGGTGAAATTATTATAATAATTTATTTTTATATGTAGAAGCTATTTATCAAATAGTATGATATAGAGGTGTGTGATGCTAAATTCTAACTTTTTTTTTTTTGAATTATAAAATTTATTTAATACTTAAAAAAGAAAGAAAGAAAGAAAGAAATAAAAATGAAGAATGAGATGTAACATCTTAACATGATGTTGGATATTAAAAAGAGGGAAAAAAGATATATGGAATAAATATCCATTATGGTATAAATATATTCCTTCTTACTTCGAAGATATGGTATTGGAGAAACACATATATAGTTGACATGAATTTAATTCGACAAAATAAATATATAAATAATGAATAAATGAATCCAAAAGCTGTGTTCAAATCGAAGTCCAATCTTTTATTGCTATTACTAGTAAATTTAAAAGTGGTTTGTGTTTCTGTTTCTCCCCCTTTGTTTACTTCTACTGTTTCCATCTTTCTCTCTACCTTTTTATACACTCAATTTTGTTTTTTTTGCTTTTTTTTTTTAAAAAAAAGAAAATTCCCTCTCTCATTTCATAATATAATCCTCTCCTCATTCTAAAACTAAAAAAATTTGGGGAACACAAGGTTCAATTTTTTCCATTAATGGAGTCCTCTACCGCTCCACCTCCCAAAACGGCGTCGTATAATCAGGAACAAAACGACGACGAATTAGAGGATAACCACCACCATCTCCGCCGTGAGATTCCAGCGGAGGAACTGAATCTGATCGAAGGTTTGAAAATGGGTTCATCGGAGCCAAGGGTATTCTCGTGTAATTTTTGTCAAAGAAAATTTTATAGCTCACAAGCACTTGGAGGGCATCAAAATGCTCATAAAAGAGAGAGAACGTTAGCCAAAAGAGGCGGTCAACGGTTCCCGGCATTCGGTGCCTACCACCACTATGCGGCGGCGGTGGCGCCGTCTTTTCCACTTCCCGGTAGTCCCAACAACAACAACAACAACAACAGATCGCTTGGAATTCAAGTTCACGCGATGGTACATAAACCGTCTCACCACCCGCCGGCTTCTTCCAATTCCCGGTTTGGGGTTCACTACGGCCGTTCTTACGGCGGTGGTTGGTCTAGAACTCCCATCCATCAACAGCCAGGTGTTGGGAAGCTACCCTTGATGAACGCTGGCCATCCGATTAATCATACAACTGGATTTCCCCCACGTGGCTGTAGCTCCGTCGGTAGGTTCGACTTTGACGTTGTCCGATCGACGACGGCCGCTGCCGACGACACCCACAAAGTACTCGACTTGTCTCTTAAGCTGTAATTTATACATAAATTTCTCTCCACTTTAGAATTATATAAACCTTCAAAGCTCTTTTTTCTTTTAATTCATGTTTTCATCTTATAAAGTTTCGTTTTTGATATGAATCAAGTCAATATTATAGATAGTGAAGCTGGAATTTGCACAAATTAATGTTGAATTATAGTATTTTTCATCTTTTTTTTTTTTTGCCATTTGGTAAGTTTATGTTTATTTTGTCTTACCTAAACAAAATAATGTTACTTGATTTAAAATTGATCCTTTTTTTTTTTTTTTTTGTATTTATTCAGTTTGAAAAGATTAGAGCCAAGTTGATTTTAGATTTTTTATGATCTTAGTTAAAAATCATCTTATTGGGCAAGTCTAATATTATTAAGGCATTTAGTTTTAGTTTCATATCACGTTCTTTATATATATATTTTCCAAACAGTATAGTAAATACAATGGATCATTTTTTAAAAGTTATTTCCTAGAATAGAAAATCTCATATTATTAATTAAGAATCAAAATAGCAACAAAATTTAAATTGAATTACAAGTTTTACTGGATTAGCCTTTATATTTATGTATGATAGGTTCTGAACCAGGAAAAATAGGACCATGAAGTTAAAGAAAATGTGTATGATTGTTGTTTTTGTTTCAAAATTAGTCAAATAATATATAATATAGTTTGAAGGGTTGAATTTTCACTTATAATATTTAAAAATGGAAATATGATAGTTTGTTAAACAAATTTGAAAAGTTGTAAGTTAAAGTTTTTAATTGAAGGGAAAGAATTGTGTGGATACAAAATTTGAAAGTAAAAAAAAAAAAAAGATAAAAAAATAAAAACAAAGAAATTAAAGACATAGATGAAAAAGCAATGGAGATGTCATGTAAAGAGGAGAAAAGAACCTCGTAAACTCATAAGTGATTATTGAGTATGAATTCATAAAAAGAAGTAAGAAGGGTAATCGTAAATATTTAAATATTTAATATGATATAAACATGATCTTGGCAGTGGTCAGGGTTTAAAAAAAGAAAGAAAAAAAGTCGTACAAAAAATATGTTTATTTTTTTGTAAAAAAAAAAAGGGTAACTTTATTGACAAGTTGCTTGGTTTTGAATATTTGATAATGAGGAAAAGCCGAAGAGCATGGGGTTGTCGTTTAGTGAAATGCGTGCATCATTTCCTTTTCCTAAATTGATTTCCAATCTAGGACACTCACACCATCCACTTTCTTTTTATTTCTTTATTATTCTTATTATTCTCATTTCTTTTTCTTTTCAATCCACTTATACCTTTTTATTAACATTACAATTTGGCCAAATTTAAAAATTATTAATTTTATATTTAAATTGAATAAAAACTTTTAAATTTATAAGTATTAAACTAATGCATGGAGTGGAATAATTGAGTCTAACACATGGAGACCTCAATACCAAAGCTCATAGATATAAATGGATATTTATGAATGTGTGTATATATGTAAAATTGAGTGAATGACACCCAAGGAAGGAGAGAGCACCGACATGTCGAAGGGAGGATATGGATGAGAGAATAAAAGTTTAGAAAAGCATGTGGTTGTGTTTCGATGTGTCGTTTAATTTCGTAGAGTTAGGGTTTTTGTTATTTGTAATGGAAAGTGTGAAGGTACGTCCATGAGCGAGGGACCTAGAAATTCCTACATGTCGGTTGGTGGAAACCGACAGAAGGGCGAGGGGAAAAAGTGAAGAAAATTACAACATTTTATATATAAATAAATTAATTAATTAATTAGAGCCCTAGAGATGAAGGGGAGGGGGGAGTGGGGGTCTCTCTATTTAAGTATAAAATAGGTTAATTGCACAATTCCCATTCCTCTTCCATCACCAAATAGTTGTCCTTAACCAAATCACGTGGGTATAAAGAGGGTATGAAAAATGCATAACGCTATATTTCAAACACTTACCATCATCCTATTCAACTAAATGAATGCAATTCTTCCTCTAAAAAAGATGCTTTTAATAAGTTGTCGTTTTAGTTTTATCGATACTCCCTATCAAGAAGAAAGAAAATATGTCTATTACTACAATTTCACTAATATTATCAAGATTTATATGACGACGACACCAATTTTTAGAAACACAACAACACAAACCATTGCTATTCATATATGGAGGATTTTTAGTAGCTAGTCTGATTGCTTTATAGTCCATTTTGCTATAACTATGATGCAACATTTAATAAACATTTTGTTGAGTTTAAAAATTGCAGGCGTTAGCATAGCAACCTATAAAAAATGGTTAGAAATTTGATAATTCTTTTTACATGTTTATTTTCTATGAACATGAATGACAGTACAACAAGGTTTATATATATCATATGCAAATTGCATTAGTAAAAGTAAAACGGTCAAAGTTTGAATTGGGCAAATGGAGGAGTATATATATAGAGTTTTTATTTTATTTATAATTATTTCTATACAATAAAAGGTTCATCCTGTATAAATTTTGAAATCTAAATCCAAATGGACAAAACTTAGTAGTGATAAGTGTCAATTCTGATAGGGACATGCAGTACAAGATCTAAGGGCATATCTTCTTCTTCTTTCTTCTACTTCTTTCTTCTTTTATTGTTTGGTATCACACGTTGGCATAATATGAAAGTTTCATTTATTTGTATGTTAAAGCTTTTGAAAGGGAACTTTAAAACCCAAACTTCACTTCCATGATTTTGACCCCTTCTTCACTTTCTTCTTTATATTATCATATGAGCTAGCTGTATAAGTATATATGCCAATATATTACTCCAACTGTACGTAGTTCAAACTACAGCTACAAACTAAAACAAATTTGATAAAATAAATGTACCAACAAAAACTAAATTACAACAATTATATCACTAAACATATATCTAACAATTTATTACAACATACAACAAACAATAACTCTAATTAATTATAAAAAATAAATACGAAAGAGAAAGAGTTTAGAGTTCAGAGAAGAGAGTATCAATAGTTGAGTCAAACTTGATATATATTCTCTACCACTTGAGAATCAGAATATATAATCAATTAAAATCGAATAAGAAGTGGTCATTTTTTTGCTTTCTTAAGACTCCACATGTCATTTTCTAATTGATCAAATTTGGCCGGTTATTTAACCATCAAGTCATTGTTAACTAGTAATTTTTCTTTTAAAGTTGGGTTGATTAATTTCTTTACTTTTCAACTTTGGTTTAGGGTGAGTTAAGACATGTTAGAAGGGTTGTAGCAGTTTCCAATAGTTCAATGCTATCAATTCTTTTCAATTTGTTTGCGAATAACGTCTAATTTATTGTCATCAAAATATTAATTAATTTATGCTTGAAAATCGAAAAAAGAATGTATATACAAGGAGAGATTTAGCCATCAATTTTTTAAATAATAATTGATATCTTAACTATGGTAGATTGTTTTAAAGAACTTTGTTTGTTCAACTAGAATAACTTCACTCTTTATTTCTTGAACAAAAAAATAAAAGGAGAATTAATTAGTTCATTTTCAATCTTAAAATATATACTATCTTTATACTTTTATCTAAACTTTTATATGAACTTATTTTTTCAAGTCCAAATCTTATTATTATTTATTAATTTCTTTTTTTATAATACATAGGACAGAAAAATCGAACTCCAAACATGAAAGGATGATATTCCCATTATACTATAGCTATAGCTAGGTGATATGTTGAAATTTTATTTCTAGTCCTTATATATATATTTTTTTTATAAAATCAAAATTTTCATTTGCACTTGAAAAAGAAGAAAAGAAAAGAAAGAAAAGGAGTTGGATATGTGAATATAGTTTCTTCCATGTATATTTAGTTTGCCTAAAGTTGAGAATATGTATTATGGAGAGAGTTTAGGATAATATCAATTGAGTCTTCTTTCAATAGCATAAACCACTTTTACAAGTGTTCATCATCCAAATATTTCGTCCGTACATTCCTAAAGTTCACAATACCTTTTGTTCAACGTTTAAAAAGATTCTACCAATCTCTCAATTTTCTAGTCAATGTGTGAGACCGTGACTATATTCCTCTACCATACCCATTTTAATTAAAATTTAAAGTCAATAATTTTACAGATCTAAATCTATATATTTTGTAAAAATAGTTTGCAAAATTGAACTTAGTTTTTAAAATATTAATAAAAAGAAGATAAAAAAGAAAGAGATTGGAAGATGAAAAAGTATTTATAGCCTTATTTTTTAAATAAAAAAGGTAAAATGATTAATTATGGGATGAGATGTAATAAATTGAGAAAACAAATGTAATGAGAATCTAATTAACATGAAAGGCATTAAATTAGAACATTTGCAACTTCACCGAAAGCATAAAAATGAAAGCAAATGGACCATCCTAACTTTTCCTCCTTTCACATTGTCGCGACGTGATCGCTACGCGGAGCGGCCGACCTCCCCGTTTATTTAATTTTAATAAATAGTTTTGAAGTCGCCACCAACCATATTAAGGTGTGATTGGTCACCCAAAAAAAAGAAAAAAAAATGGTCTGCGTACATTCAGAGATTTAAGTTCGGGAGTCAGTTGTGTGTAGGGAAGGTGTTAGCACCCTACAACACCCAAAAAATGGTTACCCAATTTTATCTTTTAAATTAAATTATAGAGGTTCACAAAACAAAGTTTTTATTAGGTTTTGTTTAAATGTCCCATGTTTATCAATTCATATCGAAGAAAGTAAAACCTAAGCATGAATTGATGATTATGGGTGGGCATAGGAGCCATTAGAAAAATTAAGTTTATTTTTGTTTTAAAAGATTTTTATTCACCTTAAGAATATTAAGATACCAAAACTTGATATTTAATCTCTATCATAGGTGTTAATGAAAAATTTCATATATCTAGAATTAATAAATTCATAGAAAATACTACTCAGTCTCATTTAAAATATGAAATGTGTTAATTTAAAAAAAACAATCTATTAATTAAATTTCAAACGGAAAATTTCATGTATTTATGGATTTTAAAATAAAATCCATAAAAAACAATACTTTTTCTCCAATTTACATTATTATATTTAAATAAAAAATAATAATAACAATGGCAAAACATTATGAAATTTGAAAAATACTTAGAAGTAATATGCTGAGATAAAATAAATACATTGATAATATATGCAAAATGTAAAAGATATTAATGTAGGATGCAAGATAATTAATTTACAACACATGCAACATAATTAATTAAATCAAAATGATGCAAAATAATTGATTAATGCAGGATGCAAAATAATTGATTAATGCAGGATGCAAAATAATTGATTAATGCATAATTAAACGAGGCCAAATTGATATCAAATAATAACTAACAGTTGAATACCAAAGTAGGTTTGGCCCAATATGCAAATAAATAATATTGCAAATAAATAATCACACCAAAATGAATATCAAATAATTATAGCCACATATGCATACTGATTAATTAATACATCATGCAAATAATTAGAATGAGGGAGTGAAAATGTCACATACAAGTTGCTAATTAATTAATAGGCCAAATGAAAAATGGTTGTTGCCAAATATTAATTATATCATGCATAATTATTAACATGGATAATATATGGATAGCAGTAATTATTAACGGAGTATGCCATATGGATACATGTATAAAGTAATTAAACAAAGACTGTAAAATTGATGCCAATGAAGAATGAGTATTACCAAATACAAGATGTTAACTGATTAATTATGCATAATTATTAAAGCATGTTATATGGACATAAGTAATTAACTGTAAAATGGGTGCCAATAAAAAATGAGTATTACCAAATACAGAAGGCTAATTGATTAATTATGCATAATTATTAAGGCATGTCATATGGATATAAGTAATTAACTGTAAAATGGGTGTCAATGAAGAATGAGTATCCAAATACAAATATATGATGCTAATTAATTAAAAAGAAATTAACACAGAATGGATGCCTAGTAATAAAAGAAAATTAACACAGAATGGATGCCCAATAATAAAAGAAAATTAACACAGAATGGATACCCAACAATTAAAAAGAAATTAACACAGAATTGATACCCAATATTTAAAAAGAAATTAACACAGAATGGATACCCAATATTTAAAAAGAAATTATAAAAATTTAATATAGAATGGAAGGTAGAATGCTCAGTATTAAGAAAGATACAAATAATAAAATTAACATGTTAAATGATGGTAAAATGATGAACACGATAGTTCATAATTAAAAGCAGTTATCAACAAAAAAAATCATTAAACAAGAATAAGAATAAAAAAGAGGAAAAAGAAAAAAAACTTACCAGCAGGTCTGCCCTTCAATGCCAAAGGTTATTCCTTTTGATCTTCTTTCACTCTTCACCTTTTCTAAATCCTCCAATAATAAAAAAAAACATCCCCCCTTTTCTGAATCGTCTCCTTCTCTTTTTATATGGAAATGTCTCCTTTTTAGATAGAAGTGAAGTAGGTTTAGATAGTGAAATGGAATATAGAGAAATGTGGAAGAGTGGGAGAACGTGAGAGATTGGGGAAGAAGGTGGAAGAGTGGGAGAACGTGAGAGATTGGGGAAGAAGGTGGAAGAGTGGGAGAACGTGAGAGATTGGGAGAAAGTGGGAGGGTTGTGACTCACTAAAACAGGGGATGGTTGAGAAAAATAGGGAGAAGAAAAACAAATCTTTACTTTTAAATTTAATTTTAAATATGTTTTTATTTTTGTTTTTGTTTTAAAACATAAATTTAAAAATTAAGATTTAAATTTAAATTCAAATTCAAATTCTTTTAAAAAATAATAATATTAATTAATGAAAAAATAAAGGCAGGACAAAAATACGGTATCTACAGTTTGCCCCCCTTTGTCCATCCTGAAAATATTTAAAGGTGGACAAAGGTAATAGATAAGGTATTTGGGCCAATTTTTTATTTTTTGAGAGAGACAAAAAAAAAATAATCTTAGCTCTAAGACTAAGTTTGATAAACAGGCTTCGACCTCAGCTTTAGATCTGTGCTCGATTTAACCAAATTTGAAAAGGACATCAACCTTAGCTCTAGGACTAAGTTTGATAAATAAAGGAATGGACCAGGATAGACAGGCTTCGACCTAAACTTTAGATCTGGCTCGATTTAACTAAATTGAAAAGAACATCAACCTTAGCTCTAGGACTAGGTTTGATAAAGGAAGGGGACCTGATAGACAGGCTTCGGCCTCAGCTTCAGATCTGGGCTCGATTTAACCAAATTTGAAAAAGAACATCAACCTTAGCTCTAGGACTAGGTTTGATAAAGGAAGGGACCTGATAGACAGGCTTCGGCCTCAGCTTCAGATCTGGGCTCGATTTAACTAAATTGAAAAAGAACATCAACCTTAGCTCTAGGACTAGGTTTGATAAAGGAAGGGACCTGATAGACAGGCTTCGGCCTCAGCTTCAGATCTGGGTCGATTTAACCAAATTTGAAAAAGAACATCAACCTTAGCTCTAGGACTAGGTTTGATAAAGGAAGGGACCTGATAGACAGGCTTCGGCCTCAGCTTCAGATCTGGGCTCGATTTAACTAAATTTTGAAAAAGAATCAATCTTAGCTTTACGACTAGGTTTGATAAAGGAAAGGACCTGATAGACAGGCTTCGGCCTCAGCTTCAGATCTAGGCTCGATTTAACCAAATTTGAAAAAGACATCAACCTTAGCTCTAAGACTAGGTTTGATAAATAAAGGAAAGGACCTGATAGACAGGCTTCGGCTTAGCTTCAGATCTGGGCTCGATTTAACTAAAATTTGAAAAGAACATCAACCTTAGCTCTAGGACTAGGTTTGATAAAGGAAAGGACCTGATAGACAGGCTTCGGCCTCAGCTTCAGATCTGGGCTCGATTTAACCAAATTTTGAAAAAGAACATCAACCTTAGCTCTAAGACTAGGTTGATAAATATAAGGAAAGGACCTGATAGACAGGCTTCGGCTCAGCTTCAGATCTAGGCTCGATTTAACCAAATTTGAAAAAGAAATCAACATTAGCTCTAGACTAGGTTTATAAATAAAGGAAAGGACCTGATAGACAGGCTTCGGCCTCAGCTTCAGATCTGGGCTCGATTTAACCAAATTTTGAAAAAGAAATCAACCTTAGCTCTAGGACTAGGTTTGATAAAGAAAGGACCTGATAGACAGGCTTCGGCCTCAGCTTCAGATCTGGGCTCGGTTTAACTAATTTGAAAAGAAATCAACCTCAGCTCTAGGACTAGGTTTGATAAATGAGAAATGACCTGATAGACAGGCTTCGACCTCAGCTTCATATCTGGGCTCGATTTAACCAATATTTTTTTTTAAAAAAACATCAACCTTAGCTCTAGGACTAGGTTTGATAAATGAGAAAGAACCTGATAGACAGGCTTTGGCCTCAGCTTCATATCTGGGCTCGATTTAAAAATTTGAAAAACATCAACCTTAGCTCTAGGACTAGGTTTGATAAAGGAAAAAGGACCTGATAACAGGCTTTGGCCTCAGCTTCATATCTGAGCTCGATTGATCAAAATTTGTAAAAAAAAAAAAACCAATCTTAGCTCTAGGGCTAGATTTGATAAAGTGGACTCATCCTTCTTTTAAAACATATTTGAAGTTTAATTTAAAAATATTATGCTTTTCAAAGGAATAAATAGCTCACTACTCCATTTTACCAATACCATTAACAATCTATCTGCATAATCGTCGTAGGATAGAATAAGACATGTATCACGAGAACTTTTTAAGCTGTAGAACTCGCCTCTCTTCGTATCAAACAAATGAATCCAAACTGCGAAAGATTGTACTATGTTGTAATGACATAATGTTGTTTTCGTCTTGGACTTCACAAAACATGAATCCTTTAGGATTCAGACTTCCAATTGCAGCAACTCACAATCATAGAGAAATTTGTCTGGACTTGTAAACACTTACAATTCCTTAAGTCTTAACAAGAGAAAATCATAGCTTTTACTTGGTTTGCAAATACAATAAGTTGTACTGAATCATTGTTAATTAACAAATAGATAGAACAATAGACTAATGAATAAATTGATGTTTACTATAAGTTGATGATATTTTAAAAAAAAGATGAAAGAAAGGATTGAAAGAATGGATTGACAAATAAAGAAGTGTTTGATAAATATGATAAGAAATGAAAAGATAACAACGATTCTTGGAATAGGAGTACAAAGAGAGGAGGTAAGGGATAATTTATACATATGAAATAACATTCTAAGAACTAAATGTAAGTTTCCTATAAATACCCTTGACTTCTTTCAACACTACGAAATTTTCTATGAAAAGGCCTCACGCATAATATCTTCGAACATAATCTGAATTCACATGATTTTTTTAGCTTAACACCATCCATATTGGTTAAAAGCAAAGCTCCTCCTGGAAAACTCTTTTCACCACAAACGAACCTTCATAATTAGGAGTCCATTTTTCTCGATGATCCTTTTCAAATGAAAATATCCTTTTTAATGCCAAATCTCCTTCTCAAAAACTTCAAGGGTGCAATTTTTATTGTATGCTCGTATTAGTCTTCTTTGGTAAAGTTGTCTGTGACTTAATGCTGCCAAACATTTTTTTTTCAATGAAATTCAACTGCTCATAACGACATTCAACTTCATATAACTTAGCTTCCATGATAACTCTCAATGAAGGTATCTTAAGTTCTAAAGGTAGGACAACTTTTATACCATAAACCAAATAAAATGGTGTTGCCCCTGTTGAAGTACGAACTGATGTATGATATCCATGCAGTGTAAATGGTAAAATTTCATGTCAATCTTTGTATGTTGTTGTCATCTTCTCAATAACTCTTTTAATATTTTTGTTGACTGCCTCAACTGCCACATTCATCTTGGGGTGATATGGAGTCGAATTTCTGTGATTGATCTTGAATTTCTCACAAAGTTCGTCCATCATTTGTTATTAAGGTTCTTGGTATTATCTGTAATAATACCCTCTGGTAGACCATAACGACAGATCAACTCTTTTTGATAAACTTGAGCACCACTCCTCTTGTAACATTGCAGTAAGATGTGCCTCTAATCATTTAGTGAAGTAATCAATCGCCACAAGAATAAAATGTTGATCATTTGAGGCTTTAGGATCAATGGTCCAATAACATCCATTCCCCATAAAGAAAACGACCATGGTGCTGACAAGACATGCAACGGAGATGCTGCTGCATGAATCTTATCCATATAAATTTGACACTTTTTACATTCTCTTGCATATTTTATACAGTCTGATTCCATCGTTGTCCAATAATAACCAGATCTAAGTATTTGTCTAGACATAATATGTCCGTTCGCATGTGTTCTACATATTCCTTCATGAATTTCTGTCATAATTTGTTTTGCTTCTTCCACATCAACACATCGAAGGAGTACCATATCATGGTTTCTTTTATAAAGAACTTTACCACTTAAGAAAAAGTTCATGGCAACCTTCTTATTGTGCGCTTGTCATTCTCTGAAGCTCCATATTTCTCTACAATTATGTATTGCTTGATATCAAAATACCATGGCTTATTATAATACAGGTGGGCTCTGCAAATACTGCTTAATTTTGTTGAAAGCTTCTTGACAATCCTCATTCTATTTTCTTGGATTGTTTTTACGTAAAAGCTTGAAGATTGGTTCGCAGGTTGAAGTTAAATGCGAGATAAATCTGGATATGTAATTTAGTCTTTCAAGAAAATCTCGAACTTCTTTTTCTGTTTCAGGGGATGGCATGTCCATGATAGACTTCACTTTATCTGGGTCTACTTTGATCCCTTCTTCACCGACAATGAATCCGAACAGTTTTCCCGAGGTTGCCCCAAATGTACATTTGGATGGATTTAATTTCAATTGATACTTTCTCAACCAATTAAATAATTTTTGGAGTATAGTTGTATGATCTTCATTTGCTTTGGATTTTGCAATCATATCATCAACATACACCTCTATTTCCTTATGCATCATATCATGAAAAAGTGTAACCATTGCTCACTGATATTTGCCCCAGCATTTTTTTGAACCAAAAGGCATTACTTTGTAGCAGAATGTTCTCCAACAGGTAATGAATGTTGTTTTTTTTTTTTTTATCTTCTTCAGTCATTTTAATTTGATTATATTCTGAAAAACCATCCATGAAGGAGAAAGTTGAGTATCCTGCAGTGTTATCCACCAACATGTCGATATGAGGTAAATGGAAGTTGTCTTTGGACAAGCTCGATTTAAATCTCTATCCATACACATTCTCACTTTTCTGTCTTTTTGTTTGCTTTTTGGATACTGGAACAATGTTTTCCACTCGTTCAGGATATTTGGAGACTGTGAGGAACACTGTTTCGAATTGTTTAAGTACTTCCCATTTTATTTTAAACAATATATCAAGCTTCATTTTACGTAGCTTTTGTCTTACTAGGTTGCATTCTGGCTTCAAAGGAACACGATGTACTACAATATCCGTATTTAACCCCGGCATATCCTGATAACTCCAAGCAAAATATCTGAGTACTCACGTAACAAATTGATTATTTTTTTTCGAGTTTCACTGGTCATTGATGTGCCAATTTTTACCTCTTTTAATTCCTCCTGAGAACCCAAATTGATTACTTCAACTAGCTCTTGGTGAGGACCTAAGACCTTATCTTCTTCTTCTACTAATCTTAACAGTTCTGAGGATATTCTCCCAGCATTTTCATCGTCACTCTCTTTGTCAGATTCCATAGTGTATATTAAGGTATCAAGGGTAGAACTGGAATTACTAACATCTTCGTTCTTATGAATGTTGTCTATGAAAAAGTTTGGACTTTTGTGTTTAATTTGCAAGATGCAAGAAAGAAAGCAGAGAGAAGAAGTTGGAAAGAACGAAAGGAAAATGCGAAGATTTCATTAAATAACAAATAAAACAGTACATTCATATTGTAAAGCAAATAAAACATTGTGGCCTTGTGTAGAGCCACTATAAAATAAAAGGAATTTGACAAATAAAAGCTTAATCATTACTCTTGAAATTCTTTTGAAAATGTAGGTATATCTACAACATCCCAAGTATTAAGCTCGAAATCAGGTGGACATGCATAAACTGTTTCTCCTTCATTTTTGCACTTTTGAAACAAAGCAATCTACAATGTTCACTTTTGGATTTTCATGATTAGGCAGTGGATTGTTGTTGACATCCGGCTTCTCACCAACTTTTTTGAAGCTTAACCATCCATCATTAATCAAAGATTGCACATTCCTTTTTAAAGCCAAACAATTTTCAATTGAGTGTCCTGCTCCTTCGGCATAATAATCACATCGAGCATTTGAATCATATCATTTTGGATAAGGAGATTGTATAGGATTCATTGGGATAGGAGCTAACTGTCGATTTTGAATTAGATGAGGTAAAAGTTCTGTATATGTCATGGAAATTGGATCAAATTGTCATGTATCTGAGTTGGTCTCGCTACTTTGACCTTGTACAAATGGTTGAGAAGAGTTTGAATTAATAGGCTTTTGGGCTCTAGAGAAAGAGTGAGTTGGTACATAGTTGTTATGAGGGACATGAGAAACATTGCTTATATATGAAGAAAATTTTGGTCATGTTTCTTTGGCTAAAAAAACGTTTGTGGTTCCCTAAATTAGGAAAACCAAATGCATGAACCTCATCTTCTTTCTTCTTAGATGTTGTTCCTTTCTTTAATCCCTCATACTCAGCTGAAGCCTCTGCTAATCTCCCGTGCTTTATCGCATATTCAATTCTTTCACCAATAACAATAATGTCACAAAAATTGGTTGTAGCATTACCAATCATTCGATCATAGAATGGAGCCCGCAAAGTATTCATATACATAGACGTCATTTCTTTGTCTGTTAATGGTGGTTGAACCTCCGCGACCATATCTCTCCATCGTTGAGCATATTCTTTAAAGTTTTCTGAATTCTTCTTCTTCATACGTTGCAAGTCTAAACGATCTGGAGCCATATCAATATTATGTTTATATTGCTTTAGAAATGCATCAGCTAAATCCTTCCAAACATGAATGTGTGTATTATCTAATTGAATATACCATCGAGTAGCTGGACCAGTCAAACTGTCCTGAAAGCAATGGATCAACAATTTATCATTACCAATATGCATTGTCATCTTTCTACGATACCTTATAAGATGACTCCTTGGACACGATGATCCATCATATTTGTCAAATTCGAGAACTTTAAACTTTGCTGGAATGATCAAGTCTGGCACTAAGCACAACTGTGTTGCTTCTATATTTCCATAAACATCAGTCCCTTCAATTGCTCGCAATCTTTCTTCCAAAACATCTAGTTTTTGCTTAGCCGAAGTGTTCTCATTTTGCCTTATGTCTTGAATTTTAGCCTGAGCTTCCAATTGTTCTATATCTGGGACAGGAGGTGGAACATCAAAAAGTGGATTCATAGCAACATAGTGTCGAGCAGTTTGAGACTGTGTAACGTTCATGTGGCGTGACATAAATCTTGGGGGATAAATGGGATCATTGGTGTCTTGAACTGGATTGCTTGATTGTGTTGTTTCTATGACGACTTTTCCTTTTCCTATTGAAAGCAATTCCAGTATTTTTGAAACTTGTTCCCAAGACTATTAATATCTTGTCTCATTTTATCCATGTCTTTATCTTGTTCTTCTTCGATTCGACTTTTATGCATCGTATTGTAAGGATGATGAATTGGAGTAGGGTGAGCTATGTTTTACTTTGATTATTTTGAAAACTTTGAAGACTAAAGAGCAAGGGAAGAAAGAGAAAGAAAAATTAAAATTAAAATTTAAAATTAAAAATTAAAAATTAAAATTAAAAATCAAAAATCAAAAATCAAAAATCAAAAAAAAAAAAAAAAGAAAAAAAAAAAAAGAAAAGAAATAAGAATTTTATGTACTTTAGCTTAATTGTTTTTTAATATTTAGTTAATTTTAGAATATAAAGGTTTTCATGTACCTCTACAATGTAAACATTACTTTCTTTAAAGTATGCATGAAGCCAAATGACCAATTTAGGGAACTAAGATAAATAAAATTTAAATATCAAACTCAAAATAATAATAATATAGAAAATACTATTATTGAAATTCTTTTTTTTAAATGAAATATGTATTATTTAAAATTTTAGGAAAATGTGAAACTTTGTTAAAATAAATAAATAAAAATAATTTGAATATTTGACTTTTGGATAAAATATGTCAAAAAGAAACTGACATGGTGTTGGTATCATCTAAACTCTTAGAAATTAAAGGTCTTCAAACTTATTCTAATGTTATTTAAGAAATAACAAAAGAATTAATCTGAGCGAGGATTTTTCATGTGCCTACACGGGAGTCGAAACCCCTCGAAGGTCAACACTACTCCATCCTCAATTCTAGTCCTATAAGGTTGTAGCCCGGGTAGAGGGCTTGTGAGTGTGTGTAAATGCATGTTGGAAAAAAAATGTACCAATAACATAGTACAAAATATTACATATGAATCAATAAAAAAAAAATAATTAAGTGAACCAACATATTATAATATAATAAGAATAAAAGATAAAAATGTACTGGCTTGACTCTCTTACACATTGCAATGTCCCCAGTGGAGTCGCCAAGCTGTCGCGACGTGATCGCTACGCGGAGCGGCCGACCTCCCCGTTTATTTAATTTTAATAAATAGTTTTGAAGTCGCCACCAACCATATTAAGGTGTGATTGGTCACCCAAAAAAAAGAAAAAAAAAATGGTCTGCGTACATTCAGAGATTTAAGTTCGGGAGTCAGTTGTGTGTAGGGAAGGTGTTAGCACCCTACAACACCCAAAAAATGGTTACCCAATTTTATCTTTTAAATTAAATTATAGAGGTTCACAAAACAAAGTTTTTATTTAGGTTTTGTTTAAATGTCCCATGTTTATCAATTCATATCGAAGAAAGTAAAACCTAAGCATGAATTGATGATTATGGGTGGCATAGGAGCCATTAGAAAAATTAAGTTTATTTTTGTTTTAAAAGATTTTTATTCACCTTAAGAATATTAAGATACCAAAACTTGATATTTTAATCTCTATCATAGGTGTTTAATGAAAAATTTCATATATCTAGAATTAATAAATTCATAGAAAATACTACTCAGTCTCATTTAAAATATGAAATGTGTTAATTTAAAAAAACAATCTATTAATTAAATTTCAAACGGAAAAATTTCATGTATTTATGGATTTTAAATTATAAAATCCATAAAAAACAATACTTTTTCTCCAATTTACATTATTATATTTAAATAAAAATAATAACAATGGCAAAACATTATGAAATTTGAAAAATACTTAGAAGTAATATGCTGAGATAAAATAAATACATTGATAATATATGCAAAATGTAAAAGATATTAATGTAGGATGCAAGATAATTAATTAATACAACACATGCAACATAATTAATTAAATCAAAATGATGCAAAATAATTGATTAATGCAGGATGCAAAATAATTGATTAATGCAGGATGCAAAATAATTGATTAATGCATAATTAAACGAGGGCCAAATTGATATCAAATAATAACTAACAGTTGAATACCAAAGTAGGTTTGGCCCAATATGCAAATAAATAATATTGCAAATAAATAATCACACCAAAATGAATATCAAATAATTATAGCCACATATGCATACTGATTAATTAATACATCATGCAAATAATTAGAATGAGGGAGTGAAAATGTCACATACAAGTTGCTAATTAATTAATAGGCCAAATGAAAAATGGTTGTTGCCAAATATTAATTATATCATGCATAATTATTAACATGGATAATATATGGATAGCAGTAATTATTAACGGAGTATGCCATATGGATACATGTATAAAGTAATTAACAAAGACTGTAAAATTGATGCCAATGAAGAATGAGTATTACCAAATACAGATGTTAATTGATTAATTATGCATAATTATTAAAGCATGTTATATGGACATAAGTAATTAACTGTAAAATGGGTGCCAATAAAGAATGAGTATTACCAAATACAGAAGGCTAATTGATTAATTATGCATAATTATTAAGGCATGTCATATGGATATAAGTAATTAACTGTAAAATGGGTGTCAATGAAGAATGAGTATCCAAATACAAATATATGATGCTAATTAATTAAAAAGAAATTAACACAGAATGGATGCCTAGTAATAAAGAAAATTAACACAGAATGGATGCCCAATAATAAAAGAAAATTAACACAGAATGGATACCCAACAATTAAAAAGAAATTAACACAGAATTGATACCCAATATTTAAAAAGAAATTAACACAGAATGGATACCCAATATTTAAAAAAATTATAAAAAATTTAATATAGAATGGAAGGTAGAATGCTCAGTATTAAGAAAGATACAAATAATAAAATTAACATGTTAAATGATGGTAAAATGATGAACACGATAGTTCATAATTAAAAGCAGTATATCAAACAAAAAAAAATCATTAAACAAGAATAAGAATAAAAAAGAGGAAAAAGAAAAAAAACTTACCAGCAGGTCTGCCCTTCAATGCCAAAGGTTATTCCTTTTGATCTTCTTTCACTCTTCACCTCTTTCTAAATCCTCCAATAATAAAAAAAAACATCCTCCTTTTCTGAATCGTCTCCTTCTCTTTTTATATGGAAATGTCTCCTTTTTAGATAGAAGTGAAGTAGGTTTAGATAGTGAAATGGAATATAGAGAAATGTGGAAGAGTGGGAGAACGTGAGAGATTGGGGAAGAAGGTGGAAGAGTGGGAGAACGTGAGAGATTGGGGAAGAAGGTGGAAGAGTGGGAGAACGTGAGAGATTGGGAGAAAGTGGGAGGGTTGTGACTCAGTAAAACAGGGGATGGTTGAGAAAATAGGGAGAAGAAAAACAAAATCTTTACTTTTAAATTTAATTTTAAATATGTTTTTATTTTTGTTTTTGTTTTAAAACATAAATTTAAAAATTAAGATTTAAATTTAAATTCAAATTCAAATTCTTTTAAAAAAATAATAAATTAATTAATGAAAAAAATAAAAAGGCAGGACAAAATACGGTATCTACACACATAAAAGAAAAAAAGAATATAATCTCTTAAAATTTTCTATTTTTGACAAATTCTCTTAAATTTAATATAATTTAAAGTCCTCTAAATTTTATACTATTTAAAATATTATATCTATTATCGTAAAAGTTATGCAATTATTGTTCCAAAACTAAGATAAGATGAACAACATAAAATAAGTCTAATCCGTTAATATATAAACTCTGAACTAAAATCGAAATATCTCCGATCCTACTTATTTGTTGTTGAAATAAAAAAAATGTAATATAAAAAGGTTTTTAAAAGAGCTATAAGGAATATAAATCGTGGCATAAAATTCACATTTTTTAAAAAATAAAATTATATTTCTATCTTTTTAGAAGTAATTAATTTTCTACTAGTTTTCTTCCCACTTCAATGTTAGGATCACACTACAAGAATTCAGGGTTCTACTGATGTAGTTGCGCGTCACTAGAAAGTCACAGTGTGTCAGCAAAGGCTACCACGACACAAAAGGACACATTGACAAGAGCGTTGTAAGAGGTAATGTCGACATTAATTGTAAGAGGTAATGTCGACGCATGAACGTGAAGACGTTGACATAGACTTTTGGCCGACACGTGTTTTGCCGACAAGGTCAACATGTCGCCGATATATTAATGTCAACATTACACCCTAACGTCGGCAATATACTAATGCCGATGTGGAGTCAAAGCATCGTGGAAGTCAGAGCCGATGTGGCGTTGACATAGCTTTGTGTGACGCGGTGTGCGTCGAAAAAACCCTTTTACCATATTTTTTAAAAACATTTTATTATTAAATTTTTTTGTTGTATTAAGATCAAATTCAATTTAATCCCGATTGAAATTGTAAAACAGAAACGTAAAATTAAAATATCAAATCAAAAGTATATTAAAATATTAAAAAAGTACATATTTGTAGGTTAAAAAAACAAATGAATAATAAAATCTAAAAACTAAAAAAATTGCCTCAACATAATTGTCCAGTGTGATCATAGGGTTTAGGGTTTATGGTCGTTTTCTGGAACACTAAAAAAATTTTCTGGAACACTAGAGCAAGGGTCGTTTCTCTTTGAAGCAACCTCATGTTTCTTCAACGCAATACGTAATAATGTTCAACTTTCATCTTTGCCCATTTTGTTCACGTCCCTACTTTTGGATTTGAGGTCCTCAAACGTTGAAGAAAATTCTTGCACCTAAGCTCTTCTATAATTTTTTCATACTTTTCATTTTCTTTCTTCGCTGCTGCAATAGCATATTGTAATTTCAAAATATACAACAAATTGAATATCAAACATGTACACAATCTACAATCTATACATCGAATATAAATACAAAGGTCTAACATAGTTTTAGGTCATTTTGAATAACAAAAAAGAGATGAAGAATAACCTGCCCAACATTATGCATTCTTTAATCTTAAATTCCAACTTTAATCTTAAATCATAAATCCTAACCATCAGATAGGTTATTCTGTGAGGTTAGTTGAATAGTGTATAAGTTAAGTCGAACGATAATGATATATAGATATAAAAGAAAACTTATGTGTTGACATGTTTGAGTTAATTAATTAATTTAAAATTCTATATTCAAGTTTGTGAAGAAAGCAAATCAAATAGGATGATGATATATAGATATAAAATGATCTTTAGTTAATCATGTTTGCATGGACCATATAAGGTCCAATTAAGAATGAATGACTTACAAATATGGGTCCATTTAGAATGAATGGCTTTAATTGTTATGATATAAACACTCATCGGCCAAGCCTCTTGTTCTATTTTTATACAACTAATTAATGATTTTATATTACAAAGTATATATCTTATGATTATTCGATCGTCCAAAAATACATCAACATTAGAACTTTTACATTATCTCTCCATTTCAAATTTTAGAATCACATATTTTTTATAAAATAAATAATACTTCTTACTTAAAATTCAAAGAATACACTGCCACTAAAAATTATGAAAATATAGTGGAAAGAGAAGAACATAACATCTGCATAATAAAATTAATTAAAATTAGCTAGTGTTGTGAGACCATAGTTAAAGAAAATGTGATAGGCAAAAGTGAAGTTTTTAATTTTTATTTTAATAATAACCTTTAAATTGTTTGTTTTTAATTATTAAAAAAATTAAATTTGTTTGATTTCATATGGAATTTCAACTATTTCAACAATCACAAATAGTCCTTTAAAATATAAAGAGATGTTTCTCTATTTTCCCAATCTCTTTTATAAACAATTACTTGTACCATTCAATAAATAATTTGCATGACGCTTCAAACACCGTAATTGAAAGTATAACAAAACTATATTGTTTTCTTTTTTTACTTAATCTTCTATAATTTATTTACTTTATAAGAAACGGAGCCATTTTATTGCATTTTGTTAATCTTCTTCCTTTAATTTGTAATTCATCAATATATTTCAAACATTCATATTGTTTTATAAACATATTCAGTGTGGTGTGTAAGTTGAAGATAGAAAAAGTAATGGAAGAATAGGTTAAGAAAAACAAGAATTAAGTATACAATTGTGAAACATGTTTAAAGAGAGTTAGTTATCCTCGAACCAATAATTTTTTTCGAATTTAAAATACCTTTTCTCAGTAAATATTGAAACCATTTCTTTTTCAAACTTAAACAAATAGATTATTAAAAGAATAATAATACTAATACAATACTTTAATTATAATTAATAGAAGGATATTTATATCAATTAAGAAATGTGAGTGGATAACACAAAAGTAGGTTCCACATCCACATGGTCCAGTTATCATCCACTTATTCCAGCCATACATTTTTTAAAATTAATAATCCAACTTCATAGTTTATATTTATACAAATATGAAATATATCACTTTATTCTTTTTTTTTTATTACTTATTAATCCTTTTATTTCATAAACCTATACTCTTTTAATTGTTTCAAATAATTATGATCTACTTTTTTCCTTTTTAATTTAAAATAATTATATATATAAAAAAAAAGTGTTGCTTTTGAAGAAAATTTTGTCATCCCAAGTTGTCATGACTCATTATACATAAATTTTAAATACACCTTTTCTTTCTTATTTCTTATTTATTTATTTATTATAGTACAAATACAATTTTCTTTTTGTTGTCTTCTTTTAAACAACTATATTTATTTATTTATTTATTCCCACTAACCGTTTCTTTTTCGCCGCCGTATTCTTCCCTTCAAAAGAAACTATTAGTTGAAATCAAAATTGAAAATGAAGTACCAAAAAAACCTAAACATATGTATACGTTTTACATGCTCATTTGTTTATTTCTACTCTTACGGGGTTTTAGATTATTTAATCATAGCTAATTATATTATTTCCTAACAAAAGCCATAATAGTGTTTTTTTATTATAGTTTAATTATTAAGTCTAAGGAATACTAGTGATTTTTATGGTGTATTGAGTTAATAAGCTACGAGAATGAAAATTTTCAAATTCTACCAATGTTATGGACCAAATATTTAGTGAAGTCTATTTCCTTGCTTTATCATCCAGTCAAATAACAATTAATATAATCAGTAGAATCCAAATTTGATTAATAAAATAATTTTACTCATAACAATTTGTTGTGGTTGGAATTAAACCAAAAGAAATAAGCTAAAAGCCAAAAAAAAAAAAAGACTAGAAAAGAGGGAGATGGTAGTCTAAGATAGCTGTAGCATTTAAAACAATTATATTGTTATTTGGGTTTTTAGAAAAATCATTTATAAAAAGAAACTAATAATTTTTTTTTATTTCAAGATTTTTCACATTTAAAATTCATATGAGAATTAATAATCAATAATTTGGTTGGATATAAATTTTTTAGAAAATAATAATTATAAAAAAAAAAAAACTAAAATGTTTTGTTTTGGAAAAATGAAAAATGTATTAAATTAGAAAAGAAGAATTAAGATAAGAAGAAGAAGAATAGTGTGTTCCCCAAAGTATAATTACAAAAAAGGCATTATTAAAGTAAAGAACAGTGAAACTGAAAAGGAAAAGGCACGCGGACACAGAGAAGAAGAACAACAACAACAACAATCCTCTCCTCAAGAACTCAAAATCATTTCCCTCACTTTCCATTCTCAATTCCAATTTTATTACTTCTTTTTTTTCTTTTTCTGTTTTCAAATCCTATTCTTCCATCCCCTTCCCCGATTCTCCATCTCCGCCGCCGGTTACGCCGGTTACGCCGGTTCTTTCACTCTTCTACACGAACTGGAAAATGTTGTGTAGAATCGTCACTGTGTCGAATAGGAAGAAGATTGGTGCGGTTCCGGTTTACCTGAATGTGTACGATTTAACGCCGATTAATGGGTACGCCTATTGGCTTGGCCTCGGTGTTTACCATTCCGGCGTACAAGGTCAGCAACGATTCTGTCCTTTATTATTATTATTATTATTATTATTATTGTTTCTGTTTTACTTTTCCGCCTTTTTCTCGCCTTCTGGTCTGTTTGTTTCCTGAGAAAGTGACTCCCAAAGTCGAGAGTTGGATTCTAATCGTTTTCCTGTTAGGAATAGTAAAATATTTGGTGAATGATTTGTTGATTTTGTAATTTTCGAACATTTAAGCAGATCTTAGGTCTTCAGAATCTGTTTTCTGGTATTGATTTACTCTGATTTCTTTAATCTAACAAAAATTGATTTGAGAAAGGGGAATATGTGAATTGGAGATAAACGGTAATTTAGGTTGAATTTGGTTGCAGTTCATGGAGTTGAGTACGCATTTGGAGCTCATGAGCATGCGAGTACAGGGATATTCGAAGTGGAGCCAAAGCATTGTCCAGGATTCACATACAGAAAATCAATTTTAATAGGAAGGACGAATCTAAGTCCTAGAGAGATTCGATCATTCATGGAGAAACTAGCCGAAGAGTATTCTGGAAATACCTATCATCTCATCACCAAGAACTGTAACCATTTTTGTAACGACGTTTGTATCAGATTGACAGGAAAACCAATCCCTAGATGGGTAAATCGTCTTGCTCGACTGGGTAACTAACTTTCTCTGTTCATGATTTGAATGTTTCTGTATGGAGAGAATGCATAAATGTAATTGAATTGGTGTTTATGGAATAGGGTTTCTATGCAACTGTGTTCTTCCGGTGGGATTGAATGAAATGAAGGTTGGTGAAGTGAAAGCAGACCAGAACAGAGAGAAGAAGAAATTGAGAACACAATCAAGTAGATATCAAAGTGGTTTGAAATCTGGAGCTGCAGCAACTCCGACACCGTTATCTTCTTCAAAAGCTTCAAATTCCGTGGTTAGAAAAACAAGTAAACAAACACATTCTGCTCCATCTTCTTCTTCTATTTTGCTCTCTTCTTCAACCTCTACTTTCCTGTTGAAGCTGTAGTTTTATGATGAGTTTTGGATTATTATTCCCTAATTAAACTTCTAGAATTTCCTAATTTTAATTGTTGAAAAATAGGTATATATATTTTTAATATATATGATATGATGTGTTTCCCTATATATTGTTTTATTGGTTTTGGAATGTTGAAGGTGATGTTGTTTTTATCGGTTTTTGGGTTTGCAACGGTTTGCTTCTTCTTCATTATTCATTACCTCTTCATTCTTTTATTTATCAACCAATTCTTCATTCTTTTATTTATCAACCCAATTCTTACACATTATTCTTTATTTAATTATGTACCACTTATAAATACAAAACAATTTTTTTTTTCATGTAACTTAATTTAACCCTACTTGCGAACAAGAATTTAGTAAAGGTCGGGTCATCAATTCCTTTCTCGAGCCCTCCTGTAAATGTTCGTTGAGCTTTAGTAACGTGGATTGTTTATAAATTTATTGACAATGGTATGACAAAGTTCTTTTTTCATTTAAAAAATAACAAATATAGTATTCAAACTATAAATCTTGAACTTACGTTACTTCAGGTAGATTTCATTTTTAAAAAATTCTTTATATAACAAATGTGAGAGAAATTTTTAATATCGATATTTAAGAAGTAATGGTATATAGGATGATATTTGTTTAATATCTTTTAGAAAAAGTAATGAGTTTGAATATAGGATTTAAAGAAAATCACCAACTTTTTTAAGTGAAAAGTAAACAACCAATTAATCACTATAATTATGAATCGTAATGTTTTTATCTCTCTGATCTAAGTTTAGTTATATAATAATTGCTTGTTATAATTATTAATTTGGAAGTGAAACTTTACTTGTTGTGACAAAACACTATAGAGATTTGAAACTTGCTCCATCTTACACTACTGTGTTTACATTTATTCTAAAGTATGTATAAGTTGAAACCAAAAAAGTTCAAATTATTAGCGAGAAGTATATATAAGTTAATATTATAAGTATCCTTTCTTTTTGAAAAATTATATTAGTGTATTATGTATTGAACTAATAAGAAAAACATTAAAAAAAAAATCATTACTTATAAAGCATGGGTTCGGGAATTATTGTGAACACTACAACAGTTCCACATGTAATGGACAAAGCCCTCAAAGAAAATATCATTACTCTTTTTGGGAAACAACAACAATTATCTCAGTTTTTCTTTCTACAAACACAAAATGTGAAAGTACACATACAAATATTTGAATCTTGTAGGAACCTTTGAATCATTTCATTGTTGCTTGTTGAGTTTATCGATGGATGTTTAATTTGTTTTTTGTCCTTGCTTATATGTATAGTTTTGATTTTAATATCTATATATGCTAATTTTAATAAAATTATAGATCTGCTTTTGTTTATGCAAATTTTACAATATTGGGCTTAAGTATATGTTGGACGAGAAAATTAAACATCTAATTTCTTCATCCATAATATATAATTTATACTAATTGAACTAAACTCCATATAGATAGCACATTAAACGACTTAATTAAGTTCACAAAAATTTATTGTGCTGTAATATGTTGAATAACAAGTTTTGAATAGGATGAGAAAGGGTTACTCATGTATCACTTAAGTATTCTGTCAATGAATTATTGTATGTTACCTGAACAAAATCATGAAATTTAATGAGAGTAAACTTGATACATATGTTTTCTTACAAATTTAATGAGAGTAAATTGTTAGTATAAAGAATTAAGAGTGATTTGTTTATGAATGAAGTATTAAGGGGTGTGGTTTAATGGTAAAGAATAAATAGATTTGGTCAAAGAGTCAAACCTCGAGAACGTAGCTCTGCCACGTGAATTAACAGCTCCTCTCGTCTTTACATTATTTGCCTGCAACGCTCTCCTCATTGGGTATGGCTATGACACCGAAACAACAAAATAATTCCTTCCATCAAATCACAGTCAAACACGTGGTCATCGTTTTCATTCTTTTGACGGTCCAGATCCGCCATTGCCACTTCACGAGACTGTCATCAGGTTAATCCATTCCTATACTGCCACGTGTTTTTTGACTTCTTCTTTTGTATCCAACAAATTCAGACTAAACATTTCTTGATTCACAATTATCAACAAATCATATTCTAATCGAACACCTCATGATCTCATCATAATAACAACAAATCATTGTTTATCGTAATTTCATTGCTGGTTTCTAATGAAATATCCCGTACGTTACAATACAATTACAAAGTCAAAATTTCTCAAAAAAAATATCTGATAATTTCAACTGGGAAAAAGGAAAATTACAGACGAAACAGATACAGAAAAGAAAAGAAAAGAAAAAAAAAAAAGCAAGAATTTCTGAATATTTGTACAGTACAATCAATCGAATCCCATGGAAAAAAAATGACCAATTTGCTTCTATGTTAGATCAGTGTAGTGAAATTGAAAGGCTGAATTTGAATATTCATACAAATTTAGAATGATTCTGATAATGGGTTGTTGTAATTTTTAATGGTGTTAGTGTTTTTGTAAAAAGAAAAATGAATTGGGATTTTACCGATTTTGAAGTTCTGGTGAAGTTGTGGCCTACTTTTTCCAAGCGTAAACGAGAAGGGAGAAGGTAGATGGGCCGCCGCCGAGCTCGGATTCCTCGACGGTTGTCCAGTCGAGAACGGAGGAGCTACCGGCGGAGGAACCCACCGACGACATGGAAAGTGAGGAGGAAGAGGAACTCATTCTCATTCTTCTGGAGTGATTGTTGATGGACCAATGCTCCATCCCATTCCTCTGAAACGATGGCGTCTCTGTTCTTAATTCTTCATCGTCTTCGTCGAATCTGAACATGAAAATGGCGTGGCCGTGATCCTTCTCGTCGCCGAACACCCAATTGTATACATCCCAAGAGATCTGGACCGGAATTCCCTCCACATCGACCTTCTCGTTTCCACGGAACTTCCATTTCAAGTGCTTGATTTCCAGAACCTTAACATCGTCGAAGGCAAAACAGAGCCGGGTATCGTCGTTGTAGCCGCAATCGATCTGGATGTCCCGGATTCTACCGCCGATTTTGGCTTTCGTCGAGTAGATTTTGTGAGCAACTACTTGTTCTCTTTTCAGAACAAGAGATTGAGGGTTTTTGGGTTTCAGAGCTTTGGTTTTGGCGTAAGCTTCCTTGACCAAATCACCGACGAGGAGGGTCATTTGGTTGTCAACGAGGAGGGCGATGTAGAATCCGGATCGGGGCTCCGGAGCGGACCCGAATCGGGCCCGGGAGAAATCCCAGAAGAGGCGGAGAGAAGGGGAGCCGGGGAGATGCTTGGAGCCAGATTTTTTCCAGAAGGCGAAGGAGTTGAGGTGGAGGCAGCAGGAGTGGCTGCGGTCGGAGGTGAGATGGAGGGTGCGGGAGAAGAGGGTGCGGGACCAGGTGAGGGAGAAGGCGGCGGTGGGGGTTTGGTAGAGGGCGGTGGTGAGGTTGGATTGGCTGGACATGGGAGGAGGCGGGGTGAGGGGGGGGAGGGGTGCTGGTCGGAGGGCGGAAGCAGGCGGCGTAAGGGGAGGAACGGGGAGACATTTTGGAAGAGATGAATTGAAAGGAAAGGATTTTGGGGTTTAAATTTTAGGGTGGGAAAGAAGAAGGGATAGTAAAAGCATTGAGGATCGTTGCTGTCCTTTCTATTTCTTTTATTATTATTATTATTATTGTTATTATTTCACTTAAATACTTACATCCAATGAAATTCAATTTTCTAATATAAAACATTATGTTTTATTTTATTATTTCTTTAGTTCAAATTTTCGATGGAGGATTTGAGTTCGAGAACACTTGTTTATTGGCTTCCTATAAGACATATTATATATATGAAATACTATATTATTTGACACTAAAGGAACAACAATGTATTTCCAAATATTAAAAATACACACCTTAGAAAACAAACACCATTATTTTAAAAGGAATTATAAATTTAGTTTTTAAGGTATGCCATATTGGCATAGTTTTAATTTTTTTTAAAAAAAAAACCTTTAATTTAATTTAAACATTAGAAAAGATAAATCGAGAATAAGGCAGTTTTGTGGTAAGCACCACATCGGTTTTCATTTCTTTTTGTGTTTGCATGCTCTGAGTAATCGTGTCTTGATTTTGCTATCACAAATTCACCCTATATGCGCTTTAACTTTCTATACCAAAACTAAGAAAATATGTTTAAGGTCACAAAAAAATCATCAAAGAAGATAAATATAAGATAATGTGTGACTTAGGATCAAATAATTAAATCTATTCCCCTATGTACAATAAAAAAAGATATCCATATCATCGTAATCTTTGTTCGATAAAATGTGATTTAGAGCTCTATTTATTTGTTTTATTGGTTGTTTTTTTAATTATAAAATTAATGTTACTGTAAATATTTTTCTTTATTTATATTTTTGACATTAAAAAAAATCATATAATTTAATCGAACTTTGACAAATTATTTGAGGTGTATTTTTTTTTTTTTTTGAACAAATTGTGTTTGTAAGTTTTGGATTTATCTTTTGTTTTGAGTACAACAGTTGTTTTCTATTTGAATTTTGATGGATTGTATTAGTCTTAACTACCGAGGTGGAGTACTTAAAAGGGAGGGAATAGTTAGTTGGTATATTGGTGAGTAAAATCCAATATTTGAAAAGGTTAAATTGTATACAATATTATGTATATTCTTTAAAATTTCCCAAAACCTTATACAAATGTTTCAAAATTATCTCTTTCTTAATACCAAGATAAAAATGATCTATTACTATCTAATTTTGAAATAAACAAAATGTAAACCTAAAAGCCACACCTATAAGTCTGACCCAATTACTTACTGTATATTATATTTTTCAGTTGATTTTTCTTTTCATAAAAATCTTATTTCAAAGTGATTCCCATTATTAAAACTCTATTGAAAGCTAACACATATATACCAATCCTTTAAAATCTCCCTAATATCATTATTTTTGGGTCTAATAAACATCAAAGCTGGTGTAGTAAAACACTACTCGAAGTTTGTCAATCTTTCTTATTTATACACCTCAAGTTAATTACCATATCATACCCCATCATCTGGACTAAAAATATAATTATTATCACTCAATAATATTTTACAAGCAGTAAATAAATAAATATACACTGATCGACAATTTTGGAAAAAAGAAAAAAAAATCATTTTGGCCTAAGAAAGTATGAACCATTAATTTAAAAAAAAAAAAAAAAGGTTATTTATCATAAGTCCTAGTATTAGTATTTCAAATAATTTTATTTTCTTATTCTTGAATTAGGGAAAAACATGACGTATTTGGAAAAGAATGTAGAAAATAAAAAATAATGATTAATTAAGAAAAGGAAATGAGAATTTAAAAAAATATAAAGAGGAATGGAATTGAGTTAGAGGATGGAAGATGGGCCCGGGTCGGGTCGGCGTCTGGCAAAGAAAGAGCCTTTAATCTTTATGACCGAAGAATCCAAAGTCAAAATGTAAAACTTTGAAATTATTGACCATTTTAAAATGACTAATTTTAAATAAGAAATAGAATAAAAAAAAGACAAATAGAGGATTAAAGGAAACCGTGTTAAAGAACTTAAAATGAAGTGGTCATTGTGTTTGACACCCTCAAGTTTAGAGACTTCATTTTAACACAATTTTTCTATAATTTATTTAATTTAATTTCAAGTTATATATATAATTAAACTATATTGCCCTTTTTGCCTTACTTTATGTTATTTTTCAATAACATATTTGTAGCCTTTTAATCAAATAAAAAAAGATGGGGGTAAATTGAGAGAGGAATGAACTAATGTCTCCCCTAAACAATTGGTAGGGTCTTAAAATGTAAAAGGGAACATTATTAATGAATGAGAGAAAAAGAATTGATTAAATTTGATTGACAGAAGGAAATTTGGAGGAAAGAGAGGCTTAATTTGCGCTTCTTTCTCAAACCAAAAACAATTTTACATTTTTTATTTTTTTCCTCTTTCTCTACTCCACAAGTACTGCTTAATTCCATCTTCAATTTCTTTGTGTTCAACCAAACAACTCCACGCTCATACACACACCTTCTAACTCCCATATCTAAATTAAGTTATACTCACGTAACAAATGTTTTACGTATGTAAAATGCACACCAAAAAGAAAAGCTAAAGAGAGGTTAGTAATAGACATGTAATTGTCAAAAGATTGGATCCTTTCCACAGTTACCGTTGATTGTGTATTTGAGGAAAACTGTGAACATAGGAAAAAAAGAAGTGAGGAGGAAATTAGAGAAGAAATTGAAGGATGAAAGAGAAGAGAAAAAGGTGATGGGGTTGTTTTATCCTCCAAATGGCTGCAATATGCAAGCTGGATGATACAATTGGAAGCATAAGGACCAATTTGGTTGCCCCCACACCCCCATGTGCTTCCATTCCTAATACTTGGACGACAAGTTTATCAAAACCCTATATATTGCTTTCTTCTTCTTTTTATTATTATATTTTCTTTTTTAAAAGAATGATCAAGCTAGAGATCTATGTCAAAATGAAATATAAAAGAAAATAATAAATCATCCCAAAAAATACTTCTTTTTTGTTAAGGCAACTTGGCTTACCTAACCACCAACTTTTTCACATTCTTAGCTAATCCTCATTTGTCAAAATTGGGTAATGGGAGTTAGAGGCTTCTTCTTCTTCTTCTCCTTCGTTTACTTGTTTTGTATTCACACAAATAATAATAAACACTACTTTTCCAACCAATTAAGTTACAATAATCAACTACCCTTAATTCATTATTGAATTCAAAAACCCCCCCTCCAAATGAGTTCCTTCTATTATCATTATATACCTTAAATTTAACAGTGTTTTGCTTTGTTTGGTTTCTTTAACTTCACACTAAATATTTTAATATTTTCATTTCAACCCAAAATGTTCCTTACTTTTATATATTTTCTTACCTTTGTTAGGGTGGAATGAATCATAAATATTAATATTTAAGTCACCAACTTATCTACTTACATACTAAATTATTACGTATGAGTTTAATTTTTGTGCTTATTTTTTAAAAATTTAAAAATATAATGATAAAAAGAATTTATAAAAAATAAATAAGCAATTGAAATATTGCAACTAGCTAAAAGTACTAGCAGATATAATACAATGCTAGATTATTATATAAAAAACAAGGATCTATTTTCAGAATTGGCTATATTGTAACTAATATATCTTTTTATAATTATTTTTAGAATGTTGTACATTTAATCCTTACATATAAAAGGATCCTAGCATGAAATTTCAAACTGGGCCGTTACAATGGCTATCTGCAACATTGGACTGAGAAAAAGCAGGCCTTTAACAGATGGGCCGCTTATGATCGAGATCGGTCATTGGGCCCAAGTTATTGGCCCATCACAAATAGAAACGTATCAATTCGAGTTTCAGATTTTTGTTTTTTTGATCTTTCAGAAAAGGAAAAGGTTTTTTTGTAGAAAAATATAAATCAAAATAATTACATAACACATTCGACTATCTCACGTAAGTTTTATAAACATTTTATTTTTTAATATCGATCACTTTGAGATTTTAAGTTATTAGTTGGCGAGTCTAGACGTAGAGATAATTGTTCAAATAAAATTAAAATTATGATATTGAGAAACATTTTTTTTTTTGCAATTTCACCAAAGTTCTAATTTTAAAAGAATGTCATTTCCATATTTACCCTCTATAATTTATTTTGTATCTATGTTTCACCTTCCATTTTTTATTTTATAGATTTTGAGATTGATATTTCAAAAATAAAATAAGAAGAAAATGGGATAACAACAATAAATTTGTTTAAATACAGAATGAGGCATAACATGGCATACTCAAATGTATAAATAGGAGAGCAAAGAGTGAAACTTTAGAATTTGATAATGAGAATCAATCTTTTTTTTCTGTGGAATAATCACATTGACGTTTTTATAGAAAAAAGACTCACTCTAAACACATTCAAATAAGAATTTTTTAATCGAATTAAGCTAATTTTTTTTAGCAAATTAGACTTAAACATGCTCCAATTAACTAAGTGTGAGATTCAACCTCGATAATATTAATTACAAGTGTGTGAACTTGTCTAAACACACTCAAATAATAAAGAGTTTCTGTAATTTTTTTTTGTTCCAAGATTCATCTTATTTGGATTGATAAAGATATATATAAAAAGATATTTAAAATTTACAGCTCTCAAATACTTAAATATCATCTGCATACATTCTGGTATAGTCGTGATCAATTAAAAGATCGAAATAAATTAACATTTTTGATTGGAATGTCTCCATCTTTAGTTTGTTGTGATTAATTGGGAAAGAAAAGTGATTTAAAAATTTGTTTTTTCTTTAAAGGCAAAAAATACATCATTAAGCTTTAATGGGCCTACCCATGAAGGTTGTAGGTGTGGGACTTAGGTATAGTATAGGGAAATAATTAAATTAATTAAAAACAATAGGGTATAGTAGCTAGGGGTAGGGTATACCCCTTTCATTAATCCCCAACATGACTAGGAGTGAAGAAAAATCATGAAAGAAACATACAAACAAGTTGTTAGTACAAAGTGAACATATCTTATATTTTTCTCTTTTTGTCACTTTCTCTATTCTTTTTGTTTATACCTTTTTCAGTTAATAATCCAAATCATATATATATATATATATATTGCAACCATGTGAATATAGATTCCTAAACCCTTCACATGCTCAATCACATGTGAAACCATTTTGATTGCTATGCCATTCAATGTATATCACTTCCTCTTATTTTCATCATAATTTCTTAGCAAACATATGTTCTTATTTCTTTATCATTTGAATTTCATGATTATTATATATAAAAATACAGTTCAATGGAGAACATAATGGATAAGCTCATAAATGTTAATTCTTTTATCTCCTTCCCTTAGCTTCTATATTTTTCTTCATTTTTTTAATTTCAAAAGATTACGGAGAGTATATGAAATATGTTTTTTTTTTCAATATTAAATTTATAAATATAATTATAGAAAATATGAAATGATTGTCTTTGATTGAAAGGGAACACCCACAAGGTCTTGTCCTTGCGAAAACTTTCTCTCAATTCTTACTAATTGTTTAAAACCTATACATCTATATCTATATAATTATTATTAATATTTAATGGAATATTGTTTATATGAAAAAAAAAAAAAGATTTGAAAGTAATTTGGGTTTTTTGAGAGGCAGGCAACCAATATTTGTTTTTATTGTTGTTGTGGGTTGAATACAAAAGCGGTTTGGGACGTTTTGGATTTTGTGCTAATGGATATAGATTATTATAATAGGTAAACTATATATTATAAAAGAATTGTTGTTCTATATCTTAACTAATTTACACATACGATGGATTCAATTGATTAGAGGTCAGATGAGTGTGATATGTTTCAATTTGTTTTAAGGGCTAAAAATGAAAGAATGTATGATTAAAATCGTATTGGATATATATAAAATAAATTATTTGAATGATGTTTTTGAAATAATAATTTTTTAAAAAAAGAAAAAGTTAGAAATAATAAAATTGAAAGGAAACCTAGTTGAAAATTAAAGTTAGAGAGTAAGATATGATTGAATATCGGGAGGAGTGGCGATGCATGAGATTCTATAGGCATGCCATGATTGTGTGTCACATAATTGTGTTTGACTGCCTTTTCCTTTTTTTTCTTTTCTTTTTTTCATTACTCCAAAAACTTTGACTCTCACTCTCAATTTCCTCTCTTTCACTTCCCAATTGCCTAACAATATCAAAAGCTTAAAAAGCTGCACTCTCTCTTTTCCCTCCTCCCCGCTTCTCTACGTCTATTATATCATTCTCCTATTATACGAGTTTTATATCTAAACACTAGTGGTTTAATCTTTCATTTCATCTCATATTTGTTGTATTCTAAAAAATAGTATATATGTATTCTCTCGTTTATGTTTTTTTTGTACCTTAATGAACTATTGAATAATCATACATGTTTTGGGGAAAAAAATACAATTTTACCAAATAGTTTCTTTAATTAGGAATTACAAGTATTCTAGTGGTTACTTTTGTGTTGGTGGTAAGTAAAGACGCACATTAGTTATGTGTCGGAGAAATTCTCAATTGTTCAATAAAAAAAATTGACCTTATATTTGTATTCTATTTTAGTATTTTCAACTTGGTTTGATAAAATGAATGAGGTGTGTTTCATGCTTTTGCTTGGATCAATTTATACAACTGCATCTTGATGATTTTGTGGTTGGTTTAAGGTGTTTGCTATTGAAAGTGTAGAATTTTATTGAAGTGTAATACTTGATTGGAGCTTGATACATGAGAATATGTTTTAAATTGGAATTGTAAGATAATAATGTGTGTTGACATTGAAGAGAGAGGGTGTGAAAAATGGGAGTGGGGTTTTATGGGAAGAATGAAATGTGAAGAGAAAGGCCAATTGTAGCAAAAGTTTTTTTTATTTCATCTCTTTACATTTATTTTCAAAGTACTAATGATGAATGAACTCACTAACATGCCATGATAAAGTCTACACCTTTAAGTGAGCCAAAAAGCGAAGCAAATATAATAATGAAAAGATCGCCCCTTTCCTTCAAACAAAAAAACAAAACCCCTTTAATGTGTCTTTTTGTTCTTTGTGGGGAGCAAAATCATCAATTCCCCAAACATATATACACTCACCTCATCATCAATTTATACTTTGATGGAGATGGATCCCAAAACCCTACTAACCCTACCTGCCATTCTTTGTTTTTTTTTTCTTTTCTTTTTTCTTTCATTTCCTCCAATATTCAAATGGTTAACAAAACCCTAACATTTGAAGTTATACATTAATGGCCACATCAATTACTCACATTAATCCAAAATCAGTAGTTTATTATTGTTAGTTTTCTTCCTCTTCTTGTATATCAATGATGCATCCATACTTGAACTAAATGAGTGAGTTAGAATTGAGAGAGAGAGGTAAACTTTAATTTGGTATTACATGTTAGTATATATGGTTAAAAAAACAATATATTTACAACATTATACATACTATTATCTATATATATCATTCTTGACAACAATTCTCATCCAAAACGGTTCTTATAATTTTTCGTCAAGTTAATTAGAGTCAAGGAGCTTCACAACCCATCATTTTCTTAAAACAATAATGTGAGAATATTGTTTTTTATTTTTTCTTTTTTCTTTTGGTTAATATGTAAGTGCAATAGCTTAAAGAATCGTAGGTGCGTGTATCATATCTTTCAACGAGATAATTTGACTTTCCAACTCTCTAGCTCAAAATGAAATATCATACATAAAAAGGAAGAGATAAATGTGTAATTATTTTTTTGGTTAGGATTTGTTGGGACGATATTGAAGTCACAACTTTTACTTTGACCTAGCTTTTGATGTATGAAAATTTAACCTAAGACATCTTTGATTAATAGGCTACTCCTCTGCTATGATTATGTATGTATAATTGATGGGATTGAAGGGGTCTATATTATTTGTGTTGGTATGTTGTTAGATGATTAGGAAATTACAATATGGTATGAATGATATGCATGATTGATGGAAACTGGCATATCTACCAATCTTTGTCCAATTCATTGTTTGATTAGAAAGGAATAAAAAAAAAAATGGAAGTACAGAATGAGGAGTGCATCATTTGGTATGTTTACATGCGTTCTGTTTCATAGGAGAGATCAGATGGAGAGAGACTTCCAATGCTATCAAGCTGTCCTTCTCTTTTATGATATGTTAAAAGCATACTTATGATGTTAATTTAATATGCCTATGCATAGATCTTAAACATCTTTTTTTTTTTTTTTTTTTTTACTTCAAAACAATTCGAAGGGTTGAAGATTTAATTTCAAATATCTAATAAAAAAACCATATATTTAAATCAGTTTAATTGTGTTTATGTGGGCTATTTTCTAACAAAATATAACATCATATCTAACTATTATATTCAGTATTGTTTTATATTAGTGTCACTCTCACTTATTTTTGTGAGAATATAATATTACAAATATTTTTATTTATAAATATTCAGTCAGAAAAGTTAATAATTCTCGTATAACATCTACTTAATTTAATTTGTGAAATATATTAGTGATGAAAAGATGTGTTATTTTGAATCAATCGTCCTATTTTAATTAAAAAAAAATAGCCATTTGTTTTTCTTATTGTTATTTCATTGTGTAAAATCAATTTTTAAAGTTTTTTATGAAAATTTCATATTGAAAAAAAAGCAAAAAGACACAAACTCTTTATTGTCAATTAATTTTAAAATAAAAACTCGTACTACCAAATATCATAAAGCCCAAACCGATATTAATCAATATTGATATTTTATTCATATATTTGTTGAAATTGTAGCAAATATTTATGTTAATTTTAATATTTTAAACATAGATTAATATCATAATTTCACATATTTTAAATTCAGTGGTCAGATAATCTAGTTGAAAAGAAGCTTTTTAACCTTCTTTTGCATAGCATAATTGTCAACCTACGTTATAATAATGTTCACAAAATCTCTCATCTTTTTCTTTTGTAAGTTCTATCAAATTTTTAAAATAACAATTTATATCTTATCAACCAATACTTCCAAACATACAAATAAATATAAACTATATAAATATATATATATATATATATAACTAGTACTAGTACATTAAGATGATCGGATTTTACAAATAAAGTAGTAGAAAACTACATCCAAAAAGAAAAAGAAAAAAAAAACATTACTAACAATATTTATGTAATTCCTAAAGTTGGACCAAAATGGGCATTTAAACTTTTAATATTGTTTTCTAAATTAATATCAAAACGCCTGAGAGGGTGGCACAACAGAGCAGAGCTCAACAGACCCATAATGAATCAATTCCTCAATCATCTGTTCAATATGATCTTCTTCCAGGGCCACGAACGGCTGATGCCCGATCTCCGTTTGGGTATTTCCCTCCACCGTCAGCGGCTTAATCCCGGCCACGTCAACGCCGGAATTGAAGCGATGGGTGGCCGGTTTCTGAAAATGAAGGGACGCCATACAGCAACGGTGGAGTTTAGCAGTCAAATTGGCCGAGAGAAGTTTAGAAGAAGAGGAATTTGAGTCATTTGAGTTGAAAGGGAAATTGGTTCTTGCTCTTGGACCGCACATTAAACGAGCAGCTTCATCGTAAGCTCTAGCAGCATCTTCAGCCGTTTCGAAAGTACCAAGCCAAATTCTGGTTTTCCTGAAAGAAAAAGAAAAACAGAGCATAAACACAGAGATAGAAAGATTTTGAGGAAATGGGGTTTAAAAGAAGAGATGAAAAATTTGAAGAAAGTTGGGTTATTTACAATAAAGGGTGACGAATTTCGGAGACCCATGAACCCCAATGTCTTTGACGAACGCCTCGATAACGCTGTTGAGGCCTGGCCATAGATAGATAGCTAGTCCCGAAGAAAATTATAGTGAAGGAAAGGTGTCTGTGAAAATGCCTGAAAGAGAAATATAAGGGAAAGAGATATTTAATAAGGAGGGGGGAAATTGAGGGGGGAAATATTATCAATTAAACTCGTACAAAAGTGCTACAAACAATTATGACCTATAATTATTTTGTATGTGTGTGAGTCTATTTTTTCTATTTTACACCAATGGGATTTTGAAATTTGAGGTTGTTTTTCTGTTGGGGTTTTGGGGTTTTTATGGGAAATTTTGCTATGTACAAAATAATAAAATTAAGAAAAGGATTTTATTTTTCCTCCCACATTTACTTTGTTTTGATGTTCAAAAATTGTGGGCTCATTCATTTGTTGTTTTTTTCTTTATAATTGGCAAATAGAGGAGAGAACATGGACAATCATTGAGATTCTTTCTCTAATGTGGACATTTGCAAAATTTAGCCATTTTTAAAAATGAATACCCAAAAATAATGATGGCAATGGATTAAACACAAAAGTTTTTGTTAATAACGTTTAATCATTCTTCTTTTCTTTCTTTTCCTAACATAACCAAATCAATAGTGAATCTATGACAAAATTAATTTTATTATCTTCAAATTATTGTAGATAAGTACTACAATAGTTGTGCTATATTTAATATTTTTGTATGATTTTCTTTTCTAAAGTTTACAAATTTATTTTGCATGCTTATGATATTTTTAGTTGATGGGATAACAAAATTTTGTAAGTTCAATGAGGTTATGTATATGAACAAAGAATGAACTAAAACATAATTAGACAACTAACTAGTGTGGGAATATTGGTTTTTTTCAAAATGTGTAGTTATAAAAAAATTGATTGGTTATCAAAATTTATAAATTATATAAATGTGTAGTTATAAAAGATGAAAACTGAAAGGAATTTGTGAACAAAAAAAGCATACAAACTTTTAAATGGAAATTTTAAAATTCAGTATATGATCGATCATTCGTTTATTTTTTAAAATTAAATCTATTTTTTCTATTTTTTCTTGAATCTCTTGTTAATGTTTGTATTTTTCTTAGGTACAAAAAGTTGATTTATGAGTTAAATTTGAAAACAAAAACACATTTTTATTTTTACTTTTTTACTTTTCAAAATTTAATATGAATACATGTATTTAAAAAGCAAAAGGTTAAGAAATAAAGGTAAATAATTATTAAACATTACCTAAATTATTATTAAAGGGTAGATCTAATGTCTTATAGACAAATTGAAACCTCAGCTTTCAACAATTACCATTGAGTCCCATATTTCTAAAAATATTAAAATTAAACTCTTAGACTTTCAATAATTATAGAAATTTGATCAAGATGACACAAAAATTAAATTATTCAACTTATCAACAAGTTTGAATTTGATGAGCGTTTACAAATTTGAATTTGACGAGTGTTTTTAATTGAAAAAACTGAAAGATATAATCGATGGGCCTTTAATTTATCTTGCAGACTTTTAAAAAGAGAGGTAGCATAGATAGTTCCTTTCGTCGGGGTGTAGCCTTGAGTTCCCTAATCCGGCAATTTTTCTCTTTCACAAAAGTCGTCGCCAATTTTGGCTTTTTTTTCTTTTGCTTCGGCTTTTGGGAACCAACGAAAACCAATTTTTCATTTTCTCATTTTTTTTAAATTTTATACTTCATACTTTTTCTCAATCCTTTTATCTCATTTGCTCTCTATTTTGTTCTTCAACTTTTACATATCTTTAATAAATCAAACAGTCTATCCTAAATATTTAAACTTTCAACTTTACAGTCTTTTAATATATTCGAACGTTTGCAAAACTATATTTTAAAAAGAAAAATAATTATTCTCGTGAATCATTTAATTATACTTTGGTAAATTCTGTACACTTTTAACCTCAATGAATTGTTTATTAAAAACTAACTTCAAACAATTGTTATACATATATATACATATATATATATATAGTGTAAATCTTAAAGTTATTGAATTATCTATAATTTTTTTTGTTAAATTAACATAAACGTTTAAAACACATGAACTATAAAAATTAAAAAAGACAACTTCAAAAGTTTAAGAATTTTATTTTCATTTAAAAATTAGAATGGCTTATTAGGTAGAGCTTGTTGAACAATAAAGAAATAATAATAAAATAGTGAGAATGGGAAATTAGAAATAACCATAAAAGCCACTTGGCAAATCGATGGAGGAGATGGGCCCCAAGGACTATGAAACTACCAAAATTGGGCCCAAATTTGTACCTACTCTTATAATCGTCCATTGTAGCGATCCGTGAAGCCCATGGCGGGTTGTTATTCCACAAGCCCGTTGATTATGGCTGCTTCACTGACGTGTCTCTTTATCATTTGTCTGTCACCATCACTTCCAACCACAAATCTTTTGCGACTTTACCTCTTATTTTCATTTTTTAATCCTAAAACCATTGATTTTTTTATTTAAAAGATGAAAAATCCTACTATGAGATGACGTAAAAGGGTCCTTTGGACGTTAAATCATTATGAGTTAGGTCAAAACAATTTACCAAATGTTTGTAGGCTTAGGTTCAGTTAGTTTATGAGATGAGGTGTCAATGTTTGTCATTTAAATATGTTTGATCCTCCATATAAGATGTTAAGTAACTCAACTTTAGTAATGTTCCTGTATATACTAAGAACTTCATATTATAACTATATATCACTTATTTCTAACATATTAATTTTACATTTTATACCACTTTAATGTCTTTTTATTTTATTATTAACCACTGTCTAATAATGATTTTAAATATTTTACATTAAAAAGAAAACTGAATAAAGCTAAATTTAATAATAAAGATATAATTTAAATCTTTGTTATATAAGACTCAGTTTCACGAATATTTGTTTTTTCTTATGGTAAGTTTATTTCCTTCAAATTTTTATTATGATTTTCATATTTTCAATATAATAGGTTATAAGAAAAAACAAGTTTTTAAAAGCTACAGTCCATTTGATAATTGTTTAAATTTTTTTCTAGTTTTTTTAAAAGCACTCCTTCAACCCGAAGATTTCTAAATTTGTGGCGTAATTTATCTCAATATTGATTTTTTTAATAAAAAATAATAAGTTCTAAAACAAAAAAAAAAAAAAAAGTTTTAAAATTTTAAATATTCTACCTAGAAAAGATGCAAACAACTTTTTTAAAGTCATAAAAAGTACACAAATTAAATTTCAGAAAAGGGATTTTTTTTAAGACTAACAAAAATGAATACTATTTAAAAAAATATAAAAATTTACTTTACATTTTGTCATTAAGTGAAGTCATTTTTGACAATTTATCTTTAGAAAAATCAAATGTTTACCGACCAAAATCTTTTAGGTTCCATTTATGGCCTAACCATTTTATCTTTTTGTTTTTGTTTTTCTTTTCTTTTTTTTTTTTCTGTTTAATTTTTGTTTTTAGAAACAAAACCAAAATGATAAAAATGTCTTTTATTTATTTATTTATTTAACTTCATATTTTCAAACACAGGTTTTTTTTTTTAAAAAAAAAGAATTAAGTTACCAAACACAATTATTTTTAATTAAAGAAACAAATGAATTACTAAACATGTATATAGTTTTCAAGTTTTGCTTCCGTTCTTAAAATCTTTCCTAAAAAAATAGATTAAAAAATGAATGTAGAGCAAGAGTTTTTAAAAATTAAAAAGTTAAAAATCAAAGAAATAATATTTACTGTTTTAGGTCGATTCTACATCATATTATCACAATATAATCAAGACTCTAAAATCTTAATTCTGAGCAATATTTATTTTCTCTTAAATATGACAAATTAACAAATAATTTAATAGTAAGAGAATAATTAATTAAGGTAAAAATAAAGTTAATAGAGATTATGATAATATGCAATGATGATGAGTGAAGGGAAGCTAGCTAGCATCCATAACGCCTAATTTACTTTCCTCTTTATATAGTACTTATTGAGATCAAAATTAATCAAAAGAATATTTCTATACATATAGATCAACACATAATTAGTCATAGAGTAAGAATAATATTATGTGAATTTTCACCCCACCTTTTTTCTCACTGTCCTCTAAGTTACTCCTATTATCCATAAAATAAAGTGGGGTCCTAAATATTGTTAAAATGCAAAAGAATATCACACAACAACATTGCCCACAAAATGAATATATTATATTTTTCAACTCAATTGCCTCCGATATGGCATTAGTAGGTTGAAAGTTGATCAATATAAGAAATTGAAAAAGAGTACGACAACAATAATATTTTGTTAAATTTCTTCTAAGCTTTTGCATCATTTTTTTTTGGTAGATGTTTCGTCGGAACACATTAAAGGATGTATATGTTCTTGTTATTTTAATAGGAAGTTTAGATTTAATGTCAATTATTAAGATTTATATCTACCTCTTTTCCTCAGGTAAAAAGCAGAAATATTTGCTTTTCGTATTTTGGTGTATTAACAAACATGATTATATTTATTTTCGTTTAATATTTTAGATAACTCATTACCATACATAAAATATTTATTTTTTATTAAAATGCTTAAGTATTGAATTTTAATAGGTATATTTGTACCTAACAAATAATTGATTTGACTCTCAAAATTGTCTGAATATAGTTCAACAATAATTGACATGTATATTATTTTTATCATTGAGATCGGTGGTACAAATTCTTATATCTCACTTGTATAAAACATAAAGTTAATGTGAGTCGGACTAGGTTTATGAAAACTAGAAAAACAACCTCGTTGAATCATGCATATAAACACGAACAAACTAAGAGTAATAAATGATGATCTCTAATCTCTATAATTTATAGATACTTTAAACTTTTATGTATTTTTATAGTGATATAATTTATCTTTTTATTCAAATATAAGTTCTCTCATGTTTTTATTAGTACAATACATAGAGGTATTAAAAATGTTTAAATTTCATACATGTTACATATCAATTACTGTTGAAACTTTGTTTATGACCTTATCTTTTTCTATCACGTGGAACTTTAGTAGCACTTCCAATATTAGTATGAGTTATTAGCGTGGATTAAAGTAAATAATAATTAGAATAATAAAAGTGGAGAGTGAATTATTAATTTTGTTCAAAGATAAGTAACTCCTTACTTTTTAAATATTCAAACTTTTATAGATTAGGTAACAAATTTAACTTTTAAAGGAGGAAAAAAACAGAGGAAAAGTCTCAAGTCTTCCTAAATGGTTTGGGGGCTATTTTTTATATGCATTTAATATGCGGATGGAATTACCACATCTTCGAAATCGATAATACAAAAACAATATTACTTTGTTATGTTAATTTCTACGAGAAGATGTTAAAAATTATATATATATATATAAAATCACTGTTTTAATTATCTTTTACATCATTTCAAAAGAATAAGAACATAAATTTGTATATTATGGATCTCGAAAATTTCAAAATCGTACAACACATGTTGTAAGTAAATTATTAAAAGAATCAAACAAAACTGAGTCTTTTACCAATTCGTCAATCGTCTATATGTGGCAATAAATTTATGTTAATTCAAAATTTGAATGAATGTTTAAAAAGTCTAGGCATTGTACATGTTTGCAGAGTTTGACTTTGTTGCCACCTTGAAAGTGATTTCTCAGAAAAAAGAAGAAAAATTATAGCCTTTATAATATATATATATATATATATATAATATAATATAATATTAATTACATTATTATTTTCTCTTTGATGTGAGTACCAAAGTCCACAATGAGAAATGATTAATGAGTTAAATAAGATTATTTAGATTATAATCAAATTTGGTTAGTAAAATTAAGCAAAAAAAAAAAAAAAAAAAAAACTAACAAGGACTTCATATTAATAATAAAGTGACATAGAAGAGTTTAGAAAATAGTACATGAAAATAAATTAGGGGCGCCGCCACTCAATTGGCCAAACTGGAGAGAAACAAATCTTGATTGGCCAAGAGGAAATAATGACCTCAAAAGATCGGAAGTTTTTTTTTTCTTCTTCTTAATGGTTAATTAAAATTAGCTAAACTAATTGATATTTTGTACATATAATATAATTAGAGATGAAATTTTATAGTTTGAAGTAAAGAAGCAAATTACTTAACGAAGCTCAATTCCGCCGTAATCAAGTAGCTCCTCGATCATTTGTTGTATATGATCATCATCCAACATTTCAATCATCAATGGCTCCTCACAATCCACGCTTTCCATTTTGACTTTCTTTGCCGTCATCGTGTCCACTTCCACTCGCTCCACCGGAGCAATGCCGGACGCTACAGAAAAATCGGTTCGGATTACATCAGTTTGAGGACGACGAGCGGCAGAGGAAGATTGCTTGGTGAGCTGCATAGAGGCCACGTAGCAACGATGGAGCTTAGCTGTTAAAGTAGCCGAGAGAAGGCGGGAAGATGAAGAGCGAGACAGAGAAGCATCGTAAGGGAAGTTCGTACGCGCTCTCGGTCCACACATAAGACGTGCAGCTTCGTCGTATGCTCGTGCAGCATCTTCCGCTGTTTCGAAAGTGCCTAGCCAAATTCTAGTCTTCCTGCATTTACAATATCAATACATATATATCAGTTTGTCTGTATAGATTGGAGTGAAGATTAATTAGAACCAAACCGGTAACCTTTTAGGAAGCTAGACTTACAATAAGGGGTGGCGGATTTCCGAGACCCAAGAGCCCCAATGGCGCTGTCGGACACCACGGAATCTCTGTTGTGGTCTAGGCATAGTGATGAATAAGGTAAGAGGGAAGTGGAGTGTGCTGTGAATATAATGTTGGAAGGAAGTAGGGATGCGAAAAGAGAGGAGGGGTTTTTGTAGACAGAAAAAAATGGTGACAAATTGAGAGCTGGGATTTTCCAAATACTGAACTGTCAAGCAATTTTGGTCATTGGAGAAGAAGGGTCCCACTTTGTCTATCAAATGTTTTCTTATTCTTCTTTCTTATATAGATTATTATTTGTGTGTAAGTCTCTATTAGTTAGCAGTTGGCTGGTAGCAAATGCATGTGAGGAATATTGAATAATATATTACAGGTCAAGTGTTAAATTCAAAACTCACCAAATTTTATTCACATGATCTCCAAATTTTCAATAGATTTTGCTCTCACTAGAAAACAAATACCCAAACTTCGTTCATCTCTCTTCCTCTCTTTTCAAATCTATTTTCTGGGAAGGCCCACTTTTTCTTTTTTCTTTTTTAATAGTATCTATTTAGTTTCTATTATTTGCTTAATTTTCAAGATACATGTGTGACTGGTTTGAGCTTTATTGATGGAATACATTTTGTTTACTATTATCATGTTATATTATCTAGCTAGATCTCTATAGTGTCAGCTAACCTAGGAGTTGTGTGTTAGTAAGATAGATGTTTAATCTAATCTTTTTGTTATAGTCTATTGTCTAATTAAAAATGCTCCGGACTCTATTAATAAAGTTCGATTAATTTGAGTGTGTTGTTTGATGAGTAATAAAACATAATTCTCCCTTGTTTTCATCATTAGTATTTATGGAATGATTCTTGAATTGTGGTCACTTCATACAAAATTAAGAACCAAGTTATCAATAGTTTTTTCATTAATGGTTTTTTCATTGACAAGTACAAATCACTATCCTTCTTTTATCTCAAACTTGTATAAACATGTATTTCTTGTAACTCCTCTACATTTGAAATTTTGTGAAGATTCTTTAAGATTATATCAACCATATTCACTATAAGTCTTTTTTTTTTCTTTTTTTCTAATCTCACAAAATTCTATTATAATTTATTATTACAGTCATTCAATCAATTTGGCACCCCTTTAATTATACATATTAAAGTTTTTACAAAAATTAACATGTTTAATTAAGAAAGATAACACTAAATCCATAAAAGTATGAAAAGTGTTTCGTGTCAAATCATATCCATATATTTTCTTCCCTCTAGATAAATTTACTATTATTGAATTTTAGTATCTACAACACATTCATGCACACATTTGGAAAACAAAAAAAAAAAAAATCAAAAGTAGTTGATAAAGGACAAAGGATTGTCAAATAATTAAAAGTAAACGAGATTGTAGTGTGAGGAAAAAAGAGAAGATATACACAAAGAAAAGAATATATGGTTAGGGAATGGGCTAAAAATATGGCTGCACATGTGAAGAATAAATTTGTATAAGAGCTCGCACCATGTTGTTCTAACTGCAAACATAACCCATTTGGGAATCACTGCTTGTGCCTTGCTATTGTCCTCATTTCCCATTCTATCTCTGTTTCCCCATGTGCTCATAAATCCAAATTTGTTCCTCTATATCTCTCCTATTTCTACAACCATCAACACTTTTCCTAATGCCAATACAATCGACATGGTTGATTTAGTTACTCCAACTTTACGTATGAAATTCAAATTTTTGACATTTTGATTGATGATTTGTGCTATGGGTCATTTTAGACTAAAGGGCCAAAAAGATGTATCAAAAGACAATAAAGATGACAAGATTTTGGCCAAAAGGAAAAGCTCATGACAAAACGTAACTTAGAAGAGAAAGACGACATGCGCTCCAACCCATACCATCGAAGTTGAGGTCGACAAGAGAAAATCTAAAAGGGAAAGATATCCCATGATGGGACGTTCTCTAAAAAGAAGAAGAAGGTTTGAATGTAACTTAGAAACCTTAAGGAAACGATGTTTAGGTCGACGAATATTATAAATATGTGATAAAGTCATTCAAGATAATTAAGTAAGTCAACTCTATTATTACTAAAAACTTTATTGTAATAAACTATCTATTCAATTACAGTAAAGTTTTTTTTCTTTTACTAAATTAGACACCACATAGTTTATGTGACATATACCATATCATATCATTTTTTCTTGAGTTACAAATCCATGTTGTTGCCGGTAAGAATCATGTACACCCTACGAAGTTCATATTTTGGCATCAACACAAACTTGATAGCTTAACCAATGAGTTTTGTGTTTAAATTCTCTAGGATACGAGTAAATCTTTCAAATGATTTTAAAAGACTCGCGTCTTAAATTTCTCAACTTTAATAATTTATTTATATATAATATTCATTCAACTCAACTGAGTCATGAAGAGTTTCATCCTACAAAAGTGTGCATATTTGATGGAGGAAGATGTAATTTCCAAAATTAATGGTAGAGGAGGATTAATTTGCTTGGAAGATCCCATGACAAAGATTTGTTTTGCTTAGATATATATATAATAATGTATACATCCCATCGCCCACCATATGCTTCAACTCTCAATTTACGTTACATTACATATATAAAAATCAATAGGGCCATGTGCGGTAGGGACATCATACATACAAAACAAACAAACCAACAAACAACTTCTCATCTTTTAAGCCAAATTGTTTTATCATTTCTTGCACTCTACTCCCCTTTTTTATCACGTCCAAATCAACTGAATGCAAAGTACAACATTTTTAATCAAATTCATCGTGAGATTAAATAAAAAGTTCAATTCAGACCTATATATCTTATATTATTTTAGCGTATTTGCAAAGAAAATTATGTTACATTAGTGCTATCATCATGTAATATAAAATTTTGTTCTATTTGATAAATATTTTTAATAATTTATTAATATTTAAATTAGAGAGTTGAGATGGATTAAAATTTATATTTTATTGAAGAAAAAAATAAAATTGAATTTGGAAATGTATGTTAAAGTTTGGTTCACAGCTAAAATGGGAGATGAGTGGATTGGTTTGATGAAGTAAGATTGGTGAAGAAAGGTTAAATTTGTGTAATCATTTGGAGCCCACCAAAGAAAAGTGTTGGCTTTGATTATGATCTAATATTAACCCATTTTATACAAAAACGCGTAATGTGGGCCAAACCAACAACATGGGTGATGCTACCAAATTTGTTTCCTTTCTCTTAGCAAAATTGCTCCCTCTCCAAACCATGTTTTATATATTTTTATATAAAAAAAAAAAGAAATTAAGATCTATGGCAATGGAAGAAAATAAATAAATAAATTATTATATGATATGTTAAACTATAAATAGAGAAGCAGTAGTATTATAATTGAAGTAGAAATTTGATGGAGTGAGACATATCAAATGGGTGTCAAAGTACTTATTTTCTCCCCCACCTAAAATATCACATGAAGACTCCAACGCACAACAAACAAAAAGTCAAAATATTTATATTGTGGGATTTGGTTCAATCATTCACAACCATTTGTTTTTGTAAGCTTCTGGGAACTCAATTAATTAGGGTTCCAATTGGGTTTGTTTTTTTATTGCCATTTTTCCAACACCAATCTCGCTCTACAATGAAATAAAATAGACGCGGTTTCTGAAGAATAACGCATTAATTAAAATAAAAGGGCAATAATAAATCTAAAATATTACCAAACTTTATTCTTTCGATGGAATTTAATTCATTTTAATTTTATTTTGGGATGCAGCCCACTTAGGTAGGTTGGTTCATTTTTCCATTGCCCATCAACATCATCCATTTCAGTTTGGCCTTCCCACATTTAATTTCTACATCTTTTTTTAACGCTCATTCCTCCCTAACCATGTGCATAACCCTTCCCCTCTCCCTTTTATTTAATCCCAAATATTATAATATTCTCTTTTTATTATATCTCTCTCACACACATCTATACTTATTTAATCATAAATATATTACTTCTAAAATAAAATAAAAACTTAATATATGAATTCTTTTGTATATTTCCAGTAAAAATGAAATACGGTATTGATTTAGAGTAACAAAAAAACAACGATGAAGTCATTCTTCTCTATAGCTTTCCTATGTTTTCTTCAAACATTTTAAACATTTTTATTATTTACAATATTTTTTGTTTGTTTTAGGATGTATTAGATTAGTATAAACATGTTTTTCTTGTAATATTCAATAATGCACATTATTTATTTAATAAAAATGAACTATCTCAATTGTTTGAGATATTATAAGATGGTATTAAGCTTCTTTTTTTACTCCCCACTTTGATGCAAGTTGTACTTAGCTTTCGTGGTCTTCACGTGTTTTAAAAATTTATTTTGTCATGATTTATTTGAGGGTTTTTTTTACTCATCCATGTTTCAAAACCTCAATTGTGAAAAAATTTTATCCAGAAATTTTTATTCTTTTGAATATATACAAATTTGTCTCTATTCGATTGGATGATTCAAAAAAACTTCTCTTTGAAATTTTTATATACGACTTTGATTCTAAATATACATATTATAAATTGTTTAACTATGTTGACAATTAGTCTCTTCTACTTTTTAAATATAATTGGATAGCAAAAGATCGAACTCTTTACTCCGCTCCTCTCTCTCTCTCACTCTTCTAGCTCTCTCTCAATATTTTAGAAAGGGGTGTTGTTTTCAAAAACCCTCTCTCAAGCTAGTTAACATTGAACAAGACTAGATGCAATTTTTAATCTCTCCAACTACTCCAATTCTTCACCTTTTAGGTATAGTGGGGGATTAATTATTTATTATGATTATTATATCATGAAACAAAGATAAGATGTTGGGTGTAGAGATGATTGGTAATAATTAACTAAGAAAAGCACATATATAGATGTTTAGTAATGAATATGCAATGCTCCTCTTTAACTAACTAACCCAATTTGTTACGTGTGTGGTACATTCCATGTAGGATTATATTTATTTCATTCATAAGAAACTTTTTGAGCAACTAAAAACTAAGTTCATATTAGGTTGAAGCCACCATGATTATAATTGGAATAATTTTTTTTGTCATAACACCCAACTCATTCACTGTTAATCCAAATTATATTTAAAAATCTAATGAGATTAATGAGCTAATATGTCATGTATTGTGTTATTGATTTAGAATTAACAATGAGTAATTGTGTGTACATTTTATGCTATAAGGTTGAATTTTCTAGAAATAATAATAATAAAAATCATATTTGTTACATAGTACAAACAACTCTCTTATTTAGTTTCATCCAAAAAGACTCACGTCATTAAGAAAGGATAGTTATCATATGATCTTACTCAAACACCCTCGTGAGTATGCAATTAAATAAGTATTTATAAACTGAAACTGAAACTAAAATGATAGTTTTATAAAAATAACTCTAAAATTCTAATTAGATGAACTAAATTGAATTTGAAATGTGAAGAGTTGATAATACAAAACATTTAAACACTTAAGTGTTTAATTAGGTCAAGAAAAATAATCCCAATAATTAATCTAGGATTTTAAATAACAAATTTTGATGGCAAACCTGTTCTCGGCTGTGTGTAATAACGTGAAAATGGACCATAATAATCCCACTCTAATAGGCATAATTAATGAAAATGAAATTGATAGAATTAGACTATTAATTGAATATAAAAGAACTTAGGTTATTAAATAAAGTTAAGTAGAATGTAATTAAGTAAGTTTGGACAAAATAGTCAAAGTGAAGCACGTGGTTCCATGGCCCGAGAGTCAACAGTTTTAAGTTTTAACAAGCCCCTGGGTCCATAATAAACTAAGCAGATCACTCCCCCGTTTTTTTTTTCTTTTTGAAGAATTTTATTTTCTTTAACTCTCTAATTAATAATTGGTGAATTAATTGGCAGACAATTTCGGAAATTGCTTCCTGCTCCATGTGAAGCAATGTGATCATAGATTTTTATAATTATTTGATTAGTCTTTAACCTTACCCAGTAGGAGGTTAAGATTTCAAAAGCTGGGGTTTAGTCAATACATAAAGATTTTGTGGTCGTTCCAGGCTCAACATTCAATAATATCCTTTATTATCTAATCCATTCAAAGTTACTTAACTTAACAATTATTTAGAATATGTTACTAAATATTAATGGATAATGGCATGTTATTCATTTATATTTACTTTAACTTCTCTTCTATATTTACTATTTTGTAATATTATATAATTTATGGTATATTATAATATATTTTAATTAAAAAAAAATTAATTGACGTCTCTCAATATTTTTCTTTATTTTCAAAATATTGATACAATAAAATATATAAAATTATTGTTTTCAGAATTTGTTATAGGAATAATTTAAATTATATATATTTCTGAAAATTTTAAAATGTAAAACAATCCATTTAAAATTGTAGGACCAGCCCATTAAGTAGGAGAAGGCTTATTCTATGGCTGACTTTTACTAATAAGGAGGCCCATTTCAACTAGGCTTCAAAGTTTTGTTGAACGAGCTCGAAAAGGCCTTACGGATCAGCCCATTATTTATAAGTAGGCTCATTGGTTGTCTAGAATCGAGCAACATTGTTTTAGCGGTCCACATAAAAAGGTCATCTCCTCTTTCACTTGTTTTTATCTGAAATTAGGGTTTCCGTTCCTTTTGTTCGCTGTTCGTGGCCCTCGTCGCTGCCGGTTGCCGAATCTCCAAGATGGTATCTGTTTCTTTCTTCTACTGATTTTCTATTTTCTTTCTTCCTTCCGAATTGTTTTATATTACACTTTTAATTCACTTTTTGTTTTGGGAGGTTTTGTAATTTGAGTTTTTGTAAATGCGCGCAGCCGTCTCACAAGACCTTCAGAATCAAAAAGAAGTTGGCGAAGAAGATGAGACAGAACAGGCCTATTCCTCACTGGATCCGTCTTAGGACCGATAATACCATCAGGTCTTTACTCTTCCGTTTCGTGGTCCTTCATCTAATCATTTTATTATTTTTCAGTCTGAAATCTAACGCTGCATTTTGATGTATCGTTCAGGTACAATGCGAAGCGAAGGCACTGGCGCCGCACTAAACTCGGATTCTGAGGTTCTTTGCTTGTGATTTTCTCTTCATCCTTGGCAATTGTTTTGAACCTGTTTAAGCTTTAGTTATGGAGAAGACGAAGAATATAGAGCTAGATTTTTGAATTTTTTGCCTCTCAATTAAAAACTTGTTAAAGAGACCCGTGCAGTTTATAGGCTTCTTAATTCTGTGCTAAATTTATGTCTGAAGTGACCTTCATTCGACGGTTAATCTCGTTTTCGATTTGTTTAATACTATTCTAGTTCAGTTTTTTGCCATTTTTTATAACGCTACTTCAAGTTATATTACATTAGATCATCAATTTAATATATTTTTTCAGTCGTCTATCAACTCGCTTATTGGTTAGTTTGCTTATCTGTAGAAAATTTTCTAGGTTTCTAAAATTTTGGAATTTTTGTTCGATTCTTAACTCTTAACTAAATTTCGGGATTAGTTTCTCTTTTGTAACATCTATTATTAACTTTCTACTGAATAATCCAAGTTCGTTTTCAATGTCACTTCCATCTTTTGAACTAAAGTAAATAGAATTTTAATCGCATCTAAAGATCAAACTAGTAAACTGAATAACAGGCTGGCTTGTTAACATGTGAATGTGACAACTTTCCACTATTATGTGTTACTGCGTGACTTCGTGTGATTAACATATAGCGTTTGTGAACTGCCCAGTATCTGTTTTCAATGTGTGGGGAAAGTAAATTGATATTGATTTCGTTGTAAAACAATGACATGTCGAAGTTAATAGTCAAATGTGTTATTGTTCGTTCTGATTTGCCTTAACAGGCAATATTTAGCTATCAATTAAACAGATGTGGTGATTTTCTTCCTTGGCTGTTAGGTAGCCCTATTTAGATGATTGTGCCATAATACTCTACAAGGATGTTAGTTTGTATTTCTCAATAATTGAAGACTGGGTTGTCTCATCGGTAAAAACGAGACTGGAGTCATAGCCTTCTATTAGTAGTTTTATTGTTACCCCAAGTGTTCTAGGGTTGTGTGTATAAGCTAGCGGGTAAATTGATGACAATCTTATATATATATAAAAGCAGGAAATATGGCAGTAATCTGCTTTTTCATTTGATAAATTTTGTTGGATAGGTTCAATTTTCAATTTATTTTCCTATGTCATATATTGATTTGTATATTTGTATCTTTAGCTTCAATGTGATTTGAAATTTTAGATGCTAGAAAGAGGGTGCTGACTTTTTTTCTAAAAAAAAATTATATCTGCACGATGAATATGATTTTTTCCCTTTCGGAGTTCAACCATATGTGAGTTTAGGGTTGAGATTACGTACTGCAGGTAGAGTCTTTGGTATGTGATTTGAGCTTTTGATATTTCAATTATTATATGTGATACATGAGGAAAATCGACCTATCATCTATCGTATCAATCTTATTTATTTATTTTTGGAAACTAGTAAAGAAATAAAGGCTTGATGGATTTTTTTAATGTGATGAATTTGGTACTATACGTGAATGCGTACAATTAAAAACAAAACTAGGGTTAGATATGTCATACAACGAATTTATATATTTAAAAACTGAAAATAGATTTGACTTTTTTTGCAGAAGTATTACGTTATAAAGAAATTAATTTTGGATCAGTTCACAACCACTTCTTTTATACGCTCTGGTTTATATATATGTATATATAGATTCAATGTTGTGTTTATAGTCTAAATTTTGGCTCAATAAATCATCCAACCTGTCCTATATTATTTTAAATAATGGAGCAAAACTTTCCCAAAATTCAGATTTCCCAACGTTGTCTTTCTTTAAAATTTGATTAATTTCTCAAGATACATATATGATAAATTTGAATTCATAGTATTTCTTACAAGTTGAAAGGTTAGTTCTCCAAATTAAAAAGAAGTAGGAATCAAATGACTTAAGGCCTCTATCGTCCACGTGGCTTCATCTTAAGACATGAACTCAATCCATTAAAATCAATATCCCATCTCTAACCTTCTGAAACGACCAGAATTACCATTTGAGCCCCAGCACGGAGAACAGATCTAACGAGCGCTAATAGTTTGTAGCTGAGTCCCTCCTTCGTTAACAAATTTCCCCTCGGGTCCATCGCCTTCTGTCCTCCGTCTTGTTCTCTCTCAGTAAACTCCAATCGCCATCGTCACTGATCCCATTTCCATCAAGGTACATATCTAACCTGTACGTTCATTGATTTTAATTACTTTCTCTTTGTTTCATTGCTGAGCTCATTTCTTCTTGCCTCCATTTAGATGGCTTCTTCTGTCCTCCCTCTTGCTTCCGTCTCCCCTTCTGCTTCACGTTCATCATTTGACAACAATAAGGTTTTCTCTACCTTCTCTTTACTATCTCTTTCGTTCTTGCCTTGTTTTTGTCTTCTGGTTTCGATCTTTTTGTTGTTTTCCTTACTCTACTCACGAACAATTGCGCTTTCTGCTCCTTTAACAGAAGAAGTTGAACCTTGGAAGTAGCTCTCTAACCTTTGATCTTGACAAAAACCATCCATTCGCGAAGGCCAAGGTATGCTTATTCTCTCTCTTTCATTAGCAAAATTCATTGAGCTTCTCTTCATTTGGTTGCTAATCTATGTATTGTACCTTCGTCATGCTTCTTCTCATGGAAATATTCTATTTAAAATGAATTTTATTCCTTCATTCGATCGAGTGTTTATATGTGTCTTTTTTGGATCCTGTTTTACCTCTGAAGGATATCTGTGCAACCGCTATCATGATTCATGGACATATAATGAGGTGTTAGTTGTCCTTATCTCTAAATTTTATTTGCTTACCTTGGTAGATGGAGTTACCAAAGTGTATAGTGGAGTTGAGTGCAGGGAAGTGTAAGTCGGATTGATCCAGTACCATTTTTTGATTTTCAGTCCTTCAGCAGGATATCTATGGTTGCTTCGGTTAATGTCTCTCGGTTTGAGGGGATTACGATGGCTCCTCCTGATCCAATTCTTGGAGTTTCTGAGGCTTTCAAAGCAGACACACACGGAAACAAACTCAACTTGGGAGTTGGTGCATACCGCACGGAAGAGCTGCAACCTTATGTGCTTGATGTTGTGAAGAAGGTTAACAATCTAAGATCTTATCCTGATTCGATTCTATAATTGTGTTTTATTAATAAAATATTTGTATTTTTTGTTCAATCTTGGTTTTTCATGGAGGTTGGCAATATCTTTTACTTTATGTAATTGGCTTGTTTGATTCAACAGGTTGAGGCACTTATGCTGGAGAGGGGCGATAACAAAGAGGTACATTGACGTTGATGAAAGTATTTGCATATCTTATCTGACTCATGGATGCTGTAAATAACCTATTTTCAATGTCTAGTATCTCCCAATTGAAGGTCTGGCAGCATTTAATAAGGCAACTGCAGAGTTATTATTTGGAGCCGATAACCCTGTCATTAAGCAGCAACGTGTACGTCAAACTTTAGCTTGAAAATGAACTTTCTTTCGATATCATCAGATTTTTGCTTTAAGAAAACAATCAATGACATATATCTGCTGTGAAGGGTGATACCTTTTTGTTTTATTTATTCTATATTTTCTAGGTTGCGACTATTCAAGGTCTGTCAGGGACTGGTTCTCTCAGACTAGCTGCCGCACTCATAGAACGATACTTTCCTGGTGCAAAAGTCCTTATATCTTCTCCAACTTGGGGTTTGTATTGATGTGTCTACTTTATTATTTATTGGTTTGGTTCTTGGCAAACTAATTCTTATAGTCAGGAAATTCTTATTCCAGGGAATCATAAAAATATTTTCAATGATGCAAGGGTTCCATGGTCTGAGTATCGATATTATGACCCTAAAACAGTTGGTTTGGATTTTGAGGGGATGATATCTGATATTAAGGTTACTGCTTGACTAAATAATTTCCTCCTTGTGACATTTGTCTTCTGGTGCTAGTCCTCAATTTTATACCAAACTTTGGCTTATTTTATTGATGATTGTCTTGCTCTGGACATTGTCTTTGCACTCATATCTTCCAGGCAGCACCTGAAGGATCCTTCGTGCTGCTTCATGGTTGTGCTCACAACCCAACTGGCATTGACCCAACACCTGAGCAGTGGGAAAAAATTGCTGATGTCATTCAGGAAAAGAACCACATTCCATTTTTCGATGTTGCATATCAGGTATTGAGTCTTTGAAAAGAAAAGGCTACCGTAGTAGTATTTTGTTGCTACTCGGAGTTTTGTTCGATACCTGCAGTTTTTGTTTTTGTTGTGTTTTTTTTGGGAGCACCATCTATATACAGTTATATTTTTGTGAAATTGATCATTTTTGGTTCCTCTCTAAACATTTTGTTTTGTCTCGAGTTCTAGGGCTTTGCTAGTGGAAGTCTTGATGCTGATGCATCATCTGTTAGGCTATTTGCAGCTCGTGGCTTGGAGCTTTTGGTTGCTCAATCCTATAGTAAAAATCTTGGTCTTTATGCTGAAAGGATTGGGGCTATCAATGTCGTCTGCACGTCAGCAGATGCAGCAATCAGGTGCACGGAGCAAAATTTTTTGCATTGTCCTTTCCATGGTTTCTTAAGTTTGTTACATTCTGGTGCCCAAATTATTGTCTGAAAATTTATGAGAACCCAAGTAGAAGATGGTAATACAATCCTGGCTTATATATGATATTGTACTATCACACAAAAGGAAAGGAAATAGGCACTTCAACTTTCTCCTACAGGTTTTGAATATATCTTGGATGAGTGATACATTGCTTGCGTAATTTCAGGGTTGAACTAAATTACTTTCTATTGGTTTAGTTTATTCTGATCGATTATCTCTAATTTTCATGATGATTAATTTGCTTGATAAGTAGTCCTTTTCCCATTGAAGCCGGTGGCTTGGGCAGTGATCCATTTTGCTTTATCCCCCTATTAATTCCCAATGGGTGCCTTTTTATTTTTAGGGTAAAGAGCCAGTTGAAGAGGCTTGCTCGACCAATGTACTCAAATCCTCCAGTTCATGGGGCTAGAATTGTTGCGAACATTGTTGGAGATCCAGCACTATTTAACGAGTGGAAAGCAGAAATGGAAATGATGGCCGGAAGAATAAAGAATGTTAGGCAGAAGCTCTATGATAGTCTCTGTGCAAAAGATAAAAGTGGGAAAGATTGGTCCTTTATACTCAAACAGATCGGCATGTTCTCATTCACAGGCTTGAGCAAAGTTCAGGTAATTTTCTTGTCGATTAATCAACTTTTATCTACTGAAAATCAATATAAGGTGCCTCACTGTTTATAATTTTGATCCAAAAAATTCATCAATTGGGAAGAGAAGCAATGCTAGGCTTCTTCACATTGTCAATCAGAACCGATTGCAATAGTCTTTGTTTTATCTGATTACTTCTTTCATTTTTGGGCAATATCCCAATTCTTGTTTTGCATTTCCGTAACATGTTACCTTGTATTGTACTCTTTATGTTCAAACAGAGTGATAATATGACGGACAAATGGCATGTATACATGACAAAGGATGGAAGGATATCTTTGGCTGGATTGTCGTTAGCTAAATGTGAATATCTCGCAGATGCCATCATTGATTCATTCCACAATGTACGGTAAACTGGAAATCTTATCGGATATATGGTAAAAATATATCTTCAAATTTTTGTTTTCAAATCTTGTATTCATGAGTGATCGAATAATTAAGATTTCTTAACTGAATCTTAGTTTTTAGCTGAGACGATGATCTAAAATTTGTAATAAAGTGGCCCAGAGATTGTCAGACTTCTTCATTCAAGGTCAAATTTGAAGCAATCTGTCATATTCCTAGTATTTTAACTTTTGGTTCTTTGTTATTTGCATGTTCATGTTTTCATCAACTATGGCAGATCATGATCTTTAGACCCTTTTTTTTTCATCCTTCAATACACTTAACTCTCTAGTTTTCAAGTAGCTCATCTGTTACAAAAGTTCTGATTGAGTTTCAGTACTTTTAAATTTCATGCGTTTTGAATTGTATGTGGTTGGATTGGCCGTTTCTGTGTTAGGAATTCCGAACTAACACTCAAGAAACCTAAGATGAACAAAAAAGAAAGTGATGATTATATAAGTGACAGAAGAGGCAACATCGTGTTGGTCGATGGCATCAAGCCAAAGGGGATAGAGTAAGACGAGCTAGGAAAAAACTACTAATATGCTATAGATGCAAAAATGCCTTGCTGACTTTTTTGGGTTTTCTTTTTTTAATGAAATCATAATTACATGAGTACAAATTCTGATGAAGAACAGCTTTCAACATTACTCAAACATAAGAGTAAAATTTGCTGTCAGAAACAGTCAAGTTGGCATTTCAAATGGTTAGGAAATTATATTACTTCCAAGAGTGTCCCTCAGTTCATATACACAAAATCCTTTTTGAAAAAAAAAAATGCATTCTTTTGACCCAAAGTTATACATTTTTATTGTTTTTGAGGATAAAAGAAATATACGTAGTGTAACATTCCACCAGTCCTCACAAGGCTTTGAACCAAGCACCAATAGCAATTGGTTTTCATATCATTCACTGCAACCATATTTGCCGAAATAAGACCAAATATGATTGAAAGAATCGTATATTTGAGCATTGAAGAACCCTTGAACCAGTGCTGCAGTATCATCAAATATTTCTCTTTCTCGCTTTGTTTCATCGAACATTTCTCTTTCTCACTTTCTCCCACCAAACAATAGCTAAGCTGGAGCCACAGGAGCTTGTGATGTTGATGATCTGTGAGTCCCTCCAAGCTCAACAGGAACAAGAGGAATAAGAGAGTGCAAAACATCTGTTATTAGGGGACGATAGCTCGGTTCCGGTTGCACACACAGTACAGCGACAGCAGCAACCTGCACCATTTGATAGTATGAAATTACACAAAAGACCTTCCAATTGAAGAGGTGGAAGGAAAAGGTCTAATAGAAATGGGAAGTATTTATGCACCTGAAATAAATGTTTCGGGTCCATTGTGTTTCTGATCACCGGATCAACAATATCGGGTAACTTTGATCTATCAGTGAGTTGAGGCATAGCCTGCAAGAAGGAAAAAAATACCAACTATAGGTTGTAAGATTGAGAAAAATGTATGTGGAATATCATTGAGAGGTTTGGTTAAGTAGAAGCTCTACCCATGTGACAATAGATTGACATTGAGATGGTGCCAGTTTTTCGACAGGCCTTCTTCCTAAAAGAAGCTCCAAAAGCACAACTCCAAAAGCATAGACATCACTTTTATCAGTCAATTTACCTGTCCACAAGTAATCTTTTTTTACTAAATTGAAGCTGGAAGGAGACTATATGGAGTTGAAGCAGCTAACATATCAACATGAAAAATTACAAACAAGTTGAAAACAAAATCTCATTTCTACAAGTTGAAATCTTCAATTACATTATGTTAACAATGAATTATCTGGTAATAGGGACCGAAATAAGAATTGGCGCATAGATCTACGTAGTTCACTAATAGTATGTTTATCTATGACTACATGCAAAGGCTAAGGAAGCAGTTTTACGGATACAAATACGCTAAAGAGATTAGAGAGTCTATATATAACACTCCTTTAAAGTCTCGGTTCAAAATTGTGAATGATGTTTAATAGATTCCCCATTCCAAATATATCGGCAAGGTAGGGAAGGACAGGAGAGTAAATCTCTATGAAACAAGTTTTTATTTAGAATGCTCTACCACTCTCTTTTCTTTTGTCTATTGCTTTTGGTTGCATGCTCCTCACCCTCTTACAAGTGAGACTAGATTCCAAGACAACGGGATGGCCCACTTTTATAATCATATCCTTTACTAATTTTTTTCTGAAAAAAGAAAAAAGAAAAAAAACCTACTTATATCTTTTTGAGCTAGCTGTGGCCTCCACCTAACACTTGATATCAAACAGCACCAAGTTTTGAGTTTTAGAGATAAAAGTTCCAGCAAATTGTAACATGATGAGACCCTTTTAACAGTTAAAAGAGGCAAACACCCAAATTAAGCTTAACTTTTCTGAAAACAGTCCAACTTTATGTTCTATCAACTATATCGTCACAAAGACTAAAGTGAAAAAATCATCATAAAAGTTAATTTAATAATTAATCCCCCAATTATGTTTATTTAATATTAAATTATGCTACTAATCAAAGTGATACTACAACATCGTGTTGATTAGGTTATTTTTCACAGAATCAAATGTTGAGTTTGACATACCATCTAAAAGATATTCAGGAGCAACATAACCCATCGTTCCAGAAAGCTTTATATCATTCTTGTTTTGTGCTCCAACAATGACAGACAAGCCAAAATCAGAAAGCTGAATCCACAACACAAAAAACATAGACGTTTAGGTATCTCTCTTCCATTGTATTCTTCTCTTAATAATTGAGAGCCTAACCTGTTTGTTGTAAATTAATAATTGTCTGCTATCTGATATTTTATATATATATATATATTTTTTTTTTAAAAAAGGGCATTGGATTGGACTTTTTTCAAACTTTGAATTGATGTATTATTTTACCTTGGCATTGAAGTTTGCATCCAAAAGAATATTGGAGGATTTCAGATCTCTATGTATTACTGATGGCTTGCAGTGCTCATGCAAATATTCTAATGCTCTGGTCAACAGTTTTCAAGTGTCAGAAAAACACAAGGAAGAAGCTCAAAAGAAGGAAGGTATTGTTATTAAAGACAATTCCATCTCCATAATGACGGTCTTGTTCAATAATTTTTCTTATCTTGTGTTAGACATAGACATTTGTAAAAACATAAAAACAAGCTCACCTAGCTGCATCAAGAGCAATCTTCATGCGCATGTGCCATGTTAATGCCTCTCCATGTGAGGGACCTAACATTAAACATTAAACATTTCGATTTCAGACAACTCTGAGCAAGTAAGGGATAATCATAGAGCCAATTAATTAATGAACCACAAAAAGTTAAGAAGCTTTGATTTGGTGTTTTACCATGTAACAATGTCTCTAGTGATCCATTTTCCATTAACTCGTAAACAAGAAGCCTTGATTCCCCATGAATGGTGTAACCCAGAAGGCGAATAATGTTCGAGTGATGAATTTTGCTCAATAGATCAACTTCATTCTGCAAAATTTCAAGTTATGGAAGTTCAGTTTTCTGAAGGAAGAAGAAGAATAAGAAGAAAATGGTGGTACAAAGAAACAGAACCTCAAATTCTTTCTCTGAGTCCTTATCGGTACATTCAAGTTTCTTTACAGCAACACATAAGTTTTCTTCTAAACGAGCCTTGTAAACCCTTCCAAATCCACCCTCCCCTAAAATGTTGCTTTCCTCGAAAATGTTGGTGGCTTTTTCCAGCACCTCGTAATCAATGAGTGGAACAGATACTTTATTGCTACCCATCATTTTGTTTGAGCTGAATTTACGCAATATCGGAGCTAACCCAACAACTCCCTTCTCGGCATCTTCAAATCCAAATTCAAACAAGAAACAAAAACAAAACCTCCAAATGAATCGATTCAAACCGGATGAAAAATGGCAGATGACTCAAAACAATTCAATATGAGTTTTACCTGAGCTCTGACCGTTTCGTTTATGGAAGTTGGGGGAGTTTCTTCTGTAATAAATCCACAAAAACAGTGAAACCACTAACACAGCACCGAATGAAGCACAAACGATAAGTGCAATAAGCATTTTCTTGTGGGTATCGTTTGAAAGAGTCTCCATTCCTATCGGAATCCCTGGAAACACAAAACAGAGGAAGTTTCAGTGGATGGTGAGTGGAGAATAAAAAATTAAGAAAAGAAAACTATGCAGAGCTGAAAGAGAGAGATCTGTAAAATACCCACCGGGAGAAGAAGCAGTCATTGAATCGAAAAATGGAGAAATGGGAGAAGGAGATTGTTGAAGTAGTTCAAAAGAAGAAGCACCCACCAAAATAGAGGGAATTTGAAATCGAAGAGATGGAAAAAGAAGAAGAAGAAGAAGAAGAAGAAGGTTCATATTATCCCTAGTTTAATTGTTTTCACGGATTTCATGAAGATATGGAGAAAGAGAGAGAGAGAGATGGGTGTCGTGTTGTGGATTCAAAAGGACGAAAGAGAGTGTGTGATTTTGGATTGAAAATGGCAAAGGAAAGAAGTTTGTATGCACAAAAACACACACAGCATACGAATCATGTGGGGAGTTAATGGGGCAAAAGGGGATTTAAAATTCCATTATACTCTGACTGAAAGAGATGCCATTAGAACAAAAACAATGAAGAAGAAGAAGAAGAAGAAGAAGTGGGAGAGAAAGAGAGTGGCAATGGCAGTGGGTAGATAACCAAATCTCAAAAAGGGGGAATTGAAAATTGATTTGTAAAGAGAGAGATGTGTTTTCACGCAATGTTGGCGCACTGTACAACCTCAGGAGCCGTCGTCTTCACTGGTCGTCGCCTGTTTAAAAGGAAAAAAAAAATTGGGAAAGTTTATGAGAAGGAGAAAGCTATAGGTTCAAAAATGGTGATAGCTTTTTTGGGGAATATGAACTTTTCGTTTGAACAGAAATTTCAAACTGCCAAAAGAAACTCACAAAAATATATATTTCTAAAAGTAAACATTGAGCTCATATAAGTCTACAGATTTCGCCTTTAAATTTGTGTAATTTAGAAATTCTAACCATTCTATAGTTTTGTCCTATTGCATTTATCATCATTTCTTAGAGGTAATTTTCTCATATATATTTATCTTGGTTTTTATACTTTACACTTTGTTGATTTTAGGTTTTGAAATTTTAAAAATTTCAATCTTAGTCCTTTAAAATAAAGGTGATGCATCACAATGATTATTTATTCAAAATTACAAAAAAAAAAAAAAAAAAATTGCATTATTCTATATTAGTGGATTCTAATGACAAGAAAATGTTACCATTTTTTTTAAAGAAAACATTTTAAACAAATTTAAAGTTAGGTGGTATTTAAATTATTTAGCTTTTTTCAAATCGATTGTTATTGGTATATATGAATTCCATCACATTGGATAGCACATGCTTGTTCATTAGATTTAGAAATATACAAGTTTATTTACTATTAACTTAAACTATCTTACTGGTCAACAAACTAGAGTTTAACTCAACTGATATTTGAATGTATTAATAACTACAACGTTTGTCACTCAAATCCTGATCTTTGTATCAATTTTTGTTTTTTGAAAAGAATACGATAAGGTATGTTATTTTGAGAGGTAGTTTATTGAGGAAGATTTTATTAGAAAAAAATTGATCAATCTAACATATTTATGTTATCATTATTCTATTTTATTTGTATGCATATTATCCAAGTTGTTAGATATTAAATTTTAATAGGGCATTGATTGTTAAAGTAAATTCAATAGTTGATTTGTGAATTATTAATTGCATAAAAGAAAATGAAATTAAAGAGAACAACACAAGCATTAATAGGTGAGAGACAACAATGTTTCTACAATGACTTATTTCCATTCCTATTCATAGAGTTAAGAAAACACATGAAAATATCACTTAATATAGGACTCTTTACCAAATAATAAATGTTTCTTTTATGAGGGAATTGCGACGAAAATTGAATGTATACCAAAACCTTTTTTAGATAGATTAGAGTAATAAGTTAGAGTGTTAGCTTCTCGTAAGAATGACCCACAAATCAAACATATATGGTCCATCTTAATTATAAAAGTAAACATCTAGTCCTTTTCCAATGTATTCAAATGTAACACATTTTTATTTAACTTATAATATTTGATTTTTATAATTAGCTCATAATGCTCGAGTGAACATTCTAACTTACGATATTAATTATACTTTAAACATCTAGATTAATTATTAAAGTATATACTAAGTTATAACTTTACTTCTCTCCTCAGTATAGTCTATATCTTGTATATGAAAAACATGGTACCAAATATATAAATTCTGTAGGTAACCAACTTCATAGTATAATATAATATAATGTGAAAATGAGAATATTATTGATGGAGATTTTTTAAATTAAATGGCATGTTATTTGTTTAAACTACACTTTAATTAAATTTAAAAAAATAGGGAGAATATAAAAATAATAAAAATAAGCTCTTGGTTATTTGACAAAGAGAATATGGGTAACTAAATGAGACAAATTTAAGTGCATAACTTTGGAGTTTTTTAATTGCAAATGTTTTAACCCTCCAAGACTTTCATCTCTTGGAAACCAATAACCCCATCTTATCTATTATTATTATTTACTATTTCTATTATTTATTATCATTATTATCATTATTATTTATTTATTTATTTATATGATATATAAAGAAGAAGAAAAAAAAGGAAAGAAAAGAGAGAAAAGTCAGCCAGAAAGGACAAAAAATGGAGCTGACTTTAGTAGGCCTAAATTTCGTTTTGTAGATAAATATTTGTCTATAGAGTACAAATGAATTCCAATGTCTCTATTTAACTTTGGGTTTAATAAAAAAATTAGATATATTTTATGAAAATTATTTCAAATTATAAAATTGTTGTTAAAATTTATTTGTAAATATTTGTAACCCATTTTTTTTTATTGAATACATATAAGATTTAGTTACTAATTAGTCAAAAAAAATTAATAGATAAGTAATTGCATTAATTTTGTTAAGAATTTGTTGGTGAAAAAAAATAAGTATATGTTTTTAAAATACATATATATGATTTATTCCAATTGTTAATTGATTTTGTGAAATCAATATCAACTAATTTTAGTGAACTATTTTCAAAATAAAAGTGAAATGAATTAAAGGGTGGCAAACAGAAAATTCATATTTTATAAGGGTATTGAATACCCTTGTCAAGGGCATATAAATGATACTTAAAAAAAAATATATCCTCTTTTCATCCTATAACTATATTATTGGAAGTCATCAGGTGTCACATACTCCAAGAATTGTCTTACACAAGGTCACGATGTTTATGGTGAATCAAAATCTAATAAACATTAGAAAGTGATATGAAGATTCGTGTATTCATAAAATGAAAAGTCAAAGTTCAACCTAGTAAATATATACTAATTGAAAATTATTTGAGTCGTGCTTGATATGTCACATTATAGTATCAAAGGCTACAAACCACCCTAACATCACTAGTGTCACATGTAACCCTACAAACAATAGAGAAAAGCCCCTATAAATAATAGCCCACACTAAAGGGGAGATAAAAGTAATTTTTTAAAGAAGGGCATCCAACTTTACCTTTGCATACTTAATCGATCTATACACTCTTTTGTACTAACTTATGCATTAGAGTGTTGTAGTACTTAAAACTATATTGATATGTGAAACCTTTGTGCATAGTGGGTTAAAAGGTGAAACTATACTAAAACAGGAATGATTTTCCAAGGGTTTGCAATGACAACGAATGAAAAATAGAATACTCTTACTTAGTTACTTATTTTTGTCTCTCTTTCTTTTGTACCCAAGAAGGGCTTGAGACATTATAATTTTCAAATGCATTCAAACAATTGTTTTTGTTTGATACAATTATTTAAACCTAACATTGGAGGGGAGTTCAAATAAAAACCATTCAAAAAATAACATTTATGAAATAGTGATGCAATCTTAAAAACTTTAAATTTTATTGAACTCTTGGAAAGTATAAGTATGTAATTATTGTGATATTAAAACTATAAAAGAACAAAAACAAACACAAAATATATACATACATAGACAGAGACAGAGGATCACCAATGCACAAATGAAAGCCCAATGGAAGAACCAAGTAAGCAAATGAATGAGTTTCAACAAAATTACAAGTGAGATAAGAAATTTTGAGTTTAGATGATGTGAAATGGAGGGATGAGAAAATAAGCTGGGATTGATGTACAAGTATGAGCCCCACCCCACAAATTTAGAAGATTTTGAAATTTGTGTTAATCAATTTTTGTTTTGGATAAGATACGTCATTTTTTTCTTGTTCTATTCAACCTTTGATTTTATTTCAAGTCTTTTCCATTCCTAAAATTCATACATTCACGTCTTTATATTTTAATTTACTTTTCTATATCCTTCTCTACCCAACAAAATTCTTAACTATTTGTTGGAATAGAAAATATTAGGAAGTAAAAAAAAAAATCTAATCCAACTGCTGAATCAACTATATATAAAGTTTTATTTTATATATATACTGTCCGATTGAATTCAATCGATTAAATTTGTTTTCTTGAGATTTTAAAACCTACATAATTTGATTAAAAATTCAAAAGATATGTTTTGTTATCTACTTCTTTTTTTTGTTCAGTTGTAAAAGATCCATATTTTTGTTTGGAAATTCATAAGAAAAAGTCACCTTAAAAGGAAAATGTCTATTTTACACAAAAAAGAAAAAAAGAAGAAGAAGAAACAACGTAGTAATTGGAGGGTGATGGATGGGGTGGCAGTAGGGGCCATACCCAACAACTATACGCTACTTTAAACTTTAGTCTCCCTATTATTCCTCTACGCCTAACACTTATATTTCAATATTACTTTTAAATATATCTTTGCTATCAATACTATAAATACTAAAATAATTTTTTAATCTAATAATAGAAGATGGAGAGAGGGAGAATTCATTGGATTGATTAAACTAGTTTAAGTTAAGTAAAATAATTTTAAAATATGTGTGTGTGTATGTGTGTGTATATATATATATTTGGATTGGGGGACAAGCAACACACTCGTATAACATACTAGCATGATCTTTTGTCCTTTTTTAATTTTGTATTCAACTATTATATTTATGGCGCTCAGTTCATTGCATTTTTTAAACCTTTAAATACTGATTTTCACAATTATTTTCTTTTTAGTTTGTGGCTTGTATTCATAATTTAATAACCTAATGCTATAAGAAAAATACAATTAAATATAAGACAAGAATAATTTAACAGTACCAAAATAGATATGTTAATTAGCTTGAAATTTGTCGATAAAAAAAAAAAAGAAAAACATTCAAGTGCAGATAAAAGTAAAACCAATTTATTTATACAGTATAAGTTTTGGAGAGGGAGCTGCTAAAGATGATGTTACACATGCTCATATTTATAACTTCAACTTTAATTTAATTGCCATGCATATTTTTTGGTCTAGAGCTTGTTAGTATACATTTCAATTTCAATTTGAAATTCCATATTTTATTCTCACATTAGGTGTGGTTTAGTTCAATCCAATCTCATACTCTAATCTGACTTGTACACTACATTTAAAATATGTAAATATATATTTCAAATTTACCACATGACACGTTGTTATCAGTACCGAAGTATTTTTTACTTTAATATGGTTTTAAGTTTGTGAATTGTAAGGAAATTGAGAAAATGTATGACGGTGGTGGAAAGGATGGTAATTGGAAAAAGAAGAAGAAGATGAATGTACCATATTTGGGGGGGGGCCATGAAAGATGGTGTGTGTTTGTAATTGTGACCCAAATATTATTAGGACCAAAAAGTGGAATGCGTGCGTCATACGCTTTTCATTTAACTTTTTGTAAAGAAAAAAGAACAAATAGAAGTCAAATTTCAATTTGCAGAAATGGTTTGGAAAAAAGTGAACATGTTTTTTGAAAAACGAGTGCCTTTGCTTTTCATTTCTGACCCACGCCTTCTAATTTCCTCCTCATCTTCCTCCAACCGACACATCCCTCCGTTTTCAATCATTTCTCCATGCGACATGTCGTTTCACATCCCTCTCCAATTCAGCCCAACATGTACCCAAAGCCCACTCCCAACAGGCCCATTTACCTTATGCAGGGAAATTGTCCACAACGCCCCAAAGTTCACCATCTTAATTATGCTCAACCGAACATACCAAGTAATTAAAGAGACAATGTGATTGATTTAAACTAAGAAGACCAAAGTCCTGAATTCAAAAGAAAGAGAAAAAGGAAAGCGATTTTTAAACTTTTAAATTGAGTTTACAAATCGTTTTTCCTTACAAACATGACATACCAATTGATATTCTTTACAAATATATTTTTAAAAAACTAATGACTAAAAGTAAGTGTTCAATGAAAAATAACTATAGACACGTAAAGCTTGAAATCTAGAAAATACAAAATCAAAGAAAAATAATACAACATTAAAATAAATGATCCACTCTATTTTATTATTAATTGAATACGTATTTTGAAGAAAAACTTAGGGTGATGGTAGGGAGTAGTGGAGAGGAGATAAAATAAATATAAAATTTGAAACAAAAAGCGTCGACAGCAGGGTTCGAACCTGCGCGGGCGAAGCCCAACAGATTTCAAGTCTGTCTCCTTAACCACTCGGACATATCGACCATTTGGTTCATAATTTTCGGTTTAATCAATACAATGAAAAACATAAAGTTTAATTAAATCTGTCAAATAATATTTCATAAGCGCTATGCAATTCAATTTATGCAATTATTTTTTTTTAATAATTATTTCACAATTAACTATTAAATATTTTAAGTATAAAAAAATACTAATAAATGTTTGGTTTCGTTTGGTTAAATTACAAATTTAGATTTTTAATATTTTACTTTTATGTGTCAACAAGTGAATTTAAATTTTTTTAAAAGTTAGCTATCACATAATAATAAAGATACTAACCATTAAATACCCTAACAAAAGTATAAGGTGCAGAAATAAAAGAAAAGGTACTTGAGAGTTTTAATAAGTGTATGCTTTTATTACTAAACTTAAAAGGCAAAATTACTAAATTAGGGGGAACATAAGTTTACTCAATAATTAACATTATCATTCAAATGTGGAATAACATTTTTTTTATTGCCTAAACAACAGAGATGGTTTTAATGGAAGAATTAATGTAAAATAAAAATTATAACGTGTATTCAAATTGATAAAATTGAAAGGTTGTGGTAAATTTTGATACAATTTGTTAAGTATAGGTAGTTTTGATATGAGCATCTGATACTAACTATGGATTTGTAAATTTTGGAATGAATCAAACAAATATCGCACAAAATATAAAAGAATATGATGCTGGTGTGGTGTTTAGAGAACTGAGGATAATATAAAGTTTAGAATGTGTTTAACTGTACCTCAAAAGTTTTGTAAGTTTTTTTGGTTGTATAAAAATAAATTTTGTAAAAACTATTCATTAATTAATTTATAGATAGTTAATTTTGTTGTTATTAATTGTCGAGAATCGTATGATTTATTTTATTAGTGATCCAAACATGTTTAAAAGTACAAAACTTAGTCTATCAAGCTTTATGATTGTTCCTATGGATTGATTTCATATTCAGGAATTATAAGTTGATGATGGTCAATCCTATGAGTCGGTCTAATAGGTCAATCTTATAAGTCACTTAGTTAAATAAGTATTTTTACTAAAAGCCAAAGGAGAGATGAAATGTGTTTGAGTTGAGTCTCAAAAGTGAACATAATTATTGTCTCAACTCATCGTCGTTAAGAAGGATTGTTAATTTTGAATTTTAAATGAATTTTGAGATCGCATTAGTTTTTAAAAAGAAAATTAATTAGAAGATTATTTTATTATTATCTTAATAAAGATGGCTAAAAAAATGAGCAACAAAAGAAGTAAGTGAACTTGAAGAGGGAAACCCTAATTTACAAATAAAACCACCCTTTAAATCATTATTATTTTTCACTCACCCTAACCCCCTTCTACTTTAAAATTATCCTACTTTGGCACACGCAGCACAGTGTTAGTTTTCAATATTCCAAAGTAACTATGTAAATCATTTTTTAAAACTTTGACTGACATTTTATCATTTGTATTAATTCTTATTTATATTTGAATATACGTCTGTGTAAAATTTGTATACTTTTGTCCTAACCACATGAAAATACAATTTTCTTTCATTTATTTAAAAAAAAAAACCATGTCTGGTAGCAGAATGAATAGGAACAAGATACCGTTCCAGCAAAAGAGACAAAGCTTTTGTATATTTGCTTCTGTGTGTGTGTTTTTTTAAAATTCATATATCCCTTTATTTTATTAAAAAAGACACGTAATCATATGGTTTAACTTATAGTCGTTTTAGAAAAAAAGTTGAATTGTTTTATAATCGCTCAAAATAACTTTGAAAACGCTTCATTTCAAACTCAACAAAACAAATTCATTTGATTTTTTCCCCCAATTTACACATTGCCTACATCAAGTAAATATGCTAAGCCATAATTCTTAAAATTGGAAAAGTTAATGTTCAAATGCAAAAGCAATCAGAAACTCATTTCGTGCAATTTATGTTTTTGGGAAAAAGAACCATTTATAGTTACTTTGGATTTTTTTATTTAGTAGAGTATGAAAGTCATTAAATTTTTAAACTGGACGGTTTAACCTTTCAATTTTAAAGAACGATTTATTTAGCAGTTTTCCTTTTTGTTGTAGCATTTATAATGCTGAATTGAGATTTCTTATCTTAAAACTACATGCAATGCAATTAAATCCTTTCTCCTCTTCTTTCCTTTACCGTTCTGTTGCTGTCACCTTCTCCCTTATTTCTCCCTCTCATTTTAGACCCAAAAACTCTTAGCTTGTTGTCTTGAAGGAAGCATGGAGACAAAACAATGGCAACCGGTGGCAAAATAGGGAGATTAAGGAAGAAGGCAGATGTACAGAATGAAAAAGAAATTTGATTTTTATTTTAGATATTTTCAATCAGATAATTGTACAATTTACCTAAAATATGTCCAACTTTTTAAACTTAAATGTTTAACCATTTTTTTATGTCATCTTTAATATAAATTACCAAAAGAAATGTACTATACACACCTGTTGAGCTCTTCCTACTTTAGAGCAAAGAGCGAGAGCGTGAGAATTAAAATAAGAAAAAAAGGAACAAAATGAAGGGAAAATAGAGACGATAAAGGACTTAAAAAACTTCATTTTGCATCTAAATTAAGTTATTTTTTGAAGCATTTTTATAAATAGGAAAATAAATTAAAATATTTATGAAATATAGCCAAATTTAGAATTTTATTCACGGTAGTCTTCTATTTTTATAGCATATGAATTTGTTATTTTAAAAAATTCTCCTAATATTTTCTATTTTTAAAAAATGGTGCTATGTTTGCAACTAAAACTTTAATAATAATAATAATAATAATAATAATAATAATTTTAAAAAGAAGAAGGTTAAAAATGAGGTAGAAAGTTTGGGAAAATATTAATGGGCTAGATGGAAAAGATTGAGGGCGGCCCATGAGAAGCCCAGGAGAGTTAGGGTAAGAAAAGGAAGCTACATTTGGGCGTGGGAGGAGGTAGGTGGGTCCCGTCGGACGAAGTTTATTTTCAGAAAGAGAAAAAAAGAAGAAAGAATCGGTGGTTCCCTTCTCGGTAATATGATATCATTAATTAAAAAGAAAAATAGAAAAATAGAAAAATAGAAAAATAGAAAAATAGAAAAAGAAATGGTGAATACTGGAAAGAGATGCGGGCCCGAAGCCACGCCCCCACCCACCCTAATAGCCCACAAAACAAAAACGAATAACTGGAATCTCTTCTTCTCCTTCTCCCCATTTCCTATATTTCCACCATTTTCATTCACTCTCTCTTCTCTTTCCCTTCTCCCTTTTTTAACTTCAACTCTCTCTCTCTCTCTCTTTCTGGATTTTTCTTTTCACACCCAACTCCCCGCTCAATATGGTGTTGAAGGACGAGTGGTTTTGTGCCGCCATGGCCGATGACACCGTCGTCGTTGAGTTACTCGTTCGTCTCAAGCAGTCTCAAGCCTCCTCCTCCATTAAATCTCCCGTTATTCCCTCCAGATGGGGTCTCAGGCAACGCCGTTCCAGGATTCTTTCCCCTTTCCGATTCGATGCCGTTTCTCACAAGAATAAGGACTCTACCTCCACCAGATGCAGCCCCACCACACCTCTCTCTTGGAGTGGCGATACATCTCCCTCTGCTACCGCCGATGGATTCGAAGAGTCCAGTCATCCGTCCGAATTCTCCCTCTCCTCCAGATCCAAGGTTCTTTCTCGATTCTACTTTTTCTTTTCTATTTCTCTCAATCTTCATTTCAGTTTTTTTTTTTTTTTGTTTCTCCCTCTCTCTCTTGTTTTGGGTTAAATACAGAGCCCTCGATCTTCATCATGGCAGTTTCCTTTCCCCTGTATTTGCCGAATTTATCCGCCGACAAACGAGTATTTCTCTCCTCGTGGCTGACTCTGTCACCCCACAAGATGAATTGCTCGTATTTTGTCAAAGACGTATTTGAAACAAGAACCCCACAATTTCGTTTTGGATGATGGCGCCCTTTTCCTCTGTTTTTCGTTCTTAATAGCGGCGTTAAGTGAAGAGTAATGAAGTCCAGAACTGAAAGTCTCTGAACGGAAGGGAGCCGGTAAGCACGGAGGAGTGGTGGGGATCAGAATCATCAGATCGATATTCTCGTTATCTGAGAACGGCGTTAGAGATAGGATGCGTTTGGTTTTCGCAAAGTCTTCGAACAAAGTATGTTTGTTTATCCTCTGTTCTCGAGAGCAGAGTAGTTAGTTTATGCGCGTATGTCCCACGTACAACGCTCCCAATAATCAGACGGCTTGGAATAGAACAATCTCGAAATGTTTGTTTAGCCATTATTATTTGATCCTTTGGGTTCTCAGATCTGAAGGTCAATGATCTTCTTTTTCATCTTTTTCCCTTCCTTGTTGGCAATTGTTTTTCATTTTAAAGAGCCATTAAATTGAAAGAAGAGAGGCACGTGAAGGGTCACGCGAGTAATTGGAAGTAAGATTCTGAAGAAGAAATTGGGGTTTAGACTATATAGTTAGATTGATGAGCCTCCATGTGGGTTTGATGATGTGGCCTTTAATTACTGGTTTATCAAAGTTTAAAACAAAATATATATATATTAAAACAGGGCCCCCTTCTTTTAAAATTTTTTCTGAATGTATTTGTGGACTTTTGTGTTTCTTTTTTTCTTTGTAGTTTCTGTATAAAGAAACTCAAATCTGATGGGTTGACCTTTTGTGCAGGGTTGTGGTATTAATGAATTTAGTTCTAGCACTGCCATGGCCAAGAGGTTAAAAAGAAGGAAGGTAAAAATTCCCATCTTGTGTTCAGTGTTCCAATTCTTGTAATGTCATTTGGTTGTTGGTGATTAATTATTAGTCTTTTTTCTTATCTTACTTTATTATTCTGAATTACCCATAACTTTTTCAGGCATTGGCTGATCTGAGAGTGGAGGAGTCTTTACTTTTGAAGGAAAGGGTACATCTCAAAAAGGTGTGTTTGCTGTTCTAAAGCAAAGAAGATTCCTGAATTGGAGAGAATTAGTGTAGTTGTTACTGAATGAATACTAGTTTGTGTGTTTTAAAATTATCTTTGCAACCTTCTAAAGTGTATGTTTTTTACTGATTTAATCACGGTATTCTGCTTTTGCTAACTTTTTCTTTGGAGGGAGTGAGTTTGTGTTTTGAGTTTAAACTTCTTAGATCTATGATCTATCCTTATTCCTTACTGCTACAGCTCATTAATTTTGAAAAGTGCTTTTGGAGAAAGTTGTCATTAACGTTTATTTGAAAATAAAAAAACTTCACAAGTTGTCAATCAAAGCCATCCTTTTGTTTTTGTTTAATGAAAGTCTGATTGGTTTTGAACAGGAGTTGGAAAGCTTACATGCGACGTTCAAGGAACAGACTACTAACAATGAGAAGTTGAAGAAAATGAAGGTGATTCAAAAATTTTCCCTCCGAACCCAGATGAAAATAGTATCTTAAAATATTAAGAAATGTGAGACATTGATGTTGATCTTTTGATAATGTATGAACATTAAAGGTCGATGTGTATTATATATAATAATATGTGAGCCTGCCTTGTGATCTTTGCTGTTGGCTCTTCTGATATGAACTTCTCACGTTTTTCAGCTCAATATGAATTTCAATACATCATCAGATCATCTTCGGGACATGTCGAAGCCAGTAGCTTCCAATCAACAGTGCCAAAGGGCGGATCCTACAACTGAAAGTGTTCCTGCAACTTTACCGATGCAAACTGCACCTGGAAACAGTTCACAATCAGAATCAAACAACAGGCAGGAAATAAATTCAATGGAAAGTGGTGGTGGTTTCTTTCTACCTGATCTTAATATGATCCCAGCTGAGGACTGTCTCTGAGTTTCTCATTGATCTTGAGCTGAAGACGTGTTTCGACTCTTCATCAAGAACGTTACTTCACGATAAACGACTTGTCCCAATGTCAAATGAAGAATAATTTACTGGAGGTCGTTTTTCCCCAAGATGATTCTTGAGGTCATAAAGGAGATTTTGACCGAGTCATTAGAATTTCAAAACCGGGGAGTTCCTTCTGTTGCTGTTTTGAAATTCTTTGGAGTAGAATACCTTATTGAAATTCATTTCAATATTGTAGGATCAAACATGTTTGATTCTTTGTAGGTAAAAAGAAAAGCTAATCAAAACTTGTTCTATGCTGAAACGTTTGCTCTCTCTATTCAACCCAATTCTTATTCTATATTTTCAGGAAAGCCATCTAACTGACATTGTTTAACTATCAATCTCCTCGAGCTGCTGTTGCTGTTAACATTTCGACAGAGCAAACCTTTGTAATGGTTTCTTTAACATATTTGATTTGATTTTTGTTCTTTCTTTTTCTAAATGCGAGGTGTCGAATCAATTTCATTGGCTCAGAATTCAGAAAACTGATAGCTGTTTATATCATATGACGTCATAGAAACTGTTCCTTGCTTGGATTGTGAGGAATAAGAGAGGAAAAAAGAACTCATTTTTCTTTGATCTTTGATTAAAAGAAATTGAAATGGGGAATTGCTGTGAAAAGCATCATTTTGTTGTTTTAGTTGCAAGAAATATTGGAGCAGAATATTTTTTAAAAGCCTGTTTTTTATTATAATATATCCCCTCTTTTTTATTTTTTTCTTTGTATACAAGTTTTTAAATTAAAAACGTGTTTGAAGGTTGAAGAGTTCCTTGAATTGTAAGATTGCAATGTATTGAACCCAAATTATCACACAGTTAATTATTTTGTTGTTTTGTTTGGTTTTATAATTTTAAGTTAAAGTGTTTCATTTTTTTTTCAACAAAAGGGAAAAAAAAAATACTTTTAAATACTTTTTGACTTTTTGTCAAAGTACTTCATATTACCTTTATCTTTTTATCTTTTTCATCTCTCTTCTCTCTTTCTTTCTCACTTTTTTTCAAAAACAAAAAACAGTGGTTTGCAACTCATATTACTTTTAAATTTCTCTAAAAAAAAAAAGAAGAATAATAAAAGAAATTGAAATCATAAATCGTAACTGGCAATGACATGATGAAACATTAATGAAGGTAATAACTAGACACATTTTAAATACCAAATTAATTGACGTTGTGAATATTTTAATTTTGTAAAACAAACTTTCTTTCTTTTCTTTTTATAACCAAAAATAAGCAGTACTAAAAACGATGATAAAAATGTAAATCTAGGATGGAAGAAGAATAGCCTTACAAAAGGTTACCATTTTCAGGTCCGACTTTAGGCTTCTTGATTCAATGCTTCTCTTAGGCTCTTAGCTTCCTCCTCATCTGGCGATGCCCATGGAAATGCTATCCTTTCCAGCCATATTTTCTTAGTTTTCTTTTACTCTTCTTCCAACCTGTACTAAATTTGTTCGTTTATATATATATATAAACCCAGCCCGAGAAAAAAAGTAACCTTATTTGGGTTAAGTGTACTCCAGGTTCTTAAGATCGTCAATGAACTTTGAACCCTGCTCTTAAGTTTCCTTTTTCGTACTGTCCACTTTTTTCTAAGGAAATATAATTATATTGTGAAATGCAAGACCAAAGTATTCCATCGTGAATGAATTTATTGACGTTTTTTTTTATAAAAAAAAATCTACTATTAATGGATATTCATTCAATAGTTTTATACGTGAATTACATATATACATATATACATCCATACATACATGTGAAGTCTCTTGCAATAATTTTTAGTATGAAAGCATTTTCATACTAAATGCAATACTAACATTTCTTCCTTTACAATTAACTCATTCATCATTTTATTACAGTTTTGTTAGGTCATTAACAACTCTAATATCTTAAAAGTTAAACCGTGCATTATTGAAACTTTATAAGTAGAAGTGCTAGAATCGAGTTCAAATCCAAAACTAAATTTAAGGACTAAAAAGATATTTCTCTCATCATTAGGTTTTCATAATTTTGAATATTAAAAACACTCCTCAAAAAGTAGATAACAAATTAAAACAAAGAAGCCAATAAGTGAATGTAATGTTTGTAATCTTGACTTATAAGCACCAAACCTACTGTTCTCACACATTACTTAAATTTTTTTAGAAATTGATGATTTTTTTTAAATTTTAAGTTTTATAATTGGTTCTTGAAGTGTAATATTGTCTAATTTGATCCATGAACTACTAAATCTTTTATAAATTCTATAATACTGGTGGATTTCATTTTGTATCCATTTGATTTTCTTTTAGTTTTTGAAATTATGTTAACTAAAAAATTATGTTAATAAACATAAATCTCCACCTATAAATTTATTGTGAGTCAATCGTGAAATTAAATAAATTAGTCTATAGTGTATTTCAGTTAAAATTAACGTTATAGTATTTGGTAAATAAATACTAAATTATCTTGCTTTAAATATAAAAATTAATAAACCTATTATTATTGTTTTTCATAATCTGTAAATTTTATATAATTGTTTAAATTTATATTTGTTGTTCGATCGAGATTAGTTTTTAAACATGAAGTGAGATAACTTCACTTGAAAACAACGATATGGTGTACTTTTTAATTAAAAAATGGATGCACTACCTTGATTATCAAATTTAGAATATAGATTAAATATTAATGAGAATGAAATAGATATGTAAGGTAAATCTTAATTATAAATAATTAAATATCACATTCAAAATAAATTAGGAGCTAAAACAAAAATGTTTTTTAAAAGTGATTTTTAACCAATTTGGTTTAATATGTTTTAAACTAATTAATAGAAAACGATTTTGTCATTTAAAATAATTTTTCTCTCATATGTGAAAGTTGAAATGGTAAGGGATATAAATTGGGCCGACGGGGCTGAGCTGGGCCCAAGATTCGATAAACGTTCATGACCTATTTTTATATCCAATTCGTCTTCTCTTTTACTAAAAAGAAAAAACACTATAAGTTGAAGTATTTGAAGTTTGTAATTATTTTATTTTTTTCACTTTTAAATGGGTTGGTAATAGTAATGATAATAAGATTTAATAGTGGTTTGAAATTTCAACTTTTTTGTCTATTTGATCTATACATATATTAATTCATGTATTTATGATAAGTTATTGGATTTAATGTTCAATACAATTTTAAAATTTCAGGGTCAAATAAATAAGTGAGTTTAAAAAATATTGAGTATAATCTTATTAGAAATATTGAAAGTTTAAAAAACAATTAATTTTTTAAAATAAACATTAGAGAACTATTCTCGATATCGAACTTAATATTTAAAAACCTAGAAAGGGCTTATTTAGATTAACAAATAATATGTTTCAGAAATTTATTTATTTGATTAAAAAGGTTGTTTAAGCTTTAAAAAGATCCTGCCTTAATTGGTTCAATTATGAGTTAAAATTATAGTTGATCCACTCCTACAAATTTGTGGGTATAATTTGCAATACGTCTTCCATTATAATTTCAATAATGTGATGAATCCTTCATATCTTTTATCCTTAAAAGAATTATAACATACTTTTAAACACTTCATCAAATTAAATTAACTTAGCTTCCTTAATTTCTTAGACTTGAATTTAAACACGAATATCAACTAAATAATTTAAATAAATCCAACACACTTAAAGTATTTCCATTAAATTAAAAAAAAAAAAGAGAGTTGTCTACTAATCTCATTCATAAGCCCGTCTTTTAATCAAATTAAAAATTGAAAGGTGTAATCTTAGTAACCTTATAATTCTTAGATGATTTTGAACCTCTTTTTAAAATTTGTTAATATAAGCATATGATTAGAATTAAGGAAGCAAGGGTGATTTAAAAAATTGTATGATAAAAAGTTAGAAAAGAAAAGGAAGATAATGTGAAATGTATATCTTTAATATCAAATCTTGTCAAACATTGATATCTACCTGACTTGATTTAAGCCCTCTTGAAATGACAAGTTTTTGACAAAATGCATTCTCATCTTTATAAAACTCCCTCTCTTTCTTTCTATCTTTCTTTTTTTTTAAAAAAAAAAAAAAAAATTCCAAAATGAAAATTTATCCGGTGGAATGCACTGATGTTTGTTGTTAGGCAATCATTTTTGTTTCTTTTTTATAACATGTCCCAACTTAATACTTAAATGTGACCCAAATCCCTTTCTTATAATATTATTTTTCTTTTAAATACTAATAATAATAAGAGCCAAGCCAGCTCATTATTGAGATATCGACATCTAATTATTTTGATATGATATTTTGTACATCAATATCACACGTGAATAAACAGTGAGACAATATCATTAATCTATGTATAATAACTTATAAATTCGTTATTCACCACAAACTCATTTCAAATCATTATGATAGGTATTGTAGTTTAATTCTTTTGGTTAATTATAAGTCCAGGCAACAATCAATAACATACAAAATTCATCACTATGTTTTATCAAATTAAATTTATTCCTTTTCATTCCACCTCTCTCGTTTAATTTAAGCAAGATAGAGGTGCTTTTGGATGATAGAAGTACGCTCATTGCTATAGGATGAAAGGTTGTATGAGGATCACTTGATGTGCTATTTGTAGAGGTTCAATTACAATATGTGTTTTTTAACTGTGTAGTTGACTTTTGGTGGTGGCAATAATGCAGAATTGTTAACTTTGACAAAACTTGTGGTGGAAGACATTTTATTTAGAGAGACACATAAGGAAATTCATTGTTATCACATTCACTGATTGCATAATATGATAGTTGATGATACAACATGTTAGTTAGTCAGTCAGTCGTTATCTTTATAATCGTTTGTCACAACTTTTTCTTAAAAAAAAATATATCATTTAACGCTAAAACTACATTTTGATTTAGCTTAACAAATTTGAGTTAAAATGGGTTAATATTTTATAATTAAACCTAACTTTTTTTTTTTTTTTTTTGTTTAGAGAAAAGAAAGAGGTGAAGAAAAGGTCAAAGTTGAGATAAGATGGCTCCCCAAGTGACGTGAAAAAAATATTGAGTGTGTGTGGGTGTGGTGGTAAAGTTGAAGTGAAGAAGAAGAAGAGCCAAAAAGATTTCAATTTCAAATCAAACTGTCTCATATGCACTTCAAATCAATTTGAGATGATGTTTTGGAGAAAGGTTCTTTGCTACCCCCATTCTTTTTCTTTCTTTTGAATGGTATTTGTTTGGGATTGGGACAACTATGGATCATGCCTATGCTTTGCTTAATTTCTTTGCCTCCCTCAATCATCAACATTATTATTGCATATACAATTTGGCTGTTCATCATCATTGGACCCAAAATTATTATCTCCATCGTCCATATTCCCACATTTTCATTCTTCAATTTATTTCCTTCCAATTTCAATTATTTATATATTTATACAATAAGTTCATGAATTTTAAATTTTTGAACAGCTACTACGTATTAGAAGAAGAATTAAAAGTTTCAAGAATTACTAAACACATACTTCAAATTTTATAGAGTTAACACATCATTTTTAACCTAATGATATACATTAGACATAATATTGAATGTTTTAAAGACAAAATTATAAATTTTTTAAAAGTTAAGAAACTTATTTAAACAAGTTTAGCAGTTAATACTCAAATATATTAAACGAGACAATATTTAAGTGCCTCCCGTACATCATTCAAATTTGTGTATCTCTTCTCACCTCTCACATAAAAAAAATATCGAAATACTATGAAATGAGTTTTGATTGGACAATTTGATGGGACAAACAAAGATGGATAAGGTCTAGGATGCATCCAAGTATTTTTCTATTAAATACTAGTAATACTCTTCAATAAATGTCATGCATCAAAATCATTATTTATGCAGACTTAAACGAGATAATGATTTTTGTCTTTAAGATCAATATATATAAGATTTAATCCTTCATTCTATTGTTGTTTATACAGTAAAAAATATCGTTGTTTATACAGTCACAACTATTAAAAGGTTGCACTTAGTGAATATTACGAGATTACAAGTTATATTGTTAAGGTAATTTAAAATTTAAGTATTTGATAATTAAGTTTGAGAGTTGTTTTTTAAAAGAAAAACAAAATGAAAGAACAGATACTTATGCCCATAGGGGCATCTTATTTTTGGGAGTAACATCCATATATTTGTTTTCTAGGAAACATATATGACAATGCTTAGATGCATGCAAATATATGTGTATAATAGATGTACAAGAGGGCCAATGAACACAAGTACATGTACAATTCAAAAATACGGATTATAATTATTCTAACTTCCAATCACTAAGAGAGGAATATGTACATTATAAGATATGATTTACTTTTAGATTTTTAAATATTGTCAATTTTGAACCACACTAAAGTATCGTCTATCTCATTGAATAATTTGATGATCTTTTTTTTATCTTAGCAAACTTTTTTAAAAATGTATTATAATCAATGTTTGGAGTGAAAGCTGAATTAAACTTCTATCTTTTGTTTGACTAAAAAAATGTTAGAATTCTTTGTTAAATTTCTACGTATTTCTAATAGTTTAACCTATCTTACTAATCATACATTTTTCTAAAATTTATAAACTTGCAACTTACGAACAAGAACAAAACCGATGTAGGCAAGCTAAGGAGGCAAAATTATGTAAAACTTCAAAGAATACATTAGATATATTTTTAATTAAAAAATGTATTTATTTTCTCAACATGAGCTTTATAATTTATATATGTAAACATTTGGGCAAAAATAGAAACAATTTTTTTTTAGTATTCAAATTTTAAAATTTGAAATCAATAAGGGAAAGTGATGTATATATATATTTAACAAAATAGTATCTCCAAAGAAAATAAAAAATCATAAGAATGATCAAAGTATAATGTATTATATAGTGTGTTAATAATAGAAAACAATTATGTTGTTTAGTTGAAATAATAGTTACTTTCTGTTAGTTTGCTAAAACTTTCTATACATTACCTCTTGTATTATATTCTTCATTGATTAATGAGAAAACCCTCTCTTAGTTTGTAGATGAGAGGTTATTGCATATTCTTCAAACTAATGTCAAAAGAGATTCTTCATTTTTTGGTTGTTTCTTTAAGAATCATCTTCCCTTTGATTTATTCAGGATCATTTTTAAGATAAACGATGGTTGAAAACTCAAGCAAAGATCAACCTCTGGCGTACTCTTCAATATGTATTCAATCTTGTCCCATTTAAAAATATGTTTATGAAAGTGACAATTAACATGTGGTAACAAAATAAATTAACATGTTGTCCATTGAAAACAAATACATGAAAGTGACCATTCATATTTGAAAAATACGTTTTTTTTTATTCTTGTTGATTTATGAAAAGTACAATGCACAGCCCAACTTCTTTGCTTTACACCTACGTTATGAAAATGGAATACAAAAAAACTCCTTATTTCATTAGTAATTTCTTATATAATCCATTTCATAATTTGCTTCTCCACAGCTAACCATAGGAAAAAGAACCGTAGTTCTTATAAAATTATTAAATAAATTAACTTTTAAGATTTAAAATATCACTACGATAGTAATTTACAGCTAGATAATTTGATTGGTAAAAAAACAGTATTTTAATTTTAAAAAATACCCCTAAAATAAATTTATATATAGCAAAAAAAAAAAGTAATTTAAACTGTTTAAAATGATTTTGGAAACATTAGAAAAATATTGTTATGGATGAAAAGAAAATGAATTGAGTACCATAGCAATTTTATATGTTGTTTTGAATTGTGATGAGAATTGGATGCATAAAGCAAAATAAATAAAATCATAGATACATACATAAATATTTGATACTTAGTAATGGAAATTAAAATTGGTTAAAATATTTAGATTTATTGAAAGTAGAAGATTTGAGGGAGTATGAGAGAAAATATAAAAATAGATTTAGTGTAGTATATTAGAGACAAAATTAGAAGGTATTTACGTAAGAAAATAAAAGTGAATGGGGAATGAAAAAAATGTAAGAGAAAGAGATAAGATGAATTAGAAAAGAAAGTAGTTGGGAAAATGGCATTGATTAAGGCGGCAGGGGGAGGGTGTGGGAGAGTGAAAAGAAGAGGGGGGGGGGGAGGGTCCGCATGAAGAAAGAAGACAGGTGGTGGAGGATGATAGGATGAGTATGTAAAAGGCGTGCGGGTGAGATGGGTGATCCGAGAGAGAAAGAGACACGTTGCGTGTCGCAGGTTCTTACTCTCTCTGTCCTTCCCTCTTCCCATAGAAACAAAATGGTAGAGAGAGAATTAGTGCAACTTATGGTCCCCCTCTTCTTCAATTTCATTTTACAAATTTACATTTCAACTCAACCATCAAAATCTACCATTATCACACATTTACATTAACATCCAAAATTACAAAATCTACTCCTAATTAAATTTACACGCTTCTAATTAACCATCACTTTCTTCCTTCTGCTTCATTTTTTACACTTAACTAAATATTTTTCATTTTCACTTTGTTTCATGTCTTAATTATTGTTCGTCCTTCTACAAAATTTCTTCTCTAGTGATAATATTAAAAAATGTTTACTTTAATTGATAACTTTATGTTAAAATTGAGATCGGTGGAAGAAAAAAAGAAGAAAGCTTTGTTGTAAGCTGTGGTGGAGAAAGGATGAGTGTTTGTTGGACAAAGAGATTGCTCCTCTTTGTTCCATTGGAGGCTACTTTTGTCTTTCATATATTGGAGTCTGAACCATACCAAACTCAGTTTGTTGACATATTGTGAGAGAGACTTTAATTCCACCAATCAAATCCTAACAGTTTAGTATTAAAACTAAATCACTTCAGAACACTCCTTTATTATTTACATATATTTTAAATTCCTCAATCCTATCTTAGCAGTAAGAAATGAAGACGGACAGATTTCAACGAAATTACATACATTGTACCTACCACTTGACAATTTGAATAAGATCATAAGATCATCATCATTCACTGTTTGAAATAACTAAAGTCTACAGAAAAACAAAAAAGATGCTTATAGTTTATAACGTGGACAAATTCTATTGTCTTGCTTGAATATCACACCATATTTCTTTATCTGATGTTAGGCTAGCTACCTCAACAATTGGGCAACTACTACTATACCCATTTAGTCAATAAATGGTTTTGTCCTCACTAGGCCTTCGTCTTATACAACTCTCTAACTAAAATATTTAATCCTCATCTACATATATATATATATAACCATATTAGAATTTAGTAATCAACAAGATTCTTTTGAGATGAACCTTTTTAACTTGATAGGTACTAATAACTACAAATTTTGATCAATATAATTCGTTTGTGCTCATAAATTACAAACTATTAAACTTTTGAGGTGAATGCAAATAAAAAAATAAAAAATATTAAACAAAAACATATCCATTTCTTAGAGAGGATAACTATGTTGTATCTCAAAGCAACTTTAACTTCGTATCATAGGAAAAGATGGTTTTTCAGATTTCTCACGTTTTGTTTTGTGATTAGATGGTTAGAGAGTAATTAATTTATAACATTGTTATAGATTGTTGGTAGGAATTGACAAAACAATATTAATATTCTAAAAAGTAAATAAAGAGCCTAACTCCAAGTGTTATTGATATTTTATGGAGTGGAAATAACATGTAAGGATTAATCACAAGTAGGAAGTAAAAAAAAATAGTATGCATACACATCTCATTCTACTATTAATATCCTCATATTTTCTATATATGTATAGATATAATACTTATATTGTATTTTAATTTGATATATTAATCTCTTTTGAAAGTTTGATGGAAGAGTGAAGAGTGAAGAGTCAAAGTCAATAAATAGTAGGAATGGTGAGATATTGAAGAAATTAAAATAAAAAAATAATTGAACCATATTGAAGAAATAATGATGTGTGTGTATATATAATTTAAAAAATAATTAATGAATAATACTGAAGAATAATGAAAGATATAAATATATATATAAAAGGGAAAATCTTAGTTGATGGATGAAGTACAGAAATTATGAAGATTTATGAGTAAAATTTTAGGTGATGCGGATGTTACGTGGCAGTGGCAGAGATAAAAAGGAATCCTCCCAATCTCTCCGCCCTTACAAACCAAAAACAAGAGGGAACCAAACTGCCGTTTTACAATTAGCAGTTTGCCGGCCTGTTTTTCTTCATCTGAAAACCGCTTTCTCTCTCCCGGTGCTTTCGCTCCTTTCCTAATCTGTGAAATTCCACATCTTCCCGAGGCTTCCCATGTCTCTCCTTTTCTGTTCTTGAAGACACGTTTCTACAGTACACTCGACTTTGTATCTCTTCATCTTTCTCTGTTTCCACAGCTTCCCTCCCCCCCCCATGGCTCTATAATCTTTGACTGCATCTGCTTCCTTTACCATGGCTTTTCGCAGCCACCTCTCTCGGGACCTTCCTCTCCATTACGCGAATCAGTCTCAACAGCAGCAATCGGAACGCCCGCTTTCTGATAACACTCTGCGCTCGATTCTATCTGATCAACTTACGGATCACTCTACAGCTGCCGATGGTTCTAAGTCTGAGAATCCGCTTCAGAGCGCTCCGAATTGGCTGAATACTGCTTTACTTCGGAATCAAACCCCTCATTCTCACTACTCCGGTGAGACCACGACGACCGCTGCGGATAACGTCAACACCGACTTCCTTAATCTTCACACGACTGCTCCCAATTCGTCCGGTCAATGGCTTTCCCGCCCGATCCTCCATCGCAATCAAAGTGATGTTATCGATGACGTCGCCGATGCTGCCGATGCTATGATTGGCGCTACTGCGACTTTGTCGCGTGAATCGGATGATTTGAAGAACAACAGCAGTGGTGGAGGAGGGGACGGTGTGAATAACAGCGACGATGTGGCGGTTGAGAGCGATTGTAATGAAGGTGCTCGTGGTGGAGAAGCGGCGATGAATTGGCAGAATGCGCAGTTTAAGGCTGAAATTCTGGCGCATCCTCTTTACGAGCAGCTGCTCTCTGCTCATGTCGCCTGCCTCCGGATCGCAACGCCGGTGGATCAGTTGCCGAGAATAGATTCTCAGCTTTCTCGGTCTCAGAATGTGGCGGCGAAATACTCGTCGCTGGGTAACGGTTCCCAGTCCATAGTCAGCAATGGAAAAGAGCTTGATCAGTTCATGGTACGTTTCATCTTTTTTTTTTTTAATTTTTTTTTTTTTATGGATTGTTTCATACAGTGGATTGGGGAGACCGTATAGTTCTCTGAGTTTGAGAAAGATTATTAAATTATTTTTCTGTCTGCACTTTGTAAGTATCTTCATTTCTTTATTTTCTACTTTGTAAGTTCAGTACGTTTTAGAGATTCGAGAAAGACATTCTTCTTGGCAGAATCTAGCATGTCTTCCGGCATCGTCTTCCCTAGAAAAAGGGCTGTCTGCATTACAGACACTCCCCCACTTGTCATCTCTTTCACTTCATCGAATTGGGGGATTTGCCTTTTGAATCCAGCTAATGGATTACTGTTCTCTTCTTGATAACGAAATGTTTGTAATTAAGAATTTCTGGTCATTTTAAGCTCTGAGATTGGGTGAATCACCAACCCCCTTTCGGTTTGAAAACTAGGGCTTAGTAAGCGAGTGATTGTCCGATTGCCATTACATTTTTGGAGTGAATCGTGTGGCTCGTCGTAAAGGTAGTTTCCTAATGCTACGAGTTCATTGTTTTTTCTTTCTTCCAGAAACCCATTACTTGAACTGTATGCTTCACTCCATCATCTGTCAATTTAAGGATATAACCCATGTCTTATATTGTTTTGCCATCGTCATGTTCGAGTAAACGTATGTTTTTTGTATTATCAGTGTCTAGCTCTTCCTTTCATACTGTTTCATGATGTTTATATTCAATTTCTTGAAACAGTTGACTCTTGAAGGGAAACTATTTTTAGTGTTATTCTTCTGAATTCTATTTCAAATTTCAAACTAAAACATGTTTGGTTTCTCAGCCTTCTTGCATAAGATAATTTATTTCCTGCAAGATATGTGTCTAGTACGGATTTCTCAAAATTGAAATGAAGAATTTGAAGTGCTGAATGAATTCATTTGTTGCTCGTGGTACATTGCTGAGGTTTGGTGCTGACGGCTTAATGATGCTAATTTAATTTCTTGCTATTTTCATCGTTCTATGCTGCAGACGCATTATGTTTTTTTACTTTGTTCTTTTAAAGAACAACTCCAGCAACATGTCCGTGTCCATGCAATGGAAGCAGTATATGCCTGCTGGGAAATTGAGCAATCTCTGCAAAGCTTGACAGGTATTTTCAAACTATAAGAGTGAAAGAGATAAAGCAAGAACAAGGGGAATAAAGAGAAAAGTTTATTCAATGTGTTGCATGCTTGTTGGTTATTCTATTTAGCAGTTACTTTTCTTACTGAGTAAAAGTTTCATTCTCCTCATATTTAATATTTCTTCAGGATAATGCTTGTACTTTGTCCCCCTAGATGCTTTACAAGTATTCATGAGCACTTATTAACTATTAAGACAGATGTTCTTTAAATGATGCAAATTGAAAAATTCCAGTGCCATATATTCTATGAGACTACAAAAGGAATACAAGATACGATTTGGTTATTTGATGTACCGGAGGGAAACTGATGGAAAGAAGTCAATTGTCCTGTTATTTGGATTTTAAAATTTGTGCATCGTTTAGTTTTCCTCTGACGTTTTCTAGGTTCTTTTGGCTTACAATGATCATCCCACCCTTATTTTCGTATCCCATTGGCATGCTTAGAGTTTTTTGAAACCGCTCATAGGCTCTGGACCTTTGAGGAAGTTCCTTATTGCATACCCACATTGGGCCACTCGTTTATATATCATATGCTGAAAATTAAAATATCAAGAGGTGCAACTTTACTTCAGTTTATTAAAAAAAAAAGCATGGTCCGACTCAAACCAGTAGATTAAATTGGAAGAGCATAGAATAAATCCTATTTTTGGTTGTTTGTGTTAGCATCTGAATTTCTCTGTGATTTTGATTAAAAGAAATAGCGGACCCTTATGATCCTGAATTTTTCACCCAAAGAAATGATTAATAGCGGACCCTTGTGATCCTAAATTTTTCACCCAAGGAAATAATTACGTGTTATTTTGTTTACTAGTCTACACTCGATGACTTTCTGTTTGGATGGTTAGAACTTAGAACCCTTATTCTTCCAGTCAAGGGTTGTGTTAGTTATGGTTTATTTAATGAGTCTGGTTATAAAAGCTATAATTATTTCTGCATTTTCCTTGTCTAGGCGTTTCACCAGGTGTAGGTACGGGTGCTACAATGTCCGATGATGACGAAGACCAAATAGATAGCGATGCTATGTTTGATGGAAGTTTGGAGGGTCATGATACTATGGGATTCGGTCCCCTTATCCCAACAGAGAGTGAGAGATCCTTGATGGAAAGGGTCAGGCACGAATTGAAGCATGAACTAAAGAATGTGAGGCCTCTCTCTCTCTCTCTCTCTCACGTTTTTGTTTATTTTTCAGGGTTTAATCCTATTTTGGTTTTGATCCTGAACTTTAGTTCCATATCTTTATTTTGATTCTATCTTATTTTGTTTATAGCAAACTGGTGATGTGGGTTTGAGTCTTTATAACATGTCACTATATGAGCATGACTTCAGGCCATAGTGATTAGAAACTAGCATTAGGTTAGTGAAAATTAGATGAAAAGAATAACAAAAAAAGAGCAAAATAGTTTCTAAAAAGCTTGGGGACTAAAGTACACTATCTAAAAGTTTAGAGATTAAAATGGAAAATCAGTTCAAGGGTCAAAATATACATTTGGAAAGTTTATGGATTAAAATAGAGCGAAAATAAAAGTTCAAGGAATATAATGAAATTTAATTATTCTGCAGCTTTGACTAACAAAAGTACTAGCTCTACTTTTAACAGGGATACAAGGAGAAAATTGTAGATATAAGGGAGGAGATCTTACGAAAAAGGAGAGCAGGTAAACTTCCTGGTGACACCACGTCCGTCTTAAAAGCTTGGTGGCAATCACATTCAAAATGGCCATATCCAACTGTGAGTATGCTGGTTATAGATTCTGTTCCTTTTCCATAGGTGAGGTCAATTATGAGCCTCATAAATACATTAAGGGTCGGTTTGAAACGACCTTCTTGTACTTAGGAAAGTATTTTTAAGTCATTAAAAAAAATCCCTTAGGGTACAGGCGTCTAAGAAAAGTACAATATTCAAGCTACAAACAAGTAATTAGTAGGCCTTCTATGGAATCCTTAAATGGGCGAAAAAGTACCTAGTACTTCTGAAGCTGTATTCCTAAAATGACCAACTATTTTTGAATTGAACTTTCATTTCCCTGTTTTTAGGAGGAAGATAAAGCAAAGTTGGTTCAGGAAACTGGTCTTCAATTAAAGCAGATAAATAACTGGTTTATTAACCAAAGGAAGAGGAATTGGCACACAAATCCTTCAACCTCAACGACCTTGAAGACTAAACGCAAAAGGTATAGCTACTGAACGAAATGCTACTCCAGAAGTTGTGTGCCATTTCTCTAACTTGATTTGAAAAAGAAGTAATGCAGGTGAAGCAACAGGCAACGACCATCCATAGCTCTAGCTTGATGGAAGAAAATAACAACAACAAAAGAAGGAAAGAATCCCCTTGATCCTTCGATATCAAGTTGTAAGCTGAAGGTATAAATCAAACAGATTTGAAGCATTGAATGAAATTGGAAATCATCGAGTGTTCTGGGGTTCAGCAGCAATGTTGATGTTGAAGGCCATTGTTATATATATATGGTGAAAGGAATTTGAATGGAGGAGGATGCAACTGAACTACTACACGGAAGATTAGAATTTAAATATTGAAGGCTTTTGTAGAACTGAATTGGGTGTTTTCCACTTGGTTTAGTGAGATGTTGAAGAATTTTTCTTGGTGAGGAAAATAGATGTATAGTGTAATAAGGTTTGGTATGGTTCCTTTACAAGTCATACTATACTAGCCATTATGGCTTTTTCTTAACACGTCTTAGATTCACGATTGATTTGAAGTTGTAGTTAATATGTCAAAACATAGCTTTTACATTATATATGTATTTGACACGAAATTTCATTGATCATACTTAATTCATCAACTCTATGATGGAGTGATTTTAATATGATTTTTCTTGGGGTTTTTTAAAAGATATAACAAATTCGTTTAAAATCCATAGATCCACGATGGAAAATATAAAAAATGTCTCAATCAATGTTCATAGAGTAGTCTTCCGTTGAACGATCATGTAGTTCTTTTTTAATGATGAAAAAAAACTTCAAATTTAATGATTGTGTTGATCATAGAGAACAGTTTTTAAATAAAGAATTGAGTTTGTAATTTTTGTTGTGTTTAATTACGTAATATAATATTTGATCAAAATATTGTTATATAATCCTATCACTTTGAAAAGAAAAGGAAAAAAAAAAGCATAAAAGTGATTAAAAAATTGATTAAGTTTATTTTTAGCATTATAAAAATAATTTTGAATCGTAATTAAAAAAGTGGTTGTGAAATGATTCGAATATGAAGCAATTATATTTATACAGTATCACTCCAAAAGAGCAAAACTTGCACTGAAAACATGTAATGTTTATATTGTATCAATTATTCTGTTCTTTGACTTCAAACTATTGACTAACTAGTCACCATTAAAATAACAATTTGTATTCTCACATTGAAAGTATGTATATATATATATAACAAGTTGGTTGTGAAAATTTGAAGTTGAAGAATTGAATATACATATATAACAAGAGATTGATTTGAATCTTGACCTCTAGTCAATGATTAATGTTCTACATTACCCATATCAAACCATATGCATACATAAAAAGAAATAAAAGATGCTAAATCTCACTCTCAATGTTATATTAACATAATATTGGTGTTTACTTAATCTCTAGTCTAAAATCAGTCTTTTGTGGGTGTTTACGTGTGTGTTTCATCACCTAACTTTAATAGATATATATTTTTTTATTATTGCAGTGCGTTTTAATTTAATTTAATCTCTATTGTTTTGTACTATAAAATATAAATATTTGTATTGAATGGATATCAAAGTGAAAGCGTAAAGAATTAGCAGCACAACTAATCATTTAATTAAGCAATGTACATAAAAAAAAAAATGACATTGGGAAGAAGAAGAAGAAGAAGAAGAAGAAGAAGAGATGGAAAGTATGGAACCGGCCAATAGGCATATGTATCATATTTGGTTTCTGTTCATTCCAATCCCCAGTCCGATCGGGTGGAGAGTATGGCGTGCTTCTTCCTCGATCCCTTCGTCAAAATTCAGAGCATAACTCCTGGGATCGTACTGAAACCTCACACTCCGTCTCTTGTTAATTATTCCATTAATCAAACTTCTCCACTTCCGCCCTGCCACAGCTTTTATAATCTCGTTCAATCTCTTCACCTTGGTCATCATCCAACTCTGGTGCTGCTTCACTTCTTCGGTCTTCCGATTGGATTGCAGCGGTAAATACCCGCCTCGAACACGAGACAGTCTGGATCGAAATCCGAAGAAACATCCACATGAAGAATACGAAACTCCTACTTGATCACGAAGATCTTCTCCCTCCTCCGATCGCAAGGTTCCATCAATGGGGGAAGAAGAGGAAGAAGAAGAAGAAGAAGAAGGCATTGTGGAAGAAGCAAAATCTGGGATGGAGCGATTAAGAGAGAGAGAGAGGATAGAATAAAAATTGAGCGGCCATTGAAGAAGCGAAAGCAGAAGTGAAATAGAATTAGAATCGGAGGCGAAAGGGTCCAAGAAAAGAGAGTCAAGTGACAGAGCTACAGATCAAGACTTTTGAAAACAGACCAATCAGCATCGGCCAACGCATAGAGTTATTCGGTGTGGGTTTCCTTAGAATAAAAACAATTAATGGGGTCCAGGTGTCAGAAATCAAGAGGTGTTGATTAGTGATCGAGGAAGATGATGTTTTTGTTTGCAGTTTGTTCCCTCACCCTTTGGTACGCCGCAGATGTAGGCTATATAATTAAATTTTGGTAACTAAGAGATTATTTTTGTTACAATCAATATCATAATTATCATAATGTTTTAATATTTATGAATTTTATATAATTGAGAACCAAAAACAAAAGGCTTGTGTGTTACGATTTCCGTGCAATTATTCAAATCTCCATCACCCTATATGGGACCCCTCTCTTCCTATCCTATCTATTATACCTATATTCTTATTTCATCTCAATATTATCTTTTCACACTATCATTCAATTCATATTATGTTTCCATAATTCCTCTACTTTTACTCAATCTTACATCTAACATTTTTTCAATAACCATCCACTCAAATTAGATTTTTCAAACTTACATGAACCAACACACTATACAATATTATCACCAAAATAATATGTTTGAAATCAAATTAATTAATATTTTCTACTTACCACTTTACGTCTTCTTTATCTTCATCTTTAGACTATCAAATCTTTAGATTTAGTCTCTCTACTTTCAATAAATCATATAATAATAATATTTTTGACATGTTTACAAATTTGGGGGAGTGTTATTGGTGGTGATTTGAGTTCTTGTTTTCTACCTCAATTTGGTGTTAAATACCAAAATTTAGAATGTCTAAAAAGCAATGATAATAATAATAATAGTTAGGGTTTAAGGGTTCATTTATTAATTAAATTACAAAACTTCACACCGACTTTAACTACCACACATCATCATATCCTTGCATTTTAAGAAATCCAAAACCGATCATTTTGTTTGGTCCACCTATGTTAATTAGTCTTTTAATGTTCCATTATTTACTTTATTTAACCTTTTAATTAACTTCTACTTCTCTAATCAATCCAATCCAATCCATCTATCTTTAATAAACTAATAAATGATATCACATACCACAATGTTTTCAAACTATGTATTCATCTCTCTCTTTTTTTCAACTCACTTTTAATGATTAATTAAAATTTTAATTAAGAGCCATCAAATCCTTATAAATCACTCCATTTACTCCATCAATGTTGTTTATTTTAATGAACTTTTTTACTTCAGAGATGAAAATTGTTGTTACATTATCTAACGTAGAAATAGAAATTAACTCGTATATTTTGACCTCTTTCGTCATCGATGATCATTAGGTTAATTTAACATTTCGAACTTGATTATTGAATTTAACTATTAAAATAGTTGTGAATTTGCTAAATATAATGAGACCGAGGATCTATCAAAAGTCTTGTTTGTTGTCAAGGAAGCCAAAGAAAGAGGTCAAGAGATAGGATCGTTTATTTCTCTCGCATACGTTGTTTCCATAATGTTCTAGTGCACTATCATGCGAAAAAAGACATTAGAGAATCAAGAGTTATGTCTTTTTCAATCTCCCTCTTCCCAGTGGTTTAAATTAAATTTATCTTGTGATACTCTTTTTTTATTTGAATGTTGTGTTTCTATCCTTATAAAATAATTTTAAGAAAAAGAAAAAGAAAAATATTACACACCGTTCTTTCAAAAACCTTTTCTAATGCAACAACTACGAAGATAAAAGATTGAACCTCTCATATTTATAACGGTAGATCATATCCAATGCATATTTATTAAAATCAATAAATTTAAAAACACAAAATTTTAAATATAATATGTATGTATTTCGAATCTAACAAACCCTAAACCAAATTAACAAAAATAATGAATGGTAATTAGATGAATTGTTTGTTTGGCCCAAATCAAAGTATTGGAAGAGAGGGTGATATTGAAAATTGATAGAACAATACATTAGAGAGATGATTAGTATAGTTGAAGTCGAGAGGACAAAGTGGGGTTGTATTTCTATACACTCATTCAATCAAAGCCCCCTCTTCACCCTAAACATTATGCTACGTGGCTTACGCTCCCTTCTCTTTTTTTCTTGTCGGCTCCTCATTTTATTTCATGAATTTTCTAATCGTTTTGGATTTTTATTATTATTACTTTTTTTCTTTTTGTAAATCCATTTTTTGGTTTTAAGATAAGGTATTATTTTTTGTCAATATAAAAGTTTATCAACACATTGGATTTTCAACTTCAACATAAATTAAAAAGAAATAAAAATTAGTTAATTACAATTAATAATTTCTATGGGAAATTAGATGTCTAACCTTTCTTCTCTAATTAGAAAATTTAAAATATTAGCGTAAAGTTGAAACCAAATCCACCCCACCATTTGTTGTTAATATTTGATTTTACTTTAACAGAAAAAGAAAAAGGAACAAAGAAAGATCTTTGGTTGATTTTGCTTCCTTTTCCACCAAAATATTTATTAATTTTATAAAATAATATCCACTCCAAAAGGGCACAAAAGAATATCGACGTCACTGTTGACATCACCAAGACATTGACTCTTTCTTTCGTTCTGTATTTATTCTTTTTTCAAAAAAGAAGATTCGTCTCTCTCTTCATATGAGAAAACTTTGGATGCATTCATACCAACAAACCACGTAATTTTGTTATTCTCAAACTCTAACTTAAATCACATACTCATCTATTCATCCATATCAATCAACTCCATACTAAATATCTGTGAATACTCCTTAAAGTGATTTACTCTATAGATATATATGTTCATGTATCTATAAAATTGAAATTTTGATACTGACATGTTACATGAATTGACTTATTTTATTTCCATTTGTAATTTACTTTTCTCTTTTTTTACAAATTTATGGTTAATTATTAGAGTATTTTTCTTATATGAATTTTATCACTAATATGTTCTCTTTAAAAAAAAAGAAGGTTAAATTTACTTTAGAAAATACGAGAGATAATATTAGTGTGTACTTTTCTCTTTCGGTTTTTGAAAGAAAGAGAATAAAGGAAAACGATAGCATAAAGTTTCTCAAGACAATCTCACTTTTTTTTTGGATCAAAATATTTTCTTTTTGTTGAAAAAGTTAAAAATAAAAACAAAAACAAAATCTTTACTTTTGTCAAAAACAGAACAAAAAGGAAAAACACTTGTTCTTTTTCTATAACTGTTAACTCACGAGGTGAAGAATTTAAGAAAAATGGCAATTGTCTTAAGAAACAAAATAAATTGATTAATAAACATAGATCCATCGGATATAAAATTGTAAGTTGGAAATAGGGTTAGACATAAAATTCAAATGAATATATATAGTAAATCAATTCATTCTTAACATTGAATTTGTTAAGACCAAATTGAAATTATAGGAAAGTATGTAAATATAAAGAATTATTTGATACTGATGTATAGAAGTTTTAAGAATATAATAGACAAATTCTTTAATTCAAGAATCAAATTTATAATCTAAGCATAAACAAAAAGTGTCCCATTAAAAATTTATTCAAACTTATAAAATTAATTCTTTTTTGTGTGGATGTATTTGAACTTATTAAATCGATACGAGTTATTGTAGGATATATACATGAATAAATAAAGTGAGATAGTGTCATTCCATGCTGTAGATAGAGATTTTTATTGTATTATCTTTGTCGATATTAAACCAAACATAATCTCAAATTTAGAATTAAACCAATATAAGTAGTAAAAGAAACTATTTAATGGAACACCAACCCACATGATGAAAACAGAGTAAAATAATAGTGTTTTCTGTAATCACCTAGAGAATACAGGTTCAAGATCTTTTTTTTTTCTCGTAAGTATAACCACAGCATTGTTTTTATAAAATTAATCCACGTTTGAATTACCAATAATAATATTGTTATTACATCTGTTCGTACAATTACATTTTCCACTTTGAGTCAAGATTGTTGTTCGATTGAAATTAGATTTTTCCCCAATCATCTCTCTCTTTCTCTCTCTCTCTCTCCCCCCCGCCAAAAAAAAAAAAAAAAAAAAGAAGAAGAAAAGTAGTGTTTAGTCAGACTATAATTCTAATAAGATGAGAAGGTCAGAATGAAACTTGGTTCCCGAAAACGATTTGAATATTTATTTCATCAACACCCAAGTAAGAAAAACAAAAAAAGAAAAAGAAAAAGAAATTATCATGTATATATATGATATGATATTTACAATTCCAGGGGCAGAGGAGGAATTTACAACAAAAATCTCAAAATCGGTGGTATAATGAGTCAAGGAGAGGGGGAAATGGGGATTTGATGTTGAGATCCGGCGAATTTGGTAGCGGACGAGGGGAATCTAACCGTGAAATCTCTGAAGGGGAACTGATGGTCATCATGGGAATGGTCGTCGAAATTAAGGGCATAACTGGAAGAATCGTAGGAAAAGTGAGCAGAGGAAAGGGAGTTTGTCCGGCGACGAGCAAGCCGAGCAAGGAAATAGCGGCAGCGGCGAAGTAAGCGAGAGAGGTGAAGAGCGGTGGATTTGAGGCAGGAAGAGGGGGATGATTTAGGGGTGTTGGAGGGATGGAAACAGCAGAATGAAGGAGAGAACATTGTTGGTGGAAGTGAGTGTGAGTGGTAGTAGATGAAGAAGTAGAAGATAATAATAGAAAAGAGATTGGTGTGGATTTATAGGTTAGGGGGGGCAAAAGGGGGAAGGGTGGAGAAAAGTGAAATGGATAAGGATTGCGTATTTGGTTTGGAGAGGGGAGAGAAAGAGCGTGGAAAGCGTGGTGGTGAGTGGGGGATTTTTAATGTGTCAAATCCGCGTCGGATCTTTTTGGGAGAAATGTCGAAACTATCCAATGGGTGAGTCACTCTATTTGGACTCTGACTCTCTCACCCTTTCAAAGGCTCAATTTTAATTTTTTTCAACTTGCTTTTGCTTACTCAGGTTGTGGACCAAACATTCAAATCTTTTATCACATTTGGATACAGAATTCTGTGTACGGTTCACATTTCTCCCTTTTATTTTTTTTCTTTTTTTATTATTATTATCATCATCATCATTATAGACTCCACAATAGGGATATCATCTCTCTTTTATTTCAAATTCTCCAACTATTTTAGCTAACTTAAATTATTCTTCTGTGTTCTTTTAGTTTGAGAGCGTGAAAAATAGTACATAACACAAATGTTTTCACAACTAATTTCTTCCCATAATTGAAGCTAGATGGAAATTTTCCTTTGACTGTAATACTTTTTCACACAACTCTTTTTTTTTCTTTGATTTTTTTCGATTTAGAGTTTTTTTCATAACTATCGAGTTTTTTGTTTCTTCTTTTAAATTATGTGTTATGTTTTTGCACATTTGTGACCTAATAAATAGATGTTTCTTCTTCCAACATCCTACAAATGCTCTTGGACAAGCACATATCCAAATTGTGCTCACAAATTAAACGTACGTGTGACAAATACTACATTGGTGTTCATCACTTTGAAAATTGAGTCATCTCAACTTATTTCTTAATTTATATGATACGAAATCTGTTGTACTACATGTATGCTTCAAAAAATATATTTTTTTCTATTGATGAAAGCTGCAACAAAGAATAATTTAATCATCAAATCGTCACATTTTAAGATACAAGGTGGCACTCAGTTTTGTGAGAAAATATCAATTTTGTCTTTAATACAAAATTAGTCGTTTGAATTGAATGCTCAACTAGAAAGCAAAGCATGTCTTTTTGGTGGCATGGATCAACGAGCAGCTTGCTTGCATTGGAAATGGACTGCATGGGCTTTGGAGGTGAGCATAAGTATTATAGGCTCCTTATTCTTACTTCCTAGAGCAGCCCATTCCCATCTCATGGCCACAATACTTTCACTTCTTTTACATATTTGATGAATAATATCGCCTGCATCGCTTTTTCATGGTTATAAATATAAGAAGAAGAATACATACACCTTCTACTCTTTTTCTTAGCTTATAATTACCAAATTTCAACCGTGGACATTGTTTGAATTAATAAAATTAAGTCATGGCGGTAATCTAAACGATAGTATTAGTGGATTCCATCTTCAACTCCTATATTTTAAGATACCAAAAATTGAGCAGGAGGAAAGTAAGAAAAGGTACGGATGGAGTTGCAATGGCCCAAGAAGCTGAACTGGGCTGCCTCCATGTTTACTTCTGTCTTCTGCAATCCCAGCCGCCGCCCGCTTAAAGATCCAAACTTTCATCTTATGAGTTATTATTATATAATTCCACCAGAAAAAACTAATCCAACTCTCCATTTTGGTCAGCAAATTTCTTCAATAAACTCTCTTCTAGGCCTAGGCGCGACGACTTTTCTCAAACTTGAAGTTCCTACCTTTATTCTGTCTTCGCTTCCAAGGGGAGTTTGATGGGCAAATTCATTTGAGCTGAATTCCAGCAAGTTGGAGACGAATCCTAAAATGGGTTGTGGGAATTTGTTCTTCTTGGTTCTGGTAACCTTCTCGGTAGCTCTAATTACTTACAACATCATTCTCTCTGCTAATGCCCCTCTCAAGCAAGAACTTCCTGGTCCATCAAGATCTTCATCTTCCATTACTGTGGACCCTGTGATTAAGATGCCCCTGGATAGATCAGAAACTTCTTCCTCCAAACGACTCTTCCATACGGCAGTTACTGCGTCGGATTCGGTGTACAATACTTGGCAGTGTCGGATCATGTACTACTGGTTCAAGAAGTTCAAGGACGGACCTAATTCTGAAATGGGTGGCTTCACCAGGATCTTGCATTCAGGGAAGCCCGACAAGTATATGGATGAGATCCCCACCTTCGTTGCTCAGCCTCTGCCAGCGGGAATGGATCGGGTACTAATTTATTTGCTTGATTTCTATTATTTACGGGGTTGACTTTTGAGCGTGGCCTTGTTTTTGCTTCTGGTGTTCTATTATAAGCTTTGAGAATCTCAGGGGAAGTGTTCATCTGCGACTTTGTTATGTGCTATCTATGGTTTTATTTATGCTCTACACCTGTTTGAAGGAATTCGCCTTAGGAAAGCAAGGGGTCGCAGTGAATTTCTATTATGGCTAACTCCTTGGCTAATGAAATGACGCCCAATGGGCGACGTCTCTAATTGAATTAAGAATTTTCTATTTTGCTTTTATTACCCTCTCTGGGTTTCATTTTCATGGAGCTGAAATTGCCTTCTATTAGCTGCTCATCTGTGGTTTGAAACTGTTACAGGGCTACATTGTCCTCAACAGACCGTGGGCATTTGTGCAATGGCTTCAACAAGCGGACATCAAGGAAGAGTAGGGGGCGCTTTCCTCTGTTCTAATTAACTGATAGATCAATAATGTTTTTACTTTGAGTTTACCCTGAATGTTTTTTTATCTAAAATTATGTTTTACAGTTATATACTCATGTCAGAGCCGGATCATATTATTGTCAAGCCTATACCAAATTTGTCTAAGGATGGGCTTGGGGCAGCGTTTCCATTCTTTTACATCGAACCCAAGAAGTATGAGAGCCAACTACGGAAGTTCTTTCCTGAGGACAAGGGTCCTATTACCAACATTGATCCAATAGGGAATTCACCTGTTATTGTTGGAAAGGTATGCAATATCATGATTCTAAGTTATTACATTTAGCATTCTTCTCTCCTTTCTCCATTCTGTCTTACTTTTCTCTTCTCTTTTGAATAAATTTTGCTAGGAGTCTCTCAAGAAAATTGCTCCCACTTGGATGAATGTTTCTTTGGCAATGAAAAAGGATCCTGAGACAGATAAGGCTTTTGGTTGGGTTCTTGAAATGTAAGTTTTTCTTCTTTGAGGTTTCCTTTTCATCTTTCTCACTTCGTATGGTCTTTTTACTTCTTTATTTTCTTTGCTTCCCATGTTTCTTCTCCTTGTATTTTAACTGTAGGTATGCTTATGCTGTCGCTTCTGCTCTACATGATGTTGGTAACATCTTGTATAAGGACTTCATGATTCAGGTTCTTAGAGAAATATTTCTGTTTCTTTATCTTTTTGGTTGGATTATCATTCGCTATGCAGCATAGCATTTTTACCGATTCTCATTGCTGTTTGATATACTTCCTCCACGAAACATAATCAGCTTGAATTGGCTTCACAATTTGAAATCCTTGTGAAAACTTTTATGTTTACTTTCTACCAAACCACATGAAATTTTATCCAATTCCGTTGGCTGATAGGATGTGATGTAGGAAACACGTGATCTTAGGAAATGAGAGGATTTGACCCTTCATTCTCAAACTTGATCAATATTCTGATTTTATATATTAAGTAACTTATTGTACGTTGACACTTTACAGCCCCCATGGGACACAGAAGTGGGCAAGAAGTTCATAATCCATTACACTTACGGTTGTGACTATGATATGAAGGTATCAAACAAAGGTTGATTATGTGTATACCGATCTCTCTCCTCTATTATACATCATAGCTTATCTTTGTCTATGGCTACTTGTTATACCTTGGTATACAGGGAAAACTGACTTACGGTAAGATTGGAGAATGGAGGTTTGACAAGAGATCATATGATAATGTTGTTCCTCCCAGGAACCTTCCCCTACCACCACCCGGCGTCCCTGAAAGCGTGGTATATGTCCTATAACCCTTGCATGTGGATGATGTGGAATGCTTTTTATCCTTTGCTTGTCGATATGTTTCTACTATTATTAACTGATCAAGTAGTTTGTAATGAATTTGATAAATTACATACATTTTAATATTCTTGTGATGCCTGAGACAACATATTCCATATATGCATTTTCAGGTGACACTAGTGAAAATGGTTAATGAAGCCACAGCAAACATTCCTAATTGGGGATCTTAAGAAAGTCTGTTACGTGTACTTTTGAAAGGCGTGGAGACCGGTACTTAATTTAATTCTTACACAATATAATTACCTTTTTGAATATGTATTGATTAGCTTGTATCTGATTGGCAAAGGCATGGGCAAATGTATTAAATGTGTAAAACGTTGTTTCGTTTTAAGATAAAAATAAATAGCTAGCGTTCTCTTCAATCATCTCATGTATATTAGAAAGCTAACACCTATGTCAATACATCACGAACGTTGAATATTTGTTCCAAATGCAATGGCAAAACCCATTAATCGAGCAGTTTCTGGAAACGAAATATTGTAGAATCTCTAAACAGAAATCATTATACATATATATAATAACAACTAGGGAACAGACAAGTCTTAAGTATAGAAAAGAAAATTTAGAGAGAGGAAAAGGCTAAAGTCATTAACCTCAATTCTGTTTGGGGTCAGTCATGGTTACCATCCATGGAGGAGGAAGCAATCGAGTTTGCTCATGATCTGTTTGAAACAATGGAGGCAACATTTGATGAACTCCAGACAACTCTTTCATAGCCATATTACCAGCTCCTCCTAAACCCTGTCCATCCCTCCCATTCGTCCACACGCTAATCATTGGTTGGAGCCTCTTAATACTTAATAGCATTGGCATTGATGTTGGCAATGTCTTGAAACATCCCTCCATTGATCATTAGGTAATCTCTAAGAGCGGTGTAGTTCCCACCCAATGCATCTAGCAGGGATACAGTGCTTAGGCCTGTGCCAGTGCCAGTGCCACCAGTCCCTCCGCCTCTTTCTTCTTTGCATATAAGTCTCTGTCAGCAGTTTGCTGGCAAGCATAAAATTTAGCATCAGCCAATGCCTTCTGTGCCTCTGCATTTTATTGTTTCTGGAACAGCTCAGCTTCTGCCTTAATTTGTTTCTAGTAGAATTCACAGTTTGCCTCTTGTGCCTTCTGATGTCAAATCATGTTGTTCTTGTCTAGGATTTAGAACTCACCTTGGTTTCGTACTCAATGCTAGCTTTGCTCAACAATTCAGCCTTAAGCTTCTCAGTCATGGTCAATGCATTCATCTTCTCCACCTTTTTCTTTTGGTCTGCCTCTCTCAGTGAGACTGCTTTTGCTGCTTCCACTTCCGCCATCTCTGATCCCTTAGCCAATATTGCTTTCTTCTTCGCCAGCTCTGCATTTGCCTCCACCACTTCTGCCACTTCTGCATTTGCCTCAGCAACGTCCACTTTGGCCTGATTGGAAGCCTCTTGCTGTGTCTTCTGCCCCAAGTAGGAGACATATTCGTGCCCACTCACATTCACCAATTGTTTGACATCAGCATTGTAAATCAAAAGTCCAAATTGGTGAAGTTCCAACTGAACCTTTCCAAACACCTACTGCTTGAATTCTTTGGTGCCTTTGAAAATGTCCTCCATGGTCGTGGAAGCCGCAAGCACGCTGGTCTCTCCTTCGATGATACCTTGTAGAAGTTCATTGACATCTGGAGCGCTTGTCATGAGGTGAGATCAGCTTGGCATACGAATGGTGAAGACAGCAAGGAGAACTAAATGTTTAAGCTAATCAATTCTACCACTTACGAATTACTCATCTTCCTCCTATGTGTCGTATGTATATCTAATGGATTTATTATAACTTTTCTTAAATACATCAATGCATTTATTTTAGAGATTCTGGTTTTCATTCCTAATTTACTATACTAACGAGGATGGAGGACATTTTTGGTTTTCTCATTTGGGATTGATTAGAATGATTATTAAAGGATTTTGTTTCCATTTTATTTTATTTGATTTCTTTTTTCTTAAAATTGTTTGTTGGACTGTTTGATAGGAGGGATGATTGAAAATTATTTTTGTCTTTCTAAACGTGTGTTTGGTTTGAGATTTTGAAGTATTTAATTTTGTGAAAAAGAACTATTTTGAAAAAAACTATAGTGTTTGACAAATTAGAATAATGCACTTTTTAGAAATTCATTTATCAAATAATTCATTAAAAACCAAATTTTTAGAAAATGAAATTTAGGTGATGAATGGAAAATTGAAATTTTTTCTTATATGAAAATTCCTCCATACTTCCACTCTCCAATCTTATTAATGTATTACGGCGTCGAAAGAAATAAAGTATCCTTGAAAAAATATATCACCTTTTTTTCTCTCTTTTATTATGAATAATTACTAAAACAAAAGTATAAATCAATCTCTAATTTTCTTTTCTCTTATTTTTTTATTTATTAAAAAAAAGAAAAAGAAATAAATATCAAATTCATTAAAGAATGTAATGCTACCTCCTAACTTTACTAATTTCAAAATTTTAAAACAATTAGTTATTATTAATTTCAAAGTTTTATGGTGTTATTTTTCTTAAAATATATATTTAAATTAAAGTTTTAAAAGTAGATTTTGTAGAATAAAGAGATTTTTTACTTTTGATTTTGTCTTTTAAGTAGTAGCCAGTACTTGTAGCTAAATTACACAAATTTAATATTTATTTACCAAATAATTGTAACATTATTTGTTCAAGTTTAAAGCAGAAATTTACCAAAACTTAATATATGGATTGAATTTTTTTAAGAGCACAGATGTCATCAATTATTTAAAAACTTACAATACTCTAAGGTTAGAACATCCATTATATGAGTGAAGTGCTTGATTAGTTATATTTATAAGAGATATACCACCAAAAAAATTCAGATTTGAAGTCATTTTGAGTTAATAGTATGTTTTATAGACAAAGAAGATATTATTCTAAATCAAGCAAAGATGAATTGGCATAAGAAGTTAAAGAGATGTAGGTTCAAATTACTCTTTCAAGATTGTACTCGAAATAATAATAACTAGCATTTACAAATGTTAATAGAATAGTATAGTTTGCTATATGATCTAATCTATATTAACATTCATCCAATAAATCCATCCATTGAGTTAGGCATTCTTTAATCCAATGTTAACAAAACTCATTAATACTCACACAAACTTTCATGTTTTAATTAAAACTAGTTGAGATAGCTTATTAAGAACTAAGAACATGCTAAAGAAAAAAACACACAATTTCTTTTCAATAATTGAAATCAAAAATAAATAAGAAAACCCAACTATTATATTGACAGTCCAAATAAAAAGAAAAAAACAGAACTCATTGTTTTCTCAAGAAAGATACACAAATTAAAAGATTATAAATTGCTCACACCAATTTATTCTTTGGTCTTTTGATTTGAAGGGGAAAAAACAGTTAATTTGAGAGATCTTTTAATTGATTTGATATACAAAATCAAACCTTTCTTCTTCAATTCTGAGAAGAATCACCCAAGCTTCCCATCCATGGCGGAGGCAGCATTCCAGTTTGCTCATGAACCGTTTGAAACAGCGGTGGCAACATTTTGTAAACTCCGGCCACCTCTTTCATCGCTATACTCCCAGCTCCGGAGCCTCCTTCTAGACCCTGTCCGCCACTTCCATTGGTCCAGACACTAATCTTAGGCTGAAGCCCTTTAATGGCGTCGGCATTGATTTTAGCAACTTCTTGGAATAGGCCTCCGTTGATCATTAGGTAATCTCTAAGAGCGGAGTAATTGCCGCCCAATGCCTCGAGAAGTGAACGGAGGTACAGAGCTTGAGCCTCCGCCAGTGCCACCAATCCTTCCGCTTCTTTCTTTTTGGCATAGAGCTCTCCGTCGGCGACTTGTTGACGAGCATAAAACCCGGCGTCGGCTAGTGCCTTCTGTGCTTCAGCTTCCCTCTCCTTCTCGAACAGAACAGCTTCCGCTTTCTTTTGCTTGTCGTACAACTCCCAGTTTGCTTCTTGTACCTTTTCAATTTATGAGAGAAATTTAACGAAAACAGAGTGTGTGTATAAAGGGAGTTTAGAACAAAGTGTGTGTAAAGGGAAATTGACCTTAGTTTCATACTCAACGCTGGCTTTACTGAGAAATTCAGCCTTCAATTTCTCCGTCATGGTCATTGCATTCATCATCTCCACTTCCTTCTGCAACTGCGCCTCTCGGAGTGCGACGGCTTTCGCGGCTTCCACTTCCGCCACTTGGGCAGCTCTAGTCCAGGCGGCCTTCTTCTTAGCAAGTTCGGCGTTAGCCTCCGCCACTTCCGCCTCTCTCTCATTCTCGAACACCTTAACCTCCGCCTTGACCTTGATCTCCTCCTTCTTACCCTGCCCTTGCCTCTGTGTGGCAATAATCTTAGTTTCAGCGTCGATCTTAGCAGCATTCTGAAGGGTTTGTCCTTCTCTGGATTTAGCCCCAATTTCCCCCTTCATCCTCGCCTCCGCCACATCAATCTTCGCCTGATTCGCAGCTTCCTGTTGCGTCTTCTGTCCTAAATACGAAAAATACTCATGCCCACGAACGTCCACCAACTGTTTAACATTAGCATTGTAAATCAAAAGCCCGAATTGATCGAGCTCCAACTGGACCTTCCCGAACACTTCCTGTTTGAACTCTTTGGTGCCTCTGAAAATCTCCTCCATGGTCATGGAGGCTGCAAGGACACGAGTCTCCCCCTCTATGACGCCCTGGACGAGCTCCTTGACATGGTTGGAGAGCTTATCGTGCGGGGAAATAAGCTTGGCGTACTTAAGGAGAGAGTCCATGTCGTCAGAGCGAGGGCCGATGGTGAAGACCGCGGGGAGGATGAAAGGAAGTTTCTCGGCGCTCATGGCTTGGACTTCGAAGGTGTAGTTGACGGGAGAGATGTCGAAGATGGTGCAGGATTGGCCAGGGAGAACCCATGCCTTCTTAGCGAGTTTGATGTCGCTGATTCCGACACCGGTAATGGCAAGGTATTCCGATGCGCTCGCTACTTTGTACATGATCGCAACGGAAATTGAGAAAAGCTTTTGAGAGTCTGAATAATGTGAATTTGATTTTGATTCGTTTTAATTCCCTTAAATATAGACAAACACACATCCTTTTTACTCTTTCTCCTTTCTCCCATAGTTTTTTTAAATAACTATAATCATAAATATTATAAATTTTAATTCTAAGTATGATCTATGATCTCTAATTTTTTATGTTTATGCTTACTTAATCAATATTTACTCCTTAATCTAATTTTTAACTTTATGACTTATTAAATTTTCATTTCTTGTATCAAATAGACTTTTTGATTAAATTACATTTTAGGTAATTGAGTTAGGTAGCATTTTCTTAATAATAATCAAATGTACTGCTCTTTTAAAGAATTGTGTTTATAATAAAATCTATGCTCATCAATAGCTCCTAAAATTTCATTACCAATATGGTCGGAAAAAAAATTCAAACTTTGTTATATATATAAATTCTTTTAATATTTATAAATGTTTTTGTGGTGAGTTCTATAATTGCAATTGTTTTCAATTTCTCGCGTAAATCGGTGGATTAAGATTCATTTATTCATCAAACTTCATATCACAACACTTAACTTATTCAACCAAAAAAACAATATTTTCAATAATTCATTGTAAATAACCAATAATTTTCATAAATATGAAATATTTAACCTCAAAATATTCCAGGGTTGAGTAACAAAATAAAAATAAGCCCTACCCATTCTATTTCACACTCTTCCTAAATATAACAAATATTTTAGAAAACGTCTAATACCAAATAATCCTGAAAAAAATTGTTTATATATTAGAAAGTTAAAATAGTCAAATCTAAACAGTTGATTTTTATATTTTTGAAATTGTTCTATAAATCTTGTATACCTGTAATAAAATCATCCCAACCAATAATTTAAAAAGCAAAATCAATTATTTAAATCGATCTCAACCTAGCTTGGTCAACAAGAAATTGTGCTCATACCCTATTTGGTAACATATTTTCATAATTTTTATATTTTAAGGTGATTATGGCTTGTTTAGTTCAAAGTGAATAATATATATATATATTATTATTATATTATTTGAAATTCAAATTTTAAATTTTGTTCGAAACTATGAATATATCTGAGTGACTTTAGATGTCATCTCTGAAATTAACCCTGCATAGAATATTTGCTATTTTTATTAATATGAATGTTGCCATTTACACAAAATCATAAAAGTTTTTACCTTTACCATCTCTACATTTTTCTTTTTCATTTTTTGTTTTTTTCCCAAATACATTTGGATTTGGGAATATTAATGTTTTTCAAAACTATTTTCTAAGTTTCTTATTGGATGATTAATTCTGAAACCATTTTTTTTTCTTTTCCTAAGGTACAAACAAATGGAAGAAAACAAATGAGCCATTTAGTTAAATTTAAAATGATATATGAAATATATTCCTAAACGGTTAGTTTCAATTATACCAAAATGTCATCTTTTAACTTTTGAAGTTTAAAGCTTTTTTAAAAACAATTTTGGAAGGCTTTTGTCATTTAGTCGTTCAATTCATGAACACAGAAGCCCATCCCTACTTAACCAATGCTTAAATCACATACCTTCAAAGTAAATTTAGTGGTTATGGTTAAAAAAAACGTATGTGTAAATGTGTTATATGTCTTTTCTTTTTTTCTTTTTATTCTACTATGTGTTTAGATTTGTTTATATCAGTATATACAAAAATTTAGATTTTTTAAGATGTGTAAGTGTAAAATTAATAGAGAAATAGAAGCAATGAGTTGTTTGAGAAGCAAGTTTTGCGGTGAAGATTTGGGGGAGAGTTGTATTAATAATAATTATAATGTTATATAGTTTTGTAGGACTTTTTCATATTTCTAAGAGAAGACTTTGTTGAGATATATCTCCATAAAAGTCATCTCTCAATTATTTCACTTTCCTAATTAGTTTTCTTTTTCCACAATTATTGTTTTTTTTTTTAAAGCACAAATATCCTCGTTTTATTTCTAATGAGAAAGTTATTTGGGTGATTTTGGATAAAGTTGACTTTGAACAAGAAGAAAGGGTCCACAAATTTTTATCATCTTCATAAACTCATCAGTTTTGATTGAATAAAGCTTTAGCCTCCAATATATTGTTAGAAAGTAATGAAGTTGCTTAGAATTGAACAATAATAGTAACAATTAAATGTCACATTCCTAGTTCTAGTTAAACACATCAAAAACAATATAATTGTATTGATTCGAGTCGGTTACAATTCATCCATCAATAAAATCACGTTTTGATTACATCAATCGTTAATAATGTGGCCTTAAAGTGTTTAGAGTCAAAATTGTTATTTTTCATTAATACTTATATTTTTATCAATTAATCTCCAAATATTAGCGCTCATATACCACGTTGTAAAATAAACTCGCAAGTATAATAAAGTTTAGATTTAGTTCTTAAAGTCTATTAATAATATATTATATTATCGATAGGAGTTCATCAACCACTAACAAGAAATTTCAAGGAAACAAGAGCTCCATAGTTTTCAATCACGAGAGCTTGCTTGAGAGGGAGACATAGTGGTAGAAGTTGATTTCTTATTATTATTATTATGATTATTAGGACGGAGAGGAAGAAGTTGATCAAATCAAAGTATTGATTATGAATGAATATAAATAAAATATAAAGTCATGCAAGTCAATGAGGCATAAAATTAAACAAGTTGGGGTTTAATAAAATGAATGGAATATATTGGATTCAAACAACGAAAACGGCGGTATTGTCGAAACTATATGTTATTTTCACTCATCATCATCCAAAATTCAACTGATGACAATATTGTCATCCATAGGAAATTCTGTTTGATTTTAAGTTCTTATTTCAACCCTTTGAATTGGCAAGAAACTTCCCAATTATTTGAAGTTTCAGCTACGTGTGCAACAGTTTTCAATACATTTATGTTAATTATCATTAATAACATCATTGAATATGTCTATCATCTATGAAACGTATGCATGTTATAAAAATTTATTAATTGAATTAACAACGATGAGACAAAAACTAAACATATTAGTGGTATGTCGATGAAGACGACATAAAGTATAGTTTGGCGTGATGAAATAGAGCAATCATCTTTCTTATTTGAAAAAAGAAATTAAGTATAATGTAAGCCATTTAAAACTGGACGGAGTAAATGAATTGTGGATACCTGCAATGTTATGTTTATATGGATTACATATATAAATTCTGAAGACAGTCCCATTTTTTCTAGGAATGAAAAGGTACATATCTTTTTTAAAAAATTTAAGATAAATTTATTTGTAGTGAACATCAATCAAATACTCTCCCTTGGAAGAACAAAAAAGAAAACCCAACAATTAAGTGTTGAATCCGTACATAATAAATTCTCCTTTTGGGAACGTTTCTATCATATTGCGTCTTAATTCCATATTTAAATAGTACGCTTGGATAATTTATATGGTTCCGTTGTATGATTACATTTACTTGCATTTGTCCTATGGTATATGTCAATCTCATCCAAAAGAAGAACAAAAACAAAAAGACAATTTTTGTATAGGCATTCCACAAAAGAAGACAAGTGAGAACAGAAACAAATAAAATAGGTTTATTTGTATGGACCTTGGGGGGGTATATTTTGTATCACTGCCTTGGGAAAGGAACTAGAATTATTGTTTAGGAGCATTAACTCACCAGCTCATCAGATTATATCACTTTCCAATTGATTTGTGCGAGAAACAGATTAAAACCTTCTTGTTTACATAAAAATACACTACTACAAGTCTGAACAGTTCGTTTACCTCAAATCAAATTGGGTGTCAATTTTTTAAGTAAAACACAAACGTGAAGTTTTAAGATCGAATATTCGACCCCTTTCCCAATTACTATCGAGCCAATTGGTTGAACTTCCCATTCACCATGACATCCAACATCCACCAACGAAGGAATTGTTACTTGTTTAATGTTCCTAGAAACCTTGGGGCGCTAGATTGGTTGATTATATTGGTTAATAGATAACATTCTAATTTTCCGAAGATGAATTATTCACCTTCACGTTTACACTGATAGTAGAAGACAAGAAGCACAGGAGGTTATGCAAAAGAGAACCTGCGTTAGTTGGTCATACATTTACTGCTTAAACATGCCAATTAATAATTGAACTAATGGGTCCGTAAACGGTTATTTTCTTTCAAAAGTTTCCACATTGGCTTATTCTTGCGTGAAGATTGCTAAAATAGTATTGAAATAGATATCAGTTTGTGCATTGAGCAAGAGAATTGTCAATCTGCCACTTCAAAAGAAAAATTAGACAACACCGACCCAGCATTGTACCCCACCCACATTTCATCATGTCCCAATTTCACGAGGTCATTAGATGTAACCGAAGAATCCGTAAGATTTCAAAAAGTATATTTCTAGGCATTCCAATACTCGTATGGCACTAAACAAGAGAACGAACAGGGTTCCCCTCTCTTTAAACCCCAAGATTCAACTTTCAAAGGGCTCTCATAGAGTCAAATCACTGCTCTCCCATGTCTTTCTTCTCTATAGTTTTTATTTACTTTTTATTTTCCTTTGGGTGGAGTGGGGGTGGGGGGAAAAGAGGAATAAATCAAAACTCAAGGGAATCAAACTTATGGATTACCGTAAGCAGAAAATAATATTTGATAAACCAAGAACAGAGAAGGTACTGATACTGATGGATAAAGCAAAACTCAAGGGAATCAAAATTGCAGTAGTATCACAATAATGAAATATTCAGTTAATAAATAAAGTGAAAAGATCATCTAGCTGAAGAAAAGCTCATGCTAACATATTATCCCCTTAACATAAACAAATATGGGACCTGAAAATTCTGGACTTAAATCCCTGCGAAAGCCTTCTTTCCACCTGCGGATGATCCAGCAGGAATCACTTTCAATACATTAAACCTCACGGTCTTTGACAAGGGCCTGCAAAGAATGGCATTAAGAAAATGACTATAAATAAAAGTGCAAGAGTATATAAGAACCAGAGGTATATAGGAAGTTCATGTATAAACCTGCACTGGCCAATGATGACATGGTCTCCCTCTTTAACCCTAAAGCAAGGAGCTATGTGTGCTGGGATGTTAGAGTGTCTCTTTTCATACCTATAATGAAATAACCAATGTCAGCATATTAATCAAACAATAAATAATAAACAAGAACATTTGAGCAGTAGTTTATCACCTTTGATATTTCTTCACATAGTGAAGATAATTACGTCTAACAATGATAGTTCTGACCATCTTAGCACTGTGGCAGGTACCAGCAAGTATACGCCCCCTGATAGAAACAGTGCCAGTGAATGGACACTTCTTATCAATGTAGGTTCCTGCAGCAAAAAAACTCTTCAGCCTTTGGTAAAATTAAGATGCAAGGGCAGCGCTGAGAATGAAAATCTAAAATAACACTCCACACCACCTACCAATTAGTAAACTTCACTTGCGACATAAACACCAAATTTTAAATGAAAATGTTAGTTTGAATGTTGTCATAGGATAAATGAAAATCAAACTTCTCCATTGGCCAGATCAAATGATGCCAAGGACAGACCCGCATTGTTTCATAGAACTCAATAAATAACATATGCTCACGGTTTCAAATGTAAAAATTGAGCAGATAACGTTCACTAGCCATTCGATTGCAAAGTGCAATATTTGAAGCTAAAAAGAAGCTGAAGCCAATGATAAAATGAAGTCTAATTAAGAAAGAGTAACAAATAACTTGACATTTTCAAGTCCCCTATCAGAAATTGCAATCTAATACACACACACGAATCCCTAGTTTGAACCAATTAAACAAGAACTAGTTACAGGCCCAAGAGCATGCGAATTGCTGATTAACGACCAGTGAAATTGAAGTAAAAACTGAGTGTGTATACACACCAATTCAGGCAAAGAAGAACCATCTTCTCGGCTACTATTATAAGTAGCTGGGAAAGTTCATAGAGAGACATGACAAATTGCAGAAATACTTCAGCATACTGGTCTCTATGGAAGAACAAACTCCAGAATAAGTAAAGATAAAGCACGGATCTGAAAGTGAAGAGAATATGACCTTCAATTGCATCTCTGGGAGTCTTGAAGCCCAAACCAATGCTCTTCCAGAAACGATTACCTCCTTTTCCTGGCCTCTTTCCTTTGCCCGATTTCTTCGAGCTGGAAACAACGATTCAATGTAAATGTAGTAGTATATTAGACACCGGAAATAAAACAGCCTTTGACAGATCAAGTAAAACGTTAAACATGTTTGACAGTGAAAAACTATACAATTTCCAGTGGATTTCCTACCTAAGGAACACCTTGGGCTGCTTCAGAAAAGCCTTCTCCGTCTGCAATATATAATAGAGTTAAAAAATGCAAAGGCCAATCAGACAATGATTGAATGTGAATAAACGGCGGGGAAGAACAACATCCATACCTGTTCCGCCATTGTTAGGGTTTCGAAGATCCGATAGAAGCCTAAGCCGCAGAGTCTGATACTAAGTAAAAACCCTAGAGGCAGCAGAGAGTGAGGAGGAAGGCTTTGAGACGTTTATAAGGAAAGCCCTAACTAACAAAATTACCACTATGCCCTCTCCCCTGCCTCCGAATGTAATTTCTAATTAGACTCGTAAACAATCAAATAGCAAAATTATTCCTAGTTTTTCTTTTTTATTTTTAAAAATAGCAAAATATTAAAACTATCACACTATCTATATTTTATTTTAAAAATTTTATATATTTTATAAATAATTTTAAAATTTTTTAAGCTATTCACAACAGTTGAATTTTATTTTTAAACTTTAACAAAAAAAAATATTTTAAATAGATTTTTAATTTAATAAACAAGATAATTGCTAGGATTATTGTGATAGACAATATTTAATGTCTTAATCTAGCATCAAGATTTTGTTATTGTAACACCGTTGTTAAATATTGTGATTTGACCGAATTAATTCTAGGGTTTTCATTCATTTGAAGTGAAATCGAATGATGGGCAAAAAAACATTTTATTTTAGAACATAAGCATTCAATAACATCGAAATTGAAATTTACTATATTTGTATGAATTTGTTGATATCGTTGCAAAAAAACTTGAAAGATAAAATTGATTTAAGTATTTGGTTGTCTAACTTTAGAGCTCATTTCCTCCATCCATGCATTTAAGAATGATTTATGTAAATTCTTAGCGAATGAGGCATTTTAACGTACGAGGGATTGCTTTCTCTATTTATTTATCAAACATCTAAATTACTGAATCTTTGACTGTGTGATATTTAACAAATAAAATACGTAGTATCGCACCGAAAGGCATAAATGAATAAAAAAGATGTTAAAAGTTCAATAATCATTCATTTTCCCAAAATTCTTAATATTTTTTGGATTTCCTCTCTCTCGCTGTACTAAATTCTGGGGGCGGGCCTTTTTCTTGTTATGCTTTGGGATAAGCTTGGGCTTTTTCTATCGTGAACTGGGCCATTCGGATCCTAAACTTCAAAGCTCCAAGTTTCAAAAGTCTAAAATCCCCACGGTTGTAAATTCAATTAATATTTTTATAAGAAAACTCAATTCATTTCCTTAATATAATATGATGTAGTATAAATTATATAATGATACAAATTAATAACTATATAAATTTTTATGCTACATTTTAAATTTGGTCCTTATAGTCTAAAAATGATATAATTTAGTCTGTGTGGTTTATAATTAGAATCTAGTTCATTTGGTTTGATAAAATCATAGAAAATAGTCTCACTCGTACAAACGGTTAATTAATTATGAAGATTGTCAAATCATAAGAACTATATATGACATTTTATCAAACTATATGCTAAACTAAAATTTTATTCAAACATTAGGGACTATAATTGCAACTTAACCAACTTTTAAACATAATCTATATTCATTAATAAATTTGTGGAGACGTAACATGACTAATTTTGCGATTTATAAATATATAGTATCAATCTCACTAAAATCTTTTTTCTAAGAACCGTAATCAAAATTTTTGAACCTATCACCAAACATATCTCTATAAACATAAAATACAACTTTGTTTTTGTTGAATTTGTTATTTTCTAAAGTATGTTTTGTTGGAATAAATTGTTATTATTTATAATTTTTCATGAATGGATGCATCATGAGCGCATGCATTCATTTCATGAATAATATTAATAACTAAATGACATAACTTTTTGAATGGTCATGAATACGTTTATAAATAAGTTCGTTTGGTTGAGATAAGTTTAATATCAATAATCATTTGTCTTCTATAAACAAACTTCTCTACATATTCACAATCTTGACGTTCGGTATATTCGCATGATTTGGTTTGTTGATTTTCTACACGGGGTGCTACACTTATAAGAAAGGTAATATGTTATATCATGGGAGGCAATTACCCTATATACTCAAGCACTAGGGTGAGTAAATTTGTTTTAAGGAAACAACGTTAATTCGTTATACTCATATTTTATATTTATGTATGAGTTTTTGTTTATTGTGATAATAATATTCACAACATTTTGATCATCTATATAACATGTTTTTCACAGTCTCTACTAACATGCCATGAAATTTTAATAATGTTATTTGTAGTTGCAAGAAAACAAGTTTCATTTTTAAAAAAACGATGACCAACGATGTGGAGTTGAAATGTAAGATTTATTAGACGCAACTAGTATTTTATTTGTTTGTAATTTAAAATAAAGTGAAACAACTCGGTGAAGTTTAAGTATTAAGAGTACCTATGCTAAAGAATAGTTGAAGTTAAACCATGTTGGCCGTAGTAGGATTTGATGCCTTGTTGTTCTTCTTTACTTTTCAATTATTTGGCATCTTTAACTTGACTAGCAATATTAATACAATCTTGGGATTGAATTAATTTACAAGTCTCACATCAAAAAGATGCTTTTGAGTATTTAAATTAGGATCCTGTTTAGTTTAACCTTTCAAGTATTTAGTTTTTTGTAAAAATAATTGAAGTATGGACAAACCACTGTAATGCAAAAAATTAAAAAAATAAAAACAATTTTATGAATAATTTGGTGCTACACTTAAAATGAACTTTGATTACCTACCTCTACTATCATTATTAGCAACCAACTCTAACGATCACCTTCACAACTCACCACTATTATTTGTAACAATTAGTCTCAACAAGACAGTTATAATGAACATGCACAGCAATTTAACTTCAATTTTAAAAAAAAATGTTAGTTTAAAAGATAATCACATTTGAAAGAAAAAATATCAAATTCCAATTTCCATCCAAATATAGTGGAAATAATTAACTTGGATTTTGTACATAGCAAGTCCATGTGCGCTCGTTTGATTATCAACTTCAACAATAAACCACAGCCACTTATAATTAATTCAATGCACCTTCCTCCACGGGATCCGATTTGGAAGCAGAAGGCCCCACGCCTTCTCCCAATCATCTACCGCCATGTAAGCACGCGCAAGCTAACAAATTACTATAATCTTGCCTCATTGACAGCTGTCATTCAGTCCTAATTTCCGATTATTTTTGTATAATTCTTTTTCTTGATCTTTCCAAAGTCTTTGTTTTTATTTGTATTTGAAAAGACGTTTTTATCCGCCACTCACTCGATTGCATCCTCGTTTATTATATACAATATGCATGAAAACTTAACTCTTCTAATTTGTTGCCTTCAGTTTCTTCTTATCAACTTATTTCAGAATTTAATTGTAGTTTAAAAAAACGTCCCCATCTCTTACTGCTTATTCACAACCTTGGGTTTCCCTTGACGTGAATCTAAACTTATTAATATGTATTTAATATTCTATATATCTTAAACCAACTGTATTAGCATTTGTAATGAGTTTACTTTTCTTTCTTTTTTTTCCAGCAAAATCAATCATGTAAACGCATAAAGTTTGCCAAAAACATTTGACGGAAGGAAAACATTTTGTACACTGTACACCATACATTTGTAACTAGAAGTATTAATGAAGCATGGATATTGAAAAGGTAAATCACCATACGAAAATGAGATAGACAACACTAAATCTTTTAATTACGAGCCCACTTGTGAGTAGTTCTGCTTTAATTCAGTTGTTGCACAAAATTAAAAATTGACAAAAGATAAAAAATAGAGACAAATGACATATGTTCTCGATGAACAAAACAATATCTATATAAAATTTAAACGAATGATTATTTATTATACCAATCAACATCCGATAACAACTCTGACTTTTTCTTGCATCTATATGAAGCTACTTGAACCTCTGCAGATCCATGAAGAAGTACTAACTCCAAAACATGCAACCTCCACCCATTTGTGGCTGAAAAACATCCACATGCATGTTAGAGGATCACAACATAATAGATATGAACATCAAATGTCATTGTGAAAAAAACTGTATAGAAACTTACACAATTCTACTCACACCTAACAACGAAGTCTGAATGATCACTCGTGGATAAAACATATTATATGAATCTCTCAAATAGCAAATGGCGACAACACCAATATAAAGACCACAATCATTCAACAATATCTTCAAAATTTTGTCACCCACAAATCATTCCATCCATACCTTCCACAAATCAATTTTGATTCCAATCTAGCATGAGGGGCGCCCTCCCAAACTTCCCAGCATGAACACAAATAAAGAACCAGTGCTTCACATTTTTTTAAATTAAGTTGTAAAAAGTTGTTTATTTTATGAATAAATGTAAACTTAGGTTAACCTGTCTTGTGTATATCCTTAATTTTTATAAATGGTTGAATGGTAAAAAAAATACACACACACAAATATACAATTTTCATATTTATATAAAGCTCATCTATCTGTTCCTTTTGAGATAGATATAGATTGCAAAATACAAATTTACAAATTAAATTTTGTTTAAACAACTAGTCAAGGTCTCTATGGTGGAGTTATTGAATGGTTACTCTATACTCAACTAATTAATGAGAATGGAGCGTAAGAGGATTCAAATCAATAATGATGATAACTAATATTATATTAAAAACATGGAAAACCATATTAAGTAGCTAAAAAAATCATATTAAGTAGCCTAGGTGTCATGCATGTAGACGAGGTTGACCAAATTTGCCGTCTTTCAAAAATAAATAAACCGTATTGGATACATGTTCATCCCTTATTGCTAGGGCTCGAACTGACATTAAAGTAATTAGAAAATCATATCTTATGTTACATGATATGATATTTTATGTCTTATAAAACTATAGGATAGTTTCATGGATGAAACTTTAATTGGGTGATTTGTAATAGTAATAATAATAATAATAAACCTGAAAATGAAATTATATTTTGTTTCACACTGCAATTAACCGACATGAAAAGTGGAAAAAAGCAGTTCCTTTGTAGTTTCCGAAGTCACGTCGTTACATTTCCACATCTTCTACGTGGCACCATTTGAAGCTGCTCGTAATGGCGGTTGGAGAAATCAACCGAAGCACTTCGGTGCAATCACGCTGTCTACGTCGTCTCGTCTTAGCCCTTAGATGAGAAATTGCATTCCTATGCCCCACCTTATTTTCGAAAAATACCCTTCAGTTTACAAGCAAATTCCAATCCAACCACCCCCACTCCCATCCCACCTATAAATTCCACACCACCGATACAAACTTGGTTTACCAAAACGTAATCCCAAATCCCCAATCTGAGAGTGAACCGAAACAAAAAACCTAAATAATACTCTTCTCCATGAAGAAGGAAACAAGCGGCCCAGTTCTCCGCCCATTTCCCGCCGGCGCTCGATTTCAATCTCAATTCTCTTCTCCTGGGATTTCTTCGTTCGCTGCTTCAACAAACTTCGGCTTCTCTTCCGGATCCTCAATCTTTCTCCAAAACCACGATCACGACGATCATCATCATAACCACCATCGATCCGTTTCTCCTACTCGTGTCAACATTTCTTCCACTCCCCTGTCTCACTCTGTTCGATTTTCCATTGGTCACCGAACCGGTTCGCCGACACTTTCCAACCGGAACTCGCCGGTTTCTCTACCGAAAAAGCCGTGCACGTGTTCGCCGACGACTCACCCCGGTTCCTTCCGGTGCAGTCTACATAAAAAGTCGGGAAGTGGCATTCACCAACATCAGGCGTCGTCGTCGGCGTATTCATCGAGCGGTTTGAACATGCGGAGGTCTGCGATGACGAACTCGCTGGTGAGAATCGGTGGGGTTGAAGGAGAGTGGGTCAAGCGAGCGTTGACTGCTTTGATTCGACCCTCTTCACACCAGTTGAGAAGACGAGCCAATTTCCGGCCGCAGCCCAGCCGGCTTTCGGTCATGTCGAAGGCCGATTGATTAGTTTGATTGATTTTTGGCAGATTTAAGTGAAGTCAAATCATCTGTTAAAGTAAATTTGTGAATTAGATTGTACAAAATTAGATATAAGAAATGCAATTGTGAATACACATTTTAAAACCGAACTGTTCTTCCATCGATTGAAACCGGTTGCCGTTGTAATTTGTTTGGGTCTGATATTCGGTAGCCGTTATTTTACCGTGGCGACTGAGTTTGCTTCTATGTCAGGTTATATAGTAAACTAATTGATTTCTTCATGCCATTTTTTTCAAATAACTATTTTTAATGTTTCTAGTTTTTGTATTTTATTAATTTCAGTGTGGTTTTATAGGTGATGATAATATGCTTGGGATTGACTGTTGATGGAGGTGAGAATCCATTAAAATGGAGGAGACAGGTTTCTGTTGTAAAGAACATGGAGAGAAGAGGAATTATAGTTTTTTTATAATTAAAAAAAACCAACAAATTCAATTAAGGAATTTGTTTTTCTCAATAAGTTTCAAGTGCTAACATTTTTATTATTAAAGTTTTGAGTTTTATTTTTTATTTTAAAATATTAGATCATTATTATATTTATTTTCTGTAATCTTGAACTTTAACATTTTTTTGCCTTTTTTTGTTGGGATTTTAAATATTACTTTTGAATTCTTGAATATTTATTTTCAATATTTATTTGTTAATTCCCTGCAAAAAAATATATGTTTGCTAACTAAATAGTTATAATGAATAATTGTTTTTTTGGGGGGCAGAATTTCATACTATCAAAATTAATTTTGAAAATCAACTTCATAGTTATTTTAAATGATTTAACTAAAATTGAGTGACAAAGGCAATGGGATGGAAAACTTGGGTGAGAAGTTATATTATTAAAACTTAAATTATAAAATTTAGAAACTAGAAAATAAAAATGTAGGCTAAATTGTAAACAAAAAAAAAACTTCGATTAAAAAATATCACTTACTTTTAAAAGAACTACAAAATATATTTGATTTATTTCTTTACTAAGTTCAACAATAACGTTGCTATGATTTGGATGTAAATCACTTTGTTAAAAAAAATCTTAATTGTTAAAAAAATGTCCTTAAATGTTTTTAAAAAATCTTGAATGATATGATTCGTTTAGATTAACTTTATAAGTATTTAGTATAAGTAGACTATGAGTTATTAGTTAGTTATTAAAGCTATGTCTCCCTTTTGCCATCGATTGACATTTACATCTTTTTACACTTATAAATATTTAGAAAGTCAATCAAAATTTGTTTTACTATTTCTAAAAGTATGTTGCAATAATTTAAGAGTATTTTGAAACTTTTGAAAATAATGATGTTTTTGAAGTAAATAATTAATGTTTTACATTAAGTATATATTTTTTAATAAGAATTTATTAATATGGTATTTCCCCATTCTTTAATAATGTCTAGTATTTATTTATACATATAGATAGACTCTCATTATTATTCACTTTAAACTCCATAACTACCTATTCAATCAACTCACATTGACTATGCTAATGAAAAAAATAAAAAAGAGAAAAATGGAATCACCAAGTAGCTAAATATAAATTTATGTACAATAATTTTGTACAGAACAAAGACATGTATAAGTTGAATCATAATTTTGAAAGTAACATGCAATACCAATTCTATAAATTGTTATCAGATTGGTTCTTTCTACTGTTGAGAGTGATATATATTGTTTTTATTTACAAAGAAAGGAAAACATTAAGCCAAAGGCCAAAATACAAATCTACGAGCCTCCTCCACACAAATGAGGAAGGAAGAAGAAGAGACATATACATAATCAAATGCCAAAATCTACCCTAATTCACTATCCTAAATTTCAAAATAGAAATAAAATACAGATAAAATTATATAAACACAAACAAAATAAGATTGAAAAGCACCCAAGTAAAATTACTTAGGTAGATTGTGGGTTAGTTCTCTAATTTTACAATTTTATTTTTTAATTACTAAAGGCATGCATATATGAGAGTGGGGAGACTTGGATATTTAACTTATTAGTCAAGTATATATTACTTAATTGTTTATTTTAAAGAACATAACTTAATTATTGAAGCATATCCTACCACTAATAAAATAATTGATCAATCTACATAAATAATTGAACAATCTCAACCATTATCTTCCATAACAATAATATATATAAAAAAAAAGATAGGGCCATTATGTAGGTTGAATATAAAATAAGAAGGAATTAAAAAAATTTAACAGCAGTTGGTTAAAAATGATTTAAAGGCAAATATGAAATCGAAATCTAAAAGAATTATTAAATCAAAACATAAAAGTAAAGATAGAACAGTTAGAAAATGAAATGGGCCTTCTTGAGTTAGGCCCAAAGAGATTGAGATAAATATGGGAGCGGCGGAATCGGGGAAATTGAAAATTGAAAATTGAAAACCGGGGAAGTTGCGTGAGAACTCAGAGATCAGAATAGTTTTTAAAAGCGATTCTCAAGTTCTTTTAGTATTTTCGATTAGAAGTAGAACAAAGAACAACACACAAGTCAGTTCCTTCTCATTTTTCTATCTTCTTTCACTCACTACCGTGTTTCTGTTTCATTCTCTCACCCTTTTGCTCCTTTTGTTTCAATCTGATCTTAGTTCCTGTTATGGACAAAATTAGAAGAGCCTCTCATGCCGGTTCTTGGTACACCGACAATTGTAAGTCGCCTTCTCTTACTCTTTGCATGAACCTTTTGGCTTGATTGCTTTTCAATTCTTCACTTTGCTTTATGTTCTGATTATTATTTATTTTCATTGATTTACGATACTCAGCCCAACTTCTGGAAGGCACTGTGATTTTTAAAATTACAATCCTGGAAGTTTTAATTTTTTTTTTTATTCAATTCGAGCTCAAGCTAGATTTTTGTGGCTTCCTCAGCTGCGCAATGAAGTTTGTAGAAGTCCATTGATTAAACTTACATGACACAGTGATTATGGTACGTTTAGGATATCGGGTTTTATTGGTTGTATATTGTGGGGGTACTTCAATTTCAGTTGTGAAGTCTTGATCTTACTGTTGTGCTGCTAATTTCACGAAGAGGGAATGAAATTATAACTTCAAATTTAGACCCGGTTGAGAGTGAGATGCTTTGTTGGACCATTGATATTGGCTGAATTTCATCATCCGAAGGTTCATGAGTTTAGGGCGTTCGTTCTATCCTTTTTTAATTAAAGTTTATTATCTAGCAATTCTTTAAATATTCTGCTTTTGGTTTAAATATGAATGTGATCGAGTAATATTTTTAATAATACCTCTTTTGTGTTGGGATATACTTGGGGGTAAGCTTAAACTTTTATTCTACTGATGAGGAGATAAAGCGTTCTCCCAAGTTCGATCCAAAATACACTCAGATGCATGAGATTATGATTTATGGACGAACTTAGCTGTATGCCATCTTAAGTATACAACAATAAAAAATTGGAAGAATTTAACATTGCTTGTGTGTGTGAGCTTCCATGACATAGTGAGGAGGTTGGTGTTTGGGTTTTCTTTTATCTTCATATTGTAGTTTTTATAGTTTGTGGAAGGCAAACGCAAATGGATAGTGAGATATCGTATGTTAAATTCTCTCTCCCTCTTTATTTTTTTTTCTCTCTTTCTAGCTAAGAAACTCGCAGAGGAGCTTGATGGGTGGCTGAGCGCATCAGGCCTGTCTAAATCCCCGGATGTACGTGGTGTAATTGCTCCGTAAGTTTCTGTAAGAAAAGTTTTCTGAAAAAAATTAAAATGTATCAATTTTGATGCATTTGGTTTGGTGTGGAAACACAGGCATGCTGGTTATTCATACTCAGGACGTGCTGCTGCATATGCGTTTGGTAACATTGATCCAACAAACATGTGAGTTTATCTCCCTTTCATCACTACTACTCTATCCCAACAAATTCTGTATGCTACTTGGTGTTTAAGTTTAGCTCATTCCAAAACTCATTATTATTATGTGTTTATGTTCTAATAGAATTCAGTGAAATACGTGAACATGTCTAGAAAACTCTTTCTAAAAGTGACTTGTCACTTATCACAACACTCTAAGAACATTTTTTAAAGCAAAAATGAAAAGCTGTTTTAAGAAAATAGTTCGTTTAACAAATCTTAATTATTTCAAATACCATATTCTCATATCATCTCCAAAATAATTGTTGGTTCGTTTCGAAGCGGCTTCCAGCTTGTTGCTAATATACTAGATGCTGATGCTTGCAGTTCTAGGATCTTTCTTCTTGGCCCATCTCACCACTATTACACACCAAAATGTGCTCTTTCAACTGCCACTATTTACCAGACCCCTGTGGGGGACCTTCCTATTGATTTGGAAGGTATTCTGATTTCAATTTTTTTCTTTGAGAATTTTCATTTTTTTCTCAACTGGACTTGGTTTCTCATATAGGTTTTCTTGTGCTTGCATCCATGAAAAACTGGGTCTTCCTTTAATCCCTAAATTTCTTTGTTTTATTCACTTTGACAGTCATTGAGGAGCTAAAAGCTACCGGAAAATTTGAATTGATGGACATGCATGTTGATGAAGCTGAACATAGCATGGAAATGCATTTGCCATATCTTGCCAAAGTATTTGAGGGGTATATATGTGTATATTTTTTTATTGAACGAGGGATTATATAGCATTCTAGAAACCTACTCATACTGATAACGAGGCACTCATGCAGGCATCCAGTGAAAGTTGTACCCATTTTAGTTGGTGCTGTTTCTGCAGAAAGTGAAGCCACATATGGACGCCTGCTTGCCAAATATGTGGATGATCCAAAAAATTTCTTTTCTATATCCTCAGATTTTTGTCATTGGGGGTCTCGGTATGTTCTATCACTATCTTATATAATGGCATGGTTCATTTTGAGATCTATATGGCACGTCCTATAATGTAGCCATAGATTTAGCGAGGTTTATTACTCTTTGGGCTCTATTTTGTTATTAGTGCTTTCTAACAATCTTAGTTATTATAAAAAGGCCTAAGGTGCAAATTAGTTTTGCTTGAATGTGGGGTCATTTTTCTGCTCTTAGTTCTGACTGTACAGACTAGCTATATCAACTGTCGTGGTTGTTCATTGGAAGTCTCTTAAATGGCTAGGTTTGACTGGGCCTCGAATTTAAGTAAAATTAAGTTGACAGTATATTAGTAATTACTGATTAGAGTCAGCTCTCTAGTTTTCCACATATTGGGAAAAAGTGATTCTTTTTCATTTCATCACTGCACTCATTGCCCTTATGTGTTGATGCCTGTTGGATGTATATGAAGTATTTAATTCATGAATCTCACAATAAATGGCTTTCAAAGTTACTGTCATTATTGTTCTGAATTTCGTCTGATGTGTACTTTAGGTTCAGCTACATGCACTACGACAAGAAACATGGACCAATATACAAATCTATTGAAGCTTTGGACCGTATGGGTATGGATATAATAGAAACAGGTGATGCTGAAGCATTCAAAAAGTACCTGCAGGAATATGACAACACCATTTGTGGTCGCCACCCTATTAGTGTATTTCTTCATGTAAGTGCCAGAAAACACTCTAAAACTAATGATAAAGAAAGGGAAGAGCTGAAAAAGTAAAAGAAAAATAAAAGAGGATAGTCCTTGAATAAAGAAATTACGTTCGAGGTTGGTTCCTCGAAAGGGTCCCTTCCTCATGAGTAAAAAGCATGTGCTGAAGTTCTCTTGGGCTTCTACATATATTGAATACATGTATAAAATTATCATCCATGCATTCTAGTTAGAATCTTGAACACTCTCTTCTGAGGAATGTTGGACAGATGATATGGAGATTTGTTTGATTTATGCACGTTTAATCAACTTTAAAATATAGAAAAAAAATTGGCTTTTGAAGTTATTTGAATGAAGATTTAGATTTTAGGGTTTATTGATCTGAGGTATTTTGTTTCTACACATAACGTATCTTGAAGTTGTGCATATTCTGATTTCTTCTGGTCTCATTAGGGTTTATAATTTTCACTCTGCTGCATCCTCTGAATCTGATTATGAATTTGTTGGTTTTGTTTCACCAGATGTTGAAGCACAGCTCGACAAAAATAAAAATAAAATTCCTTCGATATGAGCAATCGAGTCAATGCAAAACAACTAGAGACAGCAGTGTGAGCTACGCATCAGCTGCAGCCAAGGTGGATGCTTGAAGCTGTGTGAATTATGGCAACGAGCTTCACCATTGCATTCGCCTTAACTTCTGATATCATGCATTTTACTTTGTTCTTAAATTATTTAGAAAGTCTTGTCCATCGTGTTACATATCAGTCATTCAGCAACTTTCATTGTTAGTGTGTTATTTAATTTTCGTTTCATATATTTATTCTTGGTCGGAATGACGATTCTCCAAGGGCTTCTGATGAAATTTCTTGTTTCTTCGTGTCAAATGATTTCGTTTCTTTTCTAATAATTTCTTTTCAAGTATTTAAGAATCACTGCAAATCGCTTGTTAAGATTTGACACGAAAGGTCTGCCAGCGGTTTGGGTGAAATTTACCGTTCCAAGTTCCGTACAATTCTTAATCAATACACATTTTGAAACTTAATGTGACCAGTAGGGTAAAGTGAACTTATTAAGTCGTTTGGTAACATTTTAGATTTTTTTTTTGTTTTCAATTTATGAGATATTTGCTTGTTTTTTGTTCTTAAGAAACATTCCTAAGATTAAACTTATATTTCGGGGGTAAAAAACAAGATCAAGTTTCCTTAATATGAACTTCGGTTGTTGTTTCCCACTCTTTCCATATCACAATTGAAATCATTTTTTTTTCATCTACAACTTCAATTTAAAATTTTAAAGCACAAGAAACCAAAAATGATTCCGGAACATTTTTTTTAGCAGGAGAAGAAATAACAAGAAACAATGATCTCTTGGACTCGAACAAGAAAATTAATTTCAAAACTTTCTAAAGAACCGCTTATGTTTCCCATAAAGTGATAACATTCTTAAAAGTTCCATACTTGAAACAGAAAAAAAAATGATCTCTTGGACTCACATGGCAAACCCAGCCCTATGAATTAGAGTAATGTGGCACAGATTGTAAATGTAAATACCGCTTTGCTGAATTTAACATTTTATTTGAAGACAGCAATTTCTCTTCAGAAAGAAGAAAGAAATATTAACGAGGAAGAGAAAGGAGAAGGGAAAAAAGAACTGTGATATTTCAATATTATCCATCATATGTATCAAACTAATTTTCTACTTTCTAATATTAACAAGAGGGCATTCAGTTCGATCGACCTGTCACTATTATCCCGAGAAAAAAAATTTGCTGTGTACCTCAGCATCCGAAAAGAGAAATCTAGTGAACATGTCGAGATTCTCCGGTGTCAGCTCAGATGGAAGGTGAACTCAGGCACATTAAACTGTAGTAAAAGAATTGTGTAAGCTCCGAAAAATTTGCTGCATGTCCAGATAATCTACCGCCCTCAGTTATTGTGGGTTTATTAAACCACGGAGCACACCTTGTCTGAAAAAAAAAAGGGATATCCATCATTGGCATAAGTACATATCCATAAACCAAAAACCAAAGTACCTCTTTGCAGTGATTTGAACAGTTAGTAATTCCACCTGGTGAAGTAAACTTCTTAAACGACTAGTGCCTAAGGCCTATAACGTTTTATGGTTTTGTTTCTGTTCTTATAGAGTTTCCTATTAATGTATCAGTTTGTTTCATTTTAACTCTTCCATTAAAGAAGAATAATACAAATGCAAACTAAAGGCCGTATTGGTGTCTCGCATTTCATCCAACTCATTTGACAACCCACAAACCTTTTCTTTATAGAAAGTTAAGATTTGGGGGTAAATGATGAGCAGGAAAAAGTATGCACCAAAGCACCTTTGAGCTGCTCCCATCAATTTTCCAAATCAAGTAGTACTTTAAAACAGTGGTAGAAATATGAGAAAAAACCAAGTACCACAATAATAGAATGGAGGCACATTCACCTTGTCTAATACTACTGCAGCACAGTCGATTATCATCTATATGAGTAGCCTGGAGACCAATCATCCATGATCCCACTGATATATCGTCATGTGCATAAGTTTTCAACGATGCACTGCAAATAAAATCAACATTTAATAAGGCCTCAGAGGCAGGACAATTATGATACATGACATAACCAAGAAATATATTCTAGAAATTAAAAGTTGAATAAAGGACTTGAGCAATTTCAGTAATAAGATTCTTTTATATTTATAGAGCAGAATACCACATTCAAATTGATGGAGTTAACTTGTCTTAAAGGAGTACAATTTGGCAGATACCGACTCTTGTTGATTATAATTCTAATGGAAAAAGATAATCTGAGTTATAAAAATATTCTCTTCCCATAGACTAGAAGTAACTGAGAATGGAATCCTAGACTTCTGAACATGGAATACAGCTTTGATAAAGTAAATCATCTTCTGGTACTTGAGTTGTTGAAATTACCTGTTAATATTAATATACTGAGCCAGATTCTTGGAGAGGATAATAAGGGCACCAGACGCATGCCGGAAGTACCTAAAGGATATGCAAAAATTGATCACGTTTTACACCTGCAGTCGAGGCAGTATTCAATATATTTGAAGAACATAATTACAAAATTCCTTCATGGCTCCATCCTGAAGCTAGATAACATACGATTTCTCATCTCCAAACTTCCACCATTCAGGTTCATACCACTGCTTTCCTCTGAAAAAAAAAAATACATAGCATTTCAACAGATTAGAGCACTGGATAATTACATGAGTGAGTACCATAAAATCTTGACCTTACAAAAACAAAGAATGAAGAGTCTTTATCATAAAAAACGGAAGCTTAAGGAGGTGAAAACAATTTCCAAAATCAATTTAAAAAGTAGAAGTTGGAGCATATAATTCATACACCCACGTATATTTAATAATAAAAAATGGAATGGTAGAGCGCATACTCGTCAGCAATCACATCTCCAGATTTCATGCATCCAACATAAGTACTATCTTGACCACGACGATGTTCAAGAAGCCCAATTAAACCCTCTACTTGGCCAAAAGAAAGTTTCAATTAATCAGCAAGCCATGATAAATAAATTTCTTGGAAATAGAGGTTGTTGATTAGATGATCAACCAAGATCAAGGTCGATGTTGTCATCGACTTTCACGTAAAATTGTGCATCCCAATTTTGAACTGCTGTACTGAAGAAGAACTTGGCCTTCTTTGGTAACTCTTCATCAGCTTCTTCATGACCTTCCTACAAAATATAAGGAACAAGTGTTGAGAATTTCAAAGCAATTGGTGGCGTGAATAAATTAACAAAGTCTATAAACTGTACAATATCAATACATAAAGAGATACTCCTTAACAAACCATCTACGGATGATATTGTCTAGATAGAGTCCAGTGGAAACAAGATAACATGCAAGCACAGTTATTACTACCACGGGAACCATGAACCAAAAAGTTGAGTTGGAAAGTCTTTGCTAATTCTAAGTGATAGGAACAGGTGTATATATGCAAGGCTTAAACTTTTATAACATACAAGTATCAAGAAGTCCTTAGTTGAAAGGTTTTCCTTGTCAATATTGCGGTCTAAGCTATCACCTCGGTTTGCACTGCCAATACCAAATCAGTAAAGTTATGACATGTAACAACAAAGAGATTGAAAAACATAATGTCATCAAATGAAAGAAATGTAAGTGTAGAACACTGATGTGAAATAGAGTTGAAAGTGGAAAGGAAAACCTCCGACCAATAACAAAGCGTATAATCACCCCTCTTTCCTCCAGCTTTTTCAATGCATCACCTATAAATCCCAAAAGAACTATTATCATATATCATCAAATACATGTTCACACACATCCCACCATGAAATTAAACCGGTCAATGTTTCTTCAAATATTGAAACATTTACAAGTAATTCTATAAGATTCAAATATTCTAGCAGAGAATTCATTCCCCTATAATTTCTTAAAATAATACATTTCTCCATCGCAAGAATATATCCAAGCATCAGTTTCAGTCTAATGCAAACATCACTTTCAAGATCTATTTGATGGAAGTCGAATGTAGTTGTAATTCCTATTATTATTGATGATACTATAGGAATGAATTCCTTGTTACAATATCGAATAATTCTCTCCTGCTATCCTCCCTTTCAAGGAAGAACAGAAAGATCTCTCCAAACTCAAAAACATAACTAACTTTCCCGCCCTCATACTGCTTTTATTTATACTAACTACTAACCCTTCCCTTTGCCAATTCCCACGTGTCATTCATATGCACATGTTACTTCTTTCTCTCTCTCCTGCTGTACTGGTAGATAGGGAGTCTATCATTATTTTATGTGAAGCATGGCTCTTCCCCTCTTTTTTTCTCCCCTAATCCTGTTTAATAATAAACCATGTTGAATTGCAAGGAACTATCGTTCTTTCTGCGTACCTATTACAGGGCCCGACAATAGGAGGAAGTCTTTCATTTCCAAGGAAAAATGACAATACCACCAAAACCAGTTACCAATCATTGATACCATGGGCATGCTAGATTTCCTAGATTTAAGTATAATATACCAATCACTCCTACAGACTATTAGAACAAGACAATAAATTTTTGCTTTAAATGAAGCTCTATCACCCCCAATCAAACAGTATCTAAACTTTGACTAACCTTTTGGCATCCAGGATCCTCTGAATACATTGCGCCTCAGTCGACTTCCAAATCCTGTATAAACACCGATAACAGCAAGGAGCTTACGGCCAGGGTCAGAAGAAGATCCACTTTGTCGCAGTTGATTCTTCAGGTATCCTTGACTCTTCGCTAATGTTAAATCCATCTCAACTTCCACAATCCTTCTCTCCAAATCTCTTAATAAAAGTTTTAGTTCAATAAATGCGAAATATCAAGATTAGAATTTATTAATAACTACGTAAATAGAAACAATTTTACAAAGAATGAAAGGAAACAAAACGTCCAACTCTTGCAAGAAAGACGCACGAGATCATTTAAAAGAAGACAAAAAATTACAAAACAAAGATCTAGGGTTTTATACGAGAATCAAGAAAGGAACATTAGCTTCATACTTGCAACCCAGGACTTGCAGCTTATCTTCAACGCTTAAAATCACGGGTCTCTGCAAACAGTGACAGAATTTTAATGAATCGAGGGCACAATGCTAAAAAATGAACAAATCATTTCTGCAGATATGGCGAATTAATGGCTGGACGCGGAGAAAAACGATTAAATGTAGAACTAGAATTATCGGATACAAGCTATTAGCAAATACGCGTGCAGTATTCATACAAACTTTCAATTCAAGTAAAGGAAATGTAAAATTTGGCAGCAATTCCAACATATTTCTCCTAGAATAAAAAAAGTACTAATAATCCATATACCTGGGATGCGTTCTTCTGTAAAAGAGTAGTCAGTAATTTCCTATTTTCTGCATCCTGCCATAGCCTGAAGAAACCAAACCAACAATAATCAGAATATACGAATTGATAAGGAAGATTAAAGTGAAATGCAATAGATTATCGCAATAGAACAATCAATTTCCTCTCTCTCTCTCTACCTCCCCCGCGAATGCATTTCTTGATGATCTTAAGATCATTTAAAAATTGGAATAGAAAAAAAGAATCGGATGAAATAATAAGATCCAATTGAGCCTAAAAAACACCAAGAATAAAAGTGCACTATAAGTATGGTTTAATTTCCGAGATTCAGATTCTGCGGTTTCAATCAACATGGCTACGTAGAAGAAGAAGATACCTGCCAGCAACATAAAGCCAAGCAAGACATGAGAGGAATGCGAGAAGTATAGAAGGTTTGGAGGCATGAATAGGCTTGGATCGAGGACGTCTTTCGGGTTTGGAGGTGGTGGGCAAACTCTCCATCTCGTCAACCTTGAGGAGCAAGAGCCGAGATGGAGACAGAGAGAAATGGGATTGGGTTTAAACGCAGAAATTTTGTTAGTGTTTGAGAAAGAATCGATCAATGTATGGATAGAGAGACAAATTGGCATAAACAAGGAAGGAAAGGAGGAAGGAAAGAATACAGTAATGGAAACTCAGTGCCAAAAGGAAGAAGAAGACAGAGTCGTTGAGATCTCGCCTGCCATTGCACTCGGTTTCAAAGGTCCACACACAAATGGGCTTGGCCCATCTCTTCCTCGCGCCATTCTTTAGTTTCCTCCCAATTTACTTCTTTTAAATTTTAAAATGTTTGGTTTTATTTATTAAACACAATTCTTTATTTTGTTTCTAACAAATATTTTAATCCATTCTTCAAGCTTTAACTCAAACAATCTCACCAAATTTAGCAAAGGAAAAAGTTGCAACAATTTTTAAGTCCAATTTCAAACATTTATCTAAATTAGTAAATTCAATTAAAAAATGTACCTATGATTTATATTTTCATATATATGCACCGAATTTACAATTGACATTCCAAATTACTAATACCAAACTTCAAACTAATGCCCACACATCATAAAAACTTAAACTTATAAAAATAAGAAAATCAAGAGATTAAACGTTAAGGTAAAAAGGAGGGATTGAACTTTAAAAGTGTATCAATTCCACGATAAATTTGAAACTTTGGAAGTGCATAAAAAGAATGATTGATAATGTATTCGTTTAAATCTTCAAATTTTGAAACTGTATCAATTCATACACTTTATTTTATTCGGTTTTGATAAACATTGCGTAAAACTTATAATGATATATAATAGACTTTTAAATTTGAATAAATAAATAAATTTAGACTCTCCATTACTATTTTCTTTAAAACTTATGAACGCATCAATTCATCTATTCATCAATTTTATAAGATTGAATATGAGATAACTTACACGAGGGTGAGAAATTAGATGGCGTAAAGAGTAGAGCTTTAGCACATACAAATCATTGGCTTCTTACTAATTTTTTAAAATGAATTTCGGACGAGGATGTTAACGGATGAAATTCAGACATTTAAATTGATTCAATTATTAGGTAATTTTTTTTAATTAATATCAAAAGTATAAATTGACATGTTTTCAAATTTTCTACAGTTTTACGAATATGATAAATATTAAAATTAAGGTGCCAAATTAATTGCAATATTTTGAATTTGATAATGAGTAACAAGATGTTTTTATATAACAATAGTTTGTTTATTTTTTCCTTTTTCGTTTTAAGTTTTAATGATTGGTTATAGTGTTCTATGTAATGTCACATTAAAAAGTATACACACGCAGGAACCATTTTAAAAAAACAATAAATTTGATACATTCATGTTTAAATTAAGAAATACGATCAATTTTGATAAAATAAAATACTTTTTTTAAAAGATCAATAAATTTTGATATATTCCCATTTAGATAAAAAAAAATGGAATAATGTAAAAAACAAATAGATTTTTAAATATTCACTTAGGGAGCATTTTTTTAAAATTTATAGGTTCATTTGAATAAAAAATGATTAAAAATAAAATATTTTCACGTAATATTAACATGAAAATTTAAGTATAATGAATTTTATGGAATGGCAAAATATTTGTTTTAGTTTTTGTAAAGACAAATTTATCTTTTATCTTCTAATCATAAAAACTTGAACCTTTTCAGTCCAACTAAACATTTTCATGAATGTTGACCGTTGAATAGTTACAATAAATTTAAATTTTATAATCATCATGAATTAAAGAAAAAAGAAAAGCAACCTAACTCAATCCATATTTTATATATTGAGTTGGAAAATTAATTCAGATTATTTAAGTTGTCAATCCAACCAACCTAAAAATATAGATGGTCTCACAACCCAATCAAAAAAAATATATATATATATATATAATTTGACTTTTTTTTTTTTTTTTTGTAATTTAAGGTGAAATGTGTTTTAAAAACTTTAATGGAATAGAGTTTTAGAATCCAGTTAAAACTAATCTAAACACATGAGTTGAATAAGTGAATGGGATTTGAATGATTATTAGTTATTGATAGAATTAGTTTTACGTTACAAATTCATAACTTAACAATCCAATTGAGTTTTAGTCGTCTCAACTGATTAATCTTAACCCAATGATTACTCCACAATAAAAATAAAAGAATAATGGTTGTGAAAGACTAGAAATTTCCATTAAGAAAGGCTCTTAATTTTCGTCATGTCCATTTATGATCACAATAAATAAATTCAAAAGATTTTAGTCCACGGTAATAACTTTCACTTTTATTATTAATTTATTATGTATTTTTAAGACGCATTTTAAAATATGTATATATAAATTGTGTAAAATTTATGAGATTCTCTATTAATTTTTTTATCTATATTTTATAAATAGTTTCAAACTTTTTTTACTATCTCTAATTAATATCAAATGGATAGTTGATATAATTGAGTTGTTATTATTATTTTACTTTAAATGAGAGATGAGAGACTATGCTCTTTTTCTATAAGAAATTACTCTTATTTTATTTAGTATAATACTTCTATGATTGTTTGGTAGTTTTTATCACGATTTTCTTTTTATTTATTGTTATTCTTGATCTATTTTAATTGTTATCTTACTTAGTTCGATCACCATCCTCTTATAAGACTGAAAAGTTCAATAACACTCTTTGTTGTAACTATTATTGTACTGAAAAATAGAGTTCAACTTAATGTTTTTTAAATAAGAGGTAGAAGTAATAATTTGAACAACAAGTTTTCAATTGTAACGTATCATTATTTCTAAATTGTTTAAAAGATGGTTTACCAGTCAAACCATAGACTTGTGTTATTAAAGTAAATTTAATTTAACAATAACTGAAACAGTCTTCTAGCTAACAAGTGGTTTTGTTTGCTTCTATCTCTTTCATTGTTTCTACTAAAAATCATAACCATATCAATTAGTGGCAGAAAAGCATTAATTATGGGTAGAGTAAGAGTAAACTTGCAAAAATATTCAAAAGTTCTGCTTAATTTTGTTCACCCTCGTCTAATCTGTCAAAGCACTATGGTTATGGTTAGCAATCAAAATTGAAGTAAGGAGATTAACAGCACACTTTTTAAAATTAATTTATCAAAATATTTAAAGTTGCTAGAGAGATTTAACATGTCTATTCATTCAAAATTCACACGTTTGTGGTCTTGTTAGGATCTTTTATCTTTGATTTTAGATGTGATATTTAATTAAATTGATTATAAAAGTTGAAATTTAAAAAGCTAATAATTGATACTAAAACGATAAATTTTACCATACTATTCTTTAAAAATAGAAAATAATATTTAAAATAAATTAACATACTTTCAAAAGTAAAAGAAATGTTGTGATATATATAATTTAATTTACTTTCATTAATCAATTAAATTTTTTGGTTTGATTGATGGTTTAAGACGGTATCTTTGTTGATGATGGGTTGGATTATAACCTTATATATAATTAAAGTTACCATAATTGAATAAACAAGAGGAGGGCATTTCGGGGATTTGACATATATTCGAGTGTGGTTTGTAACGTGAAGTGAGTGAAGTCAATTACAAGTCATTCCACTGTATGCCTTTCATAAAATTTCCTTAAATCTCAAATTTTCGTTTATGGAAAGCTCTAAAAGGCTTTAATACACACATACACACACATATATACATATCATCGCCTTCACTCGACAATCCAAATTTTTTCCAAATTAGTATAATTCAAATGGAGTTTTTTCACCCACCCAAACCCATCACAATATTCTCATCAATTTCTATTCTCCTACTCCTGATCTTTCTTCTTCTCTCACAAAATTACAACTTCAAATTTCACACTCCACTCAATTCCACGCACTTGCACCGCGAGTTTCCTCCTATTTCCGATCAATTCCGAGCCCTTCACTTCCCACAAACAGCCCCTTCTCGTGTTAAACTGGTAAGAAATATATATATAAAAAAAACGAATATATATGATTAATATGTGTGTGTGTATGGAATTACTGATGTATTAAACCTTTATATTCGCAGAGAAAAGTGAGGAAAACTAGGCTGAGTCGTGAAGAAAAGCTGGAACTAGGGCTCGCACAGGCTAGGGCTTCTATTCGCAAAGCAGCCAATGACTCGAACCTCTCGACTTCCTCCATCGATTACATTCCTTCTTCTTCCGTTTATCACAATCCCCGCGCTTTTTATCAGTTAGTATTATTCTTACTTACTTACCAATTACACAGATATTCGTTCTTTTCTTTGGAAGGTGGAGAGGGAAGGAAAAATTATTAATTATTTTACGTTATAATCTATAAATCTGCTCGTAATCATGGCAACTTCCTCATAAATTAGAGTAATTTCGATTTTTCTATACTTATACTTATCATGCAAGGGAAGCAAATTAAAACTATTTTCTTTTTATAAATATGATGATAGTAATAATAAAAAAGTAGATAAAGAGAATAACGTAGTAAACACACCGTCAAGAACGGAATATGTTTTCTAGTTTGATTAAACCTTTCTTTTAATATTATATTACGTCATAATATATCTTTATTTCCTCACAATTTTTTTTGTCTCTTAAATATAAAAATACCTCAAATTTACTTAATGTGTTCGTTATTAAGATGCACTCATAGAAAAATTGTAATATTACTTGTGACATTCTTTGGAGAAAAATAAACGGTTGCATCCTATTTTGATCACTCTGACACAGATAAAGTATTAAGATAAATTTGATTTTTTTGGTATTTATTATTTACTTTAGCTGTGACCCGAGGATGACTGACTGTAGGCGTGTTAAGTGCGCACACTCATTTCCAATTTTCTTTTTTGTGGAATAGAATTGCACATTACTCAATTGCGACAGTGAAAGCCACGTACACCACACACACTTTCTACTATCATTACTATTTTCTTCACTAATAATCCATTCACTAATTATCTAATAAACCATGTATTATGACTATAGTTACCCCCACTGGCGACTTATAACCAATAATCATCCAATAATTAAACAGGAGCTACGTGGAAATGGAGAAAAGATTTAAAGTGTACGTGTACCCAGAAGGGGAATTGCCAATAACACATGCCGGGCCGTGTAAAAACATATACACAATTGAAGGGAGGTTCATACATGAGATGGAGGATGGTGGAAACGGGTTCAGGACGGTGGATCCGAGTCGGGCACATGTTTTGTTTATGCCGTTTAGTGTGGCTTGGATGGTGAAGTACTTATATAAAGATGGAAGTTATGATCAAACGCCATTACGGATGTTTGTGAGTGATTATGTGGAGGTGGTGTCTAAGAAATACCCGTTTTGGAATAAAACTAATGGGGCTGACCATTTCATCCTTGCATGCCATGATTGGGTTTGTCTCTCTCTCTTTTTTTCTTTTTTCTCTTCTTCTTTTCTTCTATACAAAGTTACCTTGCTTTTTATGTTCTTCTCAATCATGTGTGTTAGTTGGTCCAGTTTGCTTTTTTTTTTTTTTTTTTTTTCATTATTTTTTCAGTTCTCACTTTCTCCTAATAATTTCATCTATTTGTTTATACTCAAATTTTATTTCAACTTTTTCAAACTATTTAGTAATATATAGTTGTAATTATTTTAAAATTTAGTTTTGGTTAAATTACAAATTTAACTTGTGAAAACTTTGACAGTTGTAGATGTATTTGTGGTTCCTAAACTTTTTTTAAAGAAATTTGAAAATTTAGTAACTCTAATAATTTTCTTTTTAATGAGAAAATGCAGTAGATTTACAATATTAACTAAAGTATAGGCATTTGAGGTAGATAATGCATTAGCATTAAAAACGTTGGATTAAATTATAAATTAGAATTTGATACTTATGTTAAAATTATAGGAGCTAAATTTAAAATTTAATCAACCGAATTTTACAATAAAAATCAATTAATTAAAGGGTTTGGTTGACTAATTATAGAAAAAAATAAAATTTAAATTATTAATATTACTTTTAATAATATTGGATGAGAAAAAATATTGAGAATTTTGAACCTAAGTTTGTGTTTGGCGTGAATTTCATAGGGTCCAATAGCAACAGAAGGAAACCGATTCCTATACAACACATCTATCCGTGTCCTATGTAACGCAAATTCCTCCGAAGGCTTCAACCCACAAAAAGACGTCAGCCTCCCAGAGATCCACCTCTACGATGGCGAAATTTCCCCCAAACTCCTCTCAGCTTCAAACTCCCACCACCACCGTCCACACCTCGCATTCTTTGCCGGAGGTCTCCACGGTCCAATCAGACCCATACTCCTAAACCACTGGAAAAACCGAACCCACACAAACATCCACGTCTACGAGTACCTCCCAAAACAGCTCGACTACTACGACGAAATGCTTCAATCCAGATTCTGCCTCTGCCCCAGCGGCTACGAGGTGGCCAGTCCCAGAATCGTGGAGGCCATTTATGCCGAATGCGTCCCCGTGATTATTTCGGAGCGTTATGTTTTGCCATTCAGCGATGTGTTGAGATGGGAAGGGTTTTCGATTGAGGTTAGTGTGTCAGAAATTCCGAGGTTGGAGGAGATTTTGATGGGTGTATCGGAAGAAAGGTATGAGAAACTTATACAAGGTTTGAGGACTGTGAGGAAGCACTTTGTGCTGAACCGTCCGGCTAAGAGGTTTGATGCTTTTCATATGATTTTGCACTCTGTTTGGCTTCGGAGATTAAATGTAAAACTTGCCTAACCAAATTTCTACTTTGTACAGAACTTTCTAAATATTACACTTTAATTTCTTTTCGCTCTTTAGATTTGATACAAACACACATTACACAACCCTACTTCCGGATGAATTGACATTTCCCCATAAATTTAATTGACGCTGATAATTCATTTTGGATACGTGACAATTCATGCATGCATGAAGTTAGTTAATATATTTTAGTTTAATTTTAGGGTATTTATTAGTACGGAAATAGAAAAAATATGTTGGTGAATATATTATAAGGGAGAGGGTTTTCAATTCTTACACTTTCACCAATATTTTCTTCTGGAGGATTTGAACGACATACAAACCTATATTATTGTATATTAGTTTGACGACAATCAAATGTGTTAAATTAATTAAAATAAGCTTGATGATAATTATTATATAATATTTCATTATAGAAGTATAAGGTTTCACCTTTCATTTTTTATCGTTATTCTTGCCAAGGACTAATTTATGAAGGGACTCAGGAAATAATGCCCTCCTCACCTGATCGGTTTTTATATTTTAATGTTATTTTAAAGTGTTAGATTACAATATATGTTAAATTTAGTTTCATTTTGCATAAATTCTGCTTTTGCTGTAGTGTGCACGATCCTTCTTCCACAACTCACTGGTTGTGAGTTCAAATCTTGGTTTTTATTCCAATATATTTTATTCAAAACATCAATAATTTTCTTTATTCAAATATCAAATTTCTTTCTAAATTTATTTCTTAAAAGGAATATATATATATATATATATATATATAAACTATCGATAAAGCCTAACTTATTTCCTAGTTCTAATTGTTATCCAACTAACTGGTTGTGAATTCAAATCTTTGTTTTTATTACTCTTAGTTCTTATTCCAATAGATTTTATTCAAAACATCAATATTTTTGTTTCCTCAAATATCAAATTTCTTCCTAAATTTTCGATGATTTCTTAAAAGGAATATATATATATATATTAAAAAACTATCTAAGATAAAACCTTAACTTATTTTCTAGTTCTGATTGCTATCTATCAATCTTTTTTTTAAATACCACAAAGTCGGTAATCTAAACTTTCATCTCTCAACAATATTCCATGAAAAATGTATTAATTCTTTTTTTTTAATGCAAAATTTAAATTTACATATTTACATTAAAAATTATCGATCTTTCTTTATTGCTACACATGTTATTAGAGTATCAGTGGAACGTCGAGATATGTTTTTAATTATTTTTAATGTGTTTATTATAATGTCGGGTGTCTCTCCTATATAAAATCTCTCAATAGGTGACTGATTCTTGTGACAAACACACATTTAAATTATTATATTAATTAAGAAATGAAACAAGTGGGTCATAAAAGAATAGAAGAGATATTCATTGGAAGGAAAACTTGTAGAAGAAGGAATGTTGTGGAAGAGTTGGAGTAGAAGTAGAAGTAGGGCACACGCCTTAACCAAGAATGATTCTTTTAGTCTTTTCATTGTTTTGTGACAAACAAAAAAATCATACTTTTCAAGTTGTACAAATGTTTACCTTTACAAATATGAAAGGAATGACAATAACATTAAACAAAAAAACGTGCTTTACAATAAATTATAAAATAAATTTATGGTACAAATTTAATAAGATTTTTTAAAAAATTAACAATAAAAACATTATAGTTAATTTTTAGTTAAAAAATGGACGAGTAATTAATTCTTAACGTAAGTTAATTCATGAACTAATCAAATTTAAATTTGTGTTAAGCTTTATATTTTAACATTAAACTAAATTAAGAGTCCAACTTTATGAATTAGATGTTTTAACTTTTAGGGTAAAAATTAATTGATCCAACGTAAAGTTTGCAATGGACTAGTTAAATATAGGCTCCTAAAAGTTTTCATTTTGGTCTACAGCTAGTTTTATTTATATTAATTATGTTGAGTTAGATCCGTTTTCTCACTACCACTAATGTTTTATGTTATCTTAACAGTTAATTAAAATACTATTAGTTATTAATATTATAACTAAATTTATTATTTTTTATCTACTTTAGTAATTAAATTAATATTTAATATAAAAATATTATTTTATTTATATTTTAAGTGATTAAATAATTTCTTAATATTAAAATATGTTAAATTGTTTAAGTTTAATTTATTGATGACAATTACTTGCACTTCTCTGGTTATTTAATATTGGATATATATATATAATTAGTAAGCTAATACTTGAGCTTTAGTTATAATAGACATTTAACTTTATTATTTATTTTTTTAAATGTATAATTTATTTCAAACGTTACAAATTTAAACCTGAACTTTTATGAATAATTCAAAATGCACCAATTAAATAGAAACTCTAATTTTATTTTTAATGATATTCAAGATTTGATGCAAATCAAATTTAAATTAATTGTATATTTAAAAATATATATTAATTTAGTACCCAAAAGTTAATTAGTTTGACAAAAGAAAAGGTTCCAAGAAATAATTTGTTATGTCTAAGTTAGGAAAAACCCACTTTTTACACTATTATTTATGAAAAAAATATAATTTATATATGATAAATTATTTTAGGTGATGAAAAAGTAAAAAATGGAAAGTTATTATTTATGGAAAAATATAATTTATACATGGTAAATTATTTAAGATAATAAAAAAGTAAAGATGGTAATTATATATATTTAGAAATGGTAAACTAGGAATCAACTATGTTGAACATGCATGATGACAACATGACAGTGGTATAGAACTGCCACATTAGCAAGCCAGTTGCAAGTAGGTATATGATTTTTATTTCAAGTCGTATACTCAATACACGACTTAATTTAATCATGTAAAAGACAAACTAGTTTGCAAATTAATTATTTTTTTAAAAAAAGAGATCCATAATATCTAGCAATTCAAAGGAAGTTCTAGAGAAAGCTTTAAATTATTGAAACTTAGATAAAAGTGGTGAAAGATAAATTTATCTGGAATTCTTATCTTAAAAGTATAACCATCTAAAACGTATATAGGAACAAAATTAATGAAAAGTAGACATGAAACTTCATAAATTTAGAGGACTATGTAGGCATATATTTTATATTTAAATAGTAAGTTGTTCACGTGAAGGGGAATACGATGGAGCCCTACCGAGACATGAAACTTCATAAATTGACCCACACTGATGATGTAGGGTACGCGGCAATGGTCTACTAACTGGCTGCCTTTGATTTTATGTCAATTTGAAGTTTCCAAAAACCTCTAATAATTAAGGATATATGCCAAATTGAAGTGTCAAATGGGAGGGTCTTAATCATATCAGGCGTAATTGGGGGGTTAAGGTACAGTGCTGTGGAAGGGTTGATTGAGGTCTGATCTTCAGGCATTGGAAGGAGCAGAATCTTTGGATGGTGGTCAAATCGTTGAACTGATCTTTTTGTGAGAGAGAGGCTGTTAGCCTTGTGTTATTTCCCTTAAAAACAACGATAAACTAAAATGAAGAATGAGTTTACCGACACGACACGTTTATATACGTATATGATATCTAGCAGGAGCATGAAGAACATATAGCATGTGAAGTTTGAAAGATAGAAAAGATGGGTATATTTTTGTGTTGTGGGGGACTTAATTTGGTTATCAATAATTCAAATGAACAGCTTGGGATCCTTTGTCAAGACATATAAAACAAGACAAATTAAACCCCGGCCGACATGTCACAATTGGTTCTTGCTGTAATACACCCACTTGCATCCTTTTCACCTCAATTCAACTTGCACCCCTATTGCACCCAAATACTCGTTATCTATATAATCTTAACCTCCACAAACATATAACCATTCTTCTACACAAATTCCATAAACAATATATTGTGGTTTTGAATGTATATGAGACAGATATTCTAAAAGTTTTTCAAGTAGTTTATATTTGGTTGTTAGTAATATTAAACGGCATTATGGTTTTATAACATTCACCCTTTTGTAACTTTGAATATCGATATAGGTGAAAATCAAATATGTCTAAAAAGAATTGACATTACAAGGATTTGAACATAAAACATTGTTTTAGTATCATTTTAAACAACATGAAATTCTATCTCAATACATAATCAATCTTTTCTACATCTTTATAAATCTCGATCATGTTTTAAATTGTAGAGTTTAATTAAGCCATGCATTCTCAAGCCTAATGATCCAGTAAGACGACGTTGAGATGTAGGATTAAAGCATTATGATGTTTTCCTAAGGGTGAGTGTAATTTATTGTAAGTCTACGTAGCTAATACTGCGGAGCTTTAGAAGTTACAGTAGCCACTATTGTTGCGATCTTTACCCTAAAAGAGAAGAACATGCAATCTTCAAATGCACAATCAGTAGTAAAAGATTAAACGTAGTCTCAAGTTCCACAGTATAAACTTGAGTTTGAGTTACATTTTCTTGACTTGATTTTATATTTTTTCGCTTCATGTTATAATTGCTCAAATAAATTATTTGATGGACCAAAAAGAAATCCTTGCAGTTTCCCCCACAAGCATCCAAAGATTCCATTAAATGCATTTTCATCGTCTTCTACAACCCTCAATCTTCGAACTTGTTTAAATAAACCCCCCCATTATCCTTCTCCATTATTCCTCTCTATAAACTCAAATTTCATATCAATTCCTTCTTAAAATGGCTTCCAAATCTCTTTCTTTACCAACCATTCTGTTGCTCTCTCTTCTCCTTTGCTCTGCTCTGGCCACCCCATGCGACCAACCCAAAACCAAGCCAGCACCGTCCGTGCCGAAAAAGAAACCCGCCATCCCCAAAATAATCCGGCCACCGGCGGCATCTTCTCCGGCAGTACAATCGAGTTACTGTCCAAAAGACACCTTGAAGTTGGGCGTTTGTGCCGACATTCTTGGAATTGGGAGTACCGTAATTGGGAGCCCTGTTTCGAACAATTGCTGTGCTCTGCTTAGTGGGCTGACAGATGTTGAAGCTGCTGCTTGTCTTTGTACCGCCATTAAAGCCAATGTTCTTGGAATTAACTTGAATATCCCTGTTTCAATCAGTTTGCTCATCAGCTCTTGCCAAAAAACTCTTCCCGATGGCTACCAGTGTAAATGATCAAAGTTTGGTTTTTGTTTAATGGGGTTTCTTGTTTTGGTTGTTATTTAAGTTCTGTGTGGGTCAATAAGTGGGCAAGAAATTTTTTTGCCTTAATTCAGGTCAGCCTTTGTTTATCTGTCATCATTGCTAAATTACTCGCTAGCAACTAGCAAGTGTTATATATTATTTGTATGTGTGGTGAGGAGGAATAATATTATTAATTTCATCCTGTGATTTGTGTTATTTTCTTTCATTTGTCTTTGCTGGTAGTTTTGAAAGTTTATTTATTTTTTCTTCTTCTAAATCTGCTCACTAGTTTTTCACTCTGTTGTCTACATCTAAGACTAATACATCAGTTTGTGTATTTTTCAACTTCAAATGATGTCTCATTTATTATGTAAATGAGAAAACGATGCAGGGGAAAACTTGATTAAACCAAATTCATGACTAACAAAGGAAAATCCGTCCCTGAAGAAGACCTCTCTCACATAGTTTAAGTTTATTTTTTGTAATGAAGATGACTATAATTTTATAAGAATCTTCCACACTAATGAAGAAATTACTTTCTACTTACAAAGGATAAATCCAGACTCAATAGTTAAATTAAATTAAGATTGAAGTGAATAGTTAATACTCTGTAATTAATTAAAAAGAAAACACAAAGCCTATATCTAGGGAAGAAGCTCAACCAAGGAATTCTCCCAAAAAAGAATAAAAAAAGAACACAAACAACCAAGGGAAGGAATAATTGAAGGATCGCTCCAAATTTAGTAATTAAATTCAAATTAATTGAGTATATAGTACAATTTTAAAAAATTTGCAAATATAACAAAATTTGTCAAATTCTATCAATGATACAAGTCTATCACCACCGATAGACCATGTTGCAAATGTTGGTTTATCATTGATATACCATATGAAGTCTATCAGCGATAGTTTTGCTATATTTACAATTTTTTAAAAATGTTACTATATCCTTAATTATTATTGCTAAAATAGTCATTCATTGCAATTTTTTATAATTTTAAACAATGTTTTCTATCAACCGTTCTGCTTAAAATTTTTATTTGCTTTTGGTTTAAACTCTATCTTCGCAAGTAAAATAGAATCTAGAATTAATTAAACTAATTACACTTACATTTGACTTGATTTGTATAATTTTAAATTTTCTATTTCAAATCATGATGGTTGTGTTTTATAGAATTGTTGACTTGAGACACATCATTTTTATTAAGGGAGATTGACATGAAATGATAGAACACCTCAATCTAAATGACATAATAGATAAAAGAACAAGAAACATTGTTCGTGCAATTATCAAGAATGTATGCTTATGGTAATTGATACAATCATTCTAGTTTCTAGCTTGAATCTTTTACCCTGTAGTTATACTAAAAAGAAATAATACAAAATCGCAAATCTCTTCCACTTCCCTCCATATTTTCTTTTTATTATCATGAATTTACTCTCCTGCAAGCAATTCCTTACCCAAATTGTTAAGCTGGTAGAATTTTATTTGGGTGATGAAGTTCAAAATCTTTCCATTGCGGGTTTGGTAGGTTTTTGTTTTCATGTATTCATAATGGACAGGACACTATTTGGCCACAGAAATTCTCACATGGAGTGAACTCACGATATGACTAGACAATACCATCTTAGGTTTTCTTCCAAAATAATGTCATTCGTATCTGATTCTGTAATAATATTCGAATTGAACTACTTGTACAGTGTTCATCTGTGATAAACACAAAACATTATTGTAGAGAAATCATTTCACCCCATACATTAGATTGATCCTCCCCTTAGGTAATCTTCATTTGCATTATAAAAGGAGATTCTGATTTGGATTCTATCCATTAAAATTGGGAGGTTAAGGATTAGACGTTGAGAATATTAAAGATGAAGAAATTTTTGTATCTTTGTTGTAGACATGAATTACTTCTAAAATTGTTAATTGGTTTTCATATTAAAATATAAAATATACTAAGAAGGCTTCAGCCAGGGTGCCCATAACCTATAGATATCTGAGGAAGTCTCATAGAGGAATGGATGATAATGCTACTCTCTGACATTGTTACATCAATAAAAAAACCATTGCAGTGGCTTGCTTGCTTTCTTTCTTTCCGTAATGTAGGCTCCATAATGCAAATGGGGGAACCTGAATTGGTTGTAATTCTAGTAATATTTTCTTAAGATCTGCACTACCAAAACTCCAGCCAACATTTTCAGTGTATTGCAAGATGAAAACACACCAACTTCATTAGGAAATCCACCTTTTTTCTTTCACACTCGCTGTTTCTTCTATTCAATCGTGTTTTCCTTCAAGATAATATATGATAATTGTAGCATTTAGAACTTGAGAACACAGGATTAGTGAAGGATGACGATTTCAAATTCACTGTTTAGGATTGGGCAGCAGAAAATTTTAACTAGTCCCAGACAGAAGTTTCGGATACATGGCACATTTAACATTGGTGAGAGATGAACTAACCATTCCATAAAGTACTCTTGAGTTGTTGAAGGCTTTAGGGTTGGTGTTAGGTGTTCAAACCCAGAAAAAATGCAAGGACAGAACTATATTACAATAGGAAAAGTTACAGGATAAAAAAGTAAATCGAGATATTTACAACCTCTTTCTTGGGGTCTCTCTGAAGTCCTAATTTACTAACAAAAATGATGAACCCCCTCCTTCCATACTCTTCCATTTATGACCAAATTACCTCATCACATCCTCCCTTGCTAAATAGTAATATAACCTTATAATATCCAGAATTATGTTTGCATCAGTTTCATATGGTGGCTTCTATGGTTATCTATCAAACTTTTCTGGGAGCAGGAATTTGGCTAGAAAATTTGATACAAGTTATCTGCGAGGTAGTGACTTTAATATCTTGAATCAGATGAGGAAAATTGCAGTACAGCTCAAAATCTTGGGCACGCTAATTTTTCATGTTTACTTCTGGGTTGAAGTTAAATTGCATAAAAAGTCATTTATAACAGAAACCAACACTGAAGATCTAACTGTATACTACATGAATATGATGCTCAGTTCTGGGTTGAAGTACTAATAGAACTTGGTTGTGATAAACCTTGGGCCTGAGAAATGGGCTCGTCTATTGATCCTTTTTAAATTTCTTAACGTACATATGGAGTCTCCAGCTATGCAAGCTACCTGCTTTGGACCAATAAAGGATTTGGAACTAGATTTTGAAAATACCAAACTGAAAAGATAACTTTTCAGCAGGCTATTTTAGTGTAGAAGGAAAAAACTAGCCATCTGAGCCGTGAAGGAATTTCCACTATAAATCATTGATCAGTTGAATTTGAATCACATGGGTTAAAATTAAGAATATGAATTTCTGAACTCTTTCCAATTCAGAGCTAGCTGACATTGATAGGTGGTTATTGTATCTAGTTGTGTTAGCTGAAATGTAGGCTCAATCAAGATAGATACTTGTCATGAGGGTTTAATCAAGCACTCAAAAGAAAAGGCCAAGAAAGAAAGAGGTAGTTTGTTGAAGGAATAATCAAGTAAGAAAACGGATGATAATTGCTTCTAAATTACAACTTTAGACTCGGTTTGCAATATCAAATTCATTCCGTCTCAGCTTCAACTCAATCATCTTTTCGACTGTTTTTCGGTCTTCAAGATTCCATTTTCCTTCATCATGGATTCCTATTTCTGATTGCATTCTTTGGACTGGGGGGATGGGATGAGAAAAGGAAAGGGTGTGGATGGATGAGAATGAAGATGAGTGAATCCAAGGAAGTTGCAATCAGAAATCTTTACAGATCAAATGGTAGATTGAGGAACCCACTCCATTCTCTAAAGACGTCATGCTGTCAGAACAGAATGATTGGATCCCAGAAAGTTGATTGGGAGGTCATTTCACGAGATGCTCTTTTCTTCTAAGGAAATACGTCATCTCTAACTTGGATACTGACAATTAAATTTTCTTTTCTTTTTTATTTATTTTCTTTTCACAAATAAAACACACAAACAACCCCACTCTTTACCATCTCTCATAGGTAAATGATGACAATTCCACAGCCAAAAGAAGCTGTACAGTGGAAAAAAAAAATCATCATGCATAAAGCTTCATGTTGGCAGAGCCATTTTCAAACAAAATTATTGGTTCATTATCTTAGGCTTGTTCCCCCACTATGATTGTTACTGTTATATGCGATTAAAGTTAAACAATAATGATAAATTTGTCTTTACAACGAAACCCTGCACATTAGTGGTTTATCTTGAATGCCATGTTAAGTTCTTAAACCATGAGTTTGTTCAGGATCGTAATCTCAAACCCACGGTTTGTAATTTTTATTACCTTCTCCTTCCACTTTAATCAACCAAACCCTGTTTCCTACTATTTTCAAACTGGTTACATTCTAAGAAATTCTTTTAGCAAAGTAAGACTGATAAGGAAAGAGGAGCAGTAGTGGTAAAAGGTACAAAGCCGGAACAGAACGAAAAACTAAGAGAAAACACTGGAAAAGAAAGAAGACACAAATTGGATCCTATTCATGTACAACAAATGAGACATCATGGATTTTTTTTTCTTTTATGAATATCAGAATCTGAGAATAGTTTGTTCATTCAAGATTTTGTTAAAATAACAGCCTGGGGAAAGGACAGATAATTTACCATTAAAAAATAGTACAATGGACCCAACATTTTCATTCATCGCTGCTCAAACTTTGGATGCAGTAATCAAATCTCTCTCTCTCTCTCTGTCTCAGTCTCAACCTGTTTGCTCAAGCATCATCTTCTCACTATCAGCCTAAGCACAACCTAAGAGATATCACCCACCTACATCCATAATGGCAAAAATGGGTTTACTTTACATCAAAGTCTGCTACTGCTGTAAAAATGTGGTTATAATAATCTAGAGCAATGAGAGTTAAGCAACCATATGTTGCATCCACAATTGAATCATTGATGTCTTGTTTGATTAAATTGATATTAGACCTCAACGAGTTTACCATCAAATTATAGAAAAATAAAGCTTCGAAAATGTACCTTAGAAACAATCATCCAATTGACGTGGCTCAACAAGGATATAAAGTGGCTTTCCATCCAGCCTACGCTGTCCCTTAATTACAGGGAATTTCAAACAAAGCAAAGTTTAGTTAATTTAATTACATAATTAATAAAGGATAGAATTAAACTAAAAGAGACGAAATATTCTCTGACGATTACTACCTTAACTTCGCGCAATCCGACAACACAAGCACATTCAACCACTTCAGCACCCATCCGTTCTAACAACAGAAAAGGATAATTAAAAACAAAACCAAATTAATTTGAAACTAAACTAATTTATTAAGATATGATGGTCCCATTTGATTTTAATTCTTTATTTTCAAGATAACGAGGGAAACATAATTATGCATAATAATTGATTTTAATCAAGAAATCTAAAAAACAATGATGAATCCCATACTTTTGTTTTGTAGTCCAGAAAAGACCATGGACATAAAACAAGCAAAATTTTCCCACGGATTTTCTCTTTTAAGGTTTAGTGATAAGAAATGTCCCAAAATTAATTCATCGAACCTCAATTTTTATAAGGTAATGTTCTTGTGAAACAATTTCAAAACTAAAAAAACAGAGTACCGAAGAACCTGAACATACCCAGAAGCCTGATTGCTGCCGATAAGGTTCCACCAGTGGCCACCAAATCATCAATAACCAATGCACGTTCACCAGTTTTCACAGCATCTATTTGCATTTCTAAGCAATCAGTTCCATACTCCAAATCATAAGCTTCTGAAATTACTTCACCTGTAAACAGTCAAAAGAAAAAAATTGAATCAATTAACCATCCCCACATCCCAAATGCTTGAAAAATAAAAACTATTACCAGGAAGCTTTCTGGGTTTTCGTAAAGGAACGAACTTTGCTCCAATGGATAAAGCAATTGAAGGACCAAACATGAATCCTCTGGCTTCTACACCTGCATGTCAAAGCGTTAGCAAAATCAGATCACAGACTTGCTTAATGGGGAAAATATCAAAAACGTGTTTGATAGAAATGGTAATGGAGAGGGCCAAAATAAAAAGTTTAAAAGATAATCATAATTTCTTAGGTAAAGCATTGTGTGTTTTTTTAAAAGGGTAAGAGATGTGGACAGCAAAGTACAAGAAGAAAGTTTTACTTTCCTTCAATGAACCGTGTGAAAGAAGAGAGAGAAACACTAAATCAGTAAAAGAAAAAAAGAAGAAGAAATCAGTCCTCGACAAACCCCTATAGTTCTTTCCTTCCATTTAAGCTGACAAAAAAAAAAAAAAAAAAACAGAGGAGTTGAGAAACCCCAAGAAAGTTGCAAGAGGAAAAGAAAAAATCAGTACAACTTTTGATCACTGAAGAAATAAGAAAAAATCATCAGGCAATGCCGGTAAAGAGGAACAAAACTTTTCAGTTTGATTCCATCGTGTTAAAGAGAAAGAAAAGAGAGAGAAGAGGAGAAGAAAACCAGCAACAACAGAGATGTTCATTCCCCTGTAACGATCTACAAAAATGTCGACAGTATCCTTAAACGCCTTGTGATCAAGCAACAACGTAGTAATATCTTGAAACATTATCCCTGTCAACAAAAAACGAAAAGAAGATAAACTTGAAATTCAATTCAAAATGTGTACAGAAACAGAATCATGATTTAGTTAAAAACAAACCGGGCTTAGGGAAGTGAGGAACAACTCTAATGGCTTGAGAGATGCCTTGAAGCCTGGGGTCTCCCTTAAGACCATTTTCTGCAGCAAACATTTCTGTGGGGCTGTGAAAGAGGAATGAACTTCGAGAAAGAAGAAGAAGAAAAAGAAGAAGAAAGTGAAGAAGATGAGGTTTTAATGGAGGTTTTAGGGTGGAGAAAGTGTTTTATAAACAGAAATAAAAGTATATAGAAGAAGAAGAGAGGAAGGGGGAAGGAGAGGGCGTTTGGAAAAGATGGGTCTTATCTAAGATGTTGGAATAATGGAGTGTGTGTTTTTAATATATATTTGGGGGTTGTTTTGTTTTGTTTATCAACGTTGTCCCGACCATAATACCTTGCAACAGATAATTAAGGACCTTCATCCTTTCCCACGCCTTTACCATCGCACGTGTAAATCACCTCTTTAAATCAAACCCTTCATTCTCTTTTGACTTCCCCCCACCCCCCACCCCCCTACTTTTTTAATTTCAACATCTCTCTTTCTCTTTAACTACTTCCATTTTAATTCTTCTTCAACCGGATTACCTTTCAACTTTATTTTATATATTCATTTAAATCAGTTTTAGCTCTACCTAAACATTCAAATTTCTAACCTTTTACTCAATCATATAATCTCATCCCACTATTACAACCTTCCTCCTTTATATTATTTATCAATCACTCCATCTCGTTTTCAAAGTCACGTTGCCTCCTTAAAAGTTTTCATATAATCAAATAGTATCATTTTCATTCAAAAATTCAGCAAAGTCTAGCTAATTAACTAATAAAATGTTGCCAAGTAACGACATTACTTTTACTAATTTCCTTTATCCAACCATCTTTCATGTACCTTCGACCACAAAACATTGCAACGCTCCCTCTCATCTCCCGCCAAAATTTTAATCTTCACAACATCAATATTGAGTTTGAAAGAGACAAGTGGAAGAGGATGTCAAGAAGAACAAAACACCATAAACCAATACTCTCTTCTTAATACTAATTTGCTATCATATTGAATGTTAGATTCAATAGAGTTTATTGATTTTTCACATATTACAAATTAATTACATTATTTTATAAATTTGAACAAAAGTTTAAAAAGACTAAATTGAACATATTAAAACTGTAAAAACCAAAGGATAATCAAACTATAGATGTATTTTATAATATTAAATCTTAAAAATAAAAGGGCATAGGTATATGAATTGTAGTTGTTGTAGATCATGAAAAGAAGAAAAGAATCCAACCGCAGCAATAAAAAAAGGTTGAGCTCCAAAATTTTGAATATTTGATTCGGAATCAATGGTTCGGCTTTTCATACAAACCCACCCCGATTTTATAACATACAGATTTTAAACACATTTGTCTTAATAATTTAATTACCCTATTTGTGACACAACATTCCAACTTGTTTTCAAACCCTATAAAGATTCGTATAAATTCCCTTTTTTTATTTCTTCCCCTTTTTCTTTTATTATCATTCTAAAATGGACTTTCCCATCACATTAATTAACCTAAATATCAATGGGAGTTTATCCTCTTATGTTACACTATTCATTATCAACATTTTGTGATACATACCAATTTAACAATTAATCATTTCTAGTTTGATTTGGTCCTTATAAAGTAAACGTGTTGGATATGGATTGCAACATACTAATTTTTTCTTTTCTTTTTCATTTAAAGGCTTCAGATTTTATTTTCCTTTATTTACCTATTTCCTTTATTTTTATTTAAACTAGAGTGGATAAATGTATATACTAAAATCACATTAAAGAAATATAAAATACGACTTGAAGTTTTATTAGGCATAACTACTTTGATAGTGAACTATATTTTTTTTATGAATCTAAAATGCAGTGGAAAAATAATATCTAATAAAGTAAATGATATATTTTGTCTTCTATAACATCTAAGTATTAGAGTTGAAAATCCATCATTTTTTTTGTTGTCTCATTAACTATAAAAACAATTAAAAATAAGAAATTAAAACATATCAAAATGAATAAAATTAAATTATATAACCACCTATCAACCAAATAAGTAAAGATTTTTTTTTTTAGATTTAGAAACTATATATATATATTGTTGAGGTTAACAAATCTAAGTATGGATGGAAAGTTTTGGATTTTTAATAGATGTACAAATTAAGACTTTTATTTTCATCAACTATTATTAATTTAGCCAGAAAAAAAAAAAAAAAAAAAAAAAAAAAAAAAAAAAAGAGAAAGAGTGAGAGAGAGAGAGAAATGTTAATATTTATTCCACTGGAAAGAAGATTGGTGAAGATTTCGTCCCCTGGTACCCTTCAATCTTATAATGTTATTATAACTACAAGTACAAAGTTAAAGATCATATCTTTACATTCTTTTTATAAAAGTAGAAATATCTTTGAAGAGCCATAAGCTCACATCTGCCCATTTTGACCAAGTTGGCTTTTTAAAAAATTATATCCAATAATTATCCTTCTTTTTATGATAAAATAAATAATACTTCGTTTTTAGAGTACATCACGTCCTAGATCGAGATAAACTACAATTTGATACATATATTATGGTATATATCTTAATCTATTACATATGAATTTATTTATATTGTCAAAATTTAGAAAGTTGGGTAAATTTAAACAATTTAAAAAATATACATTAATTTAAATGAATTAATGAAATGATGACCTTTTATCTTATAGCACATATATGAACTATGCAAAACATTAATTTAATTATTTTAAAAGACAATTGTTAGACGTTGAATTAATACATAGTTTAACATACACGCTTACTAAAATATTACAAATTTAAATTTTATTACAAATTTAAATTTAAATACCAAATCACTGCTTTCACAAGGATGGGTTATGATATGGTTTCTTATTCTCAAAAATTGAATGATTGGATTGTAAAAGTTTGAAATTGAATGAAGCAAATAGGAAGTAACTCAAAAATGGGTACTAACTAAAGATTACGTTTATTATTGTTTTTACTTGGTTTGAAATATTGTTTACGCCAAGCCATTGGATGATTCAGTGCTCATTTATGTATGCATACAAACATCAAAATAAATAAATAAAAGCAATAAATAAAAGAGGTTTCGTGGTGGTAGAAATTAACTACCAAAGATTTGATGGCCTGCCAAAAAAATCTTTTAAAAGACTCAATAAATATTGATGTGATGTATCATCACGAACTGATTTTGACAATTAATTGCGAAATTTAATGCAAAATCCATATTCAATAAGAAAATATCAACACTCTCAACATTTCCCCTTCACAATAAAAACGTAATCACAAATGCAACAATTTTATTAAATAAAGTATACAGTAATAGTTTTTAAAAATTATAAATATAAAAGAAAAATCTCTCAAAATGTAACACATAACCCTAAACATTTTTTATTATATTTATACTTTTTAAATGTTTTTATATACTTTATTATTATTATTCTTAAAATTACTGTAACTTATTTTCTTAGCTAATAATTGAACCTAAGTTAATTTATTTGTTATTAATAATAGCTTAAGGTTAGATCACGAGTTATTATCAATTTTATATACAAAACCCTTACCAATCAAAATACAATAAGATGGTCAGTCAACAACGACTAACAAAAAAAAAAGTTAAATATTGAAAATGACGTATTTTGTCAAGCAACCCTATCTTATATATTTACAAAATAGGTGGAGAGATATACACAAAGTATATATCATACTATATGATTTTGATAAAATAAATATATATACTTTTTGACTATACAACCGGTTAAATAGTTTAAAATAAACATTAGAATAGTGGATAGAATCACCGCACAATCTACAAAAAGATCATTAAGTATTTGAGGATGACGATTAAGTATACGCAATGATAAAAGAAAGTAGTAGCAAACTTTACATACTATTTCTTTTTTTGCTGGTGATATTGATCTTCAATCATGCGCAGTCATAATTGACTTAACATATGACTACTACATATCACAAAAGATTTTCTCCAATATTCTCATACTTTTTTACTCAACCCAACATGGGTTCAATCAAAGTCAACCTTCTCATAGTGGTCATCTTATAAATAAAGTTGAGTGAAGTATAAACTAAAAACGACATTTTACCATGCAATTTTTAGAAAGCACACGAGTTTAGTTTAGTTGAAATAAAAACAATAAATAAAATCATATAATTAATTTTGTCACCTAACATAATAGTCCATTTTTAAATTGAAATAAAATGGGGAAGTGGTACGAAAATTGATTGTGTGATGGGGAATGGAGAAATAGCATGTGCAAATTATGATCCAATGAAGTTGGGATTATGGGAGAGATAATTAATAATTAAAAGAGAAAAATGTCAACTTTAGGATCTTATAAAATTAAATTATAATATATTTTTGGTTTGAAGAAAGAAAGAAAGAATAGAAGGAGTGTGAGGTCACGCTCGGGAACGGGGGAGTGAGGAGGAGGGAGGAGGGAGGAGGGGGAAATTGGATTGGGAAGTGGGAAAAAAGGACACAGCTTTTAAAACAGTTTGAGTGAATCTAAGCAGCAAAGGCTGAGGTTGAAGCAACGTTGTGAAACCCAGAAAAGTTTTTTTGTTTTATTTATTTATTTATTATCACTCCTTTAAAAAGAGAGAGAGATATATAAATTTTTTTAAGAATCCTATGTTTCCGAATCTACCATTACCACATAACCAAATCTTCCTTTTCTTACTCTCATCAGCACACATTTCTAAAACAATCACCTTCACAGTTTCTGTCTCATCTCTCCATAACTCTAAAACAATATCCTATGTTCTTCTACTCCATCTCAACATACCCTCGAGCTTAGTTGAAAAAGAAAAGTGAAGTGTGGATTGTAGAGATGGTTGAGTCAAGCCGGTTACCATCTACATTATGTTCTTTATATTTCCCCATATCGACACCATCTCAAATGTGGGCGAGCTTTAGGGTATTTTTCAAGCGATGGGTACATTTTATAAACAGAGCAAACACACTAATGCACAATGTACAAAACACTTCCTTTGGCTGACAAGTATGTGAAAGTATGTGTTCCACACCGCACTGATACAATTTTATTATGCTCGTGAAGCTTACATGAATATGAAGACCTCGTAGTGACCTAATGAGATCCAAGTATAATTTTCATGACTGATAAAAAAAAAAAAAAAAAAAAGTCCCATACTATTAGACTTGATTCAACTTCTTGCCTGACTAAAGAGGGATATTAATTAGTTGCTTTTCTAAAAAATATATTTCGAATGATGAATGGATAAGAAGGGTAGCTTTGTTATATATATATACTCATAATTATTATTTGAATTCTTTAAATGGAGGTAGGATGGATAAATTTTTAGACTACTAGTAACCTATAAATTTCCTCGTTAAGAGAGAAATTTCTCGTATCACATATTTTTTATACTTCTTTTGTTATTGTATATCAAGTTACCCTCACTTTAAGAGTTGGGTGGAGCTCACTGATATCTATGAATACAAATTTATGATATTTAAAAAAAAAAGAAAAAAGAGCATAGTATTACTAAAGCAGTGTGAACTAAAATGTAGTGAAATAAAATAACATTAACTTTTAGTCATTGTTGATTTTTTTTTTTTATTGGGGCCTAAAAGAAAAAGTAATATTTGCATGTGTGAGAAGAGAAGGCAGGATATAGAGTTCACGAGTTTCTTTAACCCTAAAGTTATTCTTTGATTCACTAAAAAGTTAAAATCCTCATATGAGTGAGTTTGCCTTTTAAAACACATCATTGGAAAGTCCACCATTATTCTTTCTTGTCCAATTAATTAATAGGGGCATTACTTCTTCCCTTTCCCCGACGACATTTTTTTTGTTTAGTTAGAAAAGAAAAGAACATTTATTATATAAAATGGAAATAAATTCTTCTTTAGATCACAGTTTGTTGAAATTATACTGATGATCGAGTTAGTAGAATAACAACAATACTCATTTGAAGTTTGTCGGTGCTTTGATATTGTTATGTTGGGTCCACTATTCCTTGGTTTGGTTTCTAAGGTTTTTACACTGCCATGGTTTCAAACTAGTTGATCCTACCTTATTTTAATGTTTAAGTTGATATAAGTAATGTCTAATTTGATTGAACAAACAAAAACAAAAGTCAAACATCTATTTGGAATATTACTTACTTACATTTTTTTATTGTAGAGAGGTGAAATGAGACAATTAATAGATTTAAAATTTGAACTTGAAACACAAAGGTTAATGGGATGATGTAATGGGATGTTAGTTTTTTGAAAAGATAGAAAGAGTTAAGGAGATGTGATGTAATTAAATTATAATAGAAGGAAGAAAGTGTTAAAAAGAGGAGGGGGTGGAATAAATAAAGAGGAGGGGGTGAAAGCATGAAAAAGAGTAATAAATGGGTTGGTTCCAAAAATGGGGATAGAATTGGGGGGGTTGACAGAGAATCAAGTGGCAGTAGATTTTCAGAGATTTGGGTGGGTGTGGTCCCCAATAAAAACAAAAACAAATAAGAAAGAAAGAGGGTGGTCCCTATCACAGCTAAGACGACGTGGCAGTGGCCGAATCTGATCACACCGTACACGTAGCATGATGGAAAACACCTAAGCCCCCCAACCTCCACCACTCTCATTTATTTCATTTCTCCCCTCTTTGTCTTCTTCTCCACTTCCCTTCCCTCCATTGACCTCACCAACCATTTCTTCCATTCTTCAATTCTTCAATTCTTCAATTCTCTTTTTTCTTTAATTAAATATTTAATCAAAGAAAAAGAAACCACCCCCCCCACTGTGGGCCCCTCATCCTCCGACTAGATACGCTTGACGTCATCTCTTACAATTTTTTCCAGACCCATAATGCCCAAATCACACTTTTTTTTTTCTCTTTCTTTTTATATAGTTTTATACTCACGCACGTGCTTCCCACGCCCCCTGCTTTTCTTTCTTATATATCAGTAACAATAATAATAATGATAATAACAACACCATTCATGATTTCATTCCCTTTTTTTACCAATCAACCTACTCAATATCTATCTACTCAACCTTACTCCTTTTTTCTTCTCTTTATTCCATCTAATTATGCTCTCTGCTTTCCTTTTTTTTTTCTTTTCCCTTCACCTCTTTTATTTCTACGTCCTTAATTCACTTATTCATAATATTTAACGTCAAATACAAGGGTTTTTTCAACTTTTAATAAATCTTAAATATATTTCAATACTAGCATTTTCACGGTCAATCTTTTAAATATACCTGCATATTCTGTTTATTTGCATTTAAAATATTATGATTATTTAATTAAATTTTAAATTTGCTAAAAATAGCTCTCCAACAAATTTTAAAATAAATAAATTGAATTATTACTTTAATATAATATTCAATAGAAAGTAAGTAAAATGTAATTTAAACTTTATGATGTTAATCTATTGAACATGGAAAATAAACAATTAAAGGGTTGAGTATCTAAATAGTAAGAACCCAAAACTTGATTTTCTTGTTTTCCAAAACTTCTCTACAATTAAAACGGTGTTTATAATTATGAGAATTAGACAAAAAATAAATTAAAAAAAACCAAACTTTTTAAAAGTTGACTTTTCTCCCTTGTCTTATGTTGTGTTAATGTGAATTCTCAAAAGCAGATCATTGTTATTTGTGCACACAAGTTAAGATATTGTTTTTCCTTTATCGTTTTCCAATCTCATTCCATTAATTAAATTTCAAAGCTTTGTGTTTCCCTTTTGCTACTCTTAAGAAAATAAAAACTGAGAAGTAGCAAGAGAACAAAAATCCAAGAGTTTAGATAAAAAAAAAAAAGAGTGTTAGCATTAGATCATCCACAGAAGGAAACTAAAAACAAAATACACCAAATTCAGAAGAGAGAGCAGAATCCTAATATAATGGGTGGGTGCTCCAAACTCTTCCCAATGTTTATTTTCTAAAAAGAAAAAAGAAAAAAGAAAAAAAGAAGAATAAGAAAGGATGGTAAATACTTTTCTTCATTTTATATTTTTGATGGAAAAAAAAAAAAGGTCCAATGTGAATAAATATATATTTATACTTTTACTGACAGGCCAAGCATCAAATCACTTTGACTATCTTTAACGTTAATAGACATTTTGACTTATAGGACAAAAACGTAAAGCTTTCTATATTAAATATGTAGTTTTGTCCATATTGTATACCTTCTTTTAAATTTCAATAACAACCTTTTTAAAACTTTTTCATTTTTGTCTTTTTCTATATTATAAATAATAAATCTTCTGTTTAAACTCTTACGTTTTCTTCCATATATATTATTGAAAAATACGCCCTGCATCATGCATCTTCTAAATCTCTAAATTATGTATCACTTATATTAGTTAAATTTAATTGTTTGATGTTACCAAATTAATTAACTCAATTTTCCTTCAAATCTAGCAATATAATTTTTAACGAGTGAAAATTGTTTCACCAACCAACCGTCCAAATCAAATCAAGCTATTATGAATTAAAAACATGAAAAATGAGTAGTTTGGTCATCTTTTACAAATGTGTCTAATTCATCATGCATTAAGGGAAGAGAAAAAAAAAAACAGGTTTAGAGTAGGGGTAACATGTGAGAGAGTTAAAGAAAGTATATAATTAGAAGTAGAACAGTAACAAATAAACATGTGTAATGATGAACAAATCCATGGTAGAATCCATGAATCAACAGAACTATGAATTTGAATTGTATTAGTGATAATAATAATAAAAGAGGAAGGAAGGGAGGGGAGATGGTAGGGAATGGGAAAAGTGGGGCCTAGAATGGAAATAAATGAGAAATAAGGGAGGGGAAAAGAAAAAGAAAAGAATGGTGTACAGAGAAAGAACTGTAGAAGGGCACGCGAGGAGTACTAAGACAGAAACATGATAACATGATCATTAAAGAGCTTTACATTACACACCTCCTTTCACATCTCTCAGATTACAAAATATATATCCTTACCTTTTTCAACCCTTCAGATCTCATTTACTCCTTTTTTCCTTATATCCTCACCCTTCATTTTGATCCATCACAGATCTTTGACCCTACCCCTTTTTGTTTCTCTTTTTCCCCAAGGTCAAACCCTAAACCAAAAATAACCCTTTCTTCTTCTTCTTCTTCTTCTTCTTCTTCTTCTTCTTCTTCCTTTTTTTACTCTTTTAACCTTTGGGAAGAAGTAAAGTAAAAGAAAGTAAAATTTGTATCCCTCTTCCACACGGGTGTTTCATTTCATCTTTTTTCTTTCCGCCTCTTTCATGTCAATCTCTTGCACGTGAAACCAATCATAATTTTCTTTTTTATTTTCATTCAACTTTCGACTTTTATTCATTTTAATGCAAGTTTTTTATTGCCACTTTCATTCATTGTGTTTTAAAATGTAACAATAAATTTGCATGCACAAGTTTTTATTATGTATAAAGGTGTGCAAATAAGGATCAAAATACTTTGGTTTTCAGAAGTAAGATAACCAAAATATTCTCTAAACTATAAAACTAAAAGAGACAAATTTCAAAATATATTATTACGTGAACAAAAGTGTACAGACAAATATAGTATCTAAATAATAAAAACATCACTTTTTCAAATTATTTTTTAATAAAATAAATTCCAAAAATAAAAATTGTGAACAAATTAATAATTAGTCATTCAGCTTTTAATTATTTTAATTCTTGCTTTTAAAACGTAACATGTTTGGTTTAATCCTATAACAAACATGATGGAAAGTTATGAGTTTTAAAATTAAAAGTCAAGAAAAAACATTTTAGGCCTTTTATTTGCTGATTTTTATTTAGTTTTTTCTATGTTGTAAATGACTTAATGTCCAACATTTAAAAATTTGGATAACTTAAGAAGTTATGAATACTAAATATTAAAGAATTTTAATTGACAAACAATTAGACAAAGTATGTTGGTGGTGATAATATAAAATTGTTACCATCACATGCCAATATTTGTATGGATAGATTATCATGGTATTTGTTTTTCACCGTTTGAGTAGTAAATTATCGTCCATCGGACTTAATTTTGCTTAGTTTTGTAAGTAAGTTAAGTAGTTTTAATTTTCCAAATTCTTTTGTTTTCTTTGAATTCCCTTCTCATTTTTTCAAACATTAAAAGGGAGTTTTTTCCCTTATTTTTTTTTCAACATGAAATAGAATATTTCTCTAAATGTTGACCCTATGAAACGACCTATCTAAAAGAGTAGTGGCGTAGGGAAAATGATTACTGTTATTAACCTACAAAAGATTATATTTTGTGGGTTCCACAAACATATGCTTGGTCAATTAACAAATTATGTACAAAAATATATGGTTAATTAAGGTTCAACACTATAATTAATTGTTAAGTTGTTTTAGAAAACACAATAATTAACAGCTTACATGTAAAAATTCAAATTCCTTACAAACATTATAACAAAACGTTTCAAGTACTCAAAAGCGACCCTTTCCACTTTCATCATCCACCATACAATGCATTAACGCAATAAAAAGTTAGGAACTTGATAAAATTTACTAAATTTGTGTAAAATGGCCAAGATCCAAATTAGAATAGATATGGTACTTTTTCCATTCAATGATATGTCGAATATATACCACACTAATTGATAAAATAGAACGTGGGACGATAACGAAAGAAACGAGAGGACGAGAAGATATATATATATATAGCTATTAAAAAAATATATATATATAAAATAAAATATGATGAGTGCTTATCTTTAGAGAGTCACATCTAAGCAAACCTAACTTGAACTAATTATTTATGTGCACTTTATAGCTTATGATCGACCACACTTAGATATTGTCTACTTGTTTGTGTGTGTTGTTTTTTTTTTTTTCATTTATATACAATTGTTTAGAGAATAAAATAGAAATAAATCTTGGTAGAGATTTTCCACTATATAATAATGAGTTGTTTGATTGAAATTTGAAAGCTTTAGAGGAAAAAGGTCAGTAGAGTTGGCCCATTGAAGGGACCTTTTATGTGGAAATGCCTTTTTTTCTCTTAATTTTTTCTTTTAAAGACGAAGATGGATATTTCTTGTTGATAGCTGTTGCCCATCTCCTTTTCTTTCTTTCTTTCTTTATTATTATTATTTGCTTCGTCTATTATTTAAACAAAAAGTCTTTCATCTTTTTAGACGAGTGCTTAAAATGGGATGGGCTGTATAAGCTTTATTGGTTTCTTAAAGCCCAAATACTCCCATTGATAGTACTGCTACGTGGGCTTGGATTATCAGCCCAATTTCAGTACGGCTCTTCCTGATATTTTTGTATGATTGTACTTCCCATATTTCATAAAATTGTATAAATTTCAAATTATTTTGTTAATAGCTATTAAGGACTAATTAAACTTTTCCATTGTTAGTTAAACATTTTAGAAATATTTAATTGTTTTTTTCTTTGCAATAAGTTTTGAATTTGTTTTGTTATTTATTAATTTCCGTTAATATTGTTTTAACTATTAATTTAATGTTTCCTAATTTTGTAAGATTTCGTCTATTTATATTCTTAACTGTAATTCAATCACCTCTCCATTGAGATTTCGAGTTGAAAATTGGATTTATAGATAAGAGAGAACATTTAATGGTATAGTTCAAATACATACTATGAATACTATCTTTTTCATTCAATTTTTCTATTCCTTTTAAATATAAGTGATTAACATGCCTCCATTTTTGTGCATTGGATTGTAATTATACACCTAGAAAACAGTATTTTAACAATAATTGAAGTTTGTAACCCAGTTTGGGTTGACTTCCTCTGATTAGTAACTTATATTTTTTAAGTGTAGAATGTTAGATTTAAACCAACGATGTAATGAAATGTAAGACTTACACCAACCTTGGTTAATTAATTAGTAACAAAGTTGGTATGTTTCACTACTGAGCAGCTAGTTTTCGTAACTTCTCGAATACAATTGCTAAGAAACAATAAAGCTTTCTAAGCTTTACAAGTGGATGTTAAATAGATCAATTTCAATAATGGTAAAATAATTGTTACTATTGATGTATGTATATTTATCAATAAATTCCATTTTCTCATCTTTCCCTCTTTCTCAGATATAACAAAATAAATATGCTCAACTCACCATTGTCTAGTGATTAACATTGTAACTCAAAATATTTTTCAGTGATTAAGATTGTATGTTGGGAGACAAACTAGTTCCCACTAAATTTCCAATCCCATGCTCTAATAAACCTAAGCAACCTTTGCATCTAAAGTCATCTAATCATTTTAATCGGTATAAGCTTAACCATGAATGAATAAAAATATAAATTTGTCTTTTAAAAAATCTAGTTAATCCTATTTACGTTGTCATTATTTGATTAAATGTCAAAAATAAACTAATGATAGCACAAATTTGATTGGTAATTTGGTCTTCAATTTTATTAAATTTTATCAAATTTTCAAACCTCTTTTGATTTTGAAAGAATTGGAATGAAAAGTTTTAACACATTAGAATTACTAAATAAATAAATAAAAAAAACGATGTTTAATTGTTTTATACATTGAATTTGTTGGTTCATTATGATTACAAGGCAAAAATATATAAGTAGAAATGAAATCAGATCGAAACCCATATAATGATCGATCGATGGTAAAAGCCCATTAGAACCCTAAGAACAGAACAGAACAGGAATGGATTTAAACAGGAAGAACCTTTTTGACGATGTCATCACTAAGAGCAGCAATTTGAGCATCAAGTGATTTAATGGTTTCCGCTTTCTGATTCTCCAAATTCGCCAATGCTTCCTGCAACTCCACATCAATTCTCTTTCTCCCCTCCGCCAGTTTCTCCTCCACCTCCGCTTGAGTTTCCTTCTTCATCTTAGTAAGCGCCGCCGAAATCTCCGCTCTAGCAGCTCTCATGACAGCGGCAGCTTGATCGTCCAGCTGCTTGACCTCCTCGGAAGTGTCTTTAACGCTATTCAGCTTCTCTTTAATGGCGGTGTCTCTTTCGTCCATGAATTTCCCGAGTGGGGAGAAGTAGAGTTTGTCGAGACCGACCATGAGGAGGAGGAATTGAGCCATCATGATAGGGAGAGTGAGGTTGAAGTCGAAGAGAGCGGCCTTTTCGATCTCTTCAGCGAGGGAAGGGGGAGCGAAGGAGAGAGATGTAGCGGCGAAGAGGGAGAGGGATTTGAGAGTGGAGGTGGAGAGGGAGATGGATTGGGGCTTTTTGAGGAATTGTGGGATTAGGGTTAGGGTTTTGGGGATGGAGAATTTGGGGGTTTTGTTGGAGATGGAAAGGGGAGGAGAGGGGGGTTTGGAAGAGGCCATGATAACGTTCGCCATGGCTGAGTAGAAATGAAGGTTACAGAGGTCTGAGAGAGATAACAATGGCGGATTGAGAAAAGAAATGGGGTGGAGATTGGAAAGGGAATTGGGAATGGGAATGGGGGATTTTTTTCTATCTACATTGTACAATCTTCATTCTTCGCCACACAATTTGATAAGGCTAAGCTTGCTTTGCTTCGCTTCGCCACCACCTAGTAGAACAGATTGGGATTTCTTCACACGTGCCATTTGCCATGCTCGTGAATGAAATGGGCCGAACTCTTCTTCATTGTATGGGCTTAGCCCAATTCATTTGTATATAATTGAATCCATCTTAGTTACTCACCTTTCAATTCCGACAGTTTGGCCGAGTGGTCTAAGGCGCCAGATTTAGGCTCTGGTCCGAAAGGGCGTGGGTTCAAATCCCACAGCTGTCAAATGAATTTTCAGGTTTTATTTTATCTTTCCTAATAAAACAAAAATGTAAATAAACAACACATGCTGAATAGATGGATTGAAAATTTATTATGTTGAAAGAGAAAGAACTTAGTATGAAAACAAATAAAAAGGGGCACTAAATCTTAAACACAACACTTCTTCTAAGGTACAAATTTCTGTTTCTTGTTTTATATTATTGAAGGCAAATCCTGTGAGAAGCCCTACACTATTCCTCTATTAATTGATTGTCCCTCTCTTTTCTCTTCATATTTTGCTTCCACATTCCCCCATTTATTCTATTTTTACTTTTTTTTTCTTTCTACTTTAATTTGTTTTTCAATTCTCTCAACAATATGTAGCAAGTGGGATAAATGAGTCAGTTAATTGATCTAAATTGTTCTCATTCTATGTATATGTTTGACACCATGATTGCATGGTATTGTTCATCACAAGTTGGAGTTAATAGTACTGTTGCCATTTAATCTTTTATTTCGTTTCCTTTTTTTCCTCCTTTTTTCAAGTTCTAAATTTGGCTAACATCCAAATTCTCTATCGATCAACATCCATAACTAATATACTTTATCATTCTCTAACTACTTCTTTAGAAGTGTTTTGAGATAAGAGTTGTTGTTTGAGATAATGATCCTATTAAACCAAGTTTTTAATGCTGATTTTATTTATTTTTGTCTTCTAGTCCTATGGGTGTTTCCTTTCTATGCTTATTGTTTCCTTGGCTTAGAAAAGGAAGGACAAAACAATAGAAAACTATTTATGAAGAAACATTCTATTTCTTAAATGTGTCAAGTTAACATTTAAGAAGATATTACATTATTCCAATATAGAAAAGCAGTCAAATAAGTATTTCCTATTAACTAAATTAAAAATGGTAAGTAATAGCGGTAAAAAAAACTAGTTTGAATATAGTTTAACTAGTTAAGAGTATATGGTATAGAGATAATTTTGAAACAATAAAAAAGTAAAAATGAGATAATTAAATTATGAAGGTAGAAAACATGCCTAGAAGAGGGATCTATGGAGGGAAGAACGAGTGGGGCAATTATCCCACCTAGCTAAATTGTCTGTTTTTGTACTTTGAAAGACTTCTTAAACTTAATTGTGTATATATGTTTGGTCCAATATTTTCAAACGAAAGAAATCACAAGTTTAATTTAGCAACTGTAGGTCATGAGAATTATACAAAACTAGGTTGACTTTATGATGAAAGTTTACCTAAATACATTATTTGGATTTGGATTTGGATTGATTCAAAAGTGATCTCTTATTTCAAATTAAGAAAAGATGTACGGTGGAAAAGAAGTAAATGTGAGATGAGTTTGGTTGGCCAAAATTTGGGCAAAACATAATTGGTGTTAAATATTGGATCCCACTTGCGAGGAAGGAAAAGACGTGATGTAATTAAAAAGCAGTAAGGAGGAGGGTAATGTTTTGAATGGGCCAAGGCCCAAGGGTGATGAAGGTAGGCCCAAATGTCAATAATAGAGCGGCAAGGGAAGGCTACAGAAGAGAAGAGAAGACAGTGATTTGATCTGTTATTGGTTCGGGAAAGCAAAGCCTGTGTGTGTGTGTGTGGGCTCCCTTACTCCCTTAAGTTTGAAAGTCTAAACCTACCAACCAACCAAAAAAAGCCAATTACCCCCCAAACCCTTCTATTTCTCCCTTTTATGATTTCCCATTGGTGCTCACGTGGACTTCACAAGCATGGGTCTCTTTTCATTTTCATTTTCAATAATTAAATTATCCCCTTTCTTTCTGCCACGTGACATACCCCTTCCCCTTGTCCATTCCTTTTAGTTTTTTAACCCTACCTCCCATATGCACAATTCCACATTCAACTTCCCAACACCACAAATCAAACACTTACTCATCCTATTCCTCACTTGTTTGTTTAGAATAAATGGAAAAACTAATAAACTAGAAATTTAATACTTCCTATGAATATAAACAAACTTTGAGCTTATTATCTTATAGCATTTTAGATTAATATTTCCACAGAACTGTTCCCCTTTTAAGGTAGAGTAGTAAGAAAGTAGGAATGAATTTAAGACAACCCATTGTCTGCAATTTACTTGTTTTTGTTGAATACTACAAGGTAGAGGACAGGAAAAGGGATTATTAATACCAAAAGAGTGGTATGAGATAAAAGAGAGACAAAGGAGGTCCAACCCACACGCCCCCTCTATCTCTATCCTCATCCACTCTCATTTTCCCATCCCTTTTCCCACACTCAAACTATTCTCTTTCTCTTTTCTATAAATGCCCATATTTCTTTTCCTATATATATACCCACTCTCTCCATTCTCCCTCTTTATTCCCTTCAAAACCTTCTCTCTTTTCTCTTTTAAAATCCCTATCCAAAATGGAGCTACAACTTGGCCTTTCTCTTCCCCTTCACAGCCACCCCAATATTCATTGCAAGCCAGCTGGTGGCCGTTTTGGAGATCATTCATTCATTCTTGAAAATGAGCTTCCTCAAACTTTGCCTTTGCTTTCTTGGAATGATAAGCCCAAGGATGAAGATGACCCACACCACCCTAGAGGAACACATTTTTGCAACATTCAAAAGTGAGTCCAAACTTATGTATATAAAAAGATTTAACCATCTTCTCTTAATCTCTATTTAATAATTTACGTGTCACTTAGTTATGCTTGTATTGACAGGCTCACTTGTTACATTGTTGGAACTTAACTAATTCCATGTTGATCTAATAATGATTTTAATTATGTCACAATTTCGTATAGGAAAGATGAAGAGAAGAAGCAAGCAGTAGGATGGCCACCCATTGAGTCATGGAGGAAGAAGGCCTTCGATTGGCACACTCAACCTCCGCAAACCATAGAGAATCGTCGTCCTGCAGTAGCAGATCAAAGTAACCAAAATGGTGGACGAAATTCATTGTTCGTGAAAGTGAAAATGGAAGGGGTAGCAATAGCAAGGAAACTCGATTTAAAGCTCTACCACTCTCATCACTCTCTCAAAACTGCTCTCCTCACCATGTTCACCACAAGTAATTCTGAATTTCCTTACACATTTAGTGCTACTAATTAAATATATAGCAAAAATATATGAACTAGACTCCCTATGAACACACACCATGACAATTTTGTTATATCTATAAGTTCTTTCACACATATCATTGAGTTATAATGTCCGCTGATGTAACATAACAGATAAGGGAATGGATAACAGCGATTGGGATTTTACGCTGATCTATGAAGACGAAGATGGTGATTGGATGCTTGCAGAAGATCTTCCATGGAAGTTAGTTCTCAACTTTCTTTTTCTTTTTCTTTTTTCCCAGCTTCATGATGTTTTATTTATAATGTATTAAATTTTTTTGGCAGTTCCTTCGTCGAGTCTGCACAGCGCCTCAAGATTCTGGTTGGCAACAGAAACAAAGAATGAAGTCCGCATATATTATTATTATTTCCGAATCTTAATATTCCACATGTATGTAATCATATATATTATATTCTAAAATGGCATAATGTGTTTGCTACTTCTATATTACAAGCAATTATTAATATTTTCCATTGCTGCTAAAGTGTGGACCTACGTGGTCGAAATTTTTCTATTAAAAAAAATTATTTGGCACAATAATTTCTTTCTTTTTTCTTTTTTCTTTTTTCCTACAAGTTGATCTGTGAATTACGGATAAATTATTCTTTTAATTCAAACTTAATTAATCATTCAAATCAAATGTTGTTGGTGAATCTTAATTAATAGTTTTGAAAATCGAACTCTCTTATGTGTCACTAAATTTGGAAGTATCAAATAATGGATAACCTATTTCAGAAAATCAAATCTTTTGAGATCGCTAGAAACTTCTTAATACTATTTATTACACTCGTTGAAAGTATATGGGTCTATTTTACAAAAAGTTGGAAGCTCTTATTCCAAATTGTAATTTAAAGTAGTACTTTAATCACCATACGTTTATCATAATTGTTATACTTGCAAAATGTTTATTTGGGTTTCTATGATTATTTTTGCCAATGTACTTTTTTTAAAAAAAAACCCATAAGATCTATCTATTTTTTAAAATTTTATTTGTGAGAGACTAAAATAGAAAAATAAAATAAAATAGGACTGTGATTATTGAATAAATAAATGAACAGGTGGAAATGGTATTTAAACATACTGTAGTAGTAGTGGGGTGACCGTTGACTGGAAATTTCGGGGCCCAGGCCCATTTGGAATGTTAGAGAAAGAGAGGATTAGTAGGGCCGAGCTGAAACCAGCCCATAACCTAAAATTGCCTCTTGTATTGAGAACGACATTTAAGCGTTGTTGACCGTTTTTTTACGAACGAGAGTCTATCATTGCTATATTTATAATTTTTATAATGTTATATACTTTGATTATTATTTCTAAAGTTGTTATACCTATTATAATGTAATTAAGTTGTTACCTATTATAATTACTTTATAATATAATAACAACAATAAATACAAATGTCCACCATTTTAGTTAAATGTGACTGAATATGAGGAAATTTTGAGTATTTTTGTAGTTTGTAAATGGAAATGGAAAATAAAAGTTTTTATTTAAGGTGTGTGTTTATGAAAATTGTTTTGTGTTGTTTACAGTGGGACCATGAGGGAGATGGGTGGAATGGAGAGATAGAAATTGGGTATAGGATGGAGAGATTTGTAGTTTGAGGGTTTAATATTATTTGGTAAAAACAAAAAATAGTTCAATAAAAAAAGAAAGAGTTGTAGAGGACACGTGGCAAACATGCAGAAGAGTTGGATCGGACGGATAAGAATAGGTCAGGCTTAAGTGCAGCAGAGAGGAATCATTGATTTAAAAAATGGGTGTGCAGTAAACTCTTTTTATTATTGTTATCGTGACGTGGGAAGTTTCAACTTAAACTTTTTGGTCCTCTAAACTCTTTGTTGGCCAATTAAATTCTTTTTTTATGTTTATACTTCATTATAACTCCATGCTACACATGAACATAGGTTTCAAAATTTGTTTTTTTCTATACCTATGATTTTATAGTCTAATCTCATGTTAGTGTATCACAATCTTATACTACTCGTTTTTCTCTTCAAAATACAAACATGTTATATTGAAGTATAAACATTAGAATTTAAATTGTTGCAATTGTTTTGTTTTAGAATTTTGACCTCATGATTCTTAAAAATATTTAATTTACAGTATAGATTGATATTTTCATTAAACATTGAATAGCAATAATGATGAAATTGACTTGTAGCGGCATAAATAATTTATCGTTTTATTTGAGACAAACCAACGTTGATAATTTGAATTACAATAAATATTGACAAAGTGATCAGTGGTAGCAAATAGCAATGAATCCTAGTACATTCAATTCAACACACAGCAATAATTTATTTATAATGGTTTAGGTTTTTTAAAACCTATATTAATATCATAAATAAAAATAAATCAGAATAATCATTCAAACCCATTTAAATAAAATGTTTGTGAAGTTTTATTTATTTATTTTAAATGAGTTAATTAATGTCAGTCCGTTTTAACCAATACATATTGTTAATTTATCTGATTATAAAGAATAAATAGTGGATTAACATCTTGGCTCATTTTTTCTCTGAAAAAGCAACCATAAACTTATACATCGATTTATGGTCACGCCATTGTATAAGGAACAAGGGACATTATATAAACAAGAAAAACGAAATTGGGTGCCAATTATTTATGGTTGGACTTCCTCTCATTTGTTTTAGAGAAAGCAAGGAAACTTCATTTGAATCATGAGCATTAGTCCCAACATTTGCTACTCTGTCACACCAACAACATCAAAGATCAAGTTATTTAATCAATTTTTGAACTTATATATTATTAGTTTAAAACACGAGTCTACACAACTCATATAGTTTTAAACTAATAAATTTGTAACTTCAATATTTTTCTATTGATTTTCTTACTCAATACTAAACGAAAGTTCAAACCTGAACAAAATTTATCGAGTAAAGTAAAATAAAGCTAAAAATTAATTTATTTTTTGCTAATTTTAAAAATTTTCCTACAAAAAAACCAAATTAGAGTTAATATATCTGAGTAACCGTCCACACACCTATAAGTGGTAAGATTAAAGATCAATATTATTTATAAAGACATACGCTAATAACAACGAGCAAGATACAACATATTTCTAAAGTAATAAGGACTTTAATTGAATAATTTGTATTCATATTTTATTTATATATTAGTAAAATTAAAATATGAAGGTTGACACCCTAGCTGATATTTTATTCTTAAAAGGAAATGAAATTTATAAATCAGAATATAAATTACTACAACACATATGTGTTGTTAAAGAGTAGAAGAGATGTAGTTAGTAAAAACATAAACTTTTAATCACCAACTCAATTAAACAGATTTAAGTGGATAGGTGAAACAAATTTAATAAAACATATAATACCTTTCTTATTTGTGGATTATAGGATTTATAATGTGAATAAAAATAGAATAATGAACATTAAACAGGGAGAAAAAAAGAATGAAGAAGAACACATGAACATCTTAAATTAGCCGATTCAATTTATAAAAGTGATAGAGGAAGACAAATTTGATGGAATATGTACAGCATAAGGAAAGAAAACAAAATGTGAAATCACATGAGAGCAGAAGAAAAGTAAAGGGTGAGCAGAAGGATAAGGGCGGAAAAAAATGGGAAATAGTATTTTGGGGGTTTGTGCAAAAAGAAAGAGTTATGGTGGGTATTGTTGCAAAATGGGATTGAGGTTGGGGTTAGTTTGGGCCACTGATTGTGACAATATCATCAGAATTCTCCCCCCTATTACTTCATCAATGGTCAGGACTTTTGAGAACGAAGCCAAATAAAATAAAATATATATATAGAAAAAAGACTGATGGGGGTAGGAGAAGGAGGCATGTGGATGAGTGGGGGACACACCAAACTCATCAATTTCTTTTTTCTTTTTTTCATAAAGAAAATCCTCCCTTTCAAATAATTGAGCTTTTTTACACAACACACACTGTGGTGAAGAAGAAGGAGAGGAGAGAACAAGAAAAAAGAGGGGCAGTTGGGGAACACATACAGGAACTCTTTTCTTCTTCCTTGAATCTTGGAATTTCTTCTGCATTTTGTTGAGTTTAAACTTTAAGGGCTTCTTCACTCCAAAACAATAATAAAAACCCCAAGAATAGTTTCTATTTTACTGTATTGAAGATGCCAAGACCAGGACCAAGGCCTTATGAGTGTGTGAGAAGAGCTTGGCATAGTGATAGGCACCAACCCATCAGAGGTTCTCTCATTCAACAGATTTTCAGGTCTCTCCCTGTTACTCTCTCTTTCTGTTTCTGCTGATCATGCTTGTTTTGTTTTTGTTTTTTTCGGTTTTCTGATCTGTGTTGTCTGCTTCGTAGGGTTGTGCATAAGATTCATAACACCTTCACTAAGAAAAACAAAGAATGGCAAGAAATGCTTCCTGTAGTTGTTTTCAAAGCTGAAGAAATTTTGTACTCAAAAGCTAATTCTGAGGTATTTTCCTTCTCTTTTCTTACCCTTCTCTGCTGCTGCATATTTTTTTTTTTCCATTTCTCCTCCTGATTTAGGAGTCAAGCTAAGATATATTATTCTTGACATTTGTAACTTCTGATATTTTTAGGCACATAAGTAGCTTGCAATCCACGATCTTTGTTTAAGCTTAGTTTTTTCAAAGTTGTAATCTCTTTTTCCCCTAGACAGGCCGAATATATGGATTTTAGTACCCTTCAAAACCGTTTACTGGACGCCATCAATACCATAATAAGGCTTGATGAGAGCACTGAAACTGGAGACTTTCTTCAGCCTTGCATTGAAGGTACTTGAAAATGTTGCTTCTTTGGTCCCTATTTGCATCCTCCTTTTTGGGGTTTTGTTTTGATCCTTTGTGTTACATTTGGATTTCCCTTTCAGCTGCTCTCAATTTAGGCTGCACACCCAGAAAAGCTTCACGAAGCCAACGAAACAATGTTTCTACAAACTATCTCAGTTCTAGGAATCAGGAGACTCCCAGCTTGTCTAAGGCTCCCATGGTAATGAAGCCTTCTCAGGGAGCTGTCACTAATACTCATCGTGTCCCCTGTTTTTGGAGTTTGGCCAAGCCTGAGAACAATGGCTTAGGCAATTCAGGCTTCGGACTCAAAAGCTTTCTTCCTGCTCATAATTTCACTTCTGAAAAGTTCTCTGCTTTTTCAAGCCCACATGGTTTGATAGAAAATGCTCTCCCACCGACCAAGTTCTCCGTCTATCCACTATATTACGGGAATGGTGTTCAGTGGCAAGGACAACGCTCTCACTTCAATGTTGCTCCTCGACCGGTTGCTACATGTTTGGATTCTACTGATGGTGGCATGGAGAATATGAGGGCCTCTGGTACAATGTTAGCAAATGGCATCACCCAAAATGAAGTAATATCTTCTCTTGCTAGCCCATGTGATCTAGCATTGCGGTTGGGTCCTCTCTCAGATTCAAGCTCAAGCTGCAAAAACAAAATTCCGCTTCGTGTGCTTAAAGTTGGTGGTTCAAGCAGTTCACGAGAGGAAACCAAAACTGAGGATTGTTCTCTAGTGATGGAAAGGAAGCTTCCCTTGTTTCCCAGGAGAAATGCATATGGCCTATCTGAGCACAATACATGGGGGAATAGTCTAGAGGACGAGTTTGTCTACGCAGAAACAAGGGTGAGAAAACGAAAGGCAGATTTTGGTGATTCATTCAAGGAAAGACACTTAAGTTTGCTTCCAAAGGGTCCTTCCAGCAGGTTCATAGACTGAATCGTTTTCCATTTTGAAATAAACAAGATTATCGACGAAGAAGCTGCAACTATCGGCCAGTTCATTAAGCATTGTCCACAACTGCAATGTAAGAATGAAGTTCAAAAACTAGATTCTAAATTTGGACGAAGGAAGGAATTTATGCGAGGATCTGTTGGACCCATGGAGTAGATTACTTAAATTTATGAAGGGGATGATGTTTTAACAAAGAAGCAACTGGTGAGGTTATTGCTGTGCAAATGGGGGACATAGAGGCATTGAGCCAACAAGCTTACTTATCATATTTTGGGAGCAATATGCTTTTGTTCTGTGGGTCCTTTACTTTTTCATCTTTGTTCTTTTTTTTGGAAAGAGTTGAATTGATCATTGAATGTTTGGATGGAAGTCTCTGCCTTCAACTTTTAATGGGTGGTAACATTAGTGTCTGTGGGGTCAAATAGATAATTCTTGTTTTATCTATCGTTAAGGTAGACAAAGCTAAGCATTCTGATTTTAGTTAAAATTTGCTTTATCAAATTAGGAGGTTTAAATATCCAACTCCCCACAAAAGATGTACCATTTTCACTCACAGTTTTATTCTTGTCCTCTGGAGAACCATAACAAAAAAGAACAAAACAATACAAAACTGCACAAATTAGATATAATCCTGTGTTTGTTGGTTGTAAGTTAAATTCTCATCAATCTTTAAATATGAAGTCACTCGTTATGTTCATCAACCGGTGGAGCGAGTGTGCAGAGAATTTCCTCGCAAACAAGAACGGGTGTTGACGCTGATATGTACCAACGGATACAATCCGGCCGCCGCCCCTTCGGGTTCCTATTCTAACTTTCATTCTCCTTCCACCGTCGCCGTATCTCGGCCGGGCGGTTCTCAAACCACGTATGAGATCCGGTCCCACGTCAGATGCCACGTAGGTGCGTGGGTGGCCATCGACACTGCCGTTCCAGTTGACGTGTGTTAGCGTAGCTGGCACAAGCCCTCTCCGGTCCCACATGCTGAGTAAGGTCGGGAAATAATTCTCCTCGGGGTAACACGTGTCCAGCCGCACACAAGGCAAGTCAAACTTTGACCAAACTGTCTTATCTCTCACCACTATCCACGCGTGCCGCCGCCTCAACACCCAAAACTGCGACCCAATACGAAAATCCGCCAATTTAACAACCGGAAGCATCACATCCGGGCCACGCGCCGCCCACCTGTCGTAAGCCCCTAACTCACTTTTGAGAACCTCGATGAAGCTTTTCTTCGACCGAATCAGCGTTTTGTATGTGAAATTGAAGGAATGAAGAGGGATGCAAGAGGGGGATAGAAGAGCGAACATGGAATTAGCAGAATCGTGAAGCAGGGCGTGAGCAAGAAGGCGACGAGCGGCAGCGGAAAGAGAAGGTGAATTTCTCTGAGTGGGTTTAGAAGGGATGACCCGGTTGGCAAATACGCCGGAGAAAGGCGGGTCGTAATACCGGGTCGGGTCGGCATGGATGTAGATATTGAACAGATCAGGTGGGATATTTTCGAAGAACAATTCCCAAAGAGGAGCAAAAGGAAGAGGTGAATTAGTGAGAAACAAGAAGGCCAACTTGTGTGTTGGCGATGGGGTAGAGTTTACACCGGCGGCTAGTGGGAAGAGCAAATCATCATCCTCCGGCGGCAGCGGGGAGGGCGGAGAAGGGGTAATTTTGCGATGGATGTTGGAGGTGTAAAGAGATTGAAATGGAAAAATAAAAGGGTAATCAAAGGAATTGATGGTGGTGGTGGGGGTATTGATGGTGAAGAAAAGGGCTAAGGATAAACAAAGAAGGAGAGCAAAGATAAGAGAGAATGGATTAGGGAAGAACATGATTGTTTGTTTTAGAGTGAGAGTGGTTAGTGATTTGAGTGAAATAGAGGGGGAAGATAGAGGAGTGGTGGAGAACGCGTGGCAAGCATGTAGAAGAAGAGATAGGAGGGAAAGGGAAGAGTGAGAAATGAGTGTGAGGGAGAGGAATGATTGGTTGGAAAAGGTGTGGAGTGTATTGTTGTATGGAGCACTGAATCATATCTAATGCAATGGGAACCCATGTTGACGTGGATTAATTGGGTGATGGGGCCTCAGATTCTTTCATGCCTTATTGGTATTTGTTACTAATATTTCACCTAACTCCTTCCTTTTCTGTTTCTACTTTCCATACATATCTATAAAATACTACTTTTTAACTCCAAAATTACATCATTCTTTCTTCTTCTTCTTCTTCTATTATTCATTTTGAATTTTGAATTCAAGTTTGAAATTTGTTTTGTTCTATAGGTGAAATTAGAGTTGGTTTAAACTGATACCATTCTCAAAAGTTTATATCTAATTTATTTGTCATTAAATATCAATAATTATGGGAATGGACTTAGCAAAATTAACAATTTGAATGCCCATTAATAACCATTTACAAAAGTGATCCATTGTAGCAATGAATTCTAGTACACTAAATTGAGGAGACAGCGCAATAATTTATTTATAATGCTTTGTAGGTCTTTAAAAAGCTACAATAATATCCTTCATGAAAATTGGACGATATATTTATTACTATTTCAGATGGCTCAATCGTCTGATTCTTATCCCATGATTATTGAATTATAGATAAAAAAAGAAAAGAAAAAAAAGAAAAACAGAAGAGAACTTTGGTTTTAGATATTATTCAAAACCATAACAATATTCTTTAAGAAAAAGACAGTTTGGTTGATAATTCTTAGATTCAATGAGAGTTGGATAGAAATGTATAGCCAAACTAGAGTTATGAGTAAAAATATATTTGTAACCGATATTAGATGTTAATCAAAATTCTATAAATAGTCACAAAATGTAAAACATGTAGTTTGTAGTTTTTTGAATGAGTCACTAGAGATTGATATTATAATCTTAAAATGGAATGAAAACTAGCATAAGTTAGAACGTATGTTTTAAATGGTTTAAGTCAGTGAGTATGACTTATCCCAGTAGATTTGAGTGGAGGAAAAAAAAAACAAAACATTAAAATCATTAAAATCATGTGAGGGCGATAAGGATGGAAATAATGTAAAAATACTTTTTTGGGGGTTTGTGCAAAAAGAAAAGAGTTATGGTGGGCATTTTTGCAAAATGAGATTGAGGTTGGGGTTAGTTTGGGCCACTGATTGTGACAATATCATCATAATTCTCCCCCTGTTACTTCATCAATGGTCAGAACTTTTGAGAAAGAAGCCAAAGTAAAAAAAAAAAAGGAAAAGAAAGAAAAAAAGATCGATGGGGTAGAAGAAGGAGGCATGTGGATGAGTGGGGGACACCCCAAACTCTTCAATTTTTATTAAAAAATCCTTCCTTTCAAATAATTGAGCTTTTTACACGACGAACTTTGGTGAAGAAGAAGGGGGGAGCTGGGAAACACACACAATAAATCAATACAAGTCCCTTTTTTTCCCCCCTCAAGTCTCCTCTCTTCTTCTTCCTTGAATCTTGGAATTTCTTTTGCATTTTGTTGGGTTTGAACTTTAGGGGAACGGTCTTCACACCATTTTTCTGTTAAAAAAAACCCCACAGCCAATTTGTCTTTTACTGTGTTCAAGATGCCAAGACGAGGGTCAAGGCCTTATGAGTGTGTGAGAAGAGCTTGGCATAGTGATAGGCACCAACCCATCAGAGGTTCTCTCATTCAACAGATTTTCAGGTTTCTCTCTATTACTCTCTGTTTCTGTTTCTGCTCATTTTTTTTTGTTTCTTTCTCTTTTGAATCTCTGATGGAACTTTTTTGTGATCTGTGTTGTTTGCTCTGTTAGGGTTGTGCATGAGATTCATAACTCCTCCACCAAGAAGAACAAAGAATGGCAAGAAGTGCTTCCTGTTGTTGTTCTCAAAGCTGAAGAAATTTTGTACTCCAAAGCCAGTTCTGAGGTATTCTCCTTCTCTCTTCTTACCCTTCTCTGCTGCCTCATATTTTCTGGCCAGCTGATTTAGGAATCAAAATATGAGATATTTTGCTTGCATTTGTAACTTCTAAAACTTTCGGCACTCAAGTAGCCAACAATTCATGATCTTTGTTTAAGCTTAATTTTTTCAAAGTTATAGTCTCTTTTTCTTTAGATAGGTTGAATATATGGATTTTGGTACCCTTCGATACCGCTTACTGGACGCCATTAATACCATAATAAGGCTTGATGAGAGCACAGAAACTGGGGACTTTCTTCAGCCTTGCATTGAAGGTACTTGAAAATGCTGCTTCTCTGGTCCCCGTCTGCTTCCTCTTTTCTGGGGTTTGTTTTGATTCTTAGTGTTAAATTTTGATTTACCTTTCAGCTGCTCTCAATTTAGGCTGCACACCCAGAAAAGCTTCACGAAGCCAACGAAACAATGTCTCCACAAACTATCTCAGTCCTAGGAATCAAGAGTCTCCCATGGTAATGAAGACTTCTCAAGGATCTGTCATTAGTTCTCGTTGTGTCCCCTATTGTTGGAGTTTGGCTAAATCTGTGAACAATGGAATAAGCAATTCAGGTTTTAGATTCCAAAGCTTTCTTCCTGCTCATAATTCATCCTCTGGAAAGTTCCCTGATTTTTCAAGCTCACATGGTTTGATAGGAAATGCTCTGCCGCCGAGCAGGTTCTTTGTCTATCCTTTATATTATGGAAATGGCTTTCAGTGGCAAGGACAACACTCTGGCTTCCAAATCGCGCCTAGACCAGTTTCTACATATCTTGATTCTAGGAATGGAGGTGTTATGGAGAAGACTAAAGCCTATTGTACAATGGCAACAAATGGCATCACCCAAAATGAAGTAATCTATGCTTTTACGAGCCCATGTGATGATAAATGTGATCTAGCATTGCGGCTGGGACCTTTTTCAGCTTCAAGCTCAAGCTGTGAAAACAAAGCTTCGCTTCGTGTGCTTAAAGTTGGTTCAGGCACTTCAGTAAAAGAAACCAGAACCGAGGATTGTTTCCAAGTGATGAAGAGGAAGTTTCCCTTGTTCTCTATGAGAAATGCATATGGCCTATCTGAGCACGAAACATGGGGGCAGAGTCTAGAAAGGGAACGTGTTGATCCAGACACAAGGATGAGAAAACGGAAGGCAGATTTTAGTGATTCATTAAAGGAAAGACACTTCAGTTTTCTCCCAAAGCTTCCTTCCAGCAGGTTCATAGGCTGAATCTTTTTCCATTTTGAAAAAACAATACGATTATGGAGGAAAAAGCTGGAGCGGGCCAGTTAAACACCTCCAAATTGTCCACAAGCGCAGTTTGGATGTTTGAAATGTCAGAATGAAGTTCAACAAATGAAATGTAAACTTTGATGGAGTAAGGGAATATATGTGGAAGAAAAAGGGTCTAAGGCTGTCTGTTAAAAGAAAATCTTTTGGGATTAATTGATAGGGTTTGCTGGACCCTTGGAGGAGATTACTTAAATTTTAGAAGTGGGTGAAGAGTTGATAAACCAGCAACTAGTGAGATTACTGTCTATGCAAATGGGGGACAGAGAGGCATCGAGCCAACAAGTTTATTTATCATATTCTGGGGGCAATATGCTTTGGTTCTGTGGGTCCTTTTTGTTTTTTCCTTTTCTTTCTCATCTTTGTTCTTTTTTGGAAAGATTTGAATTGATCATTGAATGTCTGGATGGAAGTCTCTACCTTCAACTTTTAATGACTGGTGACATTAGTCCTGTGGGGTCAAATAAGGATTATCTATTGTTAAGGTGGACAAAGCTTTCTGCTTTTAGTTAAACTTGCTTTATCAAATTAGGAAGTTGCTTAGAGAGAGAATCAAACATGATTTCTTTCACAAGATTTCATCAATATTGATACCTCAGTCATTTTCCATTAGATGCCATATTCTGCCCTTTTTCCACCAGTCATTATTTTGCACTTTTTGCCTCTTATCCTGTCCTGTATTCACTGTATGATTAATGTCAAATCCAATGGGAACTTGTTATATGGATATGGAATCTGAATTTGCTTGATTTCAATTCCTAACTTTACTCCCACCATTGGGTTATCACGTGTTCTACAATTTCTTCATACTTTTCTGTACTGTTTTTCACTGTTGTTTTTCTATCAAATGTATGTCTGGAATATAATCATTTTGTTACTTTTCTGAATTTGCTCGATGTTGTTTTTCACTGTGATCATTGGTTCCGTTTTAGGTAACTTGTAAAGATTAAAGTTATTTTGTCAAAACTTACTATTTGGAGTATCTTAAAAGAATAGGTCATTAGTAAAAATGAAACATAAGTAAACAAAAGGTTTTTCGTAATAGTCCAATAGGTATGAGTTTTATTTACAACAAGAAAAAAATCTCAGAGAAGCTATTCACTATTCATATACAAGGAATAGAATCATTCGGATGGGCTCTGGTTTATGCAGGGCTTCGATCAGAGAAAAGAGAGCAAGGGGAATTTGATGGGGATGAAGCAACAGGGCTGCTAAAATGAAAGTCAATTTGTAACCTCTGATGGGGTATAAAATTAGAATCACTCAACTTCTTTTGTTCTTCTTCCAGCTCTTCAATCGTTATGGCTGCAAGAAACCTTTCAAAAAACTCTCTGCAACACTCTTTTCCCCTGCAAACCAATTCCCCAGGTTCTCCTTTCTCTTGGTTCTTGAACATCAAACTTGATTTATCGAACTTCAAGATGTAAGCTTGATTACACCCCTCAAACAAACGTTCACCTAATGAATCAATGATGTAACACGCATCTTCTTCCATCTTCATCACGAAGAAGTGATCGTTCCAACTCACAATATAAATTCTTGACTCGTAAGTTGAATATGTTTTGGCATTGACCTCATTCCATATTTGCTCGAACGACATTGCTTCTGCCAAGCAGTTGAATTTCTCTGGGCTGAAGAACCCTACAAAGGAATTTTCAGCAGAGACGGCGATGGGTCGGACGTCGGCTTGCACGATGGTCTCAAGGTCAAAATGTTTGTTTGGGAAGTAGTTGGAGTAGCAGGCATTGTTGCAAAGCTTTTGCCATTCTGATGAACCTTCAATTATGAGGCTGTCTAGCTCCGGTTGTGTGGGCATCGTGCCATAGTTCGAATGCAGCCAGTGGGTGATCACGGCAACTATAGCCGTGCAGGCACTCTCGCCTCCAGCCTTCTCGCTCCGCTGGTCAAACGAGCCAAAGAACACCTCTGTTTTCAGCTTCGTCTTGCCATCTCTGCTTATTATTTCTCTTGTTTCCCATTTCCCTCCGCTAGTTTCTTTGTTTTGACCATCTGTTTCTAAAGAAAACGCTGTGGTTTCTGCTTTGTCCTGAATAAAAATAAATAAAAAATCAATGTAAGATGAATAGATGATTTAGTCATCAAGGTTTAAATATACTTTTCATTTTATGATTGAACACGTCAACGGATAAGAATAATTCTTCCATGTGTTTCCAGAGTCAAATCAAGGGGAATAGAGTGTTTTAAAGCCATACCATTTGAGAAGTTGAAATGGGGACGACTTTCAACACGGAAGGATCATTGTCGTGTTCCGGTTGGTCAACGGTAACTCCGTCGTTGACCGCCGTGTTCGTCTTCTCCAACCACGGCTCCACTTTCCCTTTCGAATGTCTAAAACTAAAACTCAGCCGTCTCTTCTTAGACAACAATTTCCCCAGCTTTTGATCTCCATCTTCCTCTCCTATCGTTGGATCTCCCAAACCCCTGTTTTCACCATCCGATGAAATCACTTTACCCTTTTCCCTGTTCTTCTTCTTGAAGCTCGTTAAACCTTTCAACGCTTTCAAAAATCCCTCCTTGTCTTGCTGATGAATCATGTCCGACCCATCTCGGATCTCCACAAAATTTACACACACCTTCAAAAGTCCCATTATCAGAACAAATACCCACAAATTATAATCTTCTTTTTCATCTATAAACAATCAAATTTCATTAAAAAAAAAAAAAAAAAAAAAAACTTACAGAAATCATAGCATGATGAGGAGCCGCTCCTGCAGAATCCTTCAACGTAATAGGAACATTTCGCTCCATTTTCGTCTCCATTGCCAAAAGCATCTCTGCTAAATTAAGCGACGCCTTGCCCAAAACAGAAGTTTTCGTCTTGGATTTTGTGTATTCCTCCTACATCCATGAAAAAGAAACGATAAATTCACAAATTTGGATTAAAAAAAAAGAAAAAGAAGAATGAATGGGATAAGGAAACGTACGAGTAAGACGTAGAATTTGGTATCCCAGAAGGGAATGGAAGAAGGATGATCATGATGGGGGAGTTCGAATTCACAAATGCTGTGGAATTCATGGTTCCATTGATGATGATTGTTAAGAACTAGCTGGGCGGTGGTGCGGTTAATTTGGAGAGGGGATTTTGCATAAAATGGAACGGATAAAAGGGAATGTCTTTGAGGACCTTTCCATTTGATTTCAATGGCGATTCTTTCATTCTCTTTGTTATATCCATAAAGCTTAAAATTGTCTAATTTCACTTGGAATTTCTTCATCTTGGTGGTTGTTGGTTTCTTCAAATTTGTTTTGTGTGTTTCAGAAAAATGTTTTGTGAAGGAAGGAAGAAGGAAGAGGCGTAATATGAATGAAGTGGGTAAGTGACAGCTATTTCAATTTTCAATTCTGTTTGTGAGAACAAGTCTAGGCCTTGTTTTTGTCTACATTTTTTTAGCCTTTAAATTTTTTATTTTAAATAATATAGAGCATGTCTTATCCATCCTATATTTTACTTAGTCTAACTTTAACTAATAATTAAAATTATAAGAACTACCCAAGAAACCAATATACTATCGTCATATGCTCATTTCCATTTTAATATACTCTTAACTTACTCTTATATCATTAGCAACATAATTTTAATATTCAATTATACAACTTTTCTCACTGCTGATTTCCATTTTGATATACAAATATTTTAGTTTTACTTCTTAAGAAATAAATCAATTTTATTTATAACAAAAAAAAAAAAAAAGAGTAATTGACTATAGAGAGAAAAAAATTATATAAAAAAAGAAATTACGGAAGAAATAAATCAATATTTTTTAAAACTTGGTAAGTTACGTCAACTTAAATAAATGTGACAATTTTACCATTTCTTCCACTTTTTTAATAAAGAAAAACAATGTACAATTCTTCCTCAACTCATTATGATAATCTTAATTGATCTATGTAGTTTTAATAAATCACAAATTAGTCTATACATTAGTTTATCAATAATAAACTTTCATTATAGATTTTAAAAAATATTATTATTAGCTAAATTTTGTGATTTTTTTAAAATTAAAATTCGTCAAAATTGATTTTGAATGTACGGCAACTAAAATTGAATCAAATAGTATAGTGCATAATAAAAAATAAAATTTGAACCAACAAAATAAAAGAAATAATTTAGCTTACGCGGCAAGATGTAATTGGAAAGGTGTGGAGGATATAGCCACGTCAGAGGTGGGAGGATCAGTTCACCAATCTATAAGAGACGCGTAAGAAGAAAGACGCGGCGAATTAGTATTAATATTATTGTTAATTTTGGAGGGAAAAATTAATATTATCAATAGAAAAAATTGAAAACATTAAAAGGGACTAAATAGAAATATTTTAAAAACTACGGTCTTTAGCTAAATCAAATGAAGTGGGCCGAGACTCATGAAGTAGTTAATGGGCCTTTCTCCAAATCCATACAGTCCTTAACATGCGAAGATCCTTCTATATTTCAGATTGGGAGTCCTTCTCATTTAGAAGGACCTAAGTTTAGGTTTTCTTTTAAGAAAATTTAATTTTAGTGGAACACACGATAATTAATTAGTAGTAAACATTTTCAACCATGAAATTATCCCAATCTAAACGTAAAAAGAGGTGCTATGAGTTCTACATTTGTTATTGTAATTCATAAATATAGGGACGAAACTCGATAAATTTCTTAGAATGCATTTCAATCCGATTATTTAAGACTATATCGACTATATCAACTAAATTTTGTTATAGTAAATATTATTTTGAACTTTCTAATTAGTCATTGCCACAACTTTTACTATTTTATATTTATTATCTTTTTTATTTTCTATGTTAATGTTTACTATTTTCTTTTCGATCTAAAATAGTTTAGTAATATTATATAACGGAGTCTAAAACAATCTAGATCCCAAATATAAACTATTATAATTTTAAAATGTAATAACAACTTTTTGCCCAACCATCTCCTTAATTAATTTAGATGTAGTTTACTTGATTGATGTAATCATCTAAATCAAGTCAAAATCTCAAATACTCAGTCATAAATGGTGAACGTATAACTTGTAAACTTGATTTAATAAAAATGAGAGTATTTCATTGTCTAAATAATCAAATCATGAGCTTGAAAAATGATACTAAATATGAAGATTGTAAATCTAAAATTCAAATTTTTTACCTAGTACCTATTAAAACCACTTAAATATATTTAAGTAGTCAATCGGTAACATAAAATTTATAATATTCGACTAGAAATAAGAGATTCGGTTTCTCCTTCACTCACAATTTGTTAGTAAAATAAGACATAATGGAATTGACAATATCTATCTTTCTTTTCAAATATACCTAACGACTATATGCCAAAGTTATGGAGATTTTTCAAAATCTGCTCCCACTTTTGGAATGAGTGTTTGAATCAACAAAAAATTTTATTCTATTTTATTTAATTTTAATTTGCTTTCTTGTTGAAGTTTGAATTAGAAAATATTTTATAATGGAGGAACATTAATGTTTTACTTTCTTTCCATACCTAATCTTTCAATCCTTTTTTTCTTTATCTTTATTAATGTTCTTTTCAAACATTATATATTCTTCATGGGATATTTTAATTCAATTTCGGGTTGAAATCTTAATTCCCTTTATGTGTTTGATTGGTTAGATAGATATGAGTCTCTTTGTTTTAATATTCAATTACCAAAAATCAAACTTGGTCAATTTTACACATTACCTTTACAACCGGGAAGCCACACAAGCAAAATGGGTTTCAACACAAGTAGAAGGATTACACATCATCCCTTCTAAAACCTAAATGGTTACGAGTAGTTTCAACGCTTGAGACAACTATCATACCAAATACGCAAATTTGACTAAATTTTTTAGCATGACTTAGTTATTTTTCAATTGATATATACATATATATACGTAACACATGCACAAGCCATAGAAAGATTGTTATAAATAGCTCTACTTCAATGACCTTAAATGAAAAGAGTAAGCAATTGTCTAAGGTGAGTCCCGACCTTACTTTTGTGTGCTTAACATAGCTATAAATCCCTGTATTAACTTAGACAATTAAAATGTAATAAATTTGAAATCACACATTTGGAAGTAACTCTTGTACAAGTCAAATTAGAAAAAGAGACTAGACCAAGAGAAACAGGCTGAGAGAAGAATCCATAAAAGATAGTGAGATTGATGACTCTAAACAAGTACTAATTTCTTGTACCTACATGAGTCAAATTGTATCTTGCAATAAATTTATATATTATTTAAAAACTTAGACCAAAAATGGAATCCTAATTGGTAATGTATCAAAACAATACATTGCTATTTTTTTATTTAGAGATATGGTATGATTGAATTTGTTTTAAAATAAAAAAAAAATTGAATTAGAATTGGAAAGATAGTGTAACTAATAAAATAATAACATTATTTGAATGAAAATGGAAAGAAAATAAAATATTTGAAAGACATGTATTTGAATCATTAATCGTTTATGATAAGAGAAAGACATCAATTTAGAATTTAAAAGAAGTTGAGAAGTGTGGTTGGGAAGGGGAGAATTAGAAGATGAATGTCTTTATTACAAAAGATTTATTCCATGTGATGAGAGGTAAGCAAAATATTATTGGGATGGACATGTGACTCAAATTGCCAAACGCTGCCGCTCCATTTAATTAGAATGTTGAATAATTAATTAATGTTAAAAAATAAGAACAATGAATAATACTTCTTATCTAATCTTTGTGAGGTGGACTTTAGTGGGCTGGACTAATTAATGTAATCATCAAATTACTTCATTTTATAAATCTTCTCAATTATCAACATCTCTTCTTTTTCTTTTTCTATTTACCATTTTCTATTATTGCCAAATACTTCAATAATAAATCAATTGCTTTCAAAATTAGTTTTCTTTTTCTTCCTATTTTTTACTTTTTGTTATATTTTTCTACTAACCCTATAAACACTCTTACAACTTCTTTTTTTCTTTAAAAAAAAAAAATAAACTATCTATTTTTTTTTTATCGATTTTTAAAAATTAAGCTGAATTTTTAAAACTATTTTTTCTATTGTCTTCACATTTGACTAAAAACTCAACTTATAAAAATGAGAGAAAATAGAAGCTTTTAACTTTCAACCACCATAAAAACAGATTTTCTTTTTAAATAGCAAATTTTACAAAATATTTACTAATCTAGACCAAATTCAATCATTGAGAGGCTAATAAAATAATAGAATCCAAAATTTTGAAATACTTTAATTTATTTTGCTATTTTTAAAAATGTTCCAATAAAAAAAAACTAAATAGTTACTACCTTATTTACTTAAATTAAATTTTCTTAGCCTACGTGTTTATATGTCACTAGTGTGGTGTTAAATTTATTAATTTAAACTTAATAATTTAAATAGAACCGGGTATAGAAAATTTATTTTTCCATATACTTATATCAAGAAAAAAAAACCTTGTAATTTGATACATCCTAATTAATTTGATCTACAAACTACATCTATACTATACTAACTAAACCTTTCAATTTATTGAAAGCCCAACAAATTGATATGATATTGTTTACATGTAAATACAAAATAATAAAATAATAATAATAATATACTCTCAAATTGTTTGACTACAAAATTTAATAGTAATTTTAGGGGTGATGTAACTTGCAAAACAATAATATCTTTGTTACTAAGATTTCACAAAGATCCTGTCATTGTTAGGTGAGACCCTTTGTATTTACCAAAAATTAAACCAATACCAAATGTTAAGAATGTATGACAGCACAATTTCTATATTTCTTAATGCCTGGAAACTTTCACATCTTTTTCAAAAATTTCATTATGTTCAAACAGTTATGAGAAGTCAAAATAATATTTGTCAGTTAGAAAAGTAAAAGAACAAACGTTATAATTATTTAGGCCCGAAGAGACACACAAGAACATTAAAGTGATGAATGAATTTTCAATGGCAAGTAAATAGAGCGTTATCACTAAAAAATCGAACCTCTATGGTGAAAGAACACAACAAAATAAGGAAATTTTTTCTTAGAAAATTGGAAAAGAAAGAAAGAAAGAAAGAAAAAGAAATAAAGACTTGCATTGACTCCACAAGGAATAAAAAAATGGAAACTGTGATAAAGAAGAGGAGAAAGAGGGGTCCAAGATTTAAATACCATTACAGCTCGGCAATGGCAGACTATGAGGTTGAGTTAGTTGACATGTTTGAACACCCACCACTACTATCCTACTTTGCATTTATTATTCCCATTTTTTCTTACCCACATTCCGACGAAATTACCAACGCCATCATTCATTCTAATCAAATCCCTTACCTCTCCACTCCTCCTCTTTCTCTCTGTTCTTTCCTTCTATTACAGACTTGGAATTTGTTTTTATGGATTTCCCTTCCTTTATTTTACTTACCAATTCCTCGCGGTTTGTTCGCCCCTACCAGTTTTTTGGTTTCCCTGTTCCCCACTTTCTAACATTTCTAAACCATCTTTCTTCAACTTCACCCTTTCAGATCGCTTCTTATTTTTGAATCTTTTTCTGGGTTTCTTCTTATTTATCTTCTTTTCTTTTGTGTGATTCTCTGGAAAGAAGGGTGATGGGAACGAGTCGGTTTCGTGGTTATTTGCTGCTCATTATATGGGTGTCTCTTATTCTTCTCCTTCTACGGTTTAGACCTTGCGCCGCTGGTTTTCAGAGCGTTGGGCAGATTTCTCCTGGGCTTCAAGGAACTCAAATGAATTGGGTCGATCACGATGGGGTGTTTCTTCGATCTAACAACTCTGAATTTGGGTTTGGATTCAATAATCAGCAGAATGTAACGCAGTATTATTTAGCGATTATTCACTTGAGTAGCAGGAGTATTGTCTGGACTGCGAATCAGGCCTCGCCGGTTACGACTTCGGATAAATTTTTGTTTGATGAGAACGGTAATGTGGTTTTATATCATGAGAGCATTGTGGTTTGGTCTACGAACACTGCGAATAAAGGAGTTTCTGCTCTTGCGTTGAGGGATTCGGGAAATTTGGTTTTGTTTGGGAGTGATAATGCAGTGATTTGGGAAAGTTTTGGCCACCCGACTGATACACTTTTGTCGAATCAAGGTTTTGTTGAGGGAATGAGACTTGTAAGTAAGCCTGATTCGAATAATTTGATGTATTTTCTGGAATTGAAATCTGGGGATATGGTTTTGTATTCAGGATTCAAAAGTCCACAACCGTATTGGTCAATGAGCAGAGAGAATCGCAAAACGATTAACAAAGATGGTGGGTCTGTAATCTCTGCAACTCTAACAGCAAACTCGTGGAATTTCCATGGCGAAAATGATGTTTTACTCTGGCAATTTTCTTTCTCAACTAATATTGATTCAAACGCTACATGGACTGCGGTTCTGGGTAGCGATGGATTTATCTCCTTTTACAAGCTTCAAGATGGTGGGTCTGGAGATGCTTCGTCCATTCGAATTCCTGATGATCCTTGTGGAACACCAGAGCCATGTGAGGCCAATTTTATCTGTTACAGTGAAAAAAAATGCATCTGTCCTTCAATTCTTGGCTCCCGTCCAAATTGCCAAACTGGGATTACCTCGCCGTGTGACCAATCTTCTGGACCTGTAGAGCTTGTGGAGTCTCAGGATAAGATTGGTTATTTTGCACTTCAATTCATGCAGCCTTCTTTGAAAACAGATTTGGAGAATTGCAAATCCTCTTGCAGTAGTAACTGCTCTTGTATTGCTCTGTTTTTCCAAGTGAGTACAGGGGGTTGTTTCTTGTTTGATGAGATAGGTGGGTTTCTAAATTCGAAGAGCTCCGAATTCGTTTCGTACATAAAACTGTTGAAAAACGGAGAAAACGGTGAAAACAATGGCGGAAATGGAAGTGGTGGAAAGAACTCAATCCCTGCGATTCTGGGTATTGCTTTTTCCACTATGATTGTCATTTGTGTTCTGATTTACGTCGGAGTTCGATTCCTTAGAAAGAAGAAGAAACCTCCAGAACCTTCTCAAGAGAGTTCAGAAGAAGAGAATTTCTTAGAGGGTCTTTCGGGAGCTCCAATTCGTTACAGTTACAACGATCTTCAAACTGCGACGGATAATTTCTCGGTGAAACTCGGACAAGGTGGGTTCGGTTCAGTTTACAAAGGATTTCTGCCAGACGGAACTCGCTTGGCCGTGAAGAAACTAGAGGGAATTGGGCAAGGAAAAAAGGAATTTAGAGCTGAAGTGGGCATAATTGGTAGCATCCATCACATCCATTTAGTCAGATTAAAGGGATTTTGTGCAGAAGGAACTCATCGTCTTCTTGCTTACGAGTTCATGGCTAATGGGTCATTGGACAAGTGGATTTTCAAGAAAAACAAAGCAGATTTGTCGTTAGATTGGGATACGAGATTCAACATAGCGGTAGGAACCGCAAAGGGATTAGCATATCTTCACGAAGACTGTGATGCTAAAATCGTCCACTGCGACATCAAGCCCGAAAACGTACTATTAGACGACAATTTTCAAGCCAAAGTCTCGGATTTCGGGCTAGCAAAGCTAATGAACCGAGAACAAAGCCATGTGTTCACCACACTCCGAGGAACCCGAGGCTATCTCGCTCCTGAATGGATCACAAACTACGCCATTTCAGAGAAGAGCGACGTATACAGCTACGGAATGGTTCTACTAGAGATTATCGGTGGAAGAAAGAACTACGACCCGACAGAGAGCTCAGAGAAATCCCATTTCCCCACTTACGCTTTCAAGATGATGGAAGAAGGAAGAATGAAGGCCATCCTCGACGCTAAGTTGAACATAAAGGAAAACGACGAGAGGATCATCATAGCCATTAAGGTGGCGCTGTGGTGCGTGCAGGAGGATATGCAACAAAGGCCGCCGATGGCTAAAGTGGTGCAAATGCTTGAAGGGGTCTGCCCTGTGCCAATGCCGCCGATTTGCTCGCCGTTGGGTTCTCGACTGGTTGCTGCAGGGTTCTTGAAATCTAGCAGCGAGGAATGGACTTCATCAGGGCCATCCGATTGCAATAGCGATGCGTATCTTTCATCGGTCCAGTTATCTGGGCCAAGATAGATAGCCATTAAATTGTATAAACTTGCACATTTTTTAGGAGTTTAGGACATTGTAAATTTTCAGATTGCTTCAGTTTTGTAAACCGGCTTTTGTGTACACAAATTTCTCAACAGCTTCATGAATATTGTTCAACCTTCATTTATAGTTTAAACGGTAGAAGAAGCAAATTCAAACCCCCCATCCGTTGTTAAGTTATTTATGTGATGATTGTACTGTTGACTCGCAGCTCTTTGCTATTTGCTCACTTTTAATGAGAGTGAGAGAAGAGCAAAAAGCAGTAAACAAGTTTGTTATATGTGTCTTTGAGAAATTTGTAGGAAAGGCAAGCACAATTGAGGCACAATCCATAAGGAAAAATCTGTTAATAGCTCAAAATTAGAAATCCATATTTTGTAATTGAGATCCCATCAACAAATTCTCTCCTAAATAAAATACTAAAATAAAATCCGCCAGTACTTGTGGACCACTGAATCGATAGAACCGGTCGAACTTGAACTGAATGCACATTATACAATACGAACGGCCGGTTCATTTCACCCGCTCGTGGAAATGACTTCCACCTTCTTCAATCCTGCGCCGTCGTGCAACGTCGCCGTCATTTCTTCTTCCTTTCTCAGATTCAAGTTCATACCGAAATTTCCCACCACCATACCTTCATCGTCTGTTTCGACGGTCTCCTTTCGCGCCAAAACTACCGTTAACTGTTCTCTCCCCGCCCCTGGCCATGCTTCTGGTAAAATATTAATTAACTGCTTTCCTCTTCCTTTGTGCAAAGCCTTGGTCAATTCCGATGGGTTTTGCCTATTCAATTTTCGGAACTTTGTATTTGACTGCTATTGTCTATCCTGTGTATCTGTATTTGGTTTGTGGCTTCTGAAACCAAAATCTGTATTATGCATTTTGCAATGGCGAACTGATCCTTTAAAGTACTGTTTGAATTACAGTTCAGACTGATTTCTGCTTTCTGAAGAAGAGGGAATTTGTCTTTTCTGCCGCGCTGCCCTTTCTTCTTATTTTGCATGAATCCGTGGAAGGTTTTAAAGCTGAGGCGGCAGAGTAAGATGGAGGATGAGGATATTGCTTACGATTAGTTTGAAGTATTTAATATAAAACTTTCTGTATTCTAGAATCTTGTTCATTATTGAAAACTCATGAATTCTTATGTCCTAGTAGAGGGATTATTAACTGAGTTCTGTCTGTTTTCTTTTAGGGGCAGAAGATTGGATAAAACGGAAGTTGAACGGATAAGAGAAGAAGTAAGAAAGGTGGTAACCAAAGGAAGGGCTCCTGGTCTGCTTCGTTTGGTATTTCACGATGCTGGAACTTTTGAAACCAATGATACTTCAGGTTAATATCCTTAAACTTTAAGAGGAGAGGCAATGAGGTTTTCTTAGGCGTCCTGAATTATTTGAATTCATACATAGATTTTAAATTTTGAGTTCAATTGTTGGAATTCAGACAGCATTGGATATGTTGTATGAACTGTTATTTGCACCAAATGTGAAGTTTTGTTCGATCACGGAGGCCATGATATCCACTTCCATGTAGGCTTTCAGACATGTTTGTTCTTGTATAGTTTTCAGTATGATTGTCATTTTAGTGAGCCTTGTTTGCAGGTGGTATGAACGGATCTATAGTTCATGAACTTGATAGACCTGAAAACAAAGGTCTCAAGAAATCAGTTAAGGTGGTTCTTTCTTCTTATTCCCTTTTTGTTTTAGGAATCTGTCTACCAGCAAGCTCATCATTGGTTTTGTTGTTTCTTAGATTCTTCAGGAAGCAAAGAGTACACTGGACTTAATTAGACCTGGTAAGTTTACTCTCTATTTCTCCATTTCTATCTGAAAGGAGATGAAGTTTCCATAATAAGAGGTATTGACTAGTAGCCAGGCTAACTTCTTAGCAAATTGGTTTCTTTTGAATAGTATCGTGGGCAGACGTGATAGTAGTGGCTGGTGCTGAAGCAGTTTCAATATGTGGGGGTCCAAGTATTGCTGTTGATTTGGGTAGATTAGACTCGGAGTAAGCTGAAGCTGGCTGTTTTCCTTGTTATATGATGAACCATATTTTCCTTGAGTTGCAGCCTGTTAACGTTCTTTTTGCTTGTTTTTCCATGAGCTTTATGTACCAGAATCATTTGTTTCTCTGGACTATGATAGTTACATTCTCACCATTTTAACTTTTCCCATGGGCTTTGTGCACAAGAGAAAGTTCCGAATTCTGAGATATCCTCTCTCTCACATTCATCACAATAGATAGATCCCTCTTCACTGTGTACACTCTCTTTTTCTCCCATACATCATTTCTACCTATGCTCTGCTGACTAGCTCTCTAACCGAGTTTTAGTCCTCATGATAGTAGACCATTTTAGCTAATGAATTTCCTGTGTTCCCACTGCCGAACTCTTTATCTTTCTCATCAATTCCTCTGTCCGTCATATGATAGAAGGTTTGTCATATTAATTTTAGCTGTTTTTCTTTTTCCAATTGTTTCTTTCCTTTCCAAATAGGAAGCCGGATCCAGAAGGTAAACTTCCTGAGGAATCTCTGGATGCTGTTGGATTGAAGCAAAGCTTCAGCAGAAAAGGATTTTCGTGAGTGCATCTATCTCATTTTGACTCTTCCATTTGAAGGAGCTGTAGTCACTGGACTGTTTATATATTTGTTATTTATTTTAATTTCTTTTTTTCTTGGCCAATATATTCTAAGTTACTGCATTGCTCTCCTTCATATATTTATTTACTAATGTGGCCGAATCTCTAAGATGTAATCTGGATTCGTTTCCTTACAGTAGACATAAAATGGCTAAAAAGTCTATTATTAGAACTTTAGGAATGGGAAATCCTAGTTCTGCATTTGATTGTACAACATAGTCCTTTCAAATGTGTGTTGAACAGTGTTGTTTTTTATGAAAACCAACTCAACCCTCCCACTGTGAAGTATATTCGCATGGACAGTAGTAGAGAAGTTAAAATGCTCGTCACTCTAGAAATATGCCCATCCTCTGTCCTATCCTTTCTTCTTTCACATATTTTTTTACAAAGAAACAATTTCATTGGTATATGAAATTGGAGAGTAGAACTCCAAATGAATGCCAGATAATTCATAATAGAATGAATTTACACCTCCAAGGTGTCTTCTGCATGATGACATTCACGGATACTCTTTTTTCTTTGCAGGACACGAGAACTAGTTGCACTATCTGGAGCCCATACTATTGGTGGGAAAGGTTTTGGAAGCCCTGTTGTTTTTGATAATGCATATTTCAAAATACTTTTGGAGAAGCCATGGTCATCTAACGGTAATCAATCTCAGAATGATACTTTCACACGTCTCATTTTGTTTGAATTGAGCCTCAATTGCAAATCATTGGCTGCCTGAGGCACTCCCTCAATTTTTGCTCAAATCCACATTATTAGTGTTCCCGTGAATCAGTGGGTAACGAAAAATGAAAGCTAGTTTTTTGTTTTTCTAGTTGAAGTGAGCTATGAAGTTCTTGTGATTACTCAAACTGAGTTGTTACTTTTGTGGCTTTTGCCATTGATTAATAATACAAGTCATTGCTTTGAATTGGTTTATACATATTTCCACTCGAGCCTTATTTTATTTTTTAATTTTAGGTGGTATGTCAAGTATGATAGGGCTACCTTCTGATCGAGCTCTTGCTGACGATGATGAATGCTTGAGGTTCTTCTCTTTCATTCAAATCTATACTATTGTCATCATTACTTTTCTGCACCACTGTGAACTGATGCCATTTCTGGTCTCTTGAGTAGAATTTCAGCAATGAGTTCAATTTGTTGAACTAAAGTAGAAATGTTCATAAAAGATCAATTTTACAACCAGACAACCAGCAAGATTTACCTGATAAACAGAAAATGAGCTGATTACCCCTCTTTATCTGCTTAAATAAAGTGAATTACTTTGAACTCCTAGATGGATCAAAGAGTATGCCAAGGATCAGAATGTGTTCTTCGAAGATTTCCATAATGCTTATATCAAGCTAGTAAATTCTGGTGCAAAGTGGAGAAGCTAGCAAACAACTGTCCTACTACTACAAATATACACCCTAAAGGCAAGCTTTAACTGCTACATATTGGCTTATAGATGGCTTTGACACGTATTACTACACTTTTCTACTCCCCAAAAGCATTGCTTACTACGATCCATTGTTGGTAGGTTAAATGACTGCAAGACAAAGCAAAAGTTGCGATGAAGATGAAGCTTCGAATGCATTGTGCTTTCATCACCATCAAAAATTAACTCACTCTCTAAAGCTTTATCTTTTGTTGGCCTAAATTTGGCTTGAAGCTCTTGTATTTTATCAGGAAGACAAGAACATAACAACTTGCAATTTATGGACGTCCCAAATTCTTGATAGAGCAAGGAAGGAAGGTTTTTATATTTCATGCATATGCATATCAATGTTTCCTTGTCAAAACCTAAAACGTTTATGGTATGGGGCTGGGAGATCCCACAGATAAAAACTTTACAATCCAGTTGTGAATGAGTGCCCTATGTTAATCTTTCTAACTATCAGCTGCTGTAGTTTTAATTGGACAAACAGATAAAGTTACTATGGATAAAGTGGAAATAGAAGTAGTGGATAAAACAGTGGCTTGCGTGTAGCTAGACGGTGGTTGGGAATATAACGTGAAGTGAATGCCTCATTGAGATGTGAAATGACCGTCTTCTACAAGCAGCCAATCTTGATTTTAAGACCCTATTCTGTTCACTTGGATTTGACTCACAGCGAACCTGCTCTACCCACTATTCTCCATAAAGATAATTCTACTCTGGGGATGAAGTGTATTTCTGATGCTATTATTGTCTGCACTTACAATTCTCTATCTTTGAAATAACAACTATTTTTAGTTTGAGTTATAATAGTTTATATCTATATTTAAGATATACAAAATATTAATCACGATAGGTTGCTCTATGCTCCTTAGCATGGAGTAAGTTATAATAGTTCAATTCACTTATTAAACTTAGAATTTCAAATACTCTTAAACTTGTTGAACTTAGAATTACAAAATACACGTAGAGTAACATTTTAAGTCTAAATCATATCCAACGTGTTATCATATTTATACTATAAAAATAGTTTAAGAATATTTTAAAAACTGTAATAAAAGGTGCTTTGCATAGAGTACTTTCTTAAATGAATGGAGAAGTTTATAAGATCTTTGAGAGTATAATTTTTACCTACATTTAATTTTCATTTTTATGTTCAAATTTTGTCGTTATTTAGGTACCAATCCATTTAGCTAAATGTGGTTACTGACATTTATCAACCAACGATTGTGGTAAATTGAAACTCATCCACCAGAAATGGTAAAAACGTACACACAATTGTACCAAACTCGAGCATTAGAAACGAGAAAAGGAAAAAATACTGGGTAAAAAATCATGTGGACGATGAAAATAAAAAATGAAGAGGTGAAAAAATATCATATTTGAGTAAACTAAATAATAAATAGCTAAAGTCAAATTTGAAATCATATCAATGAGGATGCCATTATAAAATTCTTAGTTTAAAATAAAATAAAAAAACTACATTTGAACTTGATTCACCGACGAATTTAAGACCTTCGTGTAACTTAGCTTATTTAGTTAGGCGGAAGCCATAAAGACAATTCCATTGCAAAGATCTTGACAAATAAAATATAAAGCACGTTCTTATTGATTAATAATATTGGATACGAAACTTACAAGTTACATCACAAAGGGCATAAGGCCGATCTGTCAAGTCATTTACATACAGCTCAGTTGCAAATGGGGAAGTTCCTTAAAAAAATTGGTTCCTGAAAAACAAAGGCCTGGTATAAACTTAAAAAAACAATCCCTTACGAACAAGAAGATTGTGGTGGCAGACTTGTATAACCCGCTGCCACGACCTAGGCCCCGTGAATGGAAAGGCACCAAATATTGGAACTGCCAAGAGTAACCAAGAAGATGATTTGTCTAGGCGATCATAAACTCTACCCCCTTTGAGGAAAATACAAACACAAACCCAAACATAACAGAAACAAGCACAAGAAACCGAAACCGAAACGTGGATCGGGTAATAGAACCTGAGATAATCCTACACAGTGACAAGTGGGACAAAAAACCAGGACACCGATTACCCAAATAACACAGGACCTAATAACCTTTGATCCAGAAACTGGTAAGCTCAGGGAAGGATGGCCATCAATCAAAGTGAGAGACATCTCATGTGAGAGCCAAAACACTAAAAACAGAACCCATTCAAGGGAGATCTGTGAAAAAAGGAAAGAATGACCATATTCCCTGGAAAATGGACCTAAGGTTATTAGATGACAAAGACCCATACCCATGGACCCAAAAACTACAGTCTAATGATATTTCCCTGATAAGATTTTTATGCTACCTTCTTACAGATGGATTCCTCCTTTTGTTATCGTCTTTTCTGCTGACAAGCTCAGTAGAGGATGTCACACCGATGGAGTTGAGCCAATAGCAGCTCAATACTTCTGGTGCTGATTGAGTTGCAGTGCTGAAGATTCAAGCCCAAGAGGGAGTCGCCTAATTTTACAAGAGCAAGCAAGCTCTGATCAGTTAAGGCAGAGCACCCGTACACGGAAAGGAGTTGCAGGTTGAACTGGTTGGCTTGAGCAAGGGCTGCAACTCCAAAATCAGTGATACAACACTTAGAGACGTCAAGGTCATTGAGCAATGGGCAGTTCTCTGCAATTGCCACCAAGCTTGAATCGGTGACCTTCAAACAACCATCAAGATTGAGCAATTCAAGAGTCCAACCATGAAGCTTGGTCAAGGATGAAATCACTTTGTCGGTTAGATTCACACAGCCACTTAGATTGACCTTCACCAATCCTGCTTTACAATTCATGAACAATGGCAATAGCCCAGAATCTGTAATAGCATTGAGCCCAGAGAACTCCACATGCTGAAGCTGGGGGCACAGCTTGCTCAAAAGAGTTAAGCTTGCATTACCGAACCCAGGGCAATTGCGGATGGATAGTGACTGGAGAGACTTGCATGAGGACAGAGAAGGCAAGTTCAGGCTCAAATCCTTGATCCCTAAGCAGTTTACTAGAGAAAGAGCCTTTAACTTTGCACCACAGTTTAAGATGGTACCAAATAAACCCAATTGGGTTATCCTGTGGCACTCTTCCAATTGTAAGTTCTCGATGGAGGTAGCAGCCTGAACAAAAGAGACCATTCCATTGTCAGACAAAAATGAACATTTGTGCAAGCAGAACTTTTTCAAGTTTGGGCATCCCTTCCCAATCGATTGTAGCCCAACGTCAGTCACACCATGGCAAGAACTAAGTGTAAATGATCTCAACTTTTGCAAACCATGACCATTACCCATGGCCCAAAATCCCCTCTCAGAGACATTTGTCAGGCCAGTAAGCGTAAGATCTGTGATTGCTCTTCCGTAATGTCCGATGACAGCAAGTGACACATCAGTGACATTTAGACCCTGGAGCTTTGCCTTGTTTAAGGTGTAAGAGGTGGAAGAGAACAAGCTTGATATTCCTTGATCCCCAATAAGAGGGCAGTCTCTGATTGAAATAGACTTCAAATTTGAACAATATTGCCCAATAGCTTGAACGCTTTCATTCCCAATGTTTGCACAAGCCTCAACTGTTATATCAGTCAGATTAGGGCAGTTTTTGGCAAGTTCCAGCAAAGCTTTGTTGGAAATTCCAGGACATTGACTTAAATCAAGCTTCTCTAGAAGTTGACATCCCTTGGCAATCTCAATCAGACCTTCATCTCCGATTGAAGACAGATTCCACAAAGAAATAGCTTTAAGGCCAGGGCATCCATGGGCAACAGCCTTGAGGCCAAGGTTTGTAACCTCAGAGCCATGATTGCCTCCGCGAATTGACAGCTTGCCCAAGCCACCACAACTAGCAGTTCCTACTGCTATGGCAGCTAGTCTTACATCTGTGGCCTTCTTCCCTTCCAAGTTTCGTGAAAGACATCCCTCGTTTGTAGTTTGGTTATCTTCTAGATTTTCAGTCACAACATTTTTAGGCTTCAAATTTTCTGAAGCACCATAAAATTCGTTTCCACTAATGCTGCTTAAAAGCATGAGCCAGCGTTTAGAAACGCAAGCACAGAGGCTCCTTGTCTCTCTTTCAGGTAAGCGTTTGAAGATCTCAAAGAGACACTCATCTGGAAGAACTTCAATAGATGCCTCCTTTTTGAGTATTTCTCCACTAGGCACAAATGGAGCGCTGACCCTGGACCTCTTACGGAGAGGATAATAAACATCCACCTGGCGACCAAGGGATAAAAAGAGACTTGTATCCTTGGGGTTTGGATAGATTGGTGCCCCAGGAAAAAAATCCTCACTTTCTGTGACTGCAAGATCAAGAGAACAATAAATTAGCTGATACATCCTACCAAGTTCACACCTAGAGAGACTGTATTCCCAATAAATCACACCACAGAGCACAAAACTCATACTTCAATGAAAATATGCGAGTACCGTTACATCCGCAAGGAAAATCTATTAAAACACAAACCAGATCATAATTTTTCTACCTAATAAAACCACAGTTTCTGTCTGAGCAACATATCAGAATATAACACTACCAACTTCATCCGTACCCAGAAATCTAAAATAAGATTACCATCAAAGCCACAGCTAACGTTCTCGAATTAACCTTGCTAGGAAATCCCAAAAAGAACCAGAAAAAATACCACACAACCACAAGTCTTTGCCATAAACATTAAAATTCACCAAATTAAACTTTTCAAGTCTTGAGATAATTGATCTAAAACCGTACAGCTCCAAGATTTACACCTTACAACATAGGAACACATAATTTCATAACCCAAATATTTAACAAAAAAAAAGAAGTTATAGTTAAATCATATCACCACAGACCTCTCCAAAATTAAGATCCAAACTACAAAAAATCAAAAGAACCCATAGGAACGATCAGATAAAGCACAATAGTTAAAGACCATAGTCTACCCAACAAAAAAAAAAAACCCACAAATAATCCAAAAAAAGTCAGGAGAACTAAAACACCAAGTATAAATTACAAATCTACACCCTATCTTCAACCAATCATTTAAACCCACAAAAATCAAACAACCCAAAAAAAAAAAAAAACAAAAGGAATCAGAGTTAAAAGGAAATCTTACGAGTAAAACCAAAGATCTTAGCCATGGGTAGCGGTTGACGAAACCCAAAAAAAGGAGAGAGGTAAAAAAGGCAGTAAAAAACCCTCCAAAGAGAGCAAAAAAGAGAGAAGCAATAAAGGTGAAGACCGCAATCACCAAGTTTTCAAGTGGGAAGAGCTGAAGCATGAGGGGGATGGAAGGCAAAATGACATGGAAACCCTATCAGATAGGGAAAAAAAAGGAAGAAGGAGGAGAAGAAAGAAGAAGAAGGGTAAGGGGAAAAAAAATGAAAGGCAGAGAATGAATAAAAGAGAGAGGTTTATTGAATTGATTGATATTGAAGAGTTAGGAAGTGTGTGTGCGTGTGTGTGTGTGTGTGTGTGTTTGGGTACATGACAATACACGCTAACAAAGCCCACATGCAATGTATTTGAGCAAAAGTGGTGGGTGTGACCGTGTGGGCCTTCCCTTTGCTTATATTCTTCCACCTAATCAATTTCAATTTAACCATACACACATACACTCCTTCTTTTTCTTTTCTTCTAATTCTTCCCCCTTTCTTTTCATCCTCCTCCTTGTTTGGATCCTCGTTTATCCTATCCTATCCTTCTTCTTCACTCTATCACTCCTTGTTTGGACACTGCCTTTTCCTATCCTTACACAGATAACACCATTTTTAAAACTCAAATCAATTATTGTTTTAAATGTTTTCTCAATTTATGTGGAGGCTATCAAAATTATCTTTTTTGCATTTACAATTGTTATCAACCTTCAAACTTACTTTTTGGTCAATAATAATTACATATCTCTGAATTGGAAGAAAAACGAAACCACTACTGTTCATCAAACACACATCTTTGACTCAACTCAAAACCATTTTTAAATTAAAAACCCATTAAAAATGTGTTTTTATTTACAACTTTTTTTAAAAAAATACTTTTCATAACCCAAAACTAACAAATTTCTTCCCCATTAAATAATCTAAAAAGTTCAATTCAAAAAAACAATAATATTTATATTTATTTTAAAAAAATTCACTTTTATTGTACTATATATAAATTCACGTATCTCTAGAGGAATTTGAATGGAGATTATAGTTTTTCTAATTAAAAGTAATAATAGATCTATGAGAAATTAATATGTGAAATGTGAAATTCCACTTCATACAAAGTAATGACAATCACACATACAACTTGTCACAAACAATGGAATAATTTGGGTACAAATTCCACCACTTGGTGCATTTTATTATCGTTATTATTAATTATAAAATTAAAAGGTGACCAAGTTGAATAATAATGCTTCAGCAATTGTGGAAATTCCTATATGTTCATTTTAAAATTAAGTCTTGAATTATTTTGAATTGAAAAGGCCAACCAATTAACCAATCAATAAGGTCAACTATTATAAATGAAAAAGCTACACCATAAATGATGAAAGTATTTGGTAGATATTTAAACTTTTTTATAGATATATACATATAATTTTATCGCATTCAAATTATAAAACTATAGATTAAAAATTACAATGGATTGTTCTTCAATCAAAAACTTTGAACGAACAAACTTTATATATTATTAAGACTTAACATATTGGTTCAAAATCAACTACTTTCTATTGAAGCCATAGATGAGCACAAGTCTTATACTTATCAATATCAACTTTTGACCAATCAACCTTCTTATAAATTCTATCATTCATTGTCAATTAAGAATATAATGTACCAAAAATAAAGAAGAAAATGCTATATATATATATATATGAAATTTTAGTCCAAACATTTAAATAGCGTAAAAACTTTTAAATTTGTACAACAAAAAATACACCTATAAGTTTCAAACACATGCAAAGTTTTAAAAAATGAATTATTACATTAAATATGATTTGTAATAATAAAATCTAAAAGTTTTAATTTATACTATTGTTTAGGATTTGTATGAGTTTGAACCTTAAGTTGGAGGTTATATTAAATTAAAATGTAAATGAATAATTGTATCAATCTAAAATTTAGATGCTAAACTTTTACAAGTACATCAATTTAGAACGTGAACATATATAAAAGTATAAACACGTTTATGAGAGTCGAAAATTTAGAATAATGCAAATATTAAGAAAATTAGAGTAATGAATAGTATAGTAGATAGCAATTAAGTTTAAAATAGTAATAAGAAGAGGCAAAACAATTGACTTGGACTTTGATGAGTACAAAATTTGAAACAATAAAGGGAGAGAAAATTGGAAGTTGTGAGCAAATTAAACATTGAAAAAGAGTACAATTTGTAAGTAGAAAATGTAAGGAATAAGGAAAACCCAATCCCCCATTGAACCATTTCACTGACCCACCAATTGATTCTCTTCCTAACTTCATTGGTCTAAATTTAAAGGTCTTTGCTATTTTGGAATTCTCTTTTATCATTCAATTCAAACTCCTTTTCATTCTAATTTTTTCTTCTTTTTTCTTTATTTCTTTCTTTCTTTCCATTTCCCCTTAAAGCATTCAATCAACACCCACTTTTATGAATCACTATTCAATTTAAACCAAACAACCTAACATTTTGTATTTAATCTTTCAAACTCTTCCCTTTTATTATTATTTTTAACTTTAAAGTTTGTACAATATGTATTCAAAAATAATTTTCAAATTAATAATTGGAGTGTGAAGATTATAATTCGTAATATCGTTCCAACTACGTAGAAGATAAAGTTTACTTTCACCATTTATTTCATTTTCGAAGATATTGTCATAGTTTTTTACTCGTTAATTGTGGTATCCATTCCAATTAAAAGTTTTGAAAATTAAAAATAATATTGAATTTTTTTAAAGTAAAAAAATTGTCAAAAGGAAAGGAAAGAATTCATTTTCCATTGAAAATAAACTAAATTAAAAATAAATCTGTAGAACGTTAAAATGGAAAAACTTCAAACAAGAAGAAATCTACATCCAACCCCATTTAATGAAGATGAATAGACTAAATATATTGAAATAAAATTGGAGTAGTTGGAAGATGTAGAAAGCTTTAGAAATTATTACATAGACGAATTAAATTGAACTATAATTTAACCTTTTGTAATAGAAAAGAAATGACAAAGAAGTTGAACCTATCTTTATGGTTCTATTTTAGGACGATCATGATGTTGATAATCATTTTAATAAAGTTAAATCAATTGGTATCATATCAATCCCATGTAATCAATTTAAAATTAGAAAGTGTAGCCCTCAAGCTAAGGTTTTGGGTTCATGGTGTAAACATGCTTTAATTTCAGTTTCAAATCATAAAAATCCATGAACACTTTGTGAGGTTATTAGCTTATTAGTGAAATTAATTAAAAAGGTAAATGAAAAGGAGGGAATTGGGGACAATGCAATGTATGCTTTTCTCTTTCAATTGACCATTTCAAAAGAATAGATTAGATACATTGATTAACGCTAATTAATTGCGTTAATTAAATTGCAAGTTGGAGCCGTACGACCAATTGATGGCCAACGCAACCTTATATGAAATATAATTTAATTTACCAAATTAAACAATAAGAAAAGAATGCTTTATTTGGTGGTGAAAGAGGTTTAATTAAAATAATAGTGGACAAACAAATCCACCTTGGACATTTCAATTGGATATTTCTATCATATACCATCATATTTTATACTTTTATATAAACAATGCATACAAATCAATCTCCTCTCACCAACGAAACTTCGTCTTTTAGCCTAGGAAAAATCTAAGAAGGTGTGCACACTACATGCGCGTATCATCCCCCTAAATGTTTGAGCATAAGTTGCATAATTGAAGGGAACGTCAGAAAATTGATGTCAAAATTGCTTTGTAAAATTTGTGTTTAGCCATTGTTTTATTATTGAAATTTGAGTTTCCATATTTTGGTATTTTTAAAAATACATCTTTTTCTTTTATCACTTATCAAATATTCATGTGCTCATTTGTTGATAATACATACATTATTAATTTACTAAGTCTATCAAATTATATATTATGAAAATAGTACTCCACCAATAATGTTGTTTCTAGTAAATTTAAAATTAGTCTATCTCAAATCATAATCCTATTAGGAATCGACATGAGGTGGGTCTATCGTTAAGTAAAATCATAAATGTATATATACTATATAAAGAAAAGGGTCACATAAGTGATGTCTATTTATTTTCACAAACACTATCAATATATATTATTTTTAAAGATTTCGTGACCCATTATATAATTAAGCTTAATACCAACGTCTTGAAATTAGGGATATATTAGATAAAAATCTTGAAAAACTTTATGAAAAGTCATTCATTTTGTCCTCATCCATGTTTTGTACAACCTAATGGTCAATGTTTAGACATAGCCCATTAAATCCCCAAGTGTAGGCCAAATGACATAAATAACCATTATCTTGTGATTGTGGAGCCTAATTTGTAGTGAGGTCATCCTTGCTTGTCATGGTAATTAGAATTCTAATTTGTTTGAGCTTTGGAGGTCGTCTAGTGGGTGAAGTCACGTCTTTGGCTGCTTTAGCTCATATGCAGTCATTCGTCTAATGCTTGCACTCGACGAACGGTGTCTTCCTTGTCTAGCTCATACGGTTGTTGTTTGAGCTAGAGTCTTTTGGTTTCTGTTTTGGGTGGCCATGGCCTTGTCTTCGTCCTCAGAAGTGGTGAAATTTGTACTTTTGATGTGGCAGAGGATGATTGTAATGTTAACTCTGATTTGGTTCAGTTATTATCCTTCTTAAAGAAAAAGAAACAATCATATAACATGCAAAGTTTTTTCTTAATAAAGATAGAAAAAAATAAGGAAATTAAAGAAAAGGGTAATAGTGGGAAATGAGTGTTGAATTGAAAGAAGAAGGTGGGGGTGGGGAGGTTGGGTTTGAAGGTGGTAAATGAGGGGATACCCCTTATCTCATCTAAATCTTCATATCATATCCTAAAAAATTATAAGACCCACACCCACTTCCTTTGTCTCACCAAAAACCCAACACATATTTGCTGTCAAACCCTAAAATCATTTTATTGCACTGTCTCTTCACACACCCACTTTCCTTACTCATTTCAATGGCTCTACTTGTTTACTATTCACTACCTGATCTCATAAATAAAACCGCAAAATTTCTCCCATCCAATCATCTTTATGCGTTTTGTTTCCTTTGTCATTCTTCCTTTCTATCAACTTTTTAATATTCTCAGTTTTCTGATCTTTGTTTATTGTTATTCTTATTACTCAATTTAGATGGTTCCATGTTGTGTTTGGCCATTTTTTGCAGGGTTAAAACTTTGTTTTTCATTCCAAAAATTTCATGTCTGTAAGTAATATCGAGAATTATGAGAAAAACAAAAGTGTTAATTAAAATACTTTAACTTTAGAGTAGTTTGAATTCAAATGATTGATTGAGAATTACCCAAAAATACTATGTCGAATCAATCGTCAAACAATTTGTAATTAAGCATCTTTTTTTGTTCTCTTCTAATTATTCAAATTCAGGGTGAAATACATACTTAGTAACATGAATAAAAAAAATTTGTTTCTATATGTAATATCTGCAACACCAATACATTGTCTAAAAAAATCCATGTAAAAATTCAAATCTGTGAAATTTATAGGTATATAGATATATTGTTTTGAATCCAACTAGAACAATGAAAGTGAAAATTCCAACTTCTAACATCTTTGATCAAGAATATATGACTTAACAATGGCACATCCATCAAATTACTAAGCAGATCATATACTTAAAAAGAAAAAGAAAAGTCCATCACAAATGGTATTTATACACTTTATACCCTTGAAATCTTTTTTATGATTGGGCACAAGACTTATCTATCTTCACGGGCTTAAGAATTTTAGAGCCCAAACTGTGTTCATTATGCCAAAGCCAGTAGATGCCAGCCCCAGACAGATCGAATCTAGCAAAACTTCAACGTAAAAGACTGTTTTCAAAATGATTCCATTCTTGAAAAAGATCCAAAATGGGTAGCTTGAATTCAACATAAACAGTAATATTTATACTATAAGCATCGAACGATTGCTCGTAATTGAACGGCAGCAAAAAAAATTCAAGCTGCACAAATTTAAACAATATGAAGACTCCCTTGAATTGTAGGCTCAGTCATATAGACCCTCCTGCTCCCAGACATCAACAAGAAACTCTATCATCTCCTGCCATTTCATATGCAAAATGAACAACCATTGTTGAACTGCACAAGAAAATATATTAGATAACAAGTAAAAGCTGCTGACAACTACTTACAGTAAGAGGTATGGCCTCAGGGAACGGCTTGTTCGTTGTTAGTAAGTTGTCGTAAGTAGCATTCCAGCTGCAAAAGATTAAAAATTCAAGGCATGCGAATTAGTAGTGTATCTGTGATAGAAAGGTGCAAGTCACAATGACAGCTAGGCGTGGGTAGAAAAATCTAAAAAGTTTTTTATTGTAGATGTTGTCTCATGAGCAAGATCCAATACTGAAGTTATACTTCAAACGATTTGATTTCAAGGCCATCAAATGTAGCTAAGGGATTTGTATGGTTTAAGAGGACTGTTTGTTTGCATTTGCAATTCCATTACAATATGAATCAGTTCCTATTACGCTAGACGTCATTCGTCCACCTTATTTTAGGTTCCTGAACTTGCTTTTGGCTCCCGGACATTTTATTTCCAACCCATTGCTTCCTGGTCTCATTCCAAAGAAGTAGTCCTGAAACCATTCACGATTATTCAGATCAGCTTAAACTCAGAAAACTAAGATCGGAACAGATGATAAATCCCCCCATCCACACAAAAAACGGAAAAGAGCAGTTGGGGCATAACATTATTCAGAACCAGGATATAGATTGATAAACTCAGTAATCAATATACTTTAACACTCTTCACCTGTGGGCTCAATAAACTTATAAAAGACTTGACAAGTAGAAATCAATATTAACGGAGAATGAAATAATATTAGAGGGTTTTCAATCTGAAACCTTGCTCTAATATCATGTTAAATCACCACTAGTAATACCAATATGATCATAGCACTAGGAGGAATGACACACGAAAAAATAACCGAAAGGAAAAAGTTATGTTAGAATCGCCGCAAAAGGAGCCAAGATTAGAAGATTGCCCATCAAACACCAACCCAAGTAAAATTAACTCTATCACCCAGTCACAAACCAAATTCCAAACAGAAAAGATTGAAAGAAAATCCAGTGGAACAAGCAAAAATGAAGTTTTTCCCATAAACAGATCAGAGGAAAACATCAGAGGGGCTTTGCACTTACCAGAATTTACAAAGTCTGTACTGCTCCCAATATTGCTGTGAGAATCATGTGCTTGGCCTGATGCCATGCTTCTCTGGGACCAAACTGTACTGTTGTCCATTTCACATGTGCTAGAGCTTGGGAAATTTTCTGGTAAACATTGTTTCTTTGCTTCTTTGTTCTTAACTCTCAGACCTTTAGACGGCCCATCCATTGCATTACCTAGTGCAGATGCAGTGCAGCATCCATCACGCCTTCTTTTCTGTTACACACCATGTTTAAATCACAAAGTAAAGAATTCCATTCTCTCTAAGAACTTCTTAGCTAAAGCTTCTTTTAATATATTTAATCAAATACTTGAAAGAAATTCTGGAACCACTAAAACTGCAGCCTCAATACACTAATTACTTTAGTTTGCATCAATTCTAAAGCATATTACATCGAGATCCACAGCTAAAATTGTGGGCAGAAATCGACTTTCAAATGCTAAGCCCCACTTATAACTTCCTCTCTCTCTTTTTTTTTTTTGTAAAGTCAAGCATATTTACTAATTTATTTTTTGTATTTTTAGTTCACTCCAAAAAGTATTTTGTAAATCCTAACCAAATTTTGGTAAGTTGAAAAAATAGTTTTTGGAAAGAAAAAAGTCGAACAAAGAATGCATAAAATGAGTAGTGTCCATAAGCTCAAGTGTTAAAAAGAGAAAACTTACAATATAATCATATTAAAAAAAAAAAAACTAATCAGTCAGTTTGTTAGTTCCATCTATGCTGGGACTGGCAGATTTGAAAATGAATAAGTAAAATGTTTCTTCTTTTGGATTAGAAACGATTTCATTGATTGAATGAAATATCCTTAAGGAAACTGTAAAATGTGGAATGGCACTCATCTAATGGATTAGTTGCCTGGATTTGCTCTTTCCTCTCAAAAGAATTTCATAAATTTTTCTTTTTGTTGTTAGCCAATTGGTGAGCCTTTTCTAATCTCCCTGGTCCTTTTATCAAGCTGGTCACCCAATCTTCCAAACAAACAAGTGTAATTAAAGAAGAAGAAGAATCGAACTCCCAAAGAAAAGATATATGTGGAGATAGAATAATTAGAAAAACAAAGGCTACTTGGTACCAATTTCAGAAGGAATGAATTCCCTTGAAGACCAACTTAATTATTCATAAAATATCTCTATCTGATTCATATCTCATTGAAGCCTTAAACTAGAATCCTTACATGGAAAAGAAGCTTGATTTTATCCACCATCAAAAGAATAAGAGCGCGCATATATTCTCCAGAAAACTGTAAGAAAGAACAACATGGATTCTTGCTAGAGCAACCTTCTAAGCGGTTGAGGAGACAACACCTAGAATACATAGTTTCCCCTGCGTAAACAATTTCCCAGAACTTGAAGAAAGGAATGATGGGTAAAAAGGCAGGAGAAGTTCCCTGTTCACTAACTCTCAACCTTACTTGATGAAGAAGCAAAAAGAAAATTTAAAGATTCCAAACCAAAGTAAACATACTCTTAAACTACACACGAAAAGCTAATCCTTCCATTTCTATTTGTTTACCCTGCAAGCTAAGGGAAGAACCACAAAATGACCAATAAATCCTCCTTTTAATGTGATCTACAAGATCCAAAGCCAGAAAAGAAAAGAAAAAACACCACCCCCAGAAAGACAGAAGAAAAGATTGAAAATTAATGGTTGTCCATCGTTGCTACTCCGAGTGATCGCTTGTCGTCTCTTGAATTTGTCACTGACCAAAAAGGATTTTTTTTCTAAATGATCATTAAGAAAGGAAGAGATAAGCAAACACACGAGAAACTCACCTCATCTGTTATAATCTGTTAAAGCACAAGCCAAATATTCCTGGATAATGCATTAACGCGTCTCCAAGCAAAATTGTCCGAAGAAGAGCACTAAATCCTGGTGGGGAGAGGCTTAAAGTTCCTGCACAGTGAATCGCACGAAAAAAAACCAGTAAGCAATAAAGGAAAGACAACTTTGAAAAACTCAATGGCCAATCTCTATGGCTTACGACGTTAAAAATCATGTAAACTCCCCAAACCTCACTTGATTGTGTTTTCCGTGAAAGGGAGAAGCCTTCGAATAATGTCCACAGTCGAAGATTATTTTAGAAGGGTCGAAATAAATAACCCATTGAATAAGGATGGCTCCTTACCAAGTGGAAAACAGAGTCAATTCATTGTCCATTTTCTAATCTGGTATGTTCTTCAGCAATGGTAAGAGGGAAAAGCAAAAAAAACAAAAACAAAAACAAAAACCACAAAACAAAAAACAAAAAACAAAAAACAAAAGAAGGGTAAAGGAGTAAAACGCAGGTCAAAGTTGAGAATATATTCCAATATTTGAAGTTTATAAAAGTTATTCTTTTTTCTTATAATGACCCATTTCTCTTCTGTATGTATGCATTTTTCCAATTTCTTACTTTCCCTTTTTGTTCTGAGAATAATGAAACAATTTAACATCAATCAAGTCATCAAAAGATCAAATCTTTACCGACACAACATATTTACATCTTTTGACCAATCAATCCTAGGTACGACGAGATGATTAAATCACGACATGTCGTCAAGTGGTGAGGATTGGGGGTAGATACTCGGATAGTTGGCCAAGAACACGAGCCTTCGTGTCAGGGAAAAATTCAAACTTTGGCAGCGCCGAAACCGATCCGTTGGGGCCTACTTGGATGGGATAGGAAAGCAAATGGCCAGGAAGATCGCCATCGTAGGTATCGTCCGAGTAAAATTGCCAGTTCTCTTGAGCGAGCTTGTTTACGAATTGGATGCAGTCTTCACTCTCTGGGTTATGGAAGACTTTGTCAAACAGACCAAGATGCTCGTACCATAGAGCCACTCTGAAGCCGTAGATTTGACCTCTCGCTGGCTCACTGGATGCCAAGTGACGAGGTTGAAAAGCCCCCATTGCAATCTCAGAATCTCTTCCTCCATCCATTGATCTTTGGTTGATGTTGGCAGATCCAATAATTATGTACTCATCGTCAACTAAAATTCAGAGAACAAATGAAACAGAGAAATAATCACATACCTTTATTGAAATGTCAAAATAAGAATGCTTGGTAAGGTGTAATGCAATGAAACCCAGATTTTTCTATCATGTTTCAAGTAGGAAGGTCAATTCAATGAGTTCTGATGCAGAGAAGTCAATCTCTTAAGCTTACCTATCATCATTTTGGAGTGAACATAGATCATAAAACGTCGGTGCTCTTGAGCCCGAGCATAATCCGAATTGGGCTCTGGTTTCTCTGGTGGTATATATTCTCCAGTTCTCTTCTTCTCTCGATTGCCAAGGCAGAAGAATGTCAGGTAATCTCTAGGATTTGCATCAAGACCCTTCTTCCGAAGGGCTTGAGCTATATCTGTGTACATCATGTCTAATGTTCTCCTTTGCCAATCTAATATAGCTTGAACTGAAGCACTCTCTGGAATACCTTCTGGCCACATTGGAATCACAACATATGCTGTAAATCTCTCTCCGGCTTCAATCTTGCTTACAATCTTCAGTGATATCTCCTTGGGAATAGTATGCAAAGCATTGATTTCTTCTACCCTTATACCAGCTGCTTTCCAACCATAAGAACTTCCAAGGAAATATTGATTCTCAATGTATATAAACTTTTTTGCTCGGCGAATAGCATTAATATAAGCATCTTGAATACTCCTATCTATAACATTATTCTTTCCAGTTACAAGGTTCATTTTGGATGCAACTTCGGGTGTATCTGGAAAACCATCTACAGCACCACCATCAATAGACCGAAATATTTGAACACTCCACGTGTCAGGGTCGTCTGCTGGTAAAACCATTACTGGGCGGGTAATGATTTCTTCGAGCTTTTGCATTGGAATCAACGAGTTGTTTCCAACTTGCTTTCTCCATCTTTGCTCAAAATTGTACAAAATATCCCAAGCAACAGGCCCTTCTAGGCGGCAATGGATGTCATGCCATGGTTCTCGAGGACCACCTTTCCTAATTGAAGAGCCTGAAAAGTTCGGCTGGTGGAAATCGTTATAGTGGATTGAATCTAGAGTTGAAAACAAAGGGTGCTGCGGTGTATCGTATCTCCCATCACACAGATCAATGCCACCAACAAAACTGATGATCCTTCTTTTTTCTGTTCCTCCACCAACTATTTCACTATCAAGCACAACTGTTTTTTGGTGGTGAGTAAACATGGTATCAGTCTCAAACCCCTGAATCGTACTTCTGCCTACATCAGGTCTCCGTGGACATAGAACGCAACGTACCTTCGAGTTCCTGAAGTATTCTGCAGTTTCTTGATCGTGAGTTGCCATCAAACCATCTCTTTTGAACACTTCAATGGAAGTCCTGTCATCCCAAACAAGAAGCAAAACGGTCACACCTTCTTCTGCCTTCTTCTTTAGCAGTTGTCCCAGAGTAATATCATCTCCTGTTTGTCTTCTTTCTCGGTCTCTGATCAAAGTTATTTCTGTATACACAGACCAACCAGTTATGTAAATCAAGTGTCTCGCGTTGCTAATTGCATCAAAAATGTCCTCCCAACACCTGTGTACTTCATGAAAATTCCCTCCTGACAAACCAACCCGAGGAAGGAAGTTGTTTAAAACATGGGCATCCTGGTAAAGAGAAACTTTACAACCCCATCTTTGTTTGAAGAATGTGAAAGGTACACCTTCAAAATTCGGATCCAAGATTCCTCGGGACCAATTCCTGTCTTCATTAACACTTGAAAATTGCAACTTTACATGGATTCTAGAACGACCATATAAAGGCTTACCGTCTTCATCTAATATGTCAACCCATTTCTCATATACAAATCCCTTGATGATTTCCTCAACAGGCACATAAGCTCTTCCAATTAATGTTGCACCAATGAAATCTCCATCTTTAACTGTGAATATAATATGTGACACTGTATGAGCACAATATATACGAAAATGATCATTCCAATGAGGATTGTATGGCTGATCCACTATTCTCGTTCGACCAACTCTGGCCTTATCAAGATCGACTGTTGCATACATTCGAGATCCAACAATCTCCATATTGAGTGAATATAGAAAAGAAATGACAAACAAAAAATTAGACCCCAGTTAAAGGATAAGACACGAAACAATGCTACATTCACCGAAAATTTACATACCTCAGGACGACAAAGGATGCATCTCTTCACTCCAGCAAGAAACTTTTTGGTCGACTTTTCACATGAAAAGAAGATGAAAATGTGAGGATAAGTAAAAGTTATCAAGAGAGGATCTTAAGTTCCAATTATGAGGAGGTCCTAAAAGAATAACTAGCTTCTATAGGAAGATGTAAGGCCAGTAAAGATGCTTTTATTGTTGGTTATTCTTCCCAAAAGTCACCAGCTTAATGGTTTTTGAACATAAGAGTTTTAGTTCCAATTTATGTGGAAATGATACTTTTGCTGGATTCAAATTTTATCTAAATAAGAAACTCAGAGAACCAACAGGCCATAGAAATCATATCACGGAACTTACTCCTAATGATTATATTAATCAATTGTTACAATGAACAAATATAAAAAACTTCAAATATCAGGAATGGAACAGCTTCCTGTGCCATTTTTTGACATGTTTATTTATTTATTTTTGCACTAATTTTTTCTTCTAGTTTTGTAGCATAGCAGGACCACAACTGGGAAAGAGGTAATTTATATTTCTAATTATCAACCTTGCACAGTATATCAAGCCACACATTTTAGAGATAAAAGGACACAGGCCAATGCTAAGTTATAAGATAAATTTACGTCATAGGAGTTTGAGAACAGACAGAATTCTTGGATATCCATGAGGAAAAATATGATAAATGAATCTAAAATTAACTAGAGCATTGATGGATTGGATGAAAACCTGACTTTTTCAAGTAATCTCACAAAGAAAGACTCTTACCCTTTTGTCCTGCAATGAAAAATTCAGCTCAGTTAGAGACTGCAAATAATGTAGTAAATACAATTTTGTAGAATTAAGATTATTGATGAACTTCAATGCACAAAAATGCAGATAAAAGAAATCGTATCAAATCTTTTACACCAAATTTTATAACAAACTCAAGACGCTAAGAAATGTCAGCTAATAAATTCAGCGAACTCATTATAACAAGCTTAGAGTTAGAACACACTATGAAGCCATCACCATAAATAACATACCAACGCCATAATGACATCCAAACTCTTTTAATTTGCAATAGAATTGAAAAGGAATTCAATTCATCTTGAAACATAGAGATTTGGGTACTAAACTGCTTTTGTTTCTTATAAACCAGTCCTTTTCACTTAAACTCCTTTTCTCTTCCAAAGACATGGAAATGTTTATTTAACCAAGGTTATTTTCAGCATGTATAAAGTCAACATGATAATCTATGTTTTCTCCATTATAAGTGTTTCTTAGAGGACAACACTCATCATCTAAAACAATTTCATTACCAATCGAATATGCTGTTTGTTAAGTTTGGTTCAAGACAAGAGAAATATATTTTAATTACATTCTACAAAAATGAGATATAGAATCAAAATCAACGGAACTTGTTGAAGCATACCTTCCCGCAGAAAACAGGAAATCCAGTTTGAAGCCTGTCGATTTCATATATATCGGCATGCAGCGTCCCATGAAGCAAGCGTGGCATTTGCCTCTTGCAACAGAGATGAAAGAGAAAAGGATTCCTGCTTTTCCCAGAAAATACGTCGAAAAAACAGGAAAACTCGGATATTCTTCCATATGAGACGGCGTAGATTCATATATATAAAATGGAAAATGAAATGGGAAGAAGAGCATCTTCATAGATTTTTAATTGAAGAAAGAGAAGAGCCTTGATGGAATAGATTTTGGTTCGCGGCAACGGTATTCTTAGGAGAATGTGAAGATGGGGGAAATCCAAATGAGAAGATTACCTGTTTTGGGGTTTTTCTTCTTCCTCCCATAGCTTTTGCCGCCATTGCTACTCCAACTCTATTTCCCTCCCTTTTCTGCAATTTTCAAACATCTTTTCTTTTTCTTTTTCTCTCGTTTTAACAGAAAACCTTTCGTTTCCACCGTGTAAATTCAATATATATATTTCACAACAACTTTTGACGATTGTTTCAAAAAAGTTTAACGAAGAAATTTGTTAGTATGCTAAACGAAAATTATAGCCTTTGATGGTGCGATGATGAGCATAATGAGAGTTAGGATCTCAACAGATCACTCATTTCAAAACTAACAAACATTTGCTTCTTGACACACATTGGCTTGTCATACTCTAGATTAAATCCTATAAAATTGCAGCTAGTTTGTACATGTTGATCGCAAATAAAGAGCAATACTTGAGTGAATTATAGGTTGCATTTATTTTTTTGGCAAAGAAAAGTTCAAAAACGTTAGGAAAGAAAAAAAAAGGAAAAAATAGTTTACCCCTTTAATACAAACATTTTGAATCTTCAGAAATATAAATGACAATATTGTTTCAAGGAACACCTCGAAATTTATAGTACAATCCAACCCGATACTGCTACTGCTACATTACAAGCTACAACAAGTTTACATAACAATCATGTTCTATACTGGCAGAGTGGTCTTGCAACCAGATTATCTAAATCAGCTACAAAAGTGCGAGAGCCATTCGGATGTTCACATTCGATCAGAGAGATAACTTGCCAAAGAGTTAATCGGCTTTGTTGGGTCAAAACTTTTCGTCCGCCTGCATTTGATTTTGATTCGTGCAAGATAATCGGCAGCAATCCAAGGAAAGCTTAACATCGGGACGGCCTCAGGAGCGTCGGGTTCTCGCAGCTCCAATGATTTCTTCAACCAAGTTGGATGGTATGCCACCTGATACCAGGCAGATGCCTTTTTTTCATACAGTGCATTCCTTTCATCACAAGTGAGTTGCTCAAACTCTGGCCCAAGATTCTCAAAAACTTGCCTGAAGTCTTTCTTAAGAGTGCTATAAGAATGTTTAAGCTTCTCCTTCAGCTCTCCTTGCTTCCTACTAACATACTTTGGCATGGACCAAATATGTCCAGTGACAATCTCTTCTTCCCTATTAACTTTATATTGTCCCAGTAAACCGCTCAGCTGACCATCGTATGAGCATTTTTGATCCCATGCTTCTGCAATGAAATCTTCTGCTCCTGCCACTTCGAGGTCTACATCGTAATGGACATCGCCAGGAGTAAAATTTAGCTCACGTGATGTGATCATATCATCATCATCATATGCATCTCTAATTCGGCGGTACATTTTTCCTAGAATTTTGGTGGACTTGTATGATTGAGTAGCTTCCTTTCCCATAAAATCTGGATATAGTTTTGGTTTTAAATGGGGAGGCATGGTCACGAGCTTCCCTGTCTTGGGGAAATCAACAGCTGTGGCAGCTAATTCAGATAATTGTATACAGTTCTCATCCAAAGCTCCATGCTTGCTGCGGTCAGCATGAACAACATGCGCATTGCATATCGTCCCCAGACTCTCATTGATCATATTTTTCGCAAAGAACTCCATTATATCCTATAAAATGATAAGATAAATACAATAAAATGATAAGATAAGATAAATACGAAGAAATAATGAAGAAAAAAGAATATCAATAAATAATAAAAGAAACAGAGTAGGCATTCTAGTTCATGTAAAGAAGTTATTTAAGAGTCCAGGAAGAATTAAAGAATAATGCATGCAGGTAATGAAGAACAACCATAGGGTAAAAAAAGTTGAATTGGAGGACAATACCCATCGAGTAATTTTACGTTGAAGAGTCTTTACTTCCGCTGGAGCATACTCCATAGGTGGCCAACTTTTTTTACTAGGTGGAATAAGATTTCCATCCCAAGTAGTGAAGTAGAGATCCCCATCCAAATCACTTCCAGAAGCTTCATTGGTATGGGGCCGTTCACCATTTCGAGGAAACACGAGGCAATCGTACAAATGATGCAACTCGGGAGCATCAACTGCTTCAAGAATTCTCACATCTCCTGGATGAAGGCACGGATTTTTGGCTATGACTACAGTCCCTCTTACTACAGTAAGATTGTTCTTTGTCTCAGCAAAGAGAGACCCATGCTTGGAGAAACACTTCTCAAGCAATGGAGTGGATACTTGGATGAAGCATTGACCTTCTTGTAACACGCCGCTCTCGTCGAAACACCCCATACACCACCTCCCCTCAGTAACAAAAATCCTTGCTTTTTCCCGAAGGCCCCACAGCTGTGCTGCTCTTATACACATTAGCATGCCCCTTAGATGAGGTTCGGTTCGAGGTTCAAAACCAGCACTCAACATAATTGCCGCTGCATTTCCTTGCTCGGCACAGGATGCAGTGAGAACTTCAAACGCCACATCTGTATCGGTGATCATTCTATCCAGTTTTGAAATCATAGTCTCCTGCATACTCCAGAAAATTTCATCAGGGACACTTAGTGTAGAAAGGAGGGTTATAATCTGCCTATTAAGAAAACCTGGCTGAAATCTAGTCCATGAACAGATCTCCAAGATTCTATGATTTGATTCAAATTTATTCATGCTTGGCCTTAAAGCAAGTCTGATTCCGTCCTTCTTGGATGGCCAAGTGGCAACAACACCTTTGTAACCTGCATATCTAATTTGGTAAGCGCAGGGCGGGCTCCCATCCATTTTTAGTTTGTCTGCAACTTCCTGCGCAAGATCAGGAGTAATGGTTCCAATCCCATCAGAGAAAACATATCCATTCCTCTCAACATCAGAAAGATCATGATTGACCATGTTTCTTGGAACTTCAATTGTTGCATAAGTAGATGAAAAGCACTGACCAATTCTAGCAGCACACTTTGCAACATTTTTATTGGTAAATTTTCCCATCCAACCCAAAATAGCATCAACACTTATACTTTTGCATTCAGCAAAAAACCAAGCTGATTGGTCCCTCAGTTGGTTGGATGAATACGCCAAAAAGGAGTATTTCCTACCACACAAGTGAAATCCATGTTTCAGAATATGTTTCATCCTTGCAAATATTTTAGTCTTCTGGGGAAAGGAGCTTGAAGTAATTTCCTTTACTATAGGGGCAACATAATAGGTATAAACGTGTGAATTGATTTTCTTCATGCCTTCATCCATGAAGGTAACCCTGAGGAACCTATCGGCAACATCCTTGTATCTTCTCAAAACCCTATTGGACAGTTCAACTTCAGGTGGAAAGCAATATGCTTTTGAAGGAGTTATTACTAGTCTCCTGATTTCAACAATATCTACCAGCTCTTTAGATCTTTTCAAAAGTGTAGGGTTCTTCAACAACCATTCTTGTACAAGTTTTAGCTTCTTACAGGCATCCAATACAGGACGTCTAAAAGCATGAATATGACTTAAAGCAGCCAAATTAACTTCATTGGGCTGGTTTCTTAGCAAATCAAAAAATCTATCAGACATTTGGTGCTGGTTGATTATCCCTTTGTGCATTACGGCATTTACCAGAAATAATATCTCAAAGGATATGTCTTTTTTATAAAGGATGCAAAAGAAGTGATCAGTCATTTGCACACCATAATCTGGTTCATTCAGGATCTTGGGAGGCCGGTTGAGGGAGACCTGGTGCACTCTTTGTTCTTTTAAATAATTCATGGCATTATTCAGCTTGATGCCATAGCGGGGTGGGACTGAAACTCTGAAAGTATTACAACGACCAATAGCTCCACTAATCGTGAAATCTGTTGTCCGGATCCATGGATCATCATCGTCCAACAAATCATATGGAACTAATTTGGCAATATCATCATCTGCTGTTCTATACCAAATGCAGGGTGATGCTGTAAGCTGCAAGAGAATAACATAACATGAAGTATCCGTATATCTTGTGATCTGATTAATGTCCCTCACTATGAACTCCATTTTGTAATCACACTTCAAAAATGTATGCTTGTTGTTATCTTTAAAAGAGAATGCAGTATCCTTCGTGAAACAAAATTTACAGGTTCCATCAAAGGGATCCACTAGAAAATCCATTCCACTCGAAGGCCCTCTCCAAGCAACTGAAAACCCATCATGACAAGTTAAGTTCCCTATATCAACTTGCACATCAGATAACTTAAAGGGAACCTTAGTCCTTCGCCTCTGATTTATATGAAAAGGACTCTCAGGCCCCAAACTCGCCTTCAACAATTTATCATTAAAAATAAGCTCACCACGACCTGCAGCATGTAGAGCCTCAGCAGCAGAGTCAGGTGAGACAAAATGTACAAATGCATGAGGCACCACCTTCTTGTAATCATCAGATTTTATAACATTAGCAACATTGCTGACTTCAAAATCTGGGTACGATTCTGGAGGAGTCCATGAAGTTTTCAATCTACATCTGTCCACAAGCCCAATCTCAGATTCCAGATAACTCATAAGATCTCTAGCTTTAACATCACTGTCAAATCCGCCAAAGCTGACTTGAGTTACCACTATCTTTTCACCTTCTTCTGACCCCATTTATTTCTCTGACTGAGAAAAATAGAAGGCAATTTAAATTCCTCATAATACTCAATAAATTAGTTGAGAGGTTTTCTTTTATAAACAAAATCTTAAGTTGATGAGCACAGAATACATAAGTAAAATAAAATAATGAAACAATAATAAAAAACCGTTCTATCAACAACTCCAGAAAACTGAGTGTTGAAGTTCATCCTCAAGTTCTCAGTAATATTTGCCCATAACAGATTTCTTGTATTCTTTTGAACTTATCTGATTCTTGTAAAGTCATACATACAGGGCAAAATTTCCAAAAACTGCCCCCCCGCGGTTGTGAAGTAGGCTAAATAGGGAGAAACGTAAATTTTTATCTACCAAACCCATGAGATGATAAACATCAAACAGTTTCACCCATTCCTTACCCCACATTTTCCCAAACAGAGTTTCAAACAATATCAAAAAACCCCAAATTCTTAAAGTGAAAAAGAAATGACATTCTTGATAAATTGAAACGACTAACCTCAAAGAAACAATAACTTGCGAATTTTGGTTCCTCTAACTGATACTCCCAAGAATCAGAAATCTTTGCAGATTGCTGAAGAATGAGAACATTAAGATTTTAAATATATAAGCTGATGGGTATGGGTGGATAGCTTCTTGAGTAAGGTTTAGGAGTGAAGTAATAATTTATGGTGGAATATTGACTGAGAGCAAAGCGGTCTTCGTGCCCATGACTACGTGATTTTGCTTTGTTTCTTGTCTCTGTACTTCTTACAACTGTACAAACTATTGGGAATATGACAAGAGGATTAAAAAGAGTATTGGACAATTTTCAAGATCAAATTTTTTGAACAAATTGGCCAATGAAATGTCGGAATTGACCCTTAGCAAAAGGAACCCTAAAGCGTAATACAAAGGAAAAGGAAATCGACCGGAAAATCTTTCGACGGGGCGGCAACTTCCGGTGGCTTTCCACATTTTTCTTCAAACTGCTTCAGTATTTCCAAATTTTTCTTTCTTTAGAACAGTCAGGCCAATTGCAATACCAAAATGAAATCTAAGAGGTCGTTTGTAACTATTTCGTTTGTTATTTGGGTTTGCATCTTTTTAAATACAATACCCTAAATTTTAGGGATGTGGGTTTGGTTCTTTGGAACTCTAATGGGATAGTCTTGAAGATCGTTGCGGTGAGTTTTGACGATTTTACTTCAAATGGGACTTTCAAAGATAGCCATTGAATCGTATTATTCAACCTTTAGTTAGTGTGATTACTGATAACAATCTCATGACAATTCAACCCTGGGGTGTTTGTGTATATCAACTCCACCTTTTGAACTTAGATAATTTTAAACTCATTTTGTTTGGGCAGTTTTTAAATTTCTATTTTCTTTTTATCCTTTTTCACTTTTAGTAAATTCATTTTTTGTTTTGTTATCAATTGGACACATTGTTCAACATTTTTTTATTTTCAATAATATTGTTAACTTTTAGTCTCAAAACACTCCATTTATGTCGTTTTATATGAGATCGTTGATTGGATACAACACTTTCAAATTACAAGTATGTCTTTTATACCTCATGTTTGTAATGAAGTTGTTTGTTCCCACGATGCACGATAAATATTTTATTGAGTTGTTAATAGAGTATTAGTCTTGTTTCAAAAACAACATTTTTAAAACTACTTTTTTTTTTAATTAATTTTAAAATTTGACTTGGTTTTTGAAAATATTTATAAAAAGTGCCTTTCCAAAATATTTATAAAAAGTAGATAACAAAAAAAATTATCACAAACATTTATAAGATTTATTTTTATAGACTAGTAACAAAAACTTAAATGGTTTTCAAACATAGAATAAAAGAGTACTAGTGGTAAAAGAAAGTATGCGAGTTGGTTACAACATCATGGTCATATTAGTATAACTAATTTGATGTTTTAAGTAAGATTTATTTATAAGTCCTCGTTACCATAAATTTTAATTGATACTTGGATGTTACAATATTATAAATTTACTATGTCCATTTGCTCTTGTTGTGCAATTTAGGAGGTATATATATATTGAGTATTTTGAGAGAAAAAACCCTAATTGTGACTCCTTTTGGAGCTTGTTTTAGGGGATCTATAATGAATGTACACATGCTAGTACTTCTTTTTATATAATTTTAGATATAATTTATTGTATTGGTATCATGTCACAACTATCTTTCAACTTGCAAATTTTAAATGTCCTACAAAATTGATTTAGGTCAATTAGTTTTTTAGCTTATGTATTTTTGGTACAAATTATTGCCCTCACATACAACGAGCAGATGAAAGAACTTAAGTTGAGAACTAGTGAATTGCAAACATATCAAACTATGGACATTATTAGAGAGAAGAGCACGAGACCTTGAAAACTAAAGAGAAAAATCAATGTAAAAATCGTGTCAAGTGCTTATTTTTGTGCAACCATATAACATATATAAAAAGACACGTAGTGACAACTTGCGAAAGTCTCGAAGGTGGAAAGAATATGTTCTATTCTTATTTTAAACTTAAAATGAGTGAAGTTACGATCGAACTAGGTAAAAAAGTAGAACATTTTAATTCTATACACGATATATTACCGTGACATGGATGTTATTTATGTTCGAATTTCATATATGGTAGAGTTCAAACTTAGGTTTAAAAAAATATCTTGCTAAAAAACGAAAAGAAGAGAAAGATCAATAATTCAAGTTTTGCCCACTAGCTGTCAGACTAAAAGGCCAACTTATCCTTTCAAGGGATAGTAAATAGAGGGAGGCGGCAAGGGTATTTTGGGCAAATCGCAAAAGTATTCCGCCTTTATAACGGGGGCTTCATTTTTTGGAACCCTAATAATCCCCTTCGGCTCTTCCGCTCTCCACACTCTACGATCTTTGGAAAAGCCAGGTCTTAACGATTTCTCTCCAGCTAACTTAGTTTTCCTTTGCAGACTTTGTGTAATCGCAACCCTAACTCTCAACTTCAGTTCTTAGCAGGCTAGCAGGTAACTAAATCACCATGTTGGAAGCTATAGTGTCTCTGTTTTTATACTTCTAAACCCTAGTTTTGAAATTGGGTTGGATTTACTTTCTGTGAACCCGAATTTTAATTTATTCTTTGGGTTTTTTTTTTTTTTTTGGTAGCAAGAAATGGGAGAAACAAGAGACAACGAATATGAGGAAGAGCTCCTCGACTACGAGGAAGAAGAAGAGAAGGCCCCCGATTCCGTTGGAGCTAAAGTCAACGGTGAAGCTGGAAAGAAGTAAGTGGTCTTCTTATGCACCATCTTTAGCTTTTTTCTTTTCAGATTTGCTTATGGATAAATTATCGCACCATGGTTTCTTGAACTCGTATTGTGAGAGAATTTGAGATTTGGTAGTAATCGTATCCATCTGGTTTAGTTTGGATCTAAGGCAGTTGGATTAAGTAGTTGTTTGAGCTTGGGGTGAACTTAAATTCGATTTTTTATTCTCCACAATGCACATCTCTTACAAAATATGAAATTTCTCTTCATTTTCTTTTTTGCATTTTTTCTTGGAATGTCGCATTTCTTGTTTCTGAGATTCTTATCTTCTTTCACCGTCTCTCTTTCAGGGGTTATGTCGGAATTCATAGTTCGGGATTCAGAGACTTCCTATTGAAGCCAGAGCTTCTCCGTGCTATTGTAGACTCTGGATTTGAGCATCCATCTGAAGGCAAATTTCTAACTTTTATTCGAAACCCTTGAATCTTAACTTAATTTGACCATTTAATTGAAATTGGCACATAACGGATAAGAAAGACTTAATTTAGAAGCAAGAGGAAAACTGAAAGTGCTAATTCAATATTTCAGTAACTTACGAAATTGAATAAGCAGTTTTCAGAACCTCCTCAAGAAAGAAGTTGAAAAAAAATTTTATGAAAACGAATAAGCAGTCGATAACTGATAAAACTCTACTTCTCTCTCTTGATTTTAAAGAAACAACTTAAAGTTTGTATAGGTGCTGTAGCTCACTAACCTGCACTAAATGCCTATTAAGTTTGATTTCTTTTTTTTGGAGTTCCTTGGCCGTGATTGAGTTTTGTATGGGAATTATCAATTTATGGCGTCATAAACGGGATAAAGTGATTTGAATGTTGCTCTGGCATGTTTTGCGAAGGGTTTTGTAGTTCATCAAGGAGACCTACTATGTCATCAGTTGTTACTTTGCACAGTTTTTCACGTAACAATGGTTTACTGGTTCCTTGAGAACACATGATGCTATAAATTTATGACCTTGTTTCTAATAGAGAGAAACTTATTGACACATCTCTTGAGCTGATTATAATTTGCATGGATGAACGCACAGCTTGGAGAACTTTTCTTTCTTGAATAACATTGATTATGCTATTTCCATATGCTCTCATAACTTTCATGGACAATTACTTCTTCAATCCCTAAGTACTTGCTCTTCATAACCAGTCCATCTTAGATGTTTATATCAGTTGTTTAATGGTTTGCAGGTAATAAATTAATATCATAATCTTGATTTCGGAGCAATATATATGGTTTGATAAGCCTTTCACATAAAAGGATCGGAGACGTTATAATTTACTTACCAACGGTTCATTTGGTTCGATCCTTTTCTTTGGTTCTTCATCAGTACAACATGAATGTATTCCCCAAGCTATCCTCGGCATGGATGTTATTTGTCAAGCTAAATCTGGTATGGGTAAAACTGCTGTTTTTGTTCTGTCAACACTGCAGCAGATTGACCCTGTGGCTGGTCAAGTATCTGCTCTAGTTCTGTGCCATACTAGGGAGCTTGCATACCAGGTGTGTAGATGTGCTGGCTTATCTTTTTCTTTATTTGGATGCTCTTGAAGCATATGAAGAATTTGGTTCCTTGCGTCACATATATAGATATATATATCTAGATCTGACACTTTCCTTATACCTATATCCTTTTAGATCTGTCATGAGTTCGAAAGGTTCAGCACTTATCTTCCGGATCTGAAGGTTGCTGTCTTCTATGGTGGAGTGAATATTAAAATTCACAAAGATCTTCTGAAAAATGAATGTCCTCATATTGTTGTTGGAACACCCGGAAGGATATTGGCACTGTCAAGAGATAAAGACCTATCCCTGAAGAATGTCCGACATTTTATCTTGGATGAGTGTGACAAGATGCTTGAGTCACTTGGTATATTTCTTTTAATAATCATCTGACTTCAATGATTTATTGGATTGTCAACTTTATATTATGTTATTCCAAGTTCTAATTTGTCCCTTCATCCCTGTTCTTTTATTTCTCCTGGGCTATTTTTTTGATTCATGTGTATCGTGGCATTAGCGTACTTTCTTATTGTGCCTCCTACATGTGGTTTGTAGATATGCGGAGGGATGTACAGGAGATCTTCAAGATGACTCCTCACGACAAACAAGTTATGATGTTTTCTGCAACACTTAGCAAAGAAATCCGCCCAGTTTGCAAGAAGTTTATGCAAGATGTAATGTCCCACAGCTAGTAAACCTTGAATTTTAGAAGTTTTTTCCCTTTAAATTGCACTTTCTCCTAGAGTTTTGCAAATTGTGGTTTATATGGTAGGGTTGCCTACTATCTTGTCGTTCAAGGGGGGGTCTGTTTAAGTACTATCTTTTTATCCACCGTTACCTACAGCTGGTTCAGGAATTTGCTAGTATAGTGGAAGAGTAATAGTTGGTGATACTGTTTATAGAGGTTCTGATGTAGTAGGTGATTGAAGTCTCTCACTTCATTCTTTTTACTCTACATTGTTTGTCACTTGTTTTCTCTTGTTGGGTTATGGTTGTTGGATTCTGGTTTCAACTTCCAAACTGTTCGGTCAGGAGCATCCAAGTTAGGGGACTGAGAAAAAAGGGTCGATTCAGATTTTTGTGTATTAGTGTAATTGTCTCTGCGGCATTTCTTGGTGAATATAGAAGTAGCTGCAAGGGGAGGCAGAACAGTTGGACCACAATCATGATTCATGGGATGAACATGCTCTTTCATTTCCTTCATCTTGAGGAAGTATGATTTACTGTGACGTTTGTTCCTTTCAGCCAATGGAAATATATGTAGATGATGAGGCAAAGCTGACATTGCATGGTCTTGTCCAGGTACATTGTTGTTGACATTGTTGTAACTGTGAATATATTGTTTTCTTCCTTCCCTTAGAATTTGTCTTTGGAATGTCAGCACTACATCAAATTGAGCGAGATGGAGAAAAATAGGAAGTTGAACGACCTTCTTGATGCATTGGACTTCAATCAAGTTGTTATTTTTGTCAAAAGTGTTAATAGGGCAGCGGAGCTAGATAAGTTGTTGGTGGAGTGTAACTTTCCCTCTATATGCATCCACTCTGGCATGTCGCAGGAAGAGAGGTAGGTTTAGCATTGATTTTTAGGTTAAGAAATTTCATGTTCATTTCTGCCTCAATATACTGGTTCCCTTATTAATGTTATATAATGGGGATGTTTTGACGTTGATCTTCATATTGGTGGTTAGCTAAGGGATCAGTGGTACAGTTACTGAAGTGCTGTTTGTTGTCATTTGATTGTTTCATATTATTTATTTATCTTTAAATTTGGATTGTCCACACGTGGAATTTTTGTCCCTGCGAACTGTTGTACTTTATTAGCTTTTTTTTGGTAGGAAGTTGTGAAATTGGCCATTTCATTTGTTATTACTTATGGTTGATCTTTCATGAGAGCAATGATTAATATGGAGAAATGACGTGGCAGGTTGACTCGATACAAAGGTTTTAAGGAAGGACATAAGCGGATTCTTGTGGCTACAGATTTGGTTGGTCGAGGAATTGACATTGAACGTGTAAACATTGTGATCAATTATGACATGCCAGATTCTGCTGATACATATCTGCACAGGGTAAAGTGGACCATTCCAACTTAATTTGATTTTCATTATAAATACATTGTGCTTCTTAAGAGTGTATAGTTAGTTTTTCTTTGAATATTTTACAGGTTGGCAGAGCTGGTAGATTTGGCACCAAAGGGCTTGCAATTACTTTTGTATCATCTGCAGCTGATTCTGATGTTCTCAATAATGTACGTAATTTCCAGTTGTTTATTAATGTGGCTGTTAGTTGGGCGTTTTCTTAGTTTTGGCTATTGCAGGTTCAAGAAAGGTTTGAAGTCGATATTAAGGAGCTTCCAGAGCAGATCGACACCTCCACTTACAGTATGTTTCCCTCCTTTTTTTGTTTGATGAGATTATTTTCCTTTTTCAACTTCAATTCCCAGTTTATGTTTCAGCTTTTGTTTAACACTACTGATTATCATTTAGTTTTCCATTTTTCCTTACTAACTGTCGTGGGTTAAATTTCTGCACATTTAGATATTATTTTTTAATGGCTGAACCTCGGTAGTCACGTATCTTTTTATTTACATAGTTGTCACTTGTCCGTTAGTTGCAGTTGATTTTTAATGGTAAATCCAAACTGCTGGTTCACTGAAACATGTTGATGAGATTGTATTTCTGACTTGCATTTTCGCTTGTTGTCTCACTCGCACATTAATTTGGAATCCAAGTTTCTAGTATTTTGGAGCATTATTTTATCAACTGGCGGTATTTTGTAAATTCTGAAATTTCCATGTGCTTTAGATATATACAATGTTTACAAATAAATAAATAATATTAAGATGAGAACATAGGGGAAATTAAGTTTTTATTTGCTTAAACGTTACAAGTTAAGCTAAACATAGACTGCTCTTGTTGGTTGCAGTGCCATCATAAGATGTAGAGATCTTCAACATAGAATATCGGCTACTCAGGTTGGTGAGGGGTGGTTCAAATTTCATTTTGGTTTGGTTTTGATTCGAACTACAAATGGATGGAAGGCCACTGCGCACTAGCTTTTGATGTGAGTGAGGGCGATGGTGGATGCTCTAAAATGTGGTGGTTTACTCTGCCATTTGAGTTTTATTGTATTCTAATTGCTGGGGCTGTCTTGCATTGGAAGTCTCTTTATGCATTTTATTCTAAATCACGAATGGTGTCTTAAATGTAATACTTTAGATATCCTTCTCTCTGCAAGACTAACAATTACGGTAGACTGTTGGTAGTATTCGCAATGATTTTTATTAGATTTGTTACGTGAACTCATATCACTAGTTCCATACCTGCCACTGTCTTCTCTCAGTCTCACGTCCCTATTGCCAGGTGTTTTAATGTGGATTTTTCTCGAGCTTTATATGTTGACATGGAAATTAATTAAGTTTTGAGAATGGGATGTTTATATATTATTACACGACTGGGATTGAAACATGTGTTGTTTAAGTTGTGTACTTTTCGGCTCTGAATCTAGATGTTTAATTTAACTGAAATTTGGAACCTTAAGTGAGCTTGAGTTCAATTTTAGGAAGCATTCCTCCTGGTTTTTCACTGATGATTTCAATATTCAATGTTCAATTCTGTTTGCTATAATTGGAGGAAATTTGATACATCGTGGTTCAAGTTCGTGCATCAATTACAAGGGCATTTGGTTACGAATTCAACCGTTGAGGACAGTATTATTTCAATTTGCATCGTTAGTTTGAGCTGATAGTATGGATTAATAATTATATTCCAGTAGACTAAATAACTAAAAAATAGAGTTCAAAATCAAGTTACTCCAGAATTAATTGAATATCTTTCGTTAGTTTTGCTTTACTCTATTTTGGTCTGCATGAAGTTCAAATATTCAATCTAATAACAAAAATTTGAGCATAGATCGAAGAATATGCCCCCTTCTCAACCCATAGATTCTTCTAATTTTATCTTGTGTAAGTTGAAAGCTATTCATTCTGATTCTCCCAAATGGCAAATGCTTTTAGATTTTCTTTATACTAAGGTACATAAAAACCTTTGTACTAATAAAAACAATAATATCTTCAGTAGACGTAGTCGTCAAGTCCTCAGTGACCCATAAATGTGATAGCAATACCTGGAGAAGAAACTTTTTAAAGACTGGGTTTGATGTTAATACTGGAGAACTTCAAAATTTTCGTGTTTGAAGGCTTTCTTACCAAAACTACCCGTTCATGGATTTTCGGGCATCTATTCATATTTGAAGTTTTATTCCACGGATCTCTCCAGCTTCTTTTCATGGGGCGGTACATGCCAATTTTTATTGAGGGTTATTTTAGCCAACCTCTTTGGTCTCATTCTGCACTTCAAAATTAGAATATCTTCATTCATAAATGTGAAAGCCTAAATGGAAGTTAGATTTGGACTTGCTATGTATGGCGAGTATGGATTAAAGACCACACGTAAATATGGTAAGATTATAAGGAAGTTGAACTGGTTCTTTCCATATTTTCAATACAATTTAAAGCAATGGTTTAATTAAACTTATAATCCTTTTATATCTATTTGATTTTTGTACCTTCCAAAAAGTGTTTAATATATCCTTCCCTTTTAACTATTAGATATTTAACCTGGAGTTTAATAGGTTGTTGAACTCTAAACTTTGTGTTTAAGAGATGTTTGATATATTCATTTTTGGCAATCATTAATTTATATCCTAAACTTTGAGAGTTATATCAACTAATCCTTAAACTAATAATTGTATAATTTAAATTTCAAACTTTCAAGAGAATTTGAGTAAATTAAACCTCTATATTTTCTCAAACCAATAAATTTATGATTACATTTGAATATTAACCATACATAATGTATTAACTCTCCTTCCAGCATGAGTAGAGTTATTCATTTATAATTATAAGAGTTTAAAATTTATTCAATTATAAAAGTTCACAAGTTTTAGCATCAATTTATTCAAATGGAATGTAATAGATGGTGTAAATTGGTACGTCCAGTTACAAATGACATTCATATTTCTTGTTTGGAAAATCGTAAAATAAAGAATCGTAAATGGGGTTGTAGTGTTTGGTTGATTTCCAATGACCATTTTTGTGATGACAATACTCCAAGTCTAATCGGTTATAAGTATAACGCAGGAATTAGCTTCTCTTGTGCTCAAAGCAAACACATATAAATTGAAGGATCTAGCCATGTATTTTGTTTGTTTATTGATGTACAAAATAAAATGCTGAAGCTGAGTAATGTTATATTGTTTAAGGAAAATAACAAAGAGAAAACCCAACAAAAGCAAAGATGGAAGAAAAGCAGCTTTCTGCTTCTTCATAAAAAGTGGCATTAAAAAAACACTCTTTTTCATCTACATTTCCTCAGTTGGCTCATTTCTCAAATTGGTTAATTTCCACTTACACTTCCCTCCGCCATTAAAACCCCTTCAACTGCCTAATACCCAAATATTCAAAACAAAAAACAAACTCAAAATCCTCTGTTTTCTCTCTTTTATTCTTTCAAAACCCGCCATTATAATGCCCTCCATAAGCTTAGAAGAACTCCATCTTTACCACTCCATTGACAGAGAAATCTTCTCCCGTTTACTCATTCAACTCTCTCGAGACCCCGCCCAGTCTCTTCTAATCATTTCTCTTTGGCTATGGCTTGAAGAACAAGGCGTCACCAATTTCATTTTCAGAATCATGCCTCTCTCCGACCCTTCATTGAATTCTCTAGCCAATGAAGCTGTTTTCTGTCTCAGCTGCTTAGATTCCAACAACCAACCCGGCTGCCCCCACCCCACCACCGTGCTTCCGGCCACCTCCAAGGCGGCCGGAAGAGATATTCCGGTTGAAATGTTTGTCCAAAACCGTTTCAGAGCAATCAGTGGGGTGAAGTACTTTCTCACCAATGTCTGTGCTCGGATTTTCACCGACATTTTGGAGATTGTTTTGGGTAGAAATAATTCTCAACCGAATGAGGCTTTAGTGATTCATGGATTCCCGCATCCGATTTTTGGTTCGATCACAATCATCCCAAAATCCTTGGATCAAGACTTCCCGACCGGTGGGTTGTGGGGGTGGCCGTCAGCGGACGCCGGCATGTCGGAAGACGACCGGACTCTGTTTCTAACATTTTCACGAGGCTTTCCGGTGACGGCAGAGGAGGTGAAGGGGCTATTTGTACAGGCGTTTGGAGATTGTGTTGAGAGTATTCAGATGGAGGAAGTTGAGGCCGGGGAGCAGCCGTTGTATGCTCGAATGGTGATGAGTTCGGTGGTCCCCGTCGATCAGATTCTCGACGGGAAGCGAATTGCTAAGTTCCGTATTAATGGGAAACACATTTGGGCTCGAAAGTATGAGAGAAGATCGGAGTTATTGATGTGAAAGAGAAAAACCCGTTTGGAAAAAAGTGAATATCTTTGTGGGTTTTGAATAAAAATGCCAACTTCGCAGTTTAACTTAAAAGCATTTTGAAAATTTTAGTGTCAGGTGTGTGTGTGTGTGTGTGTTTTATTCTTTCCTTGTGTTTCATGTTGGCTTCGATTTTCAATACCACACATACTTTTTATATACATACACATAGTTTTGAATTACAAAGTAAGAGTGAGACAACTTCTTTGCTCTGCTCTTGGCTGTTTTTTTTTTGGAAATGATTTTGAGCACACACACACACACACATATAATCAACTGTTTTAAAGCTAAGCAACAACATATTGTCCAAAGATCATGGGATGTCATCACTTATATAATGCAATGAAAGCTACCACAGTTTGCAAGAGAGTGAGTAGAAGGAGGAGGACAGCAGCGACAAAGGAGATAAAGGCCCATGGCGTACCAAAATAGTCGCGTTTCAAGGAAGTCATCCACCGGTGTCGACGATGCTTGCAATATTCTTTCATTCTCCAACACGCAATGCTGTAAAAGTTCCTTTCAATCATAATGTTCTTACAAAGGTCACTAAATAACACAACAATTTCTTTTGTGCTTCCCAACTGGTTTTGTATAATCCCATCGTCAACAAGCAAACTCACATCCTCGTTGGTGTTGATCAAAAAATGCATGAACATACCAAAGTTACTTGCATCCTTACTCTTCAGATGACAATACTCATAAGCTATCATGTTTCTAAAAAGGATTTCGAAACTGTCATCTATTATGATCTTCGGCATTTTGAGAACTCCTCTACGTTCTTTAAAAGACACGTTCATCATGCATTTCTTTTGACCATGAAAAGAAATGCCACATTCATGAAGCTCAGTGGCAGTGAGCGGCCAACTGGAGAGGAAATCGTCGACCGAAAGGCCGAAGAAATGTGGAATATGACGAGGTTGGGTTAAATGTATTCTTAGAAAATCAACAAGATGGTTCACTGCACTAGCGTCTATGTCGAAATAGCCTTCTTTGACATAACTCATCCCTTCACGGACTTTACTGAAATATCCACGCAGTAATTCAATGAAAGAGATATCTTTCAGTGAAGGTTGAGCAGAGGCGCACAAGTTGTAAAGATGATTGAGAAGGAAGAAAGGAAGTTGGTTTTCAAGTAGAAGAAGATCTTTAAATATTCCATTACTGAATCTCCATAAAAACGATGTGTCGAGGTCCCGAAACTCGGCAACCATAGAACCGATGACATACATAACCACGAAACAACTGTCATAGATTAGAAGTTGTATGAACTCATCTCTTTTCATTTCGATGGTTTCGACATAATAGTTGCGGGCTCTTTCTTCCCAACTTAAAAATTTCTTTATCATCTCATTCCAATCCAGTTTTGCAACAGTAAGAAAGTTTAGAACATAGCTGCCTTTTTTCTCTTTAATCAAGTCATTTTGAGTGCGATAATAATGAAGAGGACCGATGGAAATAACTTGGGGACTATACGCTTTTGGGTTTCCCTTGCGCAAAAGCTTGGGAACCATGTATATGCTACGTTCTTTAGAAAATGATGAAGCACTTCTTGAAATTTCTCGAAACATGGATTGGTTAACAGATCCTACCATTCGATCATAAATCACTTTGATTTCTTCATCTCTTGACTTGGTAGTATTGTTATTTGATTCATCATAGACGTTGATTTCCATCTCAAAAAGATTCTAACAAGATCAGGTAAATAGCTGACTCCCGATGACACCTAAATTTCTTTTAATAATTAGATATATGAAACAAAAACTACAACATATATATGTTTACACAAATTTGAAACATTATTAGATATAGGATGCAAAAACTACAACATTATTTATAGACATTTGGATCTATGTAGGTAGCTAGATAGGGACATGCATGCCCATTTTCAAATACTAATTATAATAAACATAGATACTATATATCAGTGAGAAATGATATTAAGAATAATACAACAAAAACATGCTGAAATCAAGAGATAGGAAGAGAGTGTACCTGCAAAATATTTAGAGTCTCCCAGTTTTGCTCTTCTAAACTTGAGGAGATAAAAAGGAGAAAATGATAGTGGAATTAAAAAGAAGTTGAAGAGAGAACGTGCAATGAATGGGTGGAAGAAAGTGATTAAAGCAAATTTGGATTAGTAGTAGGGTACTCCTCTCATGATCATAGTAATACTACAATTTATTGTCGGTAATCATAATTTGGAGTCAATTCCCTAATAACCATACATTCTAAATATATCCAAAAATACCTTTGAACCTTCTTGTTTACCAATTATAGGAAGAGCTATTTCTTTAAATGAATAATAAATTCTAGATGTGTTTTAATTAATACCTGATCTAATATGTATGTTTTCATATATGAATATTCATATGATATTATTGTATGACGACCCCTTTGAAATTCACTCCAAAACAAACATACATTTCAAATAATTAACATGCATACAACTAGGTACCAATTATAATTTTATGTTGTGTGTATCCCAAATGCAACTTAAGGTTAATCTAATATAAGTCAATTTGGATCAAACTCTATCATTTTATAGTTTGGGACATTTTGAATTTCTTTTATAACTTAAAATTCATATATAATTTTTGTTTCTAATTAAACAGCTTAATCTTACAAAAGATTTAAATCGCATTCTTTAATAAGTTTTATTAATAAATTTACACTATAGTTCCATGTCAGCATTAGCGTTTGTAGTCCAACGGTTAGGATAATTGCCTTCCAAGCAATAGACCCGGGTTCGACTCCCGGCAAACGCACGCCCTTTCTCTCTGAAAGGGAAAGCTTTCTATTTTTCTTAATTTAATTTAATATTATTTTCTCTATATGAATCCTTTTGGAAGGCACCGACAAATGTAAAGAGGAAATCACGATCTTATATATATATTTATTTATTTTTGTTAATACGTGCATTGCATGATCATCTCTAATTTCTTTATTCTTAATATTTTAAATTATATAAATGTAAGACTACGTATTCAATTTAAAATTAACATAAAAGGTTCATAACAATTAAAGTACACACTTAAGACTTAACTATGGTCCAATTATCAAAATGTGCTTCTCATAAGCATTTATTTAAATCCTATTTCTTTTTCAAAATTATTCATTAATATTTGTTTTGGAATCTTTTTCCTTCCTATAATGTTGACCTTATAACAAATCCTTCATTTCATAATTAAAATGGTTGGATGCAAACATAATTCTACCTATAATATTACTCTTAAAAAAGGGTTAAATCTCATTTGCATGGAAAAAAGAGTTTTAATCGGCACTCTACTTTCTTTCCTTTTTCTTAAATTAAATTTAGAATGCTAAAATTAGTTGAAGAAAACATCATGATAACACAGAAGAGGATAGACGAAAGTTTCTAATTTACCACTACATTTATAACAAATTAGTAAACGTTTGGATCTTTTTTCTGGTGATGTTTTAGATGATTTCTTTTTTTATTTATTTTAAATTTTTAAGATTTATAAATAATGAATGAGAGATGTAGTAAACACTGAACTAAAAATTTAAAAACAATTATATAAAACTCATTCATGAATAGTAGAGTCAAAAAGTCAACAGAAAAAGAAAAAATAGAACAACTGGCAATGCCATGTTGCAACTACTCACACTCCCTCATTTTTCTTTCTTTCTTTTCTTTTTTCAATTTGAAAAAAAAAAACTTTATGTAAAGATTTTTATATTAAAAGATTTCGAAGTTTTAAATTTAAATATGGAAGTTCATTCATGTATTGGCACTTTTTTACTTCTAATTCCTAACGGGATAAAATAAAATATTTGCATAATCGTCATTATTTATTTGTTTAATTTATAAATCTCTGGATAAAATGAGTTAAAATAAGGATGGAAGATAAATTTGTATTAAGAAATGAAGCAACATATGACATAAACAACAATAATTAATTTGCATAATCATTCCGTAATAGAGGGAGAGAAATGAAAATACCCTAATTTTATAATAATAGAAATAAAATATTGAAATGATTTGAAAGGGTGACGAATACTTTTGCTTCCCTAACCCCACGCAAAAGCCTTCACCTTTCGTCCCTATTGTCCTCTTCAGTTAAATTACCATTTTAGTCCTATGCTACCACTCTCATTTTTTAAATTATTTTGGTTCTTTCTATCATTTTGTTAAGCTTCTTAGTTCTTAAAAAACTCTACACCTATAAACTCTATTGATTAATTTTACAAAAACAAACGTATGTATATTAATTACGAGCTACATACAATTAATTTATGTATGTTCACATGGTTTTTTTTTATTTTATTTTATTGATAATGAATTTGCTTTTAATTTAGTTCATTATAGTAGCAACTTGAAATTGGTGTAATCAAATTAAAATTAAAAAAGCATTATTAACCAAATTAAAACTTTTTAACCAAACTGAAGAAACTGAGTCAAATTCAGACCACCAGACCTAATGAGAAATTAAACTTTTGCTTTCCCAATGTATTATTTTATTTCCTTATATATATTGAAAAATAGTCTCCACACAATTCCCCAATTCACCCCTTCTCTTCAATCCTTCCATCCTTCCATCCTTCCATCTCCGGCAACAATGGGGAAAGGCGGTGCTCTCAGCGAAAGCGTCGTCAAAAAAATTCTCCTCTCCTACGCCTACGTCGGAATATGGATCTTCCTAAGCTTCACAGTCATCGTCTACAACAAATTTATTCTCGACAAAAAGATGTACAATTGGCCATTCCCAATCTCCCTCACCATGATCCACATGGGTTTTTGTTCTTCCTTAGCCTTCATAATCATCCGCGTCTTCAAGCTCGTCGAGCCCGTTTCAATGTCTAAAGAACTGTACATCTCATCTGTTCTTCCTATCGGTGCTCTCTACGCCTTCTCCCTCTGGCTCTCAAATTCCGCTTACATCTTCCTATCTGTTTCCTTCATTCAAATGCTTAAAGCACTTATGCCCGTCGCCGTCTACTCCATCGGCGTTCTCTTCAAAAAAGAGGCATTCAAATCCGATACTCTGTTCAACATGCTTTCAATTTCATTTGGGGTAGCTGTCGCCGCCTACGGCGAGGCTCAATTCAATGCTTGGGGGGTTTTTCTTCAATTGAGTGCTGTAGCTTTTGAAGCTACAAGACTTGTTATGATTCAAATTTTGCTTACTTCTAAAGGGATTTCTCTGAATCCGATTACCTCTCTGTATTACGTTGCCCCCTGTTGTTTTGTTTTTCTTTTGGTGCCGTGGGTGTTCGTGGAATACCCAATTTTGAAGGAGACTTCTACTTTTCGATTCGACTTCTTGGTTTTTGGGACTAATTCTCTCTGCGCTTTTGCGTTGAATTTGGCTGTGTTTTTGCTTGTGGGGAAGACTTCCGCGTTGACGATGAATGTTGCCGGAGTTGTCAAGGATTGGTTGTTGATTGCCTTTTCGTGGTCGGTGATTAAGGATACGGTAACTCCGATCAATTTGTTTGGATATGGGCTTGCGTTTTTGGGAGTTGCGTATTATAACCACTCCAAATTACAAGCTTTGAAAGCTAAGGAATCGCAGAAGAAACCGGCGGCGGCCGATGAGGAGGCCGGAAGATTGTTGGAAGAGAAAAACGCCGGCGATGGAACGGGGAAGTGATGTGAATCACAGAATTAGTGAAAAGAAAAGAAAAAGAAAAAATAGAGATGGATTCAATTTCTCAGTGGGTATGTATTGTTGTACGTTGATTATTAGATTAATGTTTCGTATTGACGTGTTTTGAAAGTTACAAGAAAGGGAAAAAAATAAATTGACATGAAAATGAAATTCATCTTTGCTATGCTCTAATGTGCTCGTTCATATCGGTGGCTGAATTAGGCGGATTCCAACTTCAAAATATATTTATTATAATCATTGAAAAAAATGATTTGGTTTTCTTCTTGAAGTTGGGAGTAATTTGATATTAGTAAAAAATAGATCAATATTATGAAGGTTTGAGAGGGCAAAGTTTTAGGATGAAGGAGTTAAGAAGTTGTTCCAATGCTGAAATAAAATGTTAAGGTGAATGGTCATTGTTTTTAGTTAAAAGAGGAACTAATTAATTAATTGAAAAGGAGATTATAAAAGAGTTATGAATTAGGAATGAATGAATGAATGGGTGCAGTGGTAGATGGTTACAAACGTAATTAGGATTAAATGCAAAATGAGGAGTTTTGATTAAATGGGCAGTGCCACAATTTGACTTTGTTAAACACACAAAATATAATAAGTCAAAAGTTTGGTGATGGGGTGGCTCCCATTCTAAACCTAAATCACAATAATGGACAAAAAATTAGGCTGTTTACTTTCATCCATAATTTTTAATCAATTTTTAAATTCAAAGATGAGAAGCTTCCCCCATTTTTGTTCTTAATAATATAATGTTCAACATCATTCAAATAATTAGTTATTATATTATCGGATGATTATCTTTATGGATTTCAAATATTTATAAATACCATCAAATTATATACTTTATCCTAAGTCTATCAATATCTATTTATATAAATCACATGATAATATTCGCTAATAATTTTAATTAATTGGATTAATTAATTAACACTAAGCTTTCACTAAATACAATATGAAACTAAATTGAAAATGTAGGCTAAAAGGAAGAATTATTTTAAACAATTTTGGCTCTTTGTCAAACTTTGAATTTACAAAGCTTTGTTTTTGGTCTTGCCTTATCTTACTATCAGAATATTGGATGTTTAAATCTTAAGTCACAGAATATGATACCTAAATTAAAAAATGCATTATTAACAAAAAAAAAAAAATACTATACAAAGTATTAATATAGTTTCTATTTTGAATAATTGCTTTCATCTCTTCTCATTATTAAATATTTATAAAATATTAACAAATATAGTGGATAGATAGATGATATTTTGTAAAAAAAAAAATTGTTCACTTTGGTGTATTTTTTCAATAACTCTTTCTTTTATTCTAGTTTAGTTTTCCAAATCAATTCTTGATTTTTAATTATTTAATACTTAAAATTATGAGGTAGTCATTAATATTTTTAAAATGATTTATGAAAAAACACATATATGTCTTTTTCATTTAATTATTCGTGAAGAGGTATTCGTACCAACAAGTGTCTACACTCTATAATAGAAAATTAAATCACGTCGAAAGATTGTGACTAACAAAAAAGAAAAAAAATTAATGCTCGATTTTTTATATTTAATGAGAAGTTTAAATATTAAATTGAAAGAATTGAAATGTGAAGGAGTAAAATAGAGTATTTCAAAGTTGGTAGGATGGACCATGAACAAAAAAGTCCATAAAATTATAAAATTTTGTTCATTGAATGGAACTATTCTCAATGGTTGTCTCTTTCATTGTTAGGTTCTCTAAAAGGCTTTCCTAATTATTTAGGATGGAAACTATAAGACTTTATATGGATTTACCATCACCAACCTCTCATAAAAACATTGAAATTTTGGGTACAACACTTATTTCAAAATAATTCTATTTCATCCAAATACTCAATATTTCAACGAAAATAATAAATTGGTATTATATATATATATAAAAGATCCAATGTCAAATCAAAATAAATCTATTTGGATAATTCCATGGGTTGTTAATTACAATCTTATATGTTTACTTAATTTGGTTTGTAAAGATTGGCCAAGTCAAAATAAGTGTGTGAGAACTCGTTGGAAATAGATAGCCATTCATATAGCGATTGTAGAAGACATTACATTTACTTTTTGGTGGCCAATGGGTAACTCACCAAACGCACAAACTTTTGCGTTCAATAATTCTTCTTCATCTAACCCTAAATTACTTAAACACTATTATTTGACTCTAATTAATAAGTAATCCCAAAATTGAAAATATAGTTTCAAATTGTTCCCATTTTCCATATTTACACATATTTAGATTTACACCGTTCATGAAAATACAGTACAAACTACAAAGACAAAACACGCAAGAGTTTCAAACCCTAAACATAGTTGGTAAAAAATAAAGTCCAAAACAAAAATTATGAACAATAGGTCTTCTTCATAGAAGTGAGATAAATCTTGTGTTGGAGTCATTTGAAACGTCATGTTCAAAGTATTTCAACACGGTCTAGTGTGTAGAATAGAACATCATTTGAAGATGATATGAACCAAATGGTAACCATTCCCAAATGAAATTGGGCTTCCTTCCATTAGTCTCTGTATAGGGATAATTCATACTTTTTCGTAGTGTTTGGTTGGCAACTTGGCATAGATGACAATTGATTTTATGAACTTTATAAACTTATATTTGTAATAATTCAGTATATTTTTATTAAAATGTCGCATATTTATTTAAATATATATGTCTGAACCACTGATTGATAATCGATTTTATTTAAACCCACCCTAAAATAATGCAAAAAAGATTCCACTAATCAATGTAAAATGCCAAAAACAAAGTCTACATCCATCAATTACCTCAGAAATATATTTAATAATTTAGGAGATGATTGGCTAGTTAAGTACTTAAGTTAAAGCTACCTTTACTTATAAATTTTCTATAAACATAGTGTCAAAAAGAGGGTCCATTCCCTTTAATCCAGACTTTACACAAATTTAATTTCCTAAGGCTAACATAATATACTAATAATATTGTTTAGTCAATCCAAACATACCAAACTTAAACTATCTCAAAAGTGTTTGAATTGTGTTTTAAAATGGTAAAAAGGAGATTTTGAAAAAAAGTGTTTAACCATTTTTGCAAATGGTTAAATAATCTAACAAAATCACTCTTTAAATTATAACTAACTTGTGAAAGTAGTAGGCTTCTCACTTTTAGATTCAACTTTTTAAAAATCTTCTAATTTCCTAACCAATGAAATTAAATTTACCAAATACTATCTTTAGCTGTGAATTTTTTAGGAAGCAAAGCTGAGAACAATTATTTTAAAAGCAAAAGCAAACTCAAATGAAACCTTAGATATCCATCAACTTGAAAGTCACATCACCAGGCTAAGCCCATCCTGTCTTTGTGTTGGGAGTTCCTTAACAATTAGATATAATAAGAATAAAATTTGACATACCTGCAATTCAGATTGGATTAAAAAGATCATGACTTGGAAGAATCGAAATATAGATTCTTTAAGCATAAACTAGGATGTCCTAAAAGATTTTTTACAACTGAGTCGAAGATAAGTTGAACGTTACCGAGTTGTTAGTTTGATTGCCTTTGAGGAGCCGTCCACCAAGGAAGCTAGCTTTCCTTTTACTTGCAGGATTGATAAAAGAACACTTCCAATCAAAAGCAGCTGATTTTATGTTTTTTCAGTTGAATTTGAAGCTCTCAAGCATATTGGCGCCAAAGGGGTTGAGCTTTGAATCAAATGGAGGAAATATATAACATTAACAATTGCATCTTTGAAACATTCTTCCAATTTTTAACATGTAATGCCCTCAACTGCATAATGGATGCAGAGCATTGATGAACCTGACCAACTACCAATTGCCTGTTTCATACTCATTTGATGCTATTATAACTTCACCAGAAATCTCCACATGAGCACTGCCCAGACTTGAAGTGGTGAAACCTGTTGCGGTCTCTCATTATGATTTCACGATCATAAATTTTAGAAATGAACTTGGAAGCCGAGTGGCAATCACTGCAAACTCGCAAATTCTTTACAATTCGAATTGGAGTTCCTGGTGGAGTCCTAAGAAGACCAAATGCAATAGCTAGTTTTTCACTATGCCTATTCAAACTATCTTCTTTGTCCTCTTCATTGATATCAAGCAAAACCTCTGATGTCGAAGGACGGTATCCAGATTTCTTCATTTCTCTACCCATCTCATCCACCATTTCATAGATTTCTTTGTGCTGTTTATGAGACTTATCTCCAGCAACAAATTCATAGATTTCATTATCAATCTCAATCATAGTGCTCCCTGGAACCTTTTTCATGCCTTTCACTTCCATCACCTCTCTAATTTTGGTCTTCTTCTCCCAACTAAGCGTTTTTGCATAAATATTAGAGAGCAACACATAGTTTGATTCATGCAAAGGTTCGTGTTTCATTAGCAGTTTGGTTATCTTTTCTCCAAGCTTGAATTCACCATGACCACGGCAGGCACTGACTAGTGTTCGTAAGATTACTGGATTTGGCTCGATTGGCATATTACGTACGAACTCAAGAGCCTCTTTCACAAGTCCAGTCCTGCAATACATGTCCACCATGCATCCATAATGTTCTATCTTAGGAACAAGTTTGTATTTCTTCATCATAGAACCGAAATATTCTCTACCTCTTTCTACTAGTCCCGAATGGCTACAAGCAGAAAGCAAGCCAATAAAGGCGACATCATCTGGAGCTACACCAGAACTTGTCATCTCCTCAAATAAACAAGTGGCCTCTTGACCACGGCCATGCATTGCCATGCCAACAATAACAGAAGTCCAGGAAACTATTGTTTTCTCATTCATAGCTCTAAATAACTTCAATGCTTTACTAATATCACCACACTTTGCAAACATGTCAATGAGTGCATTGCTAACCTCTACTGGTTTATGAATTTCGTGTCTCTCTATGTAAGCTTCAATCCACTTCCCAAGTTCAAGGGCACCCAAATCAGTACAAGCAGAAAGCATGGAAACCATAGTGATCTCATCTGGGCAAACCTCCGCCATTTGCATCTCTCTAAACAAGGCCACTGCTTCAGTGGAGCGCCCTACTCGAGCATACCCACCGATCATCGCACTCCAAGTCACAGAATCTGACTTTGGCATTTCATCAAACACTTTGCGGGCAGAATTGATCCCACCGGCGCAACAGGAATACATATGAACCATAGTGTTCTGAACATGAATATCACAATCAAACCCAAACTTCACCACCGAGCCATGAACCGTTTGGCCCAAATTCAAAACCTCGAGACCAGCACAAGCCTTCAACACAAATGGGTACGTGAATTTATTAGGCAAAATGGCATCATGAAGCATTATACCATACAAAGCCAAGGCTTTATCCTTCGAGTGACCAGTTTGAGCGTAGGCTCGGATGAGGGTATTGAAAAGAAATGCATCGTACAGCCGAGTATCGGCTTCAGCAGAGAACAAGAAAGAGGCAGCGTAGTCAGTAGCATGAATAAGAGAAGAAATGGAGGCGAATTTGGTGAGAACGAGTGGGTTGTTGTGGAGACCCAACTTGAGAATGTGAGTATGGATTTGGGTGAGCTTGGGTAGCGCGTTACAGGCCTGAAGAAGGGCTAAACAATTCTGCTCCGGTGCACGAGGGTTAGGTGTAGAAGAAGCTAAAACATTGTTGATTGTACGTAATAGCTTGGGTTTTGTGAATTGAGATTGCATTTAGTCAAACATAGAAGCACGAATTGTTGCGCAGAGCCTCATTCAGTAGAATATACATTCAAATCCCCCTCTCTTTCGGTGGCTTTTACAAAATACAGAGTTTCGGTTGTTCTCAACCAAATTAAAATTTGTTAAAAGTGTATATTCAAAATACTAACTAAAAAAACATTAAAAATACAAAAAAAAAAAAAAAAAAATCTCATAGTAAAATAAATTGGGATGTACTTGCACATTTTTAAATAACTAATCCATTAATATAATATTGAATGAACTAATAAAATGTAATTATCTGCTATTTGTTCAAGTCTTTTCAAATTTTTGTTCCAGACTTGAATCATCCAATTTGACTATAAAAGTTAAATTGACTCAATTTAAGTCCAAAATAATTTACATTTTAAAGCCACTCTACATATATTTAATATGTGAGAGAACGTAAAAAAACCCTAAACCCTAAACGAATATATAAAAAATGTATTTACACAGTTAATTAATTTTAAAAAACCAAATACTCATCACATATATACAAACATCCCTTATTTATTTGAGTTATACGCCATTATTTCAATAATGTCATTTTCCAGTTGACTTAATTATACTTTCTAACATACTTCATATCGTTTTTTTTTCTTCAAACTTATAATGAGGTTTATGTATAAAGTGGTGCTTTAATATAATCATCCCCTTCTTTGTCCTTTCAATGTTGACTCCATTTCAGTTTTTGCTTCTACAAAATTTTTCCAACTGTGAAGCTAAGTGTTAAGTTATGCCCTATCTATGATTATGCATTTTACTTTGACTTGGTCACAATGTTCATATTCAAAAATTAATATAGTGTACCACTTTTACTTTATATCTTATATTATTCACCACATTTTGCCAATTATTATATCCTATGCAATCACAAAACACTACCACAAAATAGAATTTTGGATTACAACACTACTTACTCATCAATTTGATTATACATAGTAATATTTATAATGTGAATTTGCTCTATCATAGGTTAATTAGTTTAGCATCCTTTTAAAATAAAAATTTACGATATATGATAAAATATAAGTTTAGTTATATATCATCCAACATATATTTGACATGATTATTCTACTAGTACTATAAGGAGGTAGTGTATACATGCATACACTTAATTCAATTTCTCAAACTTCATCTAATAATGATTTGATTTTTAGTTTTTTATATTTTAAAAATTAAACTTATAAACCCATGTTATTTACTTAATTTTATTTAGGGATGTGGCTCAAATTTAAAAAAAGAAAAAGTTTTATTTTGAAGTTCAAAGTACAGGAATAGTTTTATATAGTTTTGTTTTATAATAAATTGCTAATTAAAACATCATCACACCATCTAGTTTATATATAAGTGGAAGAAAATAATTATCTATAAACAACATTTTATTATGTGTGAGAGGTCAAATTTCAAAATTAAATTCATATGAAGGAGACTGCAATTGCATTGCTACACAGCAGAAAGCCAAAATTTGTGTGTATATGATGATCAGTGATATCTATTTTTGGACCTTAATTTAAATTAAAAATACAAAAATTTTAAAAATAGATAACATAAAAAAGAGAGAAAAAAAAGTTAAAACATAACTTTATCCACACATTACACATAGATTAAACAATTAACTAAGGTGTACTTATCCCTACCCAATCTTAACACATGATGTCATGTCAAAAGATATTAAAAGATAAGGCTTAATTAACTCCATATTTTCATTGATAAACATTGATCCATACATATATATATGTATATCTAGCCTACTTAATGTAATATTGATACTATTGATTATGTTTAAGGCATGGTTGGCCATAGTTAATTCCAATCTTTAAAGATGGCTGAGAATTATATATACAAAAATAAAACAAGCTTTAGCTTTTACTATATGATTATATCAGATGCATGTGTGGGCATTATTTTGTCATCCATAAAATAATGAAGCTATCTTTTCTGCTTCACCAACCAACTTAAATTATATGGAGTAATTAGTTAAAGGCTGTTATCATCAAACTAATAATTATCAAATCTTTAACCACAAAAGTGAAGTGTGTGATGGCCAACTTGAAGTTCACTAAAATTTTCTATATATATATAGACCATACGTATTCAAATTCTCAACATATATGATCATAACTTAAACTTGTTTTTATAGTATTGAAATTTAAAATTACTAACTCATGCACATACCATATTAACAGCTTACTTAATTAGAAAAGTTGTATTCATGGTTAGAAAACTGTTTAATACAAACTTATCATAAATTTGAAATTGTGACAGAAAAAAAAGAGAAAAGGAGAAAAAAAAAGAAATGAATGAATGAATGAACAAAAAAAGAAAAGGTAGATATTGGAAGTGAGCATATATTTTTGGATGATGATGAATTTATGAATATTGATATTGGTTCTCTCTCTTTTACTTTAATTGATTAATGGATAAAGAGTGGAAAGACCTTTGGTCAACTATGGACAATTCCTTTTGAATAATATGTGTATTTGCATAAGTTTGGTTTAAACCAAAATATTTATAAAATATAACGAAATTTTAAATTTTATAATTAGATATCAATAAATTTCTATTAGTTTATATCCGTATGTAATTTTTAAAATATAAAAAAATTTACATTTTGTACCAATATCTTAAAATAGTATTAAATTAGTTTATAATGATAATTACTTATAAACCAAATAAGCCAACGTTAATTTAAAAATATTTTAAACCGCAAGTTCTATATACTCTTTTTATGTTTGCGTGAAAGCAATAAGCCAACCTTTCACCACTTTCTTTTTAGTTCAATAATAAAACCACATTCCACTTTTAATTTCTAACTTTTAGTTCAAATTTGACTTTGTAATCCCTAACACTTCAAACTACCTATTCTTTGGGCTCTATACTTTGCTTTTTATTAGCCCTTTTGTTTTCGCTTAATGTGTTTGGATTTGGTTTTCCCCCATTTTAGTTTTTACCCATAGTATAGAATAGTTCATTATCATATATACGTGCATATTAAAACTACTTGGCACTACTACTTTTAACTATTAGATAAGGACAGTTTTAATATAAAAACTACTTAGCACTACTTTCTCAAAAGTGCTTACGACATAGGTTTGATCTCTCTTTATAATTAAAATGAAGATAGGATATAGCATTAACGTCCGTATATATTGGCCTTATAATCATTATATACCCATTAGCACTTAGGGGGATGGGTGTAAATTAGAATAATAATAATAACAACAACAACAGTAATGCACAATGAAATTGAGATAAGTTATAAGTATTAGTTCTTTTTGTTCCACTAACCAACTTAATTAAGGACTGTTAATTAAACTAACCCCCTCACTAATTCTAATTTTGTTAAATTAATAACATTCAATGGATTAGCTGCAGCATGTTTAGAGATTCTTATCTGTTTAAATATATATAAAACTTATTTAATCAACATCTCCTTTCCAACTAATTAACATAGACAAAAAAAGGATCATAAACAACGAACCACCGCCATCCAATTATATTTATTAAGAAGAAACGTGTGGAATTATGAATAAAAATTTGAGTGTGGGATTAGAGAAGAATTTTTTGTAATCTGCTTGATCGTGTATATAGTAATAATGAAAATAAACCAAACAACAACAATATATATCCAACCATATTTAATGGTTTTCTTTCTAACAGACTATATATATGAATTTTCTTGAAATTGATATTGATAGTACATGTATGTTGCTAGTTGAACTATGGTCATTTTGATGACAATATTTGATAGGGTTAGCACGTTGCAAAAGATGGGTATAGGTATAGGTATAGGTACGTTGGTATTATTGCACAGCAAATTATCTTTGAAAATTTGAGACTGCACTCAACTTTTGGAAATTAATGGCTGCAAAACTTGTGAAATTATATCCTGCAGAAGCACCCAACAAATGAATTCAAATTAAGATTTGGATAGTAAAACAAAGTCAGATTGAAATTTAAAACGTTTTAAGTTGATGGATTATGATATGTTTAATATTAGAGAGAGAACGTAACGTACTCAATGTATTCAACGTTGAGTTTAGCAGTAGGGAAGCGAGAGATGGCGAAGAAAGCCTCTTTGGACATGAGAAAGGAAGAAGGGCATGGGGACTTAGGGCAAAAGTTCACGACTTGAACTTCGATGATGTCGGTCTTGCATGGGCGATTTCGACCACTCAAACACCGTAATCTATATCGTCGACCGCAGGCAGCACCATTATCCCACAACCCTTCGTTGACTGCGACAAAGAGGTTGCCGGGAGGAAACTGTTCGACGCTATTCCCGTTACACTGTGTGGCTGCAAAAACAAGCACGAGAGACCATTTGCAAAATTTCTAATTAGTGTATAAGATATCGAGGATGTGTGTATAAAGATGTGTTTTTACTTACGAAGATATGGGGGGCCATAGGATGAGGCAGTGCCAATGTCTGCAAGAGCCATGGAAATGTGTTTGAAGATCAGTAAGAAGAAGAAGAAGAAGAAGAGAGCCATTGTTTTGTTGTAAGGCTTCTTCTGTTGTGTTAGAGTTTATATATAGTTGGAGGTTTTAGAGCTTTGGTAATATTTTATACTCTCCAATATATATATATCTATTTATAGTAGCTGCTAGCTAGGGAGGGTTTTGGACATATACAATATGGGGAAAGTAGGGAGGAGGTTGCATTTGATTTTGATTTTATCAAACATGTGAGTTTGAGAAAAAGTAAGTGCTACTAATGATTTGAGGAAATGGGAAATTCTAGTGGGATTGGACAAAGGTTGAATTATATATGTGGTCAATTCCTTTAATAGGGAGTCCTACCAAGTTTAACGGACAATATTGATTAATGTACCATCTTTCAAATGAGATTAATTTTAAGGAGATCTATCAATTTTAGCCATGTATAATAATATTTTAAATTAATCTAATTATTTTGAGAGAGAGTTTATATGGGCACATATGTAAGTAATTGAATTCCAAAACCAACAATAATACACTTTCACTTGCTAGTATATATTATTTTATTTGTTGTGAAATTGTAATACAAAAGTGTGTTGAAGAGAAAAGAAGATACCTAACATTGAATTTGCATAGAAAAAAGAAGAAGAATATTTGATTTTGCGGAATCAGGATGCCCTCCATTTAAGCTTCCTTTCAAACAAAATAATGCTGACTCATACTTAGGGTTAAAAGAAAATGATAATATCTAGAAGGTTTTGTCTTGATTTACAATTTTTGTTTTGTGACATTTATTATTCTAAGTTTTGATTCGAATTTCCATAAATATCAAAATTATTGTAAAAGGAAATTCAAATATCCAACCACCGCCACTCAATTTCTTAAAATGATTTTCATTTTCTTTTTTCAATTCATAGCCAAATGAAAAATATATTTTTCTGAGTATTTAAAACTGGACTTAGTTACCAAAATTATAAATATCAAAATATCAGAAATGTTTGCAAAATTAATTTTCAAAATTCTAAAAATCTAAAAGCTAATTGATTATATATATATAAACAATTTTCTTTTTTTTGCTTAGAATTACTCCTCTCCTTGAATTCTACAACTTAAATGTGTCAGGAAAAATATAAAGAATTTCGCCTATTGAGGCACCCTATGAAGTATGGGGTTGGGCTGATTAAAGGAATACATTATGAATGAAGTTTGATACATATATTATGTCATCTTTACTTCTTCCTCTTTTATTTTTTATTATTATTATTTTGCTTGATGTACGTATGAGATTTCTAATTAGTTTATTAATTTTTTTTTAAAAAAAATTAACAAATTATTTATCCTCCATAGAGAATAAAACCACTACAAAACACGGTTCATTATCCTCCATTTTTCTATAAACTATAAATATTTCGTCAAATATTTTATCTCGTACAATTTTCCAAACTTAAAATACAATTCATTTGAGAAAAAACTGGAGGATTCCGCAACCACTTAGAATAGCTTTTAAAGTGCTAAACAATTTTATCCAAGGAGATGAATAAAATAAAAGTGAGTTTTTTTAGAAACATTTTATTTCTTAAGTCAATCTAAACATTAATTTTAAAGCTCTAATGAATTTATGGATGTGTTTGGATTACATTTTAAAGTGTTTAAATTTGAGAAAAAAATCATTTGAGATGTTTGGTAACTTTTTAAAATGTATTTTTTTAAAAAAATGATATTGAATAAAATTCATTTTAAAGAAAACATCTCGAACCAAAATTTTGAGAAAATAAGTGTTAGAGCAAGAAAATTCGGCCAATTTATTTATTAAATTTTGATAATTAAGTTTACGCAATCTAACCTAATTTAAGTCCAACAAACACATCAGCCAAGTCAAAACTCAACAAGCAGATGAGCCCAAACCTAATAAGGCAAATGAGTCCAAGCCCAAGTCCAATAAGCAAATGGGCCCAAACCAAAAACTCATAAATTTTCTCTATAAATAGAGACATTTGCCACTCATTTAAGAGGTCTTTGGTTGAGGGAGTAATTAAAGTTTTGAAACTCTCAAGACGTGCAAATTCTTATAAACTTTGAGATCATCATCTTCTAATAAACTTTGAGATCATCATCTTCTGAAATATTAAAGACTTGGAAGTGAAATATTGAAGTCAAACTTTTCTTGAATTCCAGAAAATTGGGTCTCAAATAGACTTGCAACTATAACATCCTAAAAATTGAAGATCAAGAAATTATAAGTTTGTAACTTGTATTCGAGAGAAAGCATCAAATAAATAAATACTAGAGATGATATTCACAATATTAATCAAAATACAATGTTCAACTCCATGAAATACATTTTTTCGAAATCTCGTATGAACAATAAGTTCTAAACAAAATTATGTATATAACACTTATAAGAAGATCTAACCAAACATGTAACATAAGTCTTTAAATTTTAAACTTATTTGAAATAAAGTATTTTTAAAAAAAGTATTATTGAAAAGCATTTTTTTAAACCATAGATAATCTAAATCCACTCTATATCTATCTATTGTGTCTATTTTCAAATCCACTCTATATCTATCTATTGTGTCTATTTTCAAGTGAACACAAATTACTATACACAACCAAAACGGATAAATAAATGATGATGTGAAAACTAGTTAATTTAGGGATTTTTTTTCCATCTTGGACAAAAAATATATATTTAAGAGATAAAAGAGATGAGAATGAGAAAATCATATTCAATTTTCTTTAATCTACTAATCATTTTATATAAAAAATTTAACGACATCAAGTTATTTGACATCTTATGTTGTTGAAAATGGGACGATACGTAGACGTCTATCCAGAAACTCATGGAGATCCATCTTCTCATGTAGTTATATATATATTGTTTGTGTTTATGATATGAAGGTGTGAGATTCAGTTTTAAAAGAATTAGAAGCAAACAAATATGACCCTAACTTAGTAATTAAGATATTATTTATTTGTTTGAAGTACAAATTAAGTCAATATTTACACTCTCATATTTTTGTGGAAGTAAAAATAACATATATGTTTTGTAGTTAAAAAATTATCACATGTAATAGAAAAACAATATTTTAGATTCAAAAGTGAAAATTGATGAAAAAGAAAATATTTAATATTAAAATGTCCCATATAGATTACACATTTTTGTTTCCTTTTTATTTGAAGGATCACATTAGCAAATGAGACTAAAGACGCCATAATTGAAGAAGCAATCAGAAAAACAAAAAGGTAATCCACTATTTATTTACTCAAAGGTAAGCGTAATTGTAGGTCCAAAAAGAAAATGTAGTATAAAAGCCTTATAAAGTAAATGTAATCAATAGAGAAAAATAAGAATACGATTCTAAATTCATATGCTTAACTATTGATGTAGCTTAATATAGTCACTTGTTTCATCAATAAAATGTTATGTCAATTAACCCAAATATAGGAATAAAAATTAATAGAAGATTTATTTCTATTTTTTTTCTACTCAAGTGGACAAATATGAGCCAAAATAGACAAATTTTTTAGTTCAATTTAAACTTAGATTTACGTATTTAGAGAATAATAATAATAATAATAATAAATATTTTTTAAAGGAAAAAAAAAAGAAAAAAAGAAAAAAAAGAAGAAGAAGAAGAGAAAAAACTAAATCGTTGGAATGAAGCAGAGGCCAATCACTCTGCGAAACGAATAAAGGAAGCAAAACAGCTTATTATTCCTCCATTAAAATATTTCCTTCAAAACCTTCAGAAGTTTGGCTGCACTGTTCTTGGGTTGGTGAAAGAGAGAGATTCCTCTACCTCTCTTCTTCTCTCTTCTCTCTTCCCTATTAGGTTTTCCCTTCCCCGTTTCTTCAATCTTCCTTTTCACAAATCCCTTCCTCAAAAACCCCTTTCTCCCACCCACCCCTTTTAACCCTTTACTTCATGCGCCTTTCTATTCTATCTCTTCTCTTCCTCGGTTTTTCCGCTCTTCAAATGGGTCTTCTTTCTTAATTCCTTTCTTCTTCCCAATACCCCCTTTCACCCTTTTCCTGGATTTCAATACGCTTGCCCTTAATTTCTTCCTAACCCGATTGTTTCCTCGCTTTTGATTTATGGGTAGGAAGGAATTTCGAGTTTTCGATGATTCCAATCATGGTGGGTTCTTCACGGTTTCTGGTTTGGGATCTCAATGTCGTCTCCATCAAGATGAATCTTTTCTTCCTGGTGGCTTATTTGCAAGCGTGGGGCAGATGGGTGTTGGCTTTGGAATTTCTCCAGATTCTTCCAATCCTCGCAACAATGGCGGCAATAAACTTGCTTACACCGATTTGTACATGAAGTACTTATCTTGGGTTGAGGGTTTTCGGATTCATGGGGCTAACGAAGACGAAGGGGTTGTGAAGAAGAAGAAAGGTGGGCTTAGATTGAAAGTTAAAGTTGCTAATCCTTCACTGAGGAGGCTGATGAGTGGTGCTGTTGCCGGGGCTGTCTCTAGGACTTGCGTGGCACCATTGGAGACAATAAGGACACATCTAATGGTGGGGAGTAGTGGAAATTCTACCACAGAAGTGTTTCATAATATCATGCAAACTGATGGGTGGAAGGGGCTGTTTAGGGGAAATTTTGTTAACATCATTCGTGTTGCTCCTAGCAAAGCTATTGAGGTATTGTAGCCTCTGATTTTGTGTCCATTCTCTAATATATACTTTGTTTCTGATTGGATTATGCTTAGTTGATGGTGGGAGGGAGTTCGAAGCTGCAAAGCTTTATCCTTATCTGATGAATTGGTTACTTTTGACTATGTGTTGTTCTTGTCCAATTGATTCTATATAACCTCAAGGGATGTATTTTTGTGAAAAGGTTGTGGTCATTTCAGGAGTTTTAGGACTATTGAACTCTAGTTTGCTAGTCAAAACTGGCTTTTCAAGAAGCCTCTCTGTTGTTATACTCCGATTGTGTATTATCAGCATCAATATGTTTGTTTTAGTGCTTGTGTCATTATACCTGTGGTTATTGCGTTATAGCATTACCTTGTTTTGAAATCGTTGAATTTTCGTTAGGTTGCTGGAGTTGTAGACTTGAATTCTGCTTTATCTACCTCATGTTGTGGAACCGTAAAAAGTAGCATACTCTTTTAAAATGTAACATGTGTTCCATGCAGTTTCAAACAGTAATTTAAATTTCGTTCAATACAAAATAGTGAAAAGTTCATCTAGGAAGGACGTTGAATCTGGCTTCTAATTTAACTCATTATGTATTTTGAAACTTTCTACACCATTCCATGTGCAGCTCTTTGTGTATGACACAGTCAACAAGAATTTGTCACCTAAACCGGGTGAGCCTTCAAAACTTCCAATTTCTGCCTCATTTGTCGCTGGGGCCTGTGCAGGAGTTAGCTCAACATTATGCACATATCCTCTTGAGCTACTCAAAACCCGGTTGACTATTCAGGTACATCTGAACTAAAAACTAAGCAACTCTGTAACCTTTCCTTTCTGATTTGAGATAATGTTATATAGAGCTCTGTGAATGTTGCAGAGAGATGCATACAACGGTCTATTTGATGCATTCTTAAAGATACTTAGAGAAGAGGGGCCTGCCGAACTCTACAGAGGCCTTGCCCCTAGTCTCATTGGTGTAATTCCGTATTCTGCGACTAATTATTTTGCTTACGACACATTACGGAAAGCCTATCGAAAAATTTGTAAGAAAGAGAGGATTGGAAACATCGAAACCCTTTTGATTGGTTCAGCAGCTGGTGCTTTCTCAAGCAGCGTTACATTCCCACTCGAAGTAGCACGTAAGCAAATGCAGGTGGGAGCTTTGAGCGGAAGACAAGTTTACAAGAATGTCATTCATGCACTTGTAAGCATATTCGAGAAAGAAGGCATTCCAGGGCTATTCAGAGGGCTCGGTCCCAGCTGTATGAAGTTGGTTCCTGCTGCTGGGATTTCTTTCATGTGCTACGAGGCATGCAAGAGGATCCTCGTCGAAGACGACAGTGAAGACTGACGAGTAGACAACTTTTTTACATGGCATGATAGAGCAAGCAATTCATGCTCTGAACTAGAGAGAGGAAACACAGTTTTGTTTTCTGTTTTTTTTTTTTCTCCCTTAGCTTTTATTTTGGCCCCACTCCCCCAACTCTTTAACTAGATTTCTGGTGTTTTGCTAAGATTCAGTTCCAGGATCCCCTTAGAAAGGCTAGAGCTGAATTTTCTTTTTTAAACTATTTATTTGGATAATCTCTTATATGATATTGTTCCCATTGTTAGTCAATGCATAATTACTTGTTCTAGTGGAACATCTCCAGTGTCGTTCCTGGGAGTGATTGGTCATATCCATGGATGGCAAGACAGGCAACTGAATTTGGGCCGAAGTCACGAGTGTAGTTGTCAACCAAGTTCATACTGACTTCAACTAAAATAGGTCCTTCACAAAGAAAAATGCAGGTGCTCCAGCAATGAAGTAGCTCATCAACATTATTGCATGAAATCCTTACGTACCAAATAAGAACAGTCGATGTACATTATCTTACTAAAATCTTTTTCTATCTCGAGTTTGAAGATCATTGTTGCAAGGTTGAATAGGCAAATTGTTTTATAAACCGTTACTCTGTTTGATCAGTTTTTATAGAAACTTCAATTCCATAGAAGTACAAGAATCTCCTTAGACCTCAGGTCAACATGAAAGATTGACAAATTAGCTACTTCTTTCTTCGAATGGAAGATGGAAAGGAAAAAAATGAGTATAAAAAAACAAAAAAACAAGATAAATTAAATTACCAAACTTTGGCAGTAACTTATCATATTTGATCAGAACTGATCAGGTGTAACAAAATACTCTCCTCCCTCTCACTCACCGCTTCTCCTACTTGCCGTTGTGTTCTTCAAAATCTACAATTAGAAATAGAAAAATGTTTTGTTAAGAAAAAAAAAAAAAAAAAAAAAACCAAATTTCATCGTATCAGCCAATGAATTTGGGTCTATCATAGAAAGCCCAGCAGCATAAGTAAAATAGAAAAAAGTTAAAAGAATATAATTATGGAATGTTAAATGGAAGGAATGATTAGAGTAATTAATTAAACTTACTTGTCTAAGCATCTGATTCTCATTCTGTAAAGTGGAAAGCCTTTCTTCAAGTTCAGAGTTCTTCTTCTCCAAATCCTTCACCCTTATCTCTAAATCATTCAAATACGCCTTTTTTCTCTCCCTTGCTTGCTGTGCCGATACCCTATTCCTCAGCAATCTAAATCCAATTTTAAATAAATAGCTTCAACAATCCGAAACCTCAATTTCAAGAAAAAAAAGTGCCCTTTTTTCTTTTCTTTTTTCTTTTTCATTTTGAAGTTGAAATAAGACTACGATTGAAGGATAAACATATCAATTTAAATTTCATTTTCTTTCATTTAAACAAATTTTAAAGTTGAGTAAAAAAATAATAAAACATTTCAAAACAAACTTAGTAAAAAAACAAAGTTTATAACCTAAAGAGAAAAAGGGAAAGTTTTTTTTTTTTTTAAAAAAAATTTTATGAAATAATTTTAATTAAATATCTAATAGAATGCTTGACTTTTGTTAAAAATTAGAAAAACGAGACAAAATGAGAAACTTAAAGGACTAAAAAGTACCAAAACGGCATGCGTTTTGCCTCACCTCTTGAGTCTCTTGCTTTCTTTATCAGCCGGACTTCTCCCTCTTTTCCTTTGACCCTCCCGAGAAACTTGAACCCGGTCCGGACCGGCTACCGAACCAGTATCCCTCCCGGAAGCCGATGTTCCCGCCGATTCCCCGCCTATCTCCGGCACTCTCCGGATCTCCTCATCGCTCTCCATTCCTAAATTTCTCTCACCAAACATCCATTACACACAAAATTCAAACCCCAAAAAGAAAAAAAAAATGAAGGAAACCCCCTAAATTATGTATGAATATGGATGAAATCAGCAGATAGAAACGATCAGATTCGAGAAAGAAGATAAAGATTAACCTTCTTTAACTTCGAGGTGAAGAGCAGAGCTGGAAGATCTTTCACTGCTCGAAGGCAGAGAACTAGCGGCGGCTGAACTCGTCGCTTGCTCCTGCATTTCTTCGTCAACCAAAACCAAAACTTACCCAAAAAAAAAAAAGAAAAGAAAAAGAAGAGCTTCGAACAAAGAAAGACAGAGGTCGATAAAAATCCCTTTTGCAATTATTTAAATTTATTCCGTTCAGATATTTTCCAGAAAGAGAGAAAGAGAGAAAGAGAGAAAGAGCGGGACATAAAAGGCTTCACACTGAAAATTAACTGAGAAAGCAAGGACTGAAGGATGGATTCACGCCGTTAAATGTTGTTTGATCCGACGGCTTCCGAAACTAGAACGTGGATGTGTCTTGGCCATGAGAAGATGTGGAAATCAAAGGTGTTTTTAAAAGGAACGTGGTGAAGTGTGTGTCGTTGGATGGGATCTGAGATCAGATGGGTAGGATTAGAAGTTTGTACTTCTTGGTTGGGACCATTTCGTACTCTTTACAAATAAAAAAGCGTCCGCCGTTCCGGAATTCCAATCGGGTTATTGTCCCACCCCTCTCTTAACTGCCTAAGTTTAATGCCAAACTCATTTTTCCCCTAACATAATTATCTATCTTCAACTATTTTCAAGTTCTACTCAATCAATCATCTATTGATTTCTTTTCTAAGTTTATTGTAATTTCTGTCACCTTAACAAACAAAATCAAAAACTAGTATATCAACGTAATTCATCGAACATGTTTTGGATCCAATTATAGTTTGATGTGATATAGTTCAAATTCATTAATAATTTATCAAAAATGTATGAAAAGGTGGATTATTACTTGTCTCACCTCCAACTATGCATCACATCAATAATTCATCACCTTGTTAAATGTTAATGATGTAGGAATTTTCCTTTCCAACTTAAAGATTAATAATACTAAGTTAGTATGTAATATTGTAATATTATATTAAAATTTAAATTATATGGTCAGACATTTTAATTATATTTTGGCAAATGGAGTACTAGTACGATAGTATCACCTAATCCATCCAAAAAAAAACAGACAATGTAGTTGTTTATGTATCAATAAAGTGGAAGATTGTTTATTAAAGGAAAATGTGTATTTAATGTTGTAACTAATGAATTAGATGAAACTCTTGCTATAACGAGTAATCCCAAATAATACACCATATTTTCTTGCCTTTCAGTGTAGAATTTCTACTTTGGACTTGGGCCTATTTTCAAAAAGCTGGATCAGAGTCCAAAACGAGGCCCAGCCCATTAAACATTCTCTCTCTCCTGTTTCGAATTTGGTCCTTGAAATGAAACACTGCCTGTTGACAATATTTCCGATTTCAACATCTCTTTTGGTTCCCGATCGATTTCTAATTAAACCGCCGTTACCCAGATCCTATTTCTTCCTATCTCCACCGTCTGAACTTTACTCTTTTCTTTCTCTAGTCTCAAGTTGTCAACCATGGCAACCTCAACGTCATCATCGACATCAACCGCATCAAAGAGTTGGATTAGGAATCTTTCTTCAATTGCATCTCGCGTCTATTTCTTACTTATCATACTTCAGATCCCGCTCTTCAGGTGTGTTTTCACTTTCTTCCACTTTTTTAACCTCTGAAACTCCTAATGATTTTGTACTCGGAGTTAGGACGGATTAGAACTGTTTCTCTTTACTAATGTTTACTTCCAGTTACAATTTTGAACAGCTTCTCATTAACTCTCTTGCTTCTTTCACTTTAGTTTGTTGTTCATACTTTGGTATATGTTTCTTCACTTGTTTGTATAATTTTGAATTTCTGATTCTTGATTAAACTAATTGTAAACACTGAATTTTGTCCTCTGTTTAGGATTAGTTTTAGTTTATGTGTTGAGTTTTGTGAATTAAAACTATTATTCGAGGACACACTAGGAAGAGAGTGTTGAAGAGTGGGATGAAAAAGATTGAATAGCTTAAGTTTGTGCCATTTCTTTTATCTATTTGAATCTTCGGTCCAATGTGCTTCCACTTCTTGCGAATTAAGGGCTCTTCTGTAGAAAGGAAGGATTATGGTTTATGGATCTCAATTGAATTAATATGTAGCATTTTCTATAGGTTTGAGATTCCATTATCCTTAAATCAATTAAGAAAATGGATCAAGGAACTGCCTAATGTGTGTGTTTGCTTTGAGATCAATATGCTTATGTTATCTAGAAATAAAATTTGGAGAAAATAAGGAAATGAACGACTGTGAATTTCTTGCTTTCATTTTACACGATGCTTCATCGGATATTAGTTATATATTCCTTCCAAGTTCCAATATCCTGTACTATACATTTCCATTCTTTGAAATTATGATTCTTGGCTACTAAAAGTTTAATAATAGAAAAAAACATTGTTCCTTTGTCCAAATATTTGACTTTGTGATATTTATTTTCTGCAAGTTTGGAACATCCATGTTGACGTAGCCTTTGGTGTATGATGGATGTGCACATTACATAATTCAAAATGTGTCTTCTCAGGATCTCATGCAGATCTGGCATGTGTACGAGCCCTTTGCACGTAACTTCATCCCAGTTGATTGCAAGTGAAGTATTTCCTGCACCTGTAGTTAAGGCACTTCTCTATCCTGGAGCAGTTGTGAATGGGCTTGTCATGAACTTGACAGTTCCTAGCTGGAGTAATTTGTTCGACATCTATAATTTGACTAACATTAAGGAAGCCTCTGCTGTCACTGATCTTCAGCGCTTGGAGGTTATTTTGCTTGACCTCCCTGTTTACCTTTTTTATTCAATTGGTAACTTTTGATCTAATACATGGTTCTATCTTGGATTTAGGCCCTTATTTTGATAAAGCAAATTATGGTTTATTTTAAAATTTCTCAACGTGGTTAGCTAACTGGACAGGCTTCCTGAAGTTTTCTTTTGGAAACCATTTGGGACAATTGGGAATCTGACAGAACATCTTATTTATTCACTTCACTATCCCTTCTGCTTAAGATTTTAACCAAAAAGTGCTTATATAGTATAATCTAAATGCTTTTTCCTAACCGCCAACTGATTCCCTAGCCCAAATAGTGGACCAACAATACTATGTTAGAAGAGACTTTCTTGAGTTGAAAACACTGGAAAAGTGTGTCCAGGAACCTATCTCACTTGGGAGCATGAAAAACTAGGTGAACAAACACCGTGTTTGGTAGAAGCAAATGATAAGCCAGTTTGCCACCAAGCCAGTAGGCTCATTGACCTAAAATTGACCAATCTCTGGGATCCGACGTAGGACTTGGATGCTTAACCTGAGGTCCCTGGAGCTTTTGTTTTAAGGATATTCTTAGTCATTGACTGCAAATTGGACTTCTCGTTGTTTTCTAAATTCTGTCATACTTAATTATTGTTGCCGTTACTGCTCATACTCCTTCAAGGCCCCGAGCATAACTTCCCTATCATTTTGCTGCTGTTCAACTTCTGCCACCAGTGAGGTATATATTGCGAAGGGATAACTTTGAGAATTTGCTATCCTCCTGAGCACCAGAGAATCCTTTTTAGAGGAGCCTATTTGGACTGCAAGATAGTCTATTTTGTATCCTGGCTTGGTATTTTATTTCAAAATATTGATATCATTATCGTGGTACTTTGAAAAAACTGGTTTTCTAATCTTTCTTCTTGAAGGTTTTGCAGAAATCCTTCTTAATCGAGTAAGTCAATTGATTTAAATATTCCATCTGATTAAGGAATTTCCTTGCAACATACACACATGTTTTTTTGTGATGCTGGACGTTTATTTTGTTATTTTTTGGAGAAATTGCTTACTGATGCACAAATCACTTCAGATGAATCATTCCACTTCTGCTATTATGAAGAAAAACCCTTTCGATCCTGTCATTGTTATTTTTCTTCCAAGATGAAGGCTCGGTAATAACTAGCAGTATTTTCAGGCTGTATTGATTGACATGTTCCTTGGACTCAGGTTCTTGCGGGAAGCTATTTCTCAGTGGCGGGAGCATTTGTTGGTCTTTTGAAGCCCGGGAGGATGAGCATGTTTGGAACTCTTTTGGTAATTTGGGGTCTTGTTAAGGAAGGAATCCTGGGAAAACCTGTGAACACAGATCCTGTAAAAGCTGTTTATGTTTATCCTACAATGATTCTCGCTGTGATCTGTGCTTTCTCATCGGTTAAGTATGATGTGAAGAAGGTTGCTAGAGGTGCCCCTGCTCGACCAATTGCAAAGCCGCTTCAAAGCTCATCAAAATCTAAGCTCAAGTGAGTCCAATTATAATTTCCTTAGCTTCTATGGGTTTTTGTTTTTTGTTCTCACTCCTGAGTCCTGCCACTTCCAAACATCATTTTATGCATATCCCAATATTCATTTTGTGGATCGATTAGTTGTGCCGTGGGTTTGATATACAAATTTCTTCTCAGATAGTTCTTTCCACCACCACTATCTCACTTTTCCAGCTTCAATTGCTAGAACTGCATATATTATATTTGGTTCAATTATTTGGATCATGAAGAGAGAGGTCCCTCTCATTTCTCGTTCCTTCTTCTCTACAATAGCTTTGTAAAAGTTATATATTTCAAAGGATCGATGTAGAATATTTTATATAAAGTAAGGGTAATGGGTAGTCATCCAAATATATAAATAAGATTTAACCTGTTTTTAAAAAGTGTTTGAAAATATTTTAAATACATCAAAATGTCATACATCAGTATTAGTGTCTCGTTAGTGTCCATCAAACCATGAAACTCACGCGTGGTATTCACTAACTTTTTAATAGAAAAAAAAATGAAGTATTAATAATATAATAATTATATTACATTTATGAGTATAAAACGAAATGCATACGTTGGGTTGGATTGGGTGGAATTTCACTATTCTTTCAATCTGCCCCTTGTCTGCCAAGGTTGGATCAGTTTCAGGAGTTTTGGTTCGATTTTTCAAATTACTTCACTCACGCTAGGTTAGCTTCAACCTACGTTAGGTAAGATTCTAATGTCTAACATATCCTACAATGAGGCACAAAAAATAGTGAGTGGTATTGTCAATATACATACAAAAATTGTTACATCAACTGCTTATGTAGTAAACAAGGATTTTTGCGTAACAATATAATTATCCTACGTACCTATGAACATGAAGGGGTAATTATTGGAGTTGCCTGTGAGTCTCGTGGATGCTTTGTTTTAGAAAAATCAAATTGATTTTGAAAAGATAGATGAACTATTTTTCTTCGTTGCTAATTGATTCTGAGATAAAATTTCCTATCATTCAACAATAATTATTCTATATATGGACCTCTAGCCAATTGCTATGATCGTAAAGCTGATTCTTTTCTTGCATGATATTTCTTGATTGATTGATTAATTCAAGAAAGAAATATATACTCAATAAACTTAACTAATACAAAACCTCGATGGGGTCTGTGTTCTTAAATATTACGTTATATATATATATCCAACAATCACCCTTTTGTTAGTTATCAGAAAACCTGCGTACGTAGTAAATGCAAGCAAAGAGTTCCATTTTCACAACCCGTCTTCTCTTAATCATCTAGTTAGTTAATTATTCCCAAATTTCTCTCTTCCTTCCATACAAGTTTGCACACAGAAGCAAGCAGGTACTCTTTCACTTCTTTCCTTTCTTCCTTTCTAATTTCCTCAATTTATCAAACTCTTCCTTTTATGTGTATATAGTTTTTATAATATTTATTCCTTGTATTTCTTTTTAGCTTTGGTTCGAATTCGTTTGAGTTCTTATATCTTATTCTTTTTGGTCGATGTATTTTCAATTTACATTATTACAACTTGGTTTCTAGAAATGATCTTTACCTTTTCTAGCATGTCTTTGTTTTCAAGGAGGGATTGGAGACATATAGATGTATTTAAGTTTAAAATAGAAAATAATACTGAGAATGAAGTGCTTCCAATTTCAAAATATCTGTTAAAGCAATAAATTGTATACATAGATATTGTGTTTTAATTAAAAGATTTGTTTGTTTGTAAATATTTACTAATTGATAGACTACTATCTTCCTCTATACTGAAATTTTGTTATATTGAGTTTATGTATATATTTTTAACAGTTTTGTCGATTAAAACACCGACATTAAAACAATTTTTTTACAAATATTGACTTTGATTAATTAAGGCTAAATTGAATCATGCGTTTTGTTTGGAAAAGTAAACATTATTGGTATGTGTTATTTCATTCAGTATTATTAAACTATATATATTTGGATGTGTTGTTTGTTGTTTAAGGAGATTTGAAACCGTGGAAATGGAAGTTGGTGAGAATAATGATTGTCGTGATATTGTGATATCAATAAAGAGCAAGTTGAAACAACTACATGTTGTTAACACAGAATGCAACATTTATAGAGTTCCCAAATTGCTATGTCAAATGAATATGACAGCCTATGTTCCTCAAGTCATTTCCATTGGCCCTCTACATCATGGTTCTAAGGATTTGAATGCTACAGAATGTTATAAGCTTCAAGGTCTTCGTAACTTTCTACGTCGTTTTGATGATAGTTATGGGGAGAAGTTATTGGAGAACCTTGTGGAAATCACTCAATTTTATGTAGGTCGAGCCCGTAGTTGTTATGCCGATCCGATAGACATGGACGACCACGAGTTTGTAAAGATGATGCTTGTGGATGGTTGTTTCATAGTAGAACTCTTTATACTTGTTCATAACATAACTACTTCAGATGACCATAAGTTCTCTAAAATTGATCAAAATGTTGACCTTCTCTTTTATTATCAAGGAATAATTCCTGATGTATATTTTGACTTGATAAAGCTCGAAAATCAACTTCCGTTCTTCATTCTTCAACTTTTGTTTGATCTAATACCACGAGATAACAATCAGTCCAAATCCCTAATTCTAAACCGTAAATCCCCAATCCTAGATAAGAATTCCCTCTTTATCCCCTTTCTAGAGCTTACATTTGAGAATCTTCGTCTTGGGTGGGTAAAAGATTATGTACAGCTTGGTAAAAGATCAATTACTTTGCATGAGTTTTACCCCAAGCACTTGCTGGATTTCTTAACACTATACTACGAAAACTCAAGTTCAAATGATGACGAATGTCACAACGAAACAAGTGAGAAGAAGAAGGTTCATGCGGAAAATAGAGATAATCAGAAGACTCTTTCAATCTTCAAACAAACCTATTTGAAGGTGAAGAATAATTTGTGCTCATGTTTTAGACGAAATAAGAAGCATGGGGAAAATGACCATGAGAAAAAGATGTATATTCCTCCATCCATAACTGAGCTCTCTGAGGCTGGAGTCACATTCAAGAAGCCAAAAAAGCTTCCAATTATAACCAACATAACCTTCAAAAATGGGGTTTTGGAAATCCCACCTATAGTTATTGACCATTACTTCGAAACTATTACTCGAAACTTGATAGCGTATGAGCATATGGACAAAATTTATAAAGAAATGAAGGTAATCTCATATATCTTATTTATGGATTATTTGATAAGCACAGAAAAAGACGTGAGTTTACTTGAGAAGGCAGGAATCATAGTCAACGATATTGGCGGTAGCCATAAAGAAGTTTCAAAATTGTTTAACAATCTCAGTAAATTTGTCAATAGGTCAGATAATAATAGTGAGTATTTCAAGAAATTCCAGGGTATCAGCAAAGCATTATGTGAGCATCGTGATAGACGGTGGAATAAGTTAAAAGCTTCGTTGAAACATAACTATTTCAATACGCCATGGGCTAGTATCTCTGTCTTTGCTGCAACCTTGGTTATTGTTCTCACTCTCCTTCAAACAATATTTGCTGTTATATCAACTTTCTAGTCAAAACCTATCCTTCGTCTCCATCTTTCTGTTTTGTCTTCTATAATTGTACTCCATTTTTCTTGCACTTCTTTTTTGGAAATATGTAGTTTGATGTATTAATTAGTTGGAAGAAAACGTTTGGATAAAACATACTAATTTTCCTAAGTTTTAAGTAGCTTATTTCAAAAGAAAAAAGAAGAGATAATTTGGAAATTGAACAAAGCCATGGAAGGTTTCTCCACTTTTCAATTTTTCAAAACGTTTTTCCCAAAACGTTTATGTTGGGGTTGTTTATTTTTTAAAACTAATTATTCTATCCATGTTTACAAGAGATCGAAGAGACCTATCATCCATAAAATACGGAGAAATTTGTAAGAATGACAAAATAAGATAGTGCAGTTTGAAAAATAGCAAATTTACAAAATAATTTTAATTTTAGCAAAATTGTAAAACATATATCTTTTTTTGAGAATTTTTCAGCCGATTTTACCCCTTGATAGAATGAATATCACTTTGTTAATTACAATGTATTTGTGAACCGTAAAACAATAGAACATAACACATAATTACGATTACGATATATTTAAATATCATTCAATTTTATAATAATATTAAATAAGTATTTATTTTATCTATCGATCTCATTTAACTAAATTCTAGATTCATGCCTTAAATTTATAACAGATTATCATATTGCTTAATTGTAAGTTTCATTAGAAGATTCAAAAATTTGAATTTAAAATAATATATTTTACCTATAGTTATGCATATAGCAATTATTCTATATTCGGATTGATCATATTAATAATAATAAATTGTTAAGAATTATTTTAGGGAATAAATGGTAACATAACGCCAATAATCTTGTTATGTAATTATCATTAAATTAGGAACATTTTCTATAGATATTATTTACTACCATTTAAAATTTGATTTTAAATTCTTGTAAATTCTCCTAAAATCGTGTTATTGGATTGATATCTCTAAAATAATGACAAACATAAAATTAAAATTTTTGGATTATTTATATTTCAAAATATTTATAAAATTATTGAATTTAAATTTTATATTTAAATACCTCCAAAATACTTATTGCTCCTAACAAATTGAATTAAAATTTTTATCTTCTCCTCAGATCGTGCTAATTGATTTATTTTTATTTTTAAAAAATTATTTTATTGTGCCATGAATAATTATTTTGAGAAGTGTTTTTAAATTATGTTAATATCTACGTTTATTTTCACATAGTAAGAGTCTCAAATACATCATAATTGTGATCCACAATCTTTAAAATTTTATAGTCATCTATTATACAAACATATTCCAATCAACAGATTTTGGACACACAAAAAAAGATAAAAAATTTGGTCATCAAGACGTGGTATCATTACTCATCTTGATTTCACATATTCCAAATACAATTTATTTCAATAGGTAAAAAAAAACGAGACATGATATTGAAAATAACACAAATTCACTATATTTTGTAAATAACATTCAAATTTGGTAAATCTTAACCAATAATACATGATATAGTTTTAATAATAATTTGAATTTAAATTTTAGATCATTCTCTAAAATTGTGTTAAATATAAATATAAGAATTTCACTTTTTTTTAAAAAAAAAATATTTTTAGTTGATTTTACTTGTATAGAGGAAAATTCTTATCCGATAGATATAGGTTAAAATGATAGAATATAACCATAATTATGATGTATTTGCAAATCATTCAGTTGTGTAAAAATATTAAATGAATATTTACTTTTGAAATGAATTTGATTGAAACATCCCTAGATTTAAGCCTACAACTTATTCCAGATTTTGTAGTTTGTAGGTTTCAAATCAAGTAATTAACAATTTATTTAGTTGTGGGGGTTAAAATTAAAATTGTTAAAATTAAAATTGTATCTTACCCCTATAATTATATAATTATGATGCACGTAATGTATATATGATTATTCTAAGAAAATTTTGATTTTCCTCTACAATTGTGGTACTTGATTAATTTCCTAAAATAATGTCAAATATAATTTCAAAATTTTAGGATTATCTTGTTAATATCCTTTATCTATTTTTCATAATTGTTATTTTAAAATAAAATTTTAAATTTTGATTCGAAACCACCAAACTATTAAAATTGATTTAAAAATTTATAAAAATAGTTTGAATTTAACCAGCTAAGATTATCTTTATATCTCCAAAATAATAACAAACTTAAATTTAACCTTTTAGAATATATCCAAAATATTTATAAAAAATGAATATTTTATTTTTTAGAATATATCCAAAATATTTATAAAAAATGAATATTTTATTTTTGGAAAGAATTAATTGAAAAGAAAAGATTTGTTTTATTTAAATTGGAGAAGACAAAAAGGAAAAGGAAGATATGTAAGGGAAAATAATAATATACTAATATTATTATTACTATTCATCAACATCTTCTTCACTCTCACCAAACTTTAGCCGCCATCGACACCTTCATCTCTGTTCGAGTGTTCTTCGTCCAGTCGAGATCTCCAACTTTGTAGCCATCTCCTCCATTATGTTGATCAAGAACTAAGCTGCAAGGAAACATCTCATTTGCTGCACGTCGCTAGTCGCATGTTTACTTCATCCAAAGTTGAACGCCTTTGTGCCACTTGTTCCTTCGCGCGTCGCATGCCCAGCCGCATCGGTCTCCTTCGTCTGCATTTGTTCACCGATTATGCCAAAACTTCCACCCTCAGTCACTGGATTTTAGTGACTTTGTTGTTGTTGGGGTTTTGTGACATACATTGTATGTTTTCTAAAAATTAAGCGGATATATTGTTGTTGTAATTTAAATGAGCGAAGAAGAAAATCTGTTGAAGAAGCTCACCTTTGCACAAAACGAAAAAGAATCTATAATTGGTTTGATGAAGAAGATGGTTGACAAGAAGGAATTTTTTTGATTTGCACTGAATGTATGAAGACTTTGAAGGTTTCGAGGAGGACGAAACTTGTAGCTCCAATCTTTTCTGCAAATAATCGAAGACTTTGAAGATTTGGTGGAATATACAAAAGTGGAAGGTAGTGAAGCTGGATTCTTTTCGACTTTGAATACCTAAACATGCACAATTTTAACAAGGATGTGTTATTTAATTACAGTGTATTTGGGTTTTAGGTGAACAATTGTATTTAGAACTGATTTTGAATTGGGTAGGGGCATTGAGACATTGTTCTATTTATTTATTTTTTTTTTTCAGATTTTTTAGTTTTACTATTCTAACAATTTAAAAATAAATTTGCTATTTTTCCAAAGTAAACCTCTTAATTTGCCATTGTTCTTGTCAACCCTAAAATATGCAAAGAATTTGAAGTTTTAAGTAGAGTTTGTTTATTTGCACACGATAGTCTTTTTATTAAAAATTAGTATTGTAAAATAAAGATGAATTATTTAAGAAGGTCTCGTTTGATTGCTATTTGATTTTTAGTTTTTGGTTTATGAAAATTATGATTTTTTTTTCTTTTACAATTTTTAAGAGCAAATTGCAAAAATTACCGTTAATTAGTTGCACAATTCAACTCTCAAATTTGTACACATGTTAAAATTGGAATTCCAAACTTATATGATGGTAGAAATTGGTACCAATTGTTTAAGATTGAAAGGTCAATTTCTACCCATGAGAATCCAATTTCTATAACTAGTAAACTTGAGAGCTCAATTTTAAGATTGGTAAAAGTTTGAGAACAAAAATTTTATAATGGAAAGTTCAAAAGTTAATTGCAAATTCTATCACATATAATTTGTATCCTCAAGGATGGATGTCTCCATTGTTTTTCTTAAAATCTTGCTTAAAATGAGGTGGAGAGGAGATGAGATGAGATGAGTTACTAAGTTATATTTATATATATTCATTTATTATTGTTTAGTTTGTTTTGAAAATATATATGATGCATATCTTTGTTCTAATTAAGGAGAATAGAAAACGTGGACGTGTTTGAAGTGGAAATGGGAAAGAGTAGTGAGATTGCAAGTGCATGATGTAGAAAGCAAAAAGACCGTATATTTAATAACCATATGCCATCAATTAGTGAGCCTCAACAATATCTTCCTCATAATGTTGTGATATCCATTCGAAAATGTTGAACCAAATGCATTCTATATTAATCAAAATTGTAGATCTATCCACTTGTAACTAAAAGAAACCATATATTATATATATTTACAATTGAAAATTTTAAATATTTTCTTTTAATTTTATTTTCTCATTCTTAATCTATAACTTTATTATTGTCTATTTTTGTCTAGCTACCACATCCGGTAGTAATTAGTTCTATTTACATTCATAATATATTTTCGAAAAGTTAAGAGTTCGATCGATGCTAGTGCAAGTTAAATATTGTAACGTTGAGTAGAGTTAAGCATAAGGACGTTTGAACAACAATGAAAATATATAACACTAAAAGTAATAAAATATGGTATCATTTCACGTGAGTTAATGACAAATTATTAAAAAAAGCGAAAAGTACGATTTCTTAACTTATGATGTTTTATTTCTAAATCCAATAAAATATAATTATCGAATATTTGTTGTGATGATGTGGCAAAATTTAATTGGCCGAAATTTCTTGCTCAACAATCTCAACTCTTTATCTTTATTTTCTTTTATCTAAAATATAGAGATAAAGAACGAGGATAGAGAAAATTTTGTCATTATCATTATCGTTATCACCATTATTATTATTATTATCATCATTTATTATTATATTATATTTTATTACTATTAGGGTTCTTTTTCTTTTTTCTTGTTGTTTTTCTTCTTCTACTTCTTCTTATTATTTCTTTCTTTGTTCACTCCTCTTTTTTGTTTCTTTCTTTCTTTCTTTTTTTTTTATTGTTATTATGTTTCCTTTCTTTTACTATTCACATTGCTATATCATAATTATTGTTGTATACACATAATCATTTAGCAAATTTGTCTCTAATGCTATAAATGTTTTATGTTTTTCAAAACCTTCAAAATTTAAGATATGATTTCATAAGATTTCCTAAACCAGTCTTTTCTAAAAAACTTATACTGTTTTCCTTAAAAAAAATCATACGATGGAATCTAGAACTTACTGGAAGTCCGTTATTTTTAGATTCTTGAGGTAAGGGATCAATATCTTTGGAAGTCCGAGATTTGATTATAAGAAAAAATGAATTTAATTAATGTTTAAAAAAAATCTTTATTCAAAAATTAGCCTACGATAGATTTTGAGAAATTGTAATAATTTCTCATTATCTTAAAGTGAGAAACTTTCCTTAAATATGTAGTCTTAATTAATGGAATATTATTCCACTTATTTTATGAGATCATTGCTTCAAACATTGAAGTAACGAGGGGTAGAATAAGACATTAGTTTAAAAATAAATGAAAAAATATTTTCAATTTAAGATTTGAAATTTGACCACCGTTTTTAAAATGGGTGTTGTGAGGTGCTAATACTTCCCCACACACAAATGACTCCCAAACTCAACTCAATTTTCTCACAACCATTTTTTTTTTGTTTACTTTATTTCGGTGTCCAATCACACCGTAAAAAATATTTGTGGCGACTCCTATTTTATTTTAAAACTAGCTCTTTTGAGGACGTCGGCCGCTCCGCGTCGTCTTCGGCACGTGGTGACAATATCATTTAGCTAGTAAGATTCAAGAGAATCACAAAATATATAACTTATCCAGAATCAACTATCTTGAATTACACGACTTTTACAAAGACAAATATTTAGACACTCCTCCTAAACCACTTGAGTTTTTCATACTACTATTTGATGAGTACGATTCTTATCGATTTGGAGTAGATAAATTCTTTCAAATTCAAGACAATGTCACTAGAAGAAAAACCCTCTACTATGACATTTATTTATTTCACAAAATAGAGGGATGAAAAAAAATGTCACGAAAGGGAAAAAAACGCGTTTTTGGCGGGAAAAGACGGAAATTTTCGGAAAATATTTTTCGCGACAGTTATTTGATATCATAAAATAGAAATAAAATAATATATTTAATATAAAAAAAAATAATAACTTTTTTAGGGATTTTTAACTTATTCCCTTCTCCCCTTTCCCCTTTCTTTCGTCTTTCTCCCCTTTTGCCTCCTCTTTCTGCTTTCTACCCGTTCTCCCCTTTCGCCTCCCCTTTCAGATTTCTTCCCTTTTGCCTCCCAATCTCCGAACTCCTTGAACTCCCTTCTCCAGACGACGACGAGGTCCATCATCGGCACTGCCTCCTCATGGCCATCTCCCCACTCCAACGGCGCCTGTACCTCTTCTACTACACGACAAATGGGCTACGACCACTCTTTGGAATCTACCATTGAAGCCTCCAAATCTCGCCTTTCTCAGATTCGTTCCACCTCTTATCTTCATTTCCAAAAGGCAATTGTAATTTCTTCATCCCTTATTATTACTATTGTTTTTTTCTTACCTCTCCTGTTGTTCTTTGTTTAGTTTCCAATTAAGGATGAATGTAAGTTTAGGTCTCTAAGAGAAAGGGTTGAAAGGGTTGAAAGGTTTTGAATCATTACTCTCTGTACTTTTCTTTGAGTAAGTCATCCTAAAAAAGATAGTTTTATAGCATTTGAATAAAGCTTTAGGCTATTTGCTAGATTGCAAAGTGGTTTCTGGACACAAAATCCCATGGTCGAAATTTAAGAAGAATCGAGTTCTTGCTCCTGTCGATTTTTTCAATTAAACTTGAAACTCAATTCTCAACATTGCATCTAAGATATGTTCTTCACAAATTTTTGTATTTATTCCTTAATTTTTCTAGATTTCTGGCTGCCACTAAGTTTAAATTCTCCTCACATTCACACGATGAACTCGTAAGAAAAACTATTTTTGAATAAAAAAAACAAAGTTTTATTTTATTGGTTAAAGATAAAAAAATTTGTTTAGTTCAACGTGTGGGTAAGGGTTCAACTTCAGTTAAGGGTGAATGGAGTTCAAATTCCTACCTCCAAATTTGGAATATTATTATATTTTTCCATCCTCAAAGGGGAAGACATAGAAAACTAAAACTTATGAAATTGATTGAACTAATATTTCAACCAAAAATAATGTGTAATTAACATGTTTGACATTCAAACTCATAAGATGCACAGCATTATTAGTCCTTAGTTGTATATTAATGTAACAAATTAAAACAAAATAAAAAGGAAAGAAATAGAGGTTAATAAGGTGAAGTTCAACTTCAGTTAATAAGGTGAATGCAGTTCAAATGCCTACCTCCAAAATTGCAATGTTATCTATTTTTCCATCCTTGAAGGGGAAAACACACAAAAACTAAAACTTATGCAATTCATTGAACTAATATTTCAACCAAAAATAATGTGTAATTAACATGTTTGACATTCATACTCTTAAGATGCACATCATTATTAGTCCTTAGTTGTATATTAATGTAACAAATTAAAACAAAATGAAAAGGAAAGAAATAGAGGTTAATAAATAGAGGTCAACAAAGAAGCAAAAATACAGACAGTTTCAAATACATTTCTTCCTCTCCTTCATCACATTCCATATTTAATTGATCTTCATCTCTATAAAAATCATCTTTCTCTTCATTTTCTAACATATCAAAATGAAAACTCAAAGTCAAAACCCTCCAATGGCAATTTTCATTCCCACTTTCATGTTCCTCTTCTTCCTAGCACATGCCCAAAACTCCGCTCAAGACTACATTTCCCTACACAACAAAGCTCGGGCGACAGTCGGCGTCGGTCCAATGACATGGAACAACACTGTAGCTGCCTACGCTCAATCCTACGCCAACAAAAGGATAAATGATTGCGCCTTGGTTCACTCCACGGGACCATACGGTGAAAACATAGCGGTAGGCTACTACCCCGAGTTCACCGGTGCGGATGGCGTAAAGATGTGGGTGGGAGAAAAGCATTTATACGACTATGCATCAAACTCATGCAAGGGAGGCGACTGTGGACACTATACTCAGGTGGTGTGGCGAACCTCCGTGCATCTTGGATGTGCAAGAGTGGCTTGTAAAGGGAAGTCCCAGTTCGTTGTATGCAACTATGATCCTCCTGGCAACTATATAGGATTAAGACCCTATAATTCTTCAATGTAAAAGAAAGAATTTACTTGCACTCGTTAAATAAAATATTGTCTACTTTCACTCGACGTACTTATTTTACAATTATGGAAGAATCATCAATCGTAAAGGGACGGAGAATAAGTTAAACCTAATATTTTCTCAAGTTGAACAAAAGTATTTGATACGTTTTAACATAAGCTACGTACATACCTTTATGTTAGTTTGTTTGTTCTTATCATTATTTTTTGTAACGTTGAAAAAATAGTGAGGTTTGGACATCCAATACTTTGTTGGTTACTAAGCTAAATAAAAGTCACATGTTCACTACAAACATGCGTTGGAAATTAAAGCATGCATTTGCGTTAGGTTAGTGCACGATGTATCAACGTAACCATGCATTGTCCCACAGGGTAGGTTATCTAAAGAAAATTGAGAGACTATCAATTAGATTCAAAATAATTAACTATATAGCAACATTTAAAAAATTTACAAATATAACAAAAATAGTCGACTATCTTTTTTTTTTAAAAAAACGATATACGATGAGTCAGATGTACCAGGACATCTCCACTAGGTGGACACCTCCTTAGCACCCCTGTTATTTCTGCTTCATTAATATATAAGAGAGAAAAGTATGAGAAGTCAAAAAAGTACAAAAAGTGCTAGAGAGAAGTCCAAGAGACTCACAAGTCAGAATTAAAAAGCATTTAAATTTAAAGCAATGCTACTGATCGAGTAGTTTCTCAACAGAGGAGAACGATTGGTCCAAAAACTCGTAAGAGCTTGAATATCTTCCTAAATCACAAGGTGATCTTTCTAAATCATTGAAAATCCTCTTATTTCTTTCATTCCATATGGATCAAAGGGTGATAACTACTGTGTTGAAGATAATAATTTGCTTATTTGTTTTCACCTTTGATTTGCACATATATTTGCAAAGGGAGACAGTGTTCTAAAAAATGAAGGAATGGTTAAGCAGAACACCAACATTTTTCCATATACCATTTACAAGTGGACAAGAGATAAAAGATGATTTCTGTCTTCATCGGCGGTTTTGCACATAAGACACAAGGATGGTTTCAAGCTCCACGATGGAAGTCTCCTTTGTAAATGTTCAGTTGTGTTGATACATTCATTCATGAAAGAGAGACCAAATAAAGAATTTGCATTTTTGGGGGATGATCGACTTCCAAAGATTTTGATAAATTTGCTCGTTAGAATTGTTAAGATCGGCTTGATTACTGTTATGTAAAGCCTTTTAATGGAGGCAATCATGAAGCTACCATTGGTATTCAAGCTCCAAATAGGAAGGATCCTAGCCATGATCAAGCAAGGGGGAATTGAGGATGATTTTGATCTCATTCCACAAATGTGTCTACACACTTCTCTCACGGTCTTCTCGAAAAAGGTCCCATTTCAAATTTTCAGCATTCCACATATCTTTGATGGAGTTGTATCTTTTGGTAGTATTGTGTAGAAAAAGAGGACTATGTTTATGTCAAAGACTATAGCAAAAAGATAGGAAATCACCGCTCTTGATTTTTCAAAGGTTATGTCAAAAAATATCAATAAGAATTAAAGTCTACTTAGCGATATAAGTCTATCATAGATTTTATTGTATTTGCCGTTTTCTTAAACGTTGCTATATACTTAATTATTACTACTAGTAATAATTATCCAATAATTAAAACCATCATTAATGTGTAGAACTAGATTATATACAAAGGAGTTGAGAAGAAGAGTCTGCTCTCCTGCACACCCTTCTCCCTTCTTCTAATAAGTCCTTCTATGTCAAAATGAACATATTTTAAATTGGTATAGTATCTATGTTAGGTTTGAAGTTCAATCCTCCTAAAAAAAATGAAAAGACAGAAATTGTGTGGAAATGGTAATAAAAATACTTTAAAATATAAGCTTACACTCAATATGGTCTGTCCAATTAGAACAAAATATCTTACCTTAACTCAAAGATGATAATATTCTTTACAAATATTTATACAAGCATGAAAAACTCAAATTTAAATTGCTACAGCGCCATATATCGCATGTCGAACAAACTGAAGAACTTGTTAGTTTTAACATAACTCAATAGTTGTCAAACTTTTGTCATGCAATTGAATAGGTTAAGATGACATTCTTCAATTAAGAAATAAGCGATTTGAATTCTCCTTATGTGACAAACTAAAAAACTTGTAAGCCTTTAACACATATAACTCAAAAGTTACCAACCTATATATGCATGTAGTTGAATAGGTTAAGACACTCTTCAATTAATAAGAGATAAAGTAGTTAGAATTCTCCTAAGAGGTCCACCTATAGAACTCGTAAGAAAAACTGTTTTTCGAAAAAAAAAAAAAAAACAATGCTTATATTATTGGCTAAAGGTATTTTTTTTTTTTTGTTTAAGGGTTCGACTTCGGTTAATAGGGCTAATGTGCCGTTTCAAATTCCTACCTCCAAAATTGCAATGTAATTATATTCTTCCATCCTTAAAGGGGAAAACACACGAAAACTAAAACTTATGAAATTCTTTGAACTAATATTACAACCAAAATAGTGTAATTCAACATGGAAAATTGGCAGCCCAATTTCTATAACATCTTTGACATTCAAACTCATGAGATGCATGGCATTGTTAGTCCTTTTAGTTATATATTAATGTAACAAATTAAAACAGAAATAAAAAGGAAATAAATAGAGAGGTCAACAAAAAGCAAAAATACATACGTTTTCAAATATATTTCTCCCTCTCCTTCATCACATTCCATATTTAATTCTTCATTCTCTATAAAAAATCATGATTCTCTTTCATTCTCTAACATATCAAAATGAGAACTCAAAGTCAAAACCCTCTAATGGCAATTTTTTTCCCACTTTCACGTTCCTCTTCTTCTAACACAAGCCCAAAAATCTCCTCAAGACTACATTTCCCTACACAACAAAGCTCGAGCGGCAGTCCGCGTCGGTCCATGACATGGAACAAAACTGTCGCTGCCTACGCTCAATCCTACGCCAACAAAAGGAAAAATGACTGTGCCTTGGTTCACTCTACCGGACCATACGGTGAAAACATAGCCGTAGGCTACTACCCCGAGTTCACCGGTGCGGATGGTGTAAAGTTGTGGGTGGGAGAAAAGCATTTATATGACTATGCATCAAACTCATGCAAGGTGGTGACTGTGGACACTATACTCAGATGGTGTGGCAAACCTCCGTGCATCTTGGTGCAAGAGTGGCTTGTAAAGGGAAGTCCCAGTTCGTTGTATGCAACTACGATCCCCGGGCAACTATATAGGATTAAGACCCTATAATTCTTCAATGTAAAAAAGAAAGAATTTACTCGGTGTGCAATCGACATGATCACTTGTTAAACAAAATATTGTCTACTTTCACATCGACGTTCTTATGGAAGAATCATCAATAGTAGAGTGATGGAGAATAAATTAAACCTAATATATATAATTATTTCTCAAGTCGAACAAAAATATTTGATACGTTTTAACATAAGCTACGTACATATCTATGTTAGTTTGTTATTATATTTGTAAGGTTGAAAAAATAGTTAGAGCTTCGGCCTCTAATAGTACTTTGTTGGTTACTGAGCTAAAATAACCAGAGTCCACTTGTTCCCTACAAACATGCACGTTGTATCAACATAACAATGTATTTTCCAAACATTCTGAATGTGTTGAGAAAAGTGATTAATATATCCAATGAAAACCCATGAAGTATAAATCACTATATATTGATATTTTTCGTGACGCCAACTTTGTGAGTAGAGATTGCCTTCATTTTCCTGGTTTAATTTTCATGGGTGGAGATAAAGACATTAATTTTTCGCACCCTTAATTGCAGTTGAGATTACCTATTTTTAATGCCATTTTTTAGCTCTATATTTATGCCATATATAATGATTGCATCGGACAGCTAATGTATACCATTTTAAAAAAAACCTAAAAGTTCTTTTCGTTAAAGTTAAATAATAATACTTTGTATCAAACACGAATTAAATCTAATAGACGTTTAATAGAATTTAAACAAAATATCATTACAAAATCATCATCAAAATTTAGTAATTAAATTAGTCTCAAAAGTAATTATTCAAACATAACTACAAAGTTTTGAGCTATGACCCAAAAGAGAGAGAAAAATGTAACTCCAATGACTTTTATATCTCATCAATTTTCAACAGCAGCCTTCAAGATGTTATCTTGATGAACCTCAAAAAGAAAATATATATGAAAAACTTTAAACCTATACTAGCTAGAAAATGAAAAAACAAAAATATATATACCCCAATTGACAATAACTGATCTAATTGAACCCCAAAAGATGAAACGTTGGTCTACGATACAGTTCGCGATCAAAGTTCTGGAGGGGCACAAGAAAAGCTTTTCCAAGGGCTTGTTAAGCCCCTTAGCTTGCAATCAATTTACTTCCTATTTATACAGCATTAGACGTGGTGGTGGTGAAAAGAAGCATGACGATTGTATGCACTGGTGCTTGCCGGGACTCACCGATACACGGAACGACTTGTTCATACAACATTATTTATACAACATTAGACGTTAGTATAATTTTTTATTTATATCTGTTAAAAGTGCTTTTGGAACTTGATAATTTTTATCTGTCAAATGATTATCAACCATATATATCCAAAAAGTTTCTTGAGAGAACTTGTGAGCTTAATACTTTAGAATGTGTTTTCAATTATCTCCGGCGTTTAATCACTAACACCCTCGACCTAAAATCATCAACATGATTATTATCATATGGAACTTTTATCCAAATCCAAATTTAAAACACAGAACTAATTCAATGTTTTTATATTGTAAGTAACTTTCATAGGCATCCTTCAAATTTTAAAACCTTATATAAACAAGTAGAGAATTAATTTTCAAAGAGGGAAGATCATCTTCCTTAATCCTACATAAAGTTCCAATGAAAATTGGCCCCTTCAATTTTAATTTAAAATATATTTCAACTCTTTTAATTAATCACAAATTCAATTATTTCTACTTTTCTTTATTTAGCAAAAAAATTTAGACTTAGATTTTCAAAATCCAAATTCCAAACTAGGAGTAATACTTTGTTCTAAAAAGAAAAATTAGTTTGAAGAATTTTGTTTGTTTTCTTGTTTTTGAAAAGTTAAGTTAATAATTTAAATTACTTGTATGGGGATGAATTTTAGTAATGTAATATTAGTTTTAAGAACCACTTATTTTTTAATTGAATTTTATTAACGAAATATGTCAATCACTAATATATTTGACTATATTTGTAATTTTTTAAAATGTTTCTATATACTTAATTATTATTATTATTAAAAATTGACACTAATTATAATAAAAGTATGTGCTCTCTCGTCCTCCTTCTCCTAATAAGTCCTGCATCGATATTTTAATTTAATTGGTATAGCATCTATATTAGGCTTAAAGTTCAACTCTCCCCTCAAGAAAAAAAGCAGCAGATTGTTTGGAAGTGGCAATAAAAACACTTAACAACAAAAAATGAAAATAATATCACAAGCCTACACTCAATATGGTCTGTCCAAGAAGAAAATCTTACCTAACTCAACATCAGAATTTTCTTTTTGAATATTTATACAAACATGTGAAAAACCAAATTTAAATTGCTACGCCATCCCATGTTGAACAAACTAAAAGACTTTTAGTCTTAACATAATTCAATAGTTGCCAACTTAGGCATGCAATTGAATAGGTTAGGACACTCTTCAATTAAGAAATAAGTGGTTCAAATTCTCCTCACGTGACAAACTAAAAAACTTGTTAGCCTTAACATGTATAATCAATAGTTTTGTCAACCTGCCACGAAAGTTAAATAGGTTAAGACATACTTCAATTAAAAGATAAAGTAGTTTGAATTCTCCTAACGTTCACATATTGAACTCGTAAGAAAAACTATTTTTGAGAAAAAAACAATGTCTTATTTGTTGGTTAAAGGTAAACGTTTTTGTTTAGTTCAACACGTGGGGAGGTTTAATTTAAGGGTTCAACTTCAGTTAATAAGGTGAATGCAGTTCAAATGCCTACCTCCAAAATTGCAATGTTACTATTTTTCCATCCTTGAAGGGAAAACACACAAAAACTAAAACTTATGCAATTCATTGAACTAATATTTCAACCAAAAATAATGTGTAATTAACATGTTTGACATTCATACTCTTAAGATGCACAGCATTATTAGTCCTTAGTTGTATATTAATGTAACAAATTAAAACAAAATGAAAAGGAAAGAAATAGAGGTTAATAAATAGAGGTCAACAAAGAAGCAAAAATACAGACAGTTTCAAATACATTTCTTCCTCTCCTTCATCACATTCCATATTTAATTGATCTTCATCTCTATAAAAATCATCTTTCTCTTCATTTTCTAACATATCAAAATGAAAACTCAAAGTCAAAACCCTCCAATGGCAATTTTCATTCCCACTTTCATGTTCCTCTTCTTCCTAGCACATGCCCAAAACTCCCTCAAGACTACATTTCCCTACACAACAAAGCTCGGTCGGCAGTCGGCGTCGGTCCAATGACATGGAACAACACTGTAGCTGCCTACGCTCAATCCTACGCCAACAAAAGGATAAATGATTGCGCCTTGGTTCACTCCACGGGACCATACGGTGAAAACATAGCGGTAGGCTACTACCCAGGTTCACCGGTGCGGATGGCGTAAAGATGTGGGTGGGAGAAAAGCATTTATACGACTATGCATCAAACTCATGCAAGGGAGGCGACTGTGGACACTATACTCAGGTGGTGTGGCGAACCTCCGTGCATCTTGGATGTGCAAGAGTGGCTTGTAAAGGGAAGTCCCAGTTCGTTGTATGCAACTATGATCCTCCTGGCAACTATATAGGATTAAGACCCTATAATTCTTCAATGTAAAAGAAAGAATTTACTTGCACTCGTTAAATAAAATATTGTCTACTTTCACGTCGACGTACTTATTTAACAATTATGGAAGAATCATCAATCGTAAAGGGACGGAGAATAAGTTAAACCTAATATTTTCTCAAGTTGAACAAAAGTATTTGATACGTTTTAACATAAGCTACGTACATACCTTTATGTTAGTTTGTTTGTTCTTATCATTATTTTTTTGTAACGTTGAAAAAATAGTGAGGTTTGGACATCCAATACTTTGTTGGTTACTAAGCTAAATAAAAGTCACATGTTCACTACAAACATGCGTTGGAAATTAAAGGCATGCATTTGCGTTAGGTTAGTGCACGATGTATCAACGTAACCATGCATTGTCCCACAGGGTAGGTTATCTAAAGAAAATTGAGACTATCAATTAGATTCAAAATAATTAACTATATAGCAACATTTTAAAAAATTTACAAATATAACAAAAATAGTCGACTATCTTTTTTTTAAAAAAAAACGATATACGATGAGTCAGATGTACCAGACATCTCCACTAGGTGGACACCTCCTTAGCACCCCTGTTATTTCTGCTTCATTAATATATAAGAGAGAAAAGTATAGAAGTCAAAAAAGTACAAAAAGTGCTAGAGAGAAGTCCAAGAGACTCACAAGTCAGAATTAAAAAGCATTTAAATTTAAAGCAATGCTACTGATCGAGTAGTTTCTCAACAGAGGAGAACGATTGGTCCAAAAACTCGTAAGAGCTTGAATATCTTCCTAAATCACAAGGGGATCTTTCTAAATCATTGAAAATCCTCTTATTTCTTTCATTCCATATGGATCAAAGGGTGATAACTACTGTGTTGAAGATAATAATTTGCTTATTTGTTTTCACCTTTGATTTGCACATATATTTGCAAAGGGAGACAGTGTTCTAAAAAATGAAGGAATGGTTAAGCAGAACACCAACATTTTTCCATATACCATTTACAAGTGGACAAGAGATAAAAGATGATTTCTGTCTTCATCGGCGGTTTTGCACATAAGACACAAGGATGGTTTCAAGCTCCACGATGGAAGTCTCCTTTGTAAATGTTCAGTTGTGTTGATACATTCATTCATGAAAGAGAGACCAAATAAAGAATTTGCATTTTTGGGGGATGATCGACTTCCAAAGATTTTGATAAATTTGCTCGTTAGAATTGTTAAGATCGGCTTGATTACTGTTATGTAAAGCCTTTTAATGGAGGCAATCATGAAGCTACCATAGGTATTCAAGCTCCAAATAGGAAGGATCCTAGCCATGATCAAGCAAGGGGGAATTGAGGATGATTTTGATCTCATTCCACAAATGTGTCTACACACTTCTCTCACGGTCTTCTCGAAAAAGGTCCCATTTCAAATTTTCAGCATTCCACATATCTTTGATGGAGTTGTATCTTTTGGTAGTATTGTGTAGAAAAAGAGGACTATGTTTATGTCAAAGACTATAGCAAAAAGATAGGAAATCACCGCTCTTGATTTTTCAAAGGTTATGTCAAAAAATATCAATAAGAATTAAAGTCTACTTAGCGATATAAGTCTATCATAGATTTTATTGTATTTGCCGTTTTCTTAAACGTTGCTATATACTTAATTATTACTACTAGTAATAATTATCCAATAATTAAAACCATCATTAATGTGTAGAACTAGATTATATACAAAGGAGTTGAGAAGAAGAGTCTGCTCTCCTGCACCCTTCTCCCTTCTTCTAATAAGTCCTTCTATGTCAAAATGAACATATTTTAAATTGGTATAGTATCTATGTTAGGTTTGAAGTTCAATCCTCCCTAAAAAAAATGAAAAGACAGCAAATTGTGTGGAAATGGTAATAAAAATACTTTAAAATATAAGCTTACACTCAATATGGTCTGTCCAATTAGAACAAAATATCTTACCTTAACTCAAAGATGATAATATTCTTTACAAATATTTATACAAGCATGAAAAACTCAAATTTAAATTGCTACAGCGCCATATATCGCATGTCGAACAAACTGAAGAACTTGTTAGTTTTAACATAACTCAATAGTTGTCAAACTTTTGTCATGCAATTGAATAGGTTAAGATGACATTCTTCAATTAAGAAATAAGCGATTTGAATTCTCCTTATGTGACAAACTAAAAAACTTGTAAGCTTTAACACATATAACTCAAAAGTTACCAACCTATATATGCATGTAGTTGAATAGGTTAAGACACTCTTCAATTAATAAGAGATAAAGTAGTTAGAATTCTCCTAAGAGGTCCACCTATAGAACTCGTAAGAAAAACTGTTTTTCGAAAAAAAAAAAAACAATGCTTATATTATTGGCTAAAGGTATTTTTTTTTTTTGTTTAAGGGTTCGACTTCGTTAATAGGGCTAATGTGCCGTTTCAAATTCCTACCTCCAAAATTGCAATGTAATTATATTCTTCCATCCTTAAAGGGGAAAACACACGAAAACTAAAACTTATGAAATTCTTTGAACTAATATTACAACCAAAATAGTGTAATTCAACATGGAAAATTGGCAGCCAATTTCTATAACATCTTTGACATTCAAACTCATGAGATGCATGGCATTGTTAGTCCTTTTAGTTATATATTAATGTAACAAATTAAAACAGAAATAAAAAGGAAATAAATAGAGAGGTCAACAAAAAGCAAAAATACATACGTTTTCAAATATATTTCTCCCTCCTTCATCACATTCCATATTTAATTCTTCATTCTCTATAAAAAATCATGATTCTCTTTCATTCTCTAACATATCAAAATGAGAACTCAAAGTCAAAACCCTCTAATGGCAATTTTCTTTCCCACTTTCACGTTCCTCTTCTTCCTAACACAAGCCCAAAACTCTCCTCAAGACTACATTTCCCTACACAACAAAGCTCGAGCGGCAGTCCGCGTCGGTCCCATGACATGGAACAAAACTGTCGCTGCCTACGCTCAATCCTACGCCAACAAAAGGAAAAATGACTGTGCCTTGGTTCACTCTACCGGACCATACGGTGAAAACATAGCCGTAGGCTACTACCCCGAGTTCACCGTGCGGATGGTGTAAAGTTGTGGTGGGAGAAAAGCATTTATATGACTATGCATCAAACTCATGCAAGGGTGGTGACTGTGGACACTATACTCAGATGGTGTGGCAAACCTCCGTGCATCTTGGATGTGCAAGAGTGGCTTGTAAAGGGAAGTCCCAGTTCGTTGTATGCAACTACGATCCTCCGGGCAACTATATAGGATTAAGACCCTATAATTCTTCAATGTAAAAAAGAAAGAATTTACTCGGTGTGCAATCGACATGATCACTTGTTAAACAAAATATTGTCTACTTTCACATCGACGTTCTTATGGAAGAATCATCAATAGTAGAGTGATGGAGAATAAATTAAACCTAATATATATAATTATTTCTCAAGTCGAACAAAAATATTTGATACGTTTTAACATAAGCTACGTACATATCTATGTTAGTTTGTTATTATATTTGTAAGGTTGAAAAAATAGTTAGAGCTTCGGCCTCTAATAGTACTTTGTTGGTTACTGAGCTAAAATAACCTTTCATATATCCACTTGTTCCCTACAAACATGCACGTTGTATCAACATAAATGTATTCCAACACATTCTGAATGTGTTGAGAAAAGTGATTAATATATCCAATGAAAAACCATGAAGTATAAATCACTATATATTGATATTTTTCGTGACGCCACTTTGTGAGTAGAGATTGCCTTCATTTTCCTGGTTTAATTTTCATGGGTGGAGATAAAGACATTAATTTTTCGCACCCTTAATTGCAGTTGAGATTACCTATTTTTAATGCCATTTTTTAGCTCTATATTTATGCCATATATAATGATTGCATCGGACAGCTAATGTATACCATTTTAAAAAAAATTACCTAAAAGTTCTTTTCGTTAAAGTTAAATAATAATACTTTGTATCAACACGAATTAAATCTAATAGACGTTTAATAGAATTTAAACAAAATATCATTACAAAATCATCATCAAAATTTAGTAATTAAATTAGTCTCAAAAGTAATTATTCAAACATAACTACAAGTTTTGAGCTATGACCCAAAAGAGAGAGAAAAATGTAACTCCAATGACTTTTATGTTTGGTCATCTCATCAATTTTCAACCAGCCTTCAAGATGTTATCTTGATGAACCTCAAAAAGAAAATATATATGAAAAACTTTAAACTATACTAGCTAGAAAATGAAAAAACAAAAATATATATACCCCAATTGACAATAACTGATCTAATTGAACCCCAAAAGATGAAACGTTGGTCTACGATACAGTTCGCGATCAAAGTTCTGGAGGGGCACAAGAAAAGCTTTTCCAAGGGCTTGTTAAGCCCCTTAGCTTGCAATCAATTTACTTCCTATTTATACAGCATTAGACGGTGGTGGTGGTGAAAAGAAGCATGACGATTGTATGCACTGGTGCTTGCCGGGACTCACCGATACACGGAACGACTTGTTCATACAACATTATTTATACAACATTAGACGTTAGTATAATTTTTTATTTATATCTGTTAAAAGTGCTTTTGGAACTTGATAATTTTTTATCTGTCAAATGATTATCAACCATATATATCCAAAAAGTTTCTTGAGAGAACTTGTGAGCTTAATACTTTAGAATGTGTTTTCAATTATCTCCGGCGTTTAATCACTAACCACCCTCGACCTAAATCATCAACATGATTATTATCATATGGAACTTTTATCCAAATCCAAATTTAAACACAAACTAATTCAATGTTTTTATATTGTAAGTAACTTTCATAGGCATCCTTCAAATTTTAAAACCTTATAAACAAGTAGAGAATTAATTTTCAAAGAGGGAAGAATCATCTTCCTTAATCCTACATAAAGTTCCAATGAAAATTGGCCCCTTCAATTTTAATTTAAAATATATTTCAACTCTTTTAATTAATCACAAATTCAATTATTTCTACTTTTCTTTATTTAGCAAAAAAATTTAGACTTAGATTTTCAAAATCCAAATTCCAAACTAGGAGTAATACTTTGTTCTAAAAAGAAAAATTAGTTTTGAAGAATTTTGTTTGTTTTCTTGTTTTTGAAAGTTAAGTTAATAATTTAAATTACTTGTATGGGGATGAATTTTAGTAATGTAATATTAGTTTTAAGAACCACTTATTTTTTAATTGAATTTTATTAACGAAATATGTCAATCACTAATATATTTGACTATATTTGTAATTTTTTAAAATGTTTCTATATACTTAATTATTATTATTATTAAAAATTGACACTAATTATAATAAAAGTATGTGCTCTCTCGTCCTCCTTCTCCTAATAAGTCCTGCATCGATATTTTAATTTAATTGGTATAGCATCTATATTAGGCTTAAAGTTCAACTCTCCCCTCAAGAAAAAAAAAGCAGCAGATTGTTTGGAAGTGGCAATAAAAACACTTAACAACAAAAATGAAAATATATCACAAGCCTACACTCAATATGGTCTGTCCAAGAAGAAAATCTTACCTTAACTCAACATCAGAATTTTCTTTTTGAATATTTATACAAACATGTGAAAAACCCAAATTTAAATTGCTACGCCATCCCATGTTGAACAAACTAAAAGACTTTTAGTCTTAACATAATTCAATAGTTGCCAACTTAGGCATGCAATTGAATAGGTTAGGACACTCTTCAATTAAGAAATAAGTGGTTCAAATTCTCCTCACGTGACAAACTAAAAAACTTGTTAGCCTTAACATGTATAATCCAATAGTTTTTGTCAACCTACGCATGAAGTTAAATAGGTTAAGACATACTTCAATTAAAAGATAAAGTAGTTTGAATTCTCCTAACGTTCACATATTGAACTCGTAAGAAAAACTATTTTTGGTAGAAAAAAACAATGTCTTATTTGTTGGTTAAAGGTAAACGTTTTTGTTTAGTTCAACACGTGGGGAGGTTTAATTTAAGGGTTCAACTTCAGTTAATAAGGTGAATGCAGTTCAAATGCCTACCTCCAAAATTGCAATGTTATCTATTTTTCCATCCTTGAAGGGGAAAACACACAAAAACTAAACTTATGCAATTCATTGAACTAATATTTCAACCAAAATAATGTGTAATTAACATGTTTGACATTCATACTCTTAAGATGCACAGCATTATTGTCCTTAGTTGTATATTAATGTAACAAATTAAACAAAATGAAAAGGAAAGAAATAGAGGTTAATAAATAGAGGTCAACAAAGAAGTACAGACAGTTTCAAATACATTTCTTCCTCTCCTTCATCACATTCCATATTTAATTGATCTTCATCTCTATAAAAATCATCTTTCTCTTCATTTTCTAACATATCAAAATGAAAACTCAAAGTCAAAACCCTCCAATGGCAATTTTCATTCCACTTTCATGTTCCTCTTCTTCCTAGCACATGCCCAAAACTCCCTCAAGACTACATTTCCTACACAAAGCTCGGGCGCAGTCGGCGTCGGTCCAATGACATGGAACAACACTGTAGCTGCCTACGCTCAATCCTACGCCAACAAAAGGATAAATGATTGCGCCTTGGTTCACTCACGGGACCATACGGTGAAAACATAGCGGTAGGCTACTACCCCGAGTTCACCGGTGCGGATGGCGTAAAGATGTGGGTGGGAGAAAAGCATTTATACGACTATGCATCAAACTCATGCAAGGGAGGCGACTGTGGACACTATACTCAGGTGGTGTGGCGAACCTCCGTGCATCTTGGATGTGCAAGAGTGGCTTGTAAAGGGAAGTCCCAGTTCGTTGTATGCAACTATGATCCTCCTGGCAACTATATAGGATTAAGACCCTATAATTCTTCAATGTAAAAGAAAGAATTTACTTGCACTCGTTAAATAAAATATTGTCTACTTTCACGTCGACGTACTTATTTACAATTATGGAAGAATCATCAATCGTAAAGGGACGGAGAATAAGTTAAACCTAATATTTTCTCAAGTTGAACAAAAGTATTTGATACGTTTTAACATAAGCTACGTACATACCTTTATGTTAGTTTGTTTGTTCTTATCATTATTTTTTTGTTGAAAAAATAGTGAGGTTTGGACATCCAATACTTTGTTGGTTACTAAGCTAAATAAAAGTCACATGTTCACTACAAACATGCGTTGGAAATTAAAGGCATGCATTTGCGTTAGGTTAGTGCACGATGTATCAACGTAACCATGCATTGTCCCACAGGGTAGGTTATCTAAAGAAAATTGAGACTATCAATTAGATTCAAAATAATTAACTATATAGCAACATTTTAAAAAATTTACAAATATAACAAAAATAGTCGACTATCTTTTTTTTTAAAAAAAACGATATACGATGAGTCAGATGTACCAGACATCTCCACTAGGTGGACACCTCCTTAGCACCCTGTTATTTCTGCTTCATTAATATATAAGAGAGAAAAGTATGAGAAGTCAAAAAAGTACAAAAAGTGCTAGAGAGAAGTCCAAGAGACTCACAAGTCAGAATTAAAAAGCATTTAAATTTAAAGCAATGCTACTGATCGAGTAGTTTCTCAACAGAGGAGAACGATTGGTCCAAAAACTCGTAAGAGCTTGAATATCTTCCTAAATCACAAGGGATCTTTCTAAATCATTGAAAATCCTCTTATTTCTTTCATTCCATATGGATCAAAGGGTGATAACTACTGTGTTGAAGATAATAATTTGCTTATTTGTTTTCACCTTTGATTTGCACATATATTTGCAAAGGGAGACAGTGTTCTAAAAAATGAAGGAATGGTTAAGCAGAACACCAACATTTTTCCATATACCATTTACAAGTGGACAAGAGATAAAAGATGATTTCTGTCTTCATCGGCGGTTTTGCACATAAGACACAAGGATGGTTTCAAGCTCCACGATGGAAGTCTCCTTTGTAAATGTTCAGTTGTGTTGATACATTCATTCATGAAAGAGAGACCAAATAAAGAATTTGCATTTTTGGGGATGATCGACTTCCAAAGATTTTGATAAATTTGCTCGTTAGAATTGTTAAGATCGGCTTGATTACTGTTATGTAAAGCCTTTTAATGGAGGCAATCATGAAGCTACCATTGGTATTCAAGCTCCAAATAGGAAGGATCCTAGCCATGATCAAGCAAGGGGGAATTGAGGATGATTTTGATCTCATTCCACAAATGTGTCTACACACTTCTCTCACGGTCTTCTCGAAAAAGGTCCCATTTCAAATTTTCAGCATTCCACATATCTTTGATGGAGTTGTATCTTTTGGTAGTATTGTGTAGAAAAAGAGGACTATGTTTATGTCAAAGACTATACCAAAAAGATAGGAAATCACCGCTCTTGATTTTTCAAAGTTATGTCAAAAAATATCAATAAGAATTAAAGTCTACTTAGCGATATAAGTCTATCATAGATTTATTGTATTTGCCGTTTTCTTAAACGTTGCTATATACTTAATTATTATACTAGTAATAATTATCCAATAATTAAAACCATCATAATGTGTAGAACTAGATTATATACAAAGGAGTTGAGAAGAAGAGTCTGCTCTCCTGCACCCTTCTCCCTTCTTCTAATAAGTCCTTCTATGTCAAAATGAACATATTTTAAATTGGTATAGTATCTATGTTAGGTTTGAAGTTCAATCCTCCTAAAAAAAAATGAAAAGACAGCAAATTGTGTGGAAATGGTAATAAAAATACTTTAAAATATAAGCTTACACTCAATATGGTCTGTCCAATTAGAACAAAATATCTTACCTTAACTCAAAGATGATAATATTCTTTACAAATATTTATACAAGCATGAAAAACTCAAATTTAAATTGCTACAGCGCCATATATCGCATGTCGAACAAACTGAAGAACTTGTTAGTTTTAACATAACTCAATAGTTGTCAAACTTTTGTCATGCAATTGAATAGGTTAAGATGACATTCTTCAATTAAGAAATAAGCGATTTGAATTCTCCTTATGTGACAAACTAAAAAACTTGTAAGCCTTTAACACATATAACTCAAAAGTTACCAACCTATATATGCATGTAGTTGAATAGGTTAAGACACTCTTCAATTAATAAGATAAAGTAGTTAGAATTCTCCTAAGAGGTCCACCTATAGAACTCGTAAGAAAAACTGTTTTTCGAAAAAAAAAAAACAATGCTTATATTATTGGCTAAAGGTATTTTTTTTTTTTTAAGGGTTCGACTTCGTTAATAGGGCTAATGTGCCGTTTCAAATTCCTACCTCCAAAATTGCAATGTAATTATATTCTTCCATCCTTAAAGGGGAAAACACACGAAAACTAAAACTTATGAAATTCTTTGAACTAATATTACAACCAAAATAGTGTAATTCAACATGGAAAATTGGCAGCCAATTTCTATAACATCTTTGACATTCAAACTCATGAGATGCATGGCATTGTTAGTCCTTTTAGTTATATATTAATGTAACAAATTAAAACAGAAATAAAAAGGAAATAAATAGAGAGGTCAACAAAAAGCAAAAATACATACGTTTTCAAATATATTTCTCCTCTCCTTCATCACATTCCATATTTAATTCTTCATTCTCTATAAAAATCATGATTCTCTTTCATTCTCTAACATATCAAAATGAGAACTCAAAGTCAAAACCCTCTAATGGCAATTTTCTTTCCCACTTTCACGTTCCTCTTCTTTCTAACACAAGCCCAAAAATCTCCTCAAGACTACATTTCCCTACACAACAAAGCTCGAGCGGCAGTCCGCATCGGTCCCATGACATGGAACAAAACTGTCGCTGCCTACGTCAATCCTACGCCAACAAAAGGAAAAATGACTGTGCCTTGGTTCACTCTACCGGACCATACGGTGAAAACATAGCCGTAGGCTACTACCCCGAGTTCACCGGTGCGGATGGTGTAAAGTTGTGGGTGGGAGAAAAGCATTTATATGACTATGCATCAAACTCATGCAAGGGTGGTGACTGTGGACACTATACTCAGATGGTGTGGCAAACCTCCGTGCATCTTGGATGTGCAAGAGTGGCTTGTAAAGGGAAGTCCCAGTTCGTTGTATGCAACTACGATCCTCCGGGCAACTATATAGGATTAAGACCCTATAATTCTTCAATGTAAAAAAGAAAGAATTTACTCGGTGTGCAATCGACATGATCACTTGTTAAACAAAATATTGTCTACTTTCACATCGACGTTCTTATGGAAGAATCATCAATAGTAGAGTGATGGAGAATAAATTAAACCTAATATATATATTATTTCTCAAGTCGAACAAAAATATTTGATACGTTTTAACATAAGCTACGTACATATCTATGTTAGTTTTTATTATATTTGTAAGGTTGAAAAAATAGTTAGAGCTTCGGCCTCTAATAGTACTTTGTTGGTTACTGAGCTAAAATAACCTTTCATATATCCACTTGTTCCCTACAAACATGCACGTTGTATTTTCCAAACATTCTGAATGTGTTGAGAAAAGTGATTAATATATCCAATGAAAACCCATGAAGTATAAATCACTATATATTGATATTTTTCGTGACGCCAACTTTGTGAGTAGAGATTGCCTTCATTTTCCTGGTTTAATTTTCATGGGTGGAGATAAGACATTAATTTTTCGCACCCTTAATTGCAGTTGAGATTACTATTTTTAATGCCATTTTTTAGCTCTATATTTATGCATATATAATGATTGCATCGGACAGCTAATGTATACCATTTTAAAAAAAATTACCTAAAAGTTCTTTTCGTTAAAGTTAAATAATAATACTTTGTATCAACACGAATTAAATCTAATAGACGTTTAATAGAATTTAAACAAAATATCATTACAAAATCATCATCAAAATTTAGTAATTAAATTAGTCTCAAAAGTAATTATTCAAACATAACTACAAAGTTTTGAGCTATGACCCAAAAGAGAGAGAAAAATGTAACTCCAATGACTTTTATGTTTGGTCATCTCATCAATTTTCAACCAGCCTTCAAGATGTTATCTTGATGAACCTCAAAAAGAAAATATATATGAAAAACTTTAAACCTATACTAGCTAGAAAATGAAAAAACAAAAATATATATACCCCAATTGACAATAACTGATCTAATTGAACCCCAAAAGATGAAACGTTGGTCTACGATACAGTTCGCGATCAAAGTTCTGGAGGGGCACAAGAAAAGCTTTTCCAAGGGCTTGTTAAGCCCTTAGCTTGCAATCAATTTACTTCCTATTTATACAGCATTAGACGGTGGTGGTGGTGAAAAGAAGCATGACGATTGTATGCACTGGTGCTTGCCGGGACTCACCGATACACGGAACGACTTGTTCATACAACATTATTTATACAACATTAGACGTTAGTATAATTTTTTATTTATATCTGTTAAAAGTGCTTTTGGAACTTGATAATTTTTTATCTGTCAAATGATTATCAACCATATATATCCAAAAAGTTTCTTGAGAGAACTTGTGAGCTTAATATTAGAATGTGTTTTCAATTATCTCCGGCGTTTAATCACTAACCACCCTCGACCTAAAATCATCAACATGATTATTATCATATGGAACTTTTATCCAAATCCAAATTTAAACACAAACTAATTCAATGTTTTTATATTGTAAGTAACTTTCATAGGCATCCTTCAAATTTTAAAACCTTATAAACAAGTAGAGAATTAATTTTCAAAGAGGGAAGAATCATCTTCCTTAATCCTACATAAAGTTCCAATGAAAATTGGCCCCTTCAATTTTAATTTAAAATATATTTCAACTCTTTTAATTAATCACAAATTCAATTATTTCTACTTTTCTTTATTTAGCAAAAAATTTAGACTTAGATTTTCAAAATCCAAATTCCAAACTAGGAGTAATACTTTGTTCTAAAAAGAAAAATTAGTTTGAAGAATTTTGTTTGTTTTCTTGTTTTTGAAAGTTAAGTTAATAATTTAAATTACTTGTATGGGATGAATTTTAGTAATGTAATATTAGTTTTAAGAACCACTTATTTTTTAATTGAATTTTATTAACGAAATATGTCAATCACTAATATATTTGACTATATTTGTAATTTTTTAAAATGTTTCTATATATTAATTATTATTATTATTAAAAATTGACACTAATTATAATAAAAGTATGTGCTCTCTCGTCCTCCCTTCTCCTAATAAGTCCTGCATCGATATTTTAATTTAATTGGTATAGCATCTATATTAGGCTTAAAGTTCAACTCTCCCCTCAAGAAAAAAAAAAGCAGCAGATTGTTTGGAAGTGGCAATAAAAACACTTAACAACAAAAATGAAAATATATCACAAGCCTACACTCAATATGGTCTGTCCAAGAAGAAAATCTTACCTTAACTCAACATCAGAATTTTCTTTTTGAATATTTATACAAACATGTGAAAAACCCAAATTTAAATTGCTACGCCATCCCATGTTGAACAAACTAAAAGACTTTTAGTCTTAACATAATTCAATAGTTGCCAACTTAGGCATGCAATTGAATAGGTTAGGACACTCTTCAATTAAGAAATAAGTGGTTCAAATTCTCCTCACGTGACAAACTAAAAAACTTGTTAGCCTTAACATGTATAATCCAATAGTTTTTGTCAACCTACGCATGAAGTTAAATAGGTTAAGACATACTTCAATTAAAAGATAAAGTAGTTTGAATTCTCCTAACGTTCACATATTGAACTCGTAAGAAAAACTATTTTTGGTAGAAAAAAACAATGTCTTATTTGTTGGTTAAAGGTAAACTTTTTGTTTAGTTCAACACGTGGGGAGGTTTAATTTAAGGGTTCAACTTCAGTTAATAAGGTGAATGCAGTTCAAATGCCTACCTCCAAAATTGCAATGTTATCTATTTTTCCATCCTTGAAGGGGAAAACACACAAAAACTAAAACTTATGCAATTCATTGAACTAATATTTCAACCAAAAATAATGTGTAATTAACATGTTTGACATTCATACTCTTAAGATGCACAGCATTATTAGTCCTTAGTTGTATATTAATGTAACAAATTAAAACAAAATGAAAAGGAAAGAAATAGAGGTTAATAAATAGAGGTCAACAAAGAAGCAAAAATACAGACAGTTTCAAATACATTTCTTCCTCTCCTTCATCACATTCCATATTTAATTGATCTTCATCTCTATAAAAATCATCTTTCTCTTCATTTTCTAACATATCAAAATGAAAACTCAAAGTCAAAACCCTCCAATGGCAATTTTCATTCCTACTTTCATGTTCCTCTTCTTCCTAGCACATGCCCAAAACTCCCCCAAGACTACATTTCCTACACAACAAAGCTCGGCGGCAGTCGGCGTCGGTCCAATGACATGGAACAACACTGTAGCTGCCTACGCTCAATCCTACGCCAACAAAAGGATAAATGATTGCGCCTTGGTTCACTCCACGGGACCATACGGTGAAAACATAGCGGTAGGCTACTACCCCGAGTTCACCGGTGCGGATGGCGTAAAGATGTGGGTGGGAGAAAAGCATTTATACGACTATGCATCAAACTCATGCAAGGGAGGCGACTGTGGACACTATACTCAGGTGGTGTGGCGAACCTCCGTGCATCTTGGATGTGCAAGAGTGGCTTGTAAAGGGAAGTCCCAGTTCGTTGTATGCAACTATGATCCTCCTGGCAACTATATAGGATTAAGACCCTATAATTCTTCAATGTAAAAGAAAGAATTTACTTGCACTCGTTAAATAAAATATTGTCTACTTTCACGTCGACGTTCTTATTTAACAATTATGGAAGAATCATCAATCGTAAAGGAAGAGAATAAGTTAAACCTAATATTTTCTCAGTTGAACAAAAGTATTTGATACGTTTTAACATAAGCTACGTACATACCTTTATGTTAGTTTGTTTGTTCTTATCATTATTTTTTTGTATCGTTGAAAAAATAGTGAGGTTTGGACATCCAATACTTTGTTGGTTACTAAGCTAAAAAAAAGTCACATGTTCACTACAAACATGCGTTGGAAATTAAAGGCCTGCATTTGCGTGAGGTTAGTGCACGATGTATCAACGTAACCATGCATTGCCCACAGGGTAGGTTATCTAAAGAAAATTTTGGATATGGTTGATAATCATTTTCTGTTTTTGATGGTTGTAAATTTAAGCTTATATATATATACTTAATTTTTACCTATAAATGTTTTTTCACTTTGTGTTTTCAAAATCCAAAATTTAAACTTGGAGTTACCTTTTCCTTTAAAAAATCGTATAAAAAAAAGTAGTTTTAAGAATTTTGTTTGTTTTTTTTCAAAATGAAGTTAAGAATTTAATTTTACTCGTATGGGGAAGAGTTTTTCATAGATTGTTATAAAAATATAATTAAGAGATAGTTGCAAATACGACAATTAGATTAATATAATTAAGTATATATCAACATTTAAAAAAAATTATAAATACAGAAAAATTTGTCAATGTTTATCAATAACAATCAATTATATAAGTCTATCACTGATAGATCATGTTGCAAATATTAATCTATCCCTTGATAGAGTATCAGTGATATAAGTCTATCACCGATAGATTTATATCACTGATAGATTTTGCTATATTTGTAATTTTTTTAAAATGTTGCTATATATTTAATTATTATTTTTAAAATTGTCACAAATTATAATTATTCCAATAATGAAAACCATGAACCGACCTTAACGTGTAGAAATGGATTATATATATCAAATATATATAACACAAGATTACACTCAAATTAAAACAAATTCTTACCTTAACTTAAGATGAGAATTTTCTTTTCGAATACAAACGTATGAAAAACTCAAATTTAAATTGCTACGTCATCGCATGTTGAACAAACTAAAGAACTTGTTAGTTTTAACATAACTTAGTAGTTGTCAGCTTATGCATGCAATTGAATATGCTAACAAGGCACTCTCCAGTTAAGAAATAAGTGGCTCGAATTCTCCTCACGTGACAAACTAAAAAAACGTGTTAGTCTTTAACACACATATAATTCAATAGTTATTGCCAACCTATATGCATGTATAATAGTTGAATAGGTTATTACTTAAGACACTCTTCAATTAAGAGATAAAGTAATTCAAATTCTCTTCCCGTTCATATATATTGAACTCGTAAGAAAAACTATTTTTTGAAAAAAAAAACAATGTTTTATTTTGTTAGATAAAGGTAACTATTTTTGTTTAGTTCAATAACATGTGGTTAAGGGATGATCAACTTCTCAGTTAATAGGGTGAATGTAATTCAAATTTCTACCTCCAAAATTGCAATATGTTATTACATTCTTCCATCCTTAAACGGGAAAACACACAAAAACTAAAACTTATGAAATTCATTGAACTAATATTACAACAAAAAATGTGTAACTAAACATGAAAAATTGGCAGTCCAATTCCTGTTAACATCTTTGACATTCAAACTCATCATATGTATGGCATTCTTAGCCCTTAGTTACGTTGTATATTAATGTAACAAATAAAAACAGAAATAAAAAGAAAATAAATAGAGGTTAATAAATAAAGGTCAATAAAAAGCAAAAATACAAACCGTTTCAATTACATTTCTCCCTCTCCTTCATCACATTCCATATTTAATTCTTCATCTCTATACAAATCATAATTTTCTTCATTTTCTACATATGAAAATGAGAACTCAAAGTCAAAACCCATTAATGGCCATTTTCTTTCCCATTTTCACGTTCTTCTTCTTCCTAACGCATGCCCAAAACGCTCCTCAAGACTACATTTCCCTACACAACAAAGCTCGGGCGGCAGTCGGTGTCGGTCCCATGACATGGAACAACACTGTCGCTGCCTACGCTCAATCCTACGCCAACAAAAGGAAAAATGATTGTGCCTTGATTCACTCTACTGGACCATACGGTGAAAACATAGCCGTAGGTTACTACCCCGAGTTCACCGGTGCGGATGGCGTAAAGATGTGGGTGGGAGAAAAGCATTTATACGACTATGCATCGAACTCATGCAAGGGTGGCGACTGTGGACACTATACTCAGGTGGTGTGGCGAACCTCCGTGCATCTTGGATGTGCAAGAGTGGCTTGTAAAGGGAAGTCTCAGTTCGTTGTATGCAACTATGATCCTCCGGGCAACTATATAGGATTAAGACCCTATAATTCTTCAATGTAAAAAAGAAAGAATTTACTCGGTGTGCCATCGACGTGATCATCTGTTAAAATAAAAGTATTATCTATTTTCACATCAATGTTCTTATGGAAGAATCATCAATAGTAAAGAGATGGAGAATAAATTAAACCTAATATATATAATTATTTCTCAAGCTGAACAAAATATTTGATACGTTTTAACATAAGCTACATACATATCATTTTTGTAACGTTGAAGAAATAGTTAGAGCTTCATGTAGACTTCTCATTCTACCAAGAAAAACTCTTTGAAATACTTGTTGACTTGATAAAGTTGGAAAATCAAGTCTCTTTTTTTCTTCTTCAAAATCTGTTTGGCTTGATGCCAAAACAAGATGTCCCTAGGTTCTCCTCCTTTCGAGAAAACGGAGATCGCCCTATCTCCTTGATATATATTACAAGTGAGATTCGTACGTGGTTTGGGTTTGTTCCTAAATATAAGATCAATAACGTGTATCATAAAAAATCAAATCACTTGCTTGATTCCTTAGGTTTTTAGTTCTCTCCCTTGCCCCCTAATGACGATCATACGCAGAACAAGCAAGATGAGACAAAATATAGTGATCAAAACGACAACAACTTGTTATTAAGGTTCTTTCGCCTCCTCTTTCCAGCTCATTGGCAAAAGAAGAATGATGATTTCTTTGGTGTTTCGGCCTTGAGATGTTTTTCGAATAAGAAGGCAACAACTCATGAGAGAAACAGTAAACATTATTTCAGGTTGAGTCCTCCATCTATAACTGAGCTATGTGAGTCCGGTGTCACCATCAAAGCAAAAGAAAATGAAGATTTTTGTTTCATGAACATAGGTTTTAAAGATGGGGTTTTGGAAATCCCATATATAAATATTGACAGTACCTTCGAAGTCGTGATACGAAATGTGATAGCATTTGATCAATACCCCGCAGAAAATAAGGAGAAGTATGCAATCCACTATGTGTTATTTCTAGATGATTTGATAAACACGGAGCAAGACGCACATTTACTTGCAAAAGCTGGAGTAATAATCAACACTTTAGGTGGCAATGGTAAAGACATTACAAAAATGTTTAACTGTTCTCTAAATTTGTAACCATCCCAGGTTGTTCCCACTTTGATGATATCAACAAAGTTTTATGTATGCATTGCAATGGAAGATGGAACAAAGCCAAAGCTTTATTGAAACACAACTACTTCAATACGCCATGGACTGTTATCTCCTTCTTTGCAGCGACTTTCCTCGTTATTCTTACATTCCTTCAAATTATATTCTCTGCTGTCTCTGCATTTCCTAAATAAGTTGCTTCAAACCAGCTCTCTCATGCATATTGTTAAACAAATGTTATTAGGATTCCATATTATTTGTTTTGATTGAATATTATTTTTATTAATTTCTTATTAAGATTGTACCATATTGCATATTAGCGCTTCTATATCCCTTACACACTTTTAGTATCCCTTTATATATTCTGTATTTGCTTACATTGTTGAATAATGTTAGCCAGAGAAGTATATATTGTAAACCAATAAAATCTTAAATAGTCTCTCATATGTATTATGTACATTTTACAACCGTATCGAATATATATCTCATATTGAAGTCTATGCGTAATATAATTGAAATATTTCATAAAATATAGGAAGTGGTGATGATGAGTATTTTGTAGAATAAAATAATAAAACTTAGATTGCTTACGTAAATTTTATTATTTTTAAGATTTATAGACTATGGTCATTGATATTTAGAATTGTCGAAAATAATCATATACAAAGGTTTTGAAACACATGTGAGGAAGATGATAGCATGTTGCTCAAAGAGATTACACAAATTGTTTAATTAACAACCTTTGGGAGAACGTTGCTTCTGTAAACAATTTATACAACTATGAATCGAATATAAATTTAGAGAGTGCTTAGGGGTATTATTTTGTAATATATTTAGTATTATTATAAAACATGTACATGGCCGGATGAATAATGTTATATTAATTTCTTATTTATATTTGGTTATATGATATTGTTAGTTCCAACAAAATTTGAAGTTGGTATCTACTATTAGAATTAATTTTCTTTTAATGTATATAATTATTAGTATTATTATAACCTAAAAAATATGAACAAAATTTTAGATACATATATGTAAATAATATTTTAACTTGGAATATAGTCGGATTGCATTATTTTCAAAAAGAAAAGAAAAGTTGAGACATAGGTGGGGAATGTGCTAACGATCACTCTTTGTTGATGGACCCTAACTAACCATCAAAGTCCATTCTTAATTTTCTTTCATATGTACGTACTTCTTCAGTAAAGCTAAAGTTACTCTAAAATGGGTTGATTGTTTTCTCTCGAAAGAATAATATATACATTTTTCTTGAAGTTTGTTTTTAGAAAGAATATTATATATATTTTTCTTGAAGATTGTCTTTGGAATAATTTATTTTTTAGAATTTGATTCGAAATATAAATCTACACTCAAACTCAAACTCAATTCAAAATTTTGTGAGCTTTCGATTTTTATGTTCATAACTAGGACAGAACAAGAAAAACGTTAAATTAAAAAGTATATTTAACCTAAAGAATATTTATAAATATAACAAAATTATTGTATAAGAGTATAGTTATATATATTTATTATGATATGGACATATAGATAGTAGTTCTCTATGTTACATTTTATCATATATACAGAGAGAGAGATTATAATACTTTTTAATGGTTTTTGTGATTTAAAAAAAAATCTCTAAAGGAATATTAAGAAATAGTGATATAATAATAGATACAAATTTGGAGAGATGCAAAAGTGAAGGCTAGTGAAACAAAAAACAAAGAGGCAAATATATTCTGCTCTGTTTTGATGCCATAAATTGTATTGCTTGGTTTTATATAAGAAGGGGTTGCTGTAACTCTTCCTTCAATTAATTATTTCATAACCTTCTCTCAATTCAATCTTCTTTCCATAGCTCTCTCTCTCTCTTCTCTACCCACTAAGCATCTCTTTCCATCAAATTTGTACACAAAGGTACTTATTTTTTTCTATTCTTAATTTCTTAATTCCCTTAATTAATTCCTTACATTCTTCTTTTATATATCTATATAGATGAAATATTATTTTAATTTTTCAGTACTTGTCATTTTTTGTTTTTTTGGTTCTTTTGATTATTTAAAAAATTTTCATTTTTGTCCATATACCTGCGCTTCAAATTAAACTTTTTATTCAAACATCCATTTTTGAGTTATATGTTGGGAAGAAACTTTTAAAAATTGAGTCAAATTTGGATGCAGTGACTTGGATTTTTAATTTATATAAACTCATATCCCTCTATATATCAGCCTTTGGTTAGTTCGTTGATAGGCACCTCGCAGGTATCCTAGTGTGTCTCATGCTCCACGTCAGATTCCCAACGACAAATCTTACAATAATTACATCTATTCCATTGCTTTAAAGATGACTTTTCGAATTTGTCCATTTTATAATGATATAAATAAGCTAAGATGACTTGTGCAGGGTCTGGGTGTGTACAATTATATTCGATTCCAATAAATGAAAAATAGTGAGATAATTGAAATGGTAGATGGAAACGACATATCTAATTATCACAGAGAAACAATCAGTGAGATTGATCCAAAAGTTTGTGGTTATGTTGTGAGTTCTATTGACAAAATATTGGAAGAACGGTTTCGAGTTGATACAAAATGTCACAATATATATCAACTTTCAAAAGAGCTACGCGAGATGAATCATGCATAAAGCCTATATCCCTCAATTCATTTCCATCGGTCCTTTTCACCATGGCACTCGAAATGATTTGACAGCTAATGAACATTATAAGATTTAAGGTTTTAATAATTTTCTACATCGTATAAATATTAATTATAAGTAGGTTGAATCATTGAAGGAGCTTGTGAAAAAATGTCATGGTTGGATGAAAGATGCTTGGAATTGTTATGCAGAACCAATAGAGATGGAGGAGAAGACGTTTGTTTTAATGATGCTTGTGGATGCTTGTTTCATACTCGAGTTTTTTATACTACTAATTGATCCCCTTGGTCATGGTCGTAATCTATTTGGAGTAGATCATTTTTTTCAAATTCAAGACATTGTAGACTTCTCATTCTACCAAGGAAAATTCTTTCAAATACTTGTTGACTTGATAAAGTTGGAAAACCAAGTCCCTTTTTTTCTTCTACAAAATCTTTTTGACTTGATACCAAAACGTGCTATCCCTACTGGAGAAAATGAAGTTGGCCTTATCTCCTTGATAGATATTACAAGCATGATTCTTAAGGGGTTTGTGTTCGTTCGTAAATACAAGATCAATGATTTGGATCATAAAAAACCTAAGCACTTGCTTGATTTCTTAGGTTCTTACTTCTTTCCCTTGGCCTCTAATGATGATCCTACACAGAACAAGCAATATGTGATAACAACAATTAGTGATAAAAAAGACAACAATTTGTTAAGGTTCATTCGCCTCCTCTTTACGGCTCATTGGCAAAAGAAAAATAATGATTTATTCAATGTCTCGGCTATGTGCTATTCTTCAAATAAGAAGACAACGACTAATGAAGAAAACAGTGAGCATCATTTCAGGTTGAGTCCTCCATCTATGACAGAGTTATGCGAGGCTGGTGTCATCGTCAAAGCAGTAAAAAACGAAGATACATGTTTCATGAACATAAGTTTCGAAAATGGGGTTTTGAAAATTCCATGTTTAGAAATTGACTGTACCTTTGAAATTGTGATACGAAATGTGATAGCATTTGATCAATACCCTGCAGGAAATAAGAATGCGTATGCAATCCACTATGTGTTATTCCTGGATGATTTGATAAACACGGAGCAAGACGCGCATTTACTTGCGAATGTTGGAGTAATAATCAACACTTTAGGTGGCAGTGATAAAGACATTACAGAAATGTTTAACAATTTATCTAAATATGTAACCTTCCCAGTTTGTTCCCACTTCGATGATATCAGCAAAGATTTACGTAAGCATTGCAACAAAAGATGGAACAAGGCCATAGCTTCGTTGAAACACAACTACTTCAATACGCCATGGGCTATTATCTCCTTCCTTGCTGCGACTATTCTCATTTTTCTTACCATCCTTCAAACAATATTCTCCGCTATCTCTACATTTCCTAACTAAGCTATCCCTTACGCTTTCACTATCCCTTTATATTTTGTATTTGCTACATTGTTGAAAAATGTTAGCTAGAGGAGTATATATTGTAAACCAATAAAATCCTAAATAGACTTTCATACGTACTATGTACATTTTACAACCATATTAGAATATATATCTCATATTGAAGTCTACGTAATAAAATTGAAACATTTCAAAATATAGGAGGTAATGATGAGTATTTTATAGAATAAAATAATAAAAATTATTAGTATTATAAAATATTTGGGACGTATGCTTATATTAACTATTTTCATATTGATGATTTGTTTTAGCTACTAAGAAATTTTATAATATTACTTCCAATAATACTTATTATTATTCTACTAATGTCATATTATATATATATACACACACACACACGAAAGCAACTTAGCTTTATGTTTTAATTATATAACTGTTACTGTTAGTACCTAAGATTTTCTAAAATGAAAATTAACGTTTAGTCACCGTCATCGAACTTAGCTTGGTTACATAAATTTTATAATTTCTAGGATTTATAAACTATTGTTGGTATTTAGATTTATCGAGAATCATCATATATAGAGGTTTTAAAATGGCGTGTGAGGATGATAGCTTACGAGCATGTTGCTGAAAGATGTTACACAATTATTTAATAGAAAATTGTCAAAAATAACAAATTTGACAAAATATTTACAACATATAAAAAAAGTTTCAAATTCTATCAATAATACACATTCATAAACACTAATATATTTCTATTAGTATTATTGATGAACAGTAGCAGAAGTCTATCCGTTTCTATCATATATAAAATCCAAAATTTTGTTATCTCGTAAATATTTTAGTTTATTGTATTGTATTTAAAAAATTTAACAAACAACCTTTCCAATAAGGTTGCTCCTTCAAACCATTTATCTACTATTATGCATCCACTAAAAGTTTAGAGAGTACTTATGGGTATTTTATAATATAATTACTATTATTATAAAACATGTGCATGAGATGAATGGTGTATTAATTTATTATTTATATTTGGTTATATGATATTATTGTTAGTTTAAAACAAAATTTGAAGTTAGTGTCAATTATTGGAATTTATTTTGTTTAAATGAATATAATAATTCGCATTATTATAAAAATGTGAACAAAATTTTAAATACATATATGAAAGTAATATTTTAAGGAAGATACATAGTAGAAGTAGTGAAGATACTTTGGTGCATCTACACGCATAGTTTCAGAAAAAAAAATCATTAGGTGGGAATGTGCTTAAACTAGGTACGATCACTCTTCTACGGACCCTAACAACCATCAACGTTCATTATTTTCTTACATATATATACTTGTTTGAGAAATTTAATACAAAAGCCATAGTTACTCTAAAATGGGTTGATTGTTTTTTCAGGAAACTTTAAGTTTGTTTTTAAGAAAGAATAATATATATATATATTTTCTTGAAGAATGTCTTCTAGGAACAATTTTTGTAAGAGTTCGAATGAATATATTATATATTAATCTACACAGACCCAAACCCAAACCCAAAACCAACGTAGCTCTCAATTTTGATGTTGATAGCCGATAACAAAAAAGGAAAATGTTAAATTATAAAGTACATATTAATGGTGTTGGGCTTTTCTATTTTGAATTAGGCCCAAGGAAGTGATAGACATCTTGTAGCACAAGACTTAGAGGGGATGAAGCCACGTCCTTTGTTGGTGGTCAGCCATACACGTGGTTCACGGCAAGTTACGAATTAAAGAAAAGGGGGAAGGAATGAAAAGAAAATACCTCTTTCTTTTATTCTTCCTTCTTCTTCACTCCCATTACAAACCCTAATTTGTTTCTTTACGGTTTGGTGAGTAGATGATGCACACACACAACAATACGAATATAAGGGAGTTAGAAGAGATGCTACACAGTTTTAACTGTAGTTCGACAAACAAAGCCTACATCCATGAAAAGAATCGTTCTTTATTCTTGAAGATAATTACACTAAAAATTCTTTACCCTCTTCTTTTTTTAGATGAGAAACTAATTTTTTTGTCTGTAGTTTGTTAGAGAACACCTTTACATATTTACAGGCTTTTGTTGAAATTCATTCTATTTTACAATTGGGAAGAACGAAAGTATAGGGTAAACAAACCAAAACATTTACAAATATAACAAAATTATTGCTATTATTGATACCTTTGGTCCAATGCTCGTTTTGTTCATGTGTTTCCACTTCTTGCGAATTAAGGGCTCTTCTGTAGAAGGAAAGGATTATGGTTTATGGATCTCAATTGAATTAATATGTAGCCTTTTCCATAGGTTTGAAATGTTTCCATTATTCTTATAAAATCAATTAAGAAAATGGATCAAGGAATTGCCTAAGGGATAACTTTGAGAATTTGCTATATCCTCCTGAGCACCAGAGAATCCATTTTAGAGGAATCAATTTGGACTGCAAGATAGTCTATTTTGTATCCTAGCTTGGTATTTTATTTCAAAATATTGATATCATTTGGTAATTTTGGATCTTGTTAAGGAAGGAATCGGCTTGGGAAAGCTGTTTATGTTTATCCTACAATGATTCTCACTGTGATCTGTGCTTTCTCATCGGTTAAATATGATGTGAAGAAGGTTCCTAGAGGTGCCCCTGCTCGACCAATTGCAAAGCCACCTCAAAGCCAATATTAATTTATCCATAGTAGATAATAGTATTAGTGTTCATCGTTATCCACCATGGAATAAACAATGAAAAGTATGAAACTCACGTGTGGTTACCACTGACATTTTAATAGAAAAAAAAACAAAGCATTAATAATATAATTATTATATTATATTTATACGTATATATAGAAATGTATTGGAGAAGTTGAGAGTCCTACCTTGAAAAAATAAAGGAGATTTATACTCCATATAAGGTAGATGAGAGCTACTCCTCAATTGACTTTGAGATGAAACCTCATGCTATCAACTTTAACAAAATGCACATATTCGTTTGAATTTTTTTGATTGGAAGAGAGCGCAAAGCCTTGGGTATCTATTGACAAGAGCACCAAACCTACTCCACTTATCATGCCAAAAAGAGATGTTTTCACCATTACTAAACCTACTTCTGATAATCATGATAAGTGGAGCGTAAACCTACTCCACTTATCATGATATCCCTTTTGTTAAACTTAATATAATATGAAGCTATTTAAAGTTGATATATATAGGTGGTTCATGCCTGTGAATATTGGATTTACATTCTTATTTGGAGAAATATTGGGATGGACAATTGTGAACATTTTGAAACCAAAGTCATATCTTGAAGGCCTTATCGTTGCTTCATCTGCTAAACTTGAGAAACCTTCTTCTAATAATCATCCCAACCATTTCCTTCTTATTAGTTACCTCTCTGCCATAAAACTCATTAAACCCAAGTGGTCAAGAGGTAAAAGGATCTAAAATAGTTGTCGCCAAAGTAGATTGAAAGTAAAAAAGAATATGGGTTTATAAGTGGATAGATATGGTCATATAAATTTCTTTAGTTCCTCAACTATGTTTAAATATCATATACAGTTGTTTGTTTAATGTGAAATTATAATGCAGATATTTTCCATTGCTAAAAAAGAATCTATAGATTCTTTCTTCTCACAAGTATTTAGTTCTTATTATCCTACTATATTTATGTCGTGGAATTATGAATATAAATTTCTTTCTCATTTTTAGTATTAATTTTGTGCATCAATTTCATGTGAAAGGAATCATAGATGTTCTCTGTGATACTCTTATACATGAAGCATAAATAAAAGATTTGAATTGGAATGTTCATATAATAATTTGTTGATAAGGAAAAAAAATGTTTCTCAAGAAAAATATGGAGTAAAACATGTCTTTTTAGATATTATTTTCATTCTTTTTTCTAACGTTACATTACATAACATATTGACACACACACTGTACCTAAAGTAAAGTACAAAAAAATCAATATATTTGGATATGAATGTATAAAGCAGAATTCATGGTTCTTGTACACAACGTAAAACAGCATAGAGGTAAGTTCATAGTTCTTGTATCACATTTATATATATGTGATTGGCTTATAATTAAACAGATATGAATGTGTGTGCATTTTTTTTTTTCTTAGGAAGAGTTCGATATTTTTGAAGTAAAAGTTCATGTTCATGAAAACCTTTTGTTTGGGGGCCTACAACTTGTAGGAATTGCTGAAATTTTACCCTCCTATCAATAACCCACAAGCTTGTCGATATCGAATGCACAATTGTTTGGGATTCTACCTTAGTACTTTACTTGTAATTTTATTTTTCATTTTTAAAAATATGTAAGTTCATGTTTGATATAAAACTTTGTATGTGTATAAAACTTTGTAGGTATATAATTGGTATGAACAACCATTGTATTTTTTGAGATCTAGATAATGTTTTGGAGATGGTTTTGTTGGTAGATGATTGATTCTGCTGGGGTGTTTCATAATGTTTGAAGAAGTTCTTTGTACATTGTACTGAATTATGCCTAGATGCCTAGATAAATTGAATTCGATTATAGTTTCTGCACGTTTTATTTCTTTTAGACATGTAAAATTATGCCTAGGTATTTCCATGCATTATTTCAAATATTTGCCTAGATTTTTTTGCTATGATTCAGTATGGATTGTTGTAAAGGCAATAGATAAGTTTCATTATTATGTTTTCGTGTGCATGATTACCGTGGAGGAACACGGTTTAAATCAAATCAAATAATTGGAAGTCAAATATAATAAGCAATAATAATAATAAGTATATCGTAGAAACATCCATCATATGTAATGAAGGGATATACAACCCAATCGTACAAACAACGATGGCATGTAAAAATTCTTTATCGATGAGTTGACCATTATGAAAAGGAGAGGATAAAATATAAATAATTAGAAGACTTTTACGGGTAAAATAGTCATTGTTTAAATATTTAATGACATCGATGACATGTAAAAATTCTTTATCGATGAGTTGACCGTGACTCAAAGCCTATTTATAATTTTAAGATTAAATAACAATAATAAAAGTTAAAATAATTTTTTATGATTTTTTTTTTTTTATTATCAATGACCTCATGATATATTTAATAAATACTAGTTGTTTTTTTTTTATATTTAAAGTTGAGTGGGTTCTTCATTTCTATATTATTACTATTAATTCATTAATTATTTACTTAGAAAGGATGAGTTATATTTAACTGAAATATAAGCAAAATTATCAAAACCAAAACATAAGAATATTAGGATATGAGCCCATGACATATGCCATTCAAAGAGGGGGGGGCACCCATTTTTTTTCTTTTCATATCAGTTCTAATGTTACATGTGTATTTGTAAATACGAAATCTATTGTTCGAGTAGAAGGTACTAATTAAAAATCAAATCTGAATAAAACAAACTTTCCTAGTCATTTGCAATAAACTCACATTTTCTTTTACGAATACTGCGTGCTTAATTTGTGATTATCAATTAATGTATATTTCTAGCTTACATATTTGTAAAATTTCATGACTTTAGGTTGCCATGGAATAATATTGGTCTCCCACAAAGCTGTTTTACAGCGTAGTTGTCCCACTCCATGGATATTTGATACTTTGAAATAATTAAAATGTTAACCACTTAGCTTATTGGTGTTTGGAAAGATAAAAATAGCACCACAAGTTATTTTTTCTTTTTCTTTTTGGATATCTATTATTTGTGGACATGAACGAAAGCTTTTGAATTCGGGATATAATGATGATGTTAGGTTTGTGCTGACCTTGTTGAAGTGTTTGAGTGTACCCTATAATCTTCTTTGGTTCATTTGTATATAGAGTGAAGATAAATGAATAAAAAACTGATGATCACATACTGTGTCTTTACACTAAATCTGCCTGTTGTATCAGCCAAAGGTTGGATCAGCTTTAGTCGTTTGCCTCAATTTTTCAAATTACTTTACTCATCGCTTGGATAAGTGCAACCTAAGTTATACCTAAAAAATGTAAGATCCTCCTGATAGAATGTTTAACATATCCTACAATGTGGCAGTAATAATGCTGTAATATACATACAAAAAATGTTATATCAACTGCTTATATGTAGTAAAGCAAGGATTTGATAACTGCATACCAATAATAATTAAGCTTCAAAGTTTTGTTAACTTCCTACATCCCCTGGGAATATGATGGGGTCATTATTAGAGTTGTGTGTAAACTCATAAAACATGAAGAACGGGGGAGTTGGTTAAAATGGCCATATGCATGCTTAGAATTTAGAAAAATCAAAAGGATTTTAAACGCTCTTATATAAGATAGTTAGACTATTTGTCATGTTGTTAATTGATTTTGAAATAGAACGTCATGTTATTTAACAACAATTAATCTACTAACCTCTACCCCAATCAATAGCTACCATAATCACAAAGTTGATTATTTTCTTTCACGTTATTTTTTGAGAATTTCATACATAAACTATGGTTGTCTAAAATGGGTGAATTTTTTCTAGAAATAAATAAATTTATATACTCAACAAAGTATAACAATGGAATTATTGGTTGGTACTACCAAATTAATAAGCTAGGTTTCAATTTAATATCCATAAAATAATCAAATGTAGAGAAATTATAAAATCATAAAAGTATTTAAATAAATGTTTAATAATTCAATGAAATTATTACAACTCATCACCTATCTAACTTAAAAATTAATAAGTCAAAAGTCAAAAGAAAAATTATTTCAAAAGATATAATTGTTTGAAAATATTTATAACCTAGAACCATTCATTGCAATTTAAAAACTATACAATTTTCTTTGGAAGTTTTGAAACTTTTATATATATATTTAATTTGGTTAGAAGATAAAAAAATATATATATAAAGATGAAAAAGGATGAAATAATATTTTTTAAATATGAAAAAGAGAGAATAAAAAATTATTATAAATGATAATACTCGTAAATGTATAGATTGTATCCCTGATAGGCCGAGTTTAAAATTTTGGTTTGTTTTGGTGAAAATGTTTAATTAAATAAAAGAAAATAAAATTAAAAAGATGAAAAAATTAAAACAAAAAAGTGATGAATTAATTATAGAAAAAGATGAACTGTTAAATGGACTAAAAAAAGCCACAAATGATTACTATGTACTCCAATAGACTTGAAATGAGTAAGGCAACATTGACACTAAAACCTATATATATAGAGAGAGAGATATCAAACCAATAAATGTTGTACTTGGTTTTATATGAGAAGTGCTTTGCTCCAGCTCCACTTTCACAACCCTCTCTTAGTCACACTCCCTTCTTAATTTTCTTCCCACATTTCTGTCTTTCTTTTCTTCCCTCATTTCTTGATCTGCTACTCACCATAAGATCATTCCGATCCATCAATTTTAAACACTAAGGTACTATAAATTTATTTTTATTTTCATCCCTTAATTAATTCATTTAACTTTCTTTTATATGTGTACATACACTAAATATTATTTTACTCTTTTCTTCTTTTCATTTTAGTTTTCGAACCTTAAACATTTTCATTTCGTTTATGAATTTTCTTTTGTCATCAATAATCACCTCTTGATATCTTTAGTATAAATACTAGTTGTTTTTTTATATTTACCAAAGTAATTAATTCTAAGGCTCTATAGCCCACTCTTCTAAATTTTAAGGTTAAAAGATATAAATAATGTAAATATATGAGAAATATGAATAACTGTAGAAATTTTAAAGGTGGAATATAATTACATTTATTACTTACTTTAAAGACGACTTATGGAATTTGTCCATTTTATAATGATATAATTAAATATACTAAGATGATTTCTGCGGGGTGTTTGTTTGAAGGAGATTTGGAAACTAGCTAATTGGGGTGCCTACTGTGGAATATGGAAAATAGTGAGATTAAAATGAAAGATGGAAATGACATATGTGATGAACACATATTGGGGGAAATAACAAGTGAGTTTGATGAAAAGGTTTATGATAACATTGTGATATCCATTGACAAAATATTAGAAGAACAACCTTGGATAATTAAATCCAAAATGCAACACTATATATCAAGTTCCAAAAGAGCTACGCAAGATGAATGATAAAGCTTATACCCCTCAATTCATTTCTATCGGCCCTTTTCACCATCACACCCGAAATGATTTGATAGCTAATGAACATTATAAGCTTCAAGGTTTTAATAATTTTCTACATCGTATAAAGATTAATTATAAACAGATTGAATCATCAAAGAAGCTTGTGGAAAAATGTCATGGTAAGATGAAAGAAGCTTGGAATTGTTATGCAATACCAAAGATGGAGGATCAGTTAGATAAAATGGATAAATTCTTTCAACTTCAAGACAATGTAGAATTTTCATTCTTCCGGAGGGATATTCTTTGAAATACTTGTTGACTTGATAGAGTTGGAAAATCAAGTCCCTTTCTTTCTTCTTCAAAATCTTTTTGACTTGATACCAAAACATGATGTCCCTAGAAAGAAAGAAGGCGACTCTATCTCCTTGATAAATATTGCACGCATGATTCTCAAGTAGTTTGGATTTGTTCGTAAATATAAGATCAATGATTTGTATCATAAAAGACCAAAGCATTTGCTTGATTTCTTAGGTTTTTACTTCTTTCCCTTGCCCCCTAATGATGATCCTAAGCAGAACAAGCAAAATGAGACAAAAAAAATAGTGATCAAAACGACAACAATTTGTTAAGGTTCTTTCGCCTCCTCTTTCCAGCTCATTGGCAAAAGAAGAAGAATGATTTCTTTGGTGTCTCGGCCAGCTCGTGTTGTTTTTCAAATAAGAAGGCAACGAATCATGAAAAAAATGAGTATTTGAGGTTGAGTCCTCCATCCATATCTAAGCTATTCGAGGCTGATGTCACTATTAAAGAGCAAAAAACGAAGAATTATGTTTCATGAACATAAGTTTCAAAAATGAGGTTTTGGAAATCCCACGTATATATACTGACAGTACATTCGAAGTCATGATACGAAATGTGATAGCATTTGGTCATTACCCTTCAGGAAATAAGGAGATGTATGCAATTCTCTATGTATTATTTCTGGATGATTTGATAAATACGGAACATGACGTGCATTTACTTGTGAAGGCTGGAGTAATAATCAACACGTTTGGTGGCAATGATAAAGACATTTCAGAATTGTTTAATAGTCTCTCTAAATTTGTAATCATCCCAGGTCATTCCCACTTCGATGATATCATCAAAGCTTTACGTATGCATTGCAACGGAAGATGGAACAAGGCCCAAGCTTCTCTAAAACATAACTACTTCAACACACCATGGGGTGTTATCTCCTTCTTTGCTCCAACTTTCCTTATTATTCTCACCCTCCTTCAAACCATATTCTTTTCCTAGCTAACTACTCAAACATTGTCTCCAGCCATATATATTGTTAAAACAAAATATAATTTAGGGTTTCAATTTTAGCTTTTTTCTCTCTTTAATTTGGTTCATCTCGTTATTTATTATTATTGAGTATTATTTTCCTTTTAATTTATTATATAAAGTGCAACACGTGTGTAGATATATGGTCATAAAGAATTTATCCTTTGTTAAAAGTGTGTTGAAGTAGTATTAAATTTTCCTTCATACCTATTATCAGTTTAAATCTTTTCATATAATTTTTTTTTCCTTTTTGAATAAATAATAATATTACAACTACTAATAATTATTAATTGTATTATAAAACATGACACGAAAGCTATATTAATTTCATATTTATATTTGGTTAAACTATATATATGTAGTCAGTTTCAAAAGATTTGATGTCTGTATGTTTTCTCAATTCATCAGCCTTCACTGCAGGTATTTCCAAATAAATCTATAAACTTCAATTAGTTTATAACCAAACTTGAATACTACTAATTAACCATTCATACTAATTAAAAGATAATTTTCCTCGGATCCCATTGAAATCCCCAAAATTAAAAGTGGTAATTAAGTGGGAGGAGACTCTATATATATATATAATAAAAACAATCCCATTAACAAATTGATCACCCAATAATTAATCTTCCACTTACCTTTGTTAATTAAGTTGCGTATTTTCTAATATATGCAAATTTAATATGAGACCTTGCCATACACACCTTTGTGGAAGAAAGATGGAAAACGACATCAGATAACATAGTTTATACATTTAAACCAAAGATTGAAAATGAAAGATTTGACATTACGACTACAACTTAATAAAATAAAAAAAACTGATCTCTACATTCAAGGAGGGTCAGAATCGGAGTTTACCTCATAACGTCAACGATTTGAACAGTACTTCAGCTGTATCATTTACACGAAATGACAATTATTATATAAATGCTTCCTTTCTTCCGTTCACTCAGTTTCGTTTTTGCTACAAACATATTGTTCCATATCAATTTCCTCACATTATAAGGTACATCTTCGTTCAATTCATTTCTTTCTCTCTTTCTCTCTTTTCCTTTTATTATAGTTAATATACCTTTTATATTTAATCAAATCTGCAAAGTTAGAAATCGTTAGCCCACCTGCTTCTTGATATATATATATAATATATATATATATAATATATTATATATATATATGACGAAAACACAATCAAGTTATTTGTTACGATTTTTCAAATTAACACTTTGTAAAAATATTTATAATAACTTAAAAATTTAAGCCAAAAGTTTAGGGGTCTGTAGTTTTACAAAGTACCCTATGTTGATTTATGCATGACTACTTTTCCCTTTATTTTTAGTTTGAAATTTAAAATACTTTTATGATAGGGTTGATAACAGAATAATTAAAGAAATATATAGTGTTTAGTTTGTTGGCGATAATTTTAAAAAATTAGATATTTAATGGATGCTTGAATGCTGATCAACAATAGGTAATAATGTATAGTCCATATTTAGTTGAGTTTTTAATATATAATAAAATATATGAATGTATGTATGCAGGGTGTTTGTTGTAGGAGATTTGGAAACTGTGGGTGTGTTTCAATTCCAATAAATGGAAAATAGTGAGATTGAAATAATGAGTGAGAATATTGATCAAAATGTTCGTGATAATGTTGTGATATCCATTGACAAAATGTTGGAAGGACTACCTCGAGTTAATCCAAAATGTAACACTATCTATCAAGTCCCCAAAGAGCTACGCGAGATTAATGATAAAGCATATGTCCCTCAATTCATTTCCATCGGTCCTTTTCACTATCGTACTCGAAAGGATTTGATAGCCAATGAACATTATAAGCTTCAAGGTTTCTTTAACTTTCTAGGTCGTATAAGTATAATTAATAGCCATATTCAATTATTGGAAGAAAACCAGGTTAATATTAGCTCAAAGGTCCTTGTGGAAAAATCTCATGATTGGGTGAAAGAAGCTTGGAATTGTTATGCAGAACCAATAAAGATGAAAGATGAGGAGTTTATTATAATGATGCTTGTGGATGCTTGTTTCATAGTCGAGTTTTTTCTACTATATTATGGTTCATTCCATGAAGATGGCAAATTATTCAATGCAGAATTATCATTATTCTACTACGGAGTATTCTACGAAATACTTCTTGACTTGATAAAGTTGGAAAATCAAGTCCCTTTCTTTCTTCTTCAAAATCTATTTGACCTGATGCCAAAAGATAAAGTTGATATCTCCTCCATTATTGGAGGTTATAAAGATAGCCCTATCTCCTTGATAGATCTTACATACATGGTTCTTAAGGAGTTTGGGTTCGTGCGTGAATATAAGATCAATAATTTGTATCATAAAAATCCAAAGCACTTGCTTGATTTCTTAAGTTTCTACTTCCTCCCCGTGCCCCCTAATAACTGGAATAGGAAGTTTGATCATGTGAAAATTAGTAAGCAATGGAGGTTGAGTCCTCCAACCACAACTGAGCTCTGCGAGGCTGGTGTCACCATTAAAGTAGCAAAAAGAAAAAACAATTTATGCTTCATGAACATAAGTTTTAAAAATGGGGTTTTAGAAATCCCACCTATAGTTATTGAAGGTACTTTTGAAGTCTTGATACGAAACGTGTTAGCATTTGAGATTTTTCCGGCAGGAAATCAGAAGAAGTATGCAATCCAATATGTGACATTTTTGGATGATTTGATAAGCACAGAGAAAGACTTGTGCTTACTTGTGAAGGCTGGAGTTATAATCAACGATACTGGTGGTAGTGATAAAGAAGTTTCAGAATTGTTTAACAGTCTTACTAAACTTGTCACCACTCCATTGCCTTCCTACTTCGATGATACCAGCAAAGCTTTACGTGTGCATTGCGATGGATCGTGGAACAAGGCTAAAGCTTCACTCAAACATAGCTATTTCAATACGCCATGGGCTATTATCTCATTCTTTGCTGCAACTTTCCTCATTATTCTTACTATCCTTCAAACCATATTCTCCGCTATCTCTGCATTTCCTAACTAAGCTGCTTCAAACCACCTCTCTTATGCATACTGTTAAACAAATGTTATTAGGATTCTATATTATTTATTTTTATTGAATATTATTTTTTTAATTTCTTATAAGATTGTACCATGCATATTAGTGCTTCTATCCCTTATACTTAATTCTAGTATACCTTTATATTCTGTATTTGCTACATTGTTGAATAATGTTAGCTAGAGGAATAAGAGTATACATTTTACATCCATATCGAATATATATCTCACGTTAAATTCTATGTAATAAAAATGAAACATTAGGAAGCAGTGATGATGAGTATTTTGTAGCATAAAATAATAAAAATTATTAGTATTATAAAATATGGGACGTATGGAGTATGCTTGTATTAATTTTTCATATTGATGATTTGTTTTAGTTAGTAATATAATTTTTATAATACTGCTACTAATAACAATAATTATTATTCTACGAATGTTATGTTATGTTGTATTATATTATATTATATATATTATATATATATGTGTGTGAAAGTAACTTAATTAGCTTTATGTTTCAATTACAAAACCGTTGGTACCTGAAATTTTCATAAAAGAAAATTATCGTCAACCCAATTAGATTGCTTACATAAGTTTTATCATTTCTAAGATTTATAGACTATGGTAATTGGTATTTAGATTTGCCGAAAATCATCATATAGGAAGGTTTTGAAACGCATGTGAGGAAGATGATAGCTTAGGAGCATGTTGGTCAAAGAGATTACATAATTGTTTAATTAACCCTTTGCGAGAAGGTTGCTCCTGTAAACAATTTATATACCTATGCATCCAATATAAATTTAGAGAGTATTTATGGGTATTATTTTGTAATATATTTAGTATTATTATAAAACATGTACATGGCCGGATGAATAATAATGCTATATTAATTTCTTATTTATATTTGGTTATATGATATTGTTAGTTTCAAACAAAATTTGAAGTTAGTGTCTATTATTAGAATTAATTTTCTTTTAATATATATAATTATTAGTATTATTATAACCTAAAAAATATGAACAAAATTTTAAGTAGATATATGTATTATTTTCAAAAAAAGAAATTGAGACATAGGTGCTAAGGATGACTCTTTTTTGACGGACCCTAACTAACCATCAAAGTGCATTTTTAATTTTCTTTCATATGTACTTCTTCAGAAATTTCATACAAAAGCTAAAGTTACTCTAAAATGGGTTGATTGTTTCCTCTGGAAAGAATAATATATATATTTTTCTTGAAGTTTGTTTTTAGAAAGAATATTATATATATTTTTCTAGAAGATTGTCTTTTAGGAATAATTCTTTTTAAGAGTTTGAAAGAATATATTACTCAAACTCAACCCAAAACCTAAAGCTTTCAATTTTCATGTTCATAACCAGCAAAAAAAACAAGGAAAACGTTAAATTAAAAAGTACATATTAACGTAAAGGTTATTTTAACACAGAGGAATATAGAGGAATTTATGTATATATGTTCATTATGATATAAATAGAGATTGATAGTAGTAATCTATCTAACATTATTTTATTACATATAAATAAAGATAATATTTTACTATATATTTATAAATATTTTCAATCGCTTTTTTCATTTAAAATTTTTTCTTCAAAGGAATATTAAGAAATAATTGTAAATTATCAATGAATTTGTATTGAATTTGCTTATTATTTTCATTTATCAGAATGAATATTTATATAATGCTTGATGATACAAATATGGTAAAGAATAATTACAAATCAATTTACAATAAGGAGCTGGATTATAGGAGTAGATTTTGTAATATGATATTATTTTCTAATATCCCCTCTCAAACGAAAGACTGAGACGAGTCAATCAGTAGTTTGTTTCGAAGGTGAAGAAATGTGGGAGACATAAGTGGTTTTGTGAGTATATCATCAAGTTGTTTGTCGGAAGAGATGTGTCAAACCAAGATGTCTTTACAAAGAACTTTTTTCCGAACAAAATGGTAATCAATCTCAATGTGTTTAGTTCTAGCATGAAAAACATGATTATGGACCAGAGATATAGCGGAAGCGTTATCAGTCAGAGATATAGCGGAAGCATTATCACACCATAATGTTGGTGGGGTTGTGAGAGGAACATGAAGATCACAGAGAAGTTGTCGGTGCCAGTAAAGATCGGCAGTAGTAGTGGCAAGAGAACGATACTTTGCTTCGATGGAGAAACGAAAAATGATAGATTGCTTTTTAGAAGACCAAGAGATTGGATTAGAGCCAATGAAGGTAATGAATCCTGAGGTGGATCGTCGGTCAAAAGTATCACTTGTCTAATCAGGGTCACAAAAGATTTGGAGACGAACCTTTGCGAAAATGTATGCCCAGGATGGAAGTACCACATAAATATCGAAGGATGCGTTTTACTGCAGAAAAGTGAATTATTGTTGGTTTGTGCATGAATTGGCTGACACGATTTACGGAGAAGTCGATATCGAGTCAAGTAAATGTAAGATATTGTAAGGAACAAGGTTGCGGTATATGGAAGGATCATTACAAGGGGGTGCAGTGGTGTAGAGGGCAAGAGAGGTAGACATTTGTGTTGTGCAACATTCGCTTGGTTGACAAAAATGCCATTAGTGGAGAATTGTATTTCGAGACCAAGAAAATACTTTAAAGGACCAAGATTAGATATTTTGAATTCAAGTACCAATTGGTTTTTGAGAAAAGAAATATAAGAGGAGTCTGACCAATGACAATAATATCATCAATATATAGGAGTAAGTAAGTAAGAGAGGATCTGACAGGTCTAATGAATAAACATGGATCAACATTTTAAGCAACAAAACCCAGAGTAAACAAATTAGAGGTAAATCGTTCAAACCAAGTATGGGGGACTTGTTTGAGGCCATAAAACTCTTGTGTAGAAGACACACATGGTTTAAAATTTTTTTATCATGAAAACTAGTAGGTTGAGACATTTATACTGTTTTCTGGAGAACACCATGAAGAAAAGCATTTTTTGGCATCTAGTTGTGTCAATGACCAATTGTATTGTGCAACTAAAGCAAGAATAATTAGTATAGTAAGCTTTTTGACAACAGGACTAAAAGTTTCGTCAAAATCAAAACCTTGTACCTGGTGAGAACCTTTGACAACTAGAAATGCTTTGTGGTAAGCAACTGATCCATCAGGATTATATTTGTGTGAAAGACCCACGTACAATGAACAATATTCATGGATGGATTGCGAGGGACCAAAGACCAAGTACCTTGTGCTTGAAGAGCATTGAATTCCTCACACATTGCATCTCTCCATTCAGGACACTTGGAAGCTTCAGTGTATGATGTTGGAGTTGGAAGAATCGTGGTGATATGGAATGCCTTTTGTTTAAAAATTCCTGACTTTGCTCGAGTTTGCATGGCATAAGTGTTTTGAGGAGAAATTGGAGCTGGTGCTTTGGTGGTGACAACCTCTATGTTATTTCCTATTATCAACAATAGATGAAACATGCAAAGACTGATGAGAGACATTAATATCCATAAAGGGTGAGTAAGTAATGTCAGCAGTATGAGGGTTAGTAGTAGGAGATTATATGGAGATAGAGTGTGAGGATGTAGGATGTGGAAGGTTGAGTAAGGTGAGTAGTAAGTTGGGATCATAAAGGGATTGAGTTTGTGATGAGGAAGAGGTAGTGGTTTGGGCAAAGAAAAAAACGGTTTCATGAAAGATAACGTGGTGTGAAACAATGGTTTGTTTGGTTGATGGATTATTACAAATATATTCTTTAAAATTAGGAGTATATATAACCTAAGAAAACGTGTTGTGTGGTTTTTGGTTCAAGTTTATGTTTGGTGTAGGGTTTGAGGAGTGGATAACATGCACATCCAAAAACTTTTAAATGATGCAAATTTCAAGTATGACCAAAAAGCATTTCAAATTGTGAAAACATTTTAAGTAAGGGGGAGGACATTCAATTAATAAGAAAAACTACCATAGAAAAAACATAAGGCCAAAATTCAAGGGGAACAGTGGAATGGAAAATTAAAAATATTGCAATTTCAACAATATGACGATGTTTACGTTCTGCAATGTCGTTTTGTTCAGGTGTATAAAGACATGATTTTTTTATAATAAATACCTTTGGATTCAAAGAGGGATTATAAGGAATTGTTGCAAAATTCACCACCACCATCGAATCTAAAAACTTTCAATTTCTGAGATATTTGATTTTCAATGAAGAGAACAAATTTTTGAATAATAGAGTGAACATCTGGTTTATAAGCAATACAAAAGAGGCATGTGAATTTGCTAAAATTGTCAATGAAACTAACATAATATCAATTTCCATCGGAAGAAATTATTGAAGAAGGACCTCATACATCGCTATGAACAAATTCAAGTGGTGTAAGAGAAGTGAACAAAGACACAGGAAAAGATAATTTTGTTATTTTTGCTTTTAAACAACTAGTGTAACTGCAAGTTGAAAGAGAAAAAGACATAGATAGACCAAAGCAAGATAAAATTGAACTAAGAATCCTTGGAGCAGGATGACCCAAATGAAAATGCCACAATGATGAATTCTTCTGTTTTGCATGAAAATTTAAAATTTTGGAATGCATAGTATATGTGGATAGATGAGAAGTACTGGGAATAGGGTGGAGACCATTGATGCTTTCATCAGTATACAAAGTTAAGTCGATGACTTTATCCTGAATGAGGAACGAGTCAGTATCAAAAATAAAAATGCAATTATTATTAAGGCAAAATTTTTGAACAGATAAGAGATTTGTAGCGAGTTGCGGAACATGAAGTATTTTTAAAGATTAAAGGTGTGAGAGGGAGTTGAGAGTTTACCAGTACCAGTAATTTGAATGTTTAAAGATTAGCCATTTCCCACAGTGACAGTTTTCTCACCATTATAATTATTGAATTTGCCAACTCATTCATCATATGAGCATTATATCCACTGTGAGGTAACCATAAACTATTAGTATTTTCAACAGGAGATTGAGAATTCATAGAGTTTACCGCCAATTGAGATGGTGGATGTCTACCTTGATAAGAGAAATTCATACAATTGTAGCAATCGAGAGCGCCATGTCCGAATTTTTGACAAATTTGACCGAATATGCGTTCAACTTGTTAGAATTGGTTTCAGGCCCAAAAGTGGGCCCATGAGTGAGGAAATGTCCAATGAGCCGAGAGTGAGAAGAGAAATTGAATGATGGGTGGTTTGGATTGAATGAAGAATTGAGCCGATTTGAGATGTTGGGCTGATTGAAAAATGTTCCTCCACACGACCCGTTTCCTCATCAGAATCCACGATAATTTGTGTGATTTTAAGAATTAAAATAAGGGTTACCATGTCGTCTTCCTTGTTTGCAGCTACCACTAGATGAAGGGTGTAAATTTTGCACGTCTACCATGGCGGTAAGAATGGCTTCAATGGCGGACGATTTTGCTATGGTTGATTCCTCAAAGATGAGAAGGGTGTGAAGTTCTTCAAGGGAGATGGTACCACTTCGAGTTCGGATTGTCGTGTGAAAGACATTGAAGGTTGCGGGAAGTCCATTTAAGGTATGAACTAAAATTTCTTCATCTTCTGGAGAGACAATGGCGGCAACAAGCCTGTTGACATGGGCTTTGATTCGAGAAGTATATTGCTCGATTTTTTCAGATGGAGTTTACTTTATGGAGTAAAGGGCAGATCAGAGATCAAGAATATTGGATATGGTATTGGAGGAGTGTCTCTTTTCTGGAGAGAACCACAAAGCTTTGGATGAGGTTGTGCCGACTACATGAGCAAGAGTTGAAGGGAATGGGGTTGTGTTGATGAGGCTGATATGAGCTTGGTCACGGGAGAGCCACTGAAGATGCTCAAGGTTTATTTCAGGGGTGGTTCCAGCAGGTGTTGAAGGAAAAAAGTTGAAAGGGCATGGAAGAGAATCGTCAATGTGACCAAATAGAGAATGTTCTTTGAGGATTGAGGATACTTGATATTTCCAGATAAGGTAGTTTGTGGAGTCTAATCGAAGGAGTACAAGATTGCAAATATTTGATAGTAAGAAGAGAGTTGAGATAGGAACATGTTGATTTTGTGGGAATGAGATTAGTAGGAGTTTCAGTAGAGATGGAATCAGATTGGGAGCTGGAGGTAGGCATTGAAAAAGAAGAAGAAGGGACGAAAGGAAACAATCTGGAAGAAGATAAAAATGTGACGACGAGAGACAACAAAAGAAGAAGAATACGAAGAAGAAGAAGGAATTATTTATGTAAATTATCGATGAATTTATATTGAATTTGGTTACTGTTTTCATTGATGAGAATGAATATTTATAGGAGTAGTAGATTTTGTAATATGATATTATTTTCTAATAACAATCATATCATAGTAATAATAGATTCCAATTTGGAGAGATGGAAAAGTGAAGATTAGTGGAACAAAAACAAATACAAATATATTCTGTTCTGTTTTTATGCAATCGATTGTATTGCTTGGTTTTATATAAGAAATATCCAATACATTTCTTTTTTCATAAATTGAGTTCAATAAATTCAGAATAGGAATTGAGTTTATAAGCTGAAATCCATATTTATTAAACTTTTTTTTTTAACTTCCGAGTATAATTATGTATTTTAAAATTACCATTCGGGTTATGTTTTCAAAATTAATTAGTACTATATTTAGATCATAAAGTTTGAGCTACCACACCAATAGCGATTATAATTTAGAGATGGTTACAAATTTAACAATTAAATTCAAATTAATTAAGTATATAGCATAATTTTAAAAAGTTTACAAATATAGTAAAATTTGTCAAATTCTATCAATGATATAAGTCTATCACTCATAGATCATGTTACAAATATTGGTCTACCATATGAAGTCTATCAGTGATAGTTTTGCTATATTTACAATTTTTTTAAAATGTTGCTATATCATTAATTATTATTGCTAAAATAGTCATCTATTGCAATTTTTCTATAATTTAATAGACCATATTATAATTTATATGTATATCATTAATATTTTTATAATCTATATATCAATATGGAACTACTTATATAAACTACTTAATTATATCATCAATCATGACTTTAAATTATACACTTGCTTTGAATTTTATTATTATTACTATTATTATTTTCGTTCACATGGCTTTCGATCCACCTTTTTTTTTTACTCTTCTTTATACAAAAGCTTCATTTGGAAGTAATTAATTTGCTTATCAATTTATTCATTTCAAAATTTTAAAAACTACATATGCAAAAGTTTATAAAGTACTTGCCATTGTGTTTTTTACTCTCCCAAGTCCCACATGAAAACATTTAATTATTCCTTCTAATTATATATATATACACACACATTTCCTCTTTGTTATCAAAGTTCCAAATCAACTCTCTTACTCAATCTTCTTCTCAAAACTCTCTTTTGAGATTTCTTTCTTCCTTAGTTTTCATTCTATCAAACCTCTATCAAATTTTCCACGTAAAGGTACAACTCTTTCCCTTCATTTAATTTCTTTCTTTCTTCCACAAATTTTACATATAAAAGTATAAGAAGAATGAAGAATGGTTAAGTGATATAATATTAAATATACTTTCATTCATTAATTTAAATATCTTAAATTAGTCGATGGTTAAGAAAAACTTTATATATTTTTCATTAAACACGTTTAATTTTAATTATTTTAACACAACAAAATATCTGATAATTTAGAAGGTGTAAATTGAATATAATTATTTACTCTAAATCCCTTATAATAATGTGACTTCTTAATTAAAAAACTTACATTTTTTGGTCCAGGTTGTTTACCTAGCTAGGAAATATTAGAATTCTCAACTCGAAATTTCACTAACTATATATATATATATAAAACTACCTCTTTTAGTTAAAAAGAAATTATAGATACGCAGAAATGAAGTTTATGTTAATGTTCAATTATCCTTATGTTTATTCCATATATTTAGTTAAATTTTAAAATATACATTGTTTAATTTGTTGAAGTAGATTTAATTTGAAAACGTGGGAATGTTGGAAGTCCAAATGGAAGATAATGGTCAACATGAAGAGCATGGTGTTTCAAACCAAAAATCTAACAATATGATAGAAATTAGTGGAGTTAATCAACAACTTATTTGTGATCGTGTTGTTATATCCATTAAAAACTTGTTGTATCAAGTGCCTCCTGCTCTCAAGAATCAATGTAGCATCTATCGAGTTCCCAAACAACAACGTGAGATGAATCCTAAAGCCTATGTCCCTCAACACATTTCCATAGGCCCCTTTTACTATCATGCTGACGAGAATTTGAGAGCCAATGAACAATATAAGTTTCAAAGTGTTATTAACTTTTTACGTCGTGTTTATAAGATAGAATCATTGGAGCAACTACTGCAAACTAGATCATTGGAAGATCTTGTGAAAAAAGCTCAAAGTTGGGTGAAAGAAGCTCGAAATTGCTACGCGGAATCTATAGACATGAACGACGAAGATTTCATTAAAATGATGCTTATGGATGGTTGTTTTATAGTCGAGTTTTTTATACTTGATTATGAAGAATACAAGATGCCAGATGAATCATTCTTCCCTAAAATTGAAAACAATGTATCTATGTCATTCTACAAAGAAAGAATCCCTGATATAGATGATGATTTGATTAAGTTGGAAAATCAACTTCCGTTCTTCATTCTTCAACATCTATATGACCTAATACCAAAACAAGATGATAACCCCAAATGCTTCAAAGAACTTACTTGTAAGTATCTCAAGATGGGTTGGTTAGAAAATTATGAACCATCTGACATCCAATCAATAGAACCAAAGCACTTCATCGATTTCTTAAGCTTTTACTTTGTCCCCCACCATCGTTGTGAGCATGACAAAAAAAGCAGTGATTTGGAAGAGTGGAATGTTATTATCCCTCCATCCATAACCGAGCTTTTTGAAGCTGGTGTAACCATCAAGAAAGCAGAAAACACCAAATGTTTGATGAACATAAAATTCAAAAATGGGATTTTGGAAATTCCACCTTTACATATTGATGATTACTTCGAACCTATGATGCGAAACTTGTTAGCATTCGAGCATTTTCCAATAGAAGTGCAGAACACATATGTAATACCGTATATAACATTTATGGACTATTTGATAAGCACAGAGAACGATGTGAATTTACTTGTGAAGGAAAAAATCATTATCAACGATATTGGTGGAAGTGATAGAGAAGTTTCACAATTGTTTAACAATCTTTGTAAGTTTGTGTCAAGCTCGTTTAATAACATCTACTTCAACGATATCAGCGAACGTTTACGCAAACATTGTGATAGATGGTGGAACAAGGCAAAAGCTACACTCAAACATAACTATTGCAATACACCATGGGCATTTATCTCTTTCCTTGCTGCATTAATCCTTCTTATTCTTACCGTCCTGCAAACTGTATTTTCTGCTATATCTGCCTTTCCTAAATCCAAACCTGATATTCCTTAGCTATACCTCAAATCAATATCCATGTACTTTATGTGTGTGTATTTCTTTATTTTAAGTTTTTCAAATAAAGATCATGTTATTTTTATGCATCCTAGATATGTGTTTGTGAGCAGAGGCATATATTTTGTTTGAAATTTAAGTTTGTTTTAACTTTATTTTGTTCTTTTTATCAATAATTGTTTAATTTCCATTTCTTCCACTTTAATTGTTATGACTTTTAGTTTTTCATGTTTGAAAACTAAGATGATGAATACTATTTATACATATTACAGTTTCTTTGTTTTATTGTCCCTTTTCCACTGTAATGTTTTCAATAAATCAATTCAAATATTTAAATTTAATGTTAGGGAAGTTGCATTACGTTAGAGAGAGGTATCTATAGCATTAGATGTGTACGGTTTTATTGCATTGGTCTTCCTCTGGGCAGTAATCCTAAATCCTAAAAAAGCTTGATTTCCTCTCGGCCTTACATGCAATTTTTGTTTTATTTATTAACGAACCGTTAGAAGTACATAATTATTGTGATGCTGTTATGGATGGTGCAAATGTTGGCCTTTATCAACATAATTTTGCAGATTTTGGATTTAATCTTCATATTTTGGTCTTAGATAGCCAGCCAAGCTAAGCGATTGTGTAGATGGAAGCGATCATTGAAAGTTGAAGACTGTGCAGACGTTTAGGATTTCTTATTGAAATCCTATATTAGGATCTTATTTCATGTATTATTGTAGAATGTATATACAAACACAATATTAAGATTTCATTTTGTGTATACAAATGTAAAAGAAAAATATTGTAGTTTCTAAAATAATATTAATTTTATTGATTTGTTGGCATGAGAAAAAAATATTTATCTACACATACCCCAATATCGGTTTATAAAAAATGGACAATAATGCAACAATTAAATAAAAATAGATAAAAAAACAAGACTTTAATGTCGGTTTTAAAAAAATAATTTATAAAAATAGATCAAAAAATAAGACTTTAATGTCGGTTTTAAAACGACATCAAAGGCCAACCGACACTAAAGATCTTCAATAACACCAACATTAAAGGCCTTTAATATCGTTTTTAAACCGACATCAAAGCAGAAATGACATTAAAGACCTTTAATAATGCTAGCATAGATGTCGGTTGTCAACCGACACTAAAGGCCTTTAATGTCGGTTTTGAACCGACATTAAAGGCCATATTTTTTTTGTAGTGAAAATTTGACAAATTAATAGTTTTTTTTTTAAAATTTAACTAAAAATCAAGTGATTGTTTATTAAATTATGAGAATCATAAGGTGGAATCAATGAGAAAATTAAGGATAAATTTTAAAAAACAGACAAAAAAAAATTGTAAAAAACAAAGTTTTAAAGGAAAATACTCAAACCTCTTAGTCAAAAATTCTAAAAACAATGCAAAAAAAAATTTTCAAAATTTTGTTTGAATTTTGAAACCATTATAACAAAATTATAAATTATAATTATTGAAAACAATTTTTGTAAAGATAGGAAAAGTCAATAGGTACATCAAGACATTTTCACTGGGTGGACCCTCCCTTAACACCATCGTCAACTCTACTTTATTAGTAATATAGAGAAAACAGAACATGAAAATAAAGGAAGAGAAAACAAAAGGTCTAAACATAAATTTCAGCTACAATCAAATAAACACATTTAGATTCAAAGCAATTGTACTAGCACTATAGTTGACGAAGATAAGGGATTTACTGTTCTTATCATCATTTATAATAATGATTGAAAATATGGTTACTTCAACATTTAGAAAAACTATGTAATTTTAAACATATACCAAAAGTTGTGAAATACCTAAATTTGATAATAGTTTTTTTTAGATCATTCACCTATAGATAGAAGAGATAGGTAGTAGTACTTTATCTTACATTTTATCACAAATAGACAATATAGACAATGATATATTTTATTAATACATTTATAAATATTTTCAATCGTTTTTATCATTTAAATTTTTTCTCTAAACAAATATTAAGAAATAATGATTTAATAGTAATAATAGATTCCAATTTGGAGAGAGATGCAAAAGTGAAAATAGAAACAAATACAAATATATACTGTTGTGTTTTGATGCCATCGATTGTATTGCTTGGTCTCTCTTTCTGATCTGCTGCAATATTGTCTGCTATATCTACATTTCCTGGCTGGCTACTCAAACCTCTCATGCCTAACCATGAAATTAGGATTCAATCGTATGGTTTATTTGTTATTTTTTCCTATTGAATATAGTTATTCTCCTTGATTATTTAAGAGTTTCCTCGTATTGGAATTTACCTTTGTTAAAGTGTGTTGAAATTCTATTAAGTTTATTTTCGTCCATTAGTTAATTGTTTTTTTTTTGTTGGTGCAAAGATGTTTTATTCAATTTTACTTCTTCCTTTTTTACCTTGTAAATATAATAAAATAAGAAGAGTAAATTTGTTTAAATTTATTGTCCTTCTTTTGTTCTCCTTCCAAACAATAATCTGTATACACTAGAATACAACCAACAAAAATTCACAAGAGCAACAAGAAATGGGAAAACCCACAAATTAATGTCTCTAAATAATATATATTAATCAACCATTGGATCATTAAAGTAAAAATTTTCGATAAAAAACAATCACCACCAAAAGCCTCTCTTCTCAAGGCAAAAAAAAATTGTTGGCTTCACACAAAGGGTAAAGGGTTGCAAGATGTAGCACACCACTGACAAAAAGTTTATAATCAGTAGGGATGTTCATTTAAAAAAAAAAAAAAGGGATGTTTTTGCAAGGAAAAGATAATCTTGAAAAAAATCCTAATGCCACATAAACCTATATTACTTAGTTTGAGGTGTAGAATACTAGAAATAATACTCAATCTATGGAGGAAACTACAGCTACTGAAGAAGAACCAGTAGAGAACACAAGTGGAAAACAAACTGAAGAACAACTTGTGCAGAAACTGAAATAGCTTAAGAACAAGTGTAACACCCCAAAATTTTAAGGTATTTCTCTTAACTTAAGTTTTTAAATTTATCATGTTTTAAGGAAATTTAGTTGTGTTTTGATATTTAATGTGAAATGAGGGGGTCTTTTATTAGAAAATAAAAAGAAAAGGGAATTAGAAAGGGAATGATAGTGGTTAAATAATAATATAAGGGGAATTTCCAAAAATAGCAAATTTTACAAAATATTTACAATCTATAGCGAATTTTACCGAATATTTACAACAATTTTATCACGGGTAGCTATTGATATGTTACAGTGATAGAATCCAAAAATTTGCTATAGGTTATAAATATGTCGATTTTCGTGCATCTCTTTCCCCAATTCTCCATCTTCTTTTTGTTATTTTCTCCCTAACCTCACCGTTGTTCTCTATCCACCAAGCAACCGCTGTCTTTCTTCATGCTTCGTCCGACCAACTTTCTCTTCAGTTCTTCGGCCGTTCTTCAGCATTCAACGTCCGTCGTTCGGGTCGCGCAAGCCAAGCGTCAAGCCTCACGTCCCGTTCGCACATAAATCTGTCTCATGCAGGACTCCACTTTCGGTTCCATCAAGGTCACAGCCTCCGTCGCGCAGTCTAGATTGGAATCGTTGGTTCATTGCTGCTCTGATCTGCCTCCGTTTGCGAAGCTTCGCTGCCGCCGCACCTGTAGCTGACGTCAGTCAGTCACGCCATCACACTATGCTGTCACGTTTCCTCATCCGACTGACCCAGATCAATTTTCCCTCGCGTCTGACCGCCGCACATCGTGGAGTGCCGCTGCTGCATTCTTTGTCCGCTGACCGTGAAGCAGCCACTGCCTGTTCTTTGTTCCAATCTACGTGCGTCGATTCCACTTTTTCTAAGTTGCAGTTTCTGCCTTACCATGATGACTATTGGGTTTTAGTGGTAAGTTTGTAATAGTGGGTTTGATGATTCTATGTTGTAGTTTCGTTGAGGTATAATGTCGAATTAAATGGTTGATTAATATTGGAAAAATTGCATACGATACCACATTGTTTTAAAATTTTGCAAATATGACAAAATTTCCACTTATAAAAATACTCTCCATCTTAAATTTGTTATTATTCCTAAACTATCTTTCAATAACTTATTTTTTTCCTCTTTTTAATGTCATACTCATTATTTATTTATTCTCCCAATTTTTAAAGTTCTAATTATTTATTTATTTTTATACTAGAAAAATTACTTATTCTTTCTGTCTTAAGCTTGATTTTAGAATATCAATATTATTGCTTTTTAAGGTCCTAATTATTTACTTATTCTTATACTAGAAAAATTGTTTATTCTTTCTATTTTAATCTTGATTTTAGAATATCAATATCACAATAATTGCAATATGAAATATAATGGTTGTTGATCGGACTAATTTAACTTCATTTATGATATTTTTTTACTTTCTTCAATGTGTATTTTGAGTTATTTCAAATGATTTTGTTTTATTTTTTACATTAATTTTGTTTTGGATTTACTTTGTCTCAGTTTTTTATATTAGTATTGTGATAGTTATATTATATGTATTAGTTGGTTAATATACTTACTACGTAATTTTTCATTTTTTCAAATTTTATGCAGTTCATTAGAGTATTATTAAGTATATGAATGAGGTAACTCAATGTATAATTATCAATTATATCAACAATATATTATTAAAGCATATCAGTAAAGTGAATCATTATCAAGTATATAATCAAGTTTACAATTGTATATCAAGTGTATAAGTAGGACTTCAAGCATATCAAGTGTATTTAATCAATCAAATGTATAAGTAAAGAATATTAAGTGTATCTGCAGTGCATCAGATGTATCAAATATATCATGTACATCAAACGTATCAAATTTGTTGAATGTACTAATGAAGCACAACAAGTTTGTTAGTGGTGTATCAAACTTATAAGTGAAGTCTTTAAGTGTATCAAACTATCAAGGCCTAAGGGGTATCAAGTGTATGAAGAAGAATAAAGTGTAACGAGAAGTATTATTATGTGTATCAAGATGTTTCAGGTGTGTATCAAAAGGTATCAAGTATCAAAGAGTATCAGGTGCAAAGGGTCTCAATCAAACGTATCAGGTGTATCAAGAAGTATCAGCTCCTAATGATTATGAATCCAAGTTCCTTTGAGGAAACTGTAAATGACAGTGATGCTAGACAGTGGATTGAAGCGATGAATGAAGAAATTAATTCACTAAATGTAAATGATGCCTAGATACTAGCTTCCCTACCTAAAGGATAGAAACCAATAGCATCTAAATGGATCTACAGACTGAAGGAAGGAACTACAAAAGGCTCACAACCTATGTACAGGATAAGACTGGTAACAAAGGATTTGACTCAAAGAGAAGGTATAGACTATTCTGAAGTTTTCTCTAATGTTGTTAAACATACTTCTATTAGACTTCTTCTATTCTTTATTGCTCAAAACAACCTTGAGTTGGACCAACTTGATGTAAAGACAACCTTTCTTCATGACTATCTAGATGAAACTATTTACATGGTTCAACCCAAAGGTTTTGAGATTCAAGGTAAGAAAGATCTTTGTTGCTTATTAAATAGGTCAATCTATGGGTTGAAATAATCACCTACGTGTTGGTATAGAAGATGATGACTTTATAACTAGTTTGGGTTTTCAAAAAGTTCATATGATATGTGTGTCTATATAAACTCAACAACCTATAAGGACAAGGTCTATTTTTTACTCTATGCGGATGATATGCTTCTTGTCGAAAGCTATAAAGAAGATTTAGTTCATGTAAAAAATCTTTTAAGTAAAGAACTTGACATGAAAGACTTAGGGGAATCAAGGAAGATCCTAGGGATTGACATCAGTAGAGATAGAGACCTACTGTGAGAAGGTAATCAAGAGGTTTAACCTCACTAATGCTAGACCAGTAACTCTCCCTAATGCACAACATTTTAAGCTATCAGCTGCAAACTCTTTTAGTGATACATACATTGAACACAAACAACAAATGGAGAATGTGCCTTATAGCCAAGCAGTGGGAAGTTTAATGTATTTAATGATCTCTACAAGACTTTATTTATCCTATTCAGCAAGCCTAGTTAGTAGATACATGGCTAATCTAGGAAAGAGGCATTGGGAAGAAACTAAATGGATATTAAGTTATCTAATTTAGTCTAAGTGTGCAAAATTAATCAACCAAAATGCCACAAAATCAGACCTAGAGCTAATTGGCTATGTGGATTATGACTTTGTTAGTGACAGTGATAAGAGAAGAAGTCTAATCGGATATGTTTTTCTCCATGGTCCTAGTCTAATAAGTTGGAAAGCAACCCTACAATCTATAGTTGCTCTCTCAACAACAGAAGCAGAATACATAGCCCTATCTGAAGCAATAAAAGAAGGATTGTGGCTTAAAATACTGATGAAGAATTTTGGAATCAAACAGTCAATTGTAAACATCTATTGTGACAACCAAAGTACCCTTCACCTATTAAAAAATCCACAATACCACAGCAGAACAAAACACATAGATATAAAATTTCATTTCATTCGAGAAAAAAATTGAAGTTGGAGAAATAAAAGTTTTGAAGGTACAAACCTCTGAAAATGCTGCCAATATGCTCACCAAGCTCGTTCCAAAGATGAAGCTACAAAAACGCTTTGAGTTAGTAGACTTCAACTTACGTGAAAAATGATGATAAAGTTAGAAGGTTGGAAGGATCTCAAAAGCTATTAAAGTTGGATGTAAGGTGGAATTTGTAGAAACTTGAATTCCAACAAATTAGTTTTATTTTATGTTATTTTACTCTCTTTTTTTCACTGTAAACACCTACAAATATAAAGGTGTATTCAAAATATTTGCTAGTTTTTCACCTACATATCCTTCACATATAAAGAAAAGAAAATTAAGAAGAAGAAAAATCATTTTACTCATCTTATAAAATATCAAGGAAAGAGATCCATCCCATAGATGTGGCACTTTTTGGCCGAACCACGTAAATCTTGTTGTCTCCTTCTTCTCCTTCGTCTTCATCCGTGGTATGTGTAGTCTACTCCATTAAAACCAAAACTCACAATAAAGAAACCTTAGGGTTTGTAAGACTGAGAACGAAGAAGAAGAAGAAGAAAAAGAAAAGGGTAAATCCTTTCATTTTCCTTTCTCTCTTTTGCTCTCTTTCTTTCTTAACCTGCAGAATAAAGGAGAAATACTTACCTTTATACATGTGTAGATTGCCATCAAAGAGGAACATGGCATCTTCTCCTCCAACCTTTGTGTTGCAAGCTATCCTCCACCTGCCTTCGGCCTAAAATTAAGTTAAAAAAGCCCAACACACCATGGATCTGATCATCTCAACTAGGTTAACATCATGTGACATCCACGTCATCTCCCACTCTCCGAATGACTTTCATTAATAATAAAAAAAAGGTACATAAATGAACTAGAGGAAAACCGAAGAGAAAGGTACAAGAGCAATAAAGAAGATTATTCCCAATGATATTATTTCTCAAAATCTTACATTTGATTTCACACATGCTTCAACTTATTTCTTTTCTTTATTTTATTCATTTTATTCCCATTTTCTTTATCTTTTTCCCTTTAATATTTTAATTAGTAATATTTTCCGTCAAAGCATTTAGCACCTTCTTTTAATTAATTAACCTTCAGACATTGCTTTTGGTTTTTTTTTGTTCCCCTCCTTTAAGCAAACATTCTTTTCTTTATAAAATTTAATGTCAAAAAATTTCGAAGTGCCCTTCCTCTCCATTTCTTCTCTTTCCAACTTACAAATTTAATTTTTAATATGTCATACCCAAACCTCAATAATTAACCCACAACAAATTTTTTTTCTTAATACTCTTATTACTATGATGTTCTCTTCATCGAGAGTGATCTCCCAATGCATTTTGAACCATTTCCCAACAATTACATACGTTATTGGAAAACCCGTGTGTTTCTTGTATTATTGTATAAACTTAACCAATTTCACTAATTATAACCTTCCAATCATAGCTTATATTTGTAACTATATTTGAAAATAAATATTTGTAACTTAGTTATCCATTAAATAAATATATTTGTAGACTTAGGTTAAATATGATTAATTCATGAGCATATATTATTATTATTTTGGTATTTGTAATTAAAGCATGGGTGGGGAATTGATGAATCACCTTTAATCACCAAAATATCATTCTACAACAATATGTTACTTAAACTACAACTTGGCAACGTATGTTTTATTTTGAAAAGTTTCTTTAATTATTACTGCATAATATTATATAATTTATCGGACATTATATAATTGTTATGAATAGAAACAACTATTTAAAATAAAATCTTAAATACACATTTTAAATAGAAAGATACACGTTATGTAATACATTTTTTTAATAAATTGAGTTCAATAAACACAAAATATGAATTGAGTTTATAAGTTGAAATTTATATTCATTAACATTTATGCATTTTAAAATTACAAAATCAAAACTTGGAATCATGTTTTCAAAATTAATTAGTACAATATTTAGATCATAAACTTTGAACTACCACATTTAGCGACCACTTATAATTTAATAGATCATGGTATAATTTATAATGTATAATGTGTATCATTAATATTCTTATAATCTACCTAACAATATAGAACTACGTACATAAACTATTTAACTATATCATCAACATTGTGACTTTAAATTATATCTATCATCAACATTGTGACTTTAAATTATATCTATGTTTGCTTTAAATATTATTATTATTATTATTCTTTCCGTTCAAGTGGCTTTCCATCCACTTTTTTTTTTTTTTTAACTCTTCTTTACAAAGCTTCATTAGGAAGTAATTTGCTTCTCTTTATTCATTTCAAAATTTAAAAAACTACACATGCAAAAGTTTACAAAGTACTTGGTCTCGTAGTGTTTTTTACTCTCCCAAGTCCCACATGAAAACATTTAATTATTCCGTCTAATTATATATATATACACATTCCCTCTTTGTTATCAAAGTTCCAAATCATCTCTCTTACTCAATCTTCTTCTCAAAACTCTCTTTTCAGATTTCTTGGTTACTAATTTTCATTCTATCCAACCTCCATCAAATTTTCCACATAAAGGTACAACTCTTTCCCTTCATTTAATGTCCTTTCTTTCTTTCTTCCTCAAATTTTTACATAAAAGTATAAAAAAAATGGTTAAGTGATATAATACTAAATATATTTGTGTCCATTAACTTAAACGCATTTTAGGTTCGTTTAGGTTAGTGGATGATTTATAGAAACTTTATATATTTTTCATCACCACAGCAAAATAGTTGATAATTTAGGTGTAAATTAAATATAATTATTTATTCTAGACCCTTTATAATAATTGTGTGATTTTTTTAATAATAGAATTTCATTTGTTTTGTCGACGTTATTTCTACAGTAACTTTAGGAAACATGAGAAGCTCCAAATTCCAGTAACTATATATATATAAAAGATACTACCTCTTTTAGTTAAAAAAATTATAGATTAGAAATGGAGTTTATCTTAATGTTCAATCATCCCTATGTTTATTCAATATATTTAGTTAAATTTATATTGTTTAATTTGTATAAAAGAGACTACCTCTTTTGGTTAAAAAAAAATTATAGATGTAGAAATGGAGTTTATCTCAATGTTCAATCATCCCTATGTTTATTCAATATATTTAGTTAAATTTATATTGTTTAATTTGTTGGAGGAGATTTGAAAGCATGGGTATGTTCGGAGTTCAAATGGAAGATAGTGGTCAACATAAAGTGCATGGTGTATCAAACCAAAAGTCTAACAATGTGGTAGAAATTAGTGGAGTTGATCAACAACAACTTATTTGTGATAATGTTGTGATATCCATTGAAAAAATGTTGGATCAAGTGCCTTCCGCTCAGGAGAAACAATGTAGCATCTATCGAGTTCCCAAACAACTATGTGAGATGAATCCTAAAGCCTATGCCCCTCAACTCATTTCCATTGGCCCCTTTTACTATCACGCTCACAAGAATTTGATAGCCAATGAACAATATAAGCTTCAAGGTTTTAATAACTTTTTACATCGTGTTAATAAGATGTCATTGGAGCAACAGGAGCGAACTAGATCATTGAATGATCTTGTGAAAAAAGCTCAAAGTTGGGTGAAAGAAGCTCGAAATTGCTACGCAGAATCTATAAACATGAACGATGAAGATTTCATTAAAATGATGCTTGTGGATGGTTGTTTTATAGTCGAGTTTTTTATACTTGATTATGAAGAATACAAGGAGCCACATGAATCATTATTCCCTCAAATTGAAAACAATGTATCTATGTCATTCTACAAAGAAAGAATCCCTGATATAGATGATGATTTGATTAAGTTGGAAAATCAACTTCCGTTCTTCGTTCTACAACATCTATTTGACCTAATACCAAAACATAATGATAACCCCAACTGCTTCAAACAGCTTACTTATAAGTATCTTAATATGGGTTGGTTAGAAAATTATGAACCATCTGATATCCTATCAATAAAACCGAAGCACTTCATCGATTTCTTAAGCTTTTACTTTGTCCCCCACCATCGGTGTGAGCATGATCAAGAAAGCAGTGATATGAAAGAGTGGAATGTTATTATCCCTCCATCCATAACCGAGCTTTGTGAAGCTGGTGTAACCATCAAGAAAGCAGAAAACACCAAATGTTTGATGAACATAAGGTTCGAAAATGGAATTTTGGAAATTCCACCTTTGCATATTGATGATTACTTCGAACCTATGATGCGAAACTTGTTAGCATTCGAGCATTTTCCAGTAGAGGTGAATAACACGTATGTAATACCATATGTGACATTTATGGACTATTTGATAAGCACGGAGAAAGATGTAAATTTACTTGTGAAGGAAAAAATCATAATCAACGATATTGGTGGAAGTGATAGAGAAGTTTCACAACTGTTTAACAATCTCTGTAAGTTTGTGTCAAGCTCACCTAATGATAACTACTTCAACAATATTAGCGAAGGCTTACGTGAACATTGTGATAGATGGTGGAACAAGGCAAAAGCTTCACTCAAACATAACTATTTCAATACACCATGGGCTGCTATCTCTTTCTCTGCTGCAACCGTCCTTCTTGTTCTTACCATTCTGCAAACCGTATTTTCTGCTATATCTGCCTTTCCTAAATCTAAACCTGATATTCCTTAGCTATACCTCAAATCAATCCATGTACTTTATATGTGTGTATTTCTTTTCTTTTAAGTTTTTCAAATAAATTAAGATCATGTTATTTGTATCCATCCTAGATATGTGTTTGTGAGCATAAGCATATATTTTGTTTGAAATTTAAAATTGTTTTCTTTATTGTTCTTTTTATCAATAACTGTTTAATTTACATTTCTTCCCCTTCAATTCGTCCACTATGATTATGATTATGTTTTCGATAAATCTGTTCAAATATTTAAAATTTGACAAATTAATAGATTTTATTTTTAAAGTTTGATAAGGAGTGGAAGAATATGGATTGAACCTGCATAACTTGAATTACTCAACTCATATATTATAAGAGTTTAGTTGGGTTGGGTTAAAAAAAAATTACTTTTTCGACTTGGGTTGGGTCTTAGGTTGGAGGGTTGAAAATTTTGATTCAACTCAATCCAACCCGAATTAATTAATTAATTAATTATATTATTTAACAAAAAAAATTAGGTATATAAACTTTGAATTTATTGCATAAAATTTTGAATTATATATGTCTGAAATTTAAATGTAACCATTTTAAACTTTTATAACCATTAGAAACTATAAACCAAAAAAAAAAAACTATACAATCCGACAACCCAACCCATATTTTACGGGTTGAGTTAGATACTAAATTCGGGTTATTCGAATTGCCAACTTAAATAATCCAGAAATATAGGTTGAGTTGAGAATGTCTCCCAACCCAAACCTGATTTTACCTCTAATAAATGATGTGAATCACAACGTGAAATCAAAAAGATAATTAAGTATTCGATAAATTTAAAAATTAGGAAAAAAATTGTAACAAACAAAGTTTTAAAGGAAAACACTCGAACTCTTGGCCAAATTCTAAAAACATGCAAAAACAAGTTTTCAAAATTTTGTTTGAATTATGAAAGCAGTACAGTAGAAAGTTGATGACAAAATTATTCAGAATTATATTGGATGGACTTATCACATTTTGTTCTAAATTATAATTATTGAAAATATTTTTTTTAAAGATACGAAAAGTTGGTAGATGCATTTGATCATTTTTACTAAGTGGACACTCTTTTAACACTCTCATCGACATCGTTTCATTAATAATATAGAAATAACAATACATGAAACCATTTCTCCTGCCATAACAGAAAAAGCTTCAGGGCTGGATGGTTTTCCTTTGCAATTTTACAAAGGGTACCGACAATAACAGAAAAGCTCCAGGGCTGGATGATTTTTTAATTATCTAAAATATCCCTACCTTCTTGAAATCAAACTATCAAATGGTTGCTAGCTGCTTTCTACAAAGTTGTAATTAAGCTGAGGAGGATAGCTAGCTGGATCTATAAATATCATCCAACAATCTTATTTTTCTAAGTTAAGTTATGTATTTTGAGTATATGCAGATTTAAAATAAGACAATGCCATGCACACTTAGTGGAAGAAACCAAAAATTTCATCACTCTCATTATGTCATCCAACCTAAACATAGTTGGCAACAGAAGCAACCATTTCAGCCATACATTAGAAAAAGAAAGATCGATCTAAGTCAACTTTAAGGTTATTTATGGCACGAACTTGTCACGAAGTTGATTTAGTATAGAATTGATTAAGTTTCCAATTTTTTTTTTAAATTCATAAAGTTAAAAAAATTACCAGCCATGTGGGTACAGGCTACAACATATCAAGATGAATCTTCCACAAAATCTCTTATTATGAAATGAGAATTATATAATAACCTAACCATGCAACACATTCTACATAAACTAAACTCTCTCTCTCTCTTCCTTTCTTACGATCCCTCAGTTTCGTTTGCTACCAACATTTCTTCCATTTCAATTTCCACACAGTCTAATTAAGGTACTTCTTCTACATATCTTTCCCTATTTTTATTTTGCTTTCTTATATATATACATCCTTTATATTAAATGTCTATTTTGGGCTTTTTTTTTTAAATTAACTATTTCTATCCATTTTTACAAAATTTTAAGAGATATTGTATATTTATCATTAAAAAAATACAAGAAAATATAAGTCAATTAGTGTTTTATTTTTGCTTATGACATTTAACAAACCTAATACACTTCAGAATTATTTGGGAAAAGAAATAGCATAGCCAATGATTATTGCAATATTATAACTTATAAAGATGTGTTTCTTTTCAAGTATCAACTTTACCTTATTCTCCCATAACTGTTTTTAAGGAGGGATTGAAAACATAGATGTATTTAAGTTTAAATAGAAAATAATAGGTTGAATGAAATTCTTTAAAATATTTGTAAAAGCAATAGATGGGATTATGTAGAGAGAGTGTTTTCATTTTTTTTTTTCTTTTTGTTTGCAAATACAGTAAAACGAATCTACCATATAACATTGATAGAAGATGATAAAGATATTGTTCGACTACTATCATCTATGCAGAAATTTTGTTATATATGTTGAGTTTGTATATATATTTTTGGCAGGTTTGTTGTTTAAAAAAATTTAAGAAAAAAAACAAAATTTGATTTTGATTCATTAAGCCTAAGTAGGATCTTGAGATTTGTTTGGAAGGGTAAAGCATTATTGGTGTTTGTTATTTCGTTAAGTATTATTAAAATGTATATATAATTTGGATGTGTTGTTTGTTCTTAAGGAGATTTGAAACCATGGAAATGGAAAATAGTGAGAATCATGATGACCAAGTTTCAAACGAAAAGTAGTGACCAGGTTAAACAAAAGCATTGTGGTCATATTATGATATCAATAAAGAGCAAGTTGGAACAACGGTCTACTGTTAACACGGAATGCAGTATTTACAGAATTTCCAAATTATTATGCCAAATGAATTAGACAGCCTATATGTCCCTCAAGTCATTTCCATCGGCCCTTTTCATCATGGTTCTAAAGATTTGAATGTTACAGAACGTTATAAGTTTCAAGGTCTTCGTAACTTTCTGCGTCGTCTCAATGATCATAAGGAGAAATCATTAGAGGAGCTTACGAAAATCGCTCAATTATCTTGGGTAGAAGAAGCATGTGGTTGTTATATCTATCCAATAGACATGGACGACCATGAGTTTGTTAAGATGATGTGTGTGGATGGTTATTTCATAGTAGAATACTTTATACTTGTTCATAACCAACATACTACTTCAGATGATCATAAGTCCCCTCAAATTGATCCAAACGTTTTGATCTTCTATTTTATCAAGGAATAATTCCTGATGTATATTTTGACTTGATAAAGCTCGAAAATCAACTTCCTTTCTTCCTTCTTCAACGTTTGTTTGAGCTAATACCAAAAGAAAACAACCTCAAATCTCTAATCCCAAATAATGAATTTTCCACCATCTCCTTTCTAGAACTTACATTTCAGTTTCTTCATCTAGGGTGTGCAGAAAATTATGTACAACTTGGTGAAAGAATTGTCTGGTCTAAGTTTGACCCCAAACACTTGGTGGATTTCTTAAAGCTATACTACATATCAAGTTCAGCTGATGAATGTCGTGAAGACAAGAAGATTAGAATTTTAAGCTTCTCCTACTCGTGTTGTCGATATTTGAACATGACTAATAAAGAAACAAGTGAGAAGAAGAAGGTTCATGCAGAAAACGGAGAAAAACAGAGGACTCATTCAATCTTTAAACGGACCTACTCGCCAAAATATTGGACAAAGGGAAAGAATAATTTGTTGAGTAGAGCAGGCTTATGTTTTGGTCGGAACAAGACGAAGCATGAGGAAAATATGTGGATTCCTCCATCCATTACTGAGATCTCTAAGGTTGGTGTCATCGTCAAGAAGGCAAAAAAGTCTCCATTTATAACCAACAACCTTCAAAAATGAGGTTATGGAAATTTACTTTGAAACCATTACTCGAAACTTAATAGCATATGAGCATCTGGACGCAAAAAATTATCAAGAAATGAATGTAATTATAATCTCATATATCTTATTTATGGATTATTTGATAATCACAGAGAAAGACGTGAGTTTACGTGAGAAGGCAGAAATCATAATGAACGATATCAGTGATAGCGATAAAGAAGTTTTAGAATTGTTTAACAATCTCGATAAATTTGTGAATAGGTCAAGTGATCTTAATGTGTATTTTGAGCAATTCAACGATATCAACAAAGCTTTGTTACAACCTTCATTATTGTTCTCAGTCGCCTTCAAACAATATTTGCTATTTTTATCCACTTTCTAGTCAAAATCTATCCTACGTCTCCATTTTTCTGTTTTGTCTTTTAATCATACCCCATTTTTCTTCCACTTTTTATTAATTTGGAAATATATAGTTTAATTTGTTGTATTAGTGATATGCTTTTGGTGTATTAATTTGTTGGAAGTAAACGTTTGAAAAAAAAAAACAATAAATTTCCTAAATTTAATTTGTTTATTTAAAAAGAAAAAATAAGAGAAATGGTTTGGAAATTGAACAAAGCCATGTAAGGTTTCTCCACTTCTCTTCCACTGCACTAAGGTATTATTTACTGGGAAAAAAAATACTTGGATGGTTCCTTGTATATGCACTTATCTTAGTAAACGCAAAGTGTAGTCCAATAACATATTGCTGTATGCTTCCATGTTGCATCTTTTTTTAAATAAATAGTACTAATAAAGAGAAAAAAAATAGAGAAAAGTCTACCAATTAAGAGAGATACAAAAAAGCATCGTAATTACAGAAGATATATTACAAAAGTCTACCAACTTTTCTATGTTCAAACGTCCTTTGTACCACTAACATGAGTATCCCACCATTTCATTCATATATATATTCTGTACTAATAATATTCAATAAATAAACTTCAATTCATATAATTGTGTAAATATAGAGAAAAAAACTACTTTGAGGTTAATTTTCGTTTGAAGGTAATATATTACGGATTTCAAACATTCTAATTTTTTTTTTATATTTATTTATTTTTAAAATTGAACACTTAAAATCTTAAATCAAAGATACCGAAAGATTAATAGGTACATTTGAAGTACATCTTCACCAAGTTAGACATTCTCTTGGTATCCTCATCATCTTCACTTTATTAAAATAGAAAAAGAAATATTTTCATGTAGATCCTTAGACAAAATTTACAAAAGGGAATTGGAGAAAGAAAGCAAAACACACTTATTTGTTCTTTTTATATAGGAGTGAGTGGTGTAAAGCATAATAATGAAACTATTGTTAATTAAGGTTTTAATTTCAAAGGCATGATTGCATGGAGTGTAAGTTAAGCGTAATAATGAAAATATTGATAAGCGAAAAGCATAACCATTATTCACCACCATAATAAATGAAAATAGCAAAACCTTGTTTTCCCCTATTTTGAGAGAATTTCTTTTCTTTTCTTTTTTTTATCTTTTCATTTTTGATGTTTTGATTACACACAATTGTATAATTTCTTTCTACAACAGAACATTATAAATCAACAATTTTTTTCTCTCATTAAACCATTTGGTTATAAATAATTTCATTGTAGCAAAATGAGTACTAAAGTAACTATTACACCTCATATTGTGTTACATATTTATTGTATGATTTTGTTGTATAAACAACTTCTATAATTTGGTTGTAGAGAATATTAATTTTCCTTGGATGTTTTGAAACTTATATATATATTTATAATTTGGTTTTAAAAAAATTATAAAGCAAAATATATATATAAGATGAAAAAATATGAAATATAAAAAAAAATTAATGTAAAATGACAAAATTCATAAAAGTATAATGATAGATGAATGTTTTGATAGAATTTAAACTTTTGATTTAGTTTACTATATTTAAGAATATATAAAAAAAAATACTAAAATAACAAAGATGAGAAATTAAAAAAAAAAAACAGAACGAATTAATTATAGAAAAAGATTAAGTGTGTTGAATGGACTAAAAAGACCATAAATGATTATTAAATACTCGAATAGATTGAAATGAATAAAACAACGAGATGAATTCATTTTTACAAATTAATACTACACTAAATTTCACTCCTTTTTATTCATTGAGTTCAAATTTCACATCCTTTTTCTCTTGGTATTTTAATCCTATCTTAGTATTTTATGACATAAACATTATACTTTGTATATAAAACTATCTAGTCTTGGAATAGTTTATCAATTTATTTATGTAAACATTTTATTAAATTTACAAAGTCATTTTTACAACAAAAATTTAATTGCTATAAATTTGTTTAAACTTATTATATAATAAGATTTAAAGACTAATAATTGTTACAGAATTAAATTTAAAGAAACTAAATTGCTGCATACAATAAAGTTAAAAAACTAAATTGTTATTTAACATCAACACATAATAATGTAAGATAATAATGTCAAATATATAAAAATGAGTTTTTTGATACAATAATTTTCTAATATATGGCAAATCTTTTTTCTTTTCAGTTTAGTGAGTTCTTTGGTTGAAAGATTAAAATATACATTGGAAAAGCTGCAAAAATAGGGAAAATATATATTATATTAAAAATTGTATATTTAACAATGATTTTTTTTAATTTACAAATATAACAAAAAAAAAACATTATTCCCACTTTACTCATGTCTTTTCATGTATAAATACACACATAGACACACTAAATTCTAGTTGTTTTTTACTTTAATAAATACTAGTTTTTTCTTTTTCTTTTTCTTTTTTTTTTATATTTAAAGTTGAATGGGTTCTTCTTCTTTGATATATTATTACTACTAATTCACACATTAAATACTAGTTGTTCTTTTAATAAGTACTAGTTGTTTTGTTTTACATTTAAAGGCATTGAATGTGTTCTTCTTATTTGATATATTATTACTACTAATTTTCACACTAAATACTAGTTGTTTTTAAAGTAATTTTTTATAAACACTAGTTGTAGTTTTTCTATAAAGACGAATTGTCTTTTTTATATATATAAAGACTAGTTGTTTTTTATAAGCACTAGTTGTTATTTTTTTATATATTTGATATAAATAGTAGTCGCAGTAGTTGTTGAATTTTGAACAAGTTTGCCCCCAAAATGAAAATTTCCTCCAATTCAAATCTCCCAAAGTTGTAACTAATGAAGCTGAGAAGTCAGGTCTATATATATCATTAAGAAAAAAGTTGATAACCCAATAGTCTCCTTCCCAAGTTAAGCTGTGCATTTTCAATTATATGCAAATTTATACACACTTTCGGCAACAAACCAAAAATTTCATCACTCTCATTTACGTCATCACCCTAAACATAGTTAGTGTCACCACAAGACATCTCAACAATAATGATGCTATTTATGAAACAATATAATAAATAAAGTAAACTCTAATAATATAATTAACTATATGTAGCAATAATTTTTTTAAAATTATAAATACAAAAAAGTCTATTATAAATTCTGTCTAATAGTATATAGATCATTTCTTTGTATCTTAATTATACCATTGATTTTCTCTCTATTTTTCTCACACAAACTTCTCACCAACCCAATTTGGAATAGAATTAATTGTGTTTTCCATTTTTTAATATTGATCATATACTTAACAATTTGAGATTATTGCAAATTTAGCAATTAAATTTAAATTAATTAAGTATATAGCACAATTTTAAAAAATTTGTAAACATAGCAAAAGTTGTCAAATTCTATCACTGATATACCATATGAAGTCTATCAGCGATACAAGTCTATCAGTGATAGTTTTGCTATATTTTTAATTTTTTTAAAATGTTGTTATATCCTTAATTATTATTTCTAAAATAGTCATCCTTTGCAATTTCCTTAAAAATTTACCAAATTAGCTGCCAACCACACCCACACCCATGTAAGTACAAAGCTACCACATGAAGATGAATCCTTCCACAAAATTATATTAAAATGATCACAAGTTGGTCCTTGTGAAGTGACAATTTTATATATAATAACATGCAGCACATTCTACGTAAAATAAAGGTAAACGAACCGAAATCAAAGGTTAAATCATGTTATATATATGTGTGTGCAAGCAGAGTTTCACTTTCACAACCCCCTCTTCTCTTAATCATCTTAAATATTTGATTATTCTTAATTCCCAAATTTATCTCTTCCTTCCATACAAGTTGCACGTACACAAGCAAGCAGGTATCCTCTTTCACTTCTAATTTCCTTTCTTCCCTTCATTTATCTAAACTCCTCCTTTTATATCTCTTTACAGTTATTGTAATATTTATTCCTTGTATTCTTTAGCTTTTCGTTTGAATTCACTTTTCCTTCTTATAATTAAATCTCTTTTATTTTTGTCGAGTCCATATTTACAAAATTTACGAGACCTATCATGCATAAAATATGTAAGGAATTTGACGTTTTTAGTAGAGTCTTGTTCATTTTCAATCCGATAGTCTTTTATCAAAATTAATATTGTAAAATAAAGATGAGTTATTTAAAACGTTTCATTTGATTGCTATTTAATTTTTAGTTTTTAGTTTTTGGTTTTTCGTTTTTTGAAATTATGAGTTTTTTTTTTAACAATTATTAGGAACAAATTGCAAAAGTTACCCTTAAAGTGTTGGTAGTTGTAGTTGCACAATTGAACCCTCGAATTTTTACAGATGTTAAAATTTGGAACCCCAAATCTATATGATTGTACAAATTGGGTAACAATTGTTTAAGATTGAAAGGTCAATTTTTATCACGTGAGAATCCAATTTCTATAACTAGTAAATTTGAGAGCTCAATTTTAATGTTTGTAAAAGTTTGCTAACATCAATTTTATAATTGAAAGTTTAAGAGTTTAATTGGAACGTCTACACTTTTTGTAATAATTTTCTTAGTTTCTTTTTTTCTTTTTCTTTTTTTTTTAAATTCCAAATGCAAAAGTATATTTTCATAAATATATTTCTAAACTTAGTTTACACTTTAAAAAATGGGTAACTGTAATGATAAGAAATAATAACCAAATATAAAGCAAAATTTTTATTAAAAAAAATTGCCAAATGTAGCAAATTCTAATCAAATCAAATCTATCACTATTATTATTTAGTTTGTTTTTAAAATATATATATGTGTGCATATCTTTGTTCAAAGGAGAGTGGAAAACGTGGACGTGTTTGAAGTGGAAATGGCGAAGAGCAGTGAGATTGGAGTGCATAAAGGCAAAGCTAAGAGAGTACATAATAACAATATACCACATATTAGTGAGGCAAAACAACATCTCCGTGATAACGTTGTGATATCCATCCAACAAATATTGAACCAAATGCATCCTGCTAGTATGGATTGTAGCATCTATCGAGTTCCCCAACAACTATGCGACATGAATCCCAAAGCATACATCCCTCAATTCATTTCCATAGGCCCTTTTCATCATTCTAAATGTCAAAATAATTCTAAAGGCACACAAAAGTATAAGCATTACGGCCTTTTTAACTTTTTGCGGCGTATTAATAATACTGAGATCAAGGAAGAAGAAGACGTTATGACAAAAAGTAGATCATTTCAACCTAAAACATTGAAGGTCTTGGTGGAAAAAGTTCATGATTGGGTGGAAAAGACTCGCTACTGCTTTTCAGAACCTATAGATTACATGGACGATCATAATTTTGTTATAATGATGCTTATGGATGCTTGTTTCATCGTGGAATTTTTTATACAAATGTATGACGATCAATTTGATCAGGATGATCAATTCCCTCTAATCAGTGACAAGGTAAATATTTTATCACTGTTTCCCGAAATAACCGATTTTATAATGTTTGACTTGATCAAATTGGAAAATCAAGTTCCTTTCTTTCTTCTTCAACATGTGTTTGACATGATACCACGACATAATCTTCATGTGTCCTTTATAGATTTGACATACTGTGCTCTTCGGATTGGGTTCATATTTAACTATAAGATTTATTCTTTCGACTACGACTTCGTTAAGAAGGATCTAAAGCACTTGGTCCATTTCTTAAGCTTATACTTCATTCCCCCGCCCACTACTAATGATATGATCCAGAACAAGAAGAAGAACAATTATAGTTTCTTAAGCTTCTTCAGCAGACTTTTGTGTTGCGAACTTTGTCAAAACCCTGATAAGGAAAACAGTGATCAAGAATTTTTGTCTCCTCCCTCCATAACTGAGCTCAATGAGTCTGGTGTCACCGTCAAGAAAGCAAAAAATGTTGAATCCTTGATGAACATAACCTTCACAAATGGGGTTTTGGAAATCCCACCTTTGAATATTTGCGACGAATTTGAACTTCTATTTCGAAACTTGGTAGCATTTGAGCAATTTCAGGCAGGAAATGGGAAGATGTATGCAACCCAATATATCATATTTATGGACAATTTAATAAATACAAAGAAAGACGTACGTTTACTTGTGAACTCTGGAGTCATAATCAATAATATTGGTGGCAGTTATAAAGAAGTTTCAAAATTGTTTAACAAGCTCGGTAAATTTATATCTGGTAGCCCAACTTCTTCCGAGTTCAACGATATCAGTAAAGATTTGCATAAGCACTGTAATAGAAGGTGGAACAAGGCGAAAGCTTCACTAAAACATAACTATTTCAATACGCCATGGGCCATTGTCTCCTTCATTGCTGCATCCTGCCTCATTCTTCTCACACTTCTTCAAACCATCTTCTCTGGCTTCTCTGCATTTCCCTAGCTAGTGTTAAGCAGGTTGATTAGTGGTGTTTAAGTTAAATATCTAATTGATGGTTTGTTTGTTTTGTGTCCTCTTTGATCTTTTGGTTAATTATGCTACTTATATATCCTTGTACGTGTAGCTGTTGATTTTGAGCTGTATCGTGAATATAGAAATATTATTTCAGTCCTCATTCACGAGCCTCCAACATAGAATTAATTAAATGTGGGAGAAGGTAAAATGATTCTATGGGCTGCATCTCATTGGGAAGGTTGTGTTATGTTTATTTTAATAGATAAATTGTTGTCTTTAATGTGTGTGAGTCCATAATGTAAGTATTTTTTTTAGTTGGTATCTCTAATATTCTAAATTTTAAAATGAGTAAAGATTGAAACTTAATTCAATTCTACCATCCAAACACAAACATATAAACTTCATAAATACTATTTCGAACTCAACCTCTCAAATAGATGGTACATGAATTCAAAGGAAAAGAAAGGCAAGTAATATTTGATTGAAGCAAAGATAAATAGAAATATTAAAATATTCCTGGAACACATGCATGCTTAGAACCACCTAGTGGAGGAAGAAATAATGCAAAAATTTCGTCACTCTCACTACGTCATGATCAGCTAATTAAACATACTTGTTGGTGGCAGATCTTCTCAAGAAATCTAAAATACAATTTGATTATACCATTGGCCCTTCTCCTTGTTTTATCCTCTCCTCTCTCTCTCTTTCACGATCTTAGTTTGAAGTAGAAATCATTATTTTCTCCCTTTCTTTTTCAGTTCATATGCTTACAAAAAAATTACAGAGCTGTCAACACAAACAGTACACACCCCATGTGACTGTGGGCTACAACATATCAAGATGAATCTTCCACAAAACCTCTTATAGTTTTATTTAAACAAAAATACTATAATGACAAAATTTGTACTCGTCAATTATATAAACAACACATGCACAGTGAATAACCATCCTAAATAAATTAGTCTCTTCCTTTCTTCCGACCTTCCCTGATCAGTTTCCTTCGATCATTATTTGCTACCAAACATAATTCTTTTCCATATCAATTTTCACAAATTCAAGTTATACGCTTCTTCTTCATTTTTCTTTCTCTCCTTTTCTTTTCCCCTTTAATTATTATCTCTAAAAACTGCTACCTTTCCAATTATTTAAGTGTTTAAAAGGTCAACTTTTTTTAAATTAACCTCAACTCATTCTCATTCATAATTAACCAACTTATGACTATCAACCGGGAAATCTCAACATATTTTCAACATATTTTGTACTTAGCGACACATGAAACAGTGAAAACCATTTACTGATGTTTGTTATAGACACAAACTAAGAAAACCTCTCCCTTAATTAGATATCACTTGAGCAATCAATCAAATTGCATTTGATCTTCGATAATTACGAATCTCATTTATATTTCTTGATCAGAAAACCTTTGTCATCATAAATTCGACTCGCCACTAAAGTTCACACACTTTTTTTTCACCCACCACACAATCCACCAATAAGGAAGAAAAACATGCTACACGCCAAAATCAGAAGGGAATCAAAACAATCAAATGATTAAATAAAAGAAAGTGGAACCACCAACTCAACCCAACCCAACCCTAGTCAAACGTAAGATGAAATAGTTATGTCAATTATTCAGGTGCTAATTTACCTTTTGATTTTTCTTTAAAAAAAAATACATTTAATTTTATAAAAGAAACATTAAATGTGGTTGTAATTTGTGTAGACATTATCATAATAAAACAAAATGTGAGAGTAATTAATTTTGATGAATGAATAAATAATTTACATAAAAGGGTAGTTGTGTGGTAGTATTGACTTGACTTGGCGTTTGTGATTTGTCAATGAGCTGGTGTGCCCTAATATATAGTCTACCTTATTTATTGTGATTTATATATATAATTTAATTTGAAATCCTCCCCAAATCACGAAAATCTCTGAGCATGGAAAGAACAGTGACTCATAATTAACCTTACTTATCCTCTTGTAGAAAAAGTGACTGACTATTGTGTGGAAGGGAAAAGGTTGATGTTAATTTTAAAACATAAACCCTAAACCCTAAATGATGTGGCAATTACACATTTTTATATATAGAACAAAGCATCGTAATTAATTCATTACAGAAGAGATCATTTGATTCCTAGCTCCATTGTACAACAAGAATATCCTCCAAAGGTTGGTTTAAGGCTTAATTCCCTTTTCTTTTTCTACCAATTTCCACAAACCCTCCATCTTACTCAATCTTCTTCACACAATTCAACTCTTACCTTTATTTTCTTCCACTGACCATCTCTCCTTCCATCAAATTTGCTCACAACCTATTTTTCATTCCTTTTATATTCATATTGTTTAAACACGGTTAAATCTTCCACACCTTTCATTCCTTTTCTAATTAAGTCAAGCCGCACCTATCCATGCATTTATGTTACATGTATATGTTTAATTTCTTTTCACTTTACTACCTCTATTTACCTTGATATATAATATCAGCCTTAATTATATTTGGTAGTTATATATGGTTGTTTATTGGATTAGCAGGAGGTTGTATCTTAAGTGGGCTGTTGGGAATTGAGGCCCATCCCGGTGGGTCAACTTTTCTAGGTCCAAACGTCCTTTGTACCACTAACACGAGTAGCCCACTTCATTAATCCAATATTATAATATATATATATACACATATTCTGAACTAATAATCATAAATAAATAAACGTATATTCAAATATTTATTGTAAATATAGAGGAAAAGACTATTTTGAGGTTAATTTCCCTTCTTTTCTTGATTAAAGATGGTTTAAGGTCAGATTTAAAAGATGATTGTGAAATATTCTAATTCTTTTTAAATTTATTTTATTTAAAATTAAACACTTGAAAATTTAAACTAAATACAATTTTTTAAAAGAAAAATATATGAAATAAAATGGATGCATCCAAACATTTTCATGGTGTGAAAAAGATAGGAAATGATCAATAGTACTCTCATCATCCACGCCAAAATTTAAAAAGAAAGATAAGGTTTCTAATTTATTTTTTTTAGTTTCTAAATTTTGGCATGATTTATTTTTTTAAAAACACTCATGAAAAGAAAATGACAATACAAAAAGATCTGTGATGTTCATAAGTAAATTGCGAACAATAAAAACCATAGTCTTAAAAAATTATTGGAACACTCCTAAAGAAGGTTCATGGACTAAAAAAACAAAATTGGAAAACTAAACTTGTAATTAACATTTTAATCAACTACTTTATGACTAATTAAACAAACGGATTATGTTATAAAAAAATTAAAGAAAATTGTTTAGAAGTATGTAGTGTGAGTAGTGCATATACTAATAGTAAATTAAAGTTGAAAAGGAAAGGAGATGAGCAGGCAATTAAGTAATTGGGGTTTTGTAGTAAAGTCACTTTCCCTCAGCCTTCATAAAAATTAAAGAGAATCTTGGCATAATGCATGCATTTAATTTAATTTAATTTTGACCTCTACAAAGTTATATTTTTCATTATGTGGTTTGGTATATCGATAAAGCTAAGAAAATTTACAAAAGGGGGTTGGAGAAAGAAAACAAAACACTTTAGTAAAAAAGAGCTTTACAAAAATGCTCTCACGTATATTCAAATAGAGAGAAAAAAGAAAGAAAACCAAACTTTAAAAAGTTGAACCCATTTTGATTTTCATTTATTGGATAACAAAGTGGGTTCTTAAATTTTTTTTTCTTTTTTCTTTCTTTTGAATTCATTGACCATTACAGTTTGCACGACACTTCAATAATACAAATTGTTGAGTAACAATTTCATATTATATTCTAAGATTTTTTTTTTATATAATTAGTCGTGACCTAATTCTTTTTCTCATTAGGGTTTTTACTTAGACTTTAAAAACATTAGTCGAAAATAGATAATAAAACTTGGGTATGTTCTAATCCAAATGAAAAATAATGATCAACACGAACATGAAGTGTGTGGTGTATCAAACCTAAGTTTTATAAACATAAAACTAGTTATATTAACTATTAAATATTAGATTAAATACAAATCCAAAAATTCAAAAAAAAAAATTGTGGAGTATGTAATTAATTAATTTATGATTGTTTCTAACGTTAAAAAAAATTATATCATTATTATTTTGTTTCAAATAATCTATTATATAATAATTAACCTAACCGATATTTGAATTTAAATAGAAAATGAATTGATTTTCAACCTGACATAGTATATTTATTCTCAAAATTTGTACTGTATGAATAGCATAATTCAAAAACTATTTTTAAAAAAAAAAAACATGGTAGGTGAATTTGAAAACATAATACAAAATCTAAGTTATTTTCCTAACCTGTCTTTAAACATTCTACTTAGTAATAATATCTCTATAGTCTCTAAATTTTTTAGTGTATTTTGGGCCTACTTGGCATCATTTAACCACATGATTAAAGAGCTTCTCTACCATTGTTCTTTAACAAGCTCTTCTTTCCAATGTCTTGTCTTTGTTAGATTGAACAGATAAGATTTGATTTTAGCAACAAAGACTTCTTTATATATTTTTAATTTGTAAAAAAAAAAAAGATATATAATAATTCAAAAGTTCACAATTATTGCCAAGCTTATATAGTAGGGTTGGCTCACACTTCATATTCTGAAGAATGCTCTTTTGATTGGGTATTTCCATTCGAAGTGGTCAATAAATATTTAACAAAATCCTTTCATCAAAATAAATAGTGCAATTTATGATGTAATTATTATTGTTATTTACCTCTTAATTATTACTTGCCTTTATGTTCTATAAGGAGTTACTACTTTGTATTGCTATAAATGGTAGCTGGTTTCTTCATTAGTGTGATTATTTCGTGTTTCTTCTTTTTTTAATCTTTTGTTTTATTGAAAATTACATAGTTATATGTGTTGAGACATGTTTTCGTGTACTTCATAGCCTCATTCTTCTCTACTTGTTACAAAAGAAATATATGATTTAAAAAATATATGATGTTGTTTTATCTTGGGTAAGTATTCAAGAATTTTGTTAAATATACCCAATTGTTTGAAATGCTATGTTACTTTTTAATTTCAAAAGTGTATCTTATTAAGATAACTATGTGTTAGAAACTTTTGTCAAACAAAGACAAAATTATATACCTTTAGACCAACCTTCCATATTCAAAGCAACTTAATAAGTAAGATCCATCAAATTTAGCACTTCTACTTAATTTAGAATGGACAACCTAAAGACGCAACAATAAATAAATAAATAATTGAGAGACATGTCTTGACACTACACCTAACAGGCAACCACACAATGGTAAAAGTACAATTTAGCAAAAAGTAAGAACGTTCTTGTGAATAATCATCTAAAAATGATACAATTTAGATTAAGAGTAATGAGTTGGTACAATCTATCTATAATACATATAAGTTGCTCCAAGATCGTTAGATAAGATGCAATTATCGATTAAGAGTAACGCATCTTCTCTTTTTATACACATAAGGTTTTTAAGAAAATTTATTTGTCACGTGATAGAATGTTAATGGACAATCTACCCAAGATATGTGTTGGCCAAGTAACACCCAAGTTTTTTTCTTCGAATATATGTATGTATAGATTTTGAGTTCAACAAATGAATGATTCCAACTACTTTTCACATTAACTGTTTGATTAATATAATATATATATTAACCTATTAAACTATACTTAATTAGCAAATAAGGTGAATGTTCATATATGAGACAAAATAGGATCATATAACACAATGATTTTTTCAAATTCCTAACCTACCCTTGATAAAAACAACTGAAATTTTAACCAACATGGTGACTATGCATGTATAAATAAATGTTGCTTTTCAGTTTTCTCAAGGAATAAAAGAGAGTTAAGAAAAAGGGATACAAGAGTTATAAATGGATAGCTGAAAATGGAATATGGCACTAAAAAAGAAACTCCATTTTAGCAAAACAAGAACACTAGTTGGCATGCATGATTGAAAGGGAGATGAAGAGGAGAGGTACGTACCCCTTCACTAACACCAACAAAAGAATAATAATAATGAATAATGAATAATAGTAATAATAATAATAATAATAATAATTAAAGGCATATGCATGAAGTAACATAAAGCTCAGTGTTAAAGTGTATACAAAGAATCTTGCTAAAAGCTATATAATGGAATGTAGTAGGCAGAGACACTAATAAATATGTTTTGTGTTTACTACTTTTTGACCAATTGACAATATCTATTGCACTTAAAAAAAACATTCCCAAAAGGTCAATGAAGGGGAGCATAAGGAACCCCTCTCCCTAATTTTTTACTTTCAAAAGCTATGGAATCCTATGTCAATTTCTTTTGCTTTCTTAATTAGATGGCAAATTAATAATAATAATAATAATAATAATGAGATAAATTACATGTTTTCTCTCTAAACTTTTGTATTTGTGTCTAATAAATTTTTTTTTTAAGAATATACTACATTTTGGTTCCTATATTTGTACTTGTAATAAATCTTAAATTTAGTTAAAGTTAATTTGTATCGAATTTTTATAAATAATAATAACAATTTTTGTGGAAAAAGTTGATAAATAACTAAAAGAAATTAAAAATCAACAATAAATAAGTAATACATACTAAATTTAAGATTTCTTATATGAAAACTAAAATTGATCAAACTTCACACTAGATAAACCCAAATGGTTTTTTAATATAATAAATATTGAAAAACATATATCTAGTAGGTCGTGACTTTCGATATATAATGTTGTGTCTAATAAAATTCTTAATACTTTTCAACATGTGGTTAAACTAATAAATTTATTAGACATAAAGTTAAACATTTTCAGGATATAGATGGACCTATTACTACTAGATATAATTGAAATTTAAAATTTTTTATTGTATTAAAAACACAAATTTAAATGTGTTAGAAAACTTTTAAAAGATTAGTGAGTTATTTGACACGAAAATTTAAAAAGTTTGCAAACTAAAACATGCAATCTAATCCCAAATTTTTTAATTATTACTATTAGTTTGGGTTGGATTAGATTCTCTTTTTTTTTATTTAGTTTGGCTTGAATTAGACCAAGTGAACCCTATCCGTTAATCCTAATATAAAGCCAATGATTTTGTTGAAACCACCCAATTAATTAGACATGGGTTGACAAAAAGTAGGTGGAATCATCATTCAAAAATAGAAATGGAGGGTTTAGTGAAGTATATATTTTAATAATCTCATCACTTAATTTACGTTATCTAATAGCGGATAAAAATATCAAATTGGATCGGATCGAATTGAATGGTATAGGTATAATTCAATCCACGTAAAATTGTCTCAAATCCTTAATTTCTTGAAAGAAAATAGATAAACGTGTCCAAAATGATAATAATAATAATAATAAAGATACAGACTTATTTGGAGAGTAAATAGTAATATGATTTATGAGGGGCAATATATATTTAAAGACTTAGAACTAATTTGGGAAGTTAATTGGCTTGTTAACCTATAATAATAAACCTCAAAAGGATAGTTTAAACAAAGTGCTTCTTGCACATATTTGGAATTTCTAGTTTTGTCACACAAAGAGGGAGCTTTATTAAAAGTGGGAATGGAGTTTTTGGACCACATTGAACTTATTGTTATTGTTCCATATAATGTATATACTTTCATCTTCATTCTGAAATCATAATGTTTCTCTTTTTCTTTTCTCTCTTTTTCTTTCTTTCTTTCTTTCTTCCTTTCTTTTGTTTTTGGTTATTCTTCTTTCTTTTGAACCACTTGACTATATTAAATCTATCTAATCTCTCTTGTCTAAGAATTAAAATTCCTAAACTGCTCCCTAAAGATAGATTTTGAAGTGCCCTAAAAAGTAATGATTGTAATTAAGGTCTTAAATCTCCTTTTCCAATTTGATATCTTTAATTTTATAAGAGTGTATCCATAAAATGTCAATATATACAAATATTTTTAAAATATATATGTATAGAAATTAAATTAATGAAGGAGCATTTCTCTCCTTTTATCTAAGAAGCTTTAATCTCTACTAACATTCCATATTGTTGCATCTACTAATTCACACATTGAAGCTTCTCCTACTAATATATAATATTTGTTGGTTTTTTGTTACATTACTTTCATCCGTATTTTTATATTATTTAGTAAACGTCAATTCACTTATCACATCAATATCAAATACATAGACATACCAAACAACTTTGTCTATAATTTAAATATATGAACAATATATATATAACACTATGAAACTTTCTCTCACACATATCTCTTAGTTTCATGAATTCCTGTAGTTAATTCCTTTCAGTGCACTATATTTTCCTTGTGTTTTTTCCATAGTTTATCAACGTTTTAAAACAATTTTAAATGATACAGGTAGAAATCCTAATTAAATATAAATTACTAATTTGAAGTGCAATATCAAACCACAAAGTGAATTATTATTAACGACTTTTAAATTTATTAAAGTACATTTTAAAAAATCAGGAAAAAATTCTAAATAAATACATAAAATTAGAAAAAATAGTTTGAGAGAGACAAGAACATAACATAAAGTGAAAGTTTACCAATTAAATAAAATATAAAACATGGGTACTAATATAATTTTTTTTTCCTTTTTGAAATAGGTACTAATATAAATTTGAAAATTGGATACAAAGATAGGGGGCCTCAACAATTAAAATGCTACTGCCAAAGTTTTTTTTTTTTTTTTTTTTTCTGCATGCATGCAGAAATCTCATACTTCTTCTAAATTTAAAGCTCCCCCGTCAAAAAGGAGACACTTAAATCACTTTTGAAACTGAAAAATAGAGAGGGTACAAAAAAAAAAAAAAGGAAAAATCAAAACGACGACGTTCCTTCCAGGTATCATGGGAAACTCTCATCTTCTTTCTAGCTAGAATTTATTCCTTCCATTGGCACCACCTGTAAAATAAAATATTCCCAAAATAATGATATTAGAATGACTAATAATTAAATGCCACTTATATATATATATAATATGAATTTTATTAATATATATAACGGGTCAAATTTTATAAATATGGTAATTTGCTTATGTTGTTGAATGAAATTAATTAATTACCTTTACGAGTATGGTGACTTGCTGTTGGAATCCCTTGGCGCATTGCATCTAAAGCATTCCCTTCGACTCGCAAAGTTGTGCTCATTGCAATCCGATCTGTCGTTCCATATACATCCAAATTTAAAACGAGTCATCTTCTAAACTATCAAAATATTTATTTTAATTTCTAAATTCTAAAAGAACAGGCAACTTAGTCCAAACCTTTAATTCAATAAATAGTGTTAATCTTTTATATAAAAAGAAAATAATATAACTTTAAGTATATGCATTAACATTCCATCTAAGTTCGTTAAAGTTACGAAGATATCGATGAGAAAACGACAATAAATTTATTAAAGCGATGAAGATATCGACATAATAACAACAATAGCTAAAATTATAGACAAATATTTTGAGCTATTGAAGTTGATTGAAGCTAATTAAGTAAGGGTCATAGACGACAAAATAATAATATGTATATGTATTATTATAATTTTAATGTGATCATAGAATTGTATATTACTTGAAAGATTGAGCAGCTCGCAGTTAATTAATTAGCGTCAACAAGATAAATAAATAAATAAAATTCAAATTTTATCAATTTCAAAATAAATAAATAGTAAAATAAAATAAAATTGAGAAAATTGGAAAGATTTGAAAAGTTGAGGACTAAAATAGAAAATTCATGAAAGCGGAGGGGATGGAAATGGAATTTAAAGAAAAAGTGAAAAACCCTACCTGGCACAGATCCAATCACCAGATTTCCATCCAGGACGGTTGGAGGCACCGCCGAAGTTAAAGCCTCTCATTCTGGGCAAATCGCCGTCGTAAGCGGCGGCGGAAGTTTCATCCTTGGTGGCGCCGCACTTAAAACAGATAGAGCGGCTAGCGAAGTTATGAGCGCCACAGTTAGCGACGGTGCAGTACCAATCCCCAGGGCGGACGTCGGGGCCGGTGGTGAAACCGAAGGATGAAGAACCACCAACTCTTCCACCGCCGTAGCTTCCGCCGCCGAAGTCGGCCCTAGGGTCTCCACATCGTTGACACGAATCTCTCCGTTGAAAGTTGAGATGGTTGCAAGACCTGCAATTCCAATCGCCCGGCCGACTCATCCTGTTGTTGATCTTTTTCTTTTCCTTTTTGCTGAAAATTTAGTGTTAATTTATGGAAATTTAGGATGTGATTAAATAGAAGAAAAAACAATGAGTAACGGAATTAAAGGGTTACCTTGTGCGTGAAGTTGAAGGTGATGGCGGTTTGGTTTGTAATGGCTTGATCACGTTTCTCTGGTGAATTAGCCGGTGGTGGTGGTTTTTATACCGGTGAAGAACTTGGATTTTTGTTTTTTCTTTTCTTTTCTTTTCTTTTTTATCTCGAAAATCGAGAAGAATAAAACGAGGTTTTTGGCTTTGCCTTTCGCTTACCAATTACTCACTGACTCAGTGGCCGTTTTAGGTCTTTTTTTTTTCCTTTTTTATATAAATAAATCAATTCCTTTTTTTCTCTTATTATTTACCCATTTCTTTTTTTCATATTTTCTTCCATTTCTTTTTTTCATACTTTCTTCCATTAGAATTCAACATCCAATTTTTAGTGATAGAGCTCATAAGTTGATGATAGAGCTCATGAGATGATTTGAGGTCGTTTATGTAGTTTTTGGTACTTCTTTTCTTATCTAGTGTCTGGATATTTAATTCTTTCATTCAAACACTACAAGATAGAAAATTGAATCTCCGACTTCTAAACGAAAAAGGTCTTTCCATTACTATTAAATTAAATTTATTTTGACAATTTTGAAAAAAAATTTAAGATGAAATGTGTGTATTACACGTAAATTAGAGACTCACACCGTTTGTAAAAACTAAGATGAAAAATAGAAGGCTGAATAAATAATCAATTGAAATTTAGCTTTTTTTATTTTTTACTTTGTGTGTTTGAAATAATCTTTCATTGGAAAATTTGTTATTGATTTCGAGTTTAATATTATAAATTTTACAAAAGTAGATAAAGAGAATTTTAAATTACTTTTAGAGAAATTTATAAAATAAAAAATTGCACACAATAATGAAACTATTTATAAAATAGACTAAAATTTTAAATAGGCTAAACTCTAGTGTTGGATGATATTTTGTTATATTGTACCAATAATTTTAATATTATGCTATTTTTTAAAATGTCTCTATTTAAAATGGGATAAAAAGCTAATTAAATTAAACACAAACAAACACCACATCCGTTTTTTTTCTTTCTTTTTTCTTTACAATTCCCATTGTCATTTTCCTTAGGTTTCATAACAAACAATTCCAATTCATCAGAATTATACACATCAACTTGTTGGAGATTTTGAATCTGATGAAATTGGATAAGGAAGAACAAAATTTCTACTTTCTCAATTATCAGACAAAATGAATATTCTATAAACTCATCCGAAAAGGACCCCACATGCATCAACATCCTTAGTTAATTTTAGTTTTTAAAAAATTACAAATTCTATAAATTAGAAAATAATTAAAGTGATATATTTTCAAAAAAGAAAGATGGGATTGAGATGTAGTGTTAAGGCTTCAAAATCAAAGCAAAAAAAAAAAAATTAAAATTAAAAGAAAAATGGTTAAGAGAGTTTCGATAAAGATAGTCGAAACTGATGATGATGATGATGGTGGTGGGAGAGAGAAGAAGCTTTCGAGGAGTTTCAAATTTTTGAATTTTGACCATCTTTTCTTTCTCTTTTCTCCTCTCTAATATACCTTTTTCAAACACCAATTAATTCCTCTCTTCTTCTTTTTTTTTCTTTCAAATTTCATTTAATTAATTTACTTCCTTAATGAAAATTATATATTGAGTGTTGTCGTAAATAAACAATTGTCTTACTATGAAAAGGGTATATTAAATTTATATAATTAATTAAGGGTATATTATTATTATTATTATTATTAGTATTATGTGGAATTGGGTTCTTTTTTGTAAAAAAAAATTGAGTATTAAAAAGAAAAAATTAGTGTGTGTGTGTGTTTAATTTCTTGGGGAATGGTAAAGGAAAGCTGAAACAAAACTGAGAAAAAGCAAAAATAAAGGGAATAGGGAGAAGAGTACTGATTCGATTCTCTTTTTGGGAGAAACGCTTCCATGCATAACCACGACACACCCCTAACTCCAAATACCCTAACGTATTCTCTCTCTCTCTTATCTCTCTCTCTCTCTCTCTCTCTCCTTTTAATATTCTTTTTATTTTTTACAATTTTAATTTATGTATAAATATAGGTTTTTTTAAAAGTTCAAATTAAAATTATCATTTGAGACTTTTATTTAGTTTTCTTTAGTCTATGCATACTACTTGTAATCAATTTCAAAATTTCATCTCTCAAATTTAATTTTTATTCACTAATGATATTTTATTTTACTGAAAGAAAATAATCTAAGATTTATTGATAGTACGTAAATTAAAATTGAACGTTTATACTATGTACTGTTTTTTAGAAGATGGAAAAATATTGAAAGGAGAATGAGATTGGTCAAAATTTAATTCATTAATTTAAAAGAAATAGATGGAAGGTAGGATGACACGTAATTAAAATTTTAGGTTTCGTTTGGTAACTATTTAAGTTTAAATTGATGTGCTTGTTTTCTTGTAATAAACTTTGTTGTCGTAGTTTCTTATTTTCTAATTAAATATTCGAAACTCATATTTTGTTTCTTTTTTTTTCTTTCAATTTAGTTATTTACGTGACGTTTTACCCAAATATATTAGAAAATTATTCAACATTCAAGTCACGTAGTATTAGACGATAATATGCTCATTTTGACAGTATTTGTTAAGTTAATGTTTCATTTATAGCCATTTTTAAAAAAATATTTTAAAGTAAATGTATGATCAATTGATGGTTTTGTTCTCTCCATTTTAAATTTACAAATTTTAATTTGTTAATTTTTAAGTGCATTTTATAAGTCAAAATTGATTTTATAAAATGTGTTTTTTTTACCTAGACGAAAAATCACTGAATTTCTACACTTAATTTTATCTTGAAATATAAACACTAATTTGTCCACTTGACAATTTTTCCTTAAAAAAAATGATTTTATTTAAATATTTTTAAAAAATAGAGTAAAAAACAAAGTAGAAACGGAAACCACTCTTTTTATGTTTTCAAAGTTTTTTTCTTAAGCTATTTTTTATATATATATATGCATGATTCTTAGGAGTTGAAGGAAAAATAATAAATACTTACCAAGTATGTACGTATTTGAAATTTTGAAAAACAAGAAAACAAAGCTTTAACCAAGCTGTCTCTATAAAAACATAATTTAGGTTAAATTATAATTTAGTCATTACTATTGGGTATTCATACCATTTTAATTTTGTGTCTATAAAACTAGGTTTGTAAGCATTTTTTCATTTATTACTGTACGAAATACGCTCTAACCATATACATTCACACTCTAATCTTATACTTTTTCGTAACATATCAAGTTAAACTCTAATAAGTTTTCTTTTTAAATCATTAATATATGACTTTAACACATGTATAAAACACCCCTTACAAGAGATTAACCTAAAATTTAGTGGAAAACATATAGTATCAATTGAATAGTAGAAATTAATTTGTAATGATTTTTTTATCTTCTTGTTTTTCTTTTTCTTTTTTTTCTTTTTCTCTACTTATTTATAAGAATTTTGTGATAATATTTTTCTAGTTACTTTTGGTGGATTTTTGAAGAAAAAAATCATGTCAAGATCATTTTGAGTTGATTTTGAATGAAATTGTTGAATGGATACAATATAAAATTTATCTCCGTCCAATAGCTTAAGTTTTTGGGATCAATTATGTAAATTAACATATTATCAGAGTAATTTGTCTAAAAAGATTCTATATTCAAACTCTTGTAACGTTATTTTCATCTTAATTAAAATTGACTTCCACTTGTTAGGTCTTAGGTCTTAGATCTTAAACTTTTAAGTAAATAAATTGAGAGCATATATAAATTACCAAATAAAAGTCTACATTGGTTTTCTTATTAAATTTTGAAGTTTAAATTATACAAATATAAGTTTAAAATTTTATATGATGTTGGCAAAAGATTTGAGATATAAATTAACTTTTTATCATAGAAAATTATAAATTGAAATAACATATATTAATTAACTTATGAAATTCAAAAGTCAATCCAATGAAATATTATTTCTAAATTTAAAATAAATTAAAGATGTAGTTATTTAATAATCTAACGGGAGAGTGGATATGTAGTAACTTTGTTCTAATTCAAAATTTTCTAAAAATAATGCAAAGTCTTCATGTAGACGTTATTTCAAGACGGTATCTTCATCTGCGAAAAACTTCAGAATAGGCTGAAAAAATATTCTTAGCCCAAGTTGGTGTACCTTCTGTCAAAGAGATAGAGATAATGAAAATGTAGATCACCTCTTCCTCCATTCCAACTTTGCAAATACTCTTTGGAAGAAAATTGAGCTCTACATGGGATGGAAACACACTAAGCCTGAAATGTCTCACCCTTTGCTAGAATCTTTGCTCCATCAATACAAGGCAGAAGAAAAGCACTATCTTTTTTAATATGGGTGTGGCTACTGTTTGGGGTATTTGGTTGGAGAGGAACCACATCATCTACAACAACAAATGTGCAAGCATTACAAATATATGAGAGAATATTTGCAACTTCCTTAGCTCTTGGTCTTCCAAAAACAAACTTTTTTCAAATTATTCTCCTTTTGTTATAGCTCTAAATTGTAATGATTTTGTTTAGTTGTTTCTCTTCATGTTCGAACTTATCTCTAACCCTTTTTTGGATCATCATGTTTCTTGCACTTATTTGAATGAAACTATGGAAAATGATGAGAATGCTTTAAGGGTGTTCACCTAGTGGGAATACTTGGGTGTATCCACTGACCCAAGTCGTATCTTTTTTTCTAAAAAAAAATAATTTTATTACCTAGCTTAGATGTCTATTTTTCATATAATAAATGAGATATAATAAAGATATTAACCTACAACTTCTGAGGAATAGAGTAAGAAACATTATCGTTGATCTAAAATATTCACGAACTAATATTAGGGTTAGAAAGTTGTAGAAGAAGAATAATGATAAAAAAAAAAAGAAAACAGTATGGTAAAATAATTTTTAAAAATAAAAGTTTTTAAGGTAAATGGGGAGTTGGGATGAACGCACGTGAGGTGGGCATGTGGCGTGGCGAAGATGTATTATATAGGAAATAGGAATGGGGAGTAAAACTAAAACGTCATAACAATGATAAAAGTTGCCTCTTTTCTTTTACTTTTTAGTCCTCCAAAATCTTTTACATTATTCTCTCAAAGTCCCCAACTATTCATTCCTTCCTTTTCTTTCCCTTTTCTTTTACATCTCTCAATCCCTTCCCTCCAATTAACACTTCATAATAATATTCACCTTTCATTTTTTTTTCCCCTTTTTAACTCAAATATATATTTTTTAAAAACAATTGTTTTAAAAATCACCCAATATATTGTAATTATTTATGTAAACATAAAAAATGAAAAGATTTTGCAGCTTTATAATTAAAAAAAAAAAAAAAACAATTGTAAATTCAAACTGGGCTTTGAAATGGTTTGTGATTAGGCTTAGGCTGGGCCACGAAAACTCCTCATTAGTTGATATTGGCTGTTGTTGGACTTGGCCCATCTCAGTCTAAACATTAGTAGCCCAATATACTAAACTGGCCTATATGTCCGTACCTGTCTTCTGACGTAATAATCTCAAATGATAACGTTAATTGCGAAATATTTGAGTTTCTGACGAATTATTGCCCAAAATTGACTTTTTTTCCTTCGAAATTAGGTTTATTTTCACTTAGTTTATTACCATGTATTAGAGGTAGATTTAGACTAGATTAGCATAAAGAGTTCAAACTATTCAATCAAGAGAAAATGGCAAAATCTGAAAAAACACACCCTAAGGCCCAATTATGCATGGGGAGAGGGAGTGGTGAAGCCTCAAACTGAATAGTTCGGTTAAGAATGAGGTATGTTCTTTCCTATTTGGGATTTAGGAAGATAGTTGAATTCTGTACATTCTCTGTGAATTGATCTTGAACACACTTGAAGATGCAGTATCCATGTAGCTATGATCTATCTATCAGGATTGCTTTGGATTTTAGGCCTTAATCTTTTCATGAATGCAATACCAAAGAAACATTTGGAGAAGCTTTTCAGGTTAAATATATCTTTCACTTTGTATAACACATATTCATAAGCCAGAATAATATTTCTGTATTTTTGTATGCTATTAACTAATTGGATGCTTCATATGCCTCAATTTCATTATGCTCTACGATTTGATTCTTAAAAGTTTTACTCTTCACTTTTCTCTCCTAATTATCTGGATGCTTCATATGGAAAAATGATGAACAATACTAGCTTCTTTTTTGGGATCAATTCAACAATTTATTGCTTTTGACCTAAGAAAAAAACAACCGTCTTTTTAGCTTTTCAAGAGATTGGACTCTGCTTTTCTTTGTATGTTAATTTTCTTTACAAAGACTTCTAAGTTCTCTGTTTCTTTTCTTAATATCCTAAGTTAAATCGATCAATTATATAGTTTGCACTAGTAATTCCTTCAGAAAAAATAAAATAAAGTGATAAATAAATTTATAGTATAAACATAATGTAAAGCATCAGTACTAGTTCTTCTATCATTTGCGTGGTTTTGAAGTCAATAGCCATCATCTATCGAAAGTACATGATTAGGAGAGTGCTTCTAGAATAGTTTATATCACTCGTCTTTACAAAACTAATTTTGATGACATGAGAAGAGTATTTCAAAGCGTAAAATTAAATATTTATTGAAAATTAATGACAAAAGTAATTTGCCATTACAAAATTATTGATCCAACTACATTGCAGGTGGGTGAGCCTAATCCTAAGCCATTGGTTGACACAGAAGAACATTACAGAAAGACACAGGTTACAGTTTACTTGTTTTTCTATATGATTGATTTGTGATTTTTTATTTATTTATTTATTTATTTATTTATGTAAATATGTTCTACTTCTAACAAACATGTTTTAACTTTTTAAAACAACTAAATAGTCAAAATAAATCATTCATGTTTCATTCATATAAACAGAAAAACTTAATAAACTAAAGAAAGATCAAGAATTGTAAGAACTAGAAGATTGCACATTTGACTGTGATATGTGGTAATTAGTAGGTAGCCATATGTAGATTTAGAAAAAGGGTCTATATTTAGATTACAACATTGAAATTTTTTCTCAGATTCGTATACCCCCACACTTAGGCTAAAAAAACAAAAGAGAAAAAGAAAAGCATACATAATAACTCTATCAGATTTGCTAGAAACCAGAAACCAGAAAGGCAATGGTTTATTCTTTACTAACGAAATAACCAAAATTAAAGAACTTATACCTATGGCCATTCACACTGCCGCCCCTACGTTCAACCATCTCTACCATTTTTGTTACAAACCTAAAAGTGGTCTTCCTCGTTTATCTCCATGCTTTTCTCCGTAACAACTTTAGTGGTCAACTAACCTTAAGCCATCGAGCCCCAAAATTACTGTCAGCCAATTACAGACAACATTCATCTCCTCAGGAATGGTGTAATGTCCCAGCCTGCATGGCAAGATCCCATCTTTTTGTTACTTGTTATCAGACAAACAAAACAAGAAGCACTAGAAAGCAAGATACTAACATACCCATTATAGGTTTTAAATGTTAGATTTCTAAATCCAGCTGAGCTTAAAGTATGTGCAGATTTCTCGCCATGTTTGTAAGCAACGACATCATCACCTGTAACCAACAGCATGTAATATGAAACTGATTCTCATGGTAATTAAGTGTACCTTGAATAAAATTCACTTGATATAGGACACTTCAATCCAGCAGCAGTTCCAACTTGATTGGAATGTAAATAAAAGCAAAAAATTAAGCATGGGCATTTGGAAAGACAGGTAATGTTGATCTGATGGGTTAGAGTTACTTTTGGTCGATGGAGAAAAACAATTGAGTCTTGCATCCATCATTACAATCTCAAAAATCATTCTCTTAAACACTTTTGAGTTAAGTCACTGAAAATCTCAAGATTCCTATGGCTAAGTGACTTGCATAAACTAAAGGCTTTTAAACCAGCATCCAGAAGCCTAGATGTTTTTTGGAATAATGGCTGTGCAACCTGAAAGGCGAGAAGCTAAATAAATTGGTTTGCTGCCACGTCCATAAGCAGTCAGTAGGATTAAGGGAACTGAGAGAAATCATTTTTCTCACAAGAACGGTGATGAAAAGCATTGCAAACAAATCAGTGATAAATTACGACATATAAAAATGAATGGATCAGCAAGTGGGATGTGGTGCTCAGTCGGCATCCATTGTGGGTAACTATCTTTCTATCAACATACAAAAACAATACAAGTACCTGAACCATGACAGAGTAAAATGGGTAGACACGCAGCCCGCCTTGCAGCTTCATGTGACACATTGATCTGGTTCCTCAAAGATCTACAACAAAAAGCATTTAATGAAAAAAAATAAGTGTACTTAATCAATAAATACCACTTATGTAGGCTGTACTGTGTGTTTCTGCCTCTTTACAGTTCAAATAACAAAAGTAAAACCTTGAACAAGGAAGCCAGCCACTAAGCCCAACAACTGCACTTAGGTTAATGGGGTATAGGTTTCCATTTCCATATTGCCCAAGAATACGGCATGATGCAGAGTAAATTGCAGTTGCAGCACCCATACTGAAGCCTCCAATACCCAGTTTAACTGTTGAAGCATAGTAGAATTAATAAAAACTCCAGAAAAAGGGAAAAAACGGCACAACTACATCTTAACAAGTGAGAAAAGGAATTCTTGGATTGTGAGGGTGGCAATGGAGGGTTACAGAATGTCCTCCAAGTATCTTAAATCAGATAGAGTGAGAAGAAAGCAAATTTGTACATCAAACACCAAGTATCAGCTGCAAAAATGATTTGAGACGGCAGATGAAATCTATATCTATACCCATCTACCTACAATTCATAAACCATAACTGAGCTTCATTTCGAAACCATATAAGAATTTCCGGTTTGACTCCTTCACAGAACAATATTGGGTAATCTAATAAGCAATTCCATCTCCCTTATGTGTTGACCAACCAGGGGAGTATCATACTGATGATCAAGTTAAATAATGACTATAATAGTTCCCTATAGCCATGATAAAGTTGAAAACTAAAGACTCTAATTATTATTATCGTTTTGGATCTTTGTGATGTTCAGATTAGAGTACCCACACCTCAACTAATCATCTCATAGGACAACCAATTTACCCTACAAATATTGATTACCACAACACTATTATCCCAACCAGGTAATCACGGAAGGTTTGAACTCATTTTCCAATGTCTCTACTTTGTCCGCTAGCTCTATTGACTATTAGGTCAATGTGCAGGGTGGTCAAATGATTAGCGACTTATTATATAGTAATGCTAGAATAGTTGCATAAGTTAAGTAACAAACAGCAGCTCAGCTGAAGGGAGGGGAGGGGGGGGATATAATGTGGGGAAGATGTTAAGTATCAGCAGTTTCAACAGGTAAGCACATAATAGTTGAGTTGATAGTTAAAATGCTTTTCAAGAAGAAACATACTATCAGCAGGTTCTGTAGACAAAAGATTAGCAACATGTGATGCTGCAGCATCCAAGCCTTCTAAATCATCAGGAGAATCTTCAGAAATATCTCCCACATCAAACCCTGATACGAAACAGGGGAGGTCCTCATAATGTTAAAAATTTGAGTTGAACTAATTCCAGGTACAATTATATTTTTCTCATTTACACTAAAAGCTAAGGAGATATTTGGCTCCCAGATTTAATAATTTTGTCTACGAGATTTGGGTAGTTTATTTCTGAATTGCACAAAATAATTTCAAGTTAATCTAGATTTGAATAATTTCTGTTTGATACAAGTTCTCTAATTTGTAAACACAGAACACTAGCACATAGAAGGAAGGTGAGTTTCATCAACTTGAGTTTATATAATACGAGTTTAAATTCCTTGTGAGATTAAAAAATTCCTAGCATGAGACAAACAAATCAACTTGCCAACAGGATGACTTATTAACCATGAGTTATACAAGCCTAACCTGTGGGCCAAACACCCTTTAACCCATTATATAATATTGACTTATGTACCTTCTGAGATTAAAAAAATTCCTAGCCTGGAGTGAACAAATCAACTTACCAGACACAAGGCACTTATTCACCTTGAGTCAGGCTTCAAGCCTATCTCGAGAGCCTAACACCCTCTAATAACTACGTTTTGTTAAAGTCCGGGCTTTTTTCAACTAGATCGATAATTAGAAATTCCAAGATGAATATCTTACAAGCAGTGCAAGGAAATCCACCAAATAATGCCACGGGCCGAGTAGGAGCAGTAGGACAAATCCACTTAATCTGCAACCGAATTTGTAATATACTTTGTTAGTTGATCATATTAAACAACACCTAAAACTTTATCGATCAAGTTTACTACAAGTTTACATGCTGGAACATAGTGGAACTAGATTGAGATTTCCTTTGGAAAGAAAGGTATAGGTTCATGTACAAGTAGCCTTACGTTGGGTAGAGGAAGAGTTTCCAAGATCTGAGACCAACTGAAAAGATTAAAAATAATTCAATAATAAATTAGATGTCCTCATTACGCCATAACTTCCATCATTCCAACTAAATACAAATGCTTATGCCGATGGGCTTTCTAAAATTCAATAACAACAATTCTGAAAGGATTTGTCAAGTTTGCAGATTACGATGAAAGAATATCGAAAACAACCTCCAAATAGATTCAAAAACATTTGAAACTGGGACCACACTCTTGTTGGTTACCCAATAATGAAGAAACCAGCCCTCCTTTCATGATGTGAATGTTTGATATTGGTTAGGCTCATAAATTATAATAATAATCATTATTTTATGTTGAATTTTGGTTTTTCTAATTCTTAAGGACAGAAAACATGATGTGGTCCCCATTCATCAATTTGTCATATAGAGGCAACACCTCAATATAGCTTAGAATCAAAGATATGACATAAAAATGCCAACTAGCAATATTTTTTTAAGCAATGTACCATTACCTTCCCCCATAAAAAAAACCAGAATAAGAATCTCTAGTAAAGGCATATAGAATTTGTCAAACTTTCTATATATGAACATACACAAGAAGAAAGGACAAGACACTGACATTCTCTCACTCGGCCACTTCTTTCCTTTTGGCATGGAAGACAAAAAGAAAGTCTTCTACTGAGATATAATCCACGAATTAGAATGGAAAGTTTGAAACTTGCATGTAATGTACCATAGAGTTCAAAGTGAGTGTTTCATACTAAATCAGTACCCCATAATTTCTTCTTAACCTCATTCAAAGTAAGTCAACCAAAAATTAGCAAAATAACTCTAATAAGCCGGCCAAACAGGGAGGAGAACATAAAGAAGACAAGTCATTAGTACCTTGATCCCTTATCACCTAGGCCATGTAACCAAACAATAGTTGCCTGATGCTTCCCTTTAGGCCTGACCACATGGGTCCTCCCAAACTCGAAGGTCATCCTGCCAGTTCTACTACCTGACATAATGGAGCAAAAAGTTGAGGGGGGAAAACCCCAGATGCATAAATGAAAGCTAAACCATATATTCTTAAGGACGGTAAACCAATAAAACAAAATGAACAGAAAATGAACAAACCAGAGCCCACAGTAGAGCTGTTATAGCTCATTGTTTTTCCACAAAAAAATGTTGGAAGCAAAGCAACACGGGCCACAAGTTAGGCGTTGGAATTAGTTCCTGCAATGAAGAGTTTTAGAATTGACCAACTGTATTTATATGCATTTGGGAAGGGAGAAATGGAACTAAAACCCATCGATTTTACATTAGCTACTCCTGTAACGCAGTCCTAAAATACTAAAAAAAAAAGTGAAAGGGCATCTCAAAAAAGGAGAGATAAAAGGGTGGGTGGGGGAAGAAAAAGGCAAGAGCTCTTTATGGGCAAAAAAGAATCCACAAGAGATTAAAGCATCGATACAGAAAACGAAGGAGCTGAGCTGACACAGCTCTTCAGTTTATAAATGCCACAGAGGGAGCAACAAAAAGAGAGATTGCGAGGGCAAGAGAGCGAGAGGAAAAGAATCTATGCCCTTGAATGCAGGACAAGCCACAAGGGTAAAGCATTTCAACTACAGCAACACAAGAATATAGCAACTAATGAAAATTTTCAACCAAAAGGACAAAAAACAGAGAAAAAAGAAAAGGGTATACAAATACAGTACAACACAATACAGTACATAAAGAATGAAAAGACACCCATCAAATTACAGACCCAAAAGTTGAATGTTCAGCCAAGCATTGATGAAGAGAAGAATTAGTAGGAAAGATCTGGAATACAATGGATTTGTTTAAGTTTTATTTCAAAATATGAATGTGAAGAAGAGAAAGTGAAGAGGGTTTTAAGGTATTTTATATACCAATTTAGGGGTGCAAGTGTTTAACAAACAAAAAGCATAAGTGCTTTTTCTAGTTTCACTCTTTTTTGTAAAAAGCTATTTCCTTTCGTCTTCCCTTCACACTGCTTTCTCTTCCTTGTTCTTCTTCTTCTTTCTATCTTTTCTTTTTTCTCTCTTTACTTTTCTTTTTCTGATGTTTTGTTCATATTTACTTCAAATGGCCGAAGGAACCAATGTGGCCCAGAAAGTCCAGAAACAACGGCTACTCTCTTACAATGGGTTCCCTCAGTAATTACTCATTCGCACTCCCTCCATTTTCACTCTACCATTTTACTTGACTTGGTTTTTAGTGTGGGGCATGCATGAAATTTACAATTTCATTACCCTTTTATTCTCATTTTCTAGTGCAACATCCGTCCTGGAGTAGCAGAGTATATGTCAATTATCGTTAAAAAATAATGATAAATGTTCTTTTAACGTTTAAAACTTCGTAAATGTGACATTATTACGTGTGAAGTTATGTTCTTTAAAAAAAATGAATTATAAAATTAATGTTTGATATACTTTAAGTCAATATGCATTAAAATTTTAAATTAATCTAGGAAGGTTACACGGTTGTATGTCTATAAAATAGATTAACCTTACGTGAAGTGTGGTAGTTGTATGGATGATAATTATCATCAACTTTAAGAAGAATAGTTGTTAAAAAGAAAAAACTTTCAACTTTAAAGAAATAATCGTTATCTTTTTTTAATACAATTGTAGGGATCATGTCTTTGACTTTGAAAACAAATATTATATTAATGTTATTGAGTCTAGCTCACTTTAATGTTCGTTAAATAAGTCGATAAACAATGTTAAAGATAATAATATAATTTTAAAAAAAAATTAGATATCAAAATAGACATTTAAAAAAAGGAAGAACTATTTTGAGTTAAATGCAGAATTACCTTTTAACTATAAATTTAATTCAAATATTAACCATCAAGTTTCAACCTTTTCTTTCCTCAAATCTTCTAAAAATTTCTTGATTAATAATTACGTGTTTGGAAATGTAAATATCCGGTGAGAGGAAAAAGAAAAAGCATTTCGTAAAGTACTTTTCAATCATGTAATGATGTTTTCATGAATATAGTTTAGATTTTTGAGATTTTTTTTTTTCAAAAGAAAATGTAATGATTCAAAACATATGATTTTTTGTCACCTTCCAAATCTCTGGGCCTTAGTTTAGAAATTAGATGAATGAAGTGAGTGTTTAGTTGCATATATACTCTTTTTAGGTGAAATATATATGTAATAATTGTCATAAATATTATATTTTTAAGAATTAATTTTAAATTGGTTATTACAAATCAGTTAATAGAAACATTGTTTTCATGAAATAAAATTCTTTTATATTGAATTGTAAATGGTTAAGTTTTGTTAAAATACTATAATTACGTCACATGAAATTTATTATAAATTCACTTTAAAGTTTGAAAATTTATTTTAAATGAAAAAGTTTTTAAAATGTTATCGTGAATCGGACTTTATTTATTCAAAATGTAATTTGAAAGTGGAATGAAATTTTTAGCGATAAGTATCTTTTGTTTTGTTTTTTGGAGAAAGAGCTGATGAGAGCAACTCTTTTTGGAATCGATGTGATATTATTATTATTGGCCCAAAAGAAATGAAATTCAATTTTAGAATTAAATCTTTTGGAAATGAAAATTGTCATCTTATCAAATAAAACGTGTCGTCTCCTCAATGCATAAAATAAAATTAGGGTTCGCAAATATTACAATGTTCTTTAGCACTGTGTTATTTAAGACTTAATTAAGAGGTTCTTTAAAAGGGGAAAACAGAAAAAGAGATTTATTTTACCTTTCTATTGTACTCATTGTGAAAATATTTTTAAAATTTATAGTAATAATGTTAATGTTATTAGATTTTAAAATAAAAGTTTGAACAACCATAAACAAAAACAAGCTTAGGACTCAATTAAGGTTTATTAAAAATTTATGGACAAAATTAGTTATTATTTAAAGTTAGTACATTTTCAAAAATAACATAGTATTGAAACTTTTTATAGAATATAGTAAAATTCATCATTTTTTATTTTTTTATTATATTTTATAAATATATATATATATATATATATATATATATATATATATATATATATATATATATATATATTTTTTTTTTTTTTTTTTTTTTTTTTTTTTTTTTTTTTTTACTATCCATAATAAATTTCCCAAAATTTTAGAAAAGAATATGAGCTAAAATAGTTTAAAGAAATGGTAGAAATATGACATAATTGGTTGGGTACAACTTTTCAAAAAGTTTGGTTTTTTTTTTTTTTAGTCCAAGCCAAACGAGTGATATAGAATTCTTTGTTATTTCAATTATAATAAGAATCTGATTTTCTTCGTTATTCAATCGAAGCTATTTACTGAATTAATCACTTTTCCAAGGTATTTCCTTTTTTACTTTTATTTTATTATTATTCTTTTATCAATGGTGTTTATAGAAAAATCATTTTTCAAAGTTATTCCAAACACATTGTTGTTTTGTTAAAAGCGTCAATAATATTCTTAAGATGAACATATATATATATACCTATTACTTCTATTTTAATAAGACGTGTGATGCATGTGAAATTTATAGTTTTATTTTAGTACGCTTAAAGTATATGATTGTTAATTAATTTAAACATTATTTGTAAATTAGAATACATCATGTTCATCTAAATAGTTATATATTGAGATCAAGGATTTGACGTCTAATTAATCAAACATATATCCATCGTTTGATTGTAATTATGATTTCACATATATATGACTATTAAATCACACTCATACACGAACAGTACACTATTTTATATGTAACAGTGTAAAGGAACAAAATAGGAAATATATAAAAATATATATATATATATATATATATATATATAATGACAAAATAAGATGTAAATTAGTTGTTGTCTCCCTTTCATATATATAGCATAAGGGTTATAATATTTAAAGAATCTATTAAAGTGTGAAAAGGAAAAGTAACAGAAGATGGGAAATATGAAAATAAAAGGTTAAAAGAAACTTTAGGAAATGAAATGTGACAAAGGGAGAGATTTTATCCAAAATTTGAAATGGACAGATTAATGTGAAGCACATTTTATACTATTACTCAATACGCAACACGTATGTTGTACCTTTTCTTCACCTTCATTATAAACCCCAATGATAATAAAGGAATACGAGAATTTGGTCAATTATAGAATGAAAGCCCTATGCAAGACAGCTATGAATTTTTTAGATCTCCTTTGATTTCTTCTATTTTGAAAAGATTCTTCTCCCAACATTTTTTTTTAATCCTTCATTTCAATTCAACCATCTAACTCATCGTTTCTTCAAACCTCACCCTCAAGATATGTTGAAATTTTTTTTAGATTTTGAGTTTGATTTCAAAATGTTATAATTTTTTTACAAAAACATGGAGGTACGTGTAATGTATATAAAATATTGTAGTTCTAATTGTTTATTAAATTGTGATTTTTAACATCTAATGAATAAATAAAAGTATACGTGTTGCCAACATATCTACTATGAAGTCACACGAAATAATTCATTGTTTCATCATACTAATTACTACTTTCATTCAAGTAAATCTTTTTATATGTATATATTTTCTCTAAACTTTGGATCACATGAAGTTATTTTCTGCTAACATTAATTATACTTATTTTTAAAATATTATATTAAACTTAAAAATTGAAAAAGTTACCTCTATTGTCTCTTAAATATCACTTCTCATTTCTTCTATACTGATACTTACATTTGAAAAGTCACGACCACACGAAAAATAGCAATATAGAAATTTGTGAAAAATATAAGAGCAAAGAAGACATGTATGAATACTTCCTACATTGCCTCTTTTAAGACAGTAGAGATTAATAAAGCACGCCTGTATTAAAGCCAAAAAAAAAAAAACTATTTAGTTAAAATTTGAAATTAAAAATGTTAGAAGTGTCAATTTGAAATTAATTTAAGGAGTTTTCTTAGGAGAAAATGAAAATGGATTTTTTTTAGAAAAAACAATATATTTTCTTTCAGCTGAGAGAATCTTCATGGATTATATAATTTTATATTCTTGTGAGGACATTCCTTTAAGTCAACATTATAATCAAAATTTTAAAGATAGCAATTGCTCCAACTTTAAAAAGATAAAATGAAGGTTCTCTTTACAAAAGAGAAATAACTTTTTTTCCAAATTGGCGTCTTGTTCTCTCTTTTTTATTTTTAAGAAGAAAAAAGAAATCTTGTAGTATGAGAATTAATGCTTCTCATTACATCAATAGTCCAATCCAAAATATTGCCGAATACATATTTTCTTGTTCTATTCATTCACTCCCATCATTTGCATGCTATACTAAAAAAAATATTCTTAAATTTTGGATATGAAAAGATTTTTCTGTATTTTCTGATTTGATGGGTGTTCAATGAATAATATATATATATGTTATTTATGCGAAAAATATCAAAGAAAATAATTTTATTTCACCTTATATTCCTATCAAATAGAAAGTATGTCGTTTTAATGCACTTGGGAGGGAAATTTTGGTCCCCAAGTCAAAAAGTCAAATTCCTCTTAATGAAAAATTGACCATTTTTGCAAAATCGATTATGCTGTTTTTCAAAACTAAAGTTATGAAGCACTACTTTTACTTTGGTTAAAAATGGATATTTAAAACATAAAGAAAAAGATATTGCCTTTTTTTTTTTTTTTAAGAAAAGTTGTCAACTCTTTGGTACTAAAAGAAATCCTTTGTGTATTACCAAGTTGGTATTTGATCTTTGGAATAATACGCGATGGGACTAAAATAGATCTCTTAATCACCTTCAAATCCATTCATTTGTATATAAAATAGATGCTGTCGCCACTACTTGATTTTTATATTACATTTTAGATATTTAATTGGTATAACGATTTGGGTTTAAATTAAATCAAAGGTAATGTACATATAAATTTAGTGCATATGCTTTTTGTCTGATAAATTTTAGAGGTTTCTTTTTTCTTTTTAATGATTTGCCATCTTCAAGTTGACGCACATCTAAAAGAACATTACGTTATATCGTTTAATTAAACATTACGTTATCCGTGTAATTTGAACTTTAAGTTGGTAAGAAAATTTTAGTATTGGATCCAAAGAACTAAAGTTTACGTATCTAGGACTCATCAAAACATTCCCAAAGTCAGAAGCCAGTAAAGAAACTCATCCATTTCGATCCTTCAGGTTTCAACAAATACATAACTTGCAACTATTCTATTTCATGACAATTGAAACGAAACAAGAAATTGAACATGAAACAAAAACAGAAATAAGTGCAATTGACATGAGAGGTTTGCTGACGTTGAATCTCTATAACTGTTTACTAAAGAAAACATAAATAATCCCCCAACCCAACAGGCCAACCTAGATGGGTAAAAACTTTCTTTAAAACAACAATTTCAAACCAAAAATTCTAGTTTGAAACTGGTAAACACCACCGAGTCCTTTAGGTAACATCAAATAATGAAAGACGCTTTATCCCGATAAAGAAAAAGAAGAGGTAAGCCAAAATATTGTGCCAACTAGAATCTTCAAATTTTAATAATCAACGTAAGATATAGAATATCTCACCAAACTGGCTAACGACCTACAAACATACAAAAAGTCTGAATACCAAAACCAAAAAAAAAAAAAAAAAAACAACGATCCAAGGCAATATTATTTCACTACATATCCTAGGAAGCATACTCTGATACAAATCTAAGCCGGGATTTTAATACAGTAGCCTAGAATCCATTTTGGATGGGTCTCCACGAAATCATAAAGGTTTGTTTTTTCTTTTTCTCCTTCGAGGAACAAGAGGGGGAGAGCTGGAACACCTTCTTTCTTTCAATGATCCTTTTCACCTCTCTGAATCTGGAGATCCATCACCGTAAGAAACCAGACCCTTTTTCCCAACTGGACTTGCAGAAGGCGACCTGGACCTATCTCTGCTCGTTCTTCTGGGGGATTGAGAATCAGCAGGGGACCTTGATTTCGATGGGGATCTGCTCCTTGAAAGAGATCTCCGCCTACCTACTCTAGGAGACAAACGAGACCTGGATCCCTCAACTGGGGAACGGCTCCTAATGGGGCTTCGGCTACGGCTATAACGACGACTACGGTAACGCGGACTACGGGATGCAGAGGGAGTCCTGCTTCTTCTGCTGTTCCTGTATCTGTATAAATGAGAAGTTATCAAGCAACTTAAAATCAAAGACTGTTGGCACGACCATAGCAATTTGTAATGGTTTAAAAGATTTAAGCTTTTAAGTTGGCCATGGGTAAGAGATTGCCTCAAAATTGAAAATACGGTGTGGTATTCAATCAAATGGGGAAGAATCACCAGTGATCATGAATTTAATTCGGAACTTTAATAGTGAAATATGGTAGAGACGACAGACCTTAGCGGAGATCTTCCTCTAGGAGGGCTTCTATAGCGCCTAGGAGAATATCTTCTGTAGTTTGAATATCTAATAACAAAAGCAAGCATTTAAAAGATCAATTATCTGAGCACTTCACTGAGAAGCATAGAAAACTGGGAGCGTGATAAACACAAACTGAATGCTGATCAAAAAGCTCACCTGTCACGTTCAACTCTTCCACTGTAACGGTATGACCTGACAGGAGATGCAGAAGGTGTTCTGTATCTACGAGCAAATGAATAACGCTCGCTAAAACCACGCCCCCTTCTGATGCGCTTCGGAGACCCTTCTGGAGAAACACTTCTTGATGCACTTATCCCTCTATCAGATGTCGGAGACCTTGGCCTCCGGATGGGGGTATGACTCCTAGAGTAGCTCCTTCGATTCCTAGCTGGTGCTCGAGGACTTCGACTGATACTCCTCCTGGATGGTGCCCTACCTGAGCTTCTGCTCAAACTCTGACGAGAGGATCTCACCGGACTTCTGCTTACACTTCTGGAAACTCTTGCAGGACTCCTACTAATTGATTTTCTAGAGGCTCTTCTAGGTGGGCTCCTGCTTGGACTTCTTTGTGGATTGGATCTCACGGGGCTTCTGCTAATACCTCTCTGATGCCCGCTTCGTAATGGGCTTCTACTGATACTCCTACCTTTCCTTCCCCTACCTGGACTCCTGCTAATACTTCTACCTGGGCTTCTGCTACCATTTCTAACAGGACTTCTGCTGACGCTCCTGCTTCCATTTCGAACAGGACTTCTACTGATGCTCTTGCTCCTCAATGGTGCTTGTGGTGGGCTTTGACTAACACTTCGACTCCTGCTCATACTTTGTTTTGGACTAACACTGTGGCTCTTGCTGTGAGTCTTTCTGGGACTAATACTCATACTCTTACTCATTGTCCTTCTAGGACTAATGCTTCGACTCCTGCTCATCAACTTTTAATAAAATACCAGATCTGGAACAATTACAAAGAATAACGGAGGTGTGACAAGAATGGAGAGTGGACCTAGATTTTCCAGGGTGGTCATCTACAATATCAGGCTGTCTTTCCAAGCTTCTGTCAGATTTAGAATCCACAGCAGCAACACCATTGCTCCTCCGCTCACCATTCTCCTTGGGGGATCTCTCCCCATCATTTTCCACCACATCCGCCTCTCCTCTCCTTCTGTGGCGGGCATCTGAGGCTTGAGGTACATCTTCAGCTGCCAGACATCATAACACCCAGAATAATGCATGTAAATCAAATAATGATTGAGAAAAACTAGATACGAAATGAAAAACCGCCCAACTTCATAATTTATCACAATGGAGGATGAAGGGAAAAAATTACCAGATTTCCCGGATATGCCTTTGCGGTTCAGATCTTTTCCTTGAACATCAAGGCCATCTTGCTCAGACGTGCTTCTGCTCTTGCTATCACTTTCAGTATCTGAAAGACTGTCCAAGTCCCTTGTGATGAGAAAAAATTGAGTGTTAAATAATGGCCATCTTGCATAAGAATCGATTGAAAGAAACTTAATCTTTGGAGGAAACTAGAAGTTCTTAAGTTAACTAGCAAACACATCACAAAATTGATGTCCTAAAAGCCCCCAGCACCAATTAATCTTCTCTTTCCAACTCGAAGGAAATGTCTTGAAATACAGAGCAATTCTAAATATTTAATAGAGGGTCTCAAAATCACATTTTTTCTTTTTCTTTCCTATTGCGCTAAGCAATTCTTGGAGCTAAGTTTTAAGTCTCTTGGAAGGTCATCCCTATTTCAAATGACATCAAAGGTCTCTTCACCCCCATCCCAAAGACCAGGCTCAAGTGTTGTACGTCCATTTTTTTTTACTTGAAATTCACAATTTCGTATCAAACCAAAAATGAAATTTCGGGAGCAACAATTATAAGAGATTGCCTATGTTACAGCTTTCTTCTAGTCCATATACTTTGAAAAGAATGATGTGTTAGTGAGTGAGGAAAATTCCCTTGAGTTGTTCTAGGAAAGGTTTATTTTTGTTCTAGCAATTAGACGTACACCCTTTCCCTTTCCAATTACACTATCTTGTTTGTTTTCGCAAGCTTGAAGATATTGTCCAAACTTAGAGTGAACTCTTTTCTTTTCTACATCTCGTTCAACAAAGTTGCTTTTAGTAAAACAAAACATTATAATAATCATATGATTAAAAAACCTCCACCATAACCCATTGTAGATCCATAACTGGAAAAGGCATCAACCTTACTCAAGACCAACATCATGTCATTTGCCCTAAATTAAGAGAAAACTAAAGCTGCACCTGTTATGATGTAGCTCAAAAGCCCTATCTATCAAACTTCTCCAAGTTCGCCCCCCCCCCCCCCCCCCCCACCAACTCCCTTCTAGACCTTTATACGAACCAACTGGATGGGGGTACAAAATTGATGTCCTAAAGCTGCATCTGAAAATATGTGAAATTATACAAACAATTTTTCTCTTGAATAATAAATAATAGAAAAGTACTTTTAAGTGAAAATATCAAGAACCTTTTAGATTTTCTTCTCGACTTCTTATCATGCCTCCGCCTCTTTCGGCGTCTCTTATCCTTTCTCCTCCCACGCCTATATCTTCCTCTCTTAGAAGTTCTCTTTCTCTTTCTAGACCTGTCATCACTGGAAGAACTTTCAGAAGATGATGAGGATGATGACAAATCGGTGTCAGAATCACTATCTGAGTCTGAGTCTAATTCTGAATCAGAAGAACTATCTGAATCGGACGTGTCGTATTTTTTCTTCCTCCTCTTCCTTTCCCTTGATTTTTTCGGCTTTCCTCTTCGCTTTTCTTCTTGACTATCATCATCCGAAGCATTTTTTCCTGTTTTCACTTTATTTATCTTTCTTTTTTCTGCATGCAAAATGATAATTAGATGGAAAGTTCAATGATAGTACAAAGAATTTAACTCAAAAGGGGGGAAAACGCATTAAAAAGTCAACTTGCTGTTTACAGAATGGGCTTAGGGTCAACAAACTATCTCACAAAAAATAATTAACATTAATAAAATAAATAACAAGTCATCGATATGTTTGGTAGTTTTTACCTTCATTAAACTCGCCACAATTAACAATTTTCACTGTAACAGTTGGAATGCCATCTTCTACATCCACTCTTTCCATCTTTTTCAGTACGTCAAAACCTTGGACAAGCTTTCCAAACACTAAATGCTTCCTAAAAGAGCAGAATAGAAGGCAGACTGAGAGCTCAAGTCAACAAAAATAATATTTGCAATTCATCAAAGTTCAAGTCACCTCCATTGAATATGCACAATAGTATTAGAAATAAATGTACAAGAAACAAAGAAAAATATCCACAATAGGCAGTAACAAACCTATCAAGATGGTTATTAGCCTTAAATGTGATAAGAAAATGGGAGCCTAAAGTGTCACGGTCAGCAATAGCCATGGATAGAAGACCAGGTCCATCATGCTTTAGTCGAGGAAGTTCATCTGTACCAATCTCAAACGTTTGTTACCCTCAATTTTACCAAAATAAGATGCTCATGAAAACTCTTTCAATAGCTTGTAAGAACAATCAATTGTATCTAAGCAGAAGGATGCATCTGAAAATCTATATACAAAGCATGAGATGCACTTAAAGAAACCCATGCAGTAACAGTCAGAAAATAAACATAGCGTTAGACACTGCAGACCTATCCCATAAAATTACAACAGATGAATTAAGATAATATCATATTAAGAAACAAGAGTACTGAAACAAGATTGGTATCACGTGAAGAAGTTATTTCAGTAAAATGTCTATAAAAGAATATAAAGCAGTAATATACTTGGATGAAAAGGAAACCTATCAATGTAGGGGAAGAACCTCATGGAAAACAACAAGTGGGGCTCCGTGACCTGCATTTTCTTATTTAACAAAATATTCTTTATCATGACAATGAAATGAATCTAAATGAACTGTATAGATATAGAATACCATAGAAATCAACAATCACCAATACTTTCATTAGCAGACCAGACCATTTCAACAATAAAGCAACCATGCAAGCAAAGTAAAAAAAAATCAAAGGATGAAAAAAGAATCAGTGACAGAAATCCATAGCAACAAAAAATTATATGCATGGTCCTCATATGTAATACCAAAACTTGAGAAAAGAAACATATTTTACTTAAGCCAAAAACAAGGATGTTTGCCTTCAAAACTCTCAAACTCAGAATTTGAAGATTAGTCACATTGGGATGAAACAAATGAAAAAGTGAATGCCCATTTCAGCAAACAGATCTCTTGTCCCTTACCAAACCATACACTAAATACAACAGTAAATACAAGCTAAATGAAACCATGTTGAAACTTCATCCTGAAAAGCAACAAAATAATGTTTAGAAAATGCAAAATTTACCTGGAAACTTTCCACCATAAATGCTCTCTCCAACTGTACCTGAGTAAGATAAGAGCGGGGAAAATTAATTTATCGTGCAAAAAACTAACAACAGTCAATACTGCTGCTCACAGGTCCACATTCTTACAACTTCTACAGAATAACAAAAAGACTATATTCAAATAACTTTTCGAAGAAACCACACTGCTTCTAACTCCACAAAGGAAGATGTAGTTATCAGCTGTCAAACACTTCACATGTACTTGATACAATCTTCAACAAGGTTTCTCAAAATATAAATCAAATCAAGGGCAGCTATCAATCCGAAAAATAATAATAATAAATAACTCTATGGTCAAAGGTTGACGTTCTTACAATCTCTATAGAATAGTCAAACTCAAACAACTTTTCAAAGAAACCACTGCTTGTAACTCCACCTAGGAAGATGTAGTTATCAGAGCCCAGCATTTCACATTTACTTGATACAGTCTTGGTTTCTCAAAAAATAAGATTAAATCGGAGGGTAGCTATCAATCCACACACAAACATGCAAAAACTTCTCCCAATTGTAAAGGAGAGTCATAAAGCGACAGTGGTTCAATAAGGGAAAACATTTACCCCAAGTCAAAACCGTATTAATTATAGCATCAAAAACACCATAAAAGAGGAGTTCCTTATCTTAAAAAATTCTTCAGTTTCTTTCTTTTTCATCAATTCTAGCAAAAACCTCTCACAAAATTCTCCCAGATCATCCTTTTCTCCTTTTTGAAGGGACAAAACAAAATACACTATTAAACTATCCTACATTAATCCAAATCCTAAGTCAAGAGATGGAGAGGAAATAAAAAGTAATAGGTGTTGCCTAATTGAATTTACAAAGTTAGCTAATTCATTTTTCTTAAAAATACAAGTTACAGTTTAACAGTTTAACGCAATAATTACTATGGTTTAAAAAGCAGCCAGCTGAATCAATCAATTGGAAGCACCTATTAAGCATGAATAACTTATTCATTTTACTCCCCCAGCAAGCACAACTTCAAAAAAAAAAAAACTAAACCAAAAAGGAAAGTTAACAATTAGAAAGATTGTTAGGGCATCTCTACCCAGTTACAGAGTTAAGCTTATTGCTGTAGCCTTAGAATAAAGGTAAAATGAACGAACAGTAAGAAAAAAACATGACTTCAACAGACAACACAATGAGAAAAATAAACAGGCCAAAGAAAATACATACCATCTCGTTTGACAAAATCTCCACCCTGGAAAGATACAGAAAATAACCATTAATTCATATTAAAGAAAATATATAACATGTCTACAAATTACTTAGGTATAGATGAGAACTAAGTAAAAATTGTGATGGACAACTTAACAAGTACAACCTTAAAACTACATCACAAGAAAAGGATTCTTGACCATCAGCCCTGTAGCCTACAGCATAAACAAGGGTAACTGACTAAAAGACAGACCACTTCTAAGGCATATTCTAGAAAACATAGCATTCAAGCCAATATAAAGTCCATCACATTTAAGGGAAACGTCCATCCCAATGAAATCAACATACCTGTGCCATAGAACCTCCAATAATCCGATGAAAAAAAGATCCCTTATAATGTAGTGGTTTTCCAGTTTTAGGGCCAATTCCTTTCTCTCCTAAAAGTAAAATAAAACAATGTTATACAACATGAGTAATCCAAAACTACGTAAATAGTTATAACCAAGAAGGGCATGTCCTTGGCGTTCACCATAATTGTTAAATTAAATAAACTTAATTTTACACAAAGATATGACCACCAACATTAGTAGGTAAAAAAAGGGAATATTGCTACACATGCATAATTCTATATATGAATAAGATGATATCGCCTGTACACTACGAACATGATGTGACAGAAGGAATGTGGCGTTTGCATTAAGAAAATCATTAATATTCAGCATAGGATTTACCTGTACACAGTGCACGAAAATTCTCCGCCGTTTTTGGAGCAACGTCATAAAAGAGCTGAAAAGACCATGCATGATAAAAAAAAGAATAAGTATCTACTCTTGCAAAAATAACCATATTAAAAAGTTAACACTGGCCACAACAGTAAACTTAACCCTTTCTTCTGTTCAAAAAGAGTAGCCACCTTTGTAATTTTAAACTAAAAATTTCTCATTAGAAAATTAAACAAACAAAGGCTCCAATAAGTATCACGCAACCAAGGACTCAAAGCTCTCGATCCATGAGTTATGCAGGTCTTAATGGGTAAATACCTCAAAAACCAATCTTTCCCTGGGGTCTCCATCAATTGAAACATCCAGAAATACCAAAAGGTTCTTCTTCTTTGTCATTTTCTTCCTTAAACTTCCTTCAGCTTCAAATTTGCACTACGACCATAGACCTGAATTGAAGAGCTGAATAGAGGTCAGCACCATTCCAATTGACAAATATAGTAGGAAGAAATGGAGGAAAAGAGATAAATAGATAATGATAATAAAATATGAAAAAATAAAATGCAAAGAAGGTGAGAGGTGGGGGTGGCCGCTTAAGTAAGAAATGGAGGGATAAAAAGAAAGGAAGCACGAGTGGACCAGATTCTCGGTGAAACATACCTAGCTGATAGCAACCAAAACTAAATAGATTATCGTGGATAGTTCGTCAATAGAGTGTCTGATAGTTTAAAGGACCAAAATAAATAGACATCTAACGTTTATAACAAACGTACTTCCCATACTTTTGTTGCCAGTTATTTTTTCCTTAAATCTACGTACATAGAAATTTTCATCCTAGGAAGGAACATGTTTCACGAATATAGGTAGATGAGCAGACATTGTTTGCACTTCCAATATAGTATACTAAGTATTAAAGCATGACAAATCAACTAGAATTCTCTCCATCAAACATTAGTGTGAAATCGCTATGGTCAAATTCCATCGACAATCAAATAAAAAAACGAATGATTGAAATCAACTGCAGGAAAAATATAATGAGTTTTAGAAGTGGATCAAAATGGATAACTAAAAGAAAACAGGTCGAACCCACAAGAATTTTCACATGACCATAAACTCAAAAAAGGGAGGAAAAATAAATTGGTAACATTTAGTTAAACCATGAAGAAAATAAACAGCAATCCTTCGTCAACGTGAAAACGACGCAAAATATTGACAAAAAAAAAAAAAAAAATTCTAGACACTCACTCGTGTGGGTACGCAAGAAGCAAAAGCAACCGATAACTGGATTTACAGTAAAGAAAAAACTATCAGTAAACCAATTTGGTCCATACCAATATCCCCGGTAAAGCATATTATTCAATAATCAAGTGCAAATCCTTAAACCCTAAACAGATTTTATATTATATAATACAAAGAAAACATGCAGATAAAAATAACTAATCGCTCATACTAAATATAGTGTGAACTTGAATGAAATGGAGTTCAAGTATACATTATGATGCATGAAGAACGTAACGAAACTAAAATTAAAGGGGGCAAACAATAAAGTCACCCAACCTAAAATGAAAGATAGTTGAAGATAGTAAATGAAAAGCAGATCAAAGAAGAATTGGAAACAAATGTCGATGAGTTAGAGATTGAAGTGTGGGAACCCTAATATCACCTGAAAAACGCAGAACCACAGAATAAAGTGAAACCCAGATGAGTGCGAAGGCTAGGAGAGAAGGAAGTATTGTGTAGGTTAATATAGAAGAGAATTAAGATGCTCACTGGACTTCAGAGTTCTTCCATTTTTAATGGATTCACCTTTAACGGGATTCCTTTGCTTTTGGGCTTATAAAGTAGCCCATTGGTCCTTTTGTCAGCCCATTGTAATAAATGTAAATAAAATACACCTTGTAAACAAAAAATTCAGCATTTGATTTATCCTTTTCAACTCCATTGAGAAATATATCTTCTATGTTGTATCATGGGCTAAGGTTTGTATCTCTAGCTAAACTGTAGTCGTACCACGTAACATCCAATATTTCATCAGTTACGTCAATGGTTATCTATTCAAATAGTGAACATAGATCGATTGAAACCAGTTTGTTGATCGACTTTTTAAATTTTGTAAGAATATAGACAGTTTTGATTTTGATCGATAAGCTTACCTTTTCTTTTATCTATCATATTTATCCCTATGTGGGTTTATTAGTAACCAATAACCAAATTATAAAAAAGATATATTTGACATTATAGGTCAATAATATCTCACATTTGTTGTGAACAAGACAAACACATGTATAGGGATGAAATTTATGTCCTATCAAATTTCGATAGTAGGATAGTGGCTTACTATGGTGGTGACGGGTGACAAAGAATTAGGGTTCAATTTCGAATAAGGAGCTCGATAAATGGCTACCACATTAAATAAAGACGACATACGTAAATTACCCAATCCGAAAGGTAGTGGCAATAAATAGCAATATCAAACTCTTTAGTCGGGTAATTGAAACGAGCAAAATCTAAATCTTTTAACACGAATAAATTGGAGGACAAGTTTGGTAGCATAGCAGCACTAATTATAGCTAAAATAATGTGTAAGTAAAAAGTATGTTTGACTCGACCGATGAGATCAAACTATTTATTAAAAATAATATAAAAATTTTGTTTGAAATAAAGAGAAAGAAGAAAAACAACTCTCAATCCAACCCGAAAAAATTGTTGGGATCCGTTTTTTTATGTATATTATGTAAATATTCTGAACAGTGTTTGTCCTTAAAACAATTTCCCTAATTTTTATTTATTTAATTTTAAAACACAAGCTCTGAATCGATATAAGTATAATTAAAATGTTAGACGACCCACGGTAGTCTCAACCCGACTGCTGGACAAAGATTGGGTGCCGGCGGGGCGGTATAATCAGGCGTAAATGGAGAAGGTTTTTCCGAAGCTGCAAGACGAACCATGGAGAGTCCTCGAGTTCTACAGCGGCATTGGTGGCATGGTACTCTTTTCCCCTACGTCTCTCTCTGCCTTCATCTCTTTCTCGGGCGCACATCTTTACATAGCCGTTGTTTGTGCATTGAATTATAACAGAGGTACTCGCTACTGAGTGCTGGCATCCATGCGAAAGTGGTACAAGCTTTTGATATTAACGACAAAGCAAACGATGTATACGAACACAATTTCGGTGATCGTCCATACCAGGTATGGCAGAATCTTCTTCTTTATCTCGTGTTTAGAACGATTTGCTTTCTACTTCAGGGTTATGTTTTTGCTGCTTCTCATTAGAAACAACGGAATTGAATAAATCACCTCCAGTGACGTTTGAAGTAAACTGAATCTCAAATTGTCGAGTATTGGAACTAAAGCTTTTGTAGTTTGTGAGAAATTAGTTCCTGCACAATGGAGGATATACTTTTGAAGTGATAAGAATAAAGATTACGATGTATAGCTAGTATGAATTCACAACGTAAGCGGACAGTAGGATAGGTATATGAAGTGTTTTTGTTGGAATATCTGATTCAAATGTCTACAGCTGCGGAGTTCCTTTTGAAATTTCAAAGCAAAAGCGTCCTAAATCCTGTTGATATTGTTTTCCCCATTATATTTATTGTCCCGAAAACAATTCCATTATGTTTCTGTAGGAGGTTAGTCTTGCTGCTTCTCAGTACAGATAACGAAACTACTCTGTTCATTCAGAAATGAGATGCTAATTCAATTCTTCTCGATCGTGTTTTAAGTAGTAGATTGAAGTTGAGGTTATTGAATGTCGAAACCAAGCTTGATCTATCTTGTTGGAAATTACATCACTCTTTCTGATGAACGTACTTTTATAGCGATATGATTACAATTTAAATATAGCATGAACTCACAGCGTAGTGGAGAATATGGTAACTATATGAAGCATTTGTGTTGGAATCTCTCATTCAAATGACTTCTGTTGTGGATTCTTCTATTTATTTATTTCCTTTTGAATTGTCAAACTATAAGCGTTATACAAACCAGGACATGTAACGGTTCAGGCTAGACTTCCTTTGAGTAGGAGTGTTTTTTTTTTTTTCTTATACGAGTTGTGGTCAAAAGTGATCCTGTGTGCTTGGTTACGTTGAGCTACTGGTAAGATTCAGAATGAAAAAGGAACTACAAGAAGGACTAAAAATTGAGTCTAAAAAAGGGATGACAGTCCTTGAATTTTACAACAACACAGGTGGCATGGTGGCTTTAATTGAGTTCTCATTTTCCCTGGTCTGCCATCCTTAGTTCTTGGATATATTATCAAATTTGGACTCTAGACATTTAAGATACTGAAGAAATTTTCTTTAACTAGGAGTGTTGGTTTTTCCTTATAAGCTTAGTTATGGTCAAAAGAAACCTGTGTCCTTGGTCTAGCTAATGGTAAGATTGAGAAAGCAAATGAGAGCTATTAGAAATACACCAAACTTAAAATTAAAAAGCAAGCCCTGGAGAGTCCTTGACTTCTCATTATTCCCAACTACATAGGTCCAGCATGGTAGCATCCTTAGTTTTTGGTTCTATAATCTAATTTGGAGTCTAGATGTTTAGGATCCTTAGAAAAAATCATCTATAATAGTAAATTTCTATTTGACATAAGTTTCATCATCCCGTTCCTCTAGTATCTTCATCAAACACCATGCTTAGAGATCTTTACCATTTCCCTATTTGATCATCACCTCAACTTGTATGTCACAATCAAAATTTAGCTGTAGTTACTTGATCCTTGAATATGTGATGGGTCTTGGAGGCAAGGCAGGAATATCCCAGTGCATATCAAAAGTCACTAGAGATTTGATCCCTTTTAAATTATTGCCTTTGCAGTAAAACTAAAGTTAATCTGCTGCTTCAACTCAACTAATGGACCAATGTCATTTGCCATACGTAGTTTAGTTATTATGTTCTTTATTTGGAACTCGAGAAATAGGAAAAGCTGTTCGTATTAGTAGGCAAGGCAAGAGCAAGACCTTTACTAGGCTTGCCTTGGTCACTCTTTCTAACCACACTGAAGAGTTGTGTAATTGAACAGCTGGAGCGCCTTTTTCTCCTCTCCTTATCCTTGGTTTGTGCTAAATTAGATCACTTCACTCCTAATTCCTGTGGGTGCAATAAATTGACCACCGGCACTAAGTTCAGGTGGGCGAAGAGATGATATGAATTTTTGTAATGTTGATGTAATGCAAATGTTTGATTCAGTTATCTTTGTGCAAGTTTATCTGCATTTGGAATCAAAGCTAACATTTATTAGGTTGTTATCTTTGGCAAGAACAAAACCGAGCATACAGCTTGACATTATTCAACAACTAGTGATATATTGGTTTCTATTTTAGGCTGCTTCAGTTTGCATAAAACTGGGATAAACTTTGATATGTTAAAATAATTTGGCCATGTCAGTCTTTTCTAAGCACTTTATTTGGATAGGGTAACATTGAAAGTCTGACTGCTGCTGATATCGACAGCTACCAAGCTCATGTTTGGCTTCTTTCACCTCCTTGCCAACCATATACTAGACAAGGTATGTTTTACAGATGATTGATTGTAAATAAATAGTTTATATTGTCTACAGTTTTGTAAACTTCGTAATTCGTAAAGCACGGTGATAAAGTGAGAAATTTCTACTTGTCAACTATCATTGGGGGAACATGCTTTGGAATTGAACTAGTTATATAGTAGAGACTTTACATTCTAATTTCGAGAATATTCTTTTACAAAGTTGAGTTTCTTAGTTAATTTTCCGTAAATTATTTTAAATGATTTTCCATTCTCACTTGAATACGGCAGGAGTCATGTTAAGCATAAACGGGAGATTCATGAGAAGCGAAGTGTACAGTAAAATTTTGTTAAATATACTTTTTCAATGATGAAATATATTTAGACAATTTATCTAAATATATCTGCAGCAATATATAAAATATTAAATTGTGAAATGATATTGGAATTCTTAGACGATATCAAGGAAATACTGCTCATTTTTTTCCATGTTTTAACCAATTATTTCATAACTTCTTGCAGTTAATTGCCTTTTCTTTTCATCTTTTATCCATAACAGAGTAACAGTGTTGTAAAAGTTACATCCTAAATAGAATTTCATTGATTTATAAGCTCCAGCCAAAATATACAAACACACGCTCACACCATTACCTGATTTACAAGCCTTTCACTTGAACAATCTTCCTGCTACATTTTTATTCATGTACATCATACATTTTATAAAGTGGAAAGTGGGTAATTGTGCACCATGTAATTAGGTCTACAAAAGCAATCTGGCGATGCTCGGGCATTTTCATTCCTCAAAATTCTTGAGTTGATGGTAGAAGCATCGAGGCCACCAGTAATGTTATTCATGGAAAACGTTGTCGGCTTTGAGGTATGTTGCTTGAACTTATCTGGGCACTGGAATTTATTTGACTGATTCTTCATCATATTTTAGATGCCTTCCTTTTTGTTGCAGACATCTGACACACATACAAAAATGATTGAGATATTGGAAAAGACTGGTTTTTCTACACAAGAGTTTATTTTAAGCCCAATGCAATTCGGTGTCCCATATTCCAGACCGCGGTACTTCTGTCTGGTAGCATACATCCCTCGCTTCCATTTCTCTTTGTTCTTACCCAGCTTTTATTTTATTGTTAAGCGCTTTGCTTTCCTATTTAATTTCCCCAATATGACAATTTCATGGAGCTTTTTATTCCATCGAATAACATTCCTTGTTTCAGTAGCTATGTGGTTTAACATTCTGTCCTTGATGATTTGCACCCTCAACCTTACAGACCACCATGGGTTGGCAATAGTAAAGGTCTTAGTGAGAGTGGGTTTAGATTAAGCCGTGCCACAAATTACCTTGTCATCTAAATGTTGTTGGATCAAGTACATGAGAATAGTATGGATGTGGTCGTACTAACCTAGGCATTCATGGATAAAATAAAAATAAAAATCACGTCAAATGTTTCACAAAAGAGCACCATTGAGTTTTCCTGATGGCACCAACTGACCTACCAAATATTGAAACTGCTGAAAATTTCCCATAACAAAACTGAAAAAAGGGTTTTGATTGTACGACCACCATCCTTATCTTGATAAATGCAATATCACAACTGCCACAAAAGATTAAAATAAAGGAAAGCATGGAAATACTTAGCTAATATACGTGGTAGCTTGAGGAAGAAGGGAGGTGGAGATTCAATTCCTTGTTTCCTGATGTTGTGGATTTTCAAGTTTTTTATTAGTTTATGCCTACTTCAACAACAATGAAGAATGAGATAGTGAAGAACGAAACAAAGGAACATATGTATTTGTGGTATTTTGTTTTGGGGCCAGGTCTTTAATGAATAAGCAAGTAAATGTACTGCATGATCCAATAAAGTGGAGGGAAAATAGTCGTTTTGCCATGCACTGAAGATAGACCTAGACGATGCTACATAAAGATTATAATTGCTAACCATTTTTCTATGTTAGCACAACAATCCAAGGACCGTTTAAAACCCTTCCCTAAACTTTAGGCTAAAAATTCACTTTTAATGGGGTTAAAATTCTTTAAATCATTTTTTTATTCACTTCATGCTTAATATCCATCTAAAACCATTAAAGATATGGTGGTAAAAAATGAGACATAGTCTCTACTAACTTAGAGGTCATAGGTTCAATCCATAGTAACCACCTACCTAGAATTAATTTCCTTCGACTTCCTTGACATCCAAATGTTGTAGGGTTAGACAGATTGTCTTGTAAGATTAGTTGATGTGTGCATAAATTGGCCTGAACATTCGTAAATATAAAGAATTTAAAAAAACCATTAAAGGTACTGTCACACCAATCCCAACATAATGGAGATTGATGCATTTCTTTGTTGAGTGCTCTGATACAAACCAAAACATAATCAACTATTTTGAAACATAAATAATTCGACGTATTTGTGAAGCCTTCCCTCTTGACATCACTCGAGCCCTATACCAATTAATCAATGTTTACATACTTCCTTCCCCTTCGACTCTATTTATAACCAAATATCATAAGGACCTCCCTAAGCAATTGCTAACAAAACTTTATATCCTAATAACACCTTAACACCATTTCTATGATACCCTTTTGCTGGTTCTTTCTAGACGCTCTGCCTGTCGTTGCTCAGTTGCCCCACTGCGATGCCTGGAGTTCTTCTGACCTTGATGGAATCTATTCATATTAATCACCCATTTGGCAAAGAAAATGAATGCTTTGATTAAATTCACTATGGCTTTTTTCTGGTTGATTGGCTGAGGACAGTGAGGAGAAATCATGAATCTTCGATGACAAAGGCCACCGGTTTGGAGATTTTTTAAAAAACATTTTTTTCAATGACCACAATTATAACAGTGGTTTATGTTCAATTTGTTGAACTGTCGGTACATGACATAGCATGGATCTCATCTACGTTATTATTTTTCTGTGAATCAAGTGTTTCAAGCAGAGATCTTATCATTTGTGTTTTAATATATTTTAGGGAAAATGTGTTTCTTACTTACCTTATATGGGGTCCTTGTACCTTTGCAGGCCAAAAGGAAGCCTTTATTCTTTGAGAAGGAATTATATAATAATCAACTTCTTTGGTCTCCAAACCCATTACTTGATAGTGATGCTAACTTAGAAAGCATTGAAACTCATGGATCCCAAGCAACTTCTGATAAGTTATTGCTCTCTTGCGAGCCAATATGTAGGTTTCTTGACCATTCCAACCATCAGGAGTTAAGTTTTTATGATGCCAGTAGTATTCAAAGTGAGGTTGCATTGGAGAAAAACAAGGATGCCGATGAGCAAGTTATTGAACCTTTTAATCAATATCTCGTCCCATCCAGTTTGATAGACAGATGGGGCAGTGCTATGGGTATCCAGAAATATTTTATGTTTAATCGTAATTGTTATAGTGTTAGTATGATCTGTATAGTTTTATCAGTGCTCACTGTAGACTATAGACTATATCCTTAAAACAGTTTAGATATTGTATATCCTGATTCAAGGCGATGCTGCTGTTTCACAAAAAGCTACTACCGATATGTTAAGGGCACAGGCTCGCTTTTGGCACCTTTTGAGGTAAAATTTTATCCTTGACATAATAGTTTGGAATATATAGTCTTCTACATCTTGTGCAGGGTACAAAAGAGTTGCAATTTTTCTTACTTTTGTTACTGACGGCTTGTAATGCAGACTGAAGGGATGGGCAAGGCTCATTCTCTTAAAGAGCAGAAGCTCAGATATTTTACTCCTAGAGAGGTACGGGATGACTTTTATATAAAATGATTAATTCTTCGTTAGTTTTCTGCTTCAAGCTGATGCTGTTAATTAATCCGTAGAATTTGTTCTTTTTTTTTTATTTATTTATCAAATTTTAGGTTGCTAACTTGCATTCCTTTCCGGAAGATTTTCAATTTCCCCAACACATCGGTCTTAGACAACGGTATGTATTTCATTTTCCCTTGGACCGCCCACCTCCCTTTCTCATTACTTGTAGGTTCAACTCTGGAGGCCTCTTTTAGTCACATTTGTTAGGATGACAAAACGATGAGTTTTTCTTCCACTGTTTGGACCTTTCTCATTAACTCCAAAAGAACACTTGATCTGACTGGCTTTTTGGACCTTTCTCATTTACTCCTTTGATAATATAAACATAGGAAACAAACAGTTAACTACCAGATTTCTGATGGCTTTGACAATTCATCACTCATCAGCTGGGTTAGATTTCATGAGATGAAAATTCAAGTCATTAGAAAGTGAGTTTCGAAATTGGTAGGGCATGTTTAGAAGTTTGTTTGTAATACGAAAGCAATGTTAGGTCCAAAATCACCTCAAATTTTCAAAATCAAATTTGGCATTAGACTTTCCATTTGCTTTGCTCAATATTTTTCTTTTTTTTTTAGAATGATCGAGAAAGCATATTTTGAAGTGATTTTGATGAAAAGTCTCTAAACACACGTGCACTTGATTCAGCAGTCTTTGAAGTTTGTGAAGTAAAATTTTGTTTTTCTCCTCTACCGTTTCAAACTATCAAAATAGTTACACGGGTATTTGCTTTCTCTTTTGCAGTTACGCACTACTAGGGAACAGTTTGAGCATTGCCGTTGTTGCTCCCTTGCTCAGATATCTCTTTACTGAGCCATCTTGACCAAGAGAGCGATTGGATGTCAATACTCTATTCAATCTTCTACTAAATTTTGTATTAAAAGAATCCATTTTTAGTTAATGGAGAGTAATATAATACTTCTTGCTTTGTTCGAAATATTTACTATTACCGATAAAACAAAGAAAGTGCAAATGCTATTCATTTATCAAAATTGTAAACCGATAACAGTAGTTAAAATATATCAAACCATAACCAAAACCAAAACCTACTATGAAACAGACATAGCGAGACACAACCAACCGACCCGTACGAACCACAATCACTATACGGCAAAAGCTTGCCCCAAATGCACGCCCTTTGTATAAAATAAGGCACTTAGTCAAAAGCATCGTCATCTTCGTCAGGAAGAGGTTGTACAGCAGCTTGCGCCAACTCTCGTTCATGCCTGATACAACACAAAACAAGAAAACACATCTTCAGAACTTGGGGGTAACAAAAGACATCCTATACTGTGTGGATGGCAAGGGATATGGGTTTTAAATATTTAATCAGGTTCGAGTTACTTACTGTTCTTGAACGGCCAAGTCAATTTGGACTTCAGGAGGAGCAAGGGCAGGTGATTCGACAAAGTGGAGTTCTGGATTCCTGCAAGTTCCATAACAGATGAATTCATTTGTCAGCAGAGGGCACCACAATATATGTAAGTCAGAAAGAACTAACTAAACTTAAAGGATCGAACGTACCCAGCAAGCTTTCTGGCAAGGTACAAGAAGGGCTTCTCAAAGTTGTAGTTACTCTTTGCTGAGATTTCGTAGTACTGAAGATTTTTCTTCCTGTGGAAGGTCACTTGCTTTGCTTTAACCTGTCTGTTTTTCACATCCACCTTGTTTCCACACAATACGATTGGTATGTTCTCACAAACCCTAATGCACGACAAACCCAAACTTTAGGACTTACATACTATACAAAAAAGACGGCTAATTACTATTTTCCTCCATTTTACACAACATATCAAAACCTCCGAGGAAAATAGCAAATTTTCAAGTGTTCCAGAGCCATAGGGTTGGAAACACAATACCTGCAGAGATCACGATGCCATGTTGGGACATTTTTGTATGTTAAACGAGCTGTGACATCAAACATGATGATGGCACACTGCCCATGAATGCTGAAAAATTCAAAAACAAGAAACAAGCACAGTTTGATTATACACACAAACTAAGGATATTAATATTAACGAAAAAGAAAAACAGACATAACTAAACATGTCAGAATGGATAAAATTGAACAAGTGTCAACAAAGCAACAAGGAACTCAAAGTAAGCTTGGCAAAACAATCGCATTAAGAACAAAGAAAGAACAATTAACTGAAATCATAGGAATACTGAAGCAGAGTACGAGTGCAAGACAGAGAAGGAAAAACAATCAATTAATTGAAGTACTAAACAACTCAAACCGAAACCGAAGGAGTGCTACTCTATATAACGAACAGATTAAGTATCTCTATACATATCCTTTCAATTTTTTCCAATATTTTCTTTATGGTCGGTCATGTGAATAAACGAAAGAAATTAGAAAAATCAAATATCAATCTAACAAATGGGATAGTTAAGACTACCTATTTGTGTTGAACATTATCATGCCAGCCAAATTATAGCCTAACCATACTTTTTAAACAAAAAGTCGGATAGAGAGACACATCAGACAAGCAGAATCATCCACCAAAAAATTTATCTTAAGCATCAATTACAATGAACTATTCAGCAAGGTTGATGAACATTCAAAAGCATCTTGGGATAAAATCGTGTAACATTCCCACATTCCCACCCACTGTACTCAGCTAAGCACTAGAGGCTTCCAGGAGAACTGGATAGACCAGACTGCAATAAATTTCCATAGTAGAGACTAATAGAAATCAAAACCAAAAAGAAGCACTAAATTTCAGCTAATAGATATTCAGCAGTCAAATGCCTCATCGGGAAAACACAAATCCTAAAGTCTTGCACAAAAACTATACAACGAACAAGTTCATTCAAGATTGCTTCATGGTGGTTAAAAAACTGCACATGAATCACATGCATAAATCCAATGGAAACAGTCATACAGCAAACAGACACACACGAAAAAGTATCGCGCTCCAACAGCATATACCAGCACATTATAACTGAAAATCATTATTGTGAACATAAAGCAGTTGATACAACACACGAACACTTACTAGTAACCATCTCTAAGTCCACCAAACTTCTCCTGACCAGCGGTATCCCAGCAGTAAAACCTTATCTTTCCATAGTTCGTAAAGAAGTCCAGTGGATGAACTTCAACTCCGATTGTAGCTATACATAACATAATCAAGTCAGGCCAGATACTATTTTACTACTTAACCCTTACAGATATCATACACTAAACGACAAACAATAATTAACAACAAAGCTCATTCTTACGTTCGTATTTCTTCTCGAACTCTCCAGTAAGATGACGTTTTACAAAAGTTGTCTTCCCTGGATCAAAACACGATCCACCGTTAGAGATTAATGACATCATCGCAAAAAAACAAAAAACCGTAAAAAGAGAAATTCATAGATCTAACACTCTCCGATCAAAAGATACGAATGAAGCATGTTTCGCCTTTCTAAAGCCTAGTCCGATAACCAGTTTTTTGTATAATCTCCAATCGATTTCATACGCTATGAAAAACGGAGGAACAAAACACAGTTTCTATTCTACTAAAACAGCTAGGGTTCAGTGCAAACCAAGGAACAGCATCATATAATTCTGATTCCTAAAATCTACACATGCAAAATTGAGCTGAAAGATATAACGAGAAAATGAAACTGAATAAAACGGATGTCCATACCTGTTCCACCATCTCCGACAATTACAAGCTTAAAGCTAGGGTAATCTACGGTGGCCTGGTTTGGCAGCGCCTGAGCAAAGAAATGAAACCGAAAATAAGTAGAGACGTCGAAAATATCGAATACCAAAGCAGGAAAAAGAGAATGGAGAAGAAATTTTACCATCGGCAACGTGTAGAAGCGACTGAGGATCAAGAATACGAAAAGAAGTGCGTAAAATTACAGACGAAGGGAGGGCGGAAATGGAGGGCAGAAGGCAAGCACAGTGTAAACGACGGTCATGGTAGGCGATTTATACTTGGTGAAGGGAAGGGGTTCGGCTTTTATTCGACGCGATTTTCTGCGCCCTTGGATTGAAGTCCCGCTTCAAATGTCCGCTTGAATTTCAGCCCTACACGTGGGTACGATATTGTTGACTTAGTTGAGCTTTTTTCCTAGTGGGCCTGGACCAGTCTTTGGTGGGCTTTCCAAATTGGATATGCGAATTTGTCCTTTTCGTGTCAATTTTTCAAAGAAAGTAGTTTTTCTAAAACAAAGTATCTAATATAAAACTATTAAAATATTTAATCTTTTCAATTAATTTTGAAAAAGTTCTCTCCTTGACCTCAGCTGATGTTTGCTATTCATATATCATATGTGTAAATTTTAAAACTATAAAATATACACCCATACTAAAATTATAAAATATCTCTACGATTTGATGGTTGGATTATTTGTTTTTTAAAATACATTATTTATTAACTTAAAATACTTAATTTTATCTCAACATATTTTAATAATTAAAAATCAGTATCTATTACAAACGTCAAGATATTTGTAATATTTTAGAAATTCGAATTAAATTAGTTCAATTCATATTTTAAAAAAATGTAACATGTACTCAACCCAACGAAAATAAAACATACAAAATTCAACACAACTCAATCCAACCCAACCTTTATATATTTTTCAACGTGATGTCATCTTTTAGTGTTTTTTCTATTTTGTTTTATTATTATATTGTTTTTAAATAAATGTTGTTTCGTAACCGTGAACAATATCATATTATCTCTCTCACTGGATTTAATTATTGTGTATGTTAATTAATTACCAAATAAATCATACACACATTTAATAATAGTAATACAAAGAACCCAAATGTTAAATCCAAAATAAATAAATAAAAAACCACCTCACCCATAAACACAAACTTAACAAAATTTTCAATTGGTTATAAGAGGGTGGAAACCAAAAATTATAATTATTTCCTAAAATTAGTATGTTAGGTAGCCATTTTCGATATCACAATAATTATTATCCTTTTTGTGGAAAGAGCACAAGTGTGTTTATTCTTTAATTTTTTGCCTAAATAATAGCATAGAATAGGAAAGTATTGGTACCAAAACATAGAAATGAAATGATATCTTATCCTAGTTGGATGATCTGCTTTTTGTCTCAACTTTCTCTTTTACTATTTTCAAGTTTAACGATCCAAATTTCGTTCCATTGTCAATTCTTCACGTCTTTCAACCACTCTTCGGTTTTCAATAATTTGATTAGACTACAGTTATCAAAACAATTTGAAAATGAAGTTAGAGAACTCCCACCAATTAAGTAAAAGCTTCCATGAAAGAAGAAAAGTTTATATTTACCTATTTTAGAAAACCATGATAACCATACTATTTTTGGTTCGAATTTTCAAAATCGAAACGGTCAAGCAATATACCCATTACTATAACCAACCAAAACATAAATTACAACCATCAAACTTACCAAAAGTGCACCCAAATAATTTGCACATCCAAAGAGTTAGGAATTAGGGTCTAAATTATAATATTAGACAGCTTAAAGGACCTCTTTTATCTATCATATTTATTCTAAACTTTTAAATTCATAATCACATAAAATAAAGGATTTATAGTTTTTTTTATAATTATTTTTGACGTTTAATTTAAATTTTATATTTTTAACCATTTTTCTAAAACAACAATAATAATTGCATTTATTCTCTCAAATCGGCGGAAACGGTGAAAGGTGGACCCCAACGAGAGCAGCCAGGAAACTAACTCAGAGAGAAGAGAAAATTTTAAGACTTTCATTTCATTCTCTGTTTCTCAATACATTAAAAAATATAAATCCAACAGTTTTCGTTTATCACATTAATAATTAGGTGTATTTTTAATTGGAAAATTTATCCTAAAATTAACAATAAAAGAAAAGATTTGATAGTTAGGAAAACTTAAAAGAAAAGTGGAATTTAAAATTTGAATAGGAAAAAAGAAAAGAGAAAAACCAAAGTTATTCATGAAATATGGTAATTGTAATTCATTAAAAAGTAAGAAAAAAATCGATTCAAGTCGATTTTTTTTTTGCACATCACGATTACAGAAAACCCCTCCTTGAAATCACACTATTATATAGAAACCCTATCGCTTATATATATATATATAATTAATATTATAAATATCGTATTAATTACTTTATATATTTTTATTTATTGATTTTTTCCGCTAAAATCCCTCTTTTTTCAAAAGCAGAGCTCTTCCCTTCTCTTTCATCTTCATCATCGTCTTCAACATTACAATCAAAACCACTCACAGAGAAGAACAACTTCAACTTTCTTACTACTATTATATTCAAACCCCCCAACGAAATTCTTCCTCTAATTTCTTCACCATTCTTCTTCACGCTTTAGGGTTTCTAACGCTCAACAATCTCACTTTATCCAGCACCGGTCCACACAGCGACGAGAAATCATCGCTTCGCATGGTGTAGAATGTGCTCAAGAACATAATTCTTGTCCTCGTCGATTCCGCCTTAAATTTTAGCGCAGCTGGTTTCGACCCACCGTTGCCTTTCGATTGATACGGCACTTTCAGTGTGTTTTTTCCGGCGAAAGCTTCAACGACCATAGATCCTTCGCACGAGTTGCTCGCATCGCCGACGACGAATGAGAGGATGTAGGTTTTTCCAGGGATCGTTCGGACGATCTGGGCTATTGCGCTTTCTTTTCCTGCGACTAACTCGACGGCGCGTTTCCCGCTCGGAACGGAGAAATGGTCGGAATCGATGTATTTGACGGCCTTGAGAGATTCAACCATCCAGCCGGGGATCGGAGAGTGGTCATCTTCGATATTCGGTGGGACCAAAACTCCTGATGATGCGTTGGGAAACACGTATGGGCCACTCTCAAAATCCCCATTCTTCACCAGATTATCTGTAGAATACAAAACGACGATTCCAAATCAAACCTCTGAAAAACTCCAAGGATCGTAGAAAATAATAGGTTGGAACAGAGCAATAAATGAACACTACCCACATTGTTACAGAGACAATAAATTCAAACAACTACTGTATTCCAGAAGGTCTTAAATGCTGCAGTACTCAATCAATCACCACGATTTGAACAATTAATTTTCAAAACAGAAACTCACCATTGGAGGCCTTAGGAGGGTAGAGGGTCTTAATAGCAATGGCGTCAATGAGAGGGCCACAAGCTGGATCTTCCTCTTCACCAGGGTTATGGATGAGAATAACGACCTCGTCGGATTCGGCTTGGAAGGCCCAAGCGTATAAGTCCCATCCATTGCTGTTGTAAAGGGTTTGCATCGGAAGAACCCCCCAGTCCGGCGCGACGGAGATGTTGAGACGCTCCTCTTGAGCGCACGTTCGGGCGGCGCTGAAAGTGATTGAATAGTAAAGTCCTTTGACTACTTTAATCTTTTGTTTGATCGATGCCTCGTTTCCTAGCCGAACGGCGAACGCCCCCTCCGGCACCACCAGCAACATGTCGCCTTGTTTCTGCCCGGACTTTATGTACTCAACGAAGCCTGAAATTTCCCATTCCGGTATCGCGTATGGACCTTTAACCACCGTGCCGTTCATGTCCGACGCATTCGGACCTCTCTCGAAATCCCCATTTGGCAAATACCCTAAAGAAAATGAAAATTTGAAAAGTTAGTTTAAATTAACAAGGAAAAACAAAAATACACTAATCAAAATACACTTGACTTTTTATTTCATTTCAATTATGTGTCCAAAAAGTATTGTTTTTATTGTAATAATTGATGGAATTTCGAATTAAATGGATATGGTTTTAATCAGATTTACCCAATTTTTTACCCATGAGTGATGGTATCAAATTTTACATCACTTTTAACATGAGAAGTAACACCTGAAGGGGACGTAAGTGGAATATGAGGGTGTAATATGTTGGGGTCAATAAGTTGTGGGGTAGAATTATAGGATCATCATTTTTTATATATAAATGTGAAAAGTTAGATTAAAAGATAAATAGAGAATCCTTCGTCCCTATGAAAGCAGAAATAAATGAGAAAATTACCACACTTGCAGTGTAACTGTGGAGTTCATATTAACTCACCATTTTTGTAAAAATAAAAAACACACATTAAATTCAACTCCCAAGAAGTACAAGGACTGTATTTTCTTTAAAAAAAAACTTTATTATAAGAAATATTTTTATAACATAAGTTTAAAGTTTCAAAGGAAAAAAAACTTGGAAATGGGGATTTTGTTTATGATTATAAAAAAGAAAGATAAATGTAGAAAGCATGTGGGGGATTTGGGGATTCCAATTCCCCCATCAGCCTATAAAGCGCCAGCGAAGCAGTGGGGCCCAACTTTGATTCAATCAGAACCGTCCATGAGTGAATTCTGTATACACAACTTTTACGTGTCGGTCTCGAATTGTAGATATTTCGCTATCACGTGACCGACTGGATTTCCAGCAAGGCCGGATTGGTCTTTATCCATAGAAAGTAATTTTCACGCTCAAGGGAAAAAAATATAACACATTATTAATTCGTACTCCATATTTTTACTTTTGTTTTACCTAACCTACACCAAACGTGAGGAATCAAAGCTTTGGATTTTTAAAATTTTTACTTTTTAGTTAAAAAGATTCTCCATTCTTCGTAGAGAGTAAAGAATCATGTTTTCAATCCAACTACGACTTCCTGATTTTAACAAACCTAATTCTATATATTATAAATATTCCGATAAAAAATAGGTCACATCACAGAAAACAAAGTTTCTATAAAAAGGTAGGTAGGTCCGGTTACGATTTGAAAAAAAGAAGAAACAAATTAAATTTAGTCTCTAATTTAGAGGAAATTTGATTTTATCGTTTAGAATTAAAATTCAATTTCTATAGTTGAATATAGGCACCATAGATATTATAATCTAGTAGAATATTGCAATACTATAAGACTATTTATGATGTTTCTTTCAGTACCAATAAGGTATGGAAACTTAAATCGAGATATCTTCTAACTTTAGCTATTTAAGATCTATGGGGTCTAAACGGTAAATTTCTAAATTACACGACTAAAATTTTAATTTCATCTCGAAAAATTATTTAGTACATTATGGGTTGAAAGTATTATCTTCAGCCTAATTTTGAAATTTTCTTTAATAGATTTGAAGCTCTGATCTCAGACAAAAATGGTAACGTCACTTCAACTAAAGTTCACTTTCCTAGCCTACTCTAAAGTTAGGAAAAAGAAATTGAGTAAAAATATTAGACTCATGATAAATTATGACCAAATAACTTGGTTCAGACCCAAGTTTTTTCTCCTAAAAAATAATTTTGTTTTAAAATAAGATAAAGATAAAAACCCTTTTTTTTCCTTCATTATTGTAGATTCAAGTCTTTTTAAAAATGGAAGGAAGAAAAGCGCAATATTCCGGTGAGTGTGTGGTCGGAGACTAACGGGGACGTCAGTGGAAGCTTACCGTCGACGAGGCTGAGAGCAGGATGGAAGGCGGCGGAGAGAAGCACCGACAAGAAGATGACGGCGGCGTTCTGCATTGTTGGACGTTCTGTATAGGGAGAGAAAGAGAGAGGAAAAGAGAGAGAGAGAGAGGGGGGGCGGAGAGATGATGAGAGAGGAGGAGGGGAAGAGGGAGATTATATGCATGGAAGGATACAAGGAAGCCCTCGTTGTTGGTGTAGAACTACGGAAATTGCCATTCATGAAAATCTGAATCTCAGGAGCTTGTCCTTTTCCTCGGCTAAATAAAATAATTAAGTAACGCTAAATTTCAAAAATCATCTAAAATATGGTGATAATTCCCATTATATTTACGTTCTTTGAATGAAAATGAAAACGTTTGGATATGATTGAAAGTATTGGAATTTGCAAATAAATGAAATCGTGAAACATAAAATCAGCATAAATCAATATTACATCGAAAATAATGAGAATCAAATAAACTTATTATTAAAAATCAATATCAAAATACAAATACAAACTTATTACATAACCCGATTTAAAAACCTAAATCTTTCAAAGCATGCCTAGTTAATATTAACTATTTTTAGAAATTAATCCTTTAAATTTTTTAATTATAAACAAAAGTTTGATTTTAATTACAACTGTAATTTTAATATTTATAATAGTTTGAAAGTAAAAAATAAGTAGATAAATAAAAGATAGAAAGAAATGTTGGGGACATTGGATGGGATGGAAATGGGACAAAAGCCTGTTGTTAATCACATGGTTTCCTCTGTCACCCTCTTAATAAATCCAATCTCCCGTCCAATTTTTAAATTTATTTTTTTCTTTACAAAAAATATAATATAAGGTACTTTTTCATTTCCTTCAATCAAATAGACTGAAATTGGGTTAATTGGATAAAAGAGAGAATTTTTGAAAAGGAAAATTGGAGAAATGGATTATTTATAAATAAATTAGTAGAAATTTTTATGGGGTGAACATTTGTTTGATTTTTGTAGTATACTCTACTATAAATTTTATTTCATAATTAAAGTATTTAATGTGATTGGACCCACAAAGTTATTAAAAAAATAAGGTGAAAGAGATAGGCAATTAATGTAGAACTTTGCCTACTGTGGTAAATATAGAAAACATTTTCCTTAAACAAGTTATGACTATGAGCAAATTTATGTATGTCTTATGACATTTCTAATTGTCAATCCCACGATATATTAATTATTATTTAAAATGTCAATAATTTAATTTCACACATCCCAAATATTTGAGCTAAAAAAAATTAAATAGGCATGAAGAAGCAAAATTTTCCAAACAGTTTTCTTAGGAGAATTGGAACAGGAAAATCAAAAAAAAAACTATCCAAAAATATGTGTAAACTGGAGGGAATAACAATGAAACTGTAAAAGGTGAAAAATATGAAAAATATAGTTTAAATAAAAGTTGTCGGTGTAAAATGAGTTTAATATTACAATTCAAACTCACATGAATCTTGGATTAAATTATCTGTGTTCAAACACCTTCCTACTTTCATTCGTTAGCAAACGTCTTAACTGAGTGAACTTAATATGCGTTTTTAAGCATTATACTTGATATTGGTCAAGGCTCCATTTTGGTTTTAAGAAGTCATTTTTTGACTTGAGACTTGTCGTAGTCTTTGCTTTGTTGCTTCTTTCTCATTTTATTTGGCTATGTCATTTGGTTTAATTTAAAATTACTTATAAATAATGAGAAGTTTAATACTTGGTTTCAATAATTTTGAAAGCTTCAATTTTTCATTAGTATGAAGCACCATCTTCTTTCTTTTAATTCAGGTAAGTTTTTCTTTCCAAAGAAAATGAACAATTTTTTCAAACAAGCAAACGAAACCCAACGAAGCAACAAGAGGTCTACTCAACAATAAGCTTCTTCTAAGCTTAAAGAAGAACCACCCACGTATTGTTAGAGTGAGACAACAAATACCAGTAAATTATCCATATGTATGTCACAAAAAAAAATACTTCTTAATATGAAAATTTTAGTTGAAACGATAAAAAGTAATTAGGAGAAATGAAGCAAATAACGGTGTGTGAAATATAAGTTAACATAAACAACGAGATAATAAACCTTTTCAATTATATTGGTGCACCCAAACGGTGAGTGAAATTTTTTTACCCACTCAATTCAATTATATGTCGTTTTCAAAATGCCCCTTGAAAAGGTTTTCGGATGGATTGATGATATTTACAAGCTAAATTGAATTTTTATTCAACAATAAAAGGTTAATAACAAAAAATTCAAAACTAGCTGAAAAGTAATTAAGGTAACCAAAATAATTAAAAAGTAATGACTAAATGAATTATATCTCATATGATTAGAATATGGAATACATTTGAAAATCTTTTGCAATTAGGTTCCGAAAAAATGTTTGAATAGCAACTACACTGGCTAACACTGGCTAAGTATCCCAAGCACCCATGTGCACTAATAGGTAGCAATTTAATCATCAAAGAGTTCTACACGATCTCTCCAACATAATAAGTTTAAAAAACGAGGCATGAGATTTCAAGTGTTTGTAAATATAAGAGCAACCCCATGTGCATTAATCGAGGAATAATTGCATATTTTAATTTTAATTATAATATATCCAAGGGATCTTTTTAATCATAGAGTTATTTTAATTACTTAAACATAAAATACCCTTTTATTTTTATTTATTTTTTAAGAAATCGTGTTACTATATACATCAATCAATGATGTTTAGTTTAATTATGTGTCGGGATTGATTGACCTGTCATTTGATCTCTTGTATCACTTGATTCTTAGAACTAACAAAAAATAAATATGTTAACATATATTTGTATTAATTTTAAATTTGATATTGAACAAAAATGTCGTTTTTAGATTTGTTAAGTTTATAACATTTGAATCTTTGTTATGTCATATGAATAGTTTATAATTTTTCAAATATAGTCAAGTTTTGAACGACTTTAATAAAAATTACTCATTAAAAAAAATACTGAAAAAATAGAATATCTTAGACTTAGACCCATTTGTTTGAATCTAGATTTAGTGTTTTGATTTTATGACAAATATCAAATTTTACCGTTCAATTTTAGAAGTTGTATTAATTAACTAAGCTTGGTATAATAACTACTTGAGTATTTGATATAGTAGGACATATATCATAGCTAGTGCATATTAATAAATAAGCAAAATATAACGTTCTTTATTTCATTTTATGTAATATCTATTTCTTTCATTCATTTTCCTCTCAACACGAGCATAATTTAATTCATTAATGATATCAATTTCTACTTTTAAAATTGATTATTCAAATCTTAAAGTTTTACATTTTTTTGTTGTGGTATAAAACAAACGTCCCATCATTATTTAACTTGAACGAGAGTGTAAGTTTACGTGATAAAAACATTTTCTAACATTTAATTTTATTGAACAAATTACAATTTTAGTCTACAAGCTTTCATATATGCAATGTATTGTTCTTTTACTTGAATTTAACCATTATCACTTTAGTCATTATAAAAAGTATTTTTATCCGCCTAAATAATGGTTTGTTAAAAATTAACAAAAACTTGAGAATCGATAATTAATTAAAAAAATAATTATGAAAAGAAGAGAACTTTTGAAACAAATAGAAAGAAAGAATGGGTTTATTATTTTTGTGTTTATGATGAATGCCGTCTGCTTCAAATACGTGCTCCATCAAACAAAAAATAATAACGATGATTCAAGTGATGTTATAATTTGAACAGTTCATGGTAGGATTTGAACTCTATAATTTGAACGGTTTATCGTAACACATAATACATCAATTGATTTTCATGTATAAATATATTTCAAAATTTATAGCAGTTGAATTGTAATTTAGAAAGGAAGGAAAAATAGAGATCTGGAGAGATGAAATAATCCGGAAAAATGGGGTGGGGGGAAGGAACAAAGAAGGATGAGATGCGGAGGTTGAAAGAAAAAGAGAGGAACATAGCACGAGGAGTCGTAGGGCCCCGAAAGTGTACTGAAAATGAGATAATCCCATGAATATGTATATTATTATATACATATAGAGTGAGAGAGAAGAAAGAGAGAGAGCTACTCCTCCTTAAGTCCGTGGATGCTTCCTACTGGGCCTCCTTCCATTTAATTACCCATATTTTACCTTCTCCATGTGGACCATCTCATTCCAACCACCGCCTTCAACATTTTAAATAACAACAAATTTCTAAAACCCACACTATTCTTTTACCACTTCTCTTCAATTACATTCTTTTTTTTTATTTTATCTTCTTCACCCAAATCTTATATTTCTAATTTTGTGACGTGTAAGGGTCACGATTGCTGCAAGCAAACGTATTAACAACGACGAACACACCTTTGCTATTCTACTCATATTTGTACTTGATTAGCTATTCTATTCGAGTCTGACTAAGGAAAAATGACAAGGCGTTATACAACAAAATATATATGTTGATCCGTATTAACTCATTAATAATAATAAGAAAAAAACAATAAGGTCATTTCATTTCAATAAAAAAAAGTTCACACTAGTTTCTATAGGTTTGGATTTGCTATTTGGGTGATGATAATATATTTTAAAACTTGTACTTATATCTAAAACATTTGATAATTTCGAAAATTTACAAAACAATTATACGTAGTATTAAAATATTATAGTTTGTATATGATTTGTATGTTGGGTCTAAAATACTTTTTGAATATTTTAATTAAATATGTACTCCTTACAAAAATTGACTTCTATAACTTAATTTTTAATTTGGTATATATATATATATATATCTTCTTATTATTATTTTGGTTCCGTAATTTGAAGAGGTTTTTTTTTTACTGTTCTAACAATTTTGTTTCATTTTTACATTCTCACATTCTCTAAGTATTTGTTTTAATTTAAACTCTACCAAACTAGAGGATAAATCTAAAAAAGATGATTAGTTTAAACCTCAATTTAATTATTTGAGCTCCAATAATGATTACAAAATTGCAAAATTGTGAAATTGATCCATAATAGCAAAATACCAAAAATAAAGATTTGAATATGAATATCTAAACTAATTTGAGTTTTAAATTTATGTAAAAAAAATGTATAAGAATTAATTGTTTTTTTTTTTTTTAGAAGATCTACTAAGGATAATTAAACCATTATAAATTATATGTATATAAACATTTGCCTCTAAAAAGTAATAATTTAATCTTAGTTACCATCAATTTTACTTTATCATAATTAAGTGTCTTTTTAGGTAAATCTTTTTTAATGATTAGATTAAACCATGTGTAAAATAAAATTCGACACTAATTTCATAAAATCTTAACAATACTACATGTTGCAACATGGAACTAAAGTTCACAAGGTTTTTGTTAAATGGGAACTTAATTGTTACATTATGATAATTAGGGGTTATGTTCTTAGATTATAAAAATGAAAGATTAAATTTATATTAGGACTAAATTTATTACAAGAACTAACATTTTCTCGAGTTACTTTGTTATGATTTTTTCCAAACACTACTTTAATACTTTACATTGTTTTTTTTCTAAAAAAATAATTTCGCTCAACGTTATAATAAGTTAATACTTTGAAGAAAAATAAAAAATAATAGATAATACATTCTTAAGTGTTTAATTTTAAAATTAAATCATTTTGAAAAAAATTAGACTGTTTGACAGTCACTCCAAATAGTTTCAATTGTTTTTTTAATTAAAGAAGTTTAAATAAAAATTAACATTGTTGTTGTGTACTTTTCATTAGAAAAATAATCACTCCCACATATTGAAATTAACTCGATCTAGAAAAGAATGGATCAAATTTAGTCATTTTAGTTTAACTTTTCAAATTTTACATTCTCTTTATGTCTTAGCTTTTTTAATTGTTTTAATTTTGAAAATAAGTCATTTTAAAAACAAATAGCTTTTGAAAAAAAAAAAGTGTTTGTCAACTACGTAATAGCTTTTGAAAAATTTCAAAGTCATATTTTAAATAAACGTATTCGTTTTTAATAGAAAGTACTTATTTCTTTAGTTGATCGAAACAAATATTAAACGTTTTAAAATAATACATTTATGTCGATGAAATTTGTGTCTAATTTTTATTCATGTTTTAGACTAGTGTATATATTTTTATTTACCATTGATTTTTTATTTTAATTTCCACTTATTCAATGCAATTCAATATTTCACATTCTTGGTGTTAATTTTTTCCCAATGGTTGTTAATTAATTTAAAATAAAATAATTACGAAGTTAACCTTTTAAATTGATAGTGAGGTAGATAAGAATTTAGTAAATTACAATGAGTTAACTATTAGGTGTTAATATAACGATTAAAAAGAGTATTTACTAAAAGCAAAATATTATTAAAGTTCACGACTCACAACTCACCAAATTTTTAGGATCACCGATGAATTTAGTATAAGTCTAAGAAGCTTGAACTCACTTCTAGACTTATGTTTTTTATATTACATACATATAAAAAAATGATTAAAATACCAATTTTAAAAGTTAGTTTAGTGGTATAAAAAACTCCTATGAACTTAGATTTAAGTCCTATACTTACATGTTTTTCCAGGTTGAATGTCAAATTAACGACAACAAAGGGTGAGAAGATTCAAATATGACAAAATAAAATACATCATAGATTGATTCTACACATTCAAATCGAAACAAAACTTGAAAGTTTACCGATAAAATACATACAATATTTTGAAAGTAAAAATGAAAATATACTTTTCCTTAAAAGTAAACATTTGTCTTTTATATACAAAAAAAAAAAAGGGTAAGAGAAGGATGAATAGTGATTGGTTATGGGGATGAAAATGAAAATGGTGAAGTGGGCTCTCTATGATGGCCTTCGCAATACCGAAATCCAAATCCAAAACGGTGGATCAAATTGTCGTTTTCATGTCTTGTAAAGCGCGTCGCCTTTTCTTTATCTCCACTGACTACACACAGCATGTGATCGACGGCTGCTGTTCAGACACGCATCTCAATTTTTGCCCATTTTTCTTTTCCTTTTCAATCATTAATTAAATGGAGACATTATATTTGGAAGAGACATTCCCAAATCAAGATTGATTGGTTCTTTACTCTGTATTATTCATTTTTATAATTTGATTCTCTTTTGATTTTCTTACTGTTTTTTATCCATTGAATTATAGTCTTTTTCTAAAAAATAAAAAACAAAAATTAAACAAGTGATGTTGTATTGCACGTTAATATATGTATTTCATTTATAATTTATAGTTAGATTTTTATAACTGAGGTAATTTCAGTCCTTAAAATCTATAGGCAATTTCACTCTCAGTTTTCTCGTTTTTCTATTTAACATTCTTTTTAACTGTAGCTCCTAAATTTATTGAGATTTTTTTCCCTATAGATTTGGATTTGTTCATTTAAGTAATAAATAAATATATATGCACAGTTTTTTTCGTTCATAAATTTGATGGCAAAAACTTTAAGTGTTAGTTTAATTTTGAAACAAATTTCAAACTTCAAGAAATAAAATGGAACTTTTAGAATAGAGTTTTGAGTATAGTTGAGATGATTTAGCTTACGTATTTGACAAATAGAAAATAGAAATGTATGAGAAAAATATTTGTTTTCTATTTACTTTTAATGAATAGTGACAAGCTGTTATCAACCATGGTGGACTTTCTAGTATTAGTAGAATGTGTGGTTATTTTGAAATTCTTTATCCTTTATAGGCTTAGTTTGGAGAGTGGATTAAACAATAGTATTTTGATGATTATAATTAGGCTTTTATATTTGCAATATTATTATTTATGTATTTTTATATTAGAAACATAAATGTGGTAGGAATTGAAAAATATATGGTTGGAATCCTCTGACATCATTATAAAAAAGGGTATATATACTTGAGAAAAGAATAAAACTGATGAATTTATATATATCCCTGAATGGTATGTATAAATTCATATTATCCCATTTGGGACATAGAATATGATGAAATGGATAGTGTGACAGAAAAAATATACTACATTTTTTAAGACTGGAAAGCTACCACATATTTCCTAAGAAGAAAAGGGAAAAGGAAAAGAAACCACGTATGTATTATTGGCATTGCTTCCCTTTAAAATGATTGCAACAGAAGACCTGAATCCCATGGAAATAAATATTCACATCAGCAGAAATGGAAAATCAGAATACATTGACGTTAACTATATTCGAGAGAAATCATAAAAACTAGAAATTGTAAACAACTAGATTTGGTTTGGTTTGGTTTGAGATTTTGTGAATTAAATAAATTACGAATTGATCCTATAGTTGTAGTCAATAAAATCAAATTGATTTGATCAAATACATAATTCTCTCCATGTTTGAATCTTGAATTAATTAAAAAAGAACAAAAAATATGAGAAAATTTAGGGAAATATATATAATAAATATAAATTATATTTAGATGATAGGAATTTGATTATGAAGGGGAAGATGGGCATGTGCCATTGCTGTGGATTCGGGATCCCCACACATGCATCTATTTATTGTATTGCTATTCTCAGTACAAAACTCCTTCTCTCATCACCGACTATTTCTTTTCTTTTATTATTGTGATTTTAGGTTTATATAATTTACACCTTTAAATTTTGTTACATTTTTAATCCTTAAATTTCCAAAATATCAAATTTCATATTTCAATCTAAATAACGATTTTTATCATATATATAATTAATTAATACATGATATAATTTTCAGTAACGAGTTCTACCATGATGCTGATGCTAATAGATCACATTAACAAGATTATATACCATTATTTTATTTTACTCCAAAGAAAAAGATTGTAATTTAAGACATGAAATAAAAAAATCACACACACATATATATATATAATAAGATAAAATAAAAAGACAAAATCTTTCTTAAATTACTTAAAATTGGAAATAGCAAGAGGTGAGAAAGGTGACCACGTGTAACTGTCATGACACGTAGCTCTCAAAGTCAGGCAATGCCAATAATGGCGGCTGTCAGGTGAAGGGCCGAAATATTGGGCCTATGGGCCCAAAATGTGTGGGGGCCTCGATAATCATTTTACGTTTTTGGGGTTAGATCTGAACCGGGTGAGTATGGCCCATTAAGGCCTTTTTTTTTATGAGTTACAAAAGCCAACCGACGCGATTTTGTTGGTTAGATCTAACGGTGTTGGGAGTAGCCACGTGTTCATATTGCATTAATTAAGGTTGTCTCAAGATAAGATTACCAAAAGGGATGTTAGGCCTACTTGGAAATTCCCCCCTCCCCACACACAATATATTATACACCATTTTAACTTCCATCCAATAATCCATTTTCCATATTCTTTCATGCCTATCTTATTCTTTTAACCTTTCCAAACATTCAATATACTTTAATTATTATAATTACATCTCAAATTCCTACCTAAACAATCCTATCTAATATAAATGTTGTATGTACATGATTCGATTACTTGTTAGATACATATTTGGATATTTGCTCAAATCTACTAGAGTAAATGTATGGACAAATCTTGTCCTATACCGACTTCACAAGAGTTTAAAGATGATTTGTTTAATAATCGATATAAAAATAAAATATTTGATAAAAGTAATAACTATTAAAATTTAGTTAACGTTGTTGAGTGGTCCAATTAAAAGAAACATTTACCCAAGACTCTCACAATTAATGAAATATATATAATATAGTAGAAGATAAGTTGCTACTTTTTCTATAAGAAGTAGATGAAGAGGAACACTGCAGTAGATCATATAGATCATTAATGAACTCAATGGAAAAAAGAGTTAGGTAAAATGAGAACATCAAGCTGAGTACAAGCAAGTGTGTTCTAATTATGTGATCCTGTTAGGTGAAATAGCTAGCTTAGACATAACATGGTAGACAAGAATTTATTGTAAATTTGGTATTTACCTTATTGTGCCTAGTCAATGAATTAACTTCTTCGTGAGATCATTCTCATCTCTTAAATTAATAAGCTAGTTAGCTAGGTGTTGGAATATGTTATCTATATATATTATTGAAGTGAGAGGCTAATAAAATCTCTGACTACTCCTTCCTACTCTTAGGCCTAACAAATCAAAAGAAAGATGTATCATTATATAACTGACATTAAAAGCAGTTGAGATGCCATACATATTCATCTTTTTCTCCTCTCTCAAGTTCTGATTGGGATTATCAAAAGAGGTTTGATGAGTATCATATTGTGTTATTTTGTTTATTTATTACTATATATGTAAAATATGATTTTAAATTGCTTATAAAATTTATAATGTTAGATAAATATTTTCAACAATTTCAGAGTTGGAATACTTTTCCTATAAATCTTATCAATTGGTTAGAAAACAAAAAAAAAAAAGAAAAAAAGGTGCAGACAAGGAGGGAGATTATAGAGTTGGTGATTATTGTTATAAAGGAAAATGAGAATGGGTCTTTATTTCAGAAGGAACGTCAGTTTCCAGATTAAAGTTGCTCCGATATGGCGGCGGCCGACCTCAAGAACTCCGGGCGACTCA